>NC_089495.1:19628874-20981874 GCF_036850765.1 Saccopteryx bilineata
CAGATGGTCACTTCTCCTGTGTGCCCTGACTGGGAATCAATCCTGGGACATCCACACAATGCTCCGATGCTCTACTTCTGAGCCAATCTGCCAAGACCCTTAATTAACTCTTTAAAGGTTTTGTCTTCAATATTTGTGGGTCAGTGCTTCCACATGTGTATTTTGAGCATACATAATTCAGTCAACAACAGTATCCTACAAATTGAAGAATAGAATAAATACAATCATGCAGCACTTAATGATTGGAATATGTTCTGAAAAATACATTAGTAAGTGATTTTGTCATTTTGTATATTTCACAGAGTGCACTTACACAAACCTAGATGATATAGCCCACTATACACCTAAGCTACATAGTATAGCCTATTGCTCCTAGGCTAGAAGCCTGTACAGTATGTTACTATATAAAACATAAGGAATTAAATCATATACAAGAGAAAATAATACCATTAAGAGACCTCATAAATACTAGATGTATGAGGCTACTGCCAGTGTTACAGCATACTGTTTTACAGCAAACTTTGTTTATAAGTAGAAAGTGTACACTCTAAAATAATAAGTACAGTATAGTAAATACATAAGCAAGTAGAGTGTGGCTATTTCTTATCAAGTATTATGTACTCTGCATAATTGTATGTGTTGCACTTTTATAGAACTGGCATGGTAGTAGATCTGTTTAGACCAGCATCACTACAAACATATGACTAATGTGTTGTACTACAATGTTGCAATGCTCATGACATCATTAGATGATAGGAATTTTGCAGCTACATTATAATCTTATGAGATCACATTTATATATGAGGTTCATTGTTAACTAGGATGCCCTTCTGTGGTGTATAACTATACTAAAAGGTTCATTCACTTGATTTATATCTGTGTGTCTGCCAGGGCTTTGCTTGGAAGTCTTTCTGCATTGTTGCGACAAGTTATGGGCTAGTTCGTGCATTGTGAAATCTTGATTAAAATGAAACATTGGAAGTGGCGTGCTGATTTGGTTGTATTGATGCCTGAGCAGCTAGGAATTTTATGTTTGTTTATATTACAAATAAACCGTTTAATAGAGAGAGCTTCTTATGAGAAATTCATGTGTCAGATAATAAGAATTTCATTTATTTATTTATTTATTTAGTGAGAATGGCTAGATCTTTCTATTTATTTTCATAAAGTAAATTTGTTTAAAACTATAAAAGCTTGCAACATAAATGTTTATATTTAACAAACAGTTTTTTCACAAATTCTAGAAAATTTATAATCAAGGTAATCTCCCTGGAGGATGCATCATAGGGGCCCATAGTGTTGATTTTATTTTAAATCTTTTTAAATCATATGCATAATGAGGCACACTATAAAATAAAAGAAAATATATTTGTGCCCTAAAAATATTGAAGTAATTATTGGCCAAAATAAATGAAGAAGTTTAATTAGAAATGTTTTAGAAAATTATTCTGGATACAAGACATTTTATTTATTACAAAAAATATAAACTCCACAGCTTGTTTAGAGATATACACTTTTAAATATCAGTTTATGTTATATGAGAATAGTTATTAAATCTTTGACTCAAAATAATTATGACCTTGAAATTGATATTGTACTTTAGCTGCCCTGATACTGTTTTCTTTTTTAATATTTTACAAACTTTAAGTAATTTTTATTAAACCTCAGCAAATGGTGTAGAAAATTTCAATTGTTTTACTCATACCATAGAAATACACATTCAAAATAAACTACATGCAATATTAAAAGAGTATCTGCCTCCACAGGACCCCCAAAATTACACATAAGTCATTAGTGTGTAACAAATTAACAGAACTTACATTGCATTATTATATTAAATGAGAGAGATTACTATTTATGAATATCTTTTACTATTCTAGAGTATTTTTCCAAAAATTTGTTTTACTTACAGAATTTTTCTTTCAATATTTTTTGCCCTGGTAAGTTCTGTTCTCCAAGTAGGATATTGATCCAAATGGCTACAATTCTTTGTAACTCAACTCTAAAAAAAATCTTATGTTCACAGATTAACTTATTACCTTTAGCTATATGTACCTTAAAGTGTGTCAGTTCATCAACTTTAACCCGTCTTTTCACATTTTGAATTGTTCTATCTCAGGAATTTATTGTTCTTCCCTTCCTACTTTACACTTATTTTCTTTCTACTTTTCTTGTGCTTCATAAATTATAGCAGTAGTGATGTTATTTAACACTGTAATATTTTGGTTTAAAATCCATCAAAATATTTGAAAATGTAAGTCTGTTAGCGATATTGATGTTTTTGGAATTTTAATTTGAGCCTAGCTTTAATGCACTTGGATATTTATTAAATTTCATTTAGATTTCTTATACAAATTATTAGGTATCTTATCTGAACAATATTTGCAATTAAATCTGGTAGACTTAGAGGTTTCATTAGTTCTAATCATTGCTAATTTATTTAAATTCCTAAGAAACTTTCTTAATATGCTTGCAAAATATTATATTGTGCTTAATTACTTTTTAGTGAAAATGACAAACTAGGGGCTCACACAGTAGTTTAACAAATGAATACATTTGTCACCCAGATGTCCTAATCTTGAGAAGAAAGTGTTTTATGTTTTGGCAGTGCTGGTCAATTCCTAATTGACCTATTTTTAAAAATCCAGGCTATAATTTGAAACTGCCATTTTTATATATGCTTTCTTGGCAACATCACAGAGAATCCAATGACTCAGTCCCATTACAAAAGTAAAAATAAGGTCATGTTTAAATATGGTTTCCAGAGTTTGTATGAAAAATTGCTGAACTTCAGTTTAAAATATTTGTAAAATGTACAAGCAAAAAAAAACATGTGATAACCTGACCTGTGGTGGCGCAGTGGATAAAACGTCGACCTGGAAATGCTGAGGTTGCCGGTTCGAAACCCTGGGCTGGCCTGGTCAAGGCACATATGGGAGTTGATGCTTCCAGCTCCTCCCCCCCTTATGTCTCTCCTCTGTCTCTCCCTCTCCTCTCTAAAATAAATTAAAAAAAAATAAAAATTAAAAAAATATGTGATAACTAATGATATAAATAATAAGTTAAATAAAAGTATCTTTAGGACAACCCCAGACTGTTGTGTAGTGAACATCCGCTCAAAGGAACCCAGCTATGGGGGGTGAGTGGAGGTTGGAATACAAGAGATGCTTCCCTTGCCAATGTGGGGGCTTCCTTCTCTTTTCATGGTGACATTTCTCCTCAGGTTGGAGCATATTTTTCAATTGTCTCTGTCCAATCATGATGCTTTTCAAATTTGCAAATTGTGGTTTCTTTCAATAAGAGAAAATTTATAAATAATATATAAGTAGAAGATGAAAATCTAAAATCCTCATCATAATCTAGTATTTTCATAAGTGACTAAAAGACACTACACAAAATTCAACAGTGATTTCTCATAAAACAAATTCATTAAACAAAAATCATACTTTAGTACTATAATTACATAGACAAATGTGTAATCTCTGAAACTTGCCTCTGAATGGAGACATTTGAGGCATTCTTGCTAAAGTGAGGAACAAAGTAAGGTTAAAATTCAAAACACATGCTCTCAATAAGCTAGCAGCAGTCCTGCATAAACTGCATTCTGCATATTTTTACCTTTACAAACAGCTTGGAAATATACTAAATGGCTCTAATGATGCCTGGATAAAAAAGGTTGTTGTGATATATTTCTAAAAGTGGGATGGCTGGGTCAAAATGCAGTTTCATTTTTAATTTTTTGAGGAATCTCCATACTGTTTTCCACAGTGGCTGCACCAGTCTGCATTTCCCACCAGCAGTGCAGGAGGGTTCCCTTTTCTCCACATCCTTGCCAGCACTTATTCTGTATTGTTTTGTTGATGAGCACCATTCTGACTGGTGTGAGGTGATATCTCATTGTGGTTTTAATTTGCATTTCTCTAATGATTAGTGATGTTGAGCATTTTTTCATCTCCCTATTGGCCATCTGTATGTCCTCTTTGGAGAAGGGTCTATTCTTTTCTTTTGCCCATTTTTGATTGGATTGTTTATCTTCCTGGTGTTGAGTTTTACAAGTTCATATAAATTTTGGTTATTAACCCATTATCAGACATATTGTCGAATATGTTCTCCCATCGTGTAGTTTGTCTTTTTATTCTGTTTTTATTGTCTTTAGCTGTGCAAAAGCTTTTTGTTTGATATAGTCCCACTTGTTTATCCTCTCTTTTATTTCACTTGCTTGTGGAGATAAATCGGCAAATATATTGCTGTGAGAGATGTCAGAGAGTTTACAAGAACATCATATCACTGATCAAGAGGAGAAATGCACCCTCATGTTTATGGCAGCATTGTTCACAATAGCAAAGATCTGGCAACAGCCCATGTGTCCGTCAGTGGACAAGTGGATTAAAAAGCAGTGGTACATAGCCCTGGCTGGTTGGCTCAGCGGTAGAGCGTCAGTCTGGTGTGCAGGAGTCTTGGGTTCGATTCTCGGCCAGGGCACACAGGAGAGGCGCCCATTTGCTTCTCCACCTCTCCCCCTCTCCTTCCTCTCTGTCTCTCTCTTCCCCTCCCGCAGCGAGGCTCCATTGGAGCAAAGATGGCCCGGGCGCTGGGGATGGCTCTGTGGCCTCTGCCTCAGGCGCTAGAATGGCTCTGGATGCAACAGAGCGACGCCCCAGAGGGGCAAAGCATCGCCCCCTGGTGGACATGCTGGGTGGATCCCGGTTGGGCGCATGCGGGAGTCTTGTCTGACTGCCTCCCTGTTTCCAGCTTCGGAAAAATGAAAAAAAAAAAAAAAAAAAAGCAGTGGTACATATACACAATGGAATACTATGGGGCCATGAAAAAGAAGGAAATCTTACCTTTTGCGACAACATGGGTGGACCTGGAAACTATTATGTTGAGTGAAATAAGCCAGGCAGAGAAAGAAAAATATCATATGACCTCACTTATTTGAGGAATCCAATGAACAATGTGAACTCAGGAATGGAATTGAGACAGAGGAGAGATCAAAGGGACCAGAGGAAAAGAGGACAGAGGAAAGAGGGTGATAGGATGAGATAAACCTGAAGGGAATGGGGGAGGCCGCCATAGGGAGGGGGCCAAGGGAGATGTTGAGGGGAATACGGGGAAGGGGGGATGCATTCAGGGCAACACTAGAATCTATGTAAACACAATAAATTAAAATCAATAAAAAAAAGGTTACTGTGAGATGTCAGTGAATGAAAATTAATAAAAATGCCTTCAATCAATGTCTAGTTTCCTGTTCATCTCTTATCATATCATACCAAATAAAATAACCTCATGTTACTGTTTTCTGAATTAGTAGATAAAATAAATATGACAAAGGTTCATTAACATTAATGGTACATGGTAATTATTAGTCATTATATATTCCCTTTTCTCCAGTAGCCCTGTTGTCATACAATATATGACATATGGACTCATTTAATGACAAAGAAAGGTTAAATGTTGGAAAAGGTTAAACTAAATCTCTCCAAGATATTTTATTTGTATTTGTTATTTTAAGAGATTTTTCCATAGATAAATAAGTAAATAAAGCAGAGCATATAGTTAATACACTAACTGAAAATAATTTTATTGAATCATCAAAGCAATGAAAAGCTTTGAAAATACAGGGGAATCATAGTGCTTTTTAAAAAGAAAGTTAATTTCCTTTATCTTATATTCCCAAACTATTATCTTTTTTTCTATTCTGAAATTAAGCTATTTATTTAACTGATAATTACAGGATGCCAAGTGTTATAAATGAACCTATGTCCTGAGACAACACATTCTGCTGGGAAAGACAGACTTAATTTAAAACGATGGTAATGCATTATTCAGAAAGCCATGAGAGATATAAACTGTGTTTAAAGTTCTAGAGACAGAAGAAGGAGAGTAAAAGATTGACTTAAGGCCAAATTAATTACTTAAATATATGGTTTTCTGAAACTACCTTTACTATTTTCAATTCAGAGCTTTTGCTTCCCCAGTTTTGAAGCTATCACTGAGGCTTAGCTGTATTCCTTAGCAAGTAGGGCTCTAAAACACATCCTGCATTTGAAAAGCAAATGCATAATAATATCCTAGGAAAAGCAAAACATTTTTTTATCCATTTAGGTACTTAAAAGCTATCATGAAATAAATTTAAAATGTAATTCTAGACAAAGTTTGGAGAACTTTAATACTCTTTTATTGTAGGGAAGGCACTTTGTGTTTATCACTTCTATTACTCAAGGCACACTTTACAGAGTAGTAAACTGAATTCAAAGAGTACTTTGATCATGTTCACATAGATTGTTGTTTTAACTGTCCATCAGTAGATGAATGAATAAAAAAGCTGTGGTACATTTACACAGTGGAATACTATACTGCCGTAAAAAGAAGGAAATCTTACTTTCTGTGACAGCATGGGACCTAAAGAGCATTATGCTAAATGAAATAAGCCAGTCAGACAAAAACAAGTACCATTGGATTTTACCTATATGTTGCCTCTAATGAACAAAATGTACTTAAAATCAAAATAGAGACAAGACTCATAAATAGAGAGCTGGCTAACTGCTGTCAGGGGCTGAGTAGGGGGCTGTGGAGGGGGTGGGGGAGAGGGGTTGAGCTAAATATGACAAAAAAAAGAGGAAAAAAAACTTGTCAACATAAACAGCAGCGTGGCGATTCCCAGGCGGAAGTGGAGGAGGGTTTACAGGGGATAGGAGGGTTTACAAATGGTGATGGACGACGACTTGACTTAGAAAGGTGAACACAAAGTACAATGTACAGAAGATGTGTTGTAGAATTGTACACCTGAAACCTGAATCATTTTTGTTAACCAGTGTTACCCTAATAAATTCAATTAAAAAGTCATATGGATAGCCCAGGTATCATAAGCAGAATCAGAAATCTTGACTGTTAAATTTCAGAGTGCATATTCTTTATGATGTAAACAGACAAAAAAAATCTTTATGCCTGTAACAATTGATCTTTAAAACCATGTATTCTATGCTCCCCACCAAAGCTACATATTGAATAACACTATTCAAAGTAATCATTAAAGTGTGTTGTGTACTTATCACAAGGACCATAGGGTCTAAAAAAGTGCTTCTGAATGAACGAATGTTGACCTTATCCCGCAAATGCTTATATATTGTAGATACTTCTGGTTTCCATTTGCACAGTTTTAAATTTTAGAACTAGAGAAAAGATCAACCTTTTAAATTAACTATCACCATAAAAATTGATCTGGTGGTCATGAATCCAGATCAACATTTTCTACTAAATGTAATTTCAGATCTATTAAAGGAATTAGGTTTTATTTGGAGACTTTTTGTATGTATTCATTGCTAGTAGCAATGAATGAAAATTGATAAACAGTCCTCTCAGTTCTTACAGTGTCTTTGAATTAGGGAATTTGGCTTGCTCATCACTATATTTGCAGTGGCTGGTATTTAGTTTATATCTAAGAAATGTATATTTTGTAAAAGAATGACAAAATGAGTGTCAGTATTCAAGAGAGGTGATGGAGTAGAAAACAACACTTATTAAATGTCTGCTATGTCAGTATTTTATAAAAATGTATGTAGCTGAGACACACAGTAATTCTCTATAAAGATTCACCCTTATTTTAAAGATCGAGAGAGTTTATGTGGCCCATGATTAAATTTTTAATATTCTCCGCTACTTTAAAATATCAGCTACTCAGAAGCGGAAGCGTCTTTGATTATTGGAAATCGAGATATTTAAGAAGATAGTGATACGCGGAAAATAATTCCACATGTGACTAATCTAGGGTTAACTTCCAAAAATTGGTCGAATGGATTCGCGATACTTCTTTATTTTTTTAAAAAAATTTATTATTAATATTTACAACTTTTGTACTCATCTGTACTTGATATGAACAGTTTGACGTTGAGCAGCGATGTGTCACCCACATTCTTTTAGGCAGAGTTTGCCAGTGCGCACCCAAGGCCAAACAATTTGTTATTTTTGTGGTCAAGTGTGCTGAATCATACGGCATTGTAGCATAGACAATAGCTGCAGTTGATAACTGAAAACGTGTCCAGACTGTGTGTAAATCAAAATAATTGTTTTATTTGTGATATAAACCCTTGAAGCTCATTCTATTAATTAAATATTGTTTCAATTGATTGCAATATAGTTTGGATATTTATAGGGTATGTTATTACATTTTTATTAAAATATATTTTATTAAAATAATATTGTATATTAAAATTTCTTTTCACTCACAGTTATTCATAAACAAATTACATAATAAAATTTTGTTTACTTAAACAAATTGTTTTTGTATTTAACATTTTTTAATTTTAATATTTCATCTGGCCCATGAAAAAAGTTTTCTTTCTAATTTGGCCCGGGGGCAAAAACTGTTGGCCATGCCTGGATTAAGCTAACTGTCCAAGGTCACAGTTACTAAATGATTGATCTGGTATTAAATTCAATTCTGAGTTCAAAGTACATTATTTTGAAAAACACACTTTTTCTGCCATGTCATCATGAAAATGACTTCCTAAAGTGTTTATGAAATTTGATTATATATGTGGAAGAAAAAAGTTTTAGTCTTTAAAGAACCCTATCAAGATTTAATTTGGGGTATAAAACCAGCATGATTTTAAAAAGCATTGTTAAGTGGGCATATATGTGTGAATTAGTTATAAAATTTTTAAAAATGGTTAAGAGGATTTGGTCTTTTCCTCTAGATGATAATAAAAAGAACTATATTTTAAAAAGTGAATTAAAGAAAGTATTTACAGTACTCATTAAGGGTCTTGGCAGTCCTTACTGCTATTAATATTAACTTGCTATCTTACACAAACACACTGAAAAAATATATGAATATGCATTACTGTATAACCCTAAACTAGTTACATGAGACTAAATTTCAGTATTGCAGTATGTGGCATATAATGAATTTTTAACAGCATAAATTATATGACTTCCGATTTCTCACACTTATACAACTAATGTATGTGAATACGATTTAGAAGATTATGTGGGCTAATTTCTCATGAAGAAGAGAGTAGAGAAAAAAATCACTATTATTAAAGCATCAATTTGGTTCAGTGACATCTCACTGTTTCAGAAAAATTAAAGGGAAAATTTCTGCTCATTAAATCTCAGAGACACCATAGAAAATTATAATGAGTTGCTTATTAAATTAGCAATCTTCTATAACTGGCATGATTCATCAACTTCTCTTTCATTCTAAGTTTTCAGATTAATAACTAAAAGCCAAATTGTCTGACATGGCTCTTCAATCAAACCTACTGTTATTAAGAGACCACAGCCGCTAAAGCCATTTTATACAATCTCGTGAAGAGCAATATTTCAGGAAACATTGTTTTCCAGCTGCTGTCCAAAAGCCTTTTGGAACTAGATACAATATTATGGCTGCAAAGAATGCCATGTGGCATATTTGCTTATTTAACATATATTGAATATGTTAAATAACATACTCACAGCAGGGCAGAGTCTCTACCCTCATGGAGCACAAATAAATGACATAAGGGTAATATTAGATATTATGAAGAAACAATAAAGCCTCATAAGGTGATGGAGAGAGTATTGAGAATAATACCTTAGCCTGGATGAACAGGGAGATTAGATGGCATTAATCTTGAATAGAAATCCTTGTAAAAAGAGTAAGTCATACAAATGTTTAGAATTCGACCACACAAAGAGAGGAGCAAATGCAAAAGTCCTACAATAAGAGTATGCTTGCTGTTTTTAAAGACCAAGAAGAGGCCAGTGTGACCAAGGAGAGTGTACAGAGGAAAATGGTAGAATACAAAGTTTAAAAAAGAAAAAAAAAGATATATGTAATACCCTTAAGACCAAAGTAAGTATCTTAAATTAAATTTTGATTGTTATGGGAAGCCCTATAATATTCTGATTAGAGTGGTAATATAATTTGATTTAACATTAAAGCATATATTGATTTACACTATGAAATATTAGAGACAAGTTTTAGGGCTGTTGTGTCAGTACTTGGAGAAATGATGGAAGCTTGCCCCAGGAGAGGTGAGGAATGGTCAAATTAAGGGTATACATAAATTGTAGAGCCAGCAGCATGTATTGCTATATATATGACCTGGTTTTGAGAGAAAGTCATCAGAGACTTCAAGGTGTTCAATTTGAGCAACTGGGTAAATAATGATATTCTTTATTAAGATGCAGAACACTGAGGGGACTTGGTTGTGGAAGTTTGGATCAATGATTCTGTATTTCAGACTTAAGTGTGAGTTGCCTCTCAGATATTTATGTGCAGTGTTGTGTAGAAATCTGGATGTGGCTGTTTGGAAATCTTGGGTGACAGAGTTGGGACTGGAGGGCTATGTTTCATAGTCAGCAGTGTAGAGAATCTGTGCCCTACGGGCTAGATTAAATTGCTTCTATAGGATGTGTACATAGAAAACTGAGCCCTTGAGTATTCTAACATTAAATGTCAGGAAGACAAAAAAAGTACCAAAAAATAGGACAAAGAAAGGGAGAGAAAATATTAATGTGGGAGGAAAATCAACAGCGGAGATTTCCAATTATAAACGTGGAAACCAAGTCAAGAGAATAATTCGAGGAGGAAGTGATCAATTGTGTTTTTACTCCCAAGAGGCTGAGTAATAGAAGACTGAGAATTCATCACTGGATTTGATGAAGTGGAAGTGATTTGGTGAACTTGTCAAAACAATTTGAATGAGGAAAGGAAAAACCTGATTAGAAAATCTTAGGTGGGTATGAGCCTAGACGACGTAGAAACAGTGAGTATAGGGACTTGAAGAAATTTAGCCATTAAGAGAAGGAGACCATCAGGACAGAGGCAAAAGTAGATGAAGAGAGATCTGTTTGTTTTAAAGATGAGATATATTTTCGCATATGTGAAGCCTATGAGAGCGATCAAATAAAGAGGAAAATGCTGATAAAGAAATGGAGGCAGAGGTTCATTGCAGAGTTCAGTGGGTGAGTAGATGAGAAAGGACAGGATGCAGGGCAGCACGGAGGAAGCCCATCAATGGTAGCGGCAGCAGAAAGTCATGCTGTTAGTGTTCATGAGACGGGGTTTGCAAGCAGTGGGTCAGGAGCGTGGGAGCACCAGTGATAGGGGAAGGAATTCCTCAGTGGAGTAAGGAGCAAGAGAGTCAACTGACCCTAAAAAAGAAAGAGGAAGTTAGAAGAGCAAGACTGTGTGAACTTATTGTCTTCGAGTTCACTGACAGAGGAAATGGAGCAACTCTGTCAGTCATCACTGAGTGTTCCTAGAATTTGTGGTACTCAATTTAAAGTAAGAGAACCTGGAAGCTCTAATGTTTCCCTAAATCCACACTCATCTACTGAGAAATAGGTGCTGAGGAGAATCAAATCAGGTTTAAACAGGGTTGAGGCTTTATTTTAGATGAGTAAATGGGGGAAAAAAAGGTGTGAGAGAAATGTGTTGCATTTAGTGGTCATCATATTTCCATCATTTAAAGAAGAGACCGGATTTCTGTCAACAAAAGCATTGTTTAGTTTTATAAGAGTTAGATAATTCATTCCCAAATAATTTATATAATAGAAAAGACTTAAAAGCTGAGTAGAGTTAGCAGAAGATGAAAATTTGAACAATCCTATGTTGTTTTGTAATATACGTAACTTTAATAATGTATATTTATTCTAACATTTAATTTAGATTCAGTTTCTCAGAGTGTTCTTTTATTTTGCAACATTTTTGTTCCGGATATCGTATGCCTCTATCTTGTACTTTTACGTATTTTCAGTTTTTTACTTTTAACAAACTTTTATAACCTAATGAAATTAAAATATGTAAATGAAGGCATTAACTTCTTACTACTTTGAGCCTCTTCACATTTCCTCTTTTCATGTACCTACTACTCCTCCCTCATTTCTTATTGCCAACTGTAATTTTTAAAAATTTTTTCATCTTACTCTTAATTGCTGCCTAATAAGCCTTTTATTACTCTACCTCTCTGTCCTGGTAAAAATTAGCCTTTTATTAAAAGGAAGTACTAGTTTTAAGAATTGACTTTTTTCGTGCATTTTTATTCACAAAATTTCTAACATTCAAAATCTGTTGTGTATTTTGGAGTTGTTTGAAGAAGAGATTTTCTAAACTTTTCTATTTTCCTAAACTTAAAAATGTATTATAAAAGAGATTGATAATTATCAACATGTTTCTTATTAAAGAGTAGAATTTCATTTACGGAATGACATTGACAAATATAGTAACAGTTTCTACTAATTGTTTGCCTACTGCCTACAAGACATTCTATAGACATATATTTAAAAAAAATAATCTTCACAATAAAACTGGGTCCTGTTTGCAGAGGAAGAAACTGAGGACTATATAAATTAAATAACTAGTTTATAGACTCCCAAAGAGTAGATTGCAAAATGTGGATTCTGAATTATCATTGTACTTCTTTTACACCATGCTAGTTTGTGTCAGCATTTTGTGATGTGAACATTGTATTTATATTTAACAAAAATGAGATATTTATAAATACTCAATAATACTATTTCGTAGCAGAGGAAGTGATGGAAATAATGGAAAATTATAGATAACTTCTTAAACTTTTTTATTATTGTTATTGAGTACTCTTTTACTGTCATAACACTAAGAGCTAAGATGGATCTTCTCACCTCTATTTATATCTGTTTAAATTGAAACTCAAAGTGGGTAGTGCTTCTTATCACATTGGCATGTTATTTCCTTATTTAATTTCCTGACTTGTGTCCTACTTGACTGCCATATTTTACTTCACTTCCTTTTATACCCCTGCAGCAGCAGGTTCTGTTCCAGTGGAGAATCCACCCTACAAAGTTTTCGGGATAACTTGATATTTAATCTGCCACTGGTTTACCTTTATACCCCATGAGAGGTGAAAATACACATGTTTATATTGATCATTTGCCTGTCATTTCTAGAAATGTAACTCAATTTGTTCCCTGTTGTATCTCATTTTCTTCAAATAGAAGATGGACGTGACATGACAACATTAGCTCTCTGGGTGACTGAGTGAGTATCCAACGGCTCAGTTTAGTCCATGGGTGACAGCGGCAGGTGTTTGAAGCTGAGGATTATCTGCCTCTATTTAGAGATTAGGATATAAAATGTCATGTAGTGAACAATTATATGGGCATATATATATATGTAATTATGCAATGTGTATGTATGATTTTATGACTTGTGTCTGCCAAATGCAGAAAACATGCAATTTTTAAATAACAAGTTATCCCAAGAATTAGCTACTTTTTGGAAAATATTATGTATGGTGCCAAGTTTTGTGTAATTATAGAAAAGATTATACTGGATATTAAACTTACATATTTTACAGTTTTAATGAAATAAAATATCCTTAATCAAATTCAAAGCCTATATTTTTCATTACCCTTTGACACCTGACATGATATAATGGCTAGTTAAATTTAACAGTTTAATTTGAAATTAAACTATAGCAACTTTAAAACCATAGCAACCAGAAAAATCTTTGTTTAGCAGTCTGATATATATATTTCACTTTTCCACAACCAGCTCTTAATGAAATCAATATATTAAGAACTGTGAGCACTTTTTGAGGGTCTTCAATAATAATTTCACACAGGTGCACATTTTATTAGGTTATTGCTGCTAAAAAATATAAGTAGTTTAACATTCCACTCTTGTAGGATAAGAAACTCATCAATATTTTGTTTGACCTCTAGAAAGGTGATTATTGAAATGATGAATAGTTACTAAATAATAAAAAATATTTTATTCTTCAGAAGTTTAAATGGCTAAATGTTGGCCTCTGTAATGAAGATAATACTCAGAAGCAGACTGAATATTCAACAAATACTGGAGAGTTTCAAACATGTTTCAACTTTTTTTTTAATGAGAAGAGGGAGACAGAGACAGACTTCTGCATGCACCATGACTTATCCACTTGTAAATCCTCCTATGGGGTGATCACCTGTCCTTCTTAGGCTGTTGCTCAGCAACCAAGCTATTTTTAGCACCTGAGGTGTAGGCTTCCTGGAGCCATGTTTAGCACCAGGCCAACTCATTGGAACCAATCTAGTCATGGCTATGGGAGGGGAAGAGAGAGAGAGAGAGAGTGATAGAGAGAGAGAAAGGGGGAAAGAGTGGAGAAGCAGATGCTTACTTCTCCTGTGTGCCCTGACTGGGAATTGAACCCAGGGCATTCACACGTCAGGTCGATGCTCTACAACTGAGCCAACTGACCAGGACCATGTTCAAACTTTTTTTTAAAATTGTGTTAAGTGTAAAAGCACTCGAGAACAAAGAAGTCAGTGATGAGCCCATTTTGAGCAGTAAGGGTATTAGATGGCTGGAGAGACTGTTGTTTTGAATACAAGGTAAGATTATAGAGTTGCGGTATTGATGGTAAAGCTATTTAAGATATTATAAGACCCAGAATGTTGGATTCTTCGTGGACATCTTTTGGGAAGATGGAGATAATTGCCATTGAGAAGGTAAAGAGATTCTCAAGCATGTTTTAGAAAGATTTCTTGGTGGATTTACTGAACTTAATAAATATCATACATGGGGAAAGATAAAAAAAAGAGGTAGAAGTTAATTGTTGAATTCACTAAATACTCAATAACAACAGAACCGCTGTATACTTCTTAACTAGAGGAATGCACCTTATGAGTATGTCAGCATTTAGGATGCGGATTAATATTCATTCAAACATTTTGAGAGTGAAGGAATTAATATGTTTTAAAGATAAGTGATACATTATAAAATCTTATTGTGTATCTGGTACTGTACTGATTGCTTTACAAATATAGTTTCATTTAATCTTCTTAAATATCTTTTCTTTTGCCATTTGGCAGATAGGGAAACTGAGTCTTAGAGATTTACCAAAAGTCAGTGGTTACTAAAGACAGAATTTTGATTCGAAGCATTCTGACTCCAGACCCCTTTCTCCTAATTGTAGTGTTCCTCTTTCTCCTAACCACAGTGTCCTGGCTGTTCTAAAAACTGCATGGAGTGAATTAACATCTATTAATTTATCCTCAGTATACAATGCTTTGTTATATTACAGAAATAGAGGAGATATTTTTCTGGACTTCAATCTCTAGAACTGGTTATAGGACGTTGGGCAATTCTCCTAAACTCTGTGGATCTTTGATTAACCATGTCCAATGTAAGGTTACATTAAGTTCATTTTCAGCTCATGATCTAAGTTTTTTGTTTTGTTTATTTTACCAATATTAAATTTCCAAATTACTTCCTACCATAACCACTTGAAAAAAACTTATCTTTGTTGTCCTCTAAACTTTAACGTTGTGTGCTTTGGGCAAACACACACCTAGAAATTCTATGTTACTTGTATAAAAGCCAATAAATAATAGGCAAAATAAAATGCAACAACTCAAAAAAGCAAATTTATGGTGCAAGAGAGGAAAGGCAGAGGAATGGAAGAGATTGAATAGAGAGGATAATAATAACAAATTTTGAAAACACCATCAGAAAATAAACAGTTGGAAATGAGTATTTTCAGAAATAAGTTTGAACTAATATATGATCATTTTTGTCCCTTATTACAAATGCAAAGCAGCCTTCTTTTTGCTCTGTAATTATTTTTCCATGGATGTGGGAGAAGAGGAGACTGTGACATACTTTAAGCTTAGGGAGGCTAATGCTTTAATGAACACGTTGTTATCAGCTGGCTCCCGCTCTGCCTTGTTTGCAATTCCCAGCCTCCTTCAGTCAGGGGAGAGTCTTTGTGTTAAGTGTAAACATCTTTCATGTGATACAGCCTCAGTGTCTTAGTCCCTAAAGTTCTTCTATTTGGTATTTAATTATCTGTTAATTAAATCACACAGTTTAGAGAGGTTGTAGATTAAAGGACTATTAAATGTCTGATTCACTTTTATAAAAGTGATATAGTGTCACCCCTTAAACAATGAAAGCATTGATAAAATATGCATTTTAGAAAAACACAATTTTCTTTATGATAAAAAAGCAAGCAAGACAACAGTACAAATCAACTGTTTTTTACAAAATTACGGATAATTGTCATATCAACTTTTTGGAGAGTTAAGGTGAAAGATCAAGGGTAAGTGTGGTATCAGATAACACTCCTCTGATATGCTATAGCTGTCAGAGGCAATTTAGAATTTGATTTTTAATATTTATTTTGTCTTGGTCACACAAATTAGATGTACTCATACTCCTCTGTGCATTAGCTATATTTTTATTGATCTGGCAATGCCTTTGTCTTGTTTTATTATATGCTCCTACCATCTCTAGACCTCCTCCCAACCCTACACCTTTGTAGGTAACCATGTCAATGAATTTATGTCCTCACCTATGGAGGAATCTTTGACAACTGTATAGCATCTGTGTCTCTGATTTGTATACATGATTGTGTTTATATAGATTTTAGACTTTTTCTTTTATATTTTAGTTATAGTCAAGATATCTACCTATATTGCTAAGACTATTAAATCAGGTCTCCAAATAGAATGCCATACGATTTTGCACCATATTCATTTGGTGATGAGACTCAGGTGGCATCCTACTTCATGCTGCCACACAAATGCCATGACTTGTATCCTCTCACATGATACTTCTGACCATGAGATAAATTATTTGGAATATTGCTAATAGCGCTTACTTCATGAACACTTACCAGTATTTCTTCTACTGTTTAACTTTGTTATAATAAATAAAATTGTGTATTCTCTTAAGGGTTTATTTTTTTAACTCTTCTTAAGGCTTTAGGTTAATGCTGTGTGAAAAAAGTGCCTCAGAAAATGAGTTGCATTACTTTCTAAAGGCAAATATCATTAATATTATCACTACCACCATAAAATTATCTCTAGTATTCTGCTGTTACCTAATTTTAGTGCTCAAACCAACTCTGATAGAGCATTCTCTTTCTTGAAACCAATTGTGGACATCAATTTCCTTGGACATTAACCACTTTGTTTTTAGAGGCAAGACAAATATTTTGTTTTCCAAAGCACTAAAAGTTCTTTTATTTTTAATTTCTTTTTTGGTTTGTAATGATGCATATAATAAAGCTTTTCTGTAAGGTAAATGTTTTTTTTTTTGGGGGGGTTGCATTTTTCTGAAGCTGGAAATGGGGAGAGACAGTCAGACAGACTCCCGCATGTGCCCGACCTGGATCCACCCGCCACGCCCACCAGGGGGCGATGCTCTGCCCCTCCGGGGCGTCCCTCTGTTGCGACCAGAGCCACTCTAGCGCCTGGGGCAGAAGCAAAGGAGCCATCCCCAGCGCCCGGGGCCACCTTTGCTCCAATGGAGCCTCGGCTGCGGGAGTGGAAGAGAGAGACAGAGAGGAAGGAGAGGGGGAGAGGTGGAGAAGCAGATGGGCGCTTTTCCTGTGTGGCCTGGCCGGAAATCAAACCCGGGACTTCTGCATGCCAGGCCAACGCTCTACCACTGAGCCAACCGGCCAGGGACAAGGTGAATGTTTTGAAATCGTTTTACTCTATTTTTTAATGTTATTTTATTTATTTATTTAATTTTAATAGGGTGACATTGATAAATCAGGGTACATATGTTCAGAGAAAACATCTCTAGGTTATTTTGACATTTGATTATGCTGCATTCCCATCACCCAAAGTCCAACTGTCTTCCGTTACCTTCTAACTGGTTTTCTTTGTGCCATTTCCCTCCCCCAACACCCTCCCTGTCCTCCCCCCAATCCTGTAACCACCACACACTTGTCCATGTCTCTGAGTCTCATTTTTATGTCCCGCCTATGTATGGAATCATATACTTCTTTTTTTTTTTTTTTTTGATTTACTTATTTGACTCAGTATAATGTTATCAAGGTCCATCCATGTTGTTGTAAATGATCCGATGTCATCATTTCTTATAGCTGAGTAGTATTCCATAGTATATATATACCAAAGCTTTTTAATCCACTCATCCACTGACGAACGCTTGGGCTGTTTCCAGATCTTCACTATTGTGAACAATGCTGCCATAAACATGAGGGTGCATTTCTTCTTTTCAAACAGTGCTATGGTGTTCTTGGGGTATATTCCTAAAAGTGGTATAGCTAAGTCAAAAGGCAGTTTGATTTTTAATTGTTTGAGGAATCTCCGTACTGTTTTCCACAGAGGCTGCACCAGTCTGCATTCCCACCAGCAGTGCAGGGCAGGGGTTCCCTATTCTCCACATCCTCTTCAGCACTTATTCTGTGTTGTTTTGCTGTTTAGCACCATTCTGACTGGTGTGAGGTGATATCTCATTGTGGTTTTAATTTGCATTTCTTTAATGATTAGTGATATAGAGCATTTTTTCATATGCCTATTGGCCATCTGTATATCCTTTTTGGAGAAGTGTCTATTCATTTCTTTTGCCCATTTTTGATTGAATTGTTTATCTTCCTGGTATTGAGTTTCACAAGTTCTTTATAAATTTTTGTTATTAACACCTTAACAGACATATTGTCAAACATGTTCTCCCATTGTGTACTTTGTCTTTTTATTCTGTTCTTGTTGTCTTTAGCCGCACAAAAGCTTTTTAGTTTGATATAGCCCCATTTGTTTATACTGTCTTTTATTTCACTTGCCTGTGGAGATAAATCGGCAAATATATTGCTGCGAGAGATGTCAGAGAGCTTACTGCCTATGTTTTCTTCTAAGATGCTTATGGTTTTATGGCTACAGATAAGTCTTTTATCAGTTTTCAGTTTATTTTTGTGAATGGTGTAAGTTTGTGGTCTAGTTTCATTTTTTTGCAGGTAGCTGTTCAATTTTCCCAACACCATTTGTTGAAGAGGCTGTCTTTACTCCATTGTATGCTCTTACCTCCTTTGTCAAATATCAGTTGTCCATAAAGGTGTGGGTTTATTTCTGGGTCCCCTGTTCTGTTCTATTGATTTATATGCCTGTTCTTATGCCAGTACCAGACTGTTTTGAGTACAATGGCGCTGTAGTATAACTTGATATCAGGAAGTGTGATACCTCCCACTTTATTCTTCCTTTTCTTTTCTTTTTTTTTTTTGTATTTTTTTTCTGAGGTTGGAAACAGGGAGGCAGTCAGACAGACTCCCGCATGCACCCAACTGGGATCCACCTGGCAAGCCCATCAGGCGGCGATGCTCTGCTTATCTGGGGCATTGCTCTGTTGCAACCAGAGCCATTCTAGTGCTTGAGGCAGAGGCTATGGAGCCATCCTCAGCACCCAGGCCAACTTTGCTCTGATGGAGCCTCGGCTGTGGGAAGGAAAGTGAGAGATAGAGAGAAAGGAGAGGGGGAGGGGTGGAGAAGCAGATGGGCGCTTCTCCTGTGTGCCCTGGCTGGGAACCAAACCTGGGACTCCGGCACACCAGGCCAATGCTCTACCACTGAGCCAACCGGCCAGGGCGACTATTCTTCCTTTTCAAGATTGTTGAGGCTATTCGTGTTCTCTTCTGGTTCCATATAAATTTTTGGAATATGTGTTCTATATCTTTGAAGTAAGTCATTGGTATTTTAATCAGTATTGCATTGAATTTATAAATTGCTTTGGGTAATATAGACATGTTAATGATGTTTATTCTTCCTAACCATGAGAACGGTATATTCTTTCACTTGTTTATATCTTCCCTGATTTCCTTTATCAATGTTTTATAATTTTCTGAGTACAAGTCTTTAATCTCCCTGGTTAGATTTATTCCTAGGTACTTTATTTTTTTGGTTGCAATGGTGAAGGGGATTACTTCCTTAATTTCTCTTTCTGACAGTTCATTGTTAGTGCATAAAATGCTTCTTATTTCTGAGTATTAATTTTATATCCTGCCAGCTTGCTGAATTCATTTATCAGGTTCAGTAGTTTTTTGATTGAGACTTTAGGGTTTTCTATATACAATATCATATCACCTGCAAATAATGATAGTTTTACTTATTCTTTTCCAATTTGGATGCCTTCTATTTCTTTTTCTTATCTGATTTCTGTGGCTAGGACTTCCAGAACTATGTTAAATAAGAGTGGTGAAAGGGGGAACCCCTGCCTTGTTCCTGGTCTTAAGGGAATTGCTTTTAATTTTTGCCCATTGAGTATGATGTTGGTTGTGGGTTTGTCATAGATGGTCTTTATCATGTTGAGGTATGTTCCCTATATTCCCACTTTGCTGAGAGTTTTGATCATGAATAGGTGCTAGATTTTTTTCAAATGATTTTTCTGCATCTATTGAAGTTATTATGTGGTTTTTCTCCTTCCTTTTGTTTATGTGATGAATCACATTGATTGATTTGCAAGGAATTCACTATAACCAAATCAATGCTGCAAGAAATGCTAAGGGGCCTGTTGTGAACAGATCAAAGGGGAAAAAGAATATAGCAAAAGAGGAATACAGTTTTAAAGAATAAAATGGCAATAAACAACTACATATCAATAATAACCTTAAATGTAAATGAATTAAATGATCTGAACAAAAGACATAGGGTAGCTGTGTGGATAAGAAAACAGGACCCATACATATGCTGTCTAAAAGAGACACACCTAAAAACAAAAGATGCACATAGACTGAAGATAAAAGGATGGAAAAAAATCATGCAAATGGAAATGAAAAAAAAGCTGGGTAGCAATACTTATATCTGACAAAATGGACTTTAAAACAAAGGCTATAGTAAGAGATAAATAAGGTCACTACATAATGGTAAAGAGAGCAATCCAAAAGGAAGTTATAACCATTATAAATATCTACGCACTTAATATAGGAGCACCTAAATATATAAAGCAGACTTTGATGGATTTAAAGGGTGAGATCAACAGCAATACTCTAATAGTAGGGGATTTCAATACCCTCTAACATCACTAGATAGATCCTCAACAAAGAAAATTAACAAAGAAACAGCAGACTTAAAGGACACACTAGATCAACTCGATTTAATAGATATCTTCAGAACCTTTCACTCTAAAGCAGCAGAATATACATTCTTTTCAAGTGATCATG
This sequence comes from Saccopteryx bilineata, assembly GCF_036850765.1. NCBI lineage: Eukaryota > Metazoa > Chordata > Mammalia > Chiroptera > Emballonuridae > Saccopteryx > Saccopteryx bilineata. The sequence continues at coordinate 19,649,787 of NC_089495.1, forward strand.
GTACATTTTCTAGGATAGACCACATGTTAGGGCACAAAAGTGGTCTCAACAAATTTAAGGAGATTGAAATCATATCTAGTACTTTCTCTGATCACAATAGCATGAAACTAGAAATCAACCACAACAGAAAAACTGAAAAATACTGAAACACTTGGAAACTAAATAGCATGTTATTAAATAATAAATGGCTTAACAATGAGATCAAAGAAGAAATTAAAAAAAATTCCTAGAAACGAATGATAATGAGCATATATCAACTCAAAATTTATGGGACACAGCAAAAGCAGTCCTGAGAGGAAAGTTCATAGCATTACAGGCATACCTTAGGAAGCTAGAAAAAGCTCAAATAAACAACCTGACCCTGCATCTAAAAGAACTAGAAAAAGAACAGCAAGTAAAGCCCAGAGGTAGTAGAAGGAAGAAAATAATAAAGATCAGAGTGGAAATAAATGACATAGAAGCTAAAAGAACAATACAGAGGATCAATGAAACCAGGAGCTGGTTCTTTGAAAAGGTAAACAAGATTGATGAACCTTTAACCAGACTCACCAAGGAAAAAAGAGAGAGGACTCAAATAAATAAAATTAGAAATGAGAGTGGAGAAATAACAACTGACACAGCAGAAATACAAAATATTGTAAGAAAATACTATGAAGAACTGTATGTCAAAAAACTAGACAACCTAGATGAAATGGACAAATTCCTTGAAACATAATCCTACAAAAATTAATCTGGAAGAATCAGAAAACCTAAACAGACCAATTATAACAAATGAGATCAAAACAGTTATCAAAAAAGAAAAGTCCTGGGCCTCATGGCTTTACAAGTGAATTCTACCAAATATACAAAGAATTAACTCCCATTGTTCTGAAGCTATTTCAAAAAATTCAAGAGGAAGGAAGACTTCCAAGCTCCTTTTATGACGTGAGCATAATTCTGATTTCAAAAACAGGCAAAAACAACACAAAGAAAGAAAATTATAGGCCAATATTCATGAATTTAGATAATAAAATCCTCAACAAAATATTATCATACCAATTCAGCAATATATGAAAAAATCATACACCATGATCAAGTGGGATTTATTCTTGAGAGGCAAGACTGGTGCAATATTTGGAAACTGTTTTATGTTTAACTTACATTAAATATTGCTTTTTAAATTTAAATCAGTATGAACTTTGGAGAGGTAAACTGATTTTTTTCTGGAAAGTATTAAACAGATAGATTACTAACATAGCAATCTTTTAAAATGAGAATTTAGATTCCAAAAGAATATTTTTATAAAAGTCAATTTGAGATCTTTTATTTAAGTAACCATGACTCTGTAAAAAAATCTATATCAAAATGGCACTGAGGTTTATTCAGCTAAAATGTATGGAACCAGCTACTTTGTTAAATGCTGAGGTGTTCAGTGTGAACAAGGAAATCACAGCTCCTGTTCCTATGACAATTCAAATCTATCAGGGAAGCTGGAAATAGGAAAATCTTCAACTAGTTTCTTGAATTCTAAAATGTTATTTTACATCCTGAAGGCCCAAATGCAAGTACTCTTAGCATTAAAGAATGATCAAGCCCTGGACTGATAGTTGACATTATAACAGACAAAAACAAGCCCTGACTAGTTGGCTCAGTGGTAGAGTGTCGGCCTGGCATGCAGGAGTCCTGGGTTTGATTCCTGGCCAGGGAACACAGGAGAAGTGCCCATCTGCTTCTATACCCCTCCCCCTCTCCTTCCTCTCTGTCTCTCTCTTCCCCTCCCGCAGCTGAGGCTCCATTGGAGCAAAGTTGGCCCAGGCGCTGAGGATGGCTCCATGGCCTCTGGCTCAGGCACTAAATTGGCTCTGGTCACAACAGAGCGATGCCCCAGATAGGCAGAGCATCGCCTCCTGGTGGGCGTGCTGGGTGGATCCCGGTCGGGCGCAAGCGGGAGTTTGTCTGACTGCCTCCCCATTTCCAACTTCAGAAAAATACAAAAAAAAAAATAGACAAAAACTACAGTGAACTCTGGAATGCTGATTAATTAACTTGCAATGAGAATTAATTATAACAATAATTGAATATCCAAATATCCCAGATCAATAGATTCCCTCCCTGTGTTAAAGGGCAGTCAACATTTTAAAGAACATTTCTGTAAGAAGAGAATAAAAAAAATTAATTTATTCTGCTTTATAAGTTTCTCAGTTAAAACAGGTTCAGCAAGATAGCCTTGCCCATGGAGGCGAGGCCTTTGATGCTGCACAACGTTCTCTTGCCTTCCTGTGCTTTGTTTGCAATAAGGGTTCTATTTACCTTCTGCCTGTTTTTCCTATGAATCGTATTTAATCAGTTTTATGACACATTTCCTCCAATGTTAATATCTGTGGATTTCTTCTGTGTTTGGTAATCCATGTCATCTTACACTTCCTGCATCCAGTCAGCCATTGTCATTACCTTCAAATATTCAAATGATTAGAAGTCATATGTCTTTTTTTTCAGTGATGTTATTCATCTCTCTGATATCTAGGATCAGCTTATCTTTTCTTTCTAAGAGGCACTTAGTCCTTTATTAGTTGACATATATTTTATAGACTCTGCCACATAAATACATTTATAAAGATTTTTAGCTTTTTCAAAACTAAGATAAATAATCTAGTATTATATTTAATGTGCAAACAACTACATGAGTATTTGTTTCTTTTGTATTTTTCAAATCAAGATCATTCTTTCATTCAACAACTATTCTGTGTCTCACTGAAGTATTGTCATTCATCAGCTAGGACCCATCCATCACTGAAGAAAAAGATATCCTGTTCTGTAGGAGCTTAAATTTCAGTGCAGAGACAGACAATAGAATAGTAAATAGGTATTACATAATATATCTTTTTAATATACTATATAATATATAACATGTCTCATATTAACTACCTGATTTTTTCACATATTTCCCTAATAGAATGTAGGTTGAATGCTAAGCTTATACAATATTTACCCGGCCACATTCTTATTTTTTATTTTTTTAAAATAATTTTTTATTGGCCCTGGCCGGTTGGCTCAGCGGTAGAGCGTCGGCCTAGCGTGCGGAAGACCCGGGTTCGATTCCCGGCCAGGGCACATAGGAGAAGCGCCCATTTGCTTCTCCACCCCTCCACCGCGCCTTCCTCTCTGTCTCTCTCTTCCCCTCCCGCAGCCAGGGCTCCATTGGAGCAAAGATGGCCCGGACGCTGGGGATGGCTCTGTGGCCTCTGCCCCAGGCGCTAGAGTGGCTCTGGTCGCAACATGGCGACACCCAGGAGGGTCGCAACATGGCGACGCCCAGGATGGGCAGAGCATCGCCCCCTGGTGGACAGAGTGTCGCCCCTGGTGGGTGTGCCGGGTGGATCCCGGTCGGGCGCATGCGGGAGTCTGTCTGACTGTCTCTCCCTGTTTCTAGCTTCAGAAAAATGCAAAAAAAAAAAAATAATAATAATAATTTTTTATTAATGGTAATAGGATGACATTAATAAATCAGGGTACATATATTCAAAGAAAACATGTCTAGGTTATTTTGTCATTAAATTATGTTGCATACCCCTCGCCCAGAGTCAGATTGTCCTCTGTCACCCTCTATCTAGTTCTCTGTGCCCCTCCTCCTCCCCCTAACTCTCTCCATCCCTCCCTCCCATGTCCTCCCTCCCCCCCCCCCTGGTAACCACCACACTCTTGTCCATGTCTCTTAGTCTCGTTTTTATGTTCCACCAATGTATGGAATCATGTAGTTCTTGTTTTTTTCTGATTTACTTATTTCACTCCGTATAATATTATCAAGTTCCCACCATTTTGCTGTAAATGATCTGATGTCATCATTTCTTATGGCTGAGTAGTATTTCATAGTGTATATGTACCACATCTTCTTTATCCAGTCTTCTATTGAAGGGCTTTTTGGTTGTTTCCATGTCTTCCAGGCACATTCTTTATAATGCCTTCACAATATGAAATTCTCTGAATTTAATGCTTACATTATATGCATAACTTATGTTTTCTTTTTAAATTGAATTTATTAAGGTGACAGTGGTTAATATGATTATAGAGGTTTCAAGTATCCAATTCTATAATACATCATCTGTATATTGATCGCACTGTGCGCCCCACACCCAAAGTGAAAATCTCTATCACTGTATATTTGAACTTTTTACCCTTTACTACTCCCCCACCCCATTCTCTCTGGTAACTACCATACTGTTACCTGTGTTTATGAGTTTTTGTTTTTCTTTTTTAATTATTTTTATATTTAATTTAAAAATATATAATTTATTAGAATGAAATTGGTTGACATAATTATACAGGTTTCAGGTGCCCAAATCTACAACACTGCTCTGTACAATGTATTGTGTGTTCACCCCCTAAATCAATCTTTGTCCATCACCATTTATCCCCCGCATCCCTCCTCCACTTCCTCTCCCTCCCCACCAATCACCAGAGTGTTGTCTGTGCCTATCAGCTTTTCTCTTTCTTATTTTTTGTCTTTTTTTGCTCAATCCATCTATCCCTCCCACAGTTGTCAGTTTGCTCTCTATGTATGAGTCTGTCTTTATTTTGCTGGTTAGTTCATTTGTTCATTAAATGTTTGTTTTTCTTGATTATTCATTTGTTGCATCAGTTTTATTACCCACATATGTGTGAATCATGTGGTTCTTCACTTTTCTGTCTTACTTATTTGACTTAGTATGATATTTTCAAGATTCATCCATGTTTTTTGCAAATACAGTATTTCACTTTTTCTTATGGCTGAATTGTCTTATATATAAGTACAGATTCTTCTTTATCCAATCATCTATCATAGGATACTTGTTTTCATGTCTTGGCCTTTGTGAATAATGCTGCAAGGAATATAAGGGTGCATATATATTTGTGAGTAAATGTTTTCAAATTATTTGGGTAGATACCAGGAGAGGGGCTGCTGGGTCATATGGTAACTAATCATAATTTTTGAAGAACCTCCATACTGTTTTCCATAGTGGCTGTACCAGTTTACATTCCCACCAGCAGTGAATGAGTGTTCCATTTCTTCACAACCTATTCAACACTTATTACTTGTCTAGTTGATAACAGCCATTCTAACAGGTGACATCACATACATATCTTTATATCTTGCAAATAACACTGAGTCTTATATGTCATGTTTATTTGACCATGAATGCACAAATTTGTATTTAATATGTATGATAACCATTTGGAACAAATTTTAGCATTGTGGAACTATTCCAACAAGGAAAATAAATTATGTCAAGGTAATATATGTGAATAATTTTCAGATCATGGCATATATAAACCTTCCTCTAAAAGCATTTTTTATTCACTTACTGCAGCAGCTCATAACACACAATAGGTGGTCTAAATGACCCTGTAGAAAACCACAGATATTTCAAAAAAATTAAGATAACAGAATTGACTTAGAAATATCTGTGGGACTTTTGTTTAATTCTCAAACTAATTTTCTATACCAAAATATTTCTTTGATAATAAGAGAATTTACCATAGTCAGGGTTATTAAACTTTTTCTCTAACTTTATTTTTTATAAGTTTATGACGTTCTTGGGTATTTTCTTCAGTTGTGTGTGTGTATGTGTGTGTGTGTGTGTGTCTGTATAGAATATAGGTGGCATTTTCATAAAGTCCCAGTTTCTTCCCATTGTTCTTGGTGCCTTCTGCACCCATGTCACTCTTTAGCAAAGCCAGGACAGTACAGCAGATGGATATTCTCTTTAACTATGCTTCTGTTGTATTAATGGTTATCTTTCCCCCAAGTCTTAAAGAACCGATAGTGATACACTGTTTCTTGCTAAAAATATGAGCAATACAGCTGTCAAGGTCCCTGATTAACAATTTCATTTAAACATTATAACAGATATCTGTAGGACAAATTACTCCCACTGGAAAGGAGGTGTATTTTTGTATATAATATAATTCACTAAATCTAGAATTTAATTATGCTAGCAATAACAAAGCCCTTAGTGTGATAAAAATGTTATAAATATACTGGCCCTTGTTTCCAAATAACTACTGTAAAACAAATAAATTGTTATTAGAAACGCTCTTAATGAAAGGAAATTGTAAATTATCTTTTAAGTCCTACTTATGGGTGCCATGCATGTTTATTAGTGTTAGTGGAATGAGAAATAAAAAACAATTGTCTTAATATTAGTGTGTAATTGTATTGTTTCAATACCACCCTTAATTACACATACTAAAGCTCCTAAATTAAGTAATACCTGTGGAGATTTTTGAAAAATGTTGCTTTTAAAGTTGTTCAATATCAGAGGAAAATATGTTGTTTTTAAAAATCATATTTTATTTCATAGTTTTATAGTTTTAAAATAAATTTATGATTAAGAATCTTTTTACTTAAATTTATATGGTATGGTTATTATCTATACAAATTCACAATTTCTTTTTAGAGCTACAAACTATGGAAGGAAAAAGAAGTATTTTTATTTTTTTATTTTATTTTATTTTTTTGCAGGGACAGAGAGAGAGTCAGAGAGAGGGACAGACAGGGACAGACAGACGAACAGAGAGAGATGAAAAGCATCAATTATCAGTTTTTTGTTGCCATTGCAACACCTTAGTTGTTCATTGATTGCTTTCTCATATGTGCCTTGACCCCGCGGGCCTTCAGCTGACCGAGTAACTCCTTGCTTGAGCCAGCGACCTTGGGTCCATGCTGGTGAGCTTTTTGCTCAAACCAGATGAGCCCATGCTCAAGCTGGCGACCTCGGGAGTCTCGAACCTGAGTCTTCCACGTCCCAGTCTGACGCTCTATCCACTCTGCCACCTCTCATTGTCCTGTTTATACCTTGTAGCCATTTTACTACTGTTGCAAGATTAAGTTTTCAAAATTGTTTTAGTCTTCCAAAAGTATTTTTGTAAATAAGTATTTTGTTAAATTTTACTTAAATAAATAGTAAAAGAATTAGTAGATAACATATATGCTTATCTTTCTCTTATAACACCCATTTCAAAATTTATATCAATTACATCCTCAGTAGTAGTCAAATATTTTATTATGTCAGCATTAAAATAGACTATTTTAATAATTTTAACAGTCCAAGTAAGAAAATTGACTCTGTTTAATTTTAAAAAATTATAAAATTGATTTTTTTTTAAAAGTATTAAAAAGTCTTAGGATATAATACTCAGTATTTCAAGTCAAAGTCTTATAATTAAATGTTGGTAAGCCAATTAAAATAAGTAAAATAGGCCTGACCTGTGGTGGCGCAGTGGATAAAACGTCGACCTGGAAATACTGAGGTTGCCGGTTCAAAACCCTGGGCTTGCCTGGTCAAGGCACATGTGAAAGTTGATGCTTCCTGCTCCTCCCCCTTCTCTCTCTCTGTCTCTCTCTGTCTCTCCTTTCTAAAATGAATAAATAAAATTTAAAAAAAAATAAGTAAAATGTATAAACCTTTAAAATAGACAGATTTTTGCAAAAGTAGAGAATAGTTAGAGAGGATGTTTTGTTTTTAAGTGTGGCCATTTAAGTAATCCTATATCAGAATAAATACTGATTGATTCAAGTGCATTGGGCCCAGGTGCATTGGACCCAAGTGCATTGGCTCCATTGAACCTCCATCTCAGGTGCTAAAAATAGCTCAAATGGGCGGAGCATTCAGCCCATACGGGGGTTGTTGGGTGGATCAAGGCACATGCTGGAGTCTGTTTCTCTTGGAAATGGAATGAATGAATGAATGAATGAATGAATACTGAAGATCTTCTGAGGTGCATTACTAAGAGTCAACTTCAATTCATGGCCCAATTTGAAAATATAATAATGGTGTGTTACTTTCTCTCTTGTTGATGATCTAGCCACACGACAGTATTATCTGTCTTTTGCTGGCTTTTCTTTCTTGCTAGGCGTCAGACCTTAGTCATCTCTTTGCTCACACTACATGTTTGTAATATTTAAATCCATGCATTAAAATATAGGTTACTATTCTAAACTGTTTTATTGATCTCGTCTACACCACCATATGCAGATCTCAGAATCTGCAGCATGTCTAAATGAACTTTCTATAGGACCCTGGATCTGCTTCTTTCTAGTTAATAGGCTGGGATTTTCAGAACCTGCAAATCTACTGTCATCCTGTTTTCATTCACCACACTCCTCCCACAATATGATTTATAGACTATATCCACTAGTGATCAAACTTGATCAATTTCATATTAGTAATATGTTTCCTATCAGATCCTTTCTTTCTTTACCTTATTGCTCCTGTTAGAGTTTTGATTTCATTATCTCTCACCTCAATTATTGAAATAGCCTTCTAATTGTTCTGTTTTTAGAGTACTTAAATTCCTTGTAAACATTTTTTTAATACTCCAGAGTTAATTTTTCTTTCATTTGTTGATATATTATACAATGTACATACTTTAATCATACTGCTTATATCATATTACAGTAATTATTCATTTGGATATCCTTACCATGCCTGAAAGCAGAAATAGATCTAAGACTGCTTAATCAATTTTAAATAGATAATTTAAAATAATAGTCAAGAAATTGTTGAGAGAGCAAGAATCATTTTTAATTACAATTTCCCAGATGAGTTCTTATATTGAGTAACTGGGTAGGAAGAGGAAAAGATTGATGTTCAGTGTTGATATTAAAGTCTTGGTTGAGAAGAAACATTCAGTTTATAAAAATTAACTAGTTATATTGTAATTAATATAAATAAGGCCTTCTAAAATTTTTTAGACCATTATATTGGGCTGAATATTAGGTTTATAGCATAACAACTAAGCCAAAAGGTCGCTGCTGTGAACCTAGTACATTGGTTTGGGGCAGTAAATGCCGTGAATGCTTTATACTTTAATGAATGCTCTACATTTTAGGAAAATTAACATTATTTTTATTTTTAGATGTAATTTAAATGACATTTAATTTAAATTGTCTTATATTAGCATATAATTGTATTATTTGTAAATATATAATAGCTTGAGCTAAAATTTCAACACTGTCCTATTCTCAACTGTAAATCAGAAATATATTTTATTCTTCTTAGTGTATAATAAATACCCTCCCAAAATCACATAACAAGTTAAAACTTTTACTTTATTCATATGCATTTATTTTAATTATTCTTGTTACAAATAGCTACACATTATTGAGAATATAAAAATGGTGCCTGACCTGTGGTGGTGCAGTGAATAAAGCATCGACCTGGAAAGCTGAGGTCACCGTTTCAAAATCCTGGGCTATCCCAATCAAGGCACATATGGGAGTTGATGCTTCCTGCTGCCCCCCCCCCCCCGTGTCTCGTCTCTCTCTCTCTCTCTCTCTCTCTCTCTCTCTCTTCCCTCTCTCTCCCCTCTCTCAAATGAATAAATAAAATCTTAAAGAGAATATAAAATGGCCATGCATAATGTAAATTGAAGTTTCAAATTTCCTTCTCCAAGAGTATCAGTTTTAAAATATTTAAATTTAAGATCAATTTATACAGGTCAAATAATTTCTAAAGCACATGAGTCCCATGGTACAGTCAAGATGTTAAAGCTTGCCCCATAGGTTTCAAGTTAATGTTTTTAAACAATTATAAATCATAATTTATTAGGCACACCAATACATAGACAAAATTTGGATGTACAATTAGAAATTTAATTACATTGAAAATGTCACAGCATATTTAAACAGATGACCAGGCATTACAGTCCACAAAGATAACAGAGCAACCTCCACATGTGTTTTTTTTGAAGGCTCGGCTATCCATTGAAATGACAACACCAGCTGCTATCAGGGTATGAAACATTATAGAATTTTTTTAAAGAAATATTTCTTTGAAATAACTGCAAACACATCATGCAGTTTCTATTAAACTGTTTTTGAAAATTTTAAAGGTGTCTAAAAAATATATTAGTCTGACAATTAGTTATATTGTTTACATTAAAACTTAAAAAGTGTTTTTTATTTTTACCCTCTTTTTTGTTGGGATGTTATGCAGTATTTTTTAATCTATAAGAAAAAGCATTTGTCTTTTAACTAATGACATAATTCAATAACTCAAATAATGAGTCATAAAAATAATAGATGCAAATGCAAATTCAAATAACATTATAATTATTTAATAAGGTATTTATTAATCAAAATCAGGAAATTGGTGTGCTAACATAAATATAATATTTCTAATTTTTATATGACTAAAAATTGGAATGATTTAAGAATGTTCTGGTTGTTATTTATATTTATATTATATGAAGAATGAACATATGTAATAGAAAGTAATAATTCATTGAGCGTATATTATCAAGATAGAGATTTCTCATAAATTTCTTGCCTTCCCAAAGTTTGGCTTCCTCTATTATCAACATCACTCACCAAAATAGTGCATTTTTACCAAGACTGAACTTAAATTGACACATCATTATCACCCAAAGACACTAATTTATCTTAAGGTTCACTCATAGTGTTATACATTCTTTAGGTTTGACGAATGTATGATGACAATTATTATTATTATTTTTTTTTGGTATTTTTCTGAAGCTGGAAATGGGGAGGCAGTCAGACAGACTTCCGCATGCGTCCGACTGGGATCCACCTGGCATGCTCAGCAGGGGGCGATGCTCTGCCCAGCTGAGGTGTCGCTCTGCTGCAACCAGAGCCATTCTAGCACCTGAGGCAGAGGCCACAGAGCCATCCTCAGCTCCCGGGCCAACCCTGCTCCAAAGGAGCCTTGGCTGCTGGAGGGGAAGCGAGAGACAGAGAGGAAGGAGAGGGAGAGAGGTGGAGAAGTAGATGGGCGCTTCTTCTGTGTGCCCTGGCCAGGAATCGAACCCGGGACTCTCGCACCCAGGCCGATACTCTACCACTGAGCCAACCAGCCAGGGCCACAATTATCTATCTTTATAATAGCATAAAGAGTATTCTCATTGCTTTAAAATCCTCCATGCTCTGCCTATTCATCTTTCCCCCTTTCCCATTCTTAGAAACCACTGACCTTTTTATTTTCTTCATAATTTTGTCTGTTTAGAATCTCCTAATGTAGAATCACACAGCATGTAGCTTTGCAGATTGACATTCCTCATTTAGTAATATTCATTTAGATTCCTCCATGCTTTTTCATGGCTTGATAGGTCATTTCTGTTTAGTGCTGATAATGTTTCATTGTGTGATTGTATCACAGTTTATTTATCCATTCACCTACTGAAGGACATCTCAGTTTCCTCCAGGGTTTGAATATTATAAGTAATGCTGCTATAAACATCCATGTGCAGGTTTTTGTGTGGAGGTAAGTTTGCAACTCCAAGGTGAATACCAAGGACCATGATTACTGTATTGTATGGCAAGAGTGGGTTTATTTTGTGTGAAACTGCCAAACTATCTTTCAAAATGGCTCCACCATTTTGCGTTCCCACCAGCATTATAAGAATGTCCTGCAGTGCTACTTCATTCATCACCAGCATTGTTGCCAGCAATTCTGAATTTTGCCCTTTTTCAGTAGATGTATAGTATTATGTCGTTGTTTTCATCTGCATTCCTTCATGATATGTAATATGCAGCTTTTTTATTTGACATCTGTTTATTTTATTTGTTGAGTTGGCTGTTAAGGTCTTTGACCAATTTTTTAATCAGACTGTCTCTTATTGTGGTTTTAGGGATTCTTTCTATATTTTGGATAAAAACTCTTTATCAGACATACCTTTGCAAAATTTACTTACAGAGGCTTGTCTTTTAATAATTTTGATATTGTCCTTTGTACAACAGAGTTTTAAATTTATTTTGAAGTACAACCTATCAGTTATTTCTCTCATAGATCATACCTATTAATGTGTTATATCTATTAATAAAAAGGCATCAGTGTACTCAAGATTATCTAAATTTTTTCCTGTTATCTTCTCAGAGTTTTATATTTTTGCATTTTACACATATTTGTATGATCCATTTTGAGTTAGTATTTGTGAAAGGTGTAAGGTTTCTTTATAGATTGATTTTTTTTCTATGTGGGTGTTGTGTTCCAGCACTATTTGTTGAAGAGGTAATCTTTGTTCCATTGTATTATTGCTTTTGCTCCTTTGTCACATACAAGTTGATTATGTTTATTAGGGTTTCTGGGCTCTTTATATTTTAGCTACTGACATACTGTCTAGATTACTATGTTACTGTAGTTTCAAAATAAGTCTTGAAGTTAAGTAGCATCATTTCTTCAATTTATCTTCTCCTTTGATATTTTGTTGGCTATTCAGGGACTTTTGTCTCCACATAGAAACTAAAGAATCACTGTCAATATTCAAAAAATAACTGTGATTTTGTTTGGAATTGCATTAGTCAAGTTGAGAAGAACTGACATCTTGACAATATTGAGTATTCCTATTTATGAACATGGAATATCTCTCCATTTATTATTCTTTTATTTCATTATCAGAGTTTTATAGTTTACCTCATTAAATCTTGTAAATAAAAAGAGTTTTTAATTATAAATAGGTATCAATTTTGTCAAATTATTTTCTGTATTTATTAATATCATTTAATATATTTAAGCTGTTCATAAGTCGGGTTATATTTTTTGAATGTTGAACAAGCATTATGTACCTGGGATAAGTGTCACTTTGTTGTGGTGCATAATTCTCTTTATGTGTTTTAAATTTAATTTTTAATATTTTACATCCATGTTCATGTAATATATTGGTTTGTAATTTCATTTTTTTGTAATATTGTTACCTGATTTTGGTGTTAGTATGGCATCAGCTTTATAAAGTGAGATGGGAAGTATTTCCATTGCTTTTGTATTCTGATAAAGACTATAGAAAATTGCCATGATTTCTTTTTAAAATTATGGTAGAATTTACCAATGAATCCATCTATGTTTAAACTTTTCTGTTAAGGAAGGCTGTTCATTGTTGATTTAATATCTTTAGTAGATAGAAACTGATTAAGGTTGTCTATTTGTTCTTTTATAAATTTTAGGCAGATTGTGTTTTTTAAGGAATATGTCCATTTCATTTAGGTTATCAAATTTGTAGGCATATTGTTTTATAATATTCATTGTTTATCCTCTTAAAATCCTCTGGATCTGTAGTAATGTCTCACATTCATTCTGATATTAGTAATTGATGTCTTTTCTTTTTGTTTTTAGTCTGGATGGAAGCTTATTGATTTTATTGATCTGGTTATTTTAAAAAATGAGATTTTATTTTCATTGATTTTTCTCTTTTGAATTTCTGTTTTTAATTTTATTGACTTCTCTTATGCTTATTTGTTCTTATGCTTATTTTGGATTTAACTTTCTCAATTTTTCTGCTTTCCTAACATGTAACTTTGATTATTGATTTCAGTTATTACTTCTTTTTAAATATAGGTATTCATTGATTAAAAATTTTCATATTTTTTGCTAAATTATATTTTTATTTTTAAGTAGTTAAAAATATTTTTACTACCTCTTGGTATTTTTTTTTACTAAAATCAGATTATTTAAGACCCATAAGACTCTGGCCCTGGCCGGTTGGCTCAGTGGTAGAGCATCGGCCTGGCGTGCAGGAGTCCCAGGTTTGATTCCCAGCCAGGGCACACAGGAGAAGTGCCCATCTGCTTCTCCACCTCTCCCCCTCTCCTTCCTTTCTGTCTCTCTCTTCCCCTCCTGCAACCAGGGCTCCATTGAAGCAAAGTTGGCCTGGGCACTGGGGATGGCTCCATGGCCTCTGCCTCAGGCGCTAGAATGGCTCTGGTTGCAACAGAGTGGTGCCCCAGATGGGCAGAGCATCACCCCCTGGTGGACATGCCGGGTGGATCCCAGTCGGGCACATGTGGGAGTCGGTCTGACTGCCTCCCCGTTTCCAACTTCAGAAAGTTCAAAAAAAAAAATAAAATAAATTAAAAAAAGACCCATAAGAATCTTAAGTAAAAATTATACTATAAAGGAAGTGAGTACATTTATACTTTTATTGGTTAGAAAAAAATCATTTTTAAAAAGCTTAAAAAGCAATTTGAGGATATTTTCATCAATAAAAGAGCATTTAATTTCTGTGTAAAATGACAATTTGTATGTCACCATCTCTAAGACTATCCCACACACATTTCTATAGCATATTATTGGCAGAGAAAAGAGATGCATTATGGTATATTTTTCATGGTTTTGTACAAGAATATTTTCCTTCTTATCAATGTTTCTAAAGATAGAATGAAACAGTGGAAATTTATAAATGTAAAGATATACATATATATAATATTATTTTGTTATAGAATATATATCTGATTTAAAATCCTCAATGTAGAAGAAATAAAATTTGCTAGTATCATTTGGAAATGAAAAAAAAAATTGTTAAAGCTAACTTAAAGACATTTTCTGTCTGGCCCTGGCCGGTTGGCTCAGCGGTAGAGCGTCGGTCTAGCGTGTGGAGGACCTGGGTTCGATTCCCGGCCAGGGCACACAGGAGAAGCGCCCATTTGCTTCTCCACCCCTCCGCCGCGCTTTCCTCTCTGTCTCTCTCTTCCCCTCCCGCAGCCAAGGCTCCATTGGAGCAAAGATGGCCCGGGTGCTGGGGATGGCTCTGTGGCCTCTACCTCAGGCGCTAGAGTGGCTCTGGTCGCAACATGGCGACGCCCAGGATGGGCAGAGCATCGCCCCCTGCTGGGCAGAGCATCGCCCCTGGTGGGCGTGCAGGGTGGATCCCGGTCGGGCGCATGCGGGAGTCTGTCTGACTGTCTCTCCCCGTTTCCAGCTTCAGAAAAATGAAAAAAAAAAAAAAAGACATTTTCTGTCTGAAGTTAGTGGTAACAAAGAATCCAAATCTATTTTTTCTATTTTCTAAGATAAATACTTGCCAAATCCCTATTATATATTATATCTACCTTAGTTCTAAGACTTTTTGAAGTTCTTATGAAATCCTTAAGTGTGCTAAGTGCAATTTAAATGGTAGTGCCTCCTAAGATAATGCTCATGTCATTTGTTTACTGATATTAACAAAACTTGGTATATTTTAGGTATTAAAAAATTATAAGTAGTTATTACTGTGAGTTAATCTTCTCTGAATATTCTATATGGAATTTAAGCATATTTTATACTCCATCATATTGTTCAGTCATAGCTTTCTGATTTTGAGACACCCTTGATCAGTTATTATTATCACTAATTGTATAGTCTTTTCTCATTATGGCTTTGCACAACTAGTTTATCTTTCTCTTTGTAGAATTATTTGATACTTGGTTCTATTGAATTAAGTTGCTTTAGTTTCTTATTTTCTTACCTTTTTCTATCGTATTGCAATCATTATGAATTCCAATCACAGAATCAGAGGTGTTTACCTTCACCATCTGTCAATTAACATCATCTATGCAGTTATGGATAAAATATTAAGCAACACAAAACTTGGCCTTTTCTGGTTTTGAATTAATCAATTTGGATTTAAGAATTGAATTTCAAGATTTAGGACTATTTTTTGCTAGATTTAAAAAGTGAGTTTGTAAGATAAAGCATTATACAGTGTGGGGCTAAAGTAGCTTTATGGTTGTTTGTATGGAAAAAATAATACAGTAATTAATAAATATTAATACAAGAAGAAGCTTTGTGTTTAGTGTACTCACAACTTTAAAGCAACTTTTGCTTCAACCTGAATTGTTAAAAGACATATCTTTTACTTTTAAGAATATGCCACGATTATTTTTTAAATGTTGACTATATGATTTCAACATTTATGTGAATATATGTTTAGTGAAGTTTTATATGCAAAATATATAATGTAAATATTATCACCATTATTATCACCACTTGAGCGTTGATATTTACCTTAACAGCTTTTCATATAAAACAAATTAACTACAGTTTTTTAGTCTAAAATTTGATCCATAATATAACCCTAGACACTTTTATATTCTTGATATGTATTCCAGATTTATTTTTCAGCATTTCTCTTTTGTTTTCCAAACTATAAGAGAAAGTGTATTTAGAAAGTTACAGAGGTAGTAGAACTTGCTTCCTGAGCCTACAAAGCCCAAAAGCCCAGCTGGCTCTCAGTTCTACTACTTCTGAAACTTTCTAAATACACTTTCTCTTATAACTTTGTAGGCTCAGGAAGCAAGTTCCCAAGGCAGAAGAAGGTCCCTTAGACCTTAGGAGAGAGAAAGGCAAAGGTAATGCACTTGGGGGAGGCGGGGAAGGGAATGAAAAGGTGAATGTGTGTTCCAAAGAGGGAGCTAAGAAATCCTAACATTTCTTAGTCAAATAATTGGATTGGCTAGTCTCTGAGTTTTTTCTACTGGTTCCCATCAACAGTTGAAGCATCACAGCAAAATGGTTTGTGGGCATGATCCCTGAAATCAGACTGCCTGGGGTTGAAAGATTAAACAAATTTCTTTCTCTCAGCAGATACATTTTTCTCTGTGCCTTATATTCATACTGTTATTATGGATATTTAAGTCATGATAATTATAAATTAATAATATGAATATATATTAAATTATCTATGGCATTTATATAGTTAATAGTCATTAAATTATCAGCATTTCTATGTCTTACATCAACTATTTTCCCCTGAAATGCCTGTTGAATTCCTTTGTCTCGTCCAGAGGTCATTGTTAGTGCTACTTGGAGCCATTCTCTCATTGCACAGACTAATTAGGCTTCTGAAGGCATTCAGGGCCCTCTAAAACAGTGGTCCCCAAACCCCAGGCCGCAGACTGGTACCGGTCCATGAGCCATTTGGTACAGGTCCACAGAGAAAGAATAAATAACTTACATTATTTCCGTTTTATTTATATTTAAGTCTGAACGATGTTTTATTTTTAAAAAATGACCAGATTCCCTCTGTTACATCCATCTAAGACTCACCCTTGACACTGGTCTCGGTCACCTGATACATTTATCCATCCCACTCTAAAGGCCGGTCCATGAAAATATTTTCTGACATTAAATCGGTCTGTGACCCACAAAAGGTTGGGGACCACTACTCTAAAACATTCAGTCACTTAGAATAAATGTTAATGAAATAGATGCTAATGTGTGAAATGTACAATCTGGAATTTTATCCTTTTTAATCTGAGTAATATTTGACCATTGTCTATTTTTAGATCTCAGGTCACCTCAGACATTAGTGTATATTTCTTATTACGTACCTAAAATAGGCACTTCTCAAGCATCTCAAAATCTTTCTTTCTCTCTCTCTACTTCATTGTCTTTGAAGTCTCATCACTGTGATCCAAACTAGATATTAATACTTACTGTAGTCTTTTTTTGCATGTGTTTTGCCTTCTTTTAGCTGGAAACTGCTGCATAATTAGTTGTTTCTTTTGTCATAAAATGACATTTCTTTCCCTTAAATAGTGTTAAAGAGATACAAATAAACATTTTATTTTTTGTTCTTACTCATTATTTCTTTTTATTTCTTTAAAGTAAGTATCAGACCTAAATATAGTAATAATATGTTTTCATTCATCCAACAATTGCTACTCAGATAAAAATATTGAGTGATATGTGGACAAAAACCTTCATCTTAGCCTCAGACTATGTTTCTCAATATTTTCAAAGTGATCTGAACTGTGACCAGGTCCAGACAGATATCAGCTTCTTTACTTTTTGTATTTTATTTTTAAATCTTTTTCTGTTATGGCAACAATCATTCTATTTTTTTTTAATTATTATTTACTGATTTTAGAGATAAGATAGAGAGAGAAAAAGGGATGGTGTGGAGGAGCAGAAAGCATCAACTCATAGTAACTGCTTTTCACAGGTGCCTTAACCGGGCAAACCTGTGGTTTCAAACCAGCGACCTCAGCATTCCAGGTTGATGCTTTATCCACTGTGCCACCACAGTTTAAGCCTTCCCATAAATTTTAATTGTGCACACACACACACACACACACATGCACGCATGTACACACGCATACACAGACACACATACCTCCCATTCCAACCACCTATGAATGAACTTTTTGTGACTCACAGGACTATTAGCGCAATGATAAGTTCTTATGATAATCAATGCATAATTGCTTTCAAATACAAAGCTACAGCATGGTGATTGAAGGAGGAACTGTTGGAGGATATATGGGGATAGTTGGTGATGGACAATGACTAGAATTTGGGAGGAGTGGACACATTAATATAACGTACTGAGATTTGTTGTAGAATTGGGTGCCTGGAACAAATTTAATTTGTTAACATCCCTAAATTCAATTGAAAGCTTAAAAAAAGAAAATAATAACTTCTTTAAATCAACTGAAATAAAAGTTTCACATTTGCATTTCAGATTCAAATGGTAGTTATTTTAGATTTTTAAAATACTCAAAAAATAATTCATAATTTTCCTTAAAAATTTTCAAATTATTCTTTTTTAGATTATTTTTTGATCAGAGGTTAACAACCATTCACATTTCTCAAAAAATGAAAATTTTAAATTTAGCCATAGCGCTCTATCTGCAAATTATAATTTTGTATTTATATCTAAGTCTCTTTAAAATATCTAAAACTAATTGACATATCTAAAACAAAGATATTTTAATGCCAGTATTTTTTTTGTATTTCATATATTTTGATGAAACATTATGTTTAGTTTTTCTTTTCTTTTGCAGATATTTTAAGCTCTAATATATGTAAGGAGTGTCTGTTTCGGACATCACATTATCTTTGATTCTATTTTATTAAACTTTTAAATTATTCATTTTCTAAATTTATGTATTCATTAATTAAAAATGTATTGGGACCTTTCAATGTGATCTGACCTCTACACATTTACTACCTATCAATAGTTTGAACAAGAGATTCTATGTTAACTCTTGTAGTACCGTACAGTGAGTGGTATAATGTGTAACCACAGTGTTGAATAAGAATGGGATGAGGTAT
This sequence comes from Saccopteryx bilineata, assembly GCF_036850765.1. Taxonomy (NCBI): domain Eukaryota; kingdom Metazoa; phylum Chordata; class Mammalia; order Chiroptera; family Emballonuridae; genus Saccopteryx; species Saccopteryx bilineata. Next base: position 19,668,566 of record NC_089495.1, read on the forward strand.
ATGGGAACATAGGAGAAGGTAACCAGGGTATTTTAAGGAAAAATATTGGTCTGTATTTTTTTCTTATCTTTGTCTTGTTATGTTTTAGTGTGATACTGACCCTAAAAAATGATGTGGGAAGTTTTTGTTCTGTTTCTATAGCCTTATCTATTTTCTTAATAAAGTCTTGTTCATAGTGTCTATTTCTTTTTGTGTGCATTGATAAAATCAGATAAGATTGTGATTTTGAAAGAATTAGTCCAATTCATCTAGGTTATCAAATTGGTAGGCATAGTGATATTTATATTATTTCTTGGTGATCCTTTTTAAGTTCATGAACTTTGTAGTGGTGTCTCCTTTTTCATTTTGGATATTAGTAATCTGTGCTATCTTTCTTTCTCTCTTTAGTTACTTATTGATTTTATTTAACTTTTCAAAGAACCAGCTATTAATTTTATTGATTTTCTCTATTGATTGCCTATTTTCTATTTCATTGAATTTTGCTCTTACTGTTTCTTTCTTTTTGCTTACTTGGATTTAAACGTGTGTGTGTGTGTGTGTGTGTGTATGTGTGTGTGTGTGACAGAGACAAAGAGAGGGACAAATAAGAAGAGACAGGCAGGAAAAGAGAGAGATGAGAAGCATCAATTCTTCGTTGCGGCACCTTAGTTGTTCATTTATTGCTTTCTCATATGTGCCTTGACCAGGGGCTACAGCAGACCGAGTGACCCCTTTCTCAAGCCAGTGACCTTGACCTCAAGCTGGTGAGCCTTGCTCAAACCAGATGAGCTCATGCTAAAGCTAGTGATCTCGGGGTTTCAAACCTGGGCCCTCCACATCCCAGTCCAACGCTCTATCCACTGCACCACCACCTGGTTAGGCAAATTTAAATTTCTTTTCTTAACTTTCTGGGATGTTAGATCAGTTATTGATATTGGACATTACTGTTTTTACTAATGTAGCTGAGCCTTAAATGACAGAAGTTTGAACTGTGCAGGTTTACTTAGACTCGGTTTGTTTGTTTATTTTTTTCCAGTAAATATACAGCCCTTTGCATCCTCAGATTTCACATCTGCAATTCAACTAACAGTGGTCAAAAACAGCATTTTTGAATGGTTGTTGTGAATTCTTGGATGCCAAGAGCCCACTATATGCATTATTCTATGCTATTTTATGAAAAAATATTGAGCATCTACAGATTTTGATATCTGTGGTGGATCCTGGAATCACTACCCCATGGATACCGAGGGACTGTAATTAATTTTTGAGGAGTCAAAAATTCAATCCATGTACAATCCTCTTTGCTTGAATGTAAGGTTGGAGTCCTTAATTTTCACATTGTTTAAGAATCAACTATATATGCATTCAGTGGTATAAATAAATACCCATCTAAGTACTGTTTTTTTCATATCTTATAAAATTTGGTTTTCATTTTCATTCAGTTATGAACATTTAAAGTTTTTCTATTAAGTCTCTTTGGTTTAAGATGTATTTATTTTTATTTAAAAATTAAATTTAATGAGGTGATATTGATCAATAAGAGTACATAAATTTCAGGTAAACAGCTATGTAGCATTTTAAGGAATATTTCAAGTCTAATATTTCCTTATTGATTTTCTATTTGGATGGTCTATGCAATTATGGAATGCAGTATATTAAAGTTTCCTTCTATTTTTGCATTGCTGTGTATTTTTCTCTCCAGATCTGTTATTTTCTTATTATAGTTATGTGTTCTGTTGTTGAATACATATATATTTAGGTTTATTATATCTTCTTGATGAAATGGTCCCTTTATCATTATATAATGATCTTCTTAGTCTCTTATTATAGTCTTTACTTAAATTCTATTTTGTCTGATGTGTTATCTCTGTTTTATTTTGGTTTCTATTTCCTAAAAATAACTTTTTCCATTCCTTCACTTTGAGTATATCTATGTACTTAAAGCTAAAGTGTAACTTTGTAGGCAACATGTAGCATTAGTTTTCAATTCATTCATCTACTGCTCCATGCCTTTTGATTAGAGAATTTGGTCAAATTACATATGAAGTAATTATTGATAGAGAAGTACTAACTGGTGACATCTTATGACTTTTCTTACAATTTTATGGTTGCCTTTTCATTCTTCCTCATTTAATGTCTTGCTTTGAGAACTGATAATTTTCTTGAGTTTTATGCTTTTACTTCTTTTTTAAAAATATTTTAATTTATTATAGGTTTTTGCTTTGTAGTTACAATAAAGCCTACATAAAACATAATATAGTTATAACAAACAGTCTAGGTTAAAATCACCATTTATTGCATATAAGTATTCTACCCTGGTACTCTCCCTCAATATTTTATGTTTTAAAGAAACCATTTATCTCTATCTATTAACAAATTATAATAGCTGTAGTTATTTTAAATATGTGTGTTGTTTAATGTTTATACTAGACTTGTGATTAATATATCACCATATGAAAGGCTGTAGGAGTCAGCTTGGTGATGGTTCAGACCAGCATTGAGTTCTGTAGAGAAGTTGGACATTCACTTTGCTCTTTTTTTTTCATTGAGGGGAATGTCCCTCTCCATGTTGGGCTGACCAAGCTTGAGGGAGGTATAATATGAATAGTGTGAATCTATCTTTCCTACCTCATCAGTGCACCTCTTCTTATTTCTGTATTTCATCCACGTGCTCTAATATCCCACATGGAAACCTTAACTATTATGAAGATATTTTTGTTTGTGGATAATGGTTCATACTGATATTTCTGGGAGGGAGAGAGTGTTAGAAATTCCTATTCCACAATTTTCCTAGCATTGTTTCATATTTTATTAAATTTGTTAAAGTATGATTTATGGCCCATATACATTCTTTAATGGTATAGTAGGGTCATATAATAGTTCTTAGGAAATGATTATTCTATACATGCATAGATGAATTAAAAAAGTTAACCACCACCTTGTAATTTGTATGAATGCCTTATGATGTTTCTTGGAAAAATGTTTTTTAAATAGCGATCTGAGAAAGCAACAAATGTTTACAGCTGACTTCTCTACTACCTAGTATAGAGATAGGGCCTTAGATGATTAGGAAATCACCCATTACTAGTAACTTATTGACTGAAAAGTATTTTAAATAGTTCAGTATAGCTTTCAAAAATGATGTTATAATTAACTGCCAAATAGTATAGTTAGCACAATACCTGTTCAAAGAATTTAGAAAGTACAGAGAAGTTTTTAAGCCTTTTAAATTTATATATATTTTCTAATCTCGGTATTATTCTTCTCTTTTCAAAAGGAAAGGAGTCAAAATAGCTTACAGGTCTGTAGGTAAGATTCTTAATATTTATTCCAAAATTGGAAGGTGTCTTTGTTTTTAATGTAGCTATGTCTTCAGCTTTTAGGAATTCTATTTTACGAGATTAAGAAGAAAGACTGGTAAAAGATATTAGAATAATTATAATTCATTATATTAGTGTATTTATACTGGAAAAGATATATTCTAAAACTAGGATTTATGGGGGGAAAAGCCTCCACTGTATATTTATAATTGGTAGTGAACTAAGGTATTTATTTATTTTTTTCTTTGTTTGTGTTTTTGAAGGTACTTATATTGTTATCTCCTGTTTTATGCAAATATTTGTAAGTAATAATATGGGTTACATGTGAAATTGAAAGACTCAAATATTAAAAATAGAAGAGTTTTGTTTTGTTTTGTTTTTTATTTTCTTAATCATAGTTGATCTCATTCTTGCCTTTAACTCTGCTGGACACTCTGAAGTGAAGTTTGTGATAGAAAGTTACACAATAATTTCTTCTTGAGAAAGTTTAATTGTGCTGTGCTAGCCTATAATTATGCCTATCCTAAGAATCACACAACCATCAGTTATAATAGGGAACATTAAATGCATAAAAACTTTCAAACTTGGCTTTTTTTTTTTCCTGGATAAAAATGAAAATCATGTGATGTCATCCCAACTATTCATAAAAGGGATCATACTTTAACACTTGACAAAGTACTCTTATGAAGTAAATCAGATCCTTGATGTTGAAGCCCAATTATGCAAGGGCAGAGCAGAGACAGTTAGAAAAGGTATGTGAGATACCAAAGTCACCACTGTGGGCTCAGCCACATGCCTGCACATTTTAAAGTATTTGGAGAGGTCACAGAAGAAGTTAGTTCTATAGATAGATGACTCATCCTTTTCGTCTGTAATTCTAAAGTGCAGAGAGAGGACCAGTGTCATGTACAAACCTAGAAGAATTGAAGAATAAAAAGAAGAATATACGCAGGACTAGTGCTTCCTTTTGCTCTTGCCAGGCATGGAGGAAGCCAGAGGCTAGAAATGTGGCTTCTCTACTTACATGCAAACCACCATTATTCTCTCAGCCTCTCTCACTCTAGGCTTCATCCTGTGCACCAACACTAACGCTTTACTGCAGTACATTAAAAGTGTGGACTGTGCGGGCAGGTTGCTTGGGTCTAAATGTTAGCCTTGCCACTATTAACTGTGCAAACTTTGGCAAGTTTTTGAATTTCTTTGGACCTTAGTTTCCTCTTCTTTAAAATGAGAGATAAGAATAGCACCAACCACATGGGTTATTTAAAGAATAAATTAGTCACCTGACCAGGCAGTGGTGCAGTGGATAAAGTGTCCACCTGAGGCGCAGAGGATCCTGGTTTGAACTTGGAGCTCACTGGCTTGAGCATGGGCTCACCAGCTTGAGCATGAGGTCGGAGAGTTGAGCCCAGGATCATAGACATGACTCCATGTTCGCTGGCTTGAGCCCAAGGTCACTGGCTCGAGCAAGGGATCACTCACTTTGCTATAGCACTGCTGCCTCCACCACCCCAACCCCAAGGCACAGATGAGAAAGCAATCAATGAACAACTAAGGTGCCGCAGTGAAGAATTGATGCTTCTCTTCTCTCTCCTTTCATGTGTGTCTGTCTCTCTCTGTGTCTCTTTTTCTCTCTCGCTAAATAAATAAATGAGTCAAAATATGCAAAAAACTTGGCACAGCACATGGAACTTTGGGAGTGCCCCCATTTTTTGTTTGTTTGTTTGCTTGCTGTTGTTGCTCTTACTATTACAGAATGCGTCTCAATTCAAATATATTAGTTGGGTTATTTTTCTCACATATACTATTTTTTATAGATTATTTCTGTTGAAATTTTGATGATCTCTAAATTAATCTAATTGGTCATTGTTATTCTCTGGGAGGTTTTGGGTATATTAAAAGACTAAGAGATACATGAAAATACTTTAACTCTGTCATTGCAAACCATAACTTTTTTCAAGCTCATCAAAAGTAATAACTTGAGGGATTAATGATAACTTCTAATAATATGCAATACAACTGATACAGTGTTAAATATAAATTCAAATGCAGACTACTTTGTTCTCATTTAGGGGAGAATTATAAATAATTACTTATTTTACCAGTTTATATATTTAAATCAATAAGCTAGTAAATACATTATAGTTACAATAGAAAACTTCACATTTATAGTATATTTGGAAACATGGCTTCTGATTTTTCTTTCTTTTTTTTTTTTACAGGGACAGAGAGAGAATCAGAGAGAGGGATAGACAGGGACAGACAGACAGGAACAGAGAGAGATGAGAAGCATCAATCATCAGTTTTTCGTTGCAAGACCTTAGTTGTTCATTAATTGCTTTCTCATATGTGCCTTGACCATGGGTCTTCAGCAGACCCAGTAACCCCTTGCTTGAGCCAGTGACCTTGGGTCCAAACTGGTGAGCTTTTGCTCTAACCAGGTGAGCCCGTGCTCAAACTGGCAACCTTGAACCTGAGTCCTCTGCATTCCAGTCCAACGCTCTATCCACTGCGCCACCACCTGGTCAGGCTTTATTTTTCTAAGTCTAAAACATGGAATATAGGCTGGAGCAATTCTTAAAGGTATTATTTTACCAAAACTATCAAGGACAAATACTTTTATATTCCTACTGGAGTTAATGTACCTAGGGACAAACTGGCCAAATGACAAATTATTTTAGAGGACAAAATTGGTATTGCTTCCAAAATATCACAGTAAATGTGTATGTGTCGTTTAATGAGCAAGAAGGGGAAGACTCTGTTCTTATACTTGATCTTCTATTCATTGTCTTGATTTTTATGTAGGTTAAGAATGAATGCAGTGATAATAAGACTGCATGATGTTGGCATTTTGACTAACACCCCTCATATAAATTCTTCCAGGTTACCCTCTTTTCTGTTCTATGACTAAATAATGCCTCTATATTTTTTCATAACTTGAGCTTAGGGTCATATCAGAATTTATAGCTTTAGGACAAAGGCTATTTTTTATAAGACATATAGAGAAAAAAATAGTCAAAACTCATATTTTAAAATAAGTTATGAAGTTCAAAACAGAGCTAATAGTGAATACCTGATTATAAATCTGGGTAGATATCAGATATTAAGTTTTATATAGAAAAACAACTTCCTAATTTATCATGCCATTTTTTTTAAACTTCAGAGACTAAGACAACCTAAAATTTTATTTTTTAAGCAATGAAACCAAGTACAATCCAAAGTCAGGGGTGTGGTTAGGCATAAAAATTATATATTCAAATGCTGGATATGATCATAACAAAAATTTCTGCCTATTGGTATAAATTGGATTTATTTTAAATGAATCTAGGCTGTTTAGATCACAGTTCAAATTTCCTTGAAGATATATATGTAAACTCTATTTTTAAGTATTCGTAAGAAATCCCAGCTCCTCATATGCAAGACGATATTTATTTTAACAATTATCTCTTTATTATTTTTTACTATTGTCTGTTTTGTTTTGTTTTTGTTTTTCTTTTCATGATCTGTCTCAATCACTAGCCCTTTGATTCCCAGGGCTATTCTTTATTCATTCAGAAATAACAATAAACCAAAATATTCTAAGCATAATAAAAAATGTTCAATAACAATAATTCTAAATATTATGATTTTATTATATAAAATAATGATAATTTTGTGTGTTGCTTTTTAGTCTAAATGACATATGAATGCACAGGATTTAGTACAGTTTCAGAAAAAAAGTTATACATTTTGAATAGTGTTCAGTACATCACAAATGTTTTTTAATATCTGTCTTTGACCATAATGGCTTAGATGCAGTTCTCCAGACATTTGTGTAGTCCAGTAAAGAAAACTTGGATGACAACATAAGGCTGGCCAGGTGCTGTGGCGGCTGCAATCTTCCATGTTGTTACACGTGGTTCCCAATGTGCCGCATGCTGCACACAGAGACGATGCTTTGAAAAACGTGGGGAAGTCTTACAAATCCAATTGTCAATTATCATCTTAGTGTCCACATAGGTTTTCTGATTTTGTGTACTAGGCTTATCCGTGATTTGTACATGCCAGAGGGATCATGCATGGTTAGTTTAGAAACTGGTATACCCTCCGAACATTTTGGATCACTTTCAGCTCTTTCACCTTAAGAAAGATGGTTTCAAAATGGTTCTTGAAAACTTTGAGGAATCCATTTAAATCATACCTGCTTTCACGCAAATTGTATAATAACAATAACACTGTAACATCTATCTACCTATTTATTTATTTCTATACCTATCTGTCTCTGTTGAATTTATTTTTATAGAAAACCATGTTATTTACTTAGATTGAAATTAACCAGCCCTGGCTGGTTGGCCCGGTGGTAGAGCCTTAACGTGGCATATGGACATTCTGGGTTCAATTCCTGGTCAGGGCAACAGGAGAAACGACCATCTGCTTCTTCACCCTTCCCCCTGTCCCATCTCTCTCTTTTCCCTGTCCACAGCCATGGCTCAGTTGGAGCAAATTGGCTCCATGGCTACCTTCAGGTGATAAAATAGTTTGGTTGCCAAGCAATGGAGTAACAGCCCCAGATGGGCAGAACATCACTGGTAGGGGGCTTGCTGGGTGCATCCCAATCAGGATGCATGGCAGAAGTCTGTCTCTCTGCCCCTCTGTTTCTTACTTAAGAAAGAAAATTTTTAATTAAAATTGCTGGTTGTAATAAGGCTAAAGAGTTACTGCCACACTCTCCCAAACCTGTAGATATAAACAAAGTGATGCCAGATATTATTTCTTTCAACATGATTAAAATATAATTAAATGTACCCTAGCTTTATCACTTCTTCTTAGAAATCCATACTTCAATATTTTTTTTACAAATCTTAGACTCAAAAGATATATCACTGTCTTTCTATTAGGAAAATACTTTTATGTTTTTCTTCTTAGTTCCAAGCTCTGGTATATTTGTTTTGATTTATTAAAAAAATAAAACAAGCAAAATTGTTGTACATTTGTGCTTTTTTTTCTGTGTGCTGATAGGATATAATGTACATTTTATTTCTGATTTGCTTTTATAGTCTTTAACCTGCTGTTTGTTAAGCAGACAAAAGATTGTTAGGTTGAAAGGACACTAACATTTTCCTGATTCACTGCAGCTAGTCACCAATTACCATCATAAAGTGAAAAATAGTAATTCATTCACAAGACAGCTTTTCAAAGACCTTGCTTATGATTTCTGCCATGCCATAAGCCCCTGATTGTGAGTAACTGATGAAAATAGTAATGTGGAAATTACAAATAAGATAGAGGGCATTTATTAGTTCACACATTGCCAGTATTTCTTTTCTGCCCTGCAAACATTTCAAAATGGCCTGCTTCGTGGGATTTGGATGCAATGAAAGCATTTGTTAGGATGTTTGAAAGGTAGGTGAATACTTGGCAGAAAAATGAGGAGCCATGTGATTATGGATAGACATAGAGAGGTTAATGTTTTAAAGCTGAGAAGAAGCACATGTTTACTCATTTGCCAGATTCAGTTTTTGGCCATGCTTATAACCCATGGCCTCATGTTGCAAGTGTCACATGCTGCCCAAGATATGGAGCTGCTGTCCTTATCTTTCTCTCAAAGCCCCCCCTTTTTTGTATTTTTCTGAAGTGAGAAGCGAGGATGTAGACAGATTCCTGCATGCACCCATATGCTTTGCCCATCTGGGCCGTTGCTCCATTGCATCCAAATCCATTCTAGCACCTGAGGCAGAGGCCATCCTCAGTGCCCAGGCCAACTTTGTTCCAATGGAGCCTTGGTTGTAGAAGAAGAAGAGAAAGAAAGAGAAAATGGAGAGGGGGAAGGGTGGAGAAGCTTCTCCTGTGTGCCCAGTTCAGAAGTCGAACCCAGGATTTCCACATGCTGGGCTGATGCTCTACCACTGAACCAACTGATCAAGGCCTCAAAGCTCTTTCTTTAGAATTATTTGCACTGGGGAGCTTAAATTTACTAAATAATGATAATACAATTTTGAAAAGAGTGGACAACTTAATTTTTATGAATTTATATAATCTACACAAATATTTTAAATTTCTTTTATTTAATTTCAGAATTAACACAAGACTTTTGTCATTTTTTAGTGGCAGCTGGTAGAGACTTGTACACAGACATTAAACAATGAAAAAAGAAGATGTAAATGTACCTTCTCTTTCCCATGGTGGCTTGTATTCAACACTGTAAAGATGATAAATGTGGCAGGCAAATTTCAAAATAATGATGGTTTGAGTAATAGTACAAAGAAAACATTACTTTTTAAGAAATAGTAATACAAATAAGTTTGACATTTATAGAACACTTGTTGTATGGCCGAAAAAATGCTAAGAGCTTTAAAGGCCACATTTTCTTTAGTTTCCTCCTGAAAATGTAAATGTTTACCATGAAAAGAAGGATGGGGAGGGAGGGGAGTAAAGAGGGACAAATATACAGTGATGGAAAATGATTTGACTTTGGGTGATGAACACACAAAGCAATCAACAGTTCAAATGCTATAGGAATGTTTACCTGAAACCTATGCCCTCTTATTGATCAATGTCACTCCATTAAATTTAATTTCTAAATAAAAAATAAAAGATAATAAGATTGAAAAAAACTTTTATTTCCTTTTTTTAACATGAAAAATGTAAATGGCATTTTCAGATAACTTGACCAGGATCACATAGTCAGAGATCCAAATTCAAAACTAAATGACTTTTTTAAATAACTAGCTCCTCTAACTGTAATCCATATCATAAAGCTTTAGAACAGCACAACATTGTCAGAAACAGATGTTACTTACTTTTCTGTGAGTGTGTTTCTCATAAAATCCAAATTATTAGTGGAAGTGATATCAACATCTGATGCACAGTTTTTAAAATCAGCAATTTAATAAGACATAAAAGTAAACCATACACTAATTGAGACACGGGAAAGAATGAAATATACTAAAACAAGTCATTTAAAAAGTGTAATTACAAATTGGTCTCACCCTGGTTTTAATGAGAAACATCTGAGTTGTCCTTTTTTAAGGATGATAATATAAATGTTATGTTTGTTTCTCTATTGAAATCCTGATTCCCTCATTAAATCCCTATATTTTTTATTTCTTCTCCATCTATTCTACTGCACACCATTTCAATCCATGCAATTTAATTTAAAAATATTGGAATTTCCTTCATTTTGAAGACACTCTCATAAGTACGAGAAAATTGATGAATAAAACATGGCCTTCATCTTTAAGCAATCTAATATAATTATAGTTAGAGAGCCCCACCCCAACTCTACTGTCACAGATTCATTCACTGAATGAATCTTTGGTGTTCTGGAAAGTGGCAAAGCACCTAACGCTGAGTTCAAATAGCATTTAATACATTGTCTTTTATAGCATAAAACCAGATACATAGAGATTGGCAGAATTTGTGAAATTAACTTGAATTCATTTTGTTTCCCTTCCCCATTTCTATCATCTTTTGTTGCTTTCCTGTGACCGGTCAAAAGTGCACGATGACTTTACGGACACACTGTATTTTAAAATCTCGCTTAAGATGTTGTTCGAACAATGTATTCTGGTAGAACTACATACTGCTTTTAGAACAATTCTGAGAAAATCTCTCTCTGTTAAAACTACTTAAATCAGATTCATTTTTAGAAGGTAATGCGAGTCGCCAAGGGAAATCATTCTGACAATAGGTGGCCAAAAGCAGCAAAAAATAAAATAAAAAGAGAAAGATTAATAATGAAAACATAGGATATCAATTCTACTTCAAGTGTGTTTTGTATCTAGAGCACAAAGACATCTTAGATAAGTTTTTTCTTTATTCTTCTAGAACCAGGAAAGAAATACAATTAACATCTCTAAAGTATCTGTAATCAAGTATTTTAACTCCTATAACATGGCATAACTTTAAAGTTACAAACATAGAAAGACTATGATGTTGTCATACATGAACTTGGCAGCACTCTTCTTTGACCAATAAGAATTTTAAATTATAACATGAGAAATTTTGTGAAAAATTGAAAAATGCTGTTTTTGCAATGCTTCAAAGTCTATAACAAGCATGTGGTAGATCAAATTTAGTGTAATAATTACAAATAATGTTTGTGAATAATTCTGCATTGTAATATTAGATAAAGAGAATTAAAATCTACATTAATTTAATGTAATTAATAATACAATGGTATAAATTAAATTTCAGAATATATTTTTGCAATTTTGGTTGACCCTTTTACACTAAAAAAACAAGGAAAATGATATAATTCTCTTTAAGGTCAATTATATTAATGTACCAGGTTATTTAAAATAGTTCATTTCAAATTAGATCAGTTTTATCTGAAGCCTCACAACTTAGCTGGAAAAACAAGGAATTAACTCTATATTTTCTAAAAAAAATATGCTTGTCTGTCTATCAGTATAGTCTTTATTAAAAATTGACTCTCCAAATATTGCAGCCCTCTTAGCCCATCATCACCTATGCATAGCCCTTAAAATTTTGGAAGAGGAAGCTTTAAAACTGATTAATTGAAATTTAAATAGGAGGATTTATTTAAGATAGTTGTCAGAGTTCTATAACACTTCCCTTCTGCCAGGTGCTTCCTCATTACTTATACTGATGTGTAGAGTAGGAGGTAGCATTGCCACTTCAACGGAGTTATTTAACAAACTTGTCAACGTCAGATCCCAAATGGAACAGATTCTGGTATCTGATTCCCACTTCAAACAACTCATGGTGATAAGCTGGCTAGTACTTCTGATTACAGAATGAGGAAAGATGATTGAAGGTAAGAGGTTCATTTTCTCATAACTCAAGGAAATGTTAAGTGGTATGAGACTGAAATAGGCCATTAAGCTATATGCATCGCAGTTAAGGCATCAGAAAAAAAACAGACACTTAACATGTTAAACTCAATATTAGACACAAAGGTACATGTCTTCAATCTGATGGGTTGGGGTATGATGGGAAGAGAAACCAGCCTAGATAGAGCTTTCCAAAAGGAGTTAACACAATCAGATACAGTTTGTATCATTTAGAGCCAATAGATCAGAATAAAAACACCCAGAAATAAACCAAGCATATACACTCATGTAATGTTTGACAAGAGCTTCAAGAATACACAATGGAGAAGGAACAGTCTCTTCAATAAATGGTGTTTGGAAAACTGGATATACACATGCAAAAGAATGAATCTGAATCTTTCTTATACCGAACACAAGAATCAACTCAAAATAAAGACTTCATTGTAAGACTTGAAAACATAAAGCTCAGAAGAAAACACAGAGAAAAGCTTCTTGACATTGGTCTTGAAAAAGATTCTTTTTATATGACACTGAAAACACGGGTAACAAAATTAAAAATAAACATGTAAGACTATAGCAAACTTAAAATTTTCTGTACCACAAAGAAAACAACAAAATAAAGAGTATTCTACAGATTGGGAGAAAACACAAGGTGGGAAAAGTAGGTTTACAGATGTGAGTATATGGAACACAGGGTTTATTCTTTATTCTTTCTTTCTTTCTTTCTTTCTTTCTTTCTTTATTTATTTATATGTATTATAACTGTATACATACATTTGCCCACCCCTGTATTTGCTAACTATATGCCTGATAAAATTATCTGAATTGTGTCTATATTTGTTTAATCTATATTTATATAGATACACATATAGAGACTCTAAATCTTATATAATTGTAGGTATATATGTAGAATGCTCTATTTTGTATATGCATAGAGATTGATAGGCAACAGGAAATAGGTATATATTAAATTAATCCATATCTCTAAATAAATTCAAATTATAACTTCTTTATTTTTAATTCATTAATACCTTTTTATATTAAATGTGTATCACTTTATACTATACAATAAAGCCTATTTTTCTCAACATTTTGATATTACTAAAACAATGAAATAATAGAGAATTATTATACATGTTCTATAAAAAACACTAAATGCTAAAGAATTATAGTCACGTTTTTCATTTGGTATTAGTCCAATGACCTGTATTCACAGTCACATGTCTATAAATGTATTAACTATGAAAATAATCTAAATATTTATGCCCAAAGAGGATATTGAAAAGATTGAAGTGTGTGGGAATGAAAATCAGAACATAAAATGAAATATTCCACAGTCCATCAAGATTGTGTAAAGTAGTATGCCTCGAGGAAACTCTATGATCTGAATTCCCTGGCCTTGAAATGTGAGTCTGGAAACAGCTGGTACTACAGTCCAAAAGAACATCCTCCTTTATTCAGCATCTATTACTCTCATTACAAATGAAGAGTCCTTTAGAAGAGTAACTATGTCTTCTTGCTTAATATTTTTTTCTTTATTCGATGAGAGGAGAGGAGGCAGAGATAAACTCCAGCATGCGCCCTGACAGAGATCCACCTGGCCAGCCTACTAGGGGGTGAGGTTCTGCCGATATGAGGCATTGCTCCATTGCTCAGCAATCAAACTCTTAGTGCCTGAGGCAAAGGCCATGGATACATCCTCAGCACCCTGAGCCAACTAACTCCAATTGAACTGTGGCTTCAGGAAGTGAAGAAAGAGACAAATCAAGAGAGAAATGATAGGGGGAGGGGTTCAGAAGCAGATGAGGGCTTCTTCTATGTACTCTGACTGGGAATCGAACCTGGGACTTCAACGTGTTGAACTGACAGTGTATCACTAAGCCAACTGACCAGGACCCAACATTTTTTGTTCCTGGTGTACAGTTGGTGTCCCAAATATATGTTTTAATTAGCTTTCTGGGTGGATAAATGAATGTTAAGAAAAGTATTTTAATAAATAACATAATTTCCAATATTTATATTAATATTTTCCATTAAAGTGACTTTTTGACAAAATATTTGTGTTTTATAACATTAGTAAATTATCCATATGTGACATTTTATTTTAATTTCTTTAGGATTTTGAGATTCTGAATGTTGAGTTTTGTTCATTATTATGAAATAAAATTATGTGTACTAAGAAACCAGTTTGAAGAAAGCAAGGTACATGAAGTACTTGACAGAACACTTCATTTTAGTTTGATTAAGACAATGCTTCCTTAATGTAGAGAAATTGACATTTGTTCTGAATGTCTAAATTTGCTTGCATTTTTAATCAGCATTTCAGTTAATCAACAGATATTATTTGTGGACCTACTACCAAAGCATTCACAACATTGAAATTAAAGGCGATTGTGTGCATGTGTGTGTGTGTATAGGTAGGTAGGTTGGTAGGTAGGTATGTAGGATATAAAAATATATTAGAATACCTGGAAAGGTCAGATACAAAGGTACTATAAAGATTCCAAGAAAGATAGGGATTGCTTTTGTGCTGATACTTTTTTTTTGTTTGTTTTTTTCTGAAGTGAGAAGCAGGGAGTCAGAAAGACAGACTCCCGCATGCACCCGACCAGGATCCACCCAGCATGCCCACCATAGGGCAATGCTCTGCCCCTTTGGGGCATTGCTTTGTTGCAACTTAAGCCATTCTAGTGCCTGAGGCAGAGGCCATGGAGCCATCCTCAACACTTGGGCCAACTTTGCTCCAATGGAGCCTTGACTGCAGGAGGGGAAGAGAGAGATAGAGAGAAAGGAGAGGGGTAAATGTGAAGAAGCAGATAGGTGCTTCGTCTGTGTGCCGTGGCCAGGAATCAAACCCCGGACTTTCACATGCTGGGCTGATGCTCTACTGCTGAGCCAACTGGCCAGGGCCTGTGCTGATACTATTGAGCAAAGCTTTGGAGAAATCAGGAATTTATTTTTATTGCTTTACTTTTAATATAGTGAATATATATATATGCAATAATTTTGTAAATAGTCATACAGAAGTATGCAAACATTTCAATCTAATATGGGGAGACTAAATGCTTTAGGAATTGCCTACATGTTTATATATATAAATGTAGAAATTTTATTTCTAAATTTACTTTAAATTATCAAAACATTTGCATAATTTCTAAAGCATAAGACATAATTCACATTTAAAGATAACTTATTACATTGAAAATTTAAACAACTTTTGGATATTATAATAATATTTTTACAACCAAAATTTTAGTATAATAAACTCAAAAAGTATTTAACAATATCTGTTATCATTCTGTAGTTTAAATTGCAATTTCAACAACATTGAAGAACTTTAAAGATCTAGTTTTTAGGGGTGATAAGAATGCTCTGGGATGCAAATAGATAAATTTTAAAGTTTTTTACTGAAGGTTTGAGATACTAAGTCTGAGATGCATCTGAGAATTGGCTTTTTATTGGATACGTAAGGTGATTCTGATATAGGTATGAGGACTGTAGTTTACTGTCTAAGGAATACTGTTTGGGCTTTTTTATGTAATCATACAATGACTTTATATATATGTCAAAGGTTTATTATCTCAGTCACCGAAAAAGGGATGACTGGTGTTATTGGTCATGAACTCATTTGACAAATTTCTCTCTTACATTCATCAATGAGTTATTTGAATGAGTTTATAAGTTTACTCACCAAGTAAACTAGTTTTCTATGCTACCTAGCAATGAAAAGATAGAGGGATATAGGTGGAAAGAGATAACTAAGAGAGAGGGAGACATTTTAAGAAATTACCACATGTGTTGTTGGGGTGACGTGAAATCTGTGGGGCAGCCTGTCCAACTGTAAACCTAGGTGAGAAATGATGTTCCAGTGTTGAGTCTGAATTCTGCAGGGCAGCAGGGTTTAGTGTGTTGTAGTCTTGATGCAAGTTTTCTTCCTCCTTGGGGAACTTCAGTGTGTGCTCTGACGGCCTTCAATTCATTGGGTGAGGCCCATCCACGTTTTGAAGAATTACTAGAAGTCCATTGCTCCACATATTAAATCTTACCTAAAAAACATACCTTGATGGCAACATCTAGACCAGGGGTCCCCAAACTACGGCCCCGCGGGCCACATGCGGCCCCCTGAGGCCATTTATCTGGCTCCCACCGCACTTCTGGAAGGAGCACCTGTTTCATTGGTGGTCAGTGAGAGGAGCATAGTTCCCATTGAAATACTGGTCAGTTTGTTGATTTAAATTTACTTGTTCTTTATTTTAAATATTGTATTTGTTCCCGTTTTGTTTTTTACTTAAAAATAAGATATGTGCAGTGTACATAGGGATTTGTTCATAGTTTTTTTTATAGTCCGGCCCTCCAACGGTCTGAGGGACAGAGAACTGGCCCCCTATGTAAAAAGTTTGGGGACCCCTGATCTAGACTGATGTTTGGCTAACAACTAGAAACCATAGCCGAGCCAGGTTGACACATGACATTAACCATCACTGTAACAGAAATATTGATTAGTAATAACTCCTAAAAAGGATTTTTATTTTTAGTTACTTTTCTTAGAAGTCACATATAAGAATACTACTATGTATCAAATCTATTTTTAAGGATGGTGAAAGTATTAGTCTTTCTTCATTCATATCATCTTCTATTTGTTTTTTTTAATTTATAAACTGCATTTTTATTTATTAGCTGTTGGTTACTCTATCTTAATTTATTCATCAGCCTCTGCTATAAACAGCAGATTTCTGTAGCTCATGATGGAGGCATCCTTCAATTTCAGGATATGATTTGCTTGAAGGAGGAACAAGAAAAAACATATTTTATTGTTCAAGACAGCTCTGGTTAGTTTTTCTGTGAGTTCTATGCTTTAATCTTTCAGTGCCTTGCAATGATTCTGTTATCAACATGTATTATAATGGCCATGTATAATTTAATTTATCAGTATTCTTTATGGAGAAAAATGTTGAAGGCAAAGTAATTATCACACAATTGCTGTTTTAGAATAGATTAAACTTCTCTTTTTTAATATACTATTTTTATCTATTTGCTCTTTCTTTCTTTTAATCTGCTCATTGCATATGACCTATTTTTATAAAGCTCTACTTCTAATTGTCTTAGTAACTTAAATATGTTTTACTCAATCTTAACTTTGGAATTATGAACTGTGCTTTGATTGTGTTCTGTTCCATCAAAGGATTATATTGTGAAGTATTTTTAATATCGTATACTTTATATTGTATTTCATTTGGCTACCTTTTCAATACTGATCTCTGCCACTTTAAATTCTGATGTTCCCAAGGTAACACTAATTCACTGAAGAAGTGAGGAAACATTTGGTATTTGATAGAAGTGAGGAACATATGATGATATTATGTAAACTTTACCCTGGGCAGAGAATTAGATCTAAAGAGAGACTACTAAATTATATGAATTAGTGAACTATTGATCTCTCTACTGTGGTTTTGGTTTGTGTGTGTGTAAAATAATCTAGCACAAATATATTGTTAAAGGGTCCTTTCCTGGCCAATATAGACAAATAATGATACAATTAAGCCATTAACACTTCCTCAAATCATGCAAATTTCAGACATCTGCTTTCTGAGGTTCCTCTGAAAGCAAAAAGTCAGTTGGGCTCAAAAATAAAAGCACAAAGGTCCTTCGTCCACATTTTCTGGGTACAGAGATGATTATAGGAATTTTGGAAATGCAATGCTCATGATTTCTTCTTTCCCTTTGCACCTCTTTTCTGTTTCCTGGAGCATTTCCCACAGTCTCAAGGTTCGGCTGAACCCAGATTGCCTTGTGTTTTCCTGACTGGCTTCCCAACCAGGATGTTCCAAAATCACTTCTATTTCTCTTGGAAGAAAACCTTTTATTTACTCCATTAAAATAATTGCAAGTATATTTTGGGTTCTAAATAATCTAATTAAGCTACATGATAATCTAATTAGGCTACTAATTAAGTGAGAAAATAATATAACCTGCATTAAATTTGTGCAGATATTCTCACCTCTAAGGTCAGTGGCCTAATGGTGGAATGAATCTCTATGTTAGTTTATGCTAGTGTATGCTAATAGGGAACAGCTTTCTTATTTTCCACTGCTTTTTTTCATATAAATATAAATATATATATTATATTATATTGATATATATAATATATAAATATAACATATATATTATATTTATATATTATATAATATATATATAAGATTCTTCATCCCTAGAGAAATATGCCTTTAAGATGTAGGTACCTTTTATTTCAAAGTAATTTTGAATATCATTGTCTTTGTCAGCCTATGTCACTTTACTGACTTTTTGCTACCAACAACTGCAAACAGTAGAATTTCACTAAAACTGACTTCCTTATTTTTTTATTGCCATAGAGATAATTTTTCTAGAATTGGGGAAAGAACTACAGATTTTTAATAGTTTATGGGGTCTAGGAAATGGGGCTATAATTACTTGAAATTCATATTATTTGAATTTCATAGAACAGGTGATCATTCTGATATCTTTCTGGTATAAATAAGATATGTATTTTTAATAAGATATATTGTGTTTTGAAGATTGCGATTAAATGATTCCTGAATAACACTTATGTATTTTCTCAGACACAATACATTGTTTTCCTTCTGTCTCTGAACAATGGACAAAGTGGAATGAAGAACTGTAACTCGGAAACTCTAATGCTATTTTAAATAAGAGATTGGCATTTAGGAGTTGTTCAGGGTCCTAGAATTGCTTCTGAGAAAATCACAGTGACTCTAAATTATTTTCTATAATTTTACTATATAAATATTATGGTTTGTTTTTTACAAAAAAAGATGTTAAAGTTCTTTTTTAAAAAAGGACTTTATTTATTTTAAGAGAGAGAGAAAAAAAAAAAGGGAGAGAAGGGGGAAGAGCAGGAAGCATCAACTCCCATAAGTGTCTTGACCAGGCAAGCCCAGGATTTCAAACTGACGACCTCAGCCTTCCAGATCGATGCTTTGTCCACTTTGACACCACAGGCCAGGCAATGTTAAAATTCTTTAAAAACATGATATATCTATGAGAAACAGCTTGAATAATGGAGTCATTATGAAATCTTAAAACATTATATGTCTGTGGTTTAAATTTGTACTATATGTGTGTTGTACATGTGTATTATATGGGCATGGATCTATATGTGTGTTTTGGGGTTTCTGTTATTGTTATTTACTGACTGGAAGTAATGGTATTATAGTATAAGACTCAAGCCAAAACATTCCAGTAGTTGACAACCTGGTTGCCATGGGAAACAAAGCAAATTTGATACTGATTGGGAGAAAATACTTGGGAGGTGTCCTTGAATTCTTTCTTCCTCTTACCTTTTTGGAAGTTTTAATTCAATCTGTATTATCAGATAACATAGGAACAGAGTATACTTGCCTGTTTATAATTTCCTAATGAACTTCACAATTTTCTATTATCTGCATTGCATAGAGCAAGATTTTACATCAATATTACCCCAGTAGAACAAACAAAATTGAAACAGACTCTTAGATACAGACTGGCCTGGTGATTGCCAGGGGAGGGGTAGCAGAGGACTGGGTGAGAGAGATGAAAGGATTAAGAAGTACAAATTGGTATTACAGAATATTCATGGGATGTAACATAGAGCACAAAGAATGTAGTCAATAGCATTGCAATAACTATATGGTGCAGGTGAGCCCTAAAAATGTTAAGAGCAATGCTGTATAAAGTATACGGTTGTCTAACCACTATGCTGTACACCTGAAGTCAGTAAAAAATAATACTGAAAGTAAGCTGTAACTGAAAGATTTAAAAACCACTTAATTAAAATATTATGAAAAAGAAATAGAAAACAATGAAATGGCTTTGAAAAAATTATCCTTGGGGCTTTCAGTGATGAGGACTATATGATGACTCCTTAACCGCATGTCTCCAGATTTTATCCTAGATACAACATTTTTCCAGTTGGTTGGTTGGAGCTCTTAATGTAGTCCACCACTTCCAAAGGATGCCAAAATCACAGGGACTCTAAGTATCATTAGTGATGAGATGTGCCTTGCCTCTCTCAACAGTATGAGTTGTGTGCGGGCTCCACAGATTGAAAGATGCAGGATGACCTTAAACTCCAAGAAATTCTCTAAGTAAAATGTGTTGTAGAATTGAACACCTGAACCCTTTGTAATTATATTAACCAGTGTCACCCCAATAAATTCAATTAAAAATGTTTAAACTCAAGTACAAAACAAGTTTAATTGTTTCAATACTTGGTCCAATTTCTTGGTTCTTAATATCTTGACTTCTATCTAATCCTATTTAAATTTATATAATAAATATAAATAAAATGTGCTAAAACATATTAACATTTCAATAAAGGGCTTTTTATGAAGAAACAATTTTAACAAAATACGTATGTTTTATTCTCAGTGTTAGTAAAGACTTGCATAGACCTGGGCCATTTATTTCTTTGTTCTAAGGTAAATATTTACCCTCATCCTTTGAAATATCTGAATTTCTAGTAGAGGATCTCTAAAATAGCTGTCCCAAGTCAGGCCTGCTAGAATCCATGGGTCACATGAACTCCCTGCCTTGGATTCTCCCCACCTCTACTAAGAAAAAAGACTTTTATATGAAGTTAATTTTCTATCTCAGTATAATTTTAAAATATGTAAAAATATACCATAAGTGAATATATTCATGTTGAGTAGACTTTAAAAATTATCCAATACTATATATATTAACAACTAATACTACTGAGGCATTAGCTTTTTATGTTATAGTTTGAAATCTGCTGATTTTCCTGAAAAGAAAAAGTACAGTTAGAGTGATTTGATTTATCCTCTTGGTAATTCCTAATATCATTATGAAATACTCTATTCCCTTGTTAAAGGATCTGGCCACTAAAAGCTTTTGCTCTTTGACTTTATTAGCTCATCGCTAATGGAAGGAGCTTGAGGAAAAGTCATTTTTAATGGCAGTTCTTAGATGGCTTTTTGGAAGAATATATTGGCAGTAAGCCATAACATAAGGGGATTGTTATTCTGACTTTCTACGGAATTCTTCTGATTAGTTTTTTACAGACTTTCATTAATATTGGTCTCTCTTAAAGTAGTAATCTGGAAGATAATTTTTCTTTATTCTAATATCATTGTCTTATTGTGGTATACTATTGTTAGTGCAAGTGAATTATAGGTTTTTTTATATATATAATGTATTTATTCTTTTACTATGTCTGCATATTTTGAGTACCTAACATGATTCAGTAACTGTCCTAAATGTGGAAGAGAGAAAAATAAATTAAAAAATAATACTTGCAAAAAATTCACAATGTAGCTGACAGAGATTCACAGGTTAACTAAGTGTTTAAATCTCTACAATCATGAAAAAAGAGTGCTTACCTCTTTAGGGTGAATAGAAGGTCTGAAATATCTCTTAGGGAAGTGACAACTGAACTGAGTCTGAGGAGAAATGAGTTCGCCAAACTGTGAAGAGAAGATTCTCATTCTAGAAGGGGTTAAGAGGATGTTTTGGGTTAGCAGTAAGTGAGGTTGTCCAAGGAGGTAAATCTAAGCACTAGCATGCTAAGGAGTGTATTGTAGGATGTGGGGTGATATTGATTAATTTTATGGAAGTAATTGAACTAATTAAATTTAAGCATATAAAATTACTCTGGCTTCCATTAAAGGACAAGTTGGAGGAAGGAAGATCATTTATACTGGGTGACTTATTGAGAATGCTTTCTCATCGAGTAAGTCTGATTCTGCTTCTGTTCCTAACTTTACTTGTCATTATGTTTCCTCTCAGCTTCTACTCCCTAGCCACACTGAATTTCTTTCAGGTCTTCAGCCCTCTCAACCTTTTCTTTCCCTCTACATACTTGTATGTGATGTTCCAGTTATTTAATATTCTAGTTCTTTCACTTGATTAATATCTTTTCAGTCTTCAGGCATCTTTTCTTCTGCAAGCCTTCTTTAGCTAGCTTAATCACCAGCATTACAAGTCCTGCCTTTCTTACAGATAGCCCAATGTAAAATACAACTTTTTTTTCTTTTATTAATAATTTTATTTTTTAATGGGGTGACATCAATAAATCAGGATACAGATATTCAAAGATAACATGTTCAGGTTATCTTGTCATTCAATTATGTTGCATACCCATCACCCAAAGTCAGATTGTCCTCTGTCACCTTCAATCTAGTTTTCTTTGTGCCCCTCCCCCTCCCCCTTTCCCTCTCCCTCTCCCTCCTCCCCCCGTAACCACCACACTCTTATCAATGTCTCTTAGTCTCACTTTTATGTCCCACCTATGTATGGAATAATGCAGTTCCTGTTTTTTTTCTGATTTACTTATTTCACTTCGTATAATGTTATCATCTGATTCCACCATTTTGCTGTAAATGATCTGATGTCATCATTTCTTATGGCTGAGTAGTATTCCATAGTGTATATGTGCCACATCTTCTTTATCCAGTCATCTATTGACGGGCTTTTTGGTTGTTTCCATGTCCTGGCCACTGTAAACAATGCTGCAATAAACATGGAGCTGCATGTGTCTTTACGTATCAATGTTTCTGAGTTTTTGGGGTATATACCCAGTAGAGGGATTACTAGGTCATAAGGTAGTTCTATTTTCAGTTTTTTGAGGAACCACCATACTTTCTTCCATAATGGTTGTACTACTTTACATTACCACCGACAGTGAAAATACAACTTTTATAAGGTAGGAAACGTGCTCATTTTCCCTCCATTTTAGACTCAAAATCCATTACGGTAGTTGGCAAATAATAATTGCTCTATATATCTTTTATGAGTATATTGAAGAAATGACAGTGATATTTTTATGATATAAAGTGAAGAATAATGGATTAAGTATGATCTTGGGTAAAATGAGAGTGGCTTTACACCCAAGGACAATGGGTAGTATTTGTAAGGATCTGAGTTGGTTTATAATAAGTATCTATTTTACTTCATTGTTTTCCTGGCAATTATTATGGGATAGCTTAATATATGAAAAGTTTGGTGTGAAAATATAGGTGAAATTTAGTCTTAACTATAATTTTTATTTTAATTTTTAAAATAATTTTTAACTTGAGTTTATTGAAGCAACACTGGTTAACAAAAGTATACAGGTTTCAGGTGCACAATTCTACAACACATTCCTAGACACCGTCTTCTGTGTTCATGCCCCCAAGTCAAATCTCTGTCCATCACCATTTATTTCTCCTATTCCCTTCTTCACTTCCCCAACTTCCAAACAATCACCTTGTTGTATATATACATGAGGTTTTTTGGTCTTTTTTTTTTTGCTCAATATCTCCACTCTCCTCACCCCGCACCACCCAATGTGCAGTAGTCAGCCTGCTCTCTATGAGTCTGTCTCTACTTTGCTTCTTAGTTCATTTTGTTCATTAGATTCCACATATGAGTAAAATCATACGGTACTTGTCTTAGTCTGAATTAAATCAAAATAGATTAAAGATTTAAATATTAGACTTGAAACCATAAAAATCCTAGATGGAAACATAAGCAATAAAATCTCGGACATTTCTCAGGACCAATATTTTTTCTGATGTGTCTCTTTGGACAAGGAAAACAAAAGAAAAAATTAACAAGTGAGACTACTGTACATTAAAAAGTTTTTGCAAAGCAAAAGAAACCATCAACCAAAAGAAAAAAACAACCCTCTGAATAGGAGAACATGTTTGCCAATACATCTGATAAGGGATTAATATCCACAATTTAAAAAGAACTTATAAAACTCAATACCAAAAACAAACTAACAGTCCATTTTGAAAAGTGGGCAAAGGACCTGAAGAGATACCTTTTCAAGAGGACATACAGATGGCCAACAGACATATGAAAAGTCACTCAGTGTTACTAGTCATCAGAGAAAGATAATTAAAACCACAATGAGATATCATCACACACCTTTCAGAATGTCTATCATTAATAAATCAACAAACAACAAAGTGTTGGTGAGGGTGTGAAGAAAGATAAACTCTTGTGCATTATTGGTTAAAATGCAGAATTTTGCAGCCAGTATGGAAAACAGTATAGCGTTATTTCAAGAAATTAAAAAATGGAATTGCCTTATGACCCAGCAATTCCACTTCTGAGAATTTCTCTGAAGAAACCCAGAACGCTAATTAGAATGACTATATGCACTCCTATGTTTCTTGCACTGTTATTTACAATAAGCCAAGATTTGGAAGCAGTCCAAATTCTTTCAATAGATAAATGTATAGCCTGACCTATGGTGGTGCAGTGGATAAAGCATCGACCTGGAAATGCTGAGGTCGCCGGTTCGAAACCCTGGGCTTGCCTGGTCAAGGCACATATGGGAGTTGATGCTTCCTGCTCCTCCCCCCCATTCTCTCTCTCCTCTCTTTCTCTCCCCCCTCTCTGTCCTTTCTAAAATGAATAGATAAATGTATAAAAAAGCTGTGGTCGGCACTGGCCAGTTGGCTCAGCGGTAGAGCGTCGGCCTGGCGTGCGGGAGACCGGGGTTCGATTCCCGGCCAGGGCACATAGGAGAAGCGCCCATTTGCTTCTCCATCACCCTCCCTCCTTCCTCTCTGTCTCTCTCTTCCCCTCCCGCAGCCAAGGCTCCATTTTGCTCCAAATTGGAGCAAAGATGTCCCGGGCGCTGGGGATGGCTCCCTGGCCTCTGCCCCAGGCTCTAGAGTGGCTCTGGTCGCTTAGAGCGACGCCCTGGAGGGGCAGAGCATCGCCCCCTGGTGGGCAGAGCATCGCCCCTGGTGGGCATGCCAGGTGGATCCCTATCGGGCGCATGCGGGAGTCTGTTTGTCTCTCCCCGTTTCCGGCTTCAGAAAAATAAAATAAAATAAATAAATAAATAAATACCGTGATGCTTTAATTAAATCTTTAAACAAATCAGTACATCTTTATGTAAATTTTTTTAATGAAATAAAGTTTATCATACTCGTAATATTTAATAAAGGAAATATATTTATTGACATAATTTATCAGAAATTAATTTCTTTCTGAATTGTATACTTAGCAATTCTTTCTTGATTTAGCCATCAGTACTTATTTTTTGTTCTTAGTGATACCTGCAGAAGTTTATAAAACATTTTCCTAATTGTATCTGAGAGTCATTCATTCCTGCCAGTTTCTTTTTATTTATTTATTTCTTATTTTACAGAGAGAGAAAGAGAGTCAAAGAGAGGGATAGATAGGGACAGAGAGAGATGAGAAGCATCAATCATCAGTTTTTCGTTGCAACACCTTAGTTGTTCATTGATTGCTTTCTCATATGTGCCTTGACCATGGGCCTTCAGCAGACCGAGTAACCCCTTGCTCAAATCAGCAACCTTGGGTCCAAGCTGGTGAGCTTTCTGCTCAAACCAGATGAGCCCGTGCTCAAGCTGGCAACCTCGGGGTCTTGAACCTGAGTCCTCTGCATCCCAGTATGACCCTTTACCCACTGCGCCACCGCCTGGTCAGCCATTTTTGCCAGTTTCCCTTTAATATCCGTTGAGAGTTCCAGTGAAATGGAAAATCTCAGTAGTTTTCTTTCCTGCAAGGCATCCTTCTTTCATAGTCAGTTCTCATATAAATTACCTGGTTCTGCTTAACTAGGTAAGAGTTCAGTCTGATTTGTTTAAATGGTTTTACAAATATCATGAGATTTAAAAAAATATTTTTCTGTAATAATTGCTATACCAAGCTTAGTTAATTTTAAATTTCTAATTAAATGTTTTAAATAAAACACAAAAATTAACAATATCCTTTTAAAATGACTATCATTTTATTTTCTTAGATGAAAAACAAAAGCACTACTTCTCCTCCAACTCATCATTTAGTTTGATATTCTGGATACAAATATATTCATTATAACTCATAAAAATATTTCTATGCCAACTTCAAATTGGAGATGAGAAATAAAAATTTATTCTGGGTTTTTATAATACTTCCTGAAAAGGAATGTTCTTTTTTGTTAACAATCTGAATGTCTTAGTAAAGTAACTATTTTTGTTTTGTTTTGTTTTTACTAAAAATATATACAATGTCAAACTGCATATCATCTTATCTAACTTAAATTATGTCCATTTTGTCAAAATTCTGAAAATATATTAGAATTACATATGCTAATACTTTCTCATCCCACCTAACAGAAAAACAGCACAACAACATTGTTAATATTTACTTCTGGACCGTCCAAATTGACCCTTGTAATTAAAAACTGTTTTGTTTAATGGTAAAATAATTAAAAATCAAAACATGTTTGTGAAGTTAAATGAATGTTAATTAGAGGGAACTAATAAATTCAGCTTTCATATTATCTTTTAGTATCAGGACTTTCTAGAAATAAGAGTTGTACATTTCTGCTAACTCTAGTTCCCTTGGGGCTAAATTTTTCGCAAATCCACAGACCAAAGTAAATTGAGAAAACTAAAAATTAGATGTACATGAGTAAGTCATAAAATTTGTTATGATTGTCCTGTGTAGATGAAAACAGCTCCACATTGTAGGCAATACGTTGTCCTATATCCACAGAGATATATGCAAGTTTGTTCCTATAATCGTTTGCCAATTTTTTTTCTAGGTAGGAAAATAGGAATGATAATGAGTAGTAACAAATGCTGTTGCTTGCAATTATATTTATTTTGTTGTAAGAACTTTTATTTCATATTTGTTGTGTTAATATTTGATTTAGTCAAAACATCTTGTGAGTAATTATGTATATTTTAGATGAGAGAACACTCTTTCTAAAGCATGCAACATAGTGCAAAACAAGTAACTTACTCAAAGTCACAGAGCTAATATGGAGAGCAGTAGAAATCAGACCTCAGTGTATCTCATTTCCAAAAATTATTTTTTATCCAAGGAATAGAAAAGGAGAGCAAGCAAAGATGAATAATGCCAAATAAATAATGCAGATAATAAATGTTAAAGGAAGCATTCATTCATGAAATATTAATGCATATCAGTTCAACAAACATTCATTTTATTGCAAACATTTTGCAAACATCATTGTTATGACAGTTACAAGACATGGTATTTGACCATTTTTTATTCTTTCTTGGGACCAAATTTTCTTTTTTTATTGTTAAGTAAGATGTGGAAAGGCAGAGACAGACTCCCACATATACCCCAACAGGGATCCACCCAGCAAGCCCACTAGAGGTACAAAACTCTGCCCATCTTAGACCATGCTCACAACCAAGCTCTTTTTAGTGCCTGAGGCTGAAGCAAAAGAGCCATTCTCAACACCCAGGGCCAACCTGCTCAAATCAAGCCATGACTGCAGGAGAAAAAGAGAAAAAAGCAAGAGAGAGAGGGATGGAGAAGTAGATGGTTGCTTCTCCCGTGTGCCCTGACCAGGAATTGAACCTGGGATTTCCACACACTGAGCCAATGCTCTACCACTGAGCAAATCAGCCACAACCTGACCAAATATTTTTAAATTTCTTTTTAAATAATGTTATATATAATACACTATTGACAATTTAAAACAAATGCAAACATTGCTTTTATATTTGTTTTCTATTGAATTAATATTGGCTTACGTAGTGGTCCTTTTCATAAAGAACTTCATAAAGTTCTTTCATACTAGAGAACTTTATTGATGTATTTTATTTACTTTTATTCACCACATTTTTACCTTCTGTATGTAAAGTACTGTATAACTCTATTTTTTATCCTTTAGAATAACTCATTTATTTTTACTTTAAATAGAGAGATACTGCAACAAGACATTTGAACGAGAGGAGAGAATGAATAAAAAAAATGTTACCTTATTGAAATTTATATCTTAGATGTCCTTAATGTGCAGTCTATAATGGAGTTTGGGTAATTAGTGATCCCTCTGAACTGAAGGCACTCTTAGGCAGGGACAGGCCAGGGATAATAATGTTAATTTTACTCCAAAAAATATACTAAATGAAATTTAAGAGAGCTTTTCAGTAAAAGAATAAGACCAAAGGAGAGAGTTTATGTTCAGCTTGCACATTTCCTAGTAATTCAAAAATAATTTTCAAATAACAGAGATCTTGCTTATAAGATTCCTTACTAATTTATATTTTAATGTGAATTAATTATTTTCTAAATATTATTAAATTATTTTCTAAATGTTAGATTCAATATTGGAAAAGTAGCCAAGAAAATGAGAGATATAATTTGGAGAGCAACTATTTTGTTCTTGCATCATGGTCCATCTTTTATAAACATTATCTTCTTTAATCTTTTTTAGAACCTTAAACAGAATAAGCTCCACTATCACAACTTACAGATAAAAACTGTAAGCCAGTGCATTAGTTTGCTGGGTCTACCATAAGATAGTTTCAAAGACTGAATACACTAAGCCAGAGGATTTGTTTGTCTCAGAGTTCTGGTGGCTAGAAGCTCAAAAATTAAAGTGTTGGCAGGCTTGGTTCTTTCTGAGAGCTATGAGGGAGAATCTGTATCATAGTCCTCTCCTAGTCTACTAGTAGTCTGATATCAATTTTGGTGATTCTTTGCTTGCGGCAGCAAAAAGTCCAGTCTTCACATGGCATTCTCCATGTGTCTCTATTCAATGTCTAAATGTCCCTTTCTCATATGTACAGCAATCATATTGTATTAGGGATCTACCCTACTTCAGTATGGTCTCATCCTAACTTAACTAATTATATCTGTGATGATCCTATTTTCAAATAAATTCACATTCTAAGGAACTGGAGATTAGGATTTCAACAGGTAAATTGAACAGGTGAGGACAGTTCAATCTAAACCAGCCAAGAATAGATATTAAATATAAGTTCAGTGTTATCTAAAGTGAGGAGGAAGAGAAAAGTGTTTTGAGGTTCTGTTAGATTTTTAGGGGATGTAAGGAAGAGGGGAGATAGTAAAGACGTTATATTGCTGAGCTATATTAATCATTTGGCATTTTTGTTGACTTAGATTTAGCCTTTTAAAATCTAAGCCACTATGCCTCAAAAGTCAACTGTAGGAATAGTAGGTTACAGTCTTTTTTCTTTCTTTCTTTGTAAATGGTCTTTGCCTTCGGGTGGAACTTTGCTTCTTTAGGACCTCACCATATTTTTCAAAGAAGTTCAGAATGCTGTGAATTCTATGTTGACATTTCAGTGTGATGATAATTCTGCTGCCTTTAATCTCATCTACAAATTTAATGAACCAATTTTCAATTCATCTATGGCATTCACGGCGAGGCTATATAATGTGAGCCCCAGTACTGAAACTTGGAGGACTATTCTAAGACTATAGAAAATTGGGGAACTATTCTAAGTTTATCTTCAAGTAAAGAACAGTTATTGATAAAGAATATTCTGAGTATGAAACCCCAGCTCGATTTTTCCCCACATGTAGTCTGCCCGCATCGTGTTTATAGGACCATAAAAAATACTATGAGTAAAACAAAAAAGCATCAAACCGTATACATTCTTCAGGCTTGATCACAAGTTGTAGCAGAGCAGAGACTGTTTTCCTTCTGAAAAGCCTGTCCTCCGCACCAAAGAGCCAGGCAACAGCCAAAGCTGCTACTGCCAAGTATCACTGGATGATCCATGAAAGGAGTAATCAATTATAAAGATTTCAAAACATGCAACTTAATCAAGACATATTGTAATATGTTCAAAACTTCTTTGCTTGAGTATAACGTTTTTGCTTTATTTAAATTCTGCTGAAAGAACAGTAATTTATCTTTAAATTACTGAGCATTGAACAAAGGGAACAAATTTAAATAGCAGTGTATTATGTGTCCACAACAGTGTGATCAGTTTAACTGTCAGATAAGGTGGCAAAATTGGTTTGTTTTACTAAATAATCATATAAGTTGTTTAAAACATTCAAAAAGTTGACTAGTACGTAGAAGGCACATGTAAGATGAATGAAACGGCCTAAGGACAAATTTTAGATATAAAGAATGATGTGTGCTTTTTGTGAAGCTTTATTTTTATACGAATTTATGTCAGGTGTTTGATCGTGATGATGGCATTAATGTAGTTTTGCAATTACTTTTATTTTATCATGGGTCTGCATAAAAAAAAAATTCTTGAGGCCCTGGCCGGTTGGCTCAGTGGTAGAGCGTTGGCCAGAGACTCCTGTCCCAGGTTCGATTCCTGGCCAGGGCACACAGGAGAAGCACCCATCTCCTTCTCTACCCCTCCCCCTCTCCTTCCTCTCTGTCTCTCTCTTCCCCTCCCGCAGCCAAGGCTCCATTGGAGCAAAGTTGGCCTGGGCACTGAGGATGGCTCTGTGACCTCTGTCTCAGACACTAGAATGGCTCTGGTTGCAACAGAGCAATGCCCCAGTTGGGCAGAGCATCTCCCCCTGGTGGGCGTGCCAGTGGATCCCGGTCGGGTGCATGAGGGAGTCTGTCTGACTGCCTCCCCGTTTCCACCTTCAGAAAAATACAAAAAAAAAAAAAAAAGAAAGAAAAATTCTTGGCCTCATTGACATGTGTACCTGTTAAACACATTTAATTTGAGTCAGTTCCTCTATTCTTAATGTTATTTACAAGTCACTGATTTTATATTTCCTACTGCCAAATAATGTGATGTGTTTGCTATTAACTTGGCACAACAGACATTAGAACCCTAAAAAAGTCTTTTTTTTACATTAAAAAAATTTATCATTGAAGAAGTCCTAAGGCTTTTAATGGAGATAAATATTCAGTTGATGATGATTTACTTTCTTTGTGAAAATGAATAGTGAAGCTATTTAAGAAAATAATATTATTCATGTTTTTTTCCTTGACCCTTTCAGAAATTAAATATGCATATGTAAAAATTATTAAAAATTTAAGGACTAATAAAGGTACTTAATCTGGTACATAGTAAATGTTTGTTGAAGATATATTAAGTAAAATGGAAAGTGTGCTAGAAACTATACTAGGACTTATATGTGAAGAAACTAAAACGGTACTGGCCAACTAGAACAGGTAGTTTCTCCCTCAGAGAAAAGGCCAGAAGTGGTTGTTTGTGTGCCTTCAAAGGGGGTGGGGTGTGCAGTTCTATTCTCATGACCTTTAGGAGCGCAGGTTCTTGTCTGCGTCACAGCCATCCATTAAATTTTTGACAGGTTCTATATGTGAAAGCTAGCTCTCAGCACCATGACCGTATCCCAACTCCAGGGGAGGGTAGAAAAGGTGAAAGGCAATCAGCTTCTTCACGAAACAGGGTTAAAAATTGGAAGCATCTCTTCAAATCATAACCTACTGGCCACATGAAGGGGCGAAGAAGGCTGAAAAATATAATCTCTAGCTAAAATTCTATTAAAAGGATAAAGATATATTTGAGGTAAAAATTTGAAATCTCTATTTAATGATACATGGTGTGATTTTTTTCCCTCCTGTGGTCCTCATGAGATATATTAATTAGCCTTATTGTCCCGGGAGAGACAGAGACCAGAGAGATCTGCCTCCCTAGACTGTGATGTGCTCAACAGTGGCAAGTTTGTATGTTTCCTGGGACATTTTACTTCATGCAAAGAGATGAATTTTAATAACACAAATATTAAGTATTATTTCTTAATGTTTTTTATTAACAATGTTTTGGTATAAACGAATGAGGTAAAAATGTTGCTGTCCAACTACTAAATTTGTTTTACAAGCTAAATTTGAATTTCTAATTTTTCTTTGCATTAATGTTATATTCTTCATGATTGGTTATTTCTGTTATTTTGACTTCTTGTGTCTGTACTATCTTAATTTTAAATAATGCTTCATGATTAACATTGCTGAGTTCACACTAACTGAATAAAGTTCTGATCAGGCTCATGAGAAGGGTTCTTGCTTTGCAGTGTTCTAGGAGACATTTGTAAAACAAATTTAGTAGTTTTATCCTCTAAAGCAGGAGGAGTCAACCTTTTTATACCTATCAACCACTTTTGTATTTCTGTTAGTAGTAAAATTTTCTAACCGCCCACTGGTTCCACAGTAATGGTGATTTATAAAGTAGGGAAGTAACTTTACTTTATAAAATTTATAAAGCAGAGTTGCAGCAAGATAAAGCATATAATAATAATTACTTACCAAGTACTTTATGTCGGATTTTCGCTAAGTTTGACAGAATAAATCTTTATAAAACAACTTACTGTAGTTAAATCTATCTTTTTATTTATATTTTGATTGCTCTGCTACCACCTACCATGAGAGCTGGAATGCCCACTAGTGGTTGGTAGGAACCAGGTTGACTACCACTGCAAAGGATCAGGAACACCAGGGCCCATTTTAGTGTGCACACATTTTTTGTCCCTCATACTGAAGAGGTCAGGTAGACACATGGGGCTTAACCTGAACATAGGAGAAAGGTGAGGCTCTACCTGCTTTTTTATTTTTAATATTTTTCCTTCTTTTCCAAGTAAGAGGAGGGAAGACAGAAAGACAGACTCCTACATGTGCTCCAACCAGGATCCACCCAGCAATCCTTGTTTGGCGCTGATGCTCTGCCCATCAGGGCCACCCTTGCAACTGAGCTATTTTTAACGCCTGAAGCTGAGGTTCCACAGAGCTGTTCTCAGCACCCATGCACAGGAACCAATTGAGCCATGGCTGCAGGAGGGGAAGTGGGGGAGGGAGGGGTGGACAAACAGATGGTTGCTTCTCCTGTGTGCTCTGACTGGGAATCAATCTACCTGTTTTTGTTTCAGTTCTCCATTTAAATAACTATTGTAAAAAAAAAAGAAAAAAGAAAGAAATGACTTATTTTATTTAACTAACTCGATTTAAAATTTAAAAATTAACTTGAAGGCATTAATTGCATCAGCATAATTGACTCTAATTTATATTTGGCTCTGTTAGTCCTCCGGTTTTCTAATGCACATCTTTTATTCTAGTCTCACTTAACATCGTTATTTCTTCATCAAAGTGTTACTGCAGGCACTTGTCTACTTTCAACAGTTGTGTAGGTTATTTTCCCATCACACTTTTTTATTGGCTTCCAATCTATCTTGAGTAACTAAATATGTTATTTTTAAAAAGCAACAAAAATAGCCTGACTAGGCAGTGGTACAGTGGACAGAGTGTCAGACTGGGACGCAGAGGACCCAGGTTCAAAACCACAGATCACGATTTTGAGTGTGGGCTTATCCAGCCTGAGTGCAGGGGTCGCTGGCTTGAGCGTGGGATCCTAGACATGACCCCAAGGTCATTGGCTTGAACCCAAGGTTGCTGGCTTGAGCAAGAGGTCACTCACTCTGCTGTAGCCCCCCCCACTCCACACCCATTAAGGCACATATGAGAAAGCAATCAATGAACAACTAAGGAGCCAATGAAGAATGGATGTTTCTCATCTGTTTCCCTTTCTATCTGTCTGTCCCTATCTCTCTTTCTGTCTCTGTTGAAAAATAAAATAAAATAAAAGAACATAAATAACTACAGGCTTTCAGGCAACACCTATGTATTGCTTTTTTGCTCTGAAAAAATATGCATGGTCTAACTAATTGAACCTCTCTGTATTTTGATAGCACTTTACCTAGAGACTCAGTTTTTGTGGTGGAAGGAGTCTTGCACTGGACTGTTTCAAACTCTGCTGAACTATAGGACAAATTAATAGATAAGAACATAGACCTGCCCTCAAGAAGCTCATAGAAGAGTCTCATGCTATTAAATCAAGTGGTCAACTTTCAGTAGACATCAGCTGCATTTGATGGTTGCTCATAGCCCTTAAGTGCTATGTATATACATACATATTGGGGGGGGGCAAGAACAACACATACTGTGAGTTTTCTTTAAATTTAATAATAAATCCCTTTCAGTCAACTTTGCAGATTTCTGTCCTCCCAAACCACTTCTCTTTGGAGAGTTCTGAAGCTAATTCCTTGTGCCTTTTCTCCTCTCTTTCTGTACAAACTCCTTTGATGACCTCATTTCCTCTTAGATCTCCAAATACCAGTTACCAGTGTATAATGATTTATAGTTCTACATTCATATCTACAAACCATCTGTAGATATCTGGAATTTAAAAGAGCAAGAGGTCACTCACTCTGCTGTAGATCTACCAGGATATCTGAATTTTTATTATTTTTCACACACATGTTCAAACCCAATCTTCTACATCTTAATTTATTCTTACTCTTACTTTATTATTACATTTACCCAGTTCAAGTTTTGGCATTATACTTGATTTTTTTTCTTTTCTTTTTTGTTTTTTATTCATATTTTCCACTCAATCAGTGAAATAGTCCTTTGGGCATATCTTTAAAATATAGTATAGTACCCTGGCCAGTTGACTCAGGGATAGAGCATCAGCCTGGCACATCCTGGGTTCCATTCCCAGTTAGGACACACAGGAGAAGCCACCATCTTCTTTCCCTCTCCTCTCCACCATCTCTCTCTCTTCCCTTCCCACAGCCAGTGGCTCAGTTGGTTCAAGTGTTGGCCCTGAGCACTGAGGATAGCTCAGTTAGTCCCAGCGCATCAACTTTAGTTACTAAAAGGAGCTCAGTTGATTTGAGTATCAGCCCAGATGGGGGATTACCAAATGGATCCCAGTTGCAACGTATGCAGGAGTCTGTCTCACTATGTCTCCTCCTCTAACATAAAAACAAACAAACAAATACATAAATAGATAAATAAATTCGAATGAAATATGGTATATTATAATCTATTCACTTCTCATGACCATTATAGCTATTACTCCAATGAACCTCCATCGTCTCTTACTTGAATTAGTGAGATCCTGTTATCCCTCTCTTCAGACTCCTCTTCAGACTTCAAAACTGGTTCTACATTTTACTAAAAGATAGCCTTTTGAATGACTGCAAATCATTGCCTAAGCTGCCAGCCCCATCCACACTGTTACCTTTCCATCTTCTTTAGTATCCGCACCCATGCTTCTACCAGCCACCCTGCTGTTCTTGTCATCCTTTTAATATGCCAGGTGAGTATGATTTAGGGCCTGTAGACCAGCCTTTCTCTTGGCTGATATTCTCCCCCTTCAGATATCTGTATGTACTTTTCTCAAAAAAGCTTACGATAGTGAGCCTGTTTAAAAGTACAATGGGCCTGACCTGTGGTGGTGCAGTGGATAAAGCGTTGACCTGGAAATGCTGAGGTCACCAGTTCAAAACCCTGGGCTTGCCTGGTCAAGGCACATATGGGAGTTGATGCTTCCAGCCCCTCCCCCCTTCTCTCTCTCTCTGTCTCTCTCTCCTCTCTAAAAATGAATAAATAAAAAAAATTTAAAAAATAAATAAATAAATAAAAGTACAATGGGCTCTATACAACTTGCAAATTGATGTCTCTTTTCCTGCTATCTTTCCTCTAAAACAGTGATCCCCAACCCCCGGACCATGGACCAGTTCCGGTCCGTGGGCCATTTGGTACTGGTTCACCGAGAAAGAATAAATAACTTACATTATTTCCATTTTATTTATATTTAAGTCTGAACAGTGTTTTATTTTTAAAAAAATGACCAGATTCCCTCTGTTACATCCATCTAAGACTCACTCTTGATGCTTGTCTCGGTCACGTGATACATTTATCCGTCCCACCCTAAAGGCCGGTTGGTGAAAATACTTTCTGACATTAAACTGGTCCGTGGCTCAAAAAAGGTTAGGGACCACTGCTCTAAAACATTTGTAAACCAATATATAGTTTATTTCTTATTATATTTATTTGTCTTCCATTATAAAATATAAGCTTTGCAATGGTTGACATTTTTATCTGTTCTGTTGCTAAACTCTTCTGAGTACCTACAACAATGCCTGGCACTCAGCAGCTGCTTTGTAAATATGTATTGGGTATCTGAAAGAACATAAAGTTATTTTCTGATTATTTAATAGATCATTCCCATTTTACTGAGAAAAATGAAATGGGTGTCTCTAGACTGCACTCTTGTTATTTGTAAAAAAGAATATCTATTTTCTCTGCTTCCTAACATTTTTTTGGTGGTAAAAGTGCATGTTTATAGACGTATTTTTTATATTTTAAATTCCTATACATGTGCACATGCGCGGACACACACACACACACACACACACAACAAGCATTACACCAAATTACCATCCCACATTCTTCAATAGAGATTCTCTCTTCTGACCAGGAAGATGTTTACAGTATTTCATTTTCCCTTTATTCCTCTGTCACTATGTCTTCTTTCTTGACCCATGACCCTTTGCTTCTCAACTTAGCTAAATGCTACCTTTTCTCAAAGGCTCAGAAGCTTTCCCTGAATAATCCACCGAACATTGATTTCTGTTCTCTGAACTTCAAGTGAATTTATAGTTAAGACTGAAAAGCTTAAAGATGAGCACCCCTGGCTTTTTGCCAAAATACATTTACCAAAACTGTCTCATATAGTTCATCATTTTAAAGTTTAACATGGTAAAGATATAATTTTCTGACCAAGGACATTCTTAAATTCATCACAACTATGACTAACTCTGAGACATCATAAAAGTCCAGATAGAAGAGACATGATAATTTAGAACAGTAAAATTACTCCAAATATACCAGTTCTATACTAATGGTTTAAAATACTGTACATATTGATTTTCCAAGGTTTCCCAAATGTTCTTTGTAGTTAGAAATATCTCATATGAATACAACTTTCTTATACCATAAATTTGATATAAAATATATATTGTAAGTATAAACACATCTATTAAAATATGATTAATGTTTCTATTTATATTTTAGTGTTCAGAAAAGTTAACAAAATAAGTTTAAACTAATACCTACTTTTTTTTTACAATTTTTTAATCAAAATTATTTTCTCTTGCCTAGATCTGTGCTCCATCTTAAAATCCCTTCTTTTCATAAATATCTAGATTGCTTTTTCTTGTGGCTAAGAAGCATGGCAGTGCCTACAATTGCATCGAAAAGATATGGAAAGTGGAAAAAAGGAAAATAAGCGGCTGTTTAAAATAATTGGACGATTGGAAAGAACAAGTTAATGTGATTGTGCTCCAATTCTGTTTTTGAGTTTCTGGAGGACAGAGCTGAGTCTTTTTTTAGACTGTCCATATTGCTTGCTTGCTTTCATCACTGAGCCTCTACTTGAGCCATTTCTCCAGCTGGAAGACACAGGTTATTTTATCGGTCTCTTGACAACATATTTAATCTAGACACAAGTGAGGATAATTGTACTGGATGACATAATTGGTGTAATTTAATCTGAAGGATCCATCTACTATTACTCGTCATCTAACTCCCTGTATGTTTTTCAAAAGAGGTTCAGTGAAGGACTTGCACTCACTGTAAGCACTGGCCAAACTGACAGAGTGTAAAGCTATCAAAAGTTGCACAAATGATTCTGTCAGTGTTGTCAATAAGTCAGTTAGTGAATGATGGCAAGAAAATGTGCTTGATTCTGATATTCTTCACTCTCTACTTTTTTCATAGCATCAGTCAATATAATGCAAATAATGTAAACTGGTAACCATTTTGGTTACCATCTTGGTTTCAATTTTTCTACCTAGCTGTGGATGACCACTTTCATTAAACTCCTGCTCAAACCTTACATCTTTTCCAAACCCATTCCAATGATAAGCCTCCAAATCTTTGTAAATTACAAAGTGATTCAAGGAGACCTGGTTTGATTTTTTTCATTGATTTCTGGTAGCTATTCTTTCCTATAGCCAATTGCACACAAAATTATATTACTTTTCCTTATCTCTCTCTGTGCTTGGCCTTTTTGTAGAATGTTGGCTTCTGGTTAATATGTTGGTTTAATATAAATATTAACTCTTTTGTTCCTTTATGTTAGAGGGTAATGGCTACTTCTGTTTTATCTTAAGCTATGCCTCATAATTATAATTAGGTTTTAAATGAGTAAGGTTTTCTAAAGCGGTCGCAGACCTTTTAGTTACTCACTCTTACACATTTAAACTTTACCTTTGCCTTGGAATGTAATTGTTTTAAGTGCGGTTTGCATATTATTTATGCAACTTAATGGAATTTCACCTTTGCTAATTCTTCATGTGCTAATGATTGGGATAGTAACAAGTAATTCATCCATTCCTGTCAAAGAAGTAGCAAAACAAGTACTGCCTGCTAGACTATATCGTCTTAAAAATGCTGTTCAGAACATTTTCAATTTAAGCTACTCGAAGTTCATGATTTCAAATGAGCAGGCTTTATAAACTTTACCCAGAGACTCTCTTTGGACATGATATTTTACCATTTTATATGAATTTACTAGTTTTATTTAATACAATATACTAGGAAAGACAGATTATATTGTTATGAAAAAAAATCTCTAGAAGGAGGTCCAATGTATGTTAAATTCTATTGAATAAATGTAGATTCTAGTTAAAAACATGATTAAAATTTCCTTAGGACTTTTTAGTAAGGTCCTCCTGGCTCTGTTGCTAGCATGCATTCAGTGTGTGCCTCCCCACCCGGTCACGTCTCAGGCATTCCGCTGTGCACACTGCCCTTGTGAACAGACTCCTCTGCTTTGCACACCTGCCCTTGTGAACAGACTCCTCCGCTGTGCACACCGGCCCTTGTGAACAGACTCCTCTGCTGTGCACACTGGCCCTTGTGAACAGACTCCTCCGCTGTGCACACCTGCCCTTGTGAACAGACTCCTCTCCCCAAACCAGGAAGGCTTTTCTTGTTTGTTTTAATCTCCCCATTGTCCTAAAACTTTTCTCATAAAATGTTTGAACTCTTCCAAATCTACAGTCTTGGGGGCGGGGGTAAAAAAGCAGGCTGACTAATCCAAGCTTTGTAACTGTAAATCCTAAATCCTCTTTTCCTATCATATAAAAACTAGAACGATTACAACAACAACAACAAAAACTTGATCTTGCATTTGAAAACACAAATTTTCGTAGCTAATGTTTTCTGAAACCCTAACTTGGAGAAAAAGCTGAATACTCTTTTGTTGTTGATCTTGTTGTTTCTAATGACTAATTCTTTCTGTTTCTTAAAGAAACAAAACTTTGGCCTAAATATTAAAATAAAAAGTATCCCAAATGTGTTTACCATATATATTTACATTTTATACCTACATTTATTTTGCATAGTGCATATGCTATCTGTATTTACTACATTGACTCATGACTGACATACTTTTGCATCGAAACAAATTTTGCTTCTGATTATGTAGTGGAAACTTAATAATATATTGTGTTGATAAGCTGTATTTTATTAAACCACTCTTTTATTATTGATTTGGATTGTTTCCAGTATTTTGGAAGCATAGGTCTTACTAGCACTTTTAGCTACAGATTGAAATGTTTCTTTTTGAACAATATTGTATTAACAAATTCCACTGATTTTTTTTCAAATTGCAGGTTCTAGTCAAAAATGAAGGTTCTTATTACCATTTTACAGTTTTTTGCTGAAAATATATTTCAGCAAAGAACAAATAAATCATCCCGAATCAATGTATAACTTGCTATCAATTTAATTTCACCTACTAGTGACATTATTTATCTGTATACATTTTAACATTGAAACCAATAATAATGAAATTTAAAACAACTCTGAAACAACCTTGTTCCAGAAAACAATTTTTGAAAACTAGTAACCTGTAAGTAATATTATTTTTTTGCCAGAAAAATTTCCTCACTGTATCTCATACTTGCTGTACACAGTCATCCACACACATACTCCCTTGATCTACTCGTTTGAGGTAGCAAAGATTGTTTCTCAAATAAAAAATAATACACCCGTTAAAGGGGCAGACTCAGTGTTTAGATATCTCACAGTATCACTTTGAAGTCACATATGTTAAAATGAGAAATAAATTATTAAAATATAGTAAAAAAGATAAATAGGTATTTGAGTTGATTCTAACTCTGGAGCTCTATTAAGGTAATGATTATTTTTGACTATTGTGAAACAAAAGCTTTCTTCCCTGTTTTTTGTTAATTATTAAAAATACATTTAAGTCTTTTGCACCCAATGATACCAAACAAACCTGAAAGTTAAATTTTAAATAAATAACTGATTTGAGGTATAGATGTATATGAAAAATATTATTGGGTTATAATCCATTTATATTCTGGATATTTAATTATGACCATGTTGCATTCTAGTCTTCAGCTTCATAAATAACTCAGTTTCGGAAAATACAATCTATGTCGTCATATGTGTGCTCTTGTGAGCACTTACTTAACTCTCCAGTAATCCCTCCCTGCAGATTTGAATTTCCCCTCACTTGTGGCAATGTCTGTGCATTAAAAGGTCTCCTAACGGATGTATCTTATCTTTTATGTTTTCTGAGACACATCTTCTGTTTTATATATGTCACCTCTATGCACCCTCTGTCCCCACTTAGAAAAGCAGCCCCTCTCTGCAGCCAGAAGGGCATCTCACTCATAGAAGTTTTTCTTTAGGACATGAGTCAGTACTTTACAACTAGTCAATCCTCCATAAATATCAACTGAGTTAAAATTGTACCAGCTGAAATCTTCACAATGAGCAGACCTATTATGTGTCTAATATGATACTTTTTATTTATCTTGAGTTTATTTACCAATTTCATTAAACAAATCTATCATGCTTATTATGTGTAAATTAATAACTCTTCTTCACTATGTTTCTGCTGCCTTCTTTCCTCCTCGTGATTGTTTTTATTATTGTATTTCTGTATTTATTACTACCGCCTGACCTGTGGTGGCGCAGTGGATAAAGCATCGAAGAGAAATGAAAGTGTAAGCCCTGGCTGGTTAGTCCTGTCAGAGCCTCGTCGCAGAAACACCAAGATTGCATTTGATTTGATCCCTGGTTGGGGCACATACACGAAACTAGCAATGAATGCACAACTAGGCGGAAAAACAAATGAACACTTCTCCCTCTCTCTCCCTTCTTCTCTCTGTCTCTCTAAAATTCAATCAATTAAAAAAAATGAAGGTATGTATTACATAAAGCACTGGTTTCTGACAAAGCACTTTTATCTTCTTTAAGATAACAAATTTACCGCTGGTTTTTGTTTGGGATACCAGATTTGAAAATGATGTATCAATAATGGTGCTTTTTAAAGAATGGCATGGTGCCATTCTTGTAGCTAAACCTCATTTAGTCTTGATCAGTGGATAAAATTTACCCTAAGATATTCATTTAAATTTTACTTTGTTATGAAGTACTTCTCCTTATACCAGGGGGCCTAATTAAGACTTTTACAAAGAAACTTATGGATTATTTACTTAATATCTTCCTTCCAGTGATATCAGAGTGACTTATAGACAGCTGGTAGCTGATATTATCACTTGAAAACTTCTGTTGACATAATTTGGCACTATTCCAAGGTAATTGTCAATGAGGAAACTAATTTATTTTCTTATAATCCCAACATTTTTATTATATAATATTGAAGTAATAGATTAAAAAAGTTATTAAGTATTACCACAGGTGAAAAAGTATATAAGTATCACCACAGGTGAAAAGCCTGTTTATTCTTAAATACTAATAAACTCAATTCCATATTAATACACTCTCTAGTGGAGTCTATATTTAGCTAAAAGCAGCCATTGAGATCTTTACATTGTCTTTGCTAAAAATAAAATTAATCATAATTGTATAAAAGATTTAAAAATAGTTCATAACATTTGATCATTTCATTATACAAAATAAATGAAACAACAGCAGAAAAAAATCTCTCCATTACCTGTAATGAATTTTAAATGTGGAATTGTTTCAAAATTTTTTCCTACTATGCAGTCACACGAGTCGAATTATATCTAAATTGTACAAAATTCTATTTTTATCTTGGAGAAGTTGGGTCTTCTTCTTTTGTCTTTTTTTTCAAATCCATAACTTTAAAATCATATGCTTGTATTTACAACACTTTTTAAAGAAACCTCAAATAAAATGTGTTAAAATGAATTTGTAGAAAACTATGTTTATAAGTTATTTTCATTACACCTTAAGAAGAGTTTTAGCATTTCATTTTTGAAAAGCAGCTTTTTAGAATCTTTGTATTGTAATTATCTTTTTGCCCTGGCCGGTTGGCTCAGCGGTAGAGCGTCGGCCTACCGTGTGGAGGACCAGGGTTCGATTCCCGGCCAGGGCACACAGGAGAAGCGCCCATTTGCTTCTTCACCCCTCTGCCGCGCCTTCCTCTCTGTCTCTCTCTTCCCCTCCCGCAGCCAAGGCTCCATTGGAGCAAAGATGGCCCGGGCGCTGGGGATGGCTCTGTGGCCTCTGCCTCAGGCGCTAGAGTGGCTCTGGTCACAACGTGGCGACGCCCAGGATGGGCAGAGCATCGCCCCCTGGTGGGCAGAGCGTCGCCCTGGTTGGCGTGCTGGGTGGATCTCGGTCGGGCTCATGCGGGAGTCTGTTTGACTGTCTCTCCCTGTTTCCAGCTTGAGAAAAAAGCAAAAAAAAAAATGTAATTATCTTTTTGTTATATTGACAGTAATCAAAGTGACTAAGGAGTAGTATGTACTTTTCCTGCTGACAATAATTGATCACACCACAATCTTAGTCTCCATTATGAGGATCATAGAACCTTTCTTATCAATCACTGGAAACTTCCAGAAATCTCGTTTTTGTTCCTAATATCAGCAACAATTATTCTCTTACAAGTAGCCCAAGAGATTTATAACTACATTTAATTTCTTGTGTAATATTCTAAAGTCTTTCAGACAATATTATGAAAATATATTTATGAGTTTACACAAGGCACATGAGTCTAGTTTGTATGTGTATTCTTACCCGTCAGTGTTAACATAAAGGCCAAGGTAAACTTGAAATGCTTGTCCACTTGGACACTTTTTTTTTTTTTTACAGGGATTGAGAGAGAGTCAGAGAGAGGGACAGACAGGGACAGAAAGACAAGAACGGGGAGAGATGAGAAGCATCAATCATCAGTTTTTCATTGTGAGACATTAGTTATTCATTGATTGCTTTCTCATATGTGCCTTAACCACGTACCTTCAGCAGACCAAGTAACCCCTTGCTCAAGCCAGCAACCTTGGATCCAAGCTGGTTAGCTTTTGCTCAAACCAGATGAGCCCGTGCTCAAGCTGGCGACCTTGGGGTCTCGAACCTGGGTCCTCTGCATCCTAGTCCGATGCTCTATCCACTGCGCCACTGCCTGGTCAGGCCACTTGGACACTTTTTATTTCCCATTTCTCTTTTCTTGATCATGTAACTCCCACAAGTTAAGATTAAAAAAAATTTTTAGTTATTTGGTAATTGTCACTTTATTTCTATATCAAATGCCTTTTGCTGGGGCTCACACTTTGGATAGTGAATTGACATCGTTGTCAATTTGGGTGATATTCAAGAGTGCATGTGGTTTAAAACTGCTGCTAATTATTTTCTTCTTGCATAAATGTTATGAAGAATCAATGTACCATATTGGTGGGGAAATGTTTGAAATTGGAGTATTTAAATTAGGACATTAACTGTTATTCAAGTATCAAATTGAATGGATTAATAGTACAAGAGATAAAGTCTATCATAGACTTTTAAAGATATAGAGATTTCAAACAAGCTATGTTTAAGCAATCACATAGTGATAAAAAATATTAATTCTAGAAATTCACAAGAACAATTATCTCCTTGGAAACCAAAAGCAACTAAATGTATGCTGATGATTACTAGGAAAGAGAAAAAATCCAATTTTATTTGATTATTGTTATATGACATTGCTTTATATGAATTTATATATTTACAACTTTAATTAATACCCAAATGAGGTTTATAAAGTAAAAGTTGATAATCCCAAATTACAGATAAGAAAACTGAAGAGAAAGCACTGTCAATGAATAGAGGAAACAGGGTTTAAGTCATAGGCTGTTAGACAATCAACCAATGGTTTTCCCATGTCATTATACTTCCTTATTTTATGCTGGATATGAAGAAAATATCATGAAAATATCATGTACACGTAGAAGAAACAATATTGACATTAGACAACGAATTATATATATCCTGGCTTCTCTATTTACTGGGTGATTTATTCAATATTTAATAGTCTAACACTTAATAGTGTCAACTGTAAAAACTTGGCACAAATAAGCAAATGACCAATCACCATTACTAATGATAGTAATACCATCAACCACAATAACAGTAATAATAATAAGCCTCATCATGGGATTCCTTCTTA
Source organism: Saccopteryx bilineata (assembly GCF_036850765.1). Taxonomy (NCBI): domain Eukaryota; kingdom Metazoa; phylum Chordata; class Mammalia; order Chiroptera; family Emballonuridae; genus Saccopteryx; species Saccopteryx bilineata. The sequence goes on from NC_089495.1 coordinate 19,712,597, forward strand.
TTCACTCCTTCCACAAATATGTATTTATCACTTAATATATGTCAGGCATTTTTCTGAATACTGCATGTACTGTAGTAAATAAAATATCTATGCACCTTTCTAATTTGGAATTTTATTTTAGTGGAGGAAAATAATAAAACTCTTCTTTTTTTTTTTCTTGAAGACCTATGACAAATTACATAGACAGCTAAGAGAGAAAAATGGGGCTTATTTAAGTGATATAGTTTCATAACACATGACAGATAAGTTGAAAAGAGGATCAGTGAAGATGTAAGAGGGTGAGAAGGAGGTAGAATGCTGAGAATTCAGGGTAGGGACATAATAGGTTGGAGGAACAGCAAAAAGTAAGTCCTCAAAGATATAAAGCCCTTTGTGTTGTTGAGGAGCTAAGCTACAAGACCATTGTAGCTAGAATGGAGATGGTGGTGTGAGTTGTTTAGAAACAAAATAAAGACTATAACAGGAAATCACTGGTGACCATGAGGTGAGAAAATGGCATAAGCAGATACAGGGGGCCCTCGAGTTATGATATAGTTCTGTTCCCATGACAGTGATGTAACCCAAATATTGGTATAAGTCAAAACATACCCTAGCTTAAGTCACATAGCTATCCTAACACAATTGTAAAATTATAATCTAGAACATAAAAACACAACTAAGCTACAGAAAAAGGATAAGGACATAAATATAGGAGCCATGATAAAGGCCAACAAGTCTCCAAACAAGGTAACACAAATGGAACATTTGTGCTTTTAACAGTTCAACATGGAGTAGGTAAGTGTCCTGGGGACTCCGACTCCCTCACTCATATGCTGCATTACTGCAGATTCTCCTGCTGCGTGCAATCAAACTAGTTTGCCCATGCAGTCTGTAAGTACGACACTAATGGCGCAAGCCAAAACACTCATGTCTCATTTTTTAAAAGTTTTTATGGGAGTGAGCCTTATAGACTCGAAATGTGTGTATAGAGTCTGTCGAAATCCAAGGACCCCCTTATGTGATAAAAGCAAGTCATAAGTAATTAATTGCAGGTGATGAGACAGTGTAAAATAGAGGTAAAAATAAAAGTGTTATTTTAGCAATATTAGTGAGGCTTGATTTTATCTTACAACTACGTGGTAGTAGAAAAGCTGGAGAAAAACAGATACATCAATGGTCGATTTCAAAGGTGCAGTTGGTAAAACTTGTTGATAAATTCAGTGTAGTCCTAATGCAGAGGGAGGAAAAAAGAATGAGTCTCTCGCCTGACCAGGTAGTGACGCAGAGGATAGAGCATCGGACTGGGATGCGGAAGGACCCAGGTTTGAGACCCTGAGGTCGTCAGCTTGAGCACGGGCTCATCTGGCTTGAGCAAAAAGCTCACCAGCTTGGACCCAAGGTCACTGGCTCCAGCAAGGAGTTACTCGGTCTGCTGAAGGGCCCCGGTCAAGGCACATATGAGAGCAATCAATGAACAACTAAGGTGTTGCAACAAAAAACTGATGATTGATGCTTCTCATCTCTCTGTGTTCCTGTCTGTCTGTCCCTATCTATCCCTCTCTCTGACTCTCTCTCTGATCCTGTAAAAAAAAAAAAAAAAAAAAAAAGAATGAGTCTCAATTTTCTCAGCATATTAGAAGAACGTTTATGGAAATTATAATTATTTATTTAATGGTATATAAGGTACATAAAATAACAATTAGTAGGCAACCTTTATTATTTTTATTTGAGCACAAAAATTCATTTTATTCATTTACTATTTTTCTAATTGTTACATAAAATTCCAAAGTAGTTTTCAATGAGAATATGTTAATTTTGACTCTTATTCTTCAAGATTTTATTAATTCCTAAGGGAAGATTGCCTACATCTGCAAATAAGAAACTAAATTATCCTTACGAGTATTTCTTTTTGATACCAATCATGAATGAATAAAATTCTAGAATTTACCACTTATTTTTGTTTCCAATGGAGATAGGATTGTTACATATGGGTTGTTATACTTCAAGGAAGCATTTTTCCAGGTAGTGTTAGTGTTCTGTTGAATCTTTTTGGCAAGTTCATTGGAGCTAGAGTATAGTCCAAAATTAAGAAACAGAAAATATGGCATCTAGCACAGAAAAAAACAGGAATTGGACTTAGATTACTAAGATTAGTAATCTAATCAAAATCAAAGAACAAGATCAGGGTTAGAAGCAGACAAGAAATACTTATAAAAGCATTAATTAATATTTGGTACAAACACAACACTTTGACATATTAGTTAACGTGACATCCACAGCCAATATTACACAGTAGTCTATTTGGAGATCTTATTCTGAATAAGGAGAAGGCAGAAAGCTGTGGAGCCAATGACTTTTTTGAATTTTTGGTTTTTACTTTGTAAAATAAAGACTTTCTCTTTGACATCAAAGAACACAGTAGAATGCATTTAAGTAAAAGTAACAAATAATTCTTCTTGGCTCTTTTAAAAAGTGTCCTGGAAATCAGTTATAACAGTCTTCCCTCAGAATAGCTTAATACTGGATACAATGGTATGAACAATGACATTCTTTTACTTTGATAATAGTATCCTGGGGAATGAGGATCCTTTTAGAGGTCTATTATCCCTTCATTGTAACATGTAATAAACAAGGCTCCTAAAAGTCAGGGTACATTGTTTGAGTTGATGGTACCTGTCATGATATTCATCTAGCGAGAATATGCCTATCTCTTAATAATTAAAATGACTATGTATTTTAAGCTCTATTGCACAGATAAGAAAATTCATGGCTTGTACATTGTCACTCACTCTCCTCTATGCCCCTAGCAGACATCAATAATTGATCTTGGCACGCTTTCCTGCTGAGCCTACACCAGGCCTCACAATTCCTCTGGAAAAAAAGAACACTCCAGGCAGCCTCTGACAATCGATGGAGCCTGGCAATGGAATGAAAGTGACTTGTCATTCATCTTCTATAGGAGTCGGCTTGTACCTTGCTTAATATGGAAGATGACATCCTCACATTACATTAACATTTTGATATATGTTTCATGGGTTAACAAAAATGTGACAAATGAGAGTGGCATATTTTAAGTAAACAGTAATAATAATTTCTCTGGGAATAAGCGGTGTGACTTCTGAGATTTAGTGAGACTGCATTGTAAAGAAAGTTGAATAATTGTTGAAATTATTTTCTAACCATGGCAGCAGTGTGAACAACATTGTCCTGCCATCTGACTTTGACGACGTGATCAGTAGGTCATGAATAACTAACTCACTTCATCATATCGTTTTTGAAGACTTACAATGTAGTCAAACATTTCATAGTATTCTAAAAAGCACAAAATAAAGATAAGACTGCTGCATGACCTCGAGCAGTTTCATCCCCAGATAGAGCGGAATTTCTCAGAAGAACACAGCAACTTCATTGTAATTTAAAGTCTGTGACAAATATAAACCTGCCATCATGGAAAGAGGGTGACACGTATACCTTACAGCAGCAATTTTCAACCTCTTTTTAATCTCATGGCACACATAAACTAATTATTAAAATTCTGAAGCACACCAAAAAATATATTTTTTACTGATCTGACAAAAAAAATCGTTATAATGTTGGTTCATTCACAGCAGCTATTATTGTGTTGGCCGTTGTCATTTTTTAAATTTTACAATCTGAGGGAAAAGAGGTCAGTGCCCCTGAGTAAATAGTAAGGTATTGTGTGTTTTAAAAGTTCTTGCTGCACACCATTTGAAGATTGGTGTGCCTTACAGTAGACAAAAATCATGTTCATGTCAGTGGCAAGAAAAATTATCAATTATTTCTAAAATCCATTGTGGGTCTTTGTTCTCACAGTAGAAACTTTAATAAAGATTTAAATTTTACCTTAAATAAACAACCTAAAATTTTCATTATGACCTTCTTTAAAATTCTATTGGTTTTAAAATACTGTTAAAGTGACTTGAGGGCAGATGTCATTTCTTTTATATCTTTGTGTGCTTAACCTTCTTTGGTAGTATTTTTAATACAGGTAAAGGTTTTTTTTTTAAATGAACATAACTATAGCATTTACATAGATGACAACTATTGCTTGGAATTTTAAGTTGCTGTGCGACTATGCTCAAGTGACACAATTTATCAGGTTCTCAGTGTTCCTGACTGTGAAATGTTTTCTTTGTGTTATTGATTTACTTTTAACTTATTGATTGATTTTAGAAAGAAAGGAGAAAGAATGAGGAGAGGGAGAGAAAGGGAGAAACATCAATTTGTTTTTGTTTCACTAACTCATGCTTTCATTGGTTGATTCTTGCATTTGCCTTGACCCAGGACTGAACTGGCAACCTCGGTATATTGGACAAGGTAACCAACAGAGCTACCCTTCTAGGGTCTTCTTTGTTTTATTTCTTAATTACAGTGGTAGAGAAAAAATAATTCTTTGCTGATTGTTTATAATTTTCAAGGCATTTTCTGGACCCCAAACCCCACCTTTTATCTACAAAGCCAGTTATCTTCAAGAATCAAGGTATGGACCAAGTGTCATACTATCTCATGGCCTGAGGGTATAATCTCAGGCCCCCTGTGCAAGAGTGGTCTTGGCTTGCTGCTTCTAATGACCTTAACTCCTCCTGTACTTCCCCAAGATATATTAAGCTGACTCCTAAAATTCTCCTCTGGCTCTAAAGTCACACTTGAAATCTTTTTCTGGCTTATGCACTATTTCCTTCCCTACTGCTTCTATTTCTGTATGCCTAGTATATGATTTCCCACTATATGTGACAATTAGGCCTTGCTTATCCACTTGCTTTTCTTTAGGCAATGGCCTTATTTCCCTTTGTGTTGTGGTTTTCTAGGGTTACCTCTTTAGGCACTGGATGTTGAGCTGAGAAGTACTAAAAGAGACAACAGATGGACAGTTTAGGTAACAGCTTTCAAGAAGCTTAAATTCTTATGAGGAGTATTATTATATTCATGGTTTTAACAGACAACTTTGGAATAGTACCATAGGGTATAAAATGATACTACAGAAGCTTAGAGGAAAAGAAATCTCAGTCTATATATGCACACTGGTTTCCAAAAACAATTTGAATATGTTTGTACTTGGGTTTTAATATACAAACCTTTAATAATTATTTAGGCTATACATTGTCATATGCATTATTAATTAAAACTAAATTTAACTAAATGTCATCTATACAAGTGCACTTCATACCACATTGAAGTTTGAGTTTGAATCTGAATTTTTAAAAATTATTAGCTGTGTGACTTGGATATAATTATTTATCCAGAGCAGATTATTTTATATGTGAAACATTATCAGGTTTTAAGATTGATCAGAAACAAATACATATGTCTTCTAATAAAACTTGGAAAATAAAAGAAATATTGTTTTTTCCACATTCTTCTCTAATGAAGTACAGTGCCATGAATCACATGTGCCATGTTGAGAAAAAAAATTCTCCTATCAAAAATAAAAATCCTACTGGAACTCAGGACTGACTTTCCTTTTTTTGTTGTTTGTTTTGTTTTGTATTTTTCTGAAGTTGGAAATGGGGAGACAATCAGACACACTCTCGCATGTGCCTGACAGGGATCCACCCGGCATGTACACCAGGGGGCGATGCTCTGCCCATCTGGGGCATCGCTCTGCCGCAACCAGAACCATTCTAGTGCCTGAGGCAGAGGCCATGGAGCCATCCTCAGCGCCCGGGCCAACTTTGCTGCAATGGAGCCTTGGCTGTGGGAAGGGAAGAGAGAGACAGAGAGGAAGGAGAGGGGGAGGGGTGGAGAAGCAGATGGGTGCTTCTCCTGTATGCCCTGGCCAGGAATCAAACCCGGGATGCCTGCACGCCAGGCTGACGCTCTACCCCTGAGCCAAGCAGCCAGGGCCAAGACCAGCTTTTCTAAACAAAGAGAGGGCACCACCTAGTATGGTCCATGTGTGGGAATGGATTCAGAAAAGTATAATAAATAGTTCTTGACTTCATGCATAAAAGACATGCAAATTATCCAAAAAGTTAACTTTATAGGCATTCTTTTAAATACATATTTTCAGTTGAAAATTAACCAAATATAAGAAATTAAGTATATAGTTACATTTATTTTATTTCATAGTATTTAAACTTACTCTTCTATATTTAATTGTACTCTCTAAGTATAACTTTTAGAAAAAAAGCTTACACATGTATACAAAGAACTATGGACTGGAATGTTTGATCAATTATTTTTTTATAATAAGAGAGAAATAAAAACAATCTAAATGCCCATCAAGAAGATAGTGGATTTATGAATTGCTATAATCACAGATAGGATTAATAGTAAAATAAATAAACAACTGCCCATAAAATATGAATGAATCACACAAATAATGTTAGCAGAATAATTAGGTTATAAAGGAATATATACAGTAAGTATGATCCATTTTGTATAAGTATAAAAACATATATCTATCTTACTGATCATAGATAGATATATGTAGTAAAAATATAAAAAATGCATGGAAAAGTTTGTACTCAATTTATAATTGTAATTACTTTGAGGTTAAAGTTATTAGACAAATGTCATCAGAAGGCTTTATTTTATTTACTTATTTTGAGAAACAAAAGCTAAGTTTATTTACTCATTTCTTGCATTTGAAGTACTCTTCCTGGACATCTTTTGCCTGAGTCTCTGCTCTAGTCCCTCAGCAGCGCACAACTGCAAGCAACCACTTTACAGGGATTTCCCTCTGTTGATTTTTCAGAGGTCTAACCATTTCCCTAGTTTCTTGTTGTTATCAATCTTAATTAAGTAATTTGAAGTTCAGTGCAAAGGGCCTCCACCAACTTGATATGCATAGGCTCATCACAGTTGGAAGCAAACACACAAAGGTGAGCTGGTCACAAAATCTATCTAAAAGTCCAGAAGTACCTGGCCCTTTGGCTCAGCTGTAGAGCATTGGCCTGGCATGGGGAAGTCTCTAGTTCAATTCTCAGCCAGGGCACACAGGAGAAGTGCCCATCTGCTTCTCCACCCTTCCCCCTCTCCTTCCTCTCTATTTCTCCCTTCCCCTCCTGCAGCCAAGGCTCCTTTGGAGCAGGGTTGGACCGGGCGCTGAGAATGGCTCCATGGCCTCCACCTGAGGTGCTAGAATGTCTATGGCAGAGACAGGGCAATACTCCAGATGGGCAGAGCATCGCCCCCTGGTGGGCAAGCTGTGTGGAGGAGTCTTTCTGACTGCCTCCCCACTTCTCACTTTGGAAAAATACAAAAAAAATAATAATAAAAATAAAAAGTCCAGAAGCTTCTTTAACAAAATTGAAATTCCATTAAGTTAACTTGATGGTTTTCTTTTGCAAACTACTAAGTGAGAGTTTCTCTCTGTTCTCTAGATAATAAGAAATTAGCCCCACAACCAGCCATCTATTTTAAAGCTTTGTTTTCTCAGCAAATTGGTTGGTTATACTGTTCTTTAATTTTGTAAATACTGATCTAATTTATACTTCAGCACAATAAATAAGTTAATTTGATTCATTTTTGTAAAATTCAGACTTAAAAAATGTAGTACAAGTCGACCTCAAGTGTAAAAAGATGAATCCATATATTTTTAAGTTAATTTCATGTCACAGCCATCATACTTATTCCAGAATGCCAGACATGTTCCTGTCGCCTTGCCATGATCCCTATAACAGCTGGTTCCATTCATTCTTTAGATATGTTGACTGTTAATCAAGGACACCTGTACCCTCCTTTGGAGACTTACACTTGACTGATGAGAGCTGTCTTTATTCAGGAAATTACTGGAAAGTTCAAGTTCCTCACATTGGAAAGGCCCCTCACTAATAACTGACCAACATTGCCATAGAGTATAAAATTTCAACTTTCTTGTTTTGGAGTGCAACAATCATTGTGTGGGTAGTTCTCAGTGAGGATGTTGAATAGTTAACTCTTACAAGTAAAGATGCTACATCCCAGCCCTGGCCGGTTGGCTCAGCAGTAGAGCGTGGGGCTGGCGTGCAGGGGACCCGGGTTAGATTCCCGGCCAGGGCACATAGGAGAAGTACCCATTTGCTTCTCCATCCCCCACCCCCTCCTTCCTCTCTGTCTCTCTCTTCCCCTCCCACAGCCAAGGCTCCATTGGAGCAAAGATGGCCCAGGCGCTGGGTATGGCTCCTTGGCCTCTGCCCCAGGCACTAGAGTGGCTCTGGTTGCGGCAGAGCGATGCCCCGGAGGGGCAGAGCATCGCCTCCTGGTGGGCATAGCGTAGCCCCTGGTGGGCGTGCCGGGTGGATCCTGGTTGGGCGCATGCGGGAGTCTGTCTGACTGTCTCTCCCCGTTTCCAGCTTCAGAAAAATACAAAAAAAAAAAAAGATATATAAAAAAAAAGATGCTATATCCCAAATTTCAATGAAATACATGAAGATTACACAGGTGAAGATGGATATGAAGAAATAGTGGGTTGTTGGCTTAATGGGATTGGACCCCCAAAGTGAAAAACTGTTGAGAAGTAGTTAATTTAAATGGTAAAAAGAAATGGTCAAACAATACAATGTTTGAAATTAAATAATGTAGAAGATGAAAATTTTGTTGATGACAGGGTTTTATATATGATTGCATGCATTGAATGGATGAGTTAAGGTAAAGCCCAAAATCATAGGAGGAAAGGAAGTCTAAGGCCTGAGATGCCAGGGTACTATGACAATTATGTCTGTGTATATTGAAAGTATTAGAAATTAACAAAGTAGTGAGGGAGAGAGACAGAGAAAATGTGAGTCTAATGCTGAAACCTTTAAGGTAAGGTTGTGTGGCCTGGAGTTCCTAGGTGGTTGCAAGAAGGTGGGGATCATAATGTTTTTTAAAAACCTCTTATAAGAAACAAATAAAATGCTACAGAATTATAGTAGAAGAATACCAGCAATTAAAAAATATTTTTTAACAAATATGACAAAATCTTGAGAAACAGTATTTAAAGGGCATATATCAACTGGCAAAAAAAATATATATATATATGTGTGTGTATATATATATATACATACATACATATATATATTCCAATATTAAAATGAGTAGAATTTAAAGAAATAATTCAAAGAAGTAGTATAAACTTCTAATAAATATATGAGAAAAAAATGCTTCATCTGAAACCATGTAAACATTATTACGTAAAAAATTATCTAAATGTTAAAAAAATAATTCTCAACATTTTTGCATATTTCATTGAAATGTCACTATCTCCTGAGACCAGCCCTTTTATAACATTTTTGAACATCAGTTTAGTAATAGATAGCAAAAACATTAAATAGATTCATATTTTTAGTCTTTTCTCCAGTAGAATCTCCTAAACATATCAGTGGTTTCATACAAAGATTTATGTCATGTGTATTCTTCAAAGTATTTAGTACAATGTGTAATAACTGGAAATGATGTATGTGAATGTTCAGAGCTAATTATACCTTCTTTTGAGTATTTACTCCTTAGGCCACTAAACTTAGAGAAAACAAAATGAGACTCTATACAATTTTACTGTTATACATTGTGATACACCTAGTTGAGTCAACCTTGGAGGAGAAAGTGAAATATGGAGAAATGTAAATCACATTTCCCAGCCCATTTTCTTGGAAAGAGACTTGTATCTATATAATCTATAGATTTAGGTACAGGGGATCCTCAGGTTATGACAGTCTCAACATACAACATTTTGAGTTCACGATGCTCACTCCCATAAAAACCTTAAAAAAAAATTGAGACATGAGTATTTGGTTTACACTGTTAGTGTAATACTTATGGACTACGTGGGTTGTGCAATACTTTTGGTTGTGCACAGAAGAAGAAAATGCAGTAACGTGTATAGTACAGTATATTTATGTCCTTTTCGTTTTTCTGTGGCTTAATTGTGTTTTTTATGTTCTTGATTATGATTTTCCAACTGTGTTGGGATACTTAAATGACTTAGGCTAGTGTATATTTCGACTTACACCAATATTCGGAACTGTATCATAACCCGAGGACCCCACTATTCATATCAGCTATTATTCTTAATACTTTTAATCTCACTCCAAAATTTAAATCCTTGAACTTCAGCTTTGTCCTCTAGATGGGGCCTAACGCAGTGCCGCTCACCAAGGAATCCGCACTGAGTGGCTTGCTGAATGCATTGGTTGAAGAAACAAACAAGCAGCTCTCATAAAGCTAGGCTTTGTTAGGAGAGTGCACATGCCATTTGTTCAATTAAAAATCTTTTAACATATTCTAAATATAGTTGAAATTAAGAATGTCTGTAAGCAGTGTGTGGCTGCTTATAGTTAAACTTATGAAAATGCTGTAATACTGAAAAATACCACGTGGCCTCAGGCATTTAGAGGCAGCTATGAGTTGTTTGAATGCTCTAATCTATTACTATTCTGAGCTTTCAGAGTTTCCGAAAGGTTGATGATATTTTTTTTTCAGGCTATTTTTAACTGAAGCACATCAAAGATAGTCTGTGCCAATTACTAAATATTTTCAAAGCTCCTGCAGAGACTGCAGTCCAAGGAATCTCTGCTTCAGTATGCAAAGAATTAAAAAACAAACAAACAATATTACAGAAAGCATTCCATAACCTTTATTGATTTTTAAGACTTATGGAAATATCTATTGATGAAAATTAATAATAAAATATATATTTGGTACATCAAAATCCTAATCATCCTAATGAAAAGATCAAATTATTTTTTATGATTGATAAAATTAGCTTTTACCAAATCTGCTTACGCACAAATCAAATTTCCCATTTAACCATACTTGCTCTGAAACCATTTCTATGGTAGTATTATCCCATGTGCTGGGTAGAAAGAGGTTAATGCAGGGGTTTCTACTTCTGCCAAGAATTCATGTTCTAATTGGCAAGGCTCTGTAAAATACTGTGCTGGCAGCCAGTCATAAAGGGCCACATCTGGGGCTATCAATCCATTAAAAGGAAAGGCTTACAAACACTGCAGAGAATATTTTCACCCATCATTATGACAGATACTAAACACGATAAAGACCACAGCCTGTCCTGAGGATTCAAACTCCATCTGTCTGAAGGTGGCAGGTTTTATTCTTCTCATTATTTAACATTGTAAACTGACATGCTGGAGGGCCAAGCGCTATTCACTTCTGTGGTGCCTTCTTGAAACACACATTTTTCATTTATTTTGAGTAGGTTTGTTATTTTTCCTACATACTAAACAACCTAAGAGTTTTTTCTTTGGTCAAATTGATACAGAGTTCAAGACATTTGCTATGTTAACATGGCTGACTTGCATTTTTTTTTAAGTGTAAGCATTATCAGAACAATTTCACTGCTCATTGAGAGGCTCTACTGTACTCTTGTTTTCTCCATAAGCTATAATATAATTTTCTCCTGAAGGCATTCTATCACAGTCATATCACAGGATAGCCAAGATGGGAAGGGCTTTAGCAGTTGAGCATTTTGATACCTTGTTATAGAAGAGACACGAAGTTGCCAAAAGATAGAGCTACTCCTGGTTGGAATTCTGTTTGATCTGAGAGTAACCACGTTTACAATACACTTTCCTGTCATTAAAACATACTGTGCTGTGATTGTTGTCAATTTAAGATACTTCCAATCCTGTAAGAATTTTTTATGAGTTTATTTGAGCCAAACTGTCAACAATTGCTGGGAAGCAAAGTCTCAAAGGACTAAGAAAATGCTCCGAAATATGGTTGTTTTACCACTTATTTTAGACATCAGAATCAAAGATGATGACCTAAGAGGCTCACCTGAAATTGACTGGTGGTGGATTAGGGAGGTGGGAGAAAGCAAAGTGGGGAAATCCCTGGCATTGGGTAAAAAGTAAAAATGTATGTGTTGAAACTTCTTTTACACAGGCAGGAATAAGATAGTTAAAATAGTTAACAATTAACATGATACTAACAACAATGAGGGGGTTTGTTGGCTCTGACTCTGGTGGGATGCCTCCCCTGAGGGGGCTGGAAAAGAAGATTACCCCAATATTTCAAAGACCTATTGTTGTAGATGCAAAAGACAACAGGCTCCTTTAAGGTAAACATTGACCTTTGTTAGAGAAAAATACCACCCTAGGACAGGACTACACACCATGAACTCTTTTTAGTTAAAGAATGTAAATTTCAGACCATCCTGTGCATTTACTTTAGGTCTCTGAGTCTGCAGGGCCACCATGCAGGACTCACCAGAGCTTGTCAGGTTTAGTCTGTGGCCCCGTCTCTTTTTTTTCTATCCACATTGTTGTACCTATGGGTCAATTCCTTTTACCTTCGCAGGTGCCTATCAGCACATTGTGTGTGATCCTGTGTGTGTGCACCTGTGTGTGTGCACGTATGTATGTTATAGATTTACAAATATGTGAGTACACACACATACATATATACATAAAGACGCAGATATTTGTCTTGTATGTACCTGTTTTGAAGCTTGATAGGTACACATTGACTTTGAAAAAATATTCAGTGTATTTTCTAAAATAGAAGCACTGCTACTTTCAAATTACTTGTGTTTAATTTTGCCTGAAGGGCTTTCAGTAAAGGGTAATGAATGACAGTGACTCTTCAGGAGAAAATAGCCTAATGGGAGACATGAAAGAGTAGAACTCATCCCACTTACATTCATCATCATTATTAGTGTAACAAAAATTTAAGGTGATTATAAATTAGAAAGCAGAACACACACAGTAAAGCCATTTTTATAATATAAATGTTAAAGTGAGATCAATATTACACTATAATTTATTATAAAAAATCTAAAATAAGTAAACTAATGTTTTACTAATTAGAATAAATAAATATCTCCTTTTCTATATCGTATCTATTGAATTTTTAGCCATGAGCTCTACCAACATAGGTATAACAATATTGTCATAACTGTAAGTATGCAAAAAGTTTAAACTAGATCATGAAGGATTAGGTTCTCAAATCAGGAAACAATGAATTATTTAAGTCTACCTATTTATTATAATATCTATACAAACCAGCTTATACAACACACACACATTCATGTACACACACAAATATTCATTCATATTTTCTTTTTAATTTGAGAAGTAACCAATATACTCACAGAGATCCTGAGAAATAGCAAGTAAATACTTAATCTAGCCATCCACAGAACTATCCAAAGTACTAAATAACACTACCATGGGCTTAAACTGCTGACTTTTATTAACTACAATTATTGTGTTTTATGTAACCTTATAGTCTTACTTAAATTTTCATGAACAATGTATTATTTTATCATCCCAACAGATCTATGGGTGGTTTGGCAAAAAAAAAAAAAAAAAAAGAAAGAAGGAAAAAGAAAATAAATAAATAACAATGCTTAAAATCACTGGAGTTAAAACAGTTTCATAGCTGGAAAGCAACACATATATGAACGAGATCTTCCGTGTTTCATAGTTTTCACTATATTAGAGTTTTTTAAGTTCTGGCATTTGAACCAGAAGAATTATCATCCAAAAACTTGTAAATATGCAAGTTCTTGGACTCTCAGCCCAAACTCTGAGGGTGGGACCCATCAATTGTATTTAGAAAAGCTCTCCACTTGATTTTGATATACACAAGTCTGAAAACTGCTGTCTGTCAAATAATTAACCGGTATTGAAATTTAGCCTGTTCCTTTGAAAGAGTAGGGTGACTCTAGAGATAAAACCCAATCCAGTGTAAAATTTTCCAATATGTAATAGGTTCCAATATATAATAGGGTCCAATATAAGATCATTTCTCAGAAATAAGAGAGTACTATTCTTTATTTGTCTTCTGTAGCTTTTCTTACTTTCATGTAATAGGTGTCTCAATATTTTGGAAACTCTTATACTTTCACCACTATAACCATGTTTTCCAAATTAAAAATCAATACTCATAAAGTGAGGACAAAAGAAAGTAGCTTAATTTAGCAATTTATTGGTAAGCAGGTATATTACCTTCCTTTGGCTCCTGGAACAAAGTATTACTTCAGTGGCTTAAGCAACACAGATTTATTCTCTTACCATCCTGGAAGTTAGAAGTCTACTGCAGTCAAGACACTGGCCATTCTATTTTCTTTCTGGAGGGTCTAAGGCAGGGGTCCCCAAACTTTTTACACAGGGGGCCAGTTCACTGTCCCTCAGACTGTTGGAGGGCTGGACTATAAAAAAAATTATGAACAAATCCCTATGCACACTGCACATATCTTATTTTAAAGTAAAAAAACAAAACGGGAACAAATACAATATTTAAAATAAAGAACAAGTAAATTTAAATCAACAAACTGACCAGTATTTCAATGGGAACTATGCTTCTCTCACTGACCACCAATGAAAGAGGTGCCCCTTCTGGAAGTGGGGCGGGGGCCGGATAAATGGCCTCAGGGGGCCGCATGCGGCCCATGGGCCGTAGTTTGGGGACCCCTGGTCTAAGGGGTAATGCATTTCCTCACCTTATCGGCTTCCAAAATCTGCCCACATTCTTTGGCTAGTGGTCTTTTTCTCAGTCCATGCCAATCACTTTAATGCTGATCTTTCTTCTTTCCTTAATAAGAAGTTTTGTGATGTATGATTCAGAAGAATCTTTGCATCTCAGTTTCTTAATTTAATCTTCTCTGCAAAGTCTCTTTTCCATGTAAGGCAACATAGTCATAGCTTCCAATGATTAGAACCTGGACATCTTTGGGAGGAGGAGACTTTTTAGCCTACTATGTAAGGGCAGATATAGCAGAAATTATTTATTGACAAAGATAATCCATTATCTCTCTGCAGGTACTATGTCACAAGGAACAAAAACAAATATAAAATTATTACATTCAACTATTATAGACCTTATGATTGGGTTAACTTGATTATTAAATTACATAATGTTAAATGGATACACAACATCAGCCTAGGGAATGCAGAGAGACAGTTCCCTGTGCCTTCATTTTATATCTACTAGTCTGTATACACTCTGAGCACCTTTAAGGGGCAACCCCATTTTCTTCAGTAATTTTAAGATCTCTGAACCCATCTCAGGGCCTGACACGCAGTCAGCTGAAAATTCAGTACAATTTAGTTGAATATCAATGTAACATAAAACGAAAAAATTTTCAGTGAAGCAGTCTTGACTTTTGCTAGAGAAATTTCACGACAATTAATCTTTGACTTGTTGTAAGAAAGTGCTTTTTTACAGTCATTCTTGCTTTTGAGAATGGAAAGTAGTAAAGTATGCCAGGTTTTTAAGATTCAATAATGAGCATGAGATATATTGTACCAAGGCAGATGGCAGAAAATAAAACATAAAACTCAGAACAGATAAACCTTCTATAATTAAGAAAGAAAGGAATCAATTAGTGTGCCAACTGAAGTAGAATTATGAATATGAATCCTAAATATATAGTTTACAGCTCTGGTGGTAAGAAAAAACACTGGGCTACAGCAGCATAAAATATAAGCTTTATCTGAAATTGACATTGTTGTGAGCAAACAGCAATCTAATTAAGAATAATTTCATTATTCTTCATTGTCATACATTTATTTGGGGGCCTGTCAGCAATAAATTCTAAGTCTCTCAAACTTCATCCTAGGAATCTAAGGCCTGGAAATAATGTGTAATCTGGATAATATTTAAATGAATAAATGAGAAACAACTGCTATGTAGTAACCTTCTCGAATCAGATTAATGATAAAAGCAAAATTTCCAGTGAGTTAACATTTTAGAAGTTTTGGTTATCCTTTGTCAGATGATATAATGGCATAACAATATTTCAGGCAGCAGCTTTTATTGCCCCTTTACAGACCATCATTCCAATAACTCTTTAGTAGTGCTGGCATCCTAGGAAGAAATTTGTATTTCTCAGCTGCTGCCTCCCCGTGGCTGTAATGAAGTCCCTGTAGTAGTATAATTGTATCGACTTAGCAAGAAAGTGAAATTATAATTGACAATATAAAGTCAAGCAAATTGCAGCATCAGAAGAGACATGCTGACTTAAGCCCTGTTGACATGAATGTCAGAAGTACTGATTTTAATTGCTAAACTTTGCTTTCTCTAAATTACTCAGCTTCAAACATTAAAATTATGCAAGAAACTTAATGTTTAGAGTTAAATCTTGGAATTTTATTTCTTACTGCTGAACTTCCATGATTTAGAAAAATGTTGATGGACTTTATCAATATCCATTTATACTAACATCTTTCAAGATCCATAAAATATGAATTCAAGGATGAAAAATAATCATGGAAATGCTTGCATCACAGATTCTTTTTCCATTTGTGTGTCCTTTCCCTTTGAAGGCTAATCAATCTTTCCTCCATTTTGAATAGATATTCTATATATTTCTATTTGTTACACTATTTAAATTAAGTTCTATACCTCAATTAATAGCTAGACTGAACTATATTAAAACTCTGAAAATCAACATTATGATATGATATTAAAAATAATAACATATCAAGTGGTACACTTAAAGGAAGCCTGGATTATTAAAGATAAGAATTTTTCATAAAATATAATGTTTAGTTTGTAAATGGAACTGCTTTGCAATCTTCCGATGAGTTAGGGAAACAGCTAAAGCTCAAAAGAAAAAAAGACCATAGAGCTCTAATTTGATAGATAATTTGGTATTATCAAAATAATTGTACTCCTCTCAATTAGTTAACCATTATTCACAAAGAAAGAAAATATAAAACATTGAAATAATACATGAGATTTATCAGATGACTTTGGCCTCTGGTTCCTATTTCTCATTTACTATTGTACAACTTTGAACAAACTCTTAAAATCTCAGTCTAGAAATAATAATAACACATTATTTGTATATAGTAAATATGTTACATAAAGTGTATATCTGTAAATATCTCTACAAAGAGAATACCCAACTAAATAAAAGATTGTATTGGCTTTGCCATATCATCCATTTTTATAAATTAAACTTTAAAAATAAACTTGGCAATCACTCTCTCTCTCTTGAACTCCTTCATGAGTTATTTGATTTATTTATGTAAGAAATTATTACTTACCACCTTATTCTCATTTATTTATTCATCTAATTTTTCCTACTATATATATATTAAGCAATGTAAACACAAAGTCCTCATTGAATAAAGTAAAAATACACAACTTCATCTTGTTGAGTAATAGTACATTTTTATTGAAGAATGGTCCTCGTGTATTTGGGAAGGTAGTTCTTCTACAGTACACACATAAAGTAGTGAGGGAGGAAGGACTACTACCCTGACATATTGGTGAACCAACATTAGTGATGAATGAGATGACCATTGTAACCAGAAGTTTGCTCTTGTATCTGGGTGAAAGGAATTACAAGAGTCAAGATAGAATACTGAAGGAAAGCATTCATTCCAAGTTCTACCAGGGTCAGTTACAGTTAGGCAAGTTGTGGAAGGTGTTTTTCTTGGTTTCAGTATTCACATATGTAAAATGAGGGAAATGGATAATTTATTTCAAAATTTATCCATATATATCTTCATAGTAGAATAGACTTTCTGCATATTTTTACCTCTTATAATTTCATATTGATATTTATAGTTATATCTTATTAAAAGAAATTTTATCTGTGCCCCTTCATATCAAAAGCTAATAATAGTATTTTATGTAATATTTATTAAGGTTTTGAGAGTAGTATATTTCTTCAATTTTACAAATAAGAACTCTGCTGTTTAGAGATTAAATGACCTGTTCAAGATTTTTCCATGATGAAAGATTCACCTTCAACAAGCCAGTCTTCAGTCTTTTTTAAAACTCAAATTCTGTTTTGTTTGATTCCAATGCTATTTATATGGTTTTATCTTCTGACATTATGGTTATATATACATATAGATAGATAGATAGATAGATAGATAGATAGATAGATAGATAGATAGATAGAAGATACAGATATACATAGTAGATATATATATGTATCCTGAATTTATTATATAAGTTTAAAGTATTATCATTCAACTTTCTAAACATCTTTGTTTCAAATTAGAAACCACTAAGAAAGATGTAATACATGAATAGTTTCTAAAATTGACAAAGGAGCAGTGGAAACAATTTTGAGTCTCTTATAAACTTGGCCAATAAATCTATTGATAGCACAATACTTACAGTTACTCAATTAACAAATCTACTTGCTGGACTATTTTAATATTTGTTGTTTGGGGCATATAAAAACAAAGACATTTAGTCAGTTCTATTTTATTGATTTATCAATATACTTAGAATTCAACATCATGTAAAAGGGCAATACCAAATTGATAAGTAGAGATGGTTTGCTTCCTATTAGATTGAATACATCTATTCCATTGATGGTAGAAAGGTATACACTCTTGCAAAATTTCACTCTGTTGCTTATTAAAATAGCATGGACAGTTAAAATTTTAATAAAAATATATAAACAAAAAGCGGAAAAAAGCTCCTCTGTATGGGATAGAAAGGGAATTAACATGGAACAGCAAGCTATCAAATTTACAATTCTATTATGGCAGAAATAAACATCAAATCTATGTCAAATTTAAGGGAATTATCAATTTCTTATTTTTGTGAAATGTAGATTAAAAAATTAGATTTTTTGAAAAAAAATGAAAAGAAATCTCTGTTAATGATTAACTTGAACTCCATTGTCATTTACCAGTTTTTGAAATAGCATTATGAAATGAGAAAATTTTGCAAGGCATAGACATGAAACATTTATTACTAATTGTACATATTAACGTTCAAATTTATGTCTAACTTTTAGAATTTTTTCTCAATTTTAATAAAAAATGAATATTAAAAATAATAGGTTTCTTGTTTTATCCACTTAAAAATTAAGTTAAGATAATTTGCAGGTAATTTGATTTCTGAACTGTGTGTTTCATGAATTTGTTCTACATAAATTTGTTCTACATAGCATAGCATTTGTTCCACATGAATTTGTTCACTTTGTAAAATTTATAATTTGAGCAAGTGATCACCATCATCATACAATTTTATTTGTCCTGTCAAAATTTTCTTTTTGTTTTCTATCTTGATAGTGTTTAGAGAAACTGGGCTTCTAAGAAAAATTTTTAAGAAATTATAAATTATTTAGAAATAATATTATACATAATTGTGAAAATATAGATATTTTAAAATGAAATTACAGTCATAAACAGTATTTTTCTAATACAGTTATTTAATCCACCTGAACATCCCATATTGTTCACAATAATTAGAAATTCTGAAATGCTTCATTGAGTAACTTCACTTTGCTTAAAATACATCACTTTGCATTTATGAGGACTTATTTGGATTTTATTCTTTGTAATAAAAGCAACCATGTGGTCAGCCTCACTATTTCATGGTTGGCTGAGGGTGCTTTAAATTCTCTTCTTAGTATACTTATGGTTTGTCAGTACAAACCAGAAATGACAACCACACAAATGCTTTGTTTTCATTAAATCCTCATCTATTTTCTGGCACTAAACATTTAATTAATCTTTGAGTATCAAATATACAAATAATATATACAGTTTTTTGTTAACTATTGAACTACTCCTGTATTATTAACTTGAATGTAATTGTATTTTCAAATTCAGAGAATATATATTTTCCAAAAGAATAACATTTTCAAGGTGAAAGTAAATCTTTACAGGCTTCTAACATCCTCTAAAAGGTTTGTTTTTGCTTTGGTTCCATGTCAACTCTCTTAACAATTATTAATACTGCAAACTTAAGGCAAATACAATCTGCATAACATGGGAGTCATTATGTACTAGAATAGTTGAGTAGGGCCCTGGCCAGGTAGCTCAGTTGGTTGAGCATTGTCCTGATAAGCTATGGTGGTGGAGTTCAACATACGGTCAGGGCACGTAACATGAATCAAACAATGAATGCACAAATAAGTGGAAAAACAAATTAGTATTTCTCTTTCTATTCCTTTCTCTTTATTTCTTTCTCTAAAATCAATAAAAAAAAATTGTTGAGTAACCCTTTGATAAAAATGTAAAAAAGTAGCAAGTAATCTAGGTATAATAGTTTATTTTCTGAACTACAAAGGTAAGAAAAAGAAATATTATCAAGTTTTATCTTTATAAATTTCTGTTAAATTATCAAGTAAATACAGTTGAAGTTTCAAAATGAATAATATAAATATAAACACATAGAAGCTTTGAAGTTTTTATATTTGAGTGAGAAAGATATCTGTTTCAACAGAAGAATATAGTTACATATTTAATTTGTCTTTTAAGCACCCACACTTTATAATTTGAATGAGTTAGATTTTTTTCTCACTATTGCCTGTAGCCCTATGTGGTTGCAAGTATCTCAACTTGACATTTATGGAAACTTGCTTGCTAATTCAAGTTTTTGTCAAATGACTTTGATTACATTTTCTATATGATTTAGTTTCTTTATGTTAACATTATAATACTACTTATCTTGGAGATTAACATGATTATACAATAAACATTGTATGTGAAATTGACTAACACAATGCCTACTACAAACATGTTTGACAACTGTTTTCCTATTTGCCTCTCTGCCTTTTATTCAAATTATTTTCCATTCATTTGAGAGAGGGCAAGGGAAAAAGAGAGAGAAATAGAGGGTGGGGGAGAAGTATCACTCATTGTTCCACTTAGTTATTCCATTTGGTGGGGCGCTCATTGTTTTTTGTATGTGCCCTGACCTAGAATCCAGCCCATGACCTTGGTGCTCTGGGTTGATGTTCTATCCACTGAACGACTTGGCCAGGGCCTGTCCCTTCCTTTTTTTACTTATTATAGCATTCCAGACACTATATAAGTCATGAGCTCAAATCCTTTCAGTGTTCTCCTTTACACACATATATTTTTATCACAAAATTTAAAATTCTTTACCTAAAATATAAGCCTTCCAAGATTTAACCTACATCCACATCATAAAAATAAATTCATGCTTATTTCAACCAACATTCCACACCGTGTCACTTGCATATTCCAGCTTCTATGAGTTTCTCATCTTGTCTAGGTATTGAGCCTCATGTGAATTATATCTTCTCTTGTAAAAATCTATTCAAATTGTTTGTCTTTAATGCATTTCTAACTCATCTTCTTTACTAAGTCTAATACTTAATAATCATTTCCACTTCTGCCACTTAGATATATGTCTGTAGCCCTCACTGCATGACTACATCTACACCTAATATCAACATTTAAACATTCACATTGACATTATACTTTTGCATCCTTAACAGATAACACTCAGACAAAAAATAGTAATATTTAATATTCTGCCCTGTTATAGAAATAATTTAAGAAATCTTACATACATGCATAACTCAAAATGGGAAAAAAGAGAGAAGAGAGAAAATTCTTAGATAAACTAAGGCTAAATGATTTATTAATTGATATAAATTATGATTATTGGAATATAAATTATTTCATAATTTGGGGGTATATATTATTTTTAAAAGAAAGCTAGAGCATTTGGAAGTTGATAATTGAATATGGATGATAGGCATGCTTACTGATGAAGAGTTGAAATTTTCCCTCTAAAAATATTTAAAAATTAATCACAGAATATTTTTTATCTCTTCTAGAATTATTAGAGTGTAGTGACTTTCAAGAGGGTTTAATCTGAATGATAGAATTTAAAATATATGATTATATATTAGTATGCCTGTATAAGTGTCTGTGCCTATATATGTATTTATACACTTCTTTTGTAATAATATATATGAAAAACAGTCAGACTAAAAATTTATTTGGAGATAGTATACTCTAGTTTTGCTTTTTGTTCAATAATTTCTTTTTACTTGTTTCCTTTATTCTTTTTCTTTTTCTTTTTTGTTTTTATTCAGTGAGAGAAGGGAAGGCAGAGAGATAGACTCCTGCATACACTCCGACCAGAATCCATCTGGAAAGCCCACTAGGGGGCAATGCTCTGACCATCTGGGACATTGTTCCATTGCTCAGCAACCAAGTTCTTCTTAGAGCCTGAGGGGGGAAGCCATGGAGCCATTCTCAGTGCCCTAGGCCAACTCACTCAATTGAGCAATGGCTGTAGGAGAAGAGAGAGAGAGAGAGAGAGAGAGAGAGAGAAGTGAGAAGGGGTAGGGGTAGAGAAGCAGGTGGATGCTTCTCCTGTGTGCCCATACCGGGAATAAAATGTTTTCTTTATCAGCCCTGGCCTGTTGGCTCAGCGGTAGAGCGTCGGCCTGGCATGTGGGGGACCTGGGTTTGATTCTCGGCCAGGGCACATAGGAAAAGCGCCCATTTGCTTCTCCACTCCCCCCTCCTTCCTCTCTGTCTCTCTCTTCCCCTCCTGCAGCCAAGGCTCCATTGGAGCAAAGATGGCCCCGGGCGCTGGGGATGGCTTCTTGGCCTCTGCCCCAAGCGCTAGAGTGGCTCTGGTCGCGGCAGAGCGCCGCCCGGAGGGGCAGAGCATCGCCCCCTGGTGGGCAGAGTGTCACCCCTGGTGGGCGTGCCGGGTGGATCCCGGTCGGGCGCATGCGGGAGTTTGTCTGACTGTCTCTCCCCGTTTCCAGCTTCAGAAAAATACAAAAAAAAAAAAAAATGTTTTTTTTATCTTAATATCCCTTTTTCTTTTTAGAGTGTTCTGGCATAATTGACAGTTTCGAAAACTGTAGGAAGCGTTTTGCATTTTTTCTTTAATAAAGAGTAATAACTTGAGGTAAAGCCATCCAGGCTCTGAAGCAGCATTATGCAAAACATGAGTGATTTTGTTTCCATAAACTAGTCTAGTTCACTCTATGCTTTTCCCATGAGTTTATTGCCTCTAGATGTTGGCTTTGGAAGTTTATTATGGACTTGGATTCTAAAGTATTCAGTCAATAATGCGCACTGAGCACCATGAAAGAAAAACGTTCAAGACAATTCATTACTTAGTCTTGGAACTTTACTATTTTAGAAGGCAATATCTCACAGGGAATGTATATCAGTGTGGTGCAGTAGAAAAATTGTCAAGAGAGACTTTTACTTTTGAAATTGCAATGTCAATATCCAACTTAATTCTTCCAAAGATAGAAAGAACTATAAATATGAACAAATTATGTTTAAATGAGTCAGACTATTATACCATAATTAATCATTGCATTCCTTCTCCTGGAGCCTGGGAAAGGCCCTTCTAATCCATCTCTCCAGGCAGCAACTATAGATTGATCAGAATGGGCAGATGTGATGTAACCAATCCTTGTGTTAAACAACTCTTACAGCTCCTTTAAAGCATCTTTTTGTAAACCATAAAGATAATTACTTACCAGCACATTTTGTTTTCATAATTTAAATTTTTTTTAATTTTTTTTTACTCCGGAGTATTAATAAATGTTCTCTGATTTCTGATATATCAATTGTACTACTTTCTCCTCCTTGTAAATATGGTATTATTTCTACTGCTATTTAGTTTTTGATTATTTATGTATTTACTTACTCATATGTACTACCATTATCTTTTGAATATTCCTGTTAAAGTTTTTCTTTAGATGATTAATATAAGAATAATTTTAATAGCAACGAGTAAAGTTACAATTTAATTATATATTAAATTTTAGTACTTTTGAAAAATTTTATTATAAGGATCCTTCAACTTGAAGATTATTATTTTTTAAATTTTCAATATGACTCTTTTGAAACTTTTCAGATACATGAAAAATCATTTCAATTAGTCCTTAAGTCTATGGCATATTTTAGCATTAAAGTGCAAACATATTTTGATGAATGGGATAACATTTCTGTTCCTGAAAGCTGTTGCCTTTTAAATTCTTGTCCTACTGTTTATCCATTTTACTGTTTGTCTGCTCTTGCCTTTCCCTTCTACAGCTCACTGAACATCCTGTATTTGTGATATTTAGTAGGTCTATTCTTGTCCAGGACCTTTTCTTCATACCATCTTTGTGTTGGGTGGCAGTAAAACAGGCAGTGAATAAGTAAACCTTCAACCACACAGACCTGTAGTGCTTCAGAACGACTCATGGTGAACTGCACTTTAAATAACTTCAGTAGACAACCACAGTACTCAATGGAACGAAAATACTCATGCTGACCCATATCACTCTCTGGCACGTATAACACTCTAACCAACGGAGCTATGTGGCCAAGGCAAAGGTCTCCATCTTAAACATCTGTTAATTTATATATATGTACCATTTTTGTTTTTCATTTTCTAAGTGTTTAACATGTGCAAACAGACTTAGTTCTTTGCATTTTAATGGGGTCACTCATTTAGTAAAATACTCCACACTCATGATGGCTTTGGTAACATTGGCTGCTGGCATTTTAGCTAATGATGTATATAAATAAAAAATGATGTATTGCCCTAAGTTCCAAATGCTTTCCTTGTACTTTCTGTTGCTGGGGAACAAACGAAAATAAATTATTTAGATACTTTCTGTGAGCTTGCTACGTGTAAATAATTATATTACTAGAGTTGGGAATAGAGTGAAAAATTATTAAATTGTAGATATTAAATCGGGATAACTTTTTCAAAATATGGAGAATGTATTATTCCTAGATCGTACAATAAATGGTGGAGTAGGAAAAAAAATAGTTGTGCACAAAAGGGTAGATATTCAACAATAAAAATTCATTATATAGTGAAAATCACAAATGGGACATTTAATAACAATTATGTTTCTCATGTCCTATTTGTATACAGAGAGACAAAGTCTTAAAGAATATGCTAGACCCTTATAAACTAGGATTGTTCTTTTATAGGCTAATGAATCCTATTTTATTCATTTTTATTCATGAACCTTTTTGAAGAAAATGACTAAAATTAGAAATTAACTACTTCCTCATTCATTGCTGAATTTACCAAAATGGAGCTAATTGTGTCTCCTAGAGTTCATCACCTATTTTAACACATACACGTTAATGTTAATTCTAACTGAATTACATTCACTTTTTTTCAGTCTCCACAACTACTTTTGAGTGGGGGGGTTAATATGTAGTTTCTGGTGCATTGAAATTCTAGAATAATTCTGTGTTGTTAATCTAGTTCCATGGTCAGAGAAAACGTGATATTGATATTATGTAGTATGATCAAGACCTTTCAGGTCACCAGGGAGAAGCCTAAATTAAGTATTGTGGCCTGGAATACAGTTTTCCAGGTCTCTGGAGAGTATGTATTTTGTAAAATGCAATCAGAAGCAATTCATTCATTGGGAGAGTCGGAAACAAGTCTTCATGCAAAGCTTTGGAGAGAGGACTCTGTTCAGTGCACGGAGGAGGGAGGAGGGATGAGATGGTCCGATGAAACAGGACAGCACGCTCTGTGCAGTCAGCTGACTCGCTGCCCACTGTGCATGGGTGTTCATAGCATATAGGAGGAAAAATAATTTGTCTACCTTTTGAGTTCCTGACTGTGGTCCCTGTAATACAGGACAGATTACAAGAGAAAAACAAAATGAAGATTATTAACGTGTATACTCACATAAACATGAAAAATAACCAAGGAAAAAATGAATAACTCCATGAGGTGGCATAAAATTTAGACTTAAATACCATTTTTTTTTTGTATTTTTCTGAAGCTGGAAATGGGGAGGCAGTCAGACAGACTCCCACATGCGAGCGACCGGGACCCACCCGGCACGCCCACCAGGGGGCGATGCTCTGCCCATCCGGGGGCGTCGCTCTGTCGCAACCAGAGCCACTCTAGCACCTGGGGCAGAAGCAACGAGCCATCCCCAGGGCCTGGGCCATCCTTCCCTCCAAGGAGCCTCGGCTGCGGGAGGGGAAGAAAGAGAGAGAGAGAGGAAGGAGAAGGGGAGGGGTGGAGAAGCAGATGGGTGCCTCTCCTGTGTGCCCTGCCCAGGAATCGAACCCGGGACTTCCGCAGGCCAGGCCGATGCTCCACCACTCAGCCAACCGGCCAGGGCCTAAATACCATTTTTAAAGGGGAAGGGATGTCATGGTACAGGGCTCTTATGGGAGAGTAAATGATTTTTAGGAAAGATAAAACAGCCCTTGGAAGAATAGATGGGACGTATGATATTTTGTGACAAAGTGTGGTTGGGTGTGATGTCAATTTCTAGTCTCTTCTTCTGACATGAGTTGGTCCTCCCTGGTTGACAACACTCTTGAGGAGGGGAATCTATGACAATGAGTTCTTTTCGGAGGACCTGTCTTTGGGTCGATAAGGAAACTCAGAGCCAGCCTCTCCTTGCATTTGCTGTTTTTCATGTGCCTGCAGCTCAAAATAATCAATATGCCAAAGTGGCATATCTTTGAATAGTATATTTTACTCCTCTTCATAAGCTAAAACAGAAACAACCATAAACAAAGGAATAGAAGAAGAAGGACAACATATACATGCTCTAAAAAGCTCCTCATTTAACAAGGACAATCAGTTATGGTTTAGTTACTTGACACTAGCACTGAAAAAAGGCTGATTTGCAGTAGGTAAAACAAAAGGAAAAAGTACCATCAGTCCTTTTCTCTTTTCGTTTTCCACCTCTGGTGGAAAAGCAGATTATAGTCGTGATCTAGGGGAGCCCAAGCAAAGTTTGTATGAGTAATGGTAGATGTGGTGTTCATCTCTTCTGGCTCCTGTTCTTATATATAGCCCTATTAATAACCAACAGGGACAGAGTGGAAGGGTTAGGACCTTTCATGATGACTATTCATTCTTGTTTTTAGGTCCTGTCTTCATGCCACTGGATATTGAACTGGTCTGCATTTCCTCTCTGCCTTTTCACTTGTTCCATCAAAAGTGGGCCTTATCTTTTTTATCCCTTTTAAAATCTAAACAATTCAAGAGAATTGGAGTATAATTCTTGACCCAATTCCTCTGTCTTCACCCAGGTAATCAACATTTAGTTATGCTAGGGATATATACTTGCCTTGTCTATATTATGTTGATCTTTACAAGGTCATCTTTGTTTAATTTATTTAAAGCATGAAATTCTAAATTAAAACATATTCTTTATGAATCTTCTCTTTTCTTTATCTCTGTAAAATAAGACAAAAACAACACATTTCTTAAGAGTTGATTACACACACACAAAAGACTTCATTACACATTTAAAATTTTGTGGATTTTTTTTTGTATTTTTCTGAAGTTGGAAACGGGGAGGCAGTCAGACAGACTCCCGCACGTGCCCTATGGGGATCCACCTGGCATGCCCACCAGGGGGTGATGCTCCACCCATCTGGGGTGTTGCTCTGTTGCAGCCAGAGCCATTCTAGCACCTGAGGCAGAGGCCACAGAGCCATCTCAGCACATTGGGACAACTTTTTTGCTTCAATGGAGCCTTGACTGCGGGAGGGGAAGAGAAAGACAGAGAAGAGGAGAGGGGGAGGGGTGGAGAAGCAGATGGGTGCTTCTCCTGTGTGTCCTGGCTGGGAATCAAACTCGGGACTCCTTCACGCCAGGCTGACGCTCTACCACTGAGCCAACAGGCCAGGGAACATTTAAAATTTTAAATGAAATCAAATTTGACTACACTATAAATAATTTAAATTAATCTGGCCAAATGTAACTAAGATTGTTAAAGTAGAAAAAAATGACTTCTGATAGAGTAAGTCTTTTGAAATTTGTTTACAGAATTGTTAACAAATGATGATGCTCTCCAATTAATCCTTAAAGCTCTGGAAGCCATACTGTCTCTTCCTTGTTCTCGTTGAGTTTTTCTACTTGATGTTAAAAGCCCATAACCCTCAGTCTTTCTCTGATTCTATTTGTAACCATTGCTCTTGAAACACATTTGCCTATTCTTTATTGCTTTAAATATTGTGGTTTTCCCACTTGCCCAATTAGGCTCTCCAGCTGTGTTTTTGGCAAATGTTTTTCCTTAAAGATTTTTCCCTTTTCTCCTGCTGTGTATGTGTAGCAGTGTTTGCCAATGGGCTGCTCATACTTGCAGTCTGAGTGTATATGGTGCTCACACTGTCTATGTTGTCTTACCTCTTGATGCCGATATACCTCTGAGTGGGCAAAAGACTTCTCAGACTCCTCTAAAATTGCTTTAATGGCTACATTTTTCTATTGCTGTTCCATTAGTGGATCTGAGAATTGAGTTACTTCAATATTAGGAACCTAAATCTAAGTTCTGTGCCTTTATAAAGGCCAAAAACTCTAATTGAGTTTTCATTCAATTAAATACTGAAGAATGATTTCCTATATAAAAGTGCTTAATTTTAGAGTACATGAAGTATGTAAAATAGGCTCAGAATGACGACTGACTCACTGGAAAACCTCTCTTTAAATGTCCACATTTTTATAAAACTTTTATTCGTCTGGGACTGTGTTCCCCTTTTAATGCCTATTCAGGCTTTTTTTCTGTCAAGCTTGGCTGGAATCCTCCTCGATTTCCTGTCTCAAGAGGCAGCCCATTTGACTCAGATAATATCTTTCATCATTCTTGAAATTCAGTTGCTAGGATTCCTCTTTTCAGCCTGTATAAACTGACTACAGCATTTTCCCTAAGCCAACTGGGGAAAAATCCACTCTAAATAGGCAGTTTTCTTAACTAGCAAACTTTAGCTACCATCATGTTGGAATGTGCCTTTGAGAATTAGTATCAGATGTGGAGGAAGTGTAGACCATGGTAAGGGGACTGTACTCTATTCATTTCAAACTCTCTCAACACTAGTAGTTGTTTAGAGTCTCATTTTCTGGGAACAGAAAAAAAATGCCCTTCTGCTCTATAAAGTTTATACCATATAATTTGGACACTTCAAGCATTTTGTTTTATAAGTTATATTTCAATCATATCTTTTAAAATAATTCCAGTATAAACACTTATACAGCACTTAAGGAGGAAACCATAAGAAAGGGGTCGATGATACATTTTAAAATGAGCAGTTTTACTATTTAAAATGAAAAGAGCACTTGAGGATCCTACTTTCCTACTCCTGTATTACTCTTATATAAGTCAGTGTAATATTCCTTGGAGATCTGACCAAACTGGAGCAGAGAAAAGCTAAGTGAGTTTCCCCAGAAGTACAGAGCAGAATGGCCAGGCTAGGATTGCAGAGGGTGCATCCATTGGAGGCTGCATTTAGTCTCTTGTGCTCCATTCCTTGTCTGGATGAGTCACAGACAACAGTAGTGTGAAATCGACATGACCAACACTTAATAAACACCGACACCAACATGATTTACCACTTCTAGAATATGGCTACTTTCAATGAGGAGGGTAAGAGGTTTTGGCACTGTGATTCAATTTTCATGGTCACAGGGTATTGTATACTGCTACTTAAGTGTGCCGTGTGCTAGCTCTGCAATCAGAAATGAAAATAAATTTCCCAAATTATCTAACTTATTTTCCAGGAAACACATGCTTCTTTTTTAGACTCTTATTTTCCATAACAGGGAACACAGGGACCAGCTAAGATGCTCAATTTATAACAAATAACTTACCATTTCCTTCCGGTCTCTGTGCTTATATCTCCACATTATATCTAGAGTTCATATGGGTAGTATTGTAAAATGGTTAAATGTGATATTTTAAAAAAATTACATTAATTATAACACTTCGAGTATAAAATAGATTCTATTTACAGCTTTATCATCAGATTGGCAATTTAGTGGTAAAGTCTGGACTGTCAATAATTCTTCATAGCTGGGCTTGTACTTACTTTTTTTTTTGTACTTACTTTCTAATGTCCACAAGCTTGGTGTGAATTAGAGAATCTATTCTTAGTAAAACATAGATTTTTTAAGGAAAAGCAGCATTCCACAGCTCGCCTCCAAACTTCTCAGCTCTCCCTGCCATTTTGAAGTTGTCCAAAACCCCTCCATTTTAGGGTCATGAAGATACAAACATGTGGCAGGATCCCTTGGTCATTCTTTCAGACAACATTACTCCCTTACGAAACATAAAACAGAGCATGCCATTAGTAGCTCTTCTTTTTACCCTTAATTTAACCAACAACAATTAAAAAACTTATGCATTATAATCTCCCTTAACATCTTATTTTCTTCTTCTATTTTCACAATAGTAGCAGAAGTTGAATTTTTTTTTTGGCTGTTTATCCAGAAAAATGCCATGTCTATTATAGTCACACACATCCTGATTTCTCCACTCCTAATTTTAGAAAACAATAAAACCTCACTGAAAGAAAAGAAAGACTACTGGGGTCCAAAAGGAAAACATGAAACCTTTGCATATTGGCAACCTAGGTATTAGACATTGAAATCCAAATGGAACAAATCTCTGCTAACAGAGTCTCTGAAGAAGTGTGCGATGGAAGAGGTGAGTCTCAGGCCACCTGCCCCTGCCGAGCGCCTGCAAACTTGAACCACAGATAAGCTGCTTTCAGTTTTGCATATATCGATATGAATTCTCCATGTCAGAGTTCCAGTGTATGAGATTAAGGAGTAGGCCCTGGACAGTGGGCTCAGTGGTAGAGTATCAGCCCAGCATAGGGATGTCCAGGGTTTGATTCCCTGTCAAGGCACACAAGAGAAATGACCATCTACTTTTCTATCCCTTCCCCTTCCTTTCTCTCTTTCTCTCTCTCTTCTCCTCCTGAAGCCATGGCTTGATTGATAGAGCACATTGGCCCTGAAAACTGAGGATGGTTCCATGGAGTCTCCACCTTAGGTACTAAAAATAGCTCAATTGTGAGCATGGCGATGGGTAGAGCATAGGTTCCAAATGGGGGTTGCCAGGTGGATCCCAGTCAGGGTGCATGTGAGAGTCTGTCTTTCTGTCATTCCTCCTCTCGCTTGGTAAAGAAGGGAGGAAAAAGAGAAAAATATTAATAACTAGTCTCACTGGATTATAAAAATTAGAACCTGTCTATGCTTCCCGCCTTGCAGAACCCAGAGATCTGGGTAATTTGTCATTGCCTCTAATTCCTCCACCACCACACTACTGAGAATGCATAAGTCCACCCTGAATCCTAGCTTTCTCATCTCAACTCCTGGCCCCAAAGAAAGTATCTTTATTTTCTTTCTATTTTCTATCACATATCCTTCATACAGATTCTAACTGGCCCTTGATTTAATAATCCAACACTGGACTCCACAGTCTTGTGTAAAATCTCATTTTTGCTGTTCTTCCCCATCAAAGAATAGTCCACTCACTTTCTCCATGCCATTATTTTCATTTTCTAGCTAACCTGCTCTAATTAGGCCTTCAAATACCCAAAGATCTTTTTACCTTTCTTCTTAGAAGACTTTCATTATATAGTTCTCATCTTAAGTGCCCTTCTTTTATGAGCTTCCGCTTATTTACCACGTTTAAAGTAGTCTCCCATTGTATTACCTTGTCTATTATCTTTGTAGATTTTATAACATTTAATATTATATTGCTTGTCTAATATATATATGACATTATTGCATTTATTATTTAAATAGTATTATATTTAATTTTTAAATTTTTGTATTTATCTATTATATTATTGTACTTATTAACATCTTCAGAGTATGTTACTATTTGATTTGCTATCCTAATTATTTATTGTTTCCCCCAATATGTAAAATTCATGAGTGTAACAATCTTGAACTACCTGCACATATTTGTCACTAGATACATATTTTATCAACTGAAGATCCAGTTCTACCTAGCTCTCAATTACTATGCCCTACTCTGAATATTCATATAAAAGAAATAATGATGCCAGCTAGATTGGAATAATAAGTACATTCCTTTGGCCTTAATATTTTGTACTGTTGTCTTCTCTTGTGAGGCAAGGGAGTAGCAACAAAAGGCCCTGCTACTCCAGTTATTCTCTCTGCCATTCCACCCAGCTCAGTAGACATCACCAGAGTTCCCCAAGGCCTAAAGCATCAGAATGGCTGAATCGTCTAAGGCAGATACGCTCAGAATTTCCTAAGACTAGATTACCAATGATGAAATGTGTTTAGAACATTCCATAATATTTCATTCTCTTCTAGTCTTTACTTGCTATGTTATTAAATTTACTGAACAAAATAGAACTTTCTGAAGGACATATTTCCCATATCTTTGGGGAAAATCAATAAAAAATTTGTAAGGCCTAATTCTATTTGCCCATCCATCTCTCATTTAAGCACCTAATATCTTGTTGAAAAATTTATTCACATTATCAAGATTTTTTTTTTCAGAGACAGAGAGAGAGAGAGGGATAGACAGGGACAGACAGACAAGAACGGAGAAATGAGAAGCATCAATCATTAGTTTTTCGTTGCACGTTGCAACACCTTAATTGTTCATTGATTGCTTTTTCATATGTGCCTTGACCGCGGGCCTTCAGCAGACCAAGTAACCCCTTGCTCGAGCCAGGGACCTTGGGCTCAAGCTGGTGAGCTTTTGCTCAAACCAGATGAGCCCTTGCTCAAGCTGGCCACCTCGTGGTCTCAAACCTGGGTCTTCCGCTAATTATCAAGATTTTGAAAGTATGTTTCTTCATAAAGTAAGTGCAAAGTCCCAGTATAAATCAGCTCTAACCTGAATTACAAGGGTTTATGCGTCAGTTCATTTATCTTACTGTGACTGCTGATAATTATCTTGAGTCAAGGAGGTGAAGACTTCCTTGCTATTAACTAAGAAAAAGTATATTTTAGAAGTTATTTGATTCTAACAAATGCTTTGTTGACATGGAATATGGTTTGAAACAAAATTGCAAAAGTAAGATGGAGAGGGTCCTAATTGCCTTAAGTATCCAGGAGGAGTACACAACAACCTTGAAAACTAAAGGTAATTCAAAGAAATGTTTTTAAGGATACTGAATTCATCTTGCAGATGGAAATAGAGAGCACTAATACAGAGAGGTGTCTCAATACAGGGTATTTTCTCTCAGGAAATTGTGATCATCGCTCTCTCTTTCAGAAAACCTACTTAGCTGTTCTGAAAAATAAGTATTTCTGCAATTGTAGGTTTATTTGATTAATTCCTTTAGAATAACAATAGCACTTAGTGAAAATATTTTCTATATGACTTATAGAAACCTCATAATGCCAAGGCAACCAAGATATTTTAGAGTATGCTCAATAGTAGAAATGGATCGAAATTTAACATTTTGGACAAAGGTGATAAAAGTTTCAATTTTAGGATCATTTGCTTTATGTCTTAGAGTTGGATGTTGTTATTCTTCTTTGCTGGTACAATCACTGCACTGTTACAGCTACTGAAAGATTTTGGCTCTTGAAAAACAATCTGTGAGATCTAAGAAATAAAGAACTTTTTTAAAGAAACTTCTTTTTGCAGATTACATGCTTTAAAATAGTTTGTGATGAAGAAGGTGCATAAAGTAAAAGAATGTTATATTCATCTTTACGAAGAGGTTATAAAAATAGCTTTTATTAAATAACAAATTATTTTATTTTATTTTATTTACAACACTTCTTCTTGGCCCTTTCTTATCTAATTTGCTCTTCAAATTGTTGGAGGTTGCCTGACCTGTGGTGGTGCAGTGGATAAAGCGTTGGCCTGGAATGCTAAGGTCGCTGGTTCAAAACCCTGCATTTGTCTGGTCAGGGCACATATGGGAGTTGATGCTTCTTGCTCCTCCCCCCCTCTCTCCCCTCTCTAAAATTAATTAATTAATTAACTAATTAATTAAAATTGTTAGAGGCATTTTATATCTTTACTGAATCCCTTGCTTTTCCAAAAAGAAAAAAGAAAAAACATTGCTATAAAATCCTTTTCTTTGTAATATGTGTGTGTTTTATTTCAAGACCTACTAAATTTTAATTTTTTTCTAAGTCACCTATATCTATAAAGAATTGTAGAAATAGAGTAGTCTAGAAAATATGTTTTCTTCAATATGGGATTAAAGGCAATGCATGATTAAAATAGTCATAAATTTAGATTTGTGAATTTTTGGAGCCTAGTTTAATAAAGGAAGTTCTTTTTGGTAGTTATGCATATGTAGGCTTCTGCTCTCTACATCCATGATTCTTCTTCTTCCCATCACAGTATTTCCCCATGTATCAGATGCGCACTTTGTCTGAAAGAATTTAGGTCTAAGAACTGGGTGAGTCTTATACAGTGGTTGTAGATTTTTTTACTTGCATTTCCTGCTTTTTCACGCTTGCTTGCTTTTGCGCTCTTTGTTGAAGACAGTGATTCATCATCAGACACAGATGAAGACAAGCTAATGGATGGGAGTTTTAACAGTGATGAGGAATTGCATTAGTTTTATGATAAATAAAACTCAAATTCAAGAGCATCGGCCTAGCGTGCGGAGGACCTGGGTTCGATTCCCGGCCAGGGCACACAGGAGAAGCGCCCATTTGCTTCTCCACCCCTCCGCCGCGCTTTCCTCTCTGTCTCTCTCTTCCCCTCCCGCAGCCAAGGCTCCATTGGAGCAAAGATGGCCCAGGCGCTGGGGATGGCTCTGTAGCCTCTGCCTCAGGCACTAGAGTGGCTCTGGTCACAACATGGTGAGGCCCAGGATGGGCAGAGCATCACCCCTTGGTGGGCAGAGCTTCGCCCCTGGTGGGCGTGCCGGGTGGATCCCGGTTGGGCGCATGCGGGAGTCTGTCTGACTGTCTCTCCCCGTTTCCAGCTTCAGAAAAATGAAAAAAAAAAAACAAAACTCAAATTCAATAACTTTATGTAATATATTTTTTCAATTTCAGGCCCCAAAATTAAGATGCATCTTATACATGGGAGTGTCTTATACATGAGGAAATATGGTAATTGTGATGATTCCTAGAGTTACTTTTATGCTTTTCATATAATTTATTCTCTACCTTCTCATCATAGCCACTCTCAGAATATACAATTTTCACCAAAATATTCAAGCAGAGTAAACCTGAACAACATGTTGTTACCTGCTTTAACACATATGTTACATAGCAGTTCATAGATTAAACATGTCCCCTCCAAACTAGGTTTAATTAACTATAAAAATTGAAAAATAATATTTAATATCACATTAATACAATTTGAAGTTGTAGCTCTAAAATTAAACAAAAAATGTGAAAAAAACCATAACTTGGTTTTTGCAATTTTCAATACAAATATTGATCAACTTACGACCTATGCAACTTACGATCATTCGACTTTACGACCACAATCACTAGCCACGACTGCTCCATGTCTGGCAGCGCATTGCCCAGCTGGGTGTATGACAGTGCAGACCAGCTTCCGGCAGCACTACCATCTCCGCATGCACCATTTCAACTGTTATCCCAGACTCGGTACAGCAATTTGTGTTTTGTGTCTTGGATATTTTTCATCAAACCCCTCCCAAGATGTCTACCAAGAGGAAATTGTCTTTGCAAATATTAAACCAGTTGAACTGGTAATGCAGTGTTTTACTTAAACCTGACGAATATAAAAATAAGAAACAAATTGGTGTAGAATGATACAAATGGCATAAAATGAACAAAGAAAATTATGATATATAACAATAATGAAAGAAAGTTATGATAAAATATGAAAAAGATTTTTATAACACAGTACTGTACATATAGTCTACTCAACTTATGATGAAATCGTGTTATGACCGGTCTGTCAGAACCAATTGTGGTCGCAAGTCGAGCACTAGCTATATATGATTCAAAATTGTATCTAGAGGAGGATCAGGTCCATAAAAATCATAAGTTAATACTTCTATTCTACATACATATTTTAATTTCCTTGCAGGTAATTTTAATTATTATTGGTTTATTTTAGTATACTGCATTCAATATTATTTTGCTGGTATGTTAATTATTTAGTTGGGGTACACAAGAAAAGAAATCTGAGAAAAAATTGAAAAATTATTGTTTTATAAATATCATATTTTATTAAAAGTAAAGTTTTATCCTTTATATATTAAATACATTACTCTAACAATTGTATACCATGTATATATATTCCTTGGCTTTTCTTATACATATTTCTAGGTTGTATCAAACAGTAAACAATGTATTTTCTTTGTGAAATATGTAATTTAGAACCTATTCCAAGAGTATATGAATGTGCATGGAGTTGCTGGGTTCTGGGTAACTGAAAATAGAACTGGGAAACTTTAGGGACTCCTGAGAGAAAAAACAACTGTTAGGGTTTGGCATACCTGACTAAAAATTATATGTGTTTTTAGAGATATCACAGTTAGTTAAATAGCTTTTAAAAACAACATGGATGATGATGAGTTGAGGAGATTTGTAACATTGAACTGCTTTTAACAGACTCATAGATACAGAAAACAGACTGACAGCTAGCTGTCAAAAGGGGTGAGGGTTGTGGAACTGGGTGAAAAAGATGAAGGACTACTCATAGAAAGGAAATACTGAGACTGACAATAGTATGGTGATTACAAAGAAAAATGGGGATGAAAGGAGGTAGCAGACGTTAATGGAGGATAAAGAGTGATGGAAGGAGACTTGACTTGGGGTGGTGAGCACACAAAAAAATAATAAAATATGTAAATGTTGTATTATAGAATTGTACACTTGAAACCTATATAGTGTTATTAATCAATGCCACCCCAATAACTTCAATAAGAAAATTAAAAATGAATTAATACCTAATTTTAATTACATGGCAATAAGTATTTGAGCACTCATTACACACTATTATTAAGTACATTGTGTCTTTTGATTAAAAAAATTATTGGTTTTAATTTTGAATGCTTTTCTTTTTTTCTCTTTTTGTTTTCCAGATGACACGAGAACAATACATACTAGCAACACAACAGAATAATCTGCCAAGGGCTGAGAATGCACAGCTATACCCAGTGGGAATTTATGGATGGCGAAAGAGGTGCTTATACTTCTTTGTCCTTCTGCTGTTGGTTACCATGATAGTTAACTTAGCCATGACAATATGGATATTGAAAGTTATGAATTTCACTGTGGTAAGTACCACCATGAGTTTTTATTTTTTTTATTTTACATCTATTGCTTTCGGTTCAAAGACAATACAATTATTATTTTTAATTGAAAGTTATTGATCTTAATCTTTACATGTAGGTGTCTTAAAATTCCAAAGGCTGCCATATATTGTTTTAAGATTGCATTCTATATGTGTATTTATGAAACACATCTGATATTACTAACTGCCATTTCACTGTGGGAAATTTAGACAATGAGACACCATAGCATATTGATTCATTCGATACTTAGGAAACTTTTAACCAATGCACAGGAACTATTGCTTGCTCTACCTGGGAAATTAAAAAATGAGTCTGATACTTTACAATAAAATTATATAATATTTCACAATCAAAATTAACATCAGACACCTTTGGAATACTTTGTACAGAGTATTTGCCTCTTTATATCTGCTTCCCATGTAACACAGTACTTACTGTATGATCAGATCTAAAGCTTGGAATTACACCTGGACTGCATGAAACAATGCCTACAATTGCCATCAGAGGGTATTCTCATTCTTTTGGAGTACAGATGTAGTAAATGGGAGGCAAAACAGAAACTAAATCAAAGTTTTATGAAAATTAATAACCTGATAGTAATTTTATAATTCATTGATAAATTTTGAATATGTATAATAAACCTATTAGCATGAATGATCTGAAAATATTTAACTGCTTCAGCAAAGTGTAATTTAGCTCGTTTTATATTTTTCTGGCTAAATGCTTAAACTTCTCTGCTCTGCCTTTAAACCTTATGGCTTCTACGCAGAGATCACAGATACCCTCACATCCAAGCAGGCATCTTTCCTGTGCTAACTAGGCAGCTGTTCTTTTTAGTACTCTGCATTCTGGGGGGCAAGAGAAGAGCTGGCTGTTTAACTTCACTGATCTACCTACATTGGATATTATTAAAAAAAAAAACACTTCTGCTGTGTATTCAATTAGCAAACATAATTTGTTTCTGACTTTATTCAAATCTAACTGTAACTTGAAACAGAATCTCAAAAGGAAAACGTGAGTCAGCATTCGTCCCTAGGGTAGAGCCTGCGGTTGTGTGCAGAAGGAGCCGGAGACAGACTGCGCGCGGGGGGGGGGGGGGGGCTAACCTTTCAGAGAGGAAAAACCGAACCTGTGCAAATCATGATAAAACAACATACACCCATAAAGAAAAATAAGCTGAACAGGATTTCATTCGATCCAGTGCAGTGCAGATCTGAAGCGTTTTCATCAAAGAAGATATGGAAGACAAAGAAAGGATGGGCATGAATCAGTATGTTCTAGGACTTAAGAAAGTACCTGTATCCTAGCCATGGGCACATGTTCCCAGTTATTGTTCCAGGCCTGTGAGCCTGTGGGTGGCCAGAGGTGGAATTGGCTCCTGGGTCAGTTAGTGCTTTTGAGACTCTCTGGTAGTACATCTGAACCATTGCTTTCTCTCAAGGGTTGGCTCCGTCAGTCCCATCGTCCTTTCTTCCCCCTACACACACTTGGACATATTGTGGTACAAATGTCACTAATTCTACACCTAGACTTCTTGTTCCTCTGAGCTCTGCTCCTGCCTTCTCTTACTAGGACTGGACTTCATTAATAATTCATTTATTACATTAGTGAGGGCAATGTGAATCCCCTTTCAGATTCTTCCATGCTTTCAGATCTATCAGTCAGACTCGCTATTGCTGACAGCAGCTTCTTCAACCTTAACTTAAAAAAAAATTAAAAATAGATAAAGAGTAGAATTTTCTCCAAGTTTGGACATTTTTAAGCTCTATTTCTATTTCCTTTACCAAAAGGCATCTTTCAAAGGTCATGAAAGATGTGATCAACTCTCACATCAGGGAGTCTTGATCCTATCCAGTGACCAGGCCACAGGGATCTTCAGATGCAAGTCATGTAAGCTTCTCAAGCATATTTAAATTAATTAGGAAAATAGACCTAAGTGCATAATTACATGGCTGCATGCATCCGGCTCCCCATATCCTGCCTCATGCTGAGGCCAAGACTAGATAAGCCATTCAAGGAAAATAATTGAAACAATCACCTTTGTCCTTAGGATCCACACAAGCCTCAGGGTTTCTGTTCCTTATGGAGCTATCTAATTTGAACCTCAGCTGGTAAATTAGTAAATGTCATCATATTCTTGGAGATAATGAAAAGGAGTTTATTTTCATAGGAGGCTTGATAGAGGTATATCTTTCTTTAAAATTATATGTTTACTGTTTTATAATCAAAAGACTATATACTTCAGCTACTTGTATATAGCTGAAATAAACAGAAAGGTAAAATTGTAATTATTGCATGAAGATAATTTTTGGTAGGACAAATATTTCCTATCTCATTTTAATAATTTATAATTTTTCAGAAAAATTCCAAATTACTTAAGTGATTGCAGAAATTAGCCATTCTCAATACTATACATCAGATTATGTTGTATGTACTTGAAAAGTGTGAAATATTTTGTAATCCTCTTACATTAGAGCAATAAAAAAATCAATTTTATATTTTCTCTGGTGCATTACAATTGCATCTATCTTTAAGAGTGAACACAGAAACCACTTGCAATAGTATATACGATGTAGTAAATGATGTGTAAATTGTTTGGGGATTATTATTGATCTGCACAAAATGTATATCATTTTCATTTTAACTGTTGCCATCCAATACATAAAAGTATGTGTCTGTTAACATCTTTTATTTGAGCAAACAAAGCCTGTTATTGTTATCAAAATGGTGTGTTTTTGACTCAGCAAAGGTTGCTGCTTGGAGTCCATCATTATGATCAGTGTTATACATGATCTGTATGGTTGCTGTAATTTTATTCTTTTTCACACTATGTGAAAAGTAAAATCACTCTGTGTATGGCCAGTAGTCGCCACCATCGTTCCCATTCACACGCAGGTTTCTATTAGATTCAGAAAAATGGTAAGGAAATAGTGGAGCCAAAAAATGTTGGGCCATTCCTTTATTCAAGTCTTGTACCAGCCAACGAGCAAACTCTCAAGGAAAACACTTCCCTCTTCATTCAGAGCTCACAAAGCTACTGACACATTCTCTGGTTCCACAAACAGGAGAATCTTTTTCAGTTCCTCCTAGAATCAAAGGTCTCACCAGGTCCAAAGCCCCTCAGCGCTGATTCCCCATCTGCCAACATGGCTTCTTACTCTGCAAAACTTGCTTTTCTCTCTTTCCTTGGCATCTTGGCTTCTTTCTACTCCTCCTCTTTCCTGTCCTTCTTTTTAAAACTTTTCTGGTAGAAAACCTCTCCTCCAGAAAACATGATCATAACAATGGCCCTTTCCAAGCAGGAAGGTAATTTGCAGTTTCACAGATCACATGCCTGACACTGCTCAGCACAATTTTTAACACTAAAAGTGAGCAAACTCAAAAAATACAAATTTTACAAACTCATTTGCCCAACACTCTGCTATTGAGATATTCAGTGATAGAGAATCAAGACAAAGAAAATGAGTTTACACCACGGGGTGAAAGACTTAAGATGAATATAAATAATAATGTGGGGGTATGAGAGTTGATAAATATAAGAATGAATTGCAGAGAGAGATTTTAAAAGCCCATTTCTCTCCAATCAGTACAACCCAATCGCATATTGTTGCTGTTGTTATTGTGGTTGAATTGTTGGTTGGTGTATCTTTGTGGTTCAACATAAATAGACTAGTCTAGCAAAGCTGTTAAATCCAGGCATTTGATGAGCTAATATTCTTTTCTTGGGTCAATTACTCCTTCTAAGTAAATAGTTCTGTATTTGAAAACTGAAAATTAATATAAAATTAAAGTATTCGTTTTAATCACAAGAGTACCAAGTGAAGGTTGGTAGAACTCCACTGCAACTTAATTTGATTAGATGTGTTAACCAGCCATCAAAAGAAAGAATGGAAACTTAAGTGCCACTTATTAGGCAAAGAGGGAGAGGAAATTTATGAATGTTGTGACTGAGAAGTCAAGAATACCCAGATGTCCGCAATAATTGAAACAATCAATTAATGGAACAAATTGGGAAAAAGTTCCAATTTGCAACATACTATCATTTCTTATTGTGTCCTTCCAAAAACTGTTCCGCCTGAGGCTCTCTTCATTTTCCTCTAGGAGGACCATTACATTGGAATGAACATTTCTGTCTCCATGTAAACAGTCAGTCCTCATATTTATCAAAGCTGTGACCTCATCCCAAATACATTCTATTTCTTATCCAGAATCCATGCATATACGCAGACATAAGCGAAGCTTAAATGTCAAATCAACATATTTCCTCAATTTTAGTTACTTTTTTCTCCTCTCCTTTTCATCAAAAAATAATTTCTTATTGTATGTTCTTGCTTGTAGTCTGTTTCCTCTCCCTACGGATAGAATGGAAGTGTCACAGGGCCCAGGGGTTTGACTGTTTTTCTACTGCTATATTTCTAAGACAGAAAACAAATGGTTCTGTAGCCTATGCAGTGGCATTTATTAACTTCTGCATCGAAAATGCAGTTTTGTGTTCTGAACAATACATTTAATAACCCCTAGCAGCCCCTGCAGTTAAGACCTAACCCTTTCCAGGGAGGCAGGCCCAATCTTAATTGCCCATATCTGTAATACGGAGAGCTGCCATTGTTAACACTTTAATTTATTTATTATCCTACAAAAAAAAATACACATATACTATATATTTAAGGCATAAATAATAAGAACAATAATAAACAAAAAATGAACACCTGTGCCACCATCACCCAGATAGAAAAATTAACTCCACCAGTAGGTCCCAACTCTAAAAAGAACCACAATCCTGAATGTTTTTTATTTTTTTAATTCATTTTTATTAGTATATGTGTGTGTGTATTAACCTCAGAAGTATACTGCTTTTAGTTCAAAAATATGTTTGTGAGATTTATCCTGTGTGTAGCTGCAATTTATTTATTTAATGCTGCAAATTTTACTGAATGAACGTATGTAATTTATCTACCAAGTCTCCTTTTGATTTCTTTCCAACGGATTGTTGTTGTTGCTTGATTTGTTCTCACAAACAGTGATCCTATGAACCTTCTTGTATATCGTAATTGTAGTTATACACATGCAACTGTTTTTTTTAGGTTCTAAAGTCTAAAGTGCACATCTAGGAATATTGACTGTCAATATCAATTATTCCCCAAAGTGACCGAATCAGTTTTAGTACCACCAGCGACCTGTAAGAGTTGTTTTGTATTCTTTAGTTCTTAACAGGGAATTTGTAGATAAAATAAATTTCTACCTCTTAAGCTTCACATCTGTCAGTCAGCATCTCATGACGATCTTCCTTATTTATTACTTTGTTTGTTTGTTTAGGTGCTTCTTTATCACAGATTTATTCCTATATTATATCTCTGTGATAGAACTTATTATGTTGTAGTAGATATATAATTATGGTTCATTTAAATATATATTCTTCTCCGTCATCAACTTTCCCCTAGTCCCATTAATGTGAAAATTCCTAAAGGAGCAACAGCTGGTTTTATTGTCTTACTTACCTTGGTATCTTGTTCAAGTACATAACAGGTGATACATTACTTTTGGTTGACTTTATAATTTTAAATGATCTAAATTCACTTTCACTACAGGGAGCCTCAAATTTAATGTCTTGAATTTTCCACCTTCTTTCTTTGTAACACTGCTTCGGATTCTAGTTGGTTTCCATTTTTTACATGGTAGGCATTTGTTTTTAGCTGAAATCTCACTCTGCCCATTAACAGAGTGATACTCCTGAAGTCCTTTCACATGTATGAGCAAGGTGACCAGCTTCCCCTGAGAAGACAAGCATAGAACTCTTTCTCCCAGAATCCTGAAGCACTTAGATACAATTGCTTTGTAGTGAAAAAGTATAGTCCTTTGAAGCTCCAATTACTAACTCTGATTGACTTCTTCAGTAACAACTACAATAAATCCCAGTTTATTTTTCACAAACACCCACACAACCTTTGGATTTTATGTAAAAACATTCTTTTCCTCTGTCATCCTGATTTGTCTTCCTTTAACACAAGGTCAGTTGGTAATGAAGAGGTGCCACAGCCTGCCAATTGTGTGTAAGTAACCATGTTCTCTGCCATCGCTTTGTCACCGTCTCACTAGAATAATTAACCTGGCTTTTAATAGTGAGAAAAATCACCGTATTTCTTGACATTCAGGCTCCCTTGGGAGGGCACCCTCTACCATCGAGCTTGGCTTGCCCGCTACAATCACACATTACTTCCTCAAATACCTTCGTTTAACAACAGAAATCAATGCAAGATTAAGATTGTCAGCAAAAATTTGGTGACCCAGCTTGGTTTCTTGTTTGGCATTTTGCAATTTTCTGAATTTACTTTAATAAAAAAATAATAAAGGACACATACACGACAAATAAAATAAGTGCCCTCTAATTTTAATATCTCTTCCGCAGTTACCGAAAGTTGAAAGGGATCACTAACAGCAGAAACTAGAAATGGAGGGAAATTTTATTCAAGTTGCCTACAAAGATAAAATAAGGGATGAATGTTTTAAAATTGCATTTCTTATAACATTATTATAAAATGTAAACTCAATATAATTTTAAAAAACTTTGAACATTATTGCCTTTCTAATAGGTATTCATTTTTCTCAAAAACTCATAAACATATCAAGCCGTATTTTGTGCATGGAACAATTTACAAATGTAAAATGAATTCACTTTATGTTCATTTTTATCACCAGCGAAAATGCTTGAGTCTCCACTACTTGCCATTGAGGTATTTTCCCAATGTAGTTGTCAGTACCAAGGTTTCCATAGATAGCTGGCACTGCCAAAGCTACCTCCCATTATCCATCAAGCAGCGGT
Source organism: Saccopteryx bilineata (assembly GCF_036850765.1). Lineage (NCBI taxonomy): Eukaryota > Metazoa > Chordata > Mammalia > Chiroptera > Emballonuridae > Saccopteryx > Saccopteryx bilineata. The sequence goes on from NC_089495.1 coordinate 19,756,010, forward strand.
TAAAGCATGGACTCGGGCATCGGACCATTAAGACTGAATCCTGGTTTTGCTGCTTATTAGCTATGTTACATGAGGCAAGTTATTTAAAGTGTTGTTGTTGCCTGACCTGTGGTGGCGGCACAGTGGATAAAGCATCGACCTGGAAATGCTGAGGTCGCTGGTTTGAAACCCTGGGCTTCCTGGTCAAAGCACATATAGTAGTTGATGCTTCTAGCTCCTCTCCCCTGTCTCTCTCTCCTCTCTATGTCTCTCTCTCTCCCTTTCTCTCTCCTCTCTAAAATGAATAAATAAAATAAAATAAAGTGTTGTTGTTTATTCTTCTGCAGAATGGGTGTGATGTTATCATTTATTTTATTATATTGTTGTAGAAATCAAAATAATTGTAACAGTGAAAATCCTTTAGATGTTTCTGGCATATCTTAACAGCTATCTAAGTGTTTGCTATTATTACTCTTACTCATTTTCTGCTCTTCCAAACATTGTGTGAATTAATTTGAGTGCTATAAATTTGAGCATAAAAGCCCTGGCCAGGTAGCTTAGTTGATTAGAGTGTTGTTCTCAAGAACCTAGGTTGTGGGTCTGATCTCTGGTCCGGGCACATACAAGAAACAAAAGAACAACAAATTGAGCTCTCTCTCTTTCTCTCTCTCTCTCTTCCCTTTCCTTTCTCTCTCTCAAATCAATCAATAATTATTTTTAAGTTGAGCATAAAACAGTCTTAACACAAAAAGATCTTAATACATGTGTCAAAAATTAAGTAGTAAATATATGAGGGCTTCTATAATTGTGTTCATCCTAAAGATATATGTAAGGATTAAACGCATAAGCATTGGAGCTAGTTAACCAGATGCACTTTCTGGTTGCTTAGCAACACGACTTGGGTGAGTTACTTAACCTCTTTAACTCCATCGAATTTCTTCATCTGTAAAATGATCAAAGATGTTGACCTGTGAAGATATTAGAAGTATTAAGTGACTAAATGCTTATATAAGTGCTGAAAATTGAGCCTCAGAGTAAGCACTCAATTGATGCCAGCTAGGTGTAATAACAGATATACTATCCACTCATTATTAGCTGTAACTAATTAAAGTTATTTTATATGATACATTTTGTCACAGGGAATGTATCATTTTTTTGGGATGTTGCAAAAGTCATTAAGATTTCTTTTGAAATTCTAATTTAATACTGAGATACAAAACAGTTCACCTAAAACTTCTAAGAGGATCCCAGTTCAGCTGTCAAAATCATCATTATTTTGATGAGCCTCCACTGTTTATTTTCTGAACTTGCATTACCTGAAAGTAAGCTTCCTGGCCTGTCTGAATGAGAGAGCGCATTTACTGGGAAATGTTCATCTCTTCTTTGAACCATTTGGAAAAACATTGGACTTAAAAAATGACTGTGTGATAAAAGGAGCTATTCATTCTTGATCCTAAATGTTCCAAGATTCTTTAATATTCAGTTGTAAAGTATTACTCGATAGAAATTTTGTAATCTGACTTATGTTTATAACTTCCTAAATTATAACCCTTACAATATACTGTAACTCTTTAGTTATGAGATTGCAGTTTATGATGCCTGGGAGCCCACTTTTATTTAAGATGTAGTTTATATCCAGCAGATCATTTGCTTTAAAGACCAGACCTTATAGACTTTCACAGTACATCAAAGTAAATATTATAACCCCTTTGGCAATTGAAGACATAGAAGCTTAGAACAAATAAACAAACTTTCCTAGGTCAAACTGGCGAGCAAATTTAGATGCAAGGTCTGTACGATTTTAATGCTCATGCCTTTATCATCACATTACCTTGCATTAATATTAGTAAAATTAAATAAGGATACCTCAATCCTCTCAATGATTATTAATGCAATGGAGGAAGGTACCCCATCTCTGATTGACAAAGAGTAATTAGAACAGTGTAAACTTCTTTGTAAGTTCCAGATATGACTACACTTTTGAGTTTGGCAGAGCAAATGTTGGGTTTTAATTTTTGGCTGGAGCAATGATATTTATTAATGGCACCTTTATAAAACAGACAATTATTTTCATAAAGACTATTTTTTCCCTATGACTTCTTTCTTTCTTTCTTTCTTTCTTTCTTTCTTTCTTTCTTTCTTTCTTTCTTTCTTTCTTCTTTTTTGTATTTTTCTGAAGCTGGAAACGGGGAGGCAGTCAGACAGACTCCCTCATGCGCCCAACCAGGATTCACCCAGCATGCCCACTAGGGGGCGATGCTCTGCCCATCTGGGGTGTTGCTCTGTTGCAACCAGAGCCATTCCAGTGCCTGAGGCAGAGGCCATGGAGCCATCCTCAGTGCCTGGGCCATCTTTGCTCCAATGGAGCCTTGGCTGCGGAAGGGGAAGAGAGAGACAGAGAGGAAGGAGAGGGGGAGGGGTGGAGAAACAGATGGGTGCTTCTCCTGTGTGCCCTGGCCGGGAATTGAACCCGGGACTCCTGCATGCCAGGCCGACACTCTACCACTGAACCAACCGGCCAGGGCCTCCCTATGATTTCAATCTATGTATTTCCCTTAAGAATAACTGATTAGCCACGATAACAGATTAGCCTGAAGGTTGATTTAGGATCACAGCTTTTGAGCGCTTCCCTGGACTGACACTCCATTTTCCAATGACTCCTCATTATATGAATCATGGTGCCTACGCCACACAATAGTGGAACACTACCTTCTGTGGAGGGATGCCCACCCTGCAGGACAGGGTCAATAGTAGAGCCTGCCTGCGGGAGAACCATCCAGCCCGCACCGCCCCTCAGTGTGTTGTGTGTGGATTTATTACAGAATTTATGAGAGTGAATGATATAGTTAATGTTGCAAGACCGCTTCCATTATAACTCTCTGCTTGCACCTCCTCATAATTTTCTGACAAATTGTCCCCCTCAGAAGAAATTTTTCATGCTTAGTCTTAGCCCAGCAGTATATTTCTTCTCCTTGACTTTATAAAGAAAAATTTAGTCATTTTTACCCAGGTTCAAACCAGTACCAAATGGTACTTCATTTTACTGAAATAAACTACTGAAACAGTGCCATAAGATAAATCATAAACTATATATAGCATATGCAAAATAAAGGACATTAGAATGCCAAATATTCTTCAGGAGAAAAAGGTTAAGAATATCAAATATTGAATATTTTAAAGTGTACAGACTTGTTAATTCATATGTTTTTAAATGTATTTTTTTAAATTAGTTGACATACATTATTAGATTAGTTCTGGTGTACAACACAGTGTTTAGACATTTATATAACTTACAAAGTGATCACCATCCTGATAAGTTAGGAACTCTCATACATATTTATTACAATATTACTGACTTAATTTCCTGTGCTTTATTTTACATACCCATGTCTATTCTGTAACAATCAATTTGTTTTTTTTAATTCCTTGCCTTTTTTTCATCCATTTCTTCAACCACCTCCCATCTGGAAACCATCAAATGGTTCTTTGTATCTATGAGTTTGTTCCTATTTTGTTTGTTCATTTGTTTTGTCTTTTGGATCCACATATAAATGAAATCATATGACATTTGTCTTTCTCTTTCTGGCTTATTTCACTCAATACAATACCCTCTATGTCCATCTATGTCGCAGATGGTACGATTTCATTCATTTTTATGGCTAAGTCACATGTTTAATAGATTGTATACTATAGAGAGCTAGAGAGGACTAATTCAGTAGCCTCTATTTACTTAGCAAACGATCTGTTTATAGTTAACAATACTAGTATGTTATATTAGTACTATTAATTTATTATGTACTATTGATATGTACTTTGTCTGGAGATAAGTTTAAAAACTAACAATAATAACATTTGTAATTACATTGTTGAAATTAATAAATTTATATAATTTCTGCCCAATAAGATTATTTTTATTAACGTAACATCTTTGTTTAAAAACAACAAATACGACACCATTTCAACTATGTGTTTGAAAAGAAGTTATCTTATTTTTACAAAATACAAAAACATTAACCCTTCTCAACATAATTACCATTATTTCATTTTAAAACTTAAAATCCCTCCCAAATTTCTTACTAAAATAGACAGATTACATAAGACATACTGGATGTTATTATTGGTGAGAATAAACACATGAGCACTTATTACCTTAAGTTCAATGTGATCAAACATACAACTTGATGTTCTAGCTGTGAGATACCCAAATGGACAGGGATTTTATCTGTCTGGACTTTCATCTGTACCATGTCAAGTCTAAGAATTCTAGTCACCAAGGAAAGTCACAGGTGCTGTCAAGATTTATAAAATGAACAGCTCCCTTCACTGGCATCCAAAGAAATGCAATTAAATCAGCAGTTAAATAACCTTTTGAAGTTTCTTATAGGCTTTTAAATAAATTATTTTTAGAGAAGCTTTAGGTTCACAGCAAATACAGAGTTCTGTATACTCTCTGTCCCCAAACATGCACGGCCTCCCTCACCAAAAATATCTCCCACCAGAGTAGCATATTTGTAACAGTTGATGAACTTACACTGGAACGTCCTTATCATCCAAAGTCCATAGTTTACAACAGGGTTTACTCTTGCTGTGCATTCTGTGTGTTTTGACAACTTTATAATGGTGTATATCCACCATGATAGTATCAGCACAGACATTTAATTGACATAAAAATCCTCTGGTACGTACCCTAAAAATAATTAGAAATGAGGAGCAAAATTTCTGTCCAAAGAATTACATCTTCTGTTTAAAGGAGACAACATAAAGATATAGATGAGAAGTTAAAGCTATAGTAATAAATTTATGTGTATAATGTTAATCACTAAAATTTTTTTTCAAATAATAATTTTGAACAAGGATTTATGGTACAACAGCAAGTGCAAATGCACAATTAAAATAACATGAACATGTAATATTATATCAAGTCACTAAATTATATAAAACAATATTAAGTAAAAAGCAAAATATTATCATATATAGTTATGTTTTACTGCTGCTTTCTAAGTATTTTCTTCTTTTCAATTTCATCTTGTACTTTTGTGTAACCTTTACACAATGAGCATGGATTCTATAATCAGTGGAAATCTGTGTTAAATATAGTGAATTCATTATGTTCAACATAATGGCTTTGATTGTATTTTGCTTTTCTCTGGAGTAAATCCAAAAATATGGATTGTCATTGAAAATATGGTTTAAAAGAATGTATGAAATAATACTGAATGAATACTTAAAAATAGTACTATGCGGCCCTGGCCAGTTGGCTCAGTGGTAGAGCGTCAGCCTGGCATGTGGGAGTCCCGGGTTTGATTCCCGGCCAGGGCACACAGGAGAAGCGCCCATCTGCTTCTCCACCCCTCCCCCTCTCCTTCCTCTCTGTTTCTCTCTTCCCCTCCCGCAGACAAGGCTCCATTGGAGCAAGGTTGGCCCAGGCGCTGAGGATGGCTCTGTGGCCTCTGCCTCAGGTGCTAGAATGGCTCTGGTTGCAGCAGACCAACACCCCAGATGAGCAGAGCATCACCCCCTGGTGGGCATTTTGAGTGGATCCCTGTCGGGTGCATGCGGGAGTCTGTCTGACTGCCTCCCCGTTTCCAGCTTCAGAAAAATACAAAAAGGAAAAAAAAAAATAGTACTATGCTAATTGCTCTATTTTACTTAAGAAAATGCAGAAAAAAGATTTTCAAATTTCAAAGCAAACACACTTTTTTCTTTCGGATGAAATGAGACTTTAAACCTGCCAAGATGGACTCAATGTATATTTTATAAAAGAGGCATCCTATCCTTGATCAGCAACACACTCTTCTTCTGATGTTGTCAGCTAAAAATAACATCAAGTGCATCAGGGAATCTTACTGACCTGCCAAGACCTGTATGGAAATTTAATCTTTAGTTATGAGCCGTTGAACATTAGATTAAGAAATATTTTCATTTGCTTCCTCAATTATTTTTATATTAAAATGAATTTAGTCCCTAGGAAACAAACTGAGTTGAATTACTAGAAATCGTATGACCTTTATTTTCCCACTGGGTGGGAAAAAGCTATGCTTGACCGACCTGGTTATAATTTTACATGAAGAAAGTACTTGACTTTCTCCCTCACCAACTTGGTCTGATTTCTGTACCTACTGTGATAGATATGAATATTTTAAAACAGGTCACTGCTTTCCCATTGCATAGTTTCACTCAATTAACTTGAATATCTTGTTGTGAATATTTAACTTGATAATTTTGTTGTGAATATCTTTTATTTTAGCTTAAATGCGAAATAAATTTATAAAACTCATAAAATAGTAAAAGTCATGTAATTCTTAAATAACTACTATATTGCCTACTTCCTTCACTTACTTTTCTGACATGATATTTGAGCAAGATCCCTCTTTAGGATTCAATGTATGTTTTGCATGAAGAGCTACTTTTATAAAGCCAATATACAATATATATTCACTTCTTCTTAACAATCATATTTATTTATTGTTTATTATTATTATTATTATTATTATTATTATTATTAGTGAGGGGGAAACAGACAGGGACAAACAGACAGGAAGGGAGAAAGATGAGAAGCATTAACTTCTTGCGCACTTTAGTTGTTCATTGATTGCTTTTTCACATGTACCTTGACTGGCGGACTCCAGCTGAGCCAGTAACCCCTTGCTCAAACCAGCGACCTTGAGATCAAGCCAGAGACCTTGGGCTTCACCCAGCGATCTCTGGGCTCAAGCCAGTGACCTTGGGTTCATGTCTATGATCCTGCGCTCATTCCGGGGACCTCAGGGTTTCAAACATGGGACCTCAGCATCCCAGGCCGATGCTCTATCCACTGCACCAACACCTATTCAGGCTCCTAAAGATTACATTTAAAGTAACAAGTGCAATATGCTATTAAAGTGAAATAATTTTCCAACTGTAATTTTATTTTAAGTAAATTTATGGAAGATAACAAATTATTTCTTAACTAAACACATTTGTTTGTATTTCATCCCTTCTAAAAAAATCAATTTCTGCCTGACCAGGTGGTGGCACAGTGGATAGAGTGTTGAACTGGAATGCCAAGGTCCCAGGTTCGAGACCCCGAGGTCACCAGCATGAGTGCAGGCTCATCTGGTTTGAGCAAAAGCTCACCAGCTTGGACCCAAGGTTGCTGGCTCGAGCAAGGGGTTGCTGGGTCTGTTGAAGGCCCACGGTCAAGACACATATGAGAAAGCAATCAATGAACAACTAAGGTGTCGCAATGCGCAACAAAAAACTAATGATTGATGCTTCTCATCTCTCCATTCCTGTCTGTCTGTCCCTATCTCTCTCTCTCTGACTCTCTCTCTGTCTGTGTAAAAAAGAAAAAAAATCAATTTCTGTGCTCTATTTTATTAACATTGAGGATCAGAATTCTTCTTGTGGATCTTTTATCTTAAGGTCTATACGTTTTCTACTGGTAATTCTCCTAAATAAAATTTTTGTTTTGGCCCTGGCCGGTTGGCTCAGCGGTAGAGCGTCGGCCTAGCGTGTGGAGGACCCGGGTTCGATTCCCGGCCAGGGCACATAGGAGAAGCGCCCATTTGCTTCTCCACCCCTCCGCCGCGCCTTCCTCTCTGTCTCTCTCTTCCCCTCCTGCAGCCAAGGCTCCATTGGAGCAAAGATGGCCCGGGCGCTGGGGATGGCTCTGTGGCCTCTGCCCCAGGCGCTAGAGTGGCTCTGATCGCAACATGGCGACGCCCAGGATGGGCAGAGCATCGCCCCCTCGTGGGCAGAGCATCGCCCCCTGGTGGGCGTGCCGGGTGGATCCCGGTCCGGCGCATGCGGGAGTCTGTCTGACTGTCTCTCCCTGTTTCCAGCTTCAGAAAAATGCAAAAAAAAAAAAAAAAATTTTGTTTTATTGAAGTTTATAAACTAATATAGAAATCAGCAATCTAAAATTTACATCCATGACTCTGCATCACTTCTTTAAGGTATTGGTGATGATATATTAAATACTGTTTTTCAGAATGCTCATGAGAATACTGATGATTTGGGTACTTATGTAGCAAAATAATAATGGCAAATTCTTAACCCCTGAATTTCAGCACAGTTGTGGCAGCTTCCTGATAATAAACAAGCAGTGTGTTCTCACAGTCATACTCAATAAAACAAACAAAAAGAGAAAAACGATTTAATTTATTGTGAAATTAAATAATTTAAGAAATCCTGCTCTTTTCCAAATAGTAACCCAAGTCTAAGTTCTGAAACTCCAAACAGAATTTAACAATGTCTGCAATCAGGACCTATCTTGACCTTATGTTTTTATTTGGTTTCTCTACTGCAGGGTTTGGGAACCTATGGCTCACGAGCCAGATGTGGCTCTTTGATGGCTGCATCTGGTTCACAGACAAATCTTTAATAAAAATAATAATAACGTTAAAATATAAAACATTCTCATTTATTACAATCCTACTGCTCATGTTCATGGTTGCGGGTGGCTGGAGCCAATCACAGCTGTCCTCGGGAACAATACCAAATTTTTATTGGATAATGCATAACGTACATGGGTCATTGTATGGCTCTCATGGAATTACATTTTAAAATATGTGGCGTTCGTGGCTCTCTCAGCCAAAAAGTTTCCCGACTCCTGCTCTACTAAAACACAGGAACTAGTTAGCCAGTGTTTTGTGTCCAGGAGGAAGGAAGAGAAAGATCAGTATATAATGTGTATATTCTACCCTCTAAGTGTCTTAAATCTTCTTAAATTTCATTGTTCTCTCCTGCTTATTCATTATAAAGGAGAAATTAACCCTCAGATAAAGCTGGGTGTTAATAAAAAGGTAAATTTTGAATGTAAAACATTTTCATTATATTAGCAGATTGGGCAAGAGCAGTACCCATTGTTACTTTGGAATTATGGTTAGTATTATAAAAATGTTTACTTTCTGTGCCCCTGTACATTAATACAATTCTAATTGTAATTATAAAATTGACCTTTATTTTATTATATTTCTAGTCATGAAAGTATTAAGTCAGTAAATGTTTAGAGTATTACAAAAATGAATCCATTGAAGAACAGTATGGGAAATTCACCCAAAATCCATTAAAACAATTTTATATAAAGTAAACTTTTTGTTATTAAATATTAATAATCAACTTTCAAAATTTGAGATTTTTTTATCTAATGTACTTAATAATTTATAAAATTTTCTGTGAAAAAACTTTATAATTATTTATAAACTTATTTTTCTTAAAAAATCTATAAATTTATGAAACAAATGTGCTTGTAATAACACTGACCTATTCCTTGAGATTATTAGGTTGAATTTGAAATATAAGGTATCTTGAAAGTTCAATATAAAATAGCTTACTTTTTTGTGTAATAAATGTGTATTTATTATTTGACAACACATTTTTTATATAAAACTAATCAGATTGCCCACAGAAATATTCTGAGAAATTATCTGAGCTACATGATTTAGAATTTATTATTTGCATTTTACTGAGTAATTCTATTTACCATAATTTTTTCCTTAGGATTGTTTGCTTGAATGATCTACTTAGCCTTGATTACAAGAATACAACACACTACTCATAAATATAAAGATTCACACTTTTCAAATAGTTGCTGAAGAGTATAATTTTCTAGAAACATATTTAATAGTGTATCTTATTCACATTTTTAATTAGACCAATAGCAAATATATCAAAATTGTCATTTGATATATACTGTGTAACATTTAGTGTAAAAATATTTACTTAGGTCTGAGTTAAATGTATTTCCCTACTTATGGACAATATAACCTGAAGAGACTGAATATAAAAGGAATAATCGCCAGTAGAGACAAACAGAAATCCTATTTGCCAACGAAGCACAGCCTGAGAAATGTTTGTGACTACGTCTATTAGAAAAGCAATGTATAACAATAGTTAAATGACCTTAGCTTTTTAAAAGAAAACTTTTATTTCCCCAATGGTTGCTCTAGATAGTTTGATTATGTGTAACTATGGAATATTATAGATAGTTGGAATCATATAATATGGTAACTGGTTGAAATTATACCTTCTTATTCACAAAATGACCAGTATACAACAGAGTACTGTTGATAGGTTTTTATAGATTTAAAATAGCACAGTTTATTCAGAAAAATAAATCAAAGAAAAATTTAATGTGTGTGTAGTCCAAATCTGATGCAGAGTGAGGAGATCATTAATAATGATTGCATTTAATAGGATACACAATTTATGCACAAAGCTTTTCTCATTATGACATGCTTCAGTAAGTCAGGGCATAGGAGTGAATGGAATTAGATACTGAAATTTTTATAAAAATTTCCTAAAATTTTGAGGGCAATTTAGCTAAATGTTTCTACTTCTTAAGGTAATTTAAATGGGTCTGTGTAAGTTATATTCAGAGACTTTTTTTTTCTAATTTTGGTAAGAAAATTAACTCTACTAACCTTAAATATAAAGTTCAGTGATTGATAATTTTGCCCCAAATAAATAAAGAATGATAATGAGGAGAACTGTTAGATGCTTATTGATTACAATAACATGAAATTAGTTTAATTACTTTTATGTATGCCATGTTGGCAAATTGTACAGAATTATGAAAAAATAACACTACATTTAGATCAGTTTTTAACTGAGAAATCTGATATTTTGACCCAAAAGAGACAGATTTTTATACATTTTGATATTAAGGTCATGAATTTAGAAGCTTTGGAAAACATCTAAATCATTAGTAGCAACAAGATATGTCTCTTGTTACTTGCACATTGCCAGCACAAATACTTTTGATTATTAGCATTGATTATAAACTCAGGTATTGGGGCAATGGGCTTTGATGAATATCTTAATAGGAAATTTATGTAGAAATAAAAACCTCCATATATTTTTTTGTACAGCTGATATTATCGTGTGTGTGTGTGTATGTGTGGTGTGTGTGAAGTGCTGCATTAGCCTAGGTTAAAAAAAATAAAATGGTTAGATGCCTCCCTAGTGATCTCACAAAATAGTATTTGTTACTTCATGAATTTACCTTAGTCTAAGCCAGTGGTTCTCAAACTTTGTGAAGTTGGGGCACATTTAAAATTCTACAAATAATTGTAGGCACACTATATACAAATTATGTTATAATAATTAAATGAAATATTAAAGAAAAGAATATAAAGTCCAAGTGTGCTTTTATGTTAATTAAACAAATAAATATGACAAAATTAAATTTATTCTGACATTAGAAACATTTTTATGTTACATTTTTTGAGTTACACTTTTTAGAATTTGTAACAAAGGGGTTAAAAAATAAAAAAAAGACAAAAAAGTTATCTTTTTATATATATAGATACATTCTTAGTAAGATTTAGTAAATTCAGCAGGTCTCGGCACGAATGTGTTAAGTTTTTTTCATTTTTGTGTTTATGAGAAATATGAGCCTGATGTGTCCTAGCGATTTCTTCAATGTCTGGGCATATATTTGAAAGGCAGACTCTCATTTCCTTGTCAATACATTGAAGAATCCCTCTCTTTTTACTCTTAATTGTGTTGAGGGTAGAAAATCCTAATTCACATAAATAAGATGTTAAAAATTGTAGTAAAATGTTCAAAGCTTTTTAAGATATTGCCACATATTGTTCTTTTATAGAAATCCAAAAGGCTTCCAGAGATAATTCCTTATGTTTAATCATCAATCCATGATCAGTGGATATAGCTGCCAGTTCTTCTTTTGTTAATGTTAAACCAAAATCACTTGAAGCTTCCATAAATGGGTTTCTAATCCAATCGTATTGTTCAGTGTTAAGTGATGGAAAATGCTATAAATTAAATTCTGCCCGTCAGCCTTCAAGTCCTATTTTATTTACACTTAACTTTTGCTCACTTCCAGAATTGGATTCCTCAATATCATGCTTCTTTTTGAGAAATCTATTCATTTTATTTGAGTGTGTTTATCTAAAAATAATATAATAATGTGTTAATAATAAATATAATAATGATGTGTTAACAAAAAGAGCGGTATTTCCGTAATGAAATGGTATAATGGAGTAACCGTATTTATTTTTATATCTGGGCACATGCCACAAACCAGCAGAGCTAGTAATTCCAGATTCCAAGTGTGAATAGATCAGAATTGAGAAAATATGAAGTTGGGAGGCAAAAACAAAGTGCTCCCAAAAACTGCATCTTACTTTATTTATAGGGCAAAGTGAGGCCATTAACAAATCTTAACTTTACACCAAAAAAAGGATAGAAGAAACTTGCCTCCAGTCTTCCCAGGGAACATGGGGAGTAGCGTAAACAATCCAGCATCACAGCGTAACAGCCTTTTGCAACCTAATCAGGCAAGTGAGGTGGGGGGTTGGGCAGACTGTCAGCTTACAGCCAATTCCCCACACCTCTGGCCCCTAAAAATCTAAACTCCAAAAACCCTGTTGGTTTTTTGGTCCCCAACAGGTACCTGTTTCTCTGGAATATCATAGGACACACCTGGAAATCTTCTAGGGTGCACTGGTGTATGCTTTGAGAACCACTAGTCTAATCTATACCCTTCAACCCTGTAAGCTTATAAAACTGATTATATCATCACACCTAAGGGGAATTCATTACTCAACATTAAACTCACTTTTGATGTCTTATGACCCTGATGCTTGAACTTAGAACACAAACTTATTAAGGGGTGAGAAATAGAAGTGTCTTGGGTACCAGAACACTCAACGCCTACTTCTGTTTTCCCCAGTAGGCATAAACACAAGTCAAAAAGGTATGGAAAATACATTTTCTTGCTGACAAACCATTTGTTTAAGCTTTATGCACTATTGATATTTTTCTTAGTAATTTAAAGTTTACTAATGTCTCCTTAGCCAGAAATGAAGTGGCAAAGAATTTTCTGAAGATTGTTTTTATGGTTCCCAAAAATAAACATAATTACTAATGAAGAAATGTACATGTATAAAATAAATATCTAGATACTATTACATAATAAATATATGGATGATCACTGTATTTGTTTATAATTACAATTTTAAAATATTGCTTATTTTGGATTAAAATCTTAAATATATAAAAATATTTACATTAATTTACATTTATAACCACTTTTAATTAATCAATAATTACAAAAAATAATAATTTGTGAATGTGATATGTCCTGGTCATATAGCTCAGTGGTTAGAGCACTAGAAGCTCAAAGGTTGCCCGTTTGATTTCTGATCAAGGCACATACAGGAACTCCTGCTCTCTCCCTTCCTCTCTCTTATATCAATAAACTAAACATTTAAAAATAAAAAAAAGAATGTGACATATCACAGGAAAGACCTATCAAATATTAATATATAAATATTATCATTGCTATTTAAAAAATATATAAAACTTTAGTCTTTACATTTGAAATATACTACATTTTATTATAGCCCTTGCCTAGCATTTTGAAACATTGCTTTTACACATTAAACTTTAAAATAGACATGCACATACACCAGTCCAAACTCAATATGTAGATTTAATTAAATAGAGTCAAATCTGCGGTACAGTAACAACAGCAGTAACTTTTTATATATATATATATATATATATATATACAGAGACAGAGTCAGAGAGAGGGATAGACAGACAGGAACAGAGAGAGATGAGAAGCATCAATCATCAGTTTTTTCGTTGTGACACCTTAGTTGTTCATTGATTGCTTTCTCATATGTGCCTTGACCATGGGCCTTCAGCAGACTGAGTAACCCCTTGCTTGAGCCAGCGACCTTAGGTTTAAGCTGGTGAGCTTTTGCTCAAACTAGATGAGCTCACGCTCAAGCTGGCGACCTTGGGGTCTCGAACCTGGGTCCTCCGCATCCCAGTCCAACACTCTATGCACTGCGCCACCGCCCAGTCAGGCTACACAGCAGTAACTTTTGAAATATATCTAATTCTTCAATGAGTAATGAGACTAGATCAGAAATTTTTCATTTTAAAATTCTTCATTTTATTAATAAATATTTATTGCAAGTTCACTATATGATAGATATAAGATTAGGTCCAAAGAATACCAAAATGGATAAAAATGGTTCCCACCTTTGAAGAGGTAATAAGAGCTTGTCCATGATCAGAAGAAATGTCAGGATAGTTTGTAAGATCAAAACCAAAGTTAAATCAAAGGGTTAAGGAACTTCGCCTTATTTCTTATCAATTTCCCTAGTTTATCTAGGGTTGACCTTCCTTAACTCTGATTTCTAATGTTTAAATGTTTCCTATGTTTGCCTCTATATTAGCTGCTGTCTGTGAGACACAATGTAGATAATACAATGACCAGCAGAGAAGTCTTGGTCAGTTAAAAGAAAAATCAGTAATGCAGGATTTGGGGTTAGATTCAAAGACGCTGACATAGCTCTGTGTTAACATTTTCTAATTTTAATGTAAATTTTATCTTAGACTGTCTTAAATTAACCCTCCTGAAATATATAATTTAGTCAAACAATTAATTTCTGTCGATTTTGTTGGATACTTCAGGTTTTTGTTGTTAATTTTAGTGCTGCTTCCACATGGTCTGGGTATTCTGGGACTTTTGGAAAACGGTTTAATATTCTTTTTTATAATGTATGGGGTTTTATTTCTTTCTACATTTTAGAAGATTTTACAATTTTATGATTTCTCGGCTATTGGAACTTTTGCTAGGATTCTGAAATTTGACAAATGTGCATTGGGTCATACACTGTGGGCTATCATTTTTTTTATTCCCTTAGGGATTTATTGAGTTATACAAGTTTTTTAAAAATCATATTGAAATGCCCTCATGATTTAATATAAGCTTGATTATGACATTCAAAATTACCTTTATGCAAATTTCACACTGCTCTTAATTTTCCTTGAGTCATTCAATTCTAAGTCATCTGAAAAAAATTTCATTCTGAACTATACCTAGTTAAGATAATTCATCAGAAGTCTACCACATATAATTAAAAGGTTAAAAAAATTTAAAAGCAACTAAATAACTTTCCTCTAGGATTAATAATTAGAACCCCAAATATCTTAATATCTTTATTAGAAAGGTCTTCACAGTAATTTTATAAAATTGTAAATAATGGCAATTTTTGTAAACTAACCAAAAGAGCTGATCTTTAGTATAAATGCATGAGTCAGCTGACAAACTGATGCAAATATAAAATATTTCCAATGGCAATTCCCAAAATATAGAAACACTTTTTAATTTTCAAAAAAAAATAACTTCTTCTTGTGATTTATTTAAAAATTATCCTAGAGCTTAGTTTCTTGACCACTCATTTCACTGTGTATTTGGATTAAAATATTTTATTATTACATATATTAGGAGTTTGTTTATATGCAGTCACATTGTCCTGATTACAAAGAACTGCCTTAAAATCTATTTGCACTAGTATATTTATTAGATTTTGTTCTGTCTTTATAATTGTCTTGTTTGTATCTTTAGAAAATAGAAGTAAATAAAATTACTTTTACTGGCATAGTGTTGTTCAGCTTAGACCATAAGAAAATCTATCATCAATTTACAGTTATTATTTGTTTAGTTGAATCACTATTACTGCATTCTGATTTTAGAATGACTAGTGATTAAATCAGATGCATGACAATTCACAAATCAACTAAAAACCTTATTATGATGGTCTTTAAATCTCATGCTATAATCATTTCATATTTATTAATCAAGATTATTAAGAAATTTTTTGTTCCTATGTTTCCAATTGGTTTTTATACTCCTTAACTTATAATTAGATTGGAGTATCCAGGAACAACCCAGGAGAGCAAATTTTGATGACAGATAATCAACTTTAGTGAACTGAAAAGTCAATTAAAATAATGGGCTAAAAGATACAGAATATTATTCTCAATAAACTAATTTCAAATAAATAGCAAATGACTGAAAGTTTTCAACTTCTCTATTATAAGCAGATAACTTAAAAATATTTTCTATGTAGTCACACGCATTATAATAGAGATAGGACTGTCTGTTTTGAAGGTGTCTGTATATCTTTTTGCTCCATGGTTACATGGGTTTCATTCCCTTTTTAATGTAAATAAACATTCTGTTCTTGATCAAGTGAATAAATCAAAGCACATTTATTTAAAAAATCCATAAAAGTGGATTTGTATTGCTATGGCCTAAAATAGTTTAATTTAGACTGATTAAAGTAGAAGCTTGAATGTTTGTTGGTGGAAGGAAGAATGAAAAGGAGGAAGGAAGAGAGAAAAAGGGGAAGGAGAGAAAGAAGAAAGGGAAAAAGAAAAGAAGGAAGGAATAAAGAGAGGGAGGGAAGAAAAAGGAAAAGATGATATATGTGTGTGTGTGTGTGTGTGTGTGTGTGTGTGTGTGTGTGTATATATATATATTTTTTTTTTATTCCAGTGAGCAGATAATAAATAAGCAAAGCCTCAGAGTACTGCATTTTGTTTCAAATGAAGAATTTTGAAATTAGGTCAATAACTAAAGGTGAACGCTGGCCAGGTAGCTCCATTGTTTAAAATGTCCCAATTCACCAAGGTTGCAGGTTCAATTCCCAATCTGAGAACATGCAAGAATCAACCAATGAATGCATAAATAAGTGGAATAACAAAGTGATGTTTCTCTCTCTCTCTCTATCTTACTATCTCTCTCTAAAAATCAATCAATAATTTTTATTTTAAAGAAAAGGTGAAAAAAGGTTGAGCCTCATAGCAATGTTTGAGAGACAAAGAATCTTCATTACAACCTATGAGCTGAGATTATGCACATACTCCACCTAAATACAGTGAGGTCTATCTAGCCACCTATGTGGAAAATTTTCACAAGGTAGTGAAATTTTGCAGAGAACATTATCATTCAAAGACATTTACAAATGACTATTTTTAAATAACAACAAATAAAAAAATAGACAAGAAAAGCAATGGAGATGTAATCAAAGAAGTCCAGTAATTAAACCTAAATATCTGTGGAGTTTGAATATTCAACATTGAAAACTTCAATCAATTTCATGAATTTTTAGTTTGTATTTCTAGAAATGCAACGGTACCAAAGATTCTGAAATTAGTATTGATACCAAGAAGCACTCAGCCTGGAGTGTAGAAAGAGACCATAGGTTAGAAGACTTTGGGTGAAGACATAACCACAGATGTCTGAAACTTTCCACAAAATCCTGGGGAATAAAGAGCAATCATGTGTAGCACACCTGTTTGTCATTATATATATATCTATATATATCTATATCTATATATATAGATATATATAGATATATATACACACACATATATACATATATTTAAATGTTTATATACATACACATACATATGTCATTATATATGTCATTTCATTATATACATACACACACATATATATACATGTATGTATATATGTATATGTATACATGTGAAGTTTCAGACTTCAGAGAGTATATAATAAGCTCACTTATCCAGGGCTTCTAATTGGTTAAATCAAGCATACTAAGGATAATCTTTCTTTTGATTAATTTAAAGCCAAATGTTTAGAGTCAAATTAAAACTGAGACCCCTAGATTAGTGTCTGATTGATTAACAGAGAAATGGCCACTGCCTCTATTTTTTCACCAAAAATTTAGAGGATTATGAGCAATAGAGTTCAGTTTAAATAAGTTGACATATACAAAGCCATCACATTGGGCTTATGTTGATGGTTTCAGTTATTTCAGATTTCACTGGTATTATACACAACCTTTAGTTAAACAAATATTATTAGATTGTATATCAAAGCCACCTAGAAATAAATGATTTAAATAGTCATTTACAGTCATTATCCTGGGATTAAACTGAGCTGACCTGGAAATGCAATAATGCTAGTAAAATGCAGTCCTATCAGGCCCTGGCCAGTTGGCTCAGGGGTAGAGCGTCAGCTTGGCTTTCAGGAGTCCCGGGTTCGATTCCCGGTCAGGGCACACAGGAGAGGTGCCCATCTGCTTCTCCACTCCTCCCCCTCTCCTTTCTCTCTGTCTCTATCTTCCCCTTCCGCAGCCAAGGCTCCATTGGAGCCAAGTTGGCCCAGGCACTGAGGATGGCTCCATGGCCTCTGCCTCAGGCACTAGAATGGCTCTGGTTGCAACAGAGCAACGCCCCAGTAGGACAGAGCATCGCTCGCTGGTGGGCATGCTCAGTGGATTCTGGTCGGGCGCATGCGGGATTCTGTCTGACTGCCTCCCCGTTTCCAACTTCAGAAAAATACAAAAAAAAATGCAGCCTTATCCCTGTTCAATCTTGATTCAAAAACACTCTAATCATTTCTAAACATGTATACAAATGCCAGAAGTACTAATAATAAAGACATGAACTGACTGATCCAAATTCTATATATTTTCATGATATTTAGACGATAAATCTGAGCTTTTTTTTTTTTTTTTTTTTGACACAGTAGTCTGGCCAGGATACCTTTCAGGCATTCTCTCCTTTCAAGTGCTTTGTCAAATAGCAGCTTTAGGGTTTGGACTTGTAAGAAACATACCTGAGTCCAAATTTTGTTTTGACATCAACTACAAATGTAAATGTAAACAGGTTACTTAACCTCTTTGAGGCCCAGTTACTTCTTACCTAATAAAATTATTGTAAATATTAAATGAATACTAAATGGAATATTAATTAAAAGGTTTGTTTAGTGCTTAACCAATCACAGATGCCCAATAAGTTTTATTAAGGTTTAGTTACTGATCCCTAATGAACGAACACGCATTAAAATTTTCAACCATTGCCCTATGAATTCTCCCATTATTTAGGATGGTCACTGCATAACTTCACAGTTCACAGAGATATTTTAAGTTCCCTTTTATAAGATTTTGGCTTACAATTTACATAATAATTTTTATAACTTCCCGATAATTGAAATACTTTGTAAGAGTAACTTCTCTGGTCAGCAGTAAAGACTGAGGAATAGTCTAAAAGATGGTTCCTATTTCTTACATCATTAGTGTCTTTATATTAAGCCATGATGGCATTAAAATTGAATGAGAAAAAAAAAGAGAAAAAAATTGAATGAGAAAGTTACCAAATGTCCTTGCTTTGTTAAAATGCTTATTATAATCTTACACACACACCCCTACACATACACAGAATGATTTGAGGATATACTGGGGTCAAAGAAATAATGTTTTAATGCTGTTTCCCATAACAGTGTTTTATACCCTCCCCCAAATCATCATTTCAAATCTTTGAGAGATTTTCATTATTTTTATTAAGTGTTAGTGTCCTACCAGGCAGTGGCACAGTGGATAGAGTGTTGAACTGGGATGCAGAAGATCTAGGTTCAAATCCCTGAGAATGCTGACTTGAGTGCGGGCTTATCTGGTTTGAGCAAGGCTCACTAGCTTGAGCCCAAAGTCTCTGGCTTGAGCAAGGGGTCACTCACTCTGCTGTAGCCCCCCGCCCCATCAAGGCACATATGAGAAATCAATCAATGAATACTAAGATGCCACAACGAAGAATTGATGCTTCTCATTATTTTCCCTTCCTGTCTGCCTGTTCCTTTCTGTTCCACTCTTTGTCTTTCTCTGTCTCTGTCACACACACAAAAAAAAAAAAAAAAGAAAGAAAAGAAAAGAAAAACAAAACTTTGGTTAGTGACTGCTATATGTCAGAGAGCCAGTTGTGTTCAATGGGAACTATGGAGAATTAGATGTAGATCTGGTCTTCAAATAGTAGACCCTTACTTTTAGATCAAATTTAGACAGTATTTGATTTTTATATTATATGTTTATACTATAATAAAGCACTCATTTATAAAAATCAATTATTTTCAGGATTTTTTTTTACTTTATAACAGTTTTCAGTATAATTTATAGATATTTATACTTAGTACTTCAGTATATTTTCTTATTGAGATATGTGATGAGTTGATGCTCTTACTCTTTATTTTTAAGAGAATGAGTAAATACTGACATTTAACTAATATATACCAAAATTATTTTCTACTTTTATTTACTGTTTAATCACTTTGTTGTAAGTTTTTTATTTAAAATAGTTGAAAAGTTACAAAAATTTTTAAAAATTATACAAAATCTTCATTTACCTGTCATATAGCTTCCCTCAGCATAAGATTTTCATAACCATCTTGTTGCTTAATTTTAGTTTAGTATTTCTCTTCTCTAGATTATTATAATCTTATCTAATCTGTCACATTAAATTTCTTCCTGTCCACAGACCATCTTTTAAATGCCCTAAGAAGTATGTTGAAATTTGATTGTCACTGTAGACTCTTCTGAATGTAATTTGGAGCAATCTTGAAAGCATTGATGGTCTAATGATAATTATTAATGGAAAAAAAAAAAGGTTAAGTGAGGTAAAATATTTAAATAAATCTTATTTCCCCTTCCAGTAAAGTGATTATTACTTAAAACTGTAAAACAATCTTAGATACAGTAAAATTTCTTTTCTTTATGTTTAAGTAATAATTTTGAGGAGATGGAAAACTTTTAATTACAGCTCATGTAAAGAGAGGATACAGTATACAATGTCTTTGCTAATCAAGTAATAACCATGATTCATTTTTTTACCAGATATATATATAATATATATATATATATTATATATATATATATTTAATTATGAGCCACTGAATTGACTTTGCTAAAATTATTATTAGGTACATGCTAACTAGATTTTTTGAAAAAACAAATCAAAATGATTTTTTTTCTTGTTCATTGAAGTATATTAAATTTTGTTCATCTCAGAGATTGCTTAAAATTAAAAAAAAATTAAAGCATTCTTTTTCCTTTTGTTCACACAGAACATTGAAATATATCCTAATGAAATCTAAGTAATCAAATATAAATATTATTTTAGGAAAATCACTTAAGCCCTAAACAAGCTGTTTTCTACTGCTTTAGGTGAATCATATATTTCTGTTTAGTCACCAACAGCAGTTTAGTGAATAGGCTGATACCCCAGATCACATATGAATTATTGAATGAAGTTTAGATGCCAGACTCTAACACAAATCACAGAATATTGCTGAGTAAACCTAAAGGGTCACAAAGACTTTGCTGAAGAATTATTTTTATTTTATTGATTTAACTTTAAGTATAAAATAACTAAGAAGAGTTGTGTTGGTCTTAGAAGATAAATTCCTTCCCTGTGTTTATGCAAGAGAGGTTTCAGTGATAGATGGCCTGAGAAAACATTTCAAAATTGAACTGACTTAGTAATAGCAGCCTAAAATATTCACTATTTTCTGATTTGCCCTGGATATTGGAGAAGGCCTAAAACTAGTCCTTTCTTTCAATGAGCTTGTACTCTGTGTGTAGATGGCAAAATTGCATGTATTGACCTTAATACTCTTTTCCTTCTCTTTTGGGCAAATGATCAGTTTTACATCAAGGGCACCATTCCCTTGTATGTGGTAATTAGCTCTTTGCTAACCAATCTCTTGTATGAAAAGAGTGAATGCCTTAGAAATAGAACTCCATATTTATTTCTCCATTACTGCAAAGTGGCCCTCACGTATTAGATGATCAATAACTATGTAGTTATCGATTGGGTGAAAGAAGAATAAAGGGAAAAAGGCAAATAATGTAAGATGACAGTTCTAAAAACAGATATGGTTGTTCAATGTAAGAACTTTTAAGTTTGAAGAAAGTCAGTCAGCTCATCTCAAATAGCGGAAATTCAAGAGCAGTTAGGCAGTCAGGAATAGAGCAGCTCTAGTAAACAGCTTCTCTCCTCCCATCTTTTTCATGGGCATCTAATTAGCCTACAGCTCTCTGTGCATGTGCTTCTTTCTCCTCTGTTTACCAACGAGCTTACTCTGCTCTCTCATAACTTCTGCTACTTTGCAACTGGAGCTTTCATCTGGTGCTTCAAGTCTTCTCTGATCTAAACACCTGCACTACAGTTTCTGTGGGGCCCGATCCATGTATTTGAATCTGTTTAGCCCAGCTCGTGTTTGTCTGACTACACTATTCAATTCTGCTATAGTGCCAATGGATTCACACATATACACACACACCCATACATACCCCCATGTGGGCACAATAAATTTGCACTGTAATTCAGCTCACGGCTGGTTGCCTCCTACATTTTTCTACGTTATAATTTCCTATAAGAAGAGGACGCTTTTCCATTTGCTCTCATAAAGTTTAACAGCTGTTAGCTCTCCTTGTATTAGCTTAGATCATTCTTACAAAATTGCACAATTTTGAAATCCTGAGCCAATTCAAGGTCAGTCTCATTTATTTAAAGAGGTAACATTTAGCATTATTAAGGGGCAACAGGTGATTATTTCGTTGGGGTCCTTTGTCTACTAAGCTATCTACTAAAGACTGCTAATAGTCCCTTTTTACTTAACTTACAAGTTAACTCTAGGAACCTTCTGCTGCTTAAAAGTAAATATATTATTGCAATGGAAATTTAAGTTCTTTCAGAATCTGGGGCACAAATAGTTTTTTCTGCATAATATAGACAACTCTGTGAATTTTAGTGCTGTACTTTGGCACGTAGGTAGATATATATGGGTCTCCACAGTCCTTACCGATGACATTCAGATCTTTAACAATATTTTCAGTATGTTTTTTAAATTTCAACTAAACAATCATCTCCTAGGAGAATGATTTTTTAACTGAAACTATTAATTAATTTTATATTTGTTTATTTTTGTGATAAATTTTACTGTTTTAAATCAAATTTTATACCTGAAACTTTAACTGCAATACCTTTGGTATTTAATTTAGGCTGGTTTCAAATGGCTTAAAAGCTTTTCATTAGGGATCCAGTTACCTTCTAAGATTATTTAACCTTTAGCTATTTCACGTAGAATAATTTTAATGAAGTTATAACCTAGGAGCTATAAGTAATAGTGCTGAGAAGTTTTAGATATGATTAGAGTATGAATAGAAGAGGGAATAAACTAGTAGGAAAGGAGACAATAGTTGCGATTGGAAAATAAAAGAAAAAGAGAGGCAGAGACATACATTAGATTCCTTCTCATTACCTTTGTGCCTGTTCCTTGCATCCTCTTCATAATTATTAGGGTTATTTGAGTGTTCTTGTATTCTTGGGAGCCTCTCAGCTACTGTGGAATCTCTGGTCTCATCTCTGAACACCTAGTAGAACTTCACTTAGTCTTTATGGTTAACAAAGAACTTTTCTTTCTTTTTCTTTTTTTTCTTCTTTTTTGTGACAGAGACAGAGAGAGAGAGACAGAGAGAGGAACAGATAGGGACAGTCAGATAGAAAGGGAGAGAGATGAGAAGCATCAGAGACAGAGACAGAGAGAAGAAAAGATAGGGACAGACAGGAAGGGAGAGAGATGAGAAGCATCAGTTCTTTATTGGGGCTCCTTAGTTGTTCATTGATTGCTTTCTCATATATGCCTTGGCCGGGGCCTCTTGCTCAAGCCAGCATCCTTGGGCTTCAAGCCAGCTACCTCTGGGCTCAAGCCAGTGACGATGGGGTCATGTCTATGATCCCATGCTCAAGCCAGTGACCCCACACTCAAGCTTGTAAGACCGTGCTCAAGCTGAATGAGCCCACACTCAAACCGGCGCTGGCCACCTCAGAGTTTCAAACCTGGCTACTCTGAGTCCCTACTGGGACACTCCATCCACTGCGCCACTGCATGGTCAGGCAAGGAATTTTTTTATATAAGTGTATTTTCTCGATATTGTTACCACTCAAGTAATATTAAAAAATCATTCTTGATAAAAAAAAAAATTTTACCCTATGGAGATCTAAAGTAGTTTAACTACATTTTTATGACTCATTTTTATTATTAAATATTCAATAGTGACTCATATGATACTACATTTGTATGCCAATCTTATTACCCTTTATAGAATTCACAACAGCACTTGCTGTGTTTGATAAATTAAATATCTCTTAAATGCCAGACATTGAAGAATGCCCTGAAATGCAAATTTTAAGGCCAAGATGGTCAGAAAATATTTGATCAACTTAAACTGTTAATAAATAAAAACACAGTTAAAAGAGTCAGATGACCCTTCTTTATAAAAAAAAAAAGAGAGACTAAATAAGCCTTTATATTAGAAATAATAGTGCTGTCATTCATTTGTTGAATGGTATATGATTAGGCTATATGTTATAAATAAATAATACATATTAGATTCCTATATTCTGGGATTTATTGGAAGAAGAAAAGGCATTACTGTGTTTTGAGGTTAATAAAATATATTATTTGATCTTTACAATTATTTTATTCTTAAGAATCTTAAGAAGAACTGTGTAAATTTTATGACTTCAAATAACTGTAATAGTACAATATGCAAATAAATGTTTTTGCATACTAGAGAACGTGAACATATTTAGTTAGTATCTTTCAGATTAAAAGATGTGTAACTATTTAAATGTGTTTATGTATAGAAAGCTTAAAATTAAGAATGGCCTATTATGTAGCACTTCTGCTTTCTTAATTTATAAAATAATTTTTATTTAATTACTATTCCTGAGAGGAACCCCAAAGATCTGATTTCAAAGTGCACTACAAATTTTAGAAATGTGTTTCCGCAAATGGGCACTAATATATTTAAATTATAGTATTGTCTGCAGTAAAGATAAGATTAAGGGATGCACCAGGAGTTGAGGTCAAAAGTGTGTATCAAAGCCTGAAGAGAAGTGTTTCAAGAAGAAAGATAGACATACAGTAGTTGTTAAAAGCGTGCTATTTGTCCCAGGAGATTACTTAATATTCAGATCTCATGAAACACATAGTAATATTGGAACAAAAGCTAGGGAATTTCTCTTTTAGTAACATGGGCATATTAACATTAAACCTTTCCATTGTGTACCTAAGTGCCTCAGAAGTGGTCTGATCGTGTAAAGAGCAGTCCTAGATGAAGGCTAATGCATCTTAGTGAAGTTCTCTGTCAAGCTGATTGAAGCTGACAGGCCTGTGCTAGTTGCAAAGAAAACTTCATGGAGAGTTAGGAACAGATGCTGAACAATATGGCACATTTGATTTCATGCTGCTCACACATGCCAGCCCCTGGCAGTCTTTATGAGGTCAGAGGATTAGTAAAATTGTAGTCAGCAGGAATACGGGGTATATAAGGGGAAGGAACCAAGCAGGTGTGCTGAAATGAGTTAGGTGTGGGCTTTCCCCATGTGTGTCTGACTTGCCCTTCAGCATATGGCCATGGAATCAAAGGGGAAAAAACTAACGTTCTAAAAATTCAGTCTAAATAATGTAACTAGTTAGGTCTTTATACATGTTGAATATGAACAGTATAGGTATGTTGTATTAAACATATGCTGATCTTAATTTTAATGTTTCTTTAATAATCTAAATTTTGATGATCATTCATAAAAATACATCACAAGATAAAATAGGATAATATGCTGATGTCAATAATACGGTTAAGATTCTAAGCCATTTGGGGTTCAGATGGTTCTGATATTCTTAGTTTATTCCAATTATCTCTATTAAAATAAGTTCATGTCTAATTATTTTTATTCTCAACATAAATTATTGTACTAATTTTCACAAATATTAATGATGAGCCATACTCACTCATGAATACTTGTGTACAAATTGTTTTAGATTTACTGAGCAGTTTCTAAGTAACTAATGGCTAGAACTTTACTATATGATGATAAAGGACTTACGATATCTAGCATTCTGACATATTTTGAAAATTCAGTTTTTTATTAACTCAAAACTTATATGTCACTGATACATGATTCATTCAAATCCATTCTCCAAGATGAGTTACTAAAGTGAAACACCAAAGAGATTCCCCAAGACAACAATTTATAATCTGCATTGTAACACTTGGTATTAGATTGAAGTACAGGGTCAAGATAACCCTTTTTCTTGATTTGTTTTCTCTAAGATGTTTCTTACTGGCAGTAACCTAAAACTGCATATTTAAAGTGAAGTAAAATGAACAAAAACAGATATAAAGTTAAAATATATTTATATTAATATCAGCTTTGCATTATCAAATGATATAACCAACTTGTGTATTTTGGGGATCTTATTAACTTTTTTTTTTCATAAGAAAATACATAAATTCTGTATCCTGACCGGGCGGTGGTGCAATGGATAGAGCGTAGGACTGGAATGTGGAAGACTCGGGTTCAAAACCCCAAGGTTGCCAGCTTGAGCGCAGGCTCATCGAAACCTCAAGGTTGCCAGCTTGAGTATGGGCTCACCAGCTTGGACCCAAGATCGCTGGCTTGAGCAAGGGGTCACTCGGTCTGCTGTAGCCCCCTCCCCCAGTCAAGGCACATATGAGAAATCAATCAATGAACAACTAAGGTGCTGCAATGAAGAATTGATGCTTCTTATCTCTCTCCTTTCCTGTCTGTCCCTATCTATCCCTCTTTCTGTCTCTCTCTCTGACTTTGTCACAGAAAAAAGAAAGAAAAAGAAAATACATAAATTCTTTAAAGACCTAAGAGCACTTTTCAGTGTATTACTAAAATAGTATTCTGCGATTAGTTAGGTAGCTTAGCTCTCAAATAACCTTAGAAATCTCTGTACAGTCACTTCAATTAAATACTAATAATTTACCCCAGTGTGTAGTGCACAAAGACATGCATGTTTTTTTTTCCCTTAAAAGCACTTTATCTTTAGATCCAGAGGAGTGTAAATGTGTGTGTACCTACATATCTCTATGTGTGCATGTGTGTCTGTTGCGGACTGCCTTTAAGGACTTAGAGAAAATTGGATCATAAACTATAAACTTTCCTATATGTTCCCTATAATATGTATACTTAAAGTGGTAAAAAAAATGTTAAAGCTAGTAAACAAAATTGATTATTAATCAATTTTAATGCCAAACAGAAGTCTTCAAGGTAAAATAAAATAAAGAAATATAATAAAAAGATAAGAGCCTGACCAGGCAGTGGCATAGTGGATAGAGCGTCGGACTGGGATGCAGAAGACCCAGGTTCGAGGCCCCGAGGTTGCCAGCTTGAGTGTGGGTTCATCTGGTTTGAGCAAAGCTCACCAGCTTGGACCCAAGGTTGCTGGCTTGAGCAAGAGGTTAGTCTGCTGAGGGCCCACAGTCAAGGCACATATGAGAAAGCAATCAATGAACAACTAAGGTGTCGCAACGAAAAACTGGTGATTGATGCTTCTCATCTCTCTCCATTTTTGTCTGTCTGTCCCTATCTATCCCTCTCTCTGATTCTCTCTCTGTCTCTGAAAAAAAAGAAAAGAAAAAAGAAAATAAAAGATAAGATGTATTTAAAAATGATTAGTAGAATGAATCAGGGATATTTAGTTTTTTTTAATATCTTATGAATGTGATATAACAATAAGAATTATGAGTTTGTCAATTGTTTAAACACAGTACTTTAGATTAGTGCAAATAGAATAGGCCAGCATAATATTCTAATTTCACTATTCTATCTCAAGAATGACTTGTTAAAAGAATTTTTTTTTCTTTTTGATGCCAACCTCAAAAGACCTTAACAGAGCTTATATGAGGACCTGGAACATTGAAATGAGAGGTCTGATTTCTTTTTTAAATGCTATGCAATGTATTTTTTGTTATGAAATGGGTGAAAAAGAGATGCATTGATTTCCTGAGCTGTTCTCTAGGAAACAGCCTGGCTGTAATAACCACTCAGTAAATGGTTGTTGGGTGATTGATTCAACCCATTGATTCAATGAATTTTAATTTTACATGAAAACTATTGAGTTTTTAGATTCATCAGAGACAGGTGGGAGAGAAGAGATGGGATAGGGAGAGGAAGGAAGGTTAGGAGGGGAGAGGAGAGAAGAGACTGAAGCTAGGAGGATGGAACTCTGAAGCCTTTGTTTTACAGTGTGTTTCCTCTTCCAACAAGTAAAGCCTATACTTTGAAGCACTTAGCATAATGCTAAAATAATAATAATAATAATAATAATAATAATAATGGCATGTCCTAGGCAGTATGTAGAAGACTGGATATAGTCTATCTTTCTGTACTATAATAAATAACAGTATGGTGCACAGAAGACATATAAATTTATAAACCAATTCATTTATGCAAAATGTCAATAAACGTCCATAAGCAAGATGAGAGAAGGGTCAATGATCAAGTGGATGTGGCTCTGAGATCCAATCAAATGCATTTTCAAGTCTCATAAAATGCCAACTTCAACTCTTGTCTCTAGTTTGTGATTTTAGTTTTCACTACACCATTGTTTCTTTGTATATATGTCTTGTGTATAACAAAAAGGCAGCTAAGTCAACTCACTCTCCTTCTTCCTACCTTAAGTGCTTAGCTTGGGAGGTAGGAGGTTGCTTTTCAAAGCCTGCTAAAAGTGGCTAATTGAAGTCAGGTAATAGCAAATGTTGGAGAGGCTGTGGAGAAAAAGGAACCCTCATACACTGTTGGTGGGAATGTAAAGTAGTACAACCATTATGGAAGAAAGTATGGTGGTTCCTCAAAAAACTGAAAATAGAACTACCTTATGACCCAGCAATCCCTCTACTGGGTATATATCCCAAAAACTCAGAAACATTGATACGTAAAGACACATGTAGCCTCATGTTTATTGCAGCATTGTTCACAGTGGCCAGGACATGGAAACAACCAAAAAGCCCATCAATAGATGACTGGATAAAGAAGATGTGGCACATATACACTATGGAATACTACTCAGCCATAAGAAATGATGACATCGGAACATTTACAGCAAAATGGTGGGATCTTGATAACATGATACGAAGCGAAATAAGTAAATCAGAAAAAAACAGGAACTGTATTATTCCATACGTAGGTGGGACATAATAGTGAAACTAAGAGACATTGATAAGAGTGTGGTGGTTACGGGGGGAAGGGGGGAATGGGAGAGGGATAGGGGGTGGGGAGGGACACAAAGAAAACAAGATAGAAGGTGACAGAGGACAATCTGACTTTGGGTGGTGGGTATGCAACATAATTGAACAACAAGATAACCTGGACTTGTTATCTTTGAATATATGTATCCTGATTTATTGATGTCACCCCATTAAAAATAAAATTATTAAAAAAAAAGTGGCTAATTGGCTATGTGGGTCTTGGGAACCCAAAGGATTCTGTCTTAAGAGAAAGAATAGACC
Organism: Saccopteryx bilineata; assembly: GCF_036850765.1. Lineage (NCBI taxonomy): Eukaryota > Metazoa > Chordata > Mammalia > Chiroptera > Emballonuridae > Saccopteryx > Saccopteryx bilineata. The sequence goes on from NC_089495.1 coordinate 19,784,929, forward strand.
AGAATTATAAGTGTTCTAATACTATTGTTTGGAAACTTCAATCCTAAAAACAGTATTAAGTTGCTACTTTGCACAACACACATACAAAAATTGGGATGCTACAGCTTGAATAAGAATGTTCCCAGTATAAAGATGACAAGAAACTTTGTGATGCATTTTGTATATAAGAAAATATATTATTACAGAGGATCTAAGACTACTAGTTCTCCCACTACCTGGCATTAGAAAATTCTCTCCCCTGTAAGATTACATCAGCTAATGACTCAGTATTCCATGTTTTAAATCACTTCCACATAACGAGTTTTGCCCTTGGAAAATATAATTGAAATAAATTGTGTGTAAACTAAAGAACACTGGCTTGAAAAAATTAACATTTCAAATTCAAACCCTTAGAATCAGGAAGAAACTGATACAGTGTTGATCTGCACATTTTGGTGACAACAAAATAAACAAAGAAGGAGCTAATAAGCTGATATCTATATTTCATAAAGTGTTGCACTTTGCTGTGCTTTTTGTCCTACAATATAATAATCCTCATTGCTAAAAATATTATAAATTTTTAAAAACATAGTGGTGAACATTTTAGAAGCCTTTGACTCTATATCCAAATGATTTTATACCCTTATTTAGAGTAGAAAAGAACAGAAAGCTTTTTATAATTACATTAGGAAACTATGAGGTGGGATACAACACTAAAAAAGTAAATTCTTAAAGCAGTGGTCTCCAACCTTTTTGGGCCACGGACTGGTTTAATGTCAGAAAACATTTTCACAGACAGCCTTTAGGGTGGAACGGATAAATGTATCACATGACCGAGACAAGCATCATGAGTGACTCTTAGACAGATGTAACAGAGGGAATCTGGTCATTTTTTTAAAAATAAAACATTGTTCAGACTTAAATATGAATAAAACGGAAATAATGTAAGTTATTTATTTTTTCTTTGTGGGCCAGTACCAAATGGCCCATGGACCAGTAGCGGTCCACGGCCTGGGGTTTGGGGACCACTGCCTTAAAGGATTTCCAGATTTCATCTAGTATCCCATGGTATAGTACAGCTAAGCTAAGAGCAGGAACAGTATGCGTAAACTAGTAATGGCCAATGATCCGATCCCATCATGTAATTAGATGGTTTTGTAGAATCAAAGATGAGAAATTAAATTTGGTCTTTCAAATCTGGGTTCAGTTACTCCGGGTAACTCCAAGTGTGAGCATGTCACTGACCCAACTGTGCTATTTAAGTGCAACGTATACTCCACACAAGATGACACTTCACTGGTAAAAATGGCTTCATCAGTTGCTCTAGGAAATGTTGATCTAGCCCAGTGTGAAGGGACAACCTGGGTCTGTTGGGCTCAATGAAACATATATGTTGATACTTTGGGCTCAGCATAATTGTCACTTTAATAACTAACTTCAAACTCTAATTTCCCTGTAAATGCAGTTAATCCCTCATAGTCTATGAGTGACTTGTTTTATACAATTTCAAAATAATAATTGGTCTGTATTATTTAGGTGATATATTAGTTAGGACAGACTAAGCTGCCTTAGCAATAAGATGGTGGCAGATATTGTCTTAATAAGATGGCAGTTTATTTCTTTCTAGGGTAATAATACAAAGGTGAGGGCTGGTGGAGGGTTCTTCTCTGTATGTTCTCCCAGATACCCTGATTGGCTGGTTCTTAGTACCATGCTCAACATATAGCCTTCATCTCTGGCCCAAGGAGACTACAACAGTGCCATGTTCCAGGCAACTTCAAGGGGCAGAAGAAGGAAGTGTAAGGCCAGTGTGTTCTCTAAAATGATGACCTAAAAGTAGTGTGAATAATTTATTATCCAAACTGGCCTATTTTGGGAATAAAAAAGTTGCTAACCTACTTATATGCTTTTTGAAAATATGCATTTACTAAATGAAAAATTGGCTTTATTTTTGTTTTTATTCAGTGACAGGCAGGGAGGCAGAGACAGACTCCCTCATGTGCCCCAACAGGGATCTACCTAGCAAGCCTACTAGGGGGCAATATTTGCCCATCTGGGGCATTGTTGGTTACTTAGCAACCAAGCTCATTTTAGAGCCTAAGGCAGAGGCCATGAAGTCATCCTCAGTGCCCAGGGCCAACTCGCTCCAATAGAGTTATAGCTGCTGGAGGGGAAGAGAGAGAAAAAATGAGAGGGGAAGAGGTGAAGAAGCAGATGGGTACTTTTCCTAAGTGCCCTGACTGGGAATTGAACCTGGGACATCCACATGCCAGGCTGACACTGTACCACTGAGCCAATCAGCCTGAGCCAAATTGGTTTTATTATACTAGTAGACTTAAAAAATAGTTTTATTCAAAATAGAAATTACTTGTTAAATTAGCTTATGTTCATGTGCTTGATATCAGAGAAAGGAAGGTGCTTGTCTTGTATCCAGAAAAACTGAGAATAAAGAGATTATATTACTGTTCATCTTTCAGATGTGTAAATTTCTGTTAAAGTGAGGGCCTTGTTCACTGTACCTTCACAGGAGTCTCACACACAAGAGATGACACTGAGGAAGAAGCCAGAGATGCAAAATGGAGGGCCACTCTTTTAGATTGGGTTCTTTTACTTAGTAATATGCATTTAAAATTCCTCACTATATTTTTATGGGCTTGGTGCTCATTTATTTTTAGCACTAAATATATTCCATTGTCTGGATGTATTACAGTTTATTTACCCACTCACCTACTTAAGAACATCTTAGTTGCTTCCAAATTTTGGCAGTTATGAATAAAACTGCTATGAACATCACATGCAGGTTTTGTGTGGATGTAAGTTCTCAACTCTTTTGCGTAAATACCAAGGAGCACAGTTGCTGGATTGTATGGTAAAAGTATGTTTAGTTTTGTAAAAAAACAGTACAACTGTATTTTGGAGTAACTGTACCATTTTGCATTCCCACCAGCAACAGATGAGAGTTTCTGTTGCTCCATAACCTCACCAACAGTTGGAGTTGCTGCCCTTCATTTTTATCAGGTTCCCTGTCAACAGTTTTTGTTTGGTGGTTGTTGTTTTTTCAAGTGAGAGGAGGGGAGACAAAGAGACATACTCCTGCATGTACCCCACTGGGATCCACCTGCCAGCCCCCTACAGGGCAATGCTCTGCCCACGTTGGGCCATTGCTCAGAAACCAAGCTATTTTTAGCCACTGAGGCAGAAGCCCGACGGAAACATCCTCAATGCCAGGGGCCAACTCACTGGAACCAATTGAACCATGGCTGCAAGAGGGGAAGAGAGAGAGAGAAGAGGGAGAGGGAGAGGTGGAGAAGCAGATGGTCACTTCTTCTGTGTGCCTTGACCAGGAATCAAACCCAGGACATCCACATGCCGGGCTATTGCTCTACCATTGAGCAAACCGACCAGAGCTCTATGTCAACAGTTTTATTCACATTTTCTTAAAATGCATGTCTTTAATATATTCCCTAACCTTTTATGAACAACTTTGAGTGAGTTCCTTGAAATCTCAAAAACTCCAGAAATAAAACATGCAAAAAGGGAAATAGTGTTAATCATATATTAAGAGCTATAAATTTCAGGGTAAAGGAATGATACTAAATTCATGATGATATGCAATCTTATTAGCTGTACATGTTCCAATAACTGAAGAAGAAGTATGATATTTCATTATATATGTTCTACATTTCCTTTTGTTTAAAGTTTCTAAATATAAAATAGTCTAAAATATTGCATGTTGTAATGAAAAAGCAGTTCAAAAAATATATTTTTAAAAATGTAAGAAATTTAGGCCTAACCTTTCTATGGTTATTAAACTGAAGCAGATTTAGCTAAACAGAACCATTTATTAGATATTGTATTAGACAGTTTTAGTAGATAACAAACTACTGAAGGAGAATAAAATAGTATAAAACCACTATGAGGAGGTATCTAATAAAAATAAGATAACTGTGTCATTTCTACTAACCAAACTCAATTTAGAATACTAATGGGGTAATAAAAATCACTAGTATGTAAAACAACTCACAGTGTTAAGAAGCATAAAAATATAAGTAGTAAATGTCAATGAAGAATATTAACATTCATTAATGAGGTCATAAAATCAAATGCTTAAAACCAAAGTACTTCAGTATCACAAAGTTTGTTTTAAACATTTTGCCCACAAATTTGGGCTTTTATTTTTTTATTAATGACATGAAAAATAAGATGTCAGTAGAAATTCATTTAATTTGATCGAGAGATAGTATGATGCTAATGAATAATAAATTTATAATTATTTTTACTGTAAATTATTTACAGAAGTGAAAAGAAGTGAAAGGTGAACGTAAAAAAGAAAGACATACTATATAGAGGAGAGTCACCTAAATATACACAAATTAAGAATTAGGGGACAAATATTTGTCATAAGCAACAGTTCTTCAGAGAGTTCCCAAGGGAACAAAATATGTGTGTTCTGTAGGCCTTAGGTGGGATCCCAATTTGTTTATAGTTATATTTTGAAAAGTACATTAAGGGGAAATAATAGTTTGTTAAAGGAAAGGTGAGTTTCTGCTTCTTTGGAAGAGCATTAAGGAGTTTGGGCACTAAGTCTTGAAGACAGTGAGGCACGATGCAAAATGTCTAATTGTAGGAGTCAAATAAGGCTGGATTTTATTTCTTTCTTGGCCATTTAACTATCTAAGACTCTGGCAAGTAACTTAACATGTTACAACTGCATCCTGTCATGAGAAATTAGGAATATAAATCACTGCTTCACTAAGATGTCATGAGAATCAATGAATCAGCATTCATTACACTACTTGTTTAAGGTTTAAAATATAGAAATACTCCTTATGGAAGCATACTATTCTTATTCAGCTCTGATTAGCCATAGGTAAGTGGAAATTGTCCCAAAAGTTAGAAAGATTTGGTATCTGTGGGCTTTATGTTAATTATTAATTTACTTAAGATATTATTTTTTAAATTTTAAATAAATTATACACATACATATCTATCTAAGATTAAATCATTTAAATTAATATATTTGTTGTATATGTGTCACCCACATGGAATATGTCATATATTTCCTTAAACTGGAATTATTTTTTATTATTTTTCCAAGGACTGTAACATCCTGGTTAAAACATTCTGGTAGGCTGGGGGAGGGATTTTGGTTGTATAATAGTTACAAAAAATTATAGCACAAAGGATTCTTGTAAACAGAAGCCAACCTAAAAAAATTGAAATAAGTTAAATATTAACTGTATTATGAGCCATCAAGGAAAATTTTGTCTTAATACATTTCCACTTCAATGTATTTTCTTTAATTAAAAAAAAAATTGTTATCATTAACGTGAACCATCTGGGGGGGTGCCAGTTTAAATAACAACAGAGAGGAATTTATTTAAAATTATTAACTTAATAATGTTAATACTTTTTACTTTATTTTTTTAGTTTTATTCCTTTTTGTGTGTGTGACAGAGACAAAGAGAGAGAGAGGGACAGATAGGGAACGACAGGCAGAAAGGAAGAGAGATGAGAAGTATCAATTCTTTGTTGCAGCACCTTAGTTGTTCATTGATTGCTTTCTCATATGTGCCTTGACCCGGGGGCTATATCAATCAGATCGAGTGCCCCTTGCTTAAGCCAGTGACCTTGGGCTCAAGCTGGTGAGCCTTGCTCAAACCAGATGAGCCCACGCTCAAACCGGCAACCTCAAGGTTTTGAACCTGGATCCTCCATGTCCCAGTCTGACGCTCTATCCACTGCGCCATTGCTTGGTCAGGCTTCAGTTTTATTACTTTTGCAGTTACTTATCAATTGTTTTAGTTGTATTCTGACACTATTCCTAGATTATTTTAAAATGAATTAGAAAACATACATTTAGATAAAGGGATAATACTTAAATATTGATATATACATGCAATAAAAACAAAATAAAATGTTTTGCATTTACATGTTAAAATATAATTCTTTTGTTATTTAATATCACAAAATTAAGTATGGTAGATCAGTTTGTGAATAAGACACACAACTCTGCCATGATGTTCTTGTATGATTTGAGATATTCCATTTTCTAAAACAACAACTTAATAACTCATTGAATGTCCACATTTTGATGTCAGATCAGTGAGAAAATAATATATTTTGGAATATGCAATTCCATGGGCACTCAACATAGATTTTTGGTGGTTTCCACTGGAGAGAGATTCAAATAATAGCTTTAATTATGGCAGATTTGACCTTTTCAAATTTATCTCACACATTGTGGAATGATGCACTTACAAGATTAAAGCTGTCTGTGACTTAAAATTTTCAATAGCTCTTGGGTGGCTAAATTCATTTGGATATAATAAAAGGTTTTGTCAAGGGCAAGTAATTGATTTTTCAGCTTGAATCAAAATATAACAGCAAATTTAACTATCTTTGCTTCTGAGTGTAGTTTCAAAGTTCTTTAGAGGAGAATTCTGCAATGTATAATTAAGAAAGTATTTTTTCTTGCAAATGGACAGATATATTTTAGTTTTGTGTGAAGAGTTACTTAATGTGATATATCTTTCTCATTCTTGAAATTAATTCATAAAGCTTCCTAAATTGTAAAAATGTGACTAATATTAAAAGAGAATTATGATGACTATTACTGAAAAAATATATTCTGATATAGAAAAATGGGTTTAGAACTAATTTCTGGCGTTTGTATGTGGACATGAGTTTATATGTGTATTCATGAATGTGTGCGTACAGATTTAGAAATACATATCCCTCCCCCACCCCAAACAACATCCTAGTCATCTACACCAGTGGTCCCCAACCTTTTTTGGGCCACGGACCGGTTTACTGTCAGAAAATATTGTCATGGACCGGCCTTTAGGGTGGGACAGATAAATGTATCACGTGACCGAGACAAGCGTCAAGAGTGAGAAGAGTGAGTCTTAGACGAATGTAACAGAGGGAATCTGGTCATTTTTTAAAAATAAAACATTGTTCAGACTTAAATATAAATAAAATGGAAATAATGTAAGTTATTTATTCTTTCTCTGTGGACCAATACCAAATGGCCCACAGACTGGTACCGGTCAGCAGCCCGGAGGTTGGGGATCACTGATCTACACCAAATGGGTAAGACCTGACAAACAATTCAGAAGTTTGGATATTTACATGTGCAGGGAGTAGATTGGGTACAATTATAGTCCAAATTGAAGTATTTTGGTTATCTAGCCCATATATTTTACAGAGTATCTTTTCAGTTTTGAGTGCAAAATAAATTTATTAGAAAATTTTAAATTACATCTTTGTAAGTAACTCTTCCACTACCAGATGCCCCTCATCAATATAAGGTTCTACTCTGTTCAAAAGGGATTTATTTCTTTTTCTTTTTCTTTCTTTTTTTTAAAATTTTTTTCATTAAGTGAGAGGCGGGGAGGCAGGGAGTCAGGGAAACAGACTCCAGCTTTTGCCCCTACAAGTATCTACTGTTCAAGCCCCTACAGGGGGATGCTCCGCCTATCTGGGGCTGCTGCGCTGTTGCTTGGCAACCGAGCGGTATTTCTTCTTTCTTTCTTTTTTTCTTTTTATTGAATGTATTGGGGTGACATTGGTCAACAAAATTATACAGATTTCAGGCGTTCAGTTCTATAGTGTATCATTTGTATACTGTATTGTGTGTTCGCCGCCCCAAGTCATCCCCATTCATCTCTGTCCATCCCTTCTTCCATAAATTCCCTCCCCCCCACCCCGCCATCAACCACCAGACTGTTGTCAGTGAGTGTTTTCTTTTTTTGCTAAATCCCTCCACCCACCAACAGTTGTTGTTAACTTGCTCTCTATGAGCCTATCTCTGTTTTCCTTGTTAGTTCATTTTGTTCATCAGATTCCACATATGAATGAAATCATATTGTATTGGTCTTTCTCTGGTGTTTTTCTTCTTATTTTACCTGTAAATTTTTCCCCATACAATGTTTTACTTAAATTTAGGCAATAAATACTAGTACAGATAGGAAAATAATTTAAATATTATCTTTATGGAAGTTATTTTTTTCTTTTGTTTAAATAGAGTGTGCACCTCCAATTCTATTCATTTATGTATTTTTATGAAGTGTTTTCACTAACACCTGTGTATTTAAAAATACGGAAAAAATAATATTTTTGGTAGTATCATTTGTTCATGTTATGGACTACTTATTTTAGGTTATATACACTTCTTTGTCTAACATTTATTCCAGGCTTAAGGGTAGAAAATTAGTGTTGTAATGAAGTTATCTCATATGTATAATGTTATGAAACATTTGCTTTAACATAAGGGTAATAGCAGATGTAGAAGAAAGTTTTCTCATTTTTAATTATCTTTCACATAAAAATGTAATTTACAAATAGTTAAAATTTTAAGCTATTATCTTAGTGAAATATTACTTTATTTCTGTAATAAGACATAAAGAGTGAACATAAACCATTGTAATGAATTTTAATATGTATGAGAGCAGGTGTCGATTTTATTATAGATTTTAATTTGTTCTAAATTACCTATGTAATGTCCACTGACCCAGTTCAATTTATTTAACTAAGCATTTGTCTTAGATATTGTTCAGAATTAGAAAAACCTATAAAATGTAAATGCTATTTATTTTTTGGAAACACATTGATTATTACTTCACAACAAGTTACCTTACTCGGTCTTGCAGTTCTTGAAAACCATAAAAAGATGAGCAAGTATTGTGATTTAGGGTGAGACTTTTGCTAAATGTTTTTTAGGTTTTATTATATATATTTAACATTATTTACATCACCTTTTCTTTGTATTTAAAATTAAAAATTAAAAAAATATTATAGAAATATTTACAGAACCAGTGTTATTTTTTTAAACCACAATGCATTCATGTACACTAAGAGACATATTTGTATAAGAAGAATATTTTCATTTGTATTAGAATATTTAAATATTGATATGCTTTTAATGGTAATTCAATAAGAATTATACTGTGCCCTGTGAGATCAGTATAACAGTTTTCTTTTAACATGGAAAAATATGTATTACCACACTCTGATACATTATCACTGAGTTTTATCATAATTTAATGACAGCTAAAAAAATGAAAATTATAGAGAAAATATAGGAAGATTTTAACACTGATGCTTTGATCTGACAGATTTTTTACTTTATTCTTTTTTAGTGTATTTTTATTAGGGTTGGTAAAACCAAAAACAATTTAATTAGAATTATATTAACAACAAACATTGTCTGTTAGAAAAGTATTATCCAAGGTAAAGCCCACTAAGAGAATGTGCTTATTGAAAGTTGCATATTCCTAGAATTAGAGAATGAATAAACTATTTTAAATTAAATATAAGCTATAATGAATACAAAACCAAATATAAATTGCTCTACTATATTTTTGTTATGATGTGTAAAATTGAGAGCACATCTAGATAATTTATTGATTGGGTTTATTAAAAGTAAGATATGTGGTAATTGCTCTTCTCAAAGAACATTCTAAAGGAATTAAATGTTTTATATTAAAATTATTATTTTTGGTTAAGAAATAACTCAAGTTTTAACCAATAACCAGAAGATGCTCTTCACATCTTGTTCTGACAATGCTATAACATATTGCAAAAGATCATCTTTCTTAGCTCAACTTGAATCATTGTAAGTCTTACATAAAGTGTAGGGTCATTAAAATGATAGTCAAATGTATATATTTTTTACTTTGACACAATGAAATTGATCCATATTTATTGATAAATGCCATATATGTGTTTGACTATTTACAAAAATAATCTGTAACTCCCAAATCAACATCCTCAGTGTGTTTGCTGTCATTCACAGATATACGCAGAGTAAGGAAGAATTTAAGTCACCTTGTGCCTATTCTGAGCTGAGGTGAAATGACGGACTCTGCATTTGTGTTTTAACTCTCATACCATGCATAAGTGTTTCTTTTGCAACCTAGTGCCAGGTTTTCTGCACTCTGGTGCTTCTTTAAATCAGTATTTTTCAAACTCAATTTCTCATTAGGAAGAATTGTTCCCTTTAACAAATGTATACTAGGTTAGAGGCAGAGCCCATGAGGGATACAAATCCCTTTGTCCTTGATATCTGCAAGTGACACATCATGCTACAAGGTGAGGTTAATCCTTCGCATCTCTAAAACTCTGCAGAGGATGCTTTGTAAAAGGTCCTCTGTCTTAATTATCTCTTGTCTTTTGAGACTTATAAAAATTCTTTTTGGACTATAAAAGTAGTATAAAAAATGAAAAGACAATGCCTCCAGGGAAGTACATTATAATACTATTTTTGTCATTGAGATATTTTTTTTCCCTAACAAATGATAGGGTAAGAATTTGGTGAGGAAGAATATAGTGTTAATGCATAATTATAGTTGTGATTTTCTAATCATTAATCATTTTAGTATTACTGCAGTATTTTCTTCTATTTTTCAGAGAAATTTCTTTAATTTTTGTGAAATTAAATATTGTTGAAAGATTTTGATTAGTCTTTTAAAATACCTGATGGAATATTTTTTCCAGCTTTATTGAAGAATAATTAACAAATAGGATTGTATAAATTTAAGGTTTACAGTGTAATGGTTTGATATACTTATTTACTGTAATAATTATCAAAATAAGGTTAGTTAACACATGTATCATTTCACATACTTACCTTGTGTGTGTGTGTGTGTGTGTGCATATGTGTATATGTGGGGTGAGAACATTGAAGATCAACTGTCTTGGCAAATTTAAAGTATGCAACACATTATTGTTAACTATAGTCACCATGCTCTACTTTAGACCCCAGAACTTACTTTATAACCAAAAGTTTGTATACCTTGATAGCCATTTCTCCTTTTTCTTCACCCAGAACCCTTGTCAATTACCAGTCTACTCTGTTTTTGCGTAGCACTTTTGGATGCCACCTTTCAGTATGATTATATAGTATTTGTTTACCTCTGACTTATTTCAGTTAGTATAATGCCCGTAAGATTGATGCATGTGGTCACAAGTGAATAGATCTCCTTCTTTTGTATGGCTCAATTACATTTCACTGCATAGGATTTTTTATCCACTCGTCTGTTGATGGGTAATTAGGTTCTTTCCATGTCCTGGTTATTGTAAATAAAGCTGAAATGACCATGAGGGTGCAGATATCTCTTCCAGTGAGTGATTTCATTTCTTAGTGGGATTTCATTATCATTCAGTAGTTTTGTTGTTGTTGTTTTTTTTCTTAAGAAAATTTCACAATACTTTCCATAGTAGCTGCACCAATTTGACTTCCCACTACAGTCTTCCCAACGTTGCACTCTTTTACCTTTTTTATGATAGCCATTCTAACAGATGTGAGGTCATATCTCATTGATTTTGATTTGCACTTCCCTAAGAGAGATGTTGGGCACTTTTTTATATACCTCTTAGCCATATGTATGTTTCCTTTACAAAGAAAATATTCCATTAAGTCCCCTGCCCATTATTTATTTATTTATTTATTTATTTATTTATTTATTTATTTATTTTTGCTATAGAGTTGTATAAGTTCTTTATGTATTTTGCATATCAACCCCTTATCAGATACAGAGTGTGCCCATATTTTCTCTTATTCCATAGGTTGTCTTTCCATTTAGTTGTTGTTTTCTTTTGCTGTATAGAAGCTTTTTATTTAAATATAGTTCCACTGGTTTAATATTTACTTTTGTTGCCAATGCTTTTCGTGTCAAGTCCAAAAATTGTTGCCAAGACCAATGTCAAGCAGCTTACAACTAGTGTTTTCTTTTAGGAATTTTATGGTTTTAGTCCTCACATTAAAGTCTTCAATTCATTCTGAGTTTCATTTTGTGTATTGAGTAAGATGTATTTTTTTACATGTTACTCTTTAGGTTTTTCCAAAGCCATTTACTGAAGTGCTTGTTCTTTTCTCGTTGTACAACCTTGGTTCTTTTGTCATAAGTTAATTGACCATATGTGCATAAATGTAGGCCTTCACTTTCTTCTTTCCATTTGTCTTACTCAGAAAAAGTCCACTCTAAACTTCATTAAACCCAATATAAAGATCAGAGTCCTGTTATTCTGTCCCATGTACATGTCAAAGCTTAGTCCAGTCCAGGCATTGCTCACAGCCTGTATTTGGGAGATTGTGCCACTCCTGAGCAACGCACAGCAACCAGCCACGCAGCATAAAAGCAAGCCAGGAGAGTACATGTCTCCAAGTAAGAAGGCAGAGAAAAAGGGTGGGTCATTGTTTAGCCTCTGTTTATATATTTGGACTGGGAAGGACTAGTTTTTCTTAAGCCAAGCAATCAGTTTCTTTAAAATTTTGTAAGCTTGCATTGAGTCCTCCAGCTAACCAATCAGATCCTTCTTCTAGGCTAGACAGGCCTTTATAGTGACTATATTGGCTTCCACTATGAATGACTTAAAGTGGAAACACAGAAGCACCTCCCCCCATAGGCTGGGGTTGAATTGGTTTTTACCTTTGGGGGAGAGTGAGCTGGATAAAAAAGGTTCACCTTAATGGCCTAGCGATTGAGTCGTTAATGGCCTAATGAGCCTGTAAATGCTAAAGCTTCCTAGTCAATGGAATGCTGGAGCTTCTTACTGAAACAGGTTTTCTAGTTTTATAAAATACAATGTCCAACTTCCTTTGCCAATCAACATTTGGCTACCTGCCTATGATAACAGTATTTTCTTATTTGCCTAATGTAGGAGTTACTCAGTAGTTTCTGGGATATTTTTTCAGAAGCAATTATTTCTTATGTAGCTGTATATCCAGTATCCATGGGAGAGGGTGAGTTCAGGAGCCACTTCATGTTACCATCTTGGACCAGAACTCCTCTAGGTATCTGTAACCCTGTGGCCACCACTGTCATGGCCATGCAGGTTCCCATTGGATTTGGGCAGATAGTAAAGAAACAGTAGAGCCAAAAAATGGTGGGCCATTCCCTTATTAAAGTCTCACACTGGCCGATGAACAAACAGCCAGGGAAAATGCTTTCTTTTCATTCAGGACTCCCAAAGCCCTGATGCATTCTCCAGTTCCACAACCAGAAGAATCTTCCCTGGTTCCTCCTAGAATCAAAGGCCCCATCAGTCTCAATGGAGCTTGCAAAGCCCCTCGGATCTGGTTTCCCATGTGCCCAGCTTCTCTCTCTCTGCACAACTAGCTTCCACTTCAGCACTCTGCATTCTCCCTACTCTCCCTGAAAAAACTGCCTGGGCCCATAAAGACCCCTCCTCCAGAAAACATTAACAAAACAATGGCCCCTCCCAAGTATGAATGCAGTCCACAATTTACAATCAACTGCCCTGCTTTGAGGACAAGCACATATGTGGCTGCCCAGCACCATTTTTTAACAATAAATGTGAGCAAACTCAAAAATACAAATTTTACAAACTCATTTGCCCAACAGTAGCTTTATTTTGATGTTTGAGAAGAGTTGAACAAATTGGTGGTTCTGTCTTATCAAACTTCGTATTTTTCTGGACAGTCTACCTTAAATTCATATGTTTTTGTCTGATATCATACAGATGACTTAGTTTGATATGATATGTTCAGGAATTGTAAGACTGGACACTGGAATAAAAATGTTTTAAAGGTAGCACTGACAGCCTGACCAGGCAGTGGCACAGTGGATAGAGCATCAGACTGGGATGCGGAGGACCCAGGTTCGAAGCCCCAAGGTCGCCGGCTTGAGCATGGCCTCATCTGGTTTGAGCAAGGCTCACCAGCTTGAGCCCAAGGTTGCTGGTTTGACCAAGGGGTCACTCGGCCTGCTAGAGCCCCCTGGTTAAGGCACATATGAGAAAGCAATCAATGAAAAACTAAGGTGGTACAATGAAGAACTGGTGCTCCTTATTGCTCTCACTTCCTGTCTGTCTGTTACTATCTGTCCCTCTCTCTGTCTTTGTCACACACACAAAAAGGTAGCTTTGCCATTACATGATTATATTTTTCTGGGATCCTATGACCCAGTTTAGTTTGAGCCAGTGAATAAATAGTACTTCTAGAAAAAAGAAAAAAAAAGAAGAAGAAATACTTTTCTGAGTCATTGGGGAATTCTAATAAAACTTTAGGAAACATTACAAATTTCTTGGTATTGTCTTATAGGATAAATAAGAGGAAGACAGAACAAAGAGCAATGTAATTTCAAAAGACATTTTGAAGTGATGCTGACCTGTGGTGTTGTTACAGATGAAGGAAAGTAAGAGAGTGATTAGTATTCTAAACCTTTGGTATTTACCATACTATTTCAATAAGCGAATGTTAGACTGTTCCCCTGAAAGTGCTCTGACTAAATTCTTTGACATTTTTAAGATATATATTTGATTAGCTTGGTGATGGAATAATGGGTGGAAAATCACAATTCAGAATAATTTAGAATGAAGTCATCTTATTAATTTTAATGTATCTTTATTACAAAAACTTGAAAAAGACACAAATATCTTTTGAAACACTATCTTTAAAAGACTTATAAAGTGGAAAAAATTATCAAGAACATCTACAAGCCATACTAGAAGTAATCATATACAAATATAAAATAACTAGTCATTTCTATGCTAGCCTTACAATAAAATACTCAAAATATTTTAAGAAGAAAAAGAGAATAAAAGAAACATATTCAAGAGGGGAAAGAATAATATTTTAATGTTGTGCAAACACAGTCCAGCTAGGGCTGTGGGAGGAAGTTTGCACTTAATGTTTGGCATGCCAATCACATGTGTTTTCCATGATTCTTCTGCTAAGTGGGGCCTGACCTCTTTGTGTTGGGCAAACAGGTTTCTGAGGTCAGAACTTTAAGGCTGTCAATCATTTTGGAATCTGGTAGGCAGTTGAATGAGAAAAAGAATACATTACAGGAGATAAGAAAAATTTGGAGAAAACATTAGAGCTTCTGAATAACAGTGAACACAGAATAAAAAACTAAAATACAGTGAAGCCAAAATAAAGAAAACAATTGAATAAAGACCAACACACAAAGCTGAGAGAGTGAGGGTAGAGATGTAAGTAAAGCTTATATTTTACATAACAATGGGGCAATAGTGAATAGCAATAATTAAGAAATGTTATTTTTTTTCATCTCCTAAGGTATAATATAGTATGTGACCGTTGTCGATGTAAGAAACATCCAAATCTATAAGAATTTTTATGAGTTTATTTGATCCAAACTGTCCACAATTGCCAGGAAGCAAAGTCTCAAAGTATTAAGAGAATGACATAAAAGAATCACATGAAATTGATTGGTGATAGATTAAGGAAGAAAGAGAAAGCAAATAAAAGAAATCTCTGGGATTGGATAAAAAGTAAAAATGTATATACTGCAACTTCTTTTACACAGGCAGGAATAAAATGGTTAACTGCTAACAATTAACATAACATTAACAACAAGGGTTTTGTTGGTTCTTGCTCTGTATAATACCTGCCTTGAGAGGGGCAGGAAACATTACCTTTACATTCTAAAGGCATGTGTACTGCTTTGTAGATACAAAAGGCAACAGACAGGCTTGATTAAGGTAATTATTGACCTTGGTTAGAAAAAAATATACACCTCTCTAGGACATGACTACCCACCATAAACTGCTTTTAGTTAGAAAATTTTCATTTCAGATCATCCTGTGTAGTTTCTTTAGGTCTCTGAGTCTGTAAGGCCACCATGCAGGACTCACCTGGCTTGTCAAGTTTAGTATGTGGCCCCCTTTTCATCCACATTGTAAAGATTTCTCTTCTCTTTCTCTCTCTCTCTCTCTCTCTGTGTGTGTGTGTGTGTGTGTGCTATTTCATCATCTTTCAGAAAACTCTAAAAATAAAATTGAAAAATTAGAGAAATTAGTAGATAATACAGGATAAAAAAAGTAAAAATATTACAGGTTTAAAGTCATAAGTTTAAGTCTGAATTATAATGTAGAATGTGATTGCAATA
Source organism: Saccopteryx bilineata (assembly GCF_036850765.1). Classification (NCBI taxonomy): domain Eukaryota; kingdom Metazoa; phylum Chordata; class Mammalia; order Chiroptera; family Emballonuridae; genus Saccopteryx; species Saccopteryx bilineata. The sequence goes on from NC_089495.1 coordinate 19,800,786, forward strand.
AATACAATAAGAATAATAGGATTTTTATAATAGTGGCCAGTAGTCACAGCTGTTGCAGCCATTCATATGCAGGTTTCCATTAAATTCGGATAGACGGTAAAGAAACAATGAAGCCAAAAAATAGTGGGCCATTGCTTTATTCAATTTCTCACTGGCCACCGAGCAAACACACAGGGCTTCCAAAGCTACTGACTCCTTCTCTGGTTCCACATCCAGGAGAATCTTCTCTGGTTTCTCCTAGAATCAAAGGCCTCACCACTGTCAGCAGAGCTCACGAATGCCCCTCACCTCTGGTTCTCCATCTGCATATCTTTTCCCTTCTGCACACACTGACTTCTTCTTCAGCACCCTGCATTCTCTCTCTTATCCTGCCATCTTGGCTTCTCTCTCTTTTTCCTCCTTCCTCTCCTTTCTTTTTAAAACTTTTCTGGTGTGAAAACGTCTCCTCCAGCACACATTAGTAAGATAATGGTCCTTTTCAAGCAGGAAAGTAATTTGCAATTTCACAGATCACATACCTGGTGCTGTCCAGTGCCATTTTTAACAACAAAAGTGAACAAACTCAAAAACACAAATTTTACAAACTCATTTGCACAACATACTAGAAAAAATTGTTAACAGCAAATGAAGACAGTGTATATACTTCAGGCAGATCACATTCAGAACTTAGTCCTATGAATTTTGAAAGAACAAGATAAACTATTGGTTTGTAATCATATTGACGATAAGAGAGGTACACACTTTCTACCCTATAGACACAAATGATAGTCATTTCAATGTAACAGTACACTTGAATTCAATAAATTCAATATTCCTAATTCTAATAATTTTATAATGTCATATACTAATAAAGTCTAAGTTTGAAGTGTAACAGAAACAGAAATTGAACACATGTGTTGGGCAGATAAGATATATTATGCTCACTTTGTTAAAGATGGCGCTGCCTACATGGGTGGTTGTGGCCTAGGTGATAATATTAATGCCCTTCTTGCTTGGGAAGAGGCATGGTTGTGCTAATGTATGTTGGGGGAGGGCTTTTGCACTAAAAGGTTTTAAAAGGTGGAGCTAGGAGACCATTTGGGGAGAGTGATTACGTTCTTGTAGAGAGGAGAGCCCATGGAAGCAGGGTAGGGAAGCCACATGAAGGAGGCAGCCAGAATGGTGGAATGGGGAAGGAGAAACCAGTTCACGAAGGAGAAAGAGATGCGGAATGGAGGTGAATAAGACTGGTGAGTTGGAAGCCTTTGATTCTAGGAAAATTCGGATGAGTCAGTAGCTTTGTGAACACTGAAGGAGTGGGTTTTGGAGACCAGTGTGCGTATCTTTCTGCCTGCCATATGTGAACTAGAATTAAGGAAAATGGACCTCCAGTTTTTTGGCTCTGTTGATTCCTTACCGTCTCTCCGAATCATATGTGAACCTGCATTTGCCAGGAGCTGTGATGGTGCCTGTAGTTACTGGCTATACAACATGTTACACAAAAAAAGATTTATTGTTGTAAATGGGTAATACTGAGATGAGTAGTTGAGATTTTGTTTTCATCAACACTGTAACTGCTATTATATTAAGAAATAATTAAACATGCAATTTCTGTATCACTGAAGCAAGCAAAGGTCTAAATAATTTAAAATGCTATTTTTCATGCTGACTAGGTTCACAAAAGAGATGGGATAGTTTAGACTAATAAAAGTATTATGAGAAAAAAATGTATATGGGGTAAACATTGCTAAGTGGAGAGAAAATTATATCAATTCTAAATGAAAGAGTTACAACACATTATTTCTTATTTCTTAGCAGTCAAAGCAATGAGTGGAATAAGATGAGTTACATGACACACATTATCCAGCTAATTTTTTTCTGTCTAAGAACTTATAAATGTTGACACTTCAACTTGTTAAGTCTTCCAGATTTCCATTTTGTTTTAGGTTCTGAATTAATTTGAGTAAATTTAAGTTATTCTTGTTTTATGAGTCTGGAAATATACTAAATATTTTAATTATACCTTTCTCAAAACTTAAAATATTTTTTGGTCTTTTTATGGGCTAAAGTTGCCGTGTGGTTAAAACCAAACATACCAGTGATGTTGAGAGGACATAAATTAAAAGCACTAGTAGTTGGTCAACTTTAAGCTATAGGTGACTTTATTCTGAAGTTATAAAATGTGCATTTGAAATATCCAATGCATGTTTACCTGATATATTTCTTATTAAAGTGCTTTGAACCTACAAAATTTTTTATTGTATTCATGATCAATTTCAATATGTTCTTGTTTATATACAGTATATCAGTAGTGGTAGGCTACCAAACAATCTGTGAAGAAGAATGTTTTTATTTTTATTTTTTTTTAATTTTCAATTCCTAATAGACACTTTTATAAAACACAGTAACTCTGTTATGGCAACATCAAATTGTTGTAAGTTACCTAATTATTTAGTCTCAATTTATATATTTATCTTTTTGAAGGTCATTAACCAGTAGTTTACAGACTTTGAAAATTTGCACCAATCTGTAAACCAATTTATTTGAATAACATTAAGTAGAAGAATGACACAAACCATTTCATGAAAGAAAAGTGTTAAAAATAATTTTTTTTCTGCGAAAGCAGTTTTCAAAAGAAAGTGTAAATGTTTTCTAATAATAAGATGGATATAATTCTACTTCAGGAAGTTCCTGTCACTCTCTCAAGGTAAATCTGTTTTCTGCATATCTCTTAGGAGTCCCTTTCTTGAATAGCTTTGATCTCTTAGGACTAATACTTCTATAAACAAATCCTTAGATCCAGCCAATTTTCTATTCTTCATAGTTGTTAAACATTAACTATCACTTTTCCAACTCATATAAAGAACTTCTTATAGCTCGAGTCATAACTGAATACTTTTAATGTGCTGGTGTATGTCTACTTACACTACTTTTTGCAATATATTAATTCTTTTTTTCTTAGAATAAAAGTCCCTATAAGGTAGGAAAACATGTTTCCTTTCTAACTTACTCTTCAATTTAACCAGATAGCAAAATTCATAGCATGTTAAGGGCCTATCAAACAACTGGAGCAGAGATTAGGCTCAGGGAGGACACAAGCAGGATTAGAAAGAAAAATATATTTTTACAATAATTAATACTAAATTTATAATAGAAAGCTTTGAATCTATGATAAAAATTTTAAATCTAAAAAATATAACGTCAGTGCAAGACTCAAAGGAAACTAAAACTCTTAGTTGAGTTCTAAAAATGGGAGAACATTAAATAATTATGACTATATAAAGAAAAAAAAGCCATTGGTCTCTAATGCTAGAAATATTTTCTTGTAAGTGAACCAGCAAAAGTGATAAATAACAATAAAGAATATATCCCAGAGCACCTGACCTAATATTAAACAAATTTTATATATTTCTAATCATGAAATTGAATTTCATTGTTCTTCAAATTCTTCTGCCAATGAATAGACAATAACACAGCTTTATTATGGTTGTGGATGTAAATGTTTATGACTGTGACAATGCAATAAAATGTAGTTGGCAGAATATAGGAAGTAAAATTAAGAGAGTTAAAAAAAGTGATGACTGTAGTTGGTGGAAAAAATGCAGATATATACATATATATATTTCAAAGTTGAGAAAATAATCAGTAGATCAACAGAAAAAATTGATCATTGCAGAAATAATTGTGGAGAGGAAGAGTGATGATGGATGATATCTCTGTACCTGATGAGAAGAAACGTGCTGGTTATAAGTACGTTATTATAAGCATTGGAAGAATTCAAACTTGAAAAATTTAAAATTTATATGAAGAAAATAATACATGCCTCACTGCTTAGAATTATTGAAGAAAGAAATTGATTTTGTGTTCTATTTTGGTCTATACTTGCCAACTGCACTACAAATTCAGTCAAAGATTTCTTAGGTCAATATTCAACTACCTTATACCTAATGGAGTTATTTTTCCAGCTTTCCTCATTTGCATAATGGGAGCTCAGGTTGAGTGTGGACTAAGTTCTGTCTTTATGCCCTTTTCAGCTTCACTGTCTTAAGAAAACCCAAGTGACTAGTTTGTTTTCAAGAAGGAAAGAAAACCAAAAGCATAAAACTGAACCCTCATGATCTTTTTATAACTCTCACCATTATTGGACCTCATTGGTGACATAAATATGGTGTCATCAGATGGTATTTTTCTCATGATAATACTTTATGCATAAGATATAAGTATAAGCACTTTTACATTCATTTGTCTATTAAAATTTCAGTAAGCTGTGTGATGGGTATTACGCTCACCAATTTACAAGAGGAAATCAAGACCCAAACTAAAGGAGGTACATAATGCCACCATACTGATAAAATGGCCAAATGCGCTGCCAAACTTTGCCCATGATTAAAGGTTTTTTCTATAAAATCAATGGTGTGTGTCAAATACGATGAAAAATTATTGACAATAAGAATGTAACAGAATATTACTAGGCATAATTTTGATACATGACATCATTGACTTTAATTATGAATTCAAGTAAGGCAGTCATTAATTTCTATTTAAGCTTTATCATTTTGACCAATACCAATGGGGAAAAGTATAAAAAAGTGAAATTTTACTTCTTGTCTCAACCTTTCTCTGTCCCAGTTATCCAGTTTTACTCTGCTTCCTTGCTACTCAGAATCCCTACAAAGGCAACTGTTCTTTAGTGCTCCTGGGAGCTATAGATGATTTAAGTATTCTTTCATTCTCCAGAAGTGTTCTTAGTATGTTCTTGTTTATTCTCCTAATATAGTGAGATTATGTATTCAGAGTATGAAAATTCTATATTGAAATTAAACACTAAATAGAAACGAGGTATAGTTTATCTATATAGGATAAGAGTTAATCTTATAAACGTGTTAATCTCTAATTCAATTTCTGAATATCCTAATTGCCACAGGAACTATCCATATTAAAAGAGGCCTTCTAGAAATAATGTGTTTCCTCATGTTGGTAAAAAAAAAGTATATGTGTATCTGTGTGTGTGTGTGTGTGTGTGTTTTAATTAGAAGGTCTGGTATAAGGCCAACTCCTTCTTATGCTTACTCTATGGACACACTATGTAATGTCTCCAAGTAGTATTAGAATATTAACTGAAATTGCTTCCCTAGCTCATAGGCTTTTCTGGTGATAAAATTAAATAGCATATTGGAAAGTTCCTTGCAAACTGTAAAATAAATAAGCATGTTTTCATTATTGCAAATAAGTGATTGTATTGATTAATTTTTCTCATATTGAAGCGAGGCAGGAGAGGAGAGAGTTTTTGGTAACTAGGGCAGTTCCAATTTCTGTGAGTCACACGAACCGGATTATACTCCCTCAGTTCACTGATTCTCGGGACAGTGCAGTATAAGCAAATGTATGTGCTCCTTCATTTCTTTCAAAGGTTGAAAGTAGTTTATCTGAGCCTTTTTTTTAATTACAAAGTATTCTCATCCATTCCCCAAGGGAAAAAAAAATCTAAACAAAATATATATGTAGCAAATCCACTATCTTCTGAAGGAGCTAGTCATAAGCGCTAATCCTGAATCTGAATCCAGTGAAGTCAAATTCCATGGCAGATGTCAACTTATTTACATTATTTTCTTGTTAAGTAGAGTGATATGATGTCTATAACAGCATGCACATTATCTTGACTTACTGATGTCTTAATTCTTTCATCTTTGCTATTTTCAGTAGGTAGGAGAGCTTAATTTTTATTCAAATATGCATTAAAAATATTCAATATTACAATAGTTACCTTATTGGCTCATTTTTATTTCTCTGTATTATTTTCTGTATATATTTTACAGTTCAAAATTTTTAATATTTAGTACTCGTGGTATTTCTGAAAATACTAATTCTGTTATAATAAACAGAATTACTTTATTAATTTAAGAACATCAAATATATTATAATTTTAGTACTTCTAGGGTTGAAAACATATTTTTATTTAAATGAATCATGAACACTTGTGAAACATAATTTAATGTTCTCCTTTTTAATAAAAAAAGACCCAATGAATCAAGTGTAATTTTTTTGAAATTCTCTAAAATTTTAGAAATTTTCTACTTCAGCCATTGTAACAATATTCTTCTTATTAATCAAAAAATAATCTAAGTAGTAGGAGAATTTCGTAAAGCCTTCAAATGCCTCACTAAGCACAATTTTCCAAAGTATTGTTAAGTGAACTAAGAAATGAATAACAGTGATTTTCTTCAAGTGCATTCCTAATTTTAAGTGTCTAATTTAATCAGCATTTTCCCAAAATCGTAATTTCAAAGTAGCTTGTCAATTATACTACATCTTCCAGTGTCAATTTTATGAGCACAATTTCATGTGTTTTACTGTCACATTTGTTTTGAAACATTTCAAATACTAACATATGTATTTATTCACTGACCTCTTCGCATAAAACTAGAATGCACCCCTGTTTCCAAAAAGTGCCTTATGATATGCTTTTGAGCATGGCTGGCAAAACTTATTATACTGTTATAGTAAATTATTATGTTTCATGCTTGTGCCTATATCATTGATTTGAGGTGATACATCACACAATATTTATCTGCTGTTTGTAAACTTAATTATTTTTTAATTCTATTATTAATACATTTAAGGTGGTTTGTAAGTTTATCATACAATATATGAAGTAATGACGGTCTTTTTTTTTTTTTTTTTTTTTAATTTTTATGAAGCTGGAAACAGGGAGAGACAGTCAGACAGACTCCCGCATGCGCCCGACGGGATCCACCCAGCACGCCCACCAGGGGCGGTGCTCTGCCCCCCAGGGGGCGATGCTCTGCCCATCCTGGGCGTCGCCATATTGCGACCAGAGCCACTCTAGCGTCTGAGGCAGAGGCCACAGAGCCATGCCCAGCGCCCGGGCCATCTCTGCTCCAATGGAGCCTTGGCTGCGGGAGGGGAAGAGAGAGACAGAGAGGAAAGCGCGGCGGAGGAGTGGAGAAGCAAATGGGCGCTTCTCCTGTGTGCCCTGGCTGGGAATCGAACCCGGGTCCTCCACACGCTAGGCCGACGCTCTACCGCTGAGCCAACCGGCCAGGGCAATGACGGTCTTTTAATTCACTCAATTTTATTTTAGGTAGGTTTTAAAGCACAACAATTAAAAACCTTCAAAGACTCCATACTAGACTTTCAGAATCAGAATCTCTGAGGATGGGACCCACAAATCCAACATAAACTCTCAGGAGTTTTTATGCACGCCCAAATATGAGAAGCACAGATTTAAGAGCATGAGGCCAGAGTGACACAATTATATGGCATATCTAAGCTAAATAACAGTAAAATAAGAAGCAGGTAATAGGTTAGGGATATATAATCAGATTTTGGTTTACAACGTTTGTGTGTGTGTGTGTGTGTGTGTGTGTGTGTGTGTTTGTCTCTGTGTTATGCTGCTTTTTGTTATTTTTTCTTTCTTTTTACTTTCTAAAAATTCATATGCAAGTCCCACTAAATATCTAAGATTGTAAATACTTATCTGACATTAAAAATAAAAATCAATGCCTGACCTGTGGTGGCGCAGTGGGATAAAGCATCTACCTGGAACACTGAGGTCACGGGTTCAAAACCCTGGGCTTTCCTGGTCAAGACACATATGAGAGTTGATGCTTCCTGCTCCTCCCCCTTCTCTCTATCTCCCTCTCTTTCTCTCTCTCTCTCCTGTCTGAAAATTGAATAAAGTCTTAAAAAATATTAAAAATAAAAATCATTGGGATTCAACTGTTGTGAAACATATAAATTCAAATCATGCTAAATTATTCTCATAGATTATGAATTGAGAAGAAAGACTAGGTTAAATATCTAAATAACAATAGTGGTCAGAGCCAGTCTCTTAGAGAAGATAGGTCATGTGCTCACTTATTTCACACACTTTAATTGTAATGTTGCAAAGTACTAGGAGTCTAGATAAATCAGAGAACAAAATAGAAGAAAAGACTTTCTTCCCTATGGGTTATGATCTATCTAGAAGACATACATATGAATGGATATATAAGACCCATTCTGTGTTTAGCATGCTGCTGTGTTCTTAAACGGTTGCAGAGAAAAATTAAATAGATACACACAAAGAAATGTGATTTTAGTTCTCCAGAAAAGGGGGGGGGGCAGAGATAGGTGTAATAAGCATTATCTTTAGAGCATTTAGCAGTTTAAAAACTCTGTGAAATGTAAGGAATCAACATCACCAGCATGAATTCAAAAAATACTTTCCCTAGTATCATAATATAATAACATCTAAAGATCTAACACACTTTATGTAATCGTAAAACATCCTTTTAGCTTGAACAAGATTATTGCATGCAACAGGATCCATTAGAACAATTCATGCAAGATGGGAACCTTTAAGAAAAATAGAAAAGAACTCACCTTTTTAACAAAAATAGTAGAAAGAGTAAAAGCAACAAAATTTTCAAATTTAGTGAATAAAGAGTGAAACGTACATCATTAAGCTTAAAATGTAAGGGTAACATTGGCATATGACAGATGAGCTAATCTTGCCTAAATATAAAGTGTTCTGGAATTCCTCCAAATTATCAGTACCTTTTAGGGATTGGTGTAACGTAATAATATCTAAAAGATTGTCAAAGTAATATTATAAAAGCACATTGTCATGTTATTATATTGGTCTGACCAAGGATACTATCGAATATTCTCTTATCAAAAATTCAAGGAAACTTAAAAAATAAGGATGCTAAAGTTAAAATGGTAATTAATAGTATGATTTACTATTAATAGATAGGATTTGGTAAATTTTTATTGTATTTTGATTTTATGCAAAGCATAATACCTAAAGTTATCTTAAAATTCTGAACTAAAGTTTGACTTGTGCAGTTCATAGTAAGAGTTTAATATATAAATTGTAAATGCTATTTTTTTATTATAGCTCAACTTTTTTCATGTAACACACTTTATTAAATGCTACTCACTTAAATAATAATTCACATAATAAAAAATAATATTCCCTGTTTGTAGTCCATATCTACCATGCTTCAAATATCAAATATTCTTTGAATTCAACTATTTAATTTAAATAATTTCATCCTCGTAGTTGCACACAAGTATTTTGATACCTTGTCATGTGTGCATCCTTAGTAAGCTTGTTAATATGCAGCATAGGTGGGTATTGAATACATTATCCCCTGTGAGAGATTTCCACCATGGCTGGCTGTAATATTTGATTAAAATAAATAGCTCAAGAAAATGAGGTTGAATAAAAGGTTAGGTTACTCATTAAGATGCTCAGCCTTGTACACTTCTTTAAAGTTAATGCAAAGTATTTTTTTTTACCTAGTGACTAGGTGAGTTTTTTAAATAGAACAGTTGCAAAAAGGCAAAGCCTGGCAGTGTTTATGCTGAGAATATCTATCAAAATTTGAAATGCAATTGATTTGAATATTGCAACACATTTTTTATCCATATCAATTATACATATACATATATATATATATGTATATACACATACCTAGCGATCCAGAGGGAAACATACATAATTATAACAGCTGCTGTTTATTGGATACAGACTATGTTCCAGATTCTCTACTACACATTTCCAGTGTATTAGTTTTCACCCTCCAAATACCTTAAGGACTTGAGCTATTGTTCAAATTTGACAAAAGAAGAAACTAAGGCTCAGTTTCTCAAGGGTCAGAATTTAGTCCCAAGTAGAGAAACCTGGGTAATCTTTTCTTCGCTGCTCCTTAGTGTCCATTAGAACTTGATAACGTAGGTCCTTCTATTCTACAAATTAATTTTTGAATGTCAACTATAAGCTCAGTATCAGCTTGGAGATAAGGATAGGCATACCATGGTGAACAAGAGTTGTGTGTCCCCACCTTTGAGGAGAGCACAATCTATTCTTACTCATGATTCACTTCTGATGTGTGCACCTCCCGCCTACCACTCTCTTACAGCTCTCCTCAAGAGGTGCTGTGTGATAGGAATACCTGCTAGCTATCCTTTCCTTTGATCCCATGGGAAGGTTTGGGAGTGCTTGTCCTGGAAAGAGACCACATCGCTAAGATTTTAATGAATTAGTGTTTTTCACTGATGACTAATATCAAATGTCTTTATATATAATTATGTAATTCTATAATGTTACTCTTCATGAAACAAAGATTTAATGAGGATTATGTGCTAAACATTTTATTAGATAGTGGGTAGGGTATACAACGGTCTGCAATAATGAAGATATATTGTCCATACTCTCAGAGAGTTTAGATTTAGGGGAAAATAATTTAAGAAATATATACATAAAATTATATTGATTTAATTTGGACCTTTAATATTTTAGGCAGCAAAACAAAGTATTACATTCTTCATCTTCCCTTGATTATGTCATTAGAGACCTGATATTCGTTTCAGTATAACTAGATATATGTAAATGAACCAAAAGTTTTCTTAATTGAATTAGACATAAACTCAAGAATTTTCTTAAATAACAGAATGCTAATTTATTTTATATGTTTTATAGCCAAATTAATGGTGCCTATGGCCATAGTTATGCAAAAAATTTTAAATTTTTTTTTCTTTTAAGAGCACAAAGTGTTTTAAAAAAAGATTTCTTTATATCATTTAAGATCTGAAGAGTTGTTTCTAAGGGGAAAATGTTTATGTTCTTTTAATAAATATTATAAATATTCCTAATCTGTAAAATAAATCTGAATAACAACAAAAAACAAAACCAATTAGTTGAAACAGTAATCATGTTATTTTAATTGCACGATACAATGGTTTGTAATCTAAATGTTCTTTAGCTTTTTAAACATTTTCATCAGGTATTTTAATTGCTTTGAAGACACAGAAACTTTCTGACTCTTTTTTGTTTTTAAAATTGCTTTTGAAAGAAAACAAAAAGAGGGAATACTTTGAAGAAAAAGTCAACACCATCATTTGATTTAAACTGACAAACAAAAGATTTCTATTTGTTTTAACTTTGTCCTTAGAGAACAGCACTGTTCAGTTGGAAAAGAAGTGTACTTGAAATGAAAGTTTAATTGAAATTGTAAATTTCAGGTTATTTTTTATGTTATCTTACACAGAATACCCATGTGACAATCCCCAAATAGAATTTTCTGATTTTACTAATTTTGATATAAAACAATTAGAAATCCATTTGAGTCTTTAAAAATCAACCCTTTTGACCTTTTCTAATATTGTTGCACAAATAGATGTTAATTTGCCTCTGAGATTCATCAACTCAATATACTCAAAGTTTGGATATCTAATTGATTGTACTTTGTTTATCTCTAATGAGAGTTATAAGCTCACTTTCAAAGTGAGTCACCTCTTTTTGCCCTACCCATATACTGAGTCATATTTGTTATGCCTATAATAATTGTTCATATTTAGAAATGACATAGCAATATTTTCACACTAGTAATCTTTTCAAATCAGTGTATAGCTACATAAGTTTTGGAATATATGCATGTTCACATATTTTACTTATGTAAGATTTAAAAAATTGATTTAATGTTTTTCTCCACAAGTCATTTAGTATTTTCAGAAATGATTAGCTTTATCTGTTTTTACATGCACATAATAGAAAGATTGCCTTAATTAGCAAATATGTTATTGATAAAGTGAATGAAAAATTTTAGATCTGACATCAGCACAGAGTAAGTTAGAAAATTCTTTTTGTCTCTGATTCTCGTAAGTTCAATGAGGTAACATGCATGACATACTTATGAATGTTAATCCACTCATGATTATTTTAAGTTCTGAGCCATACTTCCCCAGTTAATCTAAATTGATCAAATAGAAAGTATGGAAATTCTCACTTACTTGAAGATATGATCAATGTCCATTGTCTAATCAAATTTTGCAATTTTTTTTTTCATTCTAAGAGATTTTCTCTAAAGTTACTTGGTATAGTCTCTAAGGAGGATGCATAATGAGAGTCAGTATTTTAACAACTTATATTATAAATGCTCATATGAATCACTAGTATAATTAAATGTAGAATAAGTACATGTTGCTTTTTTAAATTAAGTGACTTTTTTAACAGTATGTCTCTGTAATTGTCAATTCAAAAACTTAAATCATTATGTACTTAATTGAGATGCATTATGTGCTAGCATTGTTCTCAGGTTGTGAATAAAAGAGAAATAACTTTGGAGCTTTATACCTACTCAATGAGGCAGACATTGACCAAATAAATACACATATAATTATGTTATTTTAGGTTCTTTGATGTTCTATGAAGCAATATAGAATATGTTTATAAAAGAGAATAATAAAGAGAATAATTTTGAACAAGGTAGTGTCGAGGAATATCTCAATCAAAAAGAAACTTTAATCTAAAGCGGAATTTTTTTTAGCCAATTGCAGACATAGAAGAATAGAAAACACTATAAACCATATAAACATGGAAAATTCAGACAATAAAATAATACTGCAGCCTGGTATGTAAGGTACCATGGGACTAAATGAAGTAGCAGAGATAGGTCTAATAGTCCAGGGCTTTCTCACTTAAATACAATGAAATATTACTGAGGATTTTAAAACAGGAGTCATATAACGGATAAAAAGTCACTCAGGCCAAGAAAAAAGAGAGGGAGTTAAATATTATTAGGGAGAGATAAATTTGAAGGTGTATTAATGAGAAGATGTTTCCAAAATTTCATGGAGAAATATTGGCAACCTGAGTCAAATGGTGAGGATAGATACTATTAAAAAGACTAAAGATTTATTTAATAGATTATTGGACATAGACAATAGCAGATATGGAGGAAATTTGTGTAAAAACAAAAAAAAAAAAACTTTTAAAGGCATAAATGGTGCTGCTTGTGTCATCAGGACATATCTGCAAGTAACTGCCTTTGTTGAAATAGATTGTATGGATATAAAGTTAATTAAACAGTCTGTACAACTGATGCTACAAGTACCAAAGAGAAAATCTAATAAGTCTCTTTGGGCCTCTGCCTTGTGATGATTTACCTTTCACAGTAACCCTCACTCTATATGTGAATAGGCCCTAAATTGTTTCTCTCAATTTCTACTTCTATTATTTTTTGTGTATTATATCTATGCTCCCCAAAGGATATTGAATTAGAAAAGGTATACTGCTCACAAAAATTAGAGAATATTTCAAAATGAATATGAAATGATAAAATATCCCTTAATTTTTGTGAGCAGTGAGTTTAAGAATGTGAGAAAGAAATGGTTTTTCATTAATTAAAACCAAATTTCTAAAATGCAATCTCCAATTCTTTTCTTTATTTACACATATTGCATTTCTTCTATGTTGTATCAACTTAAAGACAAAACACATAAGCGAAAGGCCCTTTATTTTCCAAAGATCAGAATTTAAACTGTCAATAAGTATATTTAGGTTCTTTGGGAGTTATTTTGGAATGAGCAGACAAAGTCATCATTTCAAAACTCTCTGCTTGGTACATGGAAGTATACGCAAAGGAAAAAAATACACCAGCTGAAATTTTTGGAATAAACCTTTAATTACAAATAGGCATTTTTTTTTATTCTTGATGAGATAGATGCTTACTCAGGTTTTGACAGTGAGAAGATGTTATGCTTAACACAATATTTAGTAGCAATAACATATAATAGATTTTAATTATATTTTCATAGATTATAAGCTTATATTGTGATTCCTCAGTGCCCCTAATTTATATTTATAATCTAATGGTGATTAACATAATACTAAAGGAAGATGTTATAAGTGGAAACTGGAAACACCGAACTAGTTATATGGATATTTTTGGCCTAATCCTGAATTCACTACTACATAGTTGGGTAATGTTTGTCAACCATTTTAAAATTTTTAAATCTCAATATTCTTATCTATAAATACGACACACAATAGGCTAAATGTTTATTTAAAAAAAACAAAAAACAAACTGGTATGTCAGCCTGAACAGGCAGTGGTGCAGTGGATAGAGCTTTAGCCTGGGATGCAGAGGGCCCATGTTCAAAACCCTGAGGTCACCAACTTGAGTGTGGGGTCGCTGGCTTGAGCGTGAGTAGGCGTGACCCCATAGTCACTGGCTTGAGCCCAAGGGTCACTGGCTTGAAGCCCAAGGTCACTGGCTTGATCTCAAGATTGCTGGCTTGAGCAAGGGGTTACTTGCTTTGCTGTGTCCCCTGCACAGTCAAAGCACGTATAAGAAAGCAATCAATGAACAACTAAGATGCTGCAATAAAGAACTGATGCTTCTCGTCTCTCTCCCTTCCTATATGTCTGTCCCTATCTGTCCCTCTCTCTGTCTCTCTTTCTCTCTCTCTGTCGCTGTTGCAAACAACAACAACAACTAAAATACCTGGTTATGGCAAATGATTAGAGAATGTGTAACAAAACAGATAGAATTGGCCCTATCTTTATTTACATGATGTTAAGTCATAGATCATGTTCCTTCAACAATTTTTTTAGTGCCTACTATATTACAGGCTGTATTTAAGGAGTTGGCCTTAACAGTGAACAAGACAAACAAGGTCTTTCTTCTCATGGAATGTATATCCTAGAAGCACATAAATTTGTAGAAAATAATTTTGATGACTGGTGATGTGGGAGTGGGAGGAAACCTGATAAGAGAGTGACTGGCATGGGATGTGTGAGGATCCCATTCCAAATTGGTGGTCAAAGATCTTCTGTGAGACAGAGTTGAGTTCTGTGTTGGGAGAAGGAACCAGCTTTATAAAGATATGCAGAGTGAAATATAGAGACTGAGACAAAGCTTTCTCTGCCGAGGACACAAATTTGCTATGTTCAGGCGGAGAAGGAAGATGGAAGGCTATAGCTTATCTAGCAAGGAGCAGGATTGTGCAAGAAGAGGTAACAAAGATCTGATGGCTTATTTGTCATGACTTAAACAGACAGCTGTTCATATGAAAGCAGATTTCACAAAGGTGATCTAGGCTGCTTGGTATGCAAACTGGCTTGCGCCCAAAGTTACTTGCTTAGCTCCATTGAGAACAAAAACCTTACCAAATGCTAGTAATTGAAATATTGTTCTAAAAATAGGATTGAAAATGTCCTAATGTATTAAGAAGTAAATTATTTACCAACTTAATACATAATGATGAGTAGCAAATTACTCGACAAACGCCACAGCTGTGCAGTACAATATGTTGGAAATCAGTTAAAATCAGTCATTTTAAGGCTTTCATATGGTCATGTATACAAAATCTTAAAGCAGAATTATTTCAACATTTTTATCACGTTTAATTCTATACTTTATTTGACTTTAAATGTACAAATAGGCCAGAATCGAGACAAGCATAATTTTCAACAAGTTGATCTGCCAACACATTTGATATTCTGTGGAAAAGGGAAGATTAGTTAAATAACCAATAATGTGCACATTGAAATAGATTTTTAAAAAGCACAGAAGTTTTCTTTACCAATTGTATTGAATCTTATGTGTGCATTTTAGTTTGAATCATAATGCATTGTGTGAGAAAAGGTTTCCTGAAGAGGGTATGTAAAGAAATAATAACTCACATCATAGTCTTAAAATAGCAAAATAATTTATAATGTTTACATATTCAGTCAAACGGCATTTTATCTGTCAACCTCCAGTCAGAAAAACTGAACTCATTTAATGCATTTTAATGTGAGGAATTAACATGGGAGCTAATGACAGAGGAGCTTGGAGCAGATGAGAACTCTGAGCTGACACTTACAGGCAGCCCATAGCAAATGTAGGGCTGGGCAAAAGGAGAGGAGAGGGTGAGGTACTGCCAGAGTTTAGGAACCAGTGACATTTAGAAAAAGAATGGACACAGAAGATACTTGAGAATTTAGGTTGCTGGGCCTGACAGGCAAGACCTTATACTGTAAACCCTAAGCCAGCTGGCAAGATTTGTAGTCCTATGGATTTAAAGTAACTGCCTAATTGGCCATATAACACCTAGGAAGATGGACCAAGTGCATGTCACTTTCCCTGTGCCCTCCAGTCTCACATCAGTGCCTCCCAATAGTCCAAAACTAGCTCAGAATACCATGGACAGAGAAACCTAAACACTGTCATTTCCAGGTTTCAGGCCCATGAGCAGAGCAGGGTGAAAGCGATGCCGAGATCTGAGAACAAACAGGAAAATGACTGGTGCTACGTCAATTATAATGACTTAAATGCAGGATTGGAGAAAAGGTTTGCCAGAAAATGTGCACTTCTTTTCATAATAAAAGTCAAATATCCCCATAAATTCTCAGTGTGCCAAATCAAAAAGGTCTTTTCTAATGATTAAAAAAAATAGTGCACCATCTAATGTGAAATGACAACCTGAGATCTGAGTTTTCTCACTTAATTTGACATTTTAAATGTCATTTTAATTATTTATTATTATTTCTGAGTACAAAAAGACTTCTAAAATTTCTTGAATTTTTTTCTAACTTTCTCTCCTCACCTTTTCCAACATTCATAAATGCCTACATACTCTGAAATACAGTCTTTTTAAGAATAAGTGTTGCTGTTACACTAATGCTCATATTTTATAGAATGGATTTTTTTTTAGTATTTGCAAAGTAATTTATTTAATACAGAATAATCTCAAATATTTTTGAGCACAGTTTACACACACTGAACACTGAGGAAGTTTTATGTAATTAAAAAAAAAAGGAAAATTGCACTAGGTAAGTGTAGATAGAGGGGGTGTTTGCAGCTACGTCAAAGTGTATGATTGTTCTAACATGAGAGTGCAATTTTAAATTGAGTTAGAAGTAATGCATCTCCTCCTCTGGCATCATCCCTCCCCTAATCTCATGTGGTTTATTCTCTTTCTTCCACGATACTCAAGTTCAGCATACCATTTACGAGTCTCCCCATCCATCTTCTTAGTCTACTCTGTGTCTTTGTCTTTGAGCTTTATGCAGGGGACATATCCAGTTGCCAGACTACTTCTTTCTCTTTTAAATTCCTATCCAAATACTTCTCTCAATTGAATCCTAGACTTTCCTGATATACCTGATGATTTTTCAAGCTCTGAAGACTAACAAGTGTATAATTGACAGGTGCAGCAGTTTTTAGGTCCAGTTAAAAAAGCCTTTAAGTACATAGTTTATATTTATATTGTATTTTTTTTTAACTTGAGTAATGCATAGACCTGCTTTAGGGGGAAAAAGAATAGCAATTTAAAAAATGTTGACTTACTAAACTAAATTTTTCTATAGAAACTTGGATAAATAATTTATAATTATGACTTATCACTGCATAGTTTTATTTTATAACTGTAAATCTATTTTAAGATAATCATTGCCAGTATAGCAGAATTTTAAAAAATTTATAGAAATTCTCAAACCCAAAGGAACATGTTTCTGCCAGTTCCTAATACTGTTTCTCTCTCCCTCTCCCTCTCCCTCTCATTATTGTTAGAATGTACTCTGTACTTAAGAACAAGAATGCTTTTCTTAAGATCTGCATTTTTTACACATTACTTTCAACCTGTTGAACAAAGAAGACAATATTAGAAAAAAATATCAATATGCTTTTCATTAGAGTTATTATCTATTGTGAAGAGGTGTATTGTTGATATAATAGATAATACAAAGAAATTTAAGAAATAGTACATGCTGTTGCATTATTATGGGCAAAATTAATCTGGAAAGCTACTAGTATGGGTGAAAAGAGCTGTCTTTTGAATAACTAGGATTGGTGGAGTAGTAGACTTATGAAGGACCATTAACAATAGAGAGAAATTAGTGTATATGGTGGGACTGGCTTGCTAGTAGTGAATCATTGGTTTTCAAATCATGTTTTGTTGACTGCCAAGACTTCAGATATTATGTAGATATGTGGTTAGACTTTCATTGCTAAAAACATATTTAATAAAAAAAACAGAAATATAATCATCAAATATATTTAACAACATAACTTATTTTGAACCCTTTGAGGATGACCAAACAAATAAACCTGTGCAGCCAATCTAACTCATTTTTGAGTACAGCATGTATGCAGTTCCTTTTTCATCTCTGTGCATATAATTTACTTTCCTGTAAATTATAAAGAAGTTGTAGCTTTGCAATATAAAAATGCAGATGTGAGAATGTGCACTCATAAATAATTACACACAAGATAACAAAAACATGAAATTTTGATCAAGACATGCAAGGTTCATGTCTGTAGAATATGGTCTGGTTGCATAATAATATATTAGTCATGATATAAATCAATGAATATGATAATTTTAATGTTTTTTTAACACATTATACATAATTTTTGCTTGAAATAGACAATCAATATGAACCAATATGAATACTTGTAGGTATTTCACAAAAAAATGCAAATATATATCTACATAAAACTTATGCATGCATGTTCATAGCAGAATTATTCTTAATAGCCAATACATGGAAACAATTGAAATGTTTATCAACTGATAAATGAATACACAAAATGTAGTATAGTCACACAGTGTAATATTATTTTATAATAAAAAGGAGTTAAATACTGATACATTCCATTACATGGTTATAATAGCTCTAAAACATGTTAGGTGAAAAAAAAGTCACAAAAAAACCACACCATATTATATGGTATCATTTATAGGAAATGCCAAGAACAGGAAAATATATTAAGTAGATTTGTGATTTCTTTGGCCAGAGGATGAAGGAGGACTTATAATACACTAGGAGAGGAAATGGGAACTAATAGCTAAGTGCACAGTTCTGTATGGTGTGATGGTAATATTCAAAATTTTAATTATGGATTCTGGCAGGTCGCTCAGTGCATACAGTGTCAGCCCTGTGTATGGACGTTCTGGGTTCAATTCCCAGTCAGGGCACACAGGGGAAGTGATCACCTCTTTTTCTTTTTCTTCCTCTTCCCCTTCTCTCTCTATTTCCCTCCTGCAACTAGTAGTTTGATTGGTTCGTATGTGACCCCAGGTGCTGGGGATAGCTCCTCAGAGTGTGTCAGCCTCAGGCACTAAAAATAGCTCAGTGCTCAAGCATTGGCCTCAGATAGGGTTCCCGATTGGATCCCAGTCAGGGTGTTTGCAGGAGTCTGTCTCACTATCATCCTTCCTCACACTTGAAAAAAAATTTTTGATTATGTTGATTGTTACACAACTCTGTGCTTCCAGATGATGCCCCAACCAGCCAAGCTATCAGGCTAGGGCAACAACTCTGTAAGTATACTAAAAATTGAATTGCCTATGTTAAAGGGATGATTTTTTATGGCATATGAATTATAGCTCTAAGAAACTATTAAATTAAATTGTAAATGAATTTATCAGTATTTGATTGTCAACACTTGAATGATCCTGATTAAGAAATATATAACATATTACCAATTACAGTTAATTGAATAATATTGACTAAACAAAATTATTTGCTCTGAAGGAGTTAAAAGCAATAAGATAAGCTTTTGTATTCAAGTGGCTCATTATTCAGTAAAATAAGAATATGTAATGTTGAATTTGCAAAGTTAAAAATAACTTGTAAAATGTCTCTCTAAAAGGCATTCTAACTTCTAGCTGGAAAGATTAAGAAAAAAAATTTATATTAATAAATCATCCATTATGTGGAAAGAACCTATCTATCCAGAGCATAAGTGAATCAACACATGAGCAAGATGTTAAAAAAATCTAGCCTGTCAAGTTCAAACAAGCATCATTGAATAAATACATTCTAGGCACTATTTAGAAGCTGGTAGAATGGGAGGCCTATGAAATTCTACCTATAAAGTAAAATATTGGTGAGAAGTAAATTCTGATTTATCAATTATTTAAGCAACTATAATCACATATTATTTTGTAATAAACAATAAGTATTATATAACAATCTTGACATAAAGAGAATCAAAGAAGTCTAATACATATCTAGTGAGTAATAAATGAAAAATTTATATTCAACACAATTTTAAATTCTGAAATTTCATTATTCTTCCCCCCCAAAAAATAGTAAATACATTTTTCTTGTATCTCAAAACAATAATGATGAAGTCCAGGTTCTGACCCAACAGGACTAGGAGACTGGAATTCCCAAGAGGCATTTACCACTGTAAATAGTGGAACTAATTACTTTCACAGAAATATGTTTTCTTTTGCTTTGACATATAATATTTTAATTGAAAATTAAAACAATAAAAACAGAAAGTGATTTATGGAGTTTGTTCTACTTGTAAATTATCTAATTTTAGTTCTCATGCTTTCTGTTACACCTGAAATATTATAATATTCTAATACTAATAGCTTCTATACTAACTTTAAAAATAGTATAGCCTTCCATATTTTTGACACATCTCAATAAGAAGTGAATAAACATTTATCAAGGAGACATGAAAAGTCAGTCAAAATTCTATACCTTCCATTCACAGGATACACCAAAGCCCAGAAATTTATTCTGAATAAGGATAGGTAACATTATTCTCATTTTAAGGATGAGAAATTGACTGTTACAGGGTTTAAATAACTTTGTTAATATTTGAGAACAACTTTTCTTGAGCCCCTTTCATATGTTGTTGTTGTTATTTTGTATTTTTCCGAAGCTGAAAACCGGGAGAGACAGTCAGACAGACTCCCGCATGCGCCGGACCGGGATCCACCCGACACGCCCACCAGGGGGCGACGCTCTGCCCACCAGGGGGCGATGCTCTGCCCCTCCGGGAGGGTCGCTCTGCTGCGACCAGAGCCACTCCAGTGCCTGGGGCAGAGGCCAAGAAGCCATCCCCAGTGCCCGAGCCATCTTTGCTCCAATGGAGCCTTGGCTGCAGGAGGGGAAGAGAGAGACAGAGAGGAAGGAGAGGGGGAGGGGTGGAGAAGCAGATGGGAGCTTCTCCTGTGTGCCCTGGCCGGGAATGGAACCCAGAACCCCTTGCAAGCCAGGCCGACACTCTACCACTGAGTCAACCGGCCAGGGCCTCCTATGTTATTATTAATTCCCATCAAGCTTGTGGTGAAGGATGAATGTGACCACGTTACAAATGAGATAACTGATTCTCAAAGTGATTAAGAAAATTTCCCTTGGTTAAAGTTTGAGCTCTCCGCAATACATCAATCTGTTCCTCTGACTTCCTTCAAATAGCACCATATGGCTGCTTAATTCCAAATGTTCCTTAAGGGTTGCCATATACCTCACACATAAGGGAAGAGGCAGGATGACCAGTATCAACCTAAAGCTTACCATCTTGCAACTTCACTCACCTGAGCTCAAAAATAAGCATCTAAGAAGCTTATTTTCTGACAATGAAAACTACTGTTAGGAAAGGGCTGAGCACTTTGAAAAGGTGTATCAGAAAGTCATTATATTAGCTATCATCTACTCTCAATGCAATATCTAGTGAGACGGGGGCCTTGTCTGCCTCTTCCATCTCCATATCCTAAGCACTAAGAAAAATACTTAGTAAAGAGGAAGTTCTTAATTGGTGTGCATTGCATATTGAATGAATGAATAAATCAGAAGGCAGAAATGATAGACTGTATAATATTTCTAAGTCCTCCAAACCTAATCAGTTTAATTCTCAGCATTGTCCATGATGTGATATCAGATAATAATTTTTTTAAATCAATTACACAGTCCATACTCCTATGTCCTTGAGATTATCAAAGGTTAGAAACAGCAATGGAAGGTTATAGCAATTAAAGGAAACATTATAAGAGCTTCCACATTGCTTGTTTAGAAAAAATGTCCATTTGAAGACCTCACCTCACTCTAAATAGAAAGTATTTTGCCTAGGAATTAAAAGAAAATCAGACAGTAAAGATATTTATGGATGATTTAAGTAACCTTTACCGCTAGTAATCTAAAATAATGGAGCAAATATTGGTAAAGTATAGGCACCTACAATGGCAGGGGTAAAAATGGCAGGAAAAGAAAGCAAATAATACCTCTAATGTAGCACTACCTTTAAAGATATCTTTCTTTTGCACATAGCCTCTCCCTTATCGTGTGTGTGTGTGTGTGTGTGTGTGTGTGTGTGTGTGTGTATATATATATATAATGAAGATATATTGTATGTAAAGTTTAAGTCTATTCTAACTCTTCTTTTGATTATTTTAAAACAGGAAGTGTCATCCAATACAGAGACATCGAATTTATTGAGAAACCTATGGTTGTATTTTACAGTTGTTTTAGTCGATCTATCTACCTGTGCTGATAGCCCCTTATTTGGACATTATGTGCTGGATATCATGCACATTTACTTTCCCTCCTCCTCCCTGATATATGCTTTGGGCTCCTTGCCCTCTGATATCTGGTTGTGTTCACCCAGTGGGTATCCCTGTTAGGCTAGCAGGGGTGGTCAGGAAAATGAGGTCAGGATATTCTGCAGTTTCTATTCCCTTGGCTCTCTCCTGGTCAACACTGACTGGCTGTGTCCTGTGCTGAAGATTAATGATCCTCTTAACATTCCCCTTTCTATTTGGTGCTCCTTCTAAATTACAGTAACCACCCCCTCCCCATGTCCCTGTGGACCTGAAGGCTCCACATTTATTAGCACTATTCTTTGTCTTATAGGAAACAGCCCTTTGTAAAATATCCTTTTTTAGCAATAGTCCCTGCTTTAAATTGTCCTCAAACATTTTAATCCGAATGTGTCAACTATTTTCTTCTGCTAATCTGACCAATAAAAAATGCATCCTTTATCTTTGAGAATCCTACTCTTCTCTTTCATTGCTTTTTATTATTTATCATTCTCATGACAGTAACTTCTAGTTGAATGCATGATTCTGAACCACAGGGCGAAGTATGTGTTTGATACAAAGATTTCTGATTCTTCAAGTGGAATTGGAAACCGTAATAGTAGATAAAATGACCTAGAGAGAGTATACAGACTATGAAAGAATGACTAAGGGCTGAATAATTATAGCTGACATTTTTTTGAGCATAGGGACATGTTCTATGTCCCTTACATTTTTATATGTACTTTTCCTATTTAAATTGATTTAATCCTCAGGATTCTTCTGTAAGTGCTATTATTATTACAAAAACAAGTTAGAAAATGAAGATACCAAGTGGTTAAACAACATGTCTATGTTGTCACCATCTGGTAAATAGTGGAAATAAGATTAACAACAACAAAAAAGAGTAGTCTGTCAATTTTGCTTTTGATAACTACACAATACTATCCATACACAGACAGAACACCAGGAAACCTGGACCACTCTGACATGTTTATTTAACTGTCTCTATCTTTATTTTGTATATAAATTGGCATATTCACCCAATCATGAAAACCAAAACCCTGACCCTTTTCTTTATTTTCACTTTATCTATATTACCACAGTACTAATGTAGACCTTTGTTGTTTTACCCACAGATTGCTATAAGAAGGTCAAAATGACATGAATGTATGGATGAGATTCTTGGACAAGCCACATAAGCCAGACATGACCTCAAGTAGATGTGGTTATTTGTTTGTTTGTTTGTTTTTTAATATCAGTATGTGCTCTGAGGATATTGGAAGTAGGAAGTGGATAAACTAGTTTAGGATATTAATGTTCAGTTATATTTTACTTTTTCATATTAAATGTAAAATATTTTAAAATAAAACAGCATTTAAGGATACATTAATATTTACTTTAAAGAGAAGGCACTTCTAGTTAAAGTTTGCACATTAATTAAAGCACAAGGGCAGGAAACTAATGCATAATAAAAAGGTGGCCAAATTTGAAAGTTAATTTATACTGCAGAGGTAATAGAAAATTCTCTTAAAATTTTATGGTTTGTAGAATGTTCAGTTTATTAAGATTGATAAATCAACACACACATTGGGGTAATTTTTGGGAGCATCTAAAGGCATAAGAGATATTGCCCTTCTGGTTTATAAATATAAGATAGAGCACTACTTTAATTTGTGCACAGGAGATATTTACACTAGGCTTACAACTAAGATGCTAGAATTTAAGAAGTCAACCACATTGTGATAATTCAGAGACATTTCTGTATTCCTGCTCTCCTCTGGGCCCACACAGATATTATTAATCTAAATCATTTTGAGATTATTACAGACATTGTTTGAGTTTTGTTCTTAAATGTATATGTCCTAATAAAACACAAAGTATAATGAAAAAGTATAAAACTTTTTCTAATTTAAAGGACACAAATACTAAGCACACTTTTTTCATATTAAAGCATGAAAAGAATTTACAAAGTTAGAGCCCTTGTGTAAGTCTCAAACATTAATTATAGTAGAGTTTAATATTTTAAGATTAAATTTATTAAATATCTATGGATTTCTTAGAAAACCATTCATGATTAATCTGGATGAAATTCAGTTACATATAATTTTACTAAAATTTTTGAAATTCAAAGTAATTATACTTGCTTATATACACATGCTTACAGTACTCTTTTTTATTATAATTTAGGTAATCACATTCTATCTACCTATGTTATTAAGCTCGTAAAAATAAAACTAATATCAATGCGCAAACCAGGATTAATCTTGGGTGCGTTTCCCCATGAACTCTTAGACTTGAAATAAATACAGCACAATTTGCTCTGGGAACTCTGGGCAGTCCAGGTTCCCAAATCAGCAAACATCTCGTTACCACTCTTATCCTATCGTAACAATAATAGATCTAAAACTCTTCCTCATCATTTTGATAACCATCTAATAATACCTTAGTTCAGTTAGAATGACTATTCGGTCTGCTATCTAGAGAATCTTACTAGATTTGAGAATCAATTCTTCATACCCTATGAAAGCTAGAAGGCTAGCTAGCTACAGTATTTATCTAGTGTAAGAGAAAATGATTCTCAAGTAAATTTTTGGTAGAAAATTGGCTCTGCTAGGAGAAAAGAAAATAAAGTATCAGTAAAGAGAATAATTATGCATTAAATAATATGTTATTGTTTTACTACTAATGATAATTATGTTTTTTATGATTTATCTCAAATATTAAATTTAGGAGATTATATAAAGCCAGAACCCTAGAAATTATTTAAATTTTCTCTCCTTTATATTTGTCATTACAGCTCTACATGAAATTAATTACAAAATATGGTTCACTCTGTCTCTCACTGCACTAATTCATAGCCTTCTCTCCATGGTGCTGAAGTGGTCAAACTGGTTCCCAGCACACTAGCTGCTTTCCCATCTTTCCAAGCTTGCAGCTGAGCATAGTATGCCTGACTTGAAATACACCACTGCTGTCATTAAAATCTGGCATTTTTGGAAACATGTGGACTCTTTTAGTATATATGGATTTGTAGGACATATACCAAAGTTTTAGCAATGACTATTTCTACACTCATTGTAGGGTATGCATGATTTTTTTCTTTGTTTTTTGATGGTTTTTAATACCTACAATAATTGTATGCTACTTTGTATTAAAAAACACAATATTTAAATTAAAAAGACTTTTAACAAATTCTCTATCATGAGACTGACCATATTAAGGAAGAAGTGTCATAAAAATAACAGAAGATTATTTTGTTTGGTCATTCTTACTGTTTCCAATCTCAAATCAGGCATTAGATCAACCCATTTCCACATTGTCTCTAGAGCCTCTATTAGGGACATACATACCTGGGTTTTCTCTCCCTAGAGACTTGTTATTGAGTAGTGCTGGAGATGGGACGCATGTTTTCTTTAATCCTATGTGTCTAGAAGTAGGCTAGAAGTTTATTTGTCATGCCTTTTCATTGCGTGTTTCCCCACAATTTTTCCTTCTAAATTGAATGTGTTAATATTATTCTTCTAATTTCTTGTTAGTAGGCTCGAAGTTGGATTCTGCATTATTATTTTAATAACTACCCCTAATAATGTGAAGTTAATATCTCTTTCTCCTCCCACAAAATATAGACTTTTAGATAGTGTTCAACATTGCTTTTGCTAATATAATGCTTAAAAAATAGGAAAAGAATTGTATTTATAGCATATTACATGAGCATCTAAATATTTTCAAATTATTTTTTTATTTATTAAATTTAGAGAAAGAGGAAAGGGGAGAGATAGAGTAGTGTTAACTCATTGTTCCACTTTGTTGTGCACCCATTGATGGCTTCTCATACATGCCCTGACTCCTGACTGGGGCTGAACCAATTACCTTAGGATTGAGCTAGGCCCTTGGGGTCAAGCTAGGCCCTAGGAATCCAGCCAGGCCCTTGGGATCAAGCTGGTGACCTGGAATTAGACCAGTGACCATGGTACTCTGGGATGACACTCTATCCACTGCACAACCAGCCAAGGCATAACTGACCAGTTTTGATGTTCATTTATCTATTTGAAATTCTCATTTTATAGACAATCTTTCACTTACTCATCATTGAGATAATGATTTCTATTTCTCAGTGTGTGTGTGTGTGTGTGTGTGTGTGAATATTTATTTTTAAATTGAAGCTACCAGATGAGTAGGAAGATTTCTCACCATTTTGTAGATCAATAGGAAATATTTCTTCCTAATCTATTTTTGTTATTCTTACAGGGAAGTACTCTGAGACCCGGGGCTTATCAGCTCTAAACAGCTCTGCTTTTTTGAGTGGGTACTAGATATTCACCTTCTTAACACCCATGTGTGCATCTCAAATACCACAGGGCTGCAATTGGGATGTTATACTTGAAATTCTGGCTATGATTTATTTTAATATTTGTATTTTTGAACATACTTTTTATTATTATTAATTTTAATGGGGTGACATTGATAAAGCAGGGTACATATGTTCAGAGAAAACATCTCAGGTTATTCTGACATTTGATTATGTTGCATACCCATCACCCAAAGTCAAATTGTCTTCCATCATCTTCTATCTGGTTTTCTTTGTGCCCCTCTCCTCCCCCCTACCCTCCCCATAACCACCACCCTCTTGTCCATGTCTGTGAGTCTCATTTTTATGATCCACCTATGTATGGAATCATACAGTTCTTAGTTTTTTCTGATTTACTTATTTCACTCAGTATAATGTTATCAAGGTCCATCTATGTTATTGTAAATAATCTGATGTCATCATTTCTTATGGCTGAGTAGTATTCCATAGTACAGTATATATGTACCAAAGCTTGTTAATCCACTCGTCCACTGACAAACACAAGGGCTGTTTTAATCTTTGTATTTTAGTGATTTTATTTACTTTTTTCCTTCAAGTTAGGCAATAGATTTTTAAATGTTCTTTTTTTTTATATTTTATTATTTCCATATTCAGGCCCACACTTGCATTTGCTAAATAATACATTTTATTTCAAACTATTATCTTTCCTTTTGAAAATTAACCAAATTGTTTCTTTTAAGTTTATTATTCTTAGTAAGGATAACACTTCACAGTCATCTTGTCTCCTTTTACTGTAGTCTATGCAGTACGGACATACAAAGTTCTGTGCATCTACACTTACTATACCTCTTCCATCCTTCCATTCTTTCATTTTATTTTATTTATTTTTCTCTTAGAATTTTAATAAACTTAATAATTATATTAAAAATGATCCTAGTGTTAAATATCTAAATACGAAAGGCTAGATAAAGTCTATAACCTCTAGTCATCCAGATAAGGGTGACCAAATCTTTATGATAAATAATCGTTAAAAATAAGAGTATAAATGTAAATTGCAATTAAGTTATTAATTAACCTATTTTATTGTATTCTTGGTTATAAAGAAATATTTTATTCTGACACTATTTTCAAAATAAAGTAGCATTTAAAAAAATAAAATTGGTGGCCCTGGCCAGTTAAGTAGTTGGTTAGAGCATCGTCCCAATAGTCAAAGTTGCAGGTAGAAACCCTGATCAAGAGACGTAAAAATTAACCAGTGAGTGCGTAAATAAATGGAACAACAAATTGATGTTTCTTTCTCTCTTTCTGCCCCCTTCACTCCCACTAAAATCAATAAGAAAAAAAAAATTATCAACTATCCATATAAAAACAAAATGAAAACGGAAAATCCCTTATATTGTTTGAAAATTATGTGATTTTAAAAGCAAAATAACTATTATTGACACATTTTTATTTTGTATAAAATTGCCTGTAATTATCTTCAAATTTTAACTTATCATTAATGACATTGAAATTATTACTTTTTTAATTGATTTTCAGCACAATAATAATTTGAAAGGTTTTGAGGAAACTGGCAAATTTAGAATACATTGGTATATTTATATTAGTATATATATAGCCTTCATTTCAATTTTTATTTTAAAATGTAAATTCCAAATTTTTATTCAGAGTATACTTCTTAAGTAGATATATTTTTTCAGGCAAATTTCATCACATGACTCATTTTATTTATTTTCATTTTTTGAACTTGCTTTAAATTTAAGTTCTATGAAATTATGACCTTTTGCCATTTTATTCCATTATTATATAGAATATGAATTTTCTTAATTCAAAATACATGATTCATTAAAGTATTCTCACCAGAATTCAAGATATTCTAAAGCATAGTTTTAGAATTTTAATATTAAAGTATATACACTCTTTGAACTATCGTCCTTATACTCTTAAATTTTTAGGCAAGTTATTTCAACATCTTTCTGTTTCCAAATTTGGTTTTTAATATTTATAGTAACTTAAAAGTTTTGAAAAATAAACTTTCACCAGTCCATTTATATAATGATGGTTAAAACTTAGAACTGCTTTGGAATAAAATGAAATTTAGAAAAATTATTTACTTTTAAAAAGTCATTGACATTGGAGGACATATAGGTTGTTCTGCAAACTGCAAATATTAATTTTATGGACACCAAATGAATTGTGTATACATTTTTCTTGCATAGATTTAATAAATAATAATATGATTTTTTACTATCATGCAGTCAAAATAGTTTTCATCTTCAATATTGAAGTTTTTAATGAAATTTATAGTATTAGCATTTGCAATATACCATATGTATAACTTTAAATAAAAAAGTATTGCTTTGATTCCATGTTCATTATTAACTTTTTTGAAACATGAAAATGTAGTACTTAATTGTCATTAAAGGTGTGTTTTGTTTGTTTGTTTCTTTCTTTTTTTTTTTTTGGAGTGAATTTCTT
This sequence comes from Saccopteryx bilineata, assembly GCF_036850765.1. Lineage (NCBI taxonomy): Eukaryota > Metazoa > Chordata > Mammalia > Chiroptera > Emballonuridae > Saccopteryx > Saccopteryx bilineata. The sequence continues at coordinate 19,829,644 of NC_089495.1, forward strand.
CCAAAGTGCTTATTGTAAAATAACAAAATTTTACCAAATGAGAAGAAATGACTGTATGTGACAACACTACTGTAGCAAGAACTCACAGACTATATCCTATAATCTTCAAGCCAGGACTATTCCACCTTCATCTTCCTCATAAATTTGTTTTCAAATTTTCTCCATTGATGGATTGGAAGTTTTGTGCATCTTGAAGGCTGTAGCACGTATTATGGCACAAATAGCCAATATGCTATGTGACCACCTAGGGCATCAATGTCATGTACTCTCACAATACTAGTGGCAATGAATGGTTTTAATTATTAATTGATCTTAACATCATGCATTCTATAGAATCTTATTTTATCTACACTTTTCCTACATGGTCCTTGAGAAGGACTTCTTAGTTAACTTGCAGCTAGAAATTGCCACACAAAGCACCCATGATACACTTAAGTGAACTTCCGTCTGTAGTGTGCTAGAGTTAGTTCATATTGGTTTTTAAGCCCAGTAGTAAAATCCTTTCCAAGTTCTATATTCAGTGAAATTCTGAAGACAGCTTGACATTTTCAATCCTAGAATTATTCACATAAAAAATTGGCAAATGATACAACCAGGGTTTCTCCATCCCCACAGACAGTTTTAATCATTTATCAGAACAGCATTAACTTTAACCTTATGTAGTTTCTTTTCCATGAAACCTGTGTGATGTCTTTGTTCTTGGCATCTTCATTGCCCTCACAAGATTCATGGTCTTTATGTTTTATATGTAGTATATAAAACTACATATAAAACATAAAGTATAAGGTATTCTAAGGAATGACTGTTTAGTCTAAATAATTTTGCTCAATTGGTCCCTACAAATAAGAATTCCAAATTAAAATAATACAAGTAATCAGATATGTTTGAATGGTTATTTGTGTGGGGATTGCCATGGGTGGAAAGGGGAGGTGGAAAAAAAGATGGGGGAAAGATGGCGATGGATAGACTTAACGTGGGCAGAGTGAACACATAATATAGTGTACATAAGATGTGTGGTAGAATTGTGCACTTGAAACCTGTATAATTTTGTTAACCAAGATTATACCAATAAATTAAATTTTAAAAAAATATTTGCCCCAAACATCCATATATCTTCCAATCCAGTCTAAAACCTTCTTCCTAATTAAATTTCTCACTACAAATTCAGAGCATGTCACTTAATACCTCTAACTTCTGTAGGTACTCTGCTCTTTCTACCAAATACTCTAACTTCTTAGTCCGGTTTTGAAGGTATTCAGCGGTCCATCCTAAAACAACTGTATTGCCCTGTTCTTACTACTTTCCTAAATTATTTCTAAAACCGAAAGATCATTATTTCCTGAATACATTTTTCTCTTTCCCAGTCAAGTGCTTGCTCTTACCCGTCTCTTTTCCTGAAATGCTTTTTACCCTGTTAAATGTATCAACATTTAATTTCAGTGAAAATGTGTTAGCACAAAACAACATTTCCCTCCTGAAGCTCCCTTAACAAATAATTCTCATTTTCTTTTTGTTATATAACATCCACTCTTGCTAACCCTATTAGCATGCATGTCCTTTATCTGGGAATGACCAAATAATTTAACATCTAGAGTAGAGACTTTTGTAAGTGAAATGAAGTGCCATCAATAATCGACCTGGGGCACAGTGTGTAAACTGGAAATATACAGGTGCATTGAGGCATATTGTCACTCTAGCTTTAGACCTCTTTCTCATAATCATAAACTTCTTTAAGTAGTGATAAAACCAGATAGGAGAAATTCAATACATATTCATTGAATAATGATTTAGCAAAAATCCTCTCATTACATCAATTGTCTTCAAAATTAGGGTTTTTTATTTTGTCCCTGCAAGTAATTTTATAACTAAGTTTAAAATGACTCAGACAAAACAGAGATTTCAGCTTGTTTTATAGCCTATGCACCACAGGGTTTATGTCTGGAGGATGGTTGGGCTAGACCCAACAGATACCATTTTTTATAAGTTTGGGAAATTTCTGAGAATTAAACATAGTTGTATCTCTGTTGGCCTATATTCAGGTATTTGAAATACTAGAATAATTCCTCATAAGTTTCCTTTTAGAGGACAGAGCAGCTTTCTGGGAGAGAAGTGATTTTAAGAGAAGAAAGAATCAGACATAATGAGTTATAGCCAGTATCAAAAATTTTGTCACTAGAGGAAAATAATCCATTTTAGTAGAGGAATCTAGCTGTTTGATTTGAATTCAGTCTCTGGTAAAGAGCACTGGACACACCTGTGTGTCCAAGGGAAGAGAGGGTCATATGGAAACATTACAAAACTGCTTCATTCAAGTCAGTTAAGCATTCAATACTTTGCTAACTGTTGTGTACTAATATGTGATACTTATAAATCTTGGTGCTCTGAGCACTTAGGTTTTTAACCCAGTAAAAGTTTGCCTTTTTTTTGGAATCTCCTCTACAAATAACTTGAACATTCCTAATAACGACTGTTTGAGTCAATATTACTTACCACTTTAAGGGTTTTATGTGTGCTGAGATATGTGTAGGACTCCCAGGGAAAAGAGTACGTGACTCATACATAGTTATCTCACATTTAGTGTGTACCTGCTCTATGCCAGGCAATGGCCTGTGTGTTGTAATAGTATATTTCCCTTTACTTGGTGACTGTTAAATAGGTCTATGTTTTTCTCTATATATTTCTGAGCCCTGTGTATTATGTCTAAGTTCTTTTCTACAAGACTTACGTTCTCATTCAAAACAATTGATACTTACACAGATGGACACTTATTGGATGTAATGAAGTTCTGTAAATATCCTTAATTTAGGATCTGTTCTGCTGTGACTACATACAAGACCTTTAAGAGGCAGTGATATGTAACCCACTGTCAATTTAGCAGAAACCTAGCTTTGGTCTAGCGGGCACAGTCTGCTACACAAACAAAGCCTCCCCGTGGTCCCTTTATCAGTGTAGAGTAAGAAAAGCTATAGAGAGTATTCATTCTTCCTGCCACTTTTACTCAATACTCCTATGATAATTTCTCAAGATGTCATCACTGTATAGCTCAAGAAATGGCAAAGATGTACAGTGAGCACAAGTGAACACAAAGGAACAATTCTCCCCAGAGGTGATTAGGCGTAGTGAGGTGTCAGCAGAAACTGGAGTGCTGAAGCAGAGAGGGAGGAGCATTTTTCAAAGAGTAACTGACTAGTGAAAGCCTAACATTTGTGAGGGTACTTCTGAGGTTTCAATATGTTTAGGGAGGGCTGTTAGAGGACAGGGAATCGTGTGGAAACAATAGTGCAGGGCGTGGTATAATTTAGATTATTGTTCAGAAGGTGACACCTCCAAGTTATCAGGGTGGCTCAGTCTGAGCAATTTGTGATTGCAGATTACATATTTTTATACTGAGAACCTCTTTCTAACACTACCATCTCTGGACACTTTTTTTCAAATTAAAGTATGTATATATGTATTTGTATAAGAAAATTTCAAATAGCCCTAGCCACAAATGTTAGAATTCAAATTCAACCATTATAATTAACATAACAATCCAAATGTGTAAATTTTATAAATCTGATTCAAATTTTTATCAAATATTACAAAGCATATTTTCTACCTCTTCTGCAGATGACCAGATTAGATAAAAAAATAATGTGGGTCAGAAACTGACTAGTTATAAGAATAACAAAATTGATGTGAAGTAAAGAATGTGTCATCGAGAATACACATGAAAATGTTTAAAATGGTTACTTCTGAAGATTAGAATTGAGAAGCTGCATGAAGGGTAATTCTACACTTTACATTATACTATTCTTTATTTGAATTTTCATGGCTGTATTTCTTCAATTAAAGTAAAATACAAACAAAATCAGTAAATAATTGATAAATTATTTAATACATTGAATTGAAAAAATTGACTAGATACTTGGAAATTATATTTTGATAACAGTTCATCATATTGTACTCCAAAAATTAATTCTTTAATTTTTTTATTTTATTTATTCATTTTTATAAAGGAGAGAGAGAGGGAGAGAGGGAGAGAAGAGAGAGAGAGAGAGAGAGAGAGAGAGAGAAGGGGGGGAGGAGCAGGAAGCATCAACTCCCATATGTGCCTTGACCAGGCAAGCCCAGGGTTTCAAACCGGCGACCTCAGCATTTCCAGGTCAACGCTTTATCCACTGCGCCACCACAGGTCAGGCCAAAAATTAATTCTTGATGGATTAGAGTTACAGCTAAAATGATGATATCCAAATGTCATAGAAAAATATGTGATTATCTAATAATCAATTGGAAAAAAACTTTTTAACAAAAAAAACATATGAAAGCTATGGAGGATAGTGAAGGTAAATTTGACAATGTCAGTTGTATCATAACTGCAAACCACAGACTGGGAATATACTTACAATAAATTGGCACATAATATGTTTATGTAATGTATCAGGCTCACATATATTAATAAGAAAAAAGTCTTATGCCCCAGATAAACAACATGGTGGACTTATGGAAGAGAAATGCAAAGGGATAATAAGATTAGAAATATTCAATATTGTTTGAGTTGAAGATTAAAACATTCTAATCTCAATATTTTAATGTCTGATAGGACAACTCTCCCCTTGTAACTTTTTTCTAATGGTGTTTACCTAGTTATTAATACACACTGATTGGTTCACATAAACATAGCATCCAATGAATTAGGCCCCAAATAGTGTATTTTTATTAGGATTTTATAAATTTTGTAAGTTATCATAAGACTATTTGTCATCTTTACCATATTTAGTTATTCTATTATGAGAACAAAGGCTGTCTTTCCATTTGTTCAATATAAGTTTGTGACTTAGAAAAGTGCGTTCAAGTTTTCCTCACATAGGTTTTGCAATCTTAAAGTTTATTTTTAAGTATGTGGCATGTGGTGCTATTGCTACCAGTTTTCTCTGCCATTATATTCTCTATCTTGTTATTGTTTGTGTAACCTATGAAAGCTATTGATTGTAAGTTCATTTTATCTTTTGCAACCTTACCAATTTTTTTTTTCTGTGAACTTAAAATAGTAAGTTTTTTTCATTGATTCTGCAGGGTTTCAATCATATCTATGGTGAAAAGAACTAGATGTGATATTTATTTTCCAGTGATTAAGATTGTAATTGTTTGGTTTTGTTTTTTCTGCATGTAGTTAATGGAGAATTGCATTTGCTGGTCATTTCAGACAGTTTATAAATGGTAGTGACAATGTGTGCATAGTTGCCTTTTTTGTCATACTAACGGAAAGTCTTTTTTTTTAATAATTTTATTTTTAATGGGGCTACATCAGACTAAGAAGTTTTTGCTCAGCAAGAGAAACTGATAACAAAATAAACAGACGGCCAACTAAATGGGAAATGATATTTTCAAACAACAGCTCAGATAAGGGCCTAATATCCAAATTATACAAAGAACTCATAAAACTCAACAACAAACAAACAAACAATCCAATAAAAAATGGGAAAAGGACATGAACAGACACTTCTCCCAGGAAGAAATACAAATGGCCAACAGATATATGAAAAGATGCTCATCTTCGCTAGTTATTAGAGAAATGCAAATCAAAACTGCAATGAGATACCACCTCACACCTGTTAGATTAGCTATTATTAACAAGACAGGTAATAACAAATGTTGGAGAGGCTGTGGAGAAAAAGGAACCCTCATAACGGAAAGTCTTTAGTTATTCCATTAACTAAATATTGAGCTAGAGTAAGGGAAATATACGACTTTTAAAAAGCATCTATCGCCCTGGCCGGTTTGCTCAGTGGTAGAGCATTGGCCTGGCGTGCAGGAGTCCCAGGTTCGATTCCCGGCCAGGGCACAGAGGAGAAGCACCCATCTGCTTCTCCACCCCTCCCCCCTCCTTCCTCTGTCTCTCTCTTCCCCTCCTGCAGCCAAGGCTCCACTGGAGCAAAATTTCCCCAGGCGCTGAGGATGGCTCCGTGGCCTCCTCCTCAGGCGCTAGAATGGCTCTGATTGCAGCAGAGCGATGCCCCAAGATGGGCAGAGCATCGCCCTCTGGTGGGCATGCCGGGTAGATCCCGGCCGAGTGCAGGTGGGAGTCTGTCTGACTGCCTCCCGGTTTCCAGCTTCGGAAAAATACAAAAACAAACAAACAAACAAACAAAAAAAGCATCTATCAATTTTTATTTTTAAGTAATTTTAAAGAAACAAGTGGGTTTGTCAAAAGCTCTAAAAGTCTACAAAAATAATTATAATTTTTAAATCTATTATTATGTCAGTGGTTTTCACATATCAATATTTAACCAACATTGCATCTTTAAATAAATCATACCTGCTTATACATTATTATTTTCTTAATGTGATACTTAATGAATTCTGCTTGCTAAAATTTTATTTACAATATTTATCTGATATTCACAGGTAATGTTGCTTTGCGATTTTCTTTGTTGGGGTAGCAGGAGTTATATACCATTACCTGAGTTAGATATTATTAGATTTTTTGCTAAAAACACTTTGAAAATTGCTTTTCAGTTTCCTTGCTTGGATCAATATTAGGAGCAGTATCTGTTTTTGAAGTCTGGGAAGATTCCCTTGTAAAACAATCCAGACCTGGGGCATTTTATCTTTATTTCCTCTGAAAAGTGGTCTGTTTTCTATCTCTAATGGAGTTGATTTTTATAAACTAGGTTTTTTGAGGAAATTATACATTTCATCTAACTTTTCAAATTTATTTACATAGAAGTTTTATAATCTGTGGTTGTTTCAATAGTTTTTTCCCCTTGTCATTTCTTATTTTGATTATTTGTGAAATAATCATGCTTTTTTTCCTTGAAAGTTTTATCTATACCTGCTGTTTGCAATTCATCTCATCTCATCCTTTCTTGATGTGTGTCTTCATTATGTTTTATTCCCACATTTTTACCAATATTGGTCTTTTCAAATTATTTAGGAGTTATGCAAAATCTGACAGTCACTTTTTAGTCCTCACTCATTCTTCTCTTCAGAAGTGCTTTTTACTTTGATTTCCAAAGCACTACACTTCCATAGCTGGTGTTGCTTCTGAGAGCTGAATCATGCTGATGTCTGGGGCAGAATCCTGAGGCTTTCTTGTTTTGCTATCTTCTCTGAATATCATGGGTTTCACTGCTTGAAAAGCTACATATGTGCTTGGTGCTCATGAGTTATTATCACTAGCCCAGACTACCTTCAGGAATTCTAGAATTGTAGATCCAAGTTAGACTCAAAATAACCTCTTAGTAACCATGCCCAAATTTCAAATTTAACATGTACAAAATGGAACTCATAATCTTCCTTTCATGTCCCAGCAAATCCTTACCGTTTTGGTAAATGCCAGTTCTGTCTTTCAGTTGCTTAAACTGAAAATCTGGGTATCATTTTTCTCTTTTACTTAACATAAAAAAAGATTAGCCAGTACTAAACGGTAGAGTGTGATTTCTTATCAAACCTACCACTACCATCCTTTTACATGCAATCATTTTCTTTCTTCTAGGTATGCAAATTTCAACCGGTGTGCTGCAAGAATTTTTACAACATGCACTACCTGACTCTTTAGTCAGGGACACTGTCCTCTATTTCCTTAGACTGTTAAGTAAAAAATGACAGTGGCCAACACAACAACAGCCATTCGGTGTGAATAAATCAATATTTATACCTATTTTTTGTCAGCTCAGCAAAAAATAGAATATAGTTTTGGTGTGCTGTAGCATTGTGTTAATTAGTTTCAGTGTGCCATGAGATGAAAAAGGTTGAAAATCTCTGCTCTTCATGATTGCAGTATCTTCTTGACTGGACTTGTTGCTCCCATTCTGTGCCATCCAAAGCTCATTTGCATGCACTTCAGTGAGTGGTAATGCCAAAATGTCACTTCTCTGCTCAAAATCATATTGTGGCTCTCTGCCCTAGTAGAATCAAAGTCACAACCTTTGCAGTTGACTATTAGGTCTCTTCGAAAGGGCCTCCACAGCTCACTTCATTACCTCACTGGCCTCATTTTCCACTCATTTTCCTTCTTGCTTTTGATGCTTTGGTGTTCCTCTGATACTCTAAACAGGTTCCTGTATTCTGGCCTTTGCATTTCCTGTGTCTATGTCTTCATGTTTTTATTTTCTCCATTTATCTCCAGAAACCCCTGGACGATCCACTCCTTCATCTCCTTTACATATTTGCTCAAAATGCTAAATATTCAATAAAGCTATTCCTGCCAACATGCTGAAAATTGCAGCCAGTCACCTGTACTTCCTTCCTCATTCTGTGCTCCATTTTACTCCATAGCACTTTCCACCAGCCGATGTGATATAAAACTTACTTGAGCTTTCTGTCTCATCTTACTGAAGCGTAAACTCTATGAAACCACAGGTTATTCTGCTTGTTTATTCCTCTATTCCTAGGACATGATCATCTGGCATAGAATAGACCATAAATATTTGTTCAACCAAAGAATAATAATGGAATTGATTTTCTGATATTTCTTTAAAATTAATTTTATGATAACATATACATATTCATCATAAAATCTTCAACTTATGGCACCAAGTTTCTAATTCTCATATAATTCTCAATACTTATCCTGGAGCTATTTACTTTTAGAGATTCTAAAAATACTTTCTTGGGAATCTATAAACTTGATGTTTGTCTTCTCATTTCCTTCCTTGTGATGTATCGTAAAATCCCTGCCAGGTTTTTGAGTTTCTTTTCCATAAATTTTCTTCATATTATTTCAGCCCATATTGGTCTCTCTTTTGTTCCTTTTGAAAACCCATTTATGGCAGGCACATGAGGACTATCTAATAAAAGCATACTTTTATTTTTTTCTCTAGGTATCCTTAATTTATGCAGAGGAATGACAAATAATATAAAGATAAAGATAGATTTGTATATATTACTTTATCATTATCATTATAGTTGACAATATATAACTAACATGTTACTCATTCTATGGCTACTGAATAATTGATTCATTAATTCATTGATTGATTGAAAGGGTCAGAGACAGAATGTGTGACCATCAGAGGAATTATGCTTTTTTCACACTTGTTGGATTATATAAATTCTTCAAAGTTTATATGTTTCATTTTTTTAATTTTATCAATTATGTATAATCTTCTTCCTTCAGGAACTTTATATAGCTTAATGAATTTTTGAGTTGTACTTGTCAGAATATCTGAGTTTTGACAGTCATTAAACTTATGAAAAATTTAATAAAGCCTATTAAAGCAATATACTACAGGCTGTTTAATCAAGGAATAGCAGATATCTGACCTAACTGACAACTTCTTGCATTTAATAGTCACTTGATCAAGACTGTCTTTGTTTGCCAAGGTCTGGAATCCTTTTGACTTACAGAGAACTGAAAAGTTTGTGTTTCTATGCCAATTTTCTCCTTGCCATTTAAAACTCTCCTTTCTTCTCCTTTGTGCTAGCTCTTTGTGTCAAACTTGTTACATCATTAGAACTAAAGGTCTTTTTAACTCCCCACAGAGCTCCAAATGAGTATTTTTGCCACAACTGTAGGAGCTAAACTGCCTCTGAAAGTCTCTTTAATGTTCTTAATTTTGTATGAAGACAAAGGTTGTCAGCACTTTAGATTTGAAACCTGACCTATATCTTAAGAAATATTTTCTGAACTTGTCTTTATGATTTTTTTTATCTTTAGTTGTATTTTTTATTAATTTCAGACACCATAAAATATTTTGAACAGATCAGAACTAAGTTCCAAAGTAAATTTTTTTCTGATAGATAATGTAGAAGATATAAAATATTTAAACATATTTAATTCAATGTACTACTCAGATTAAAATTTTTTTCCCATATTCATGCAGGTCTAAATTAAAACATACACAACACAAATTAATTCAATCAATCAAGTAACTTGTGAAAATTATCACAATGCTTTTATTTTTTCCTATAACTAGTGTGATTTTACGGTTAGCATATGTATGACACTGTGAGGTACTTAATTTATATTAGCTAATTTAATTGTAAAAGCCTTACCAAGAATAGGATTTAAAAATTTAAATAAGGTAGTTGAATTGGTGATGTTATATGCCCGGTTACTGATTGTACTATGACGCAAACCAAATATTACGTGACTTCCAAACCTGTTTTTAACCATTAACCTGTGGTGCTTTTAAAAAGTAAATGAGTATTACAACTTTAATAAACATAAAGCCAAGATCTATAATTTGAATGTTCTTAAATTATCAGTAGTCACTCTTGTTTTTCTGTTTATTTACAGAAATCTCACAAGAAGCTAAAAATAAAACTTGGTTTAGAAAAAAGATTAAAGACTTTAGATAAGTTTGTTAATTTGTGTCTATACAAATTAGTTAAATTTAAAAAGGTGATTAATATGACTTTGTAGTCAACCAAAAATAAATATATACATAGTTTTAGAGAAAAACACATCATGGCCAAGTAAAGCTTATTCTTAGGAATGCAAGGTTGATTTAAGATTAGAAAAGCTACTAATAAAACACATTAATATATATAAAGAGAAAGGAAAGGAAAATTTGAAGAATATATGGCAATATTAAACATTCAAACATTCATTTCAGGCTGAGCAGGCAGTGGTGCAGTGGGTAGAGTGTCAGACTAGGGTCACGGAGAACCCAAGTTTGAAACCCCAAGATCGCCAGCTTGAGCATAGGGTCATCTGGTTTGAACAAAGCTCACTAGCTTGAGCCTAAGGTCACTGGCTTGAGCAAGGGGTAACTTGTTCTGCTGTAGATCCCCAGTCAAGGCACATATGAGATATCAATCAATGAACAACTAAGGTGCCGCAATGAAGAACTGATACTTCTCATTTCTCTCCCTTCCTGTCTGTCTGTCCCTATCTATCCCTCTTTCTTTCTCTCTCTGTCACAAAAACAAACAAAAAAAACCCCACATTCATTTCAGGAAAAAAATTATTGAAAATAGGTATTAATTAACATAAATATATATATAGATACATAGATAGATATAATTTCTTTTATCTCAAATTACTTATCTTATCTGCATACTTTATTCCTGAAGCCAGCATGTTATTCAATGGGTAAATAATAGAGACATTTTTTTCTAATAACAGAAGAGTGAAAAATTAAAAACTCCTATCTCTATATTTCTCAGTGACCCCTTCATATGATCTTTCTGATCTGGTGAAAATCAGAAGTTCAGAAATATTGGACTTCTGATATAGCAGTGCAGACATCTGAAGTTCTGTGTTTTAAGAGAGTCTAAGGCATAAGAAGCTATATGTTTAAAGATACATAGGATCACTTCTGACATAGTTGTAGGTACACCCAGAGTGAAAGGGGGAAACCCTAACCCCAGCTCTTGATGGAAGGTTGTCTACATCATTTTTTTTTTTTGTATTTTTCTGAAGTTGGAAACGGGGAGGCAGTCAGACAGACTCTCGCATGTGCCTGACTGGGGTCCACCTGGCATGCCCACCAGGGGGCGATGCTCTGCCCATCTGGAGCATTGCTCTGTTGCATCCAGAGCCATTCTAGTGCCTGAGGCAGAGGCCATAGAACCATCCTCAGCGCCTGAGCCAACTCTGCTTCAGTGGAGCCTTGGCTGAGGGAGGGGAAGAGAGAGACAGAGAGAAAGGAGAGAGAGAGGGGTAGAGAAGCAGATGGGCGCTTCTCCTGTGTGCCCTGGCCGGGAATCGAACCCGGGACTCCTGCACACCAGGCTGACACTTTACCACTGAGCCAACTGGTCAGGGCCTACATCATATTTAAGAAGAGATATGAGCTGGGGTATATTGATATGACCATTTTTAGTAAATACATTTTATTCTAAATGAGAGAACTCATTTATAATACAGATGTCATGTATAATAATAATAAAGATACAATACTTAAGAATAAACAACTATGCAAAATCTATATAAAGAATACTTTCAATGCTCCATAAAGACACAGAAGTAGACTTGAATTATTAGGAAAAAAACATTTGCTATTGAATTAGAGCACACTCCTCATGAATTAATTTATAAATTTAATGGAATTTCAAAAATTACAACAGGCTTTTTTGTGGAGATGAACAAAATGATAGCAAACTTATTGGTTATAACAAACATGCAAATAAAGTTCCTAGACTATTAACAAACTAAGTCTAGAGAGGGAATTGTTCTACCAATTATTATATATGTAATATATATATATAACAATGTAAAACATTATGAATATTTAAAGGTAACAATGCATGACTAGAGAGTGGAATAACATAAAAAGTTAAAAAATAAACTTTATATATTATATATATAAAAATTCATTATATGGTGAAAGTGGAATATCAAATATCTCAGGAAAATTAGGTTTCTATAATAAATCAGCTTGTTGTACAAGAATGGCCCTTTTGAAAGTGATAAACTTAGATCCATCCTTCCAGCCTTTCATAAAAATTATGTTCAAAAGATACCCAGGAATCCTGCACCTACGTTACATTTTTTGTGGGTTTGTCTGCCTTCTCTCATGATTAGAGTCAGTTTGTATAGTTTGACTAAAATATCGCAAAAGTGAGGTGTGGGTCAAATAAGTTTGCAAATATGATGTATATGTTTGCTTGCTTATAGTTTGCATTGGGTGTGGGGGACAGGCTGTAAGCAGACAGGGTCCTTATAACCTAAGTCTTAGTTTAAGACTAAGCCTTTCCCACCCTTTTAATCCTAAAATCTTCTCAACACTAAACTTTTTCCCACACTCCTAACTGTTGCATGATAAGGGGTGTTGCACTCTCATGAGGAATCCCATTTATGTCTCAGATAAGTGACTTTGTATCAGAGACTTCCTTATTTGTATATTGGCTTAAAGGTTTTGATTTCTACAAAATGGGTCAGACCAAAGAGGCTCGCGCTCCCTCTCTCTCTCAGTTCCTGAAAGTAGCATTGTGTAGGAGAGGCAGTCAAGATGCTGAAAGAGAAGCCAGTTTATGCAGAGTTTGTGCAGAGAGAAGGAGATGGGGAACAGAAATGAATAAGGCTGGTGAGATAGAAACCTTTGATCCTAGGAAACTCAGATGAGTCAGTGGCTTTGGGAGCCCACTGTGTGTATTTCTCGCCTACCAGGTTGAAGTAGGATTAAAGGTAATGGCCCACCAGTTCTTGGCTCTTTTGCTTTATTACCTTCTGTCTGAATCAAATGTGAACCTGCATGGGCCAGGCAGCTGTGATGGTGGCCATGGCTACTGGCCTTACATGAGGTATTAATTATTCTCTAACTCTTTTTTTCTCTCTCTATTTACACACACACACACACACACACACACAGAGAGAGAGTATGTATCCATCTGTATGCAAACATCTATTTCTCAGCTCTGTCCACTGCATGGGCTAGTTGCAGTGAGCACACCCAGTTCTCAGACATTGTATTTATACCATTTTCAGTGGGTAGTAACCAGTAAAAAATAGCTGTTTTCAAAGTCCAGGCAGGAAAGTACAAGATGAGTTGAAAATATCTTCTTGTGCCAAAAAAGCAGAATGATTGGAACCTGTCAAAAAGACAAAAATTCCAGTGACAGTGATTTAACCTGGAAAAATTTAAACATCAAAATAAATAATGTCATATCAATTATAACCTACTAAATGAAGTAAAAGTTTATGTTTATGCTCACATAAATAAACACATGCATAAGAAGGGAACACTTTCACACAGTAGATTGGAACCTAATGAATACAGAGGGAAAACGGAATAAATTCCCAGTTTAGCAATCAAGTGAGAGTCATCACGAGGTACAAAAATTCACTGGTGAAACTCCGAGAAGTAACAGAATACTTATATAGTCTCAAAATACCTCCTTGCAAGGTACTTATTAGTTGCAGTGATGTATGGCCCGCAGTCACTGCCCTTACTGCCGTTCAATGGAAGTTCACATTGGATTCGGGAAGACATTAAAGAAACAGTGGAGCCAAAGAATGGTGGGCCATTCTTCTATACAGGTCTCACACGGGCCGATTAGAAACACACAGGGAAAACACTTCCCTCTTCATTCATTCAGAGCTCACAAAGCTACTGACACATTATCTGGTTCCCAAACCAGAAGAATCATCTCTGGTTCCTCCTAGAATCAAAGGCCTCACCAGTCAAAGCCCCTCACCTCTGGTTCCCCATCTGCCAACATGGCTTCTTACTCTGCAAAACTGGCTTCCCTCTCTTTCCCTGCCATCTTGGCTTCTTTCTCCTACTCCTCATTCCTCTTATTTCTTTTTAAAACTTTCCTGGCATGAAAATCTCTTCTCCAGCAAATATTAGCATAACAAAGGCCCTTCCCAAGCAGGAAGGTAATTAGCAATTTCAAAGATCACATACCTGGTGCTGCCCAGTGCCATTTTTAACAATAAAAGTGAGCAAACTCAAAAAATACAAATTTTACTAACTCATTTTCCCAACAAATGAGTAAAATAAAAAATTTAATAACGCTGCAGTGGGAAAACCTATTGGTCTAAGTTAACCTTCCCAGTAAAGGGACTAATAGACAGTGTGTGAAGTCTCTTAACATTCTCTAAATTAGAATAAAAAGGGTCTGTGTGTTATTTAGAAGATTGAGGCAAGAAAATGGTTTACTACATTTAAAAAGAGAAGTTGTATCTCTGCTTTTTACCGCACAAAATGAAGAAGGCCAAATAGATATAAACTAAGTTTGAAAGGTGATAACAAGGGCCAATGGAAGAAAATGTAGAATATTTTGTGACAATAGGGTGGGGAAAAACTTAAATAAGATTACTATTACTAAGAACCATCTACTTCACATGTTAGTTTTGACTCTGAATTTTAAGCAATTCTTTAGTGAAGAACTCCAGACAAAGTTAACAGGTGGTTGATAGGTGGGAAAAATGTTATATCAACGCAGACAAGGGATAAGATTCTGAAATATATTAAATTACAAACCTTAAGAAAATGACAGAAAATCTAAAAGAATAATAGGCAAATGATACAAAAAGGAAATTGAGATAAGAAAAGCCTAAATGTCTAATGAAAACATACAACCTCTCAAGTGGTCAAAGAATGCTAAACAAAGCAGTGAGATGACAAGTTACATCTGTCAGGAGAGGCTTAGAAAAAACTAGAGTAAATGTCATTGTGGGATAATAAGTTATAAAAATCCTTATGCATTGATACTAAGAATCAAAACCAGCAGCGCTAACCTAGAGAACAGACAGAACATATTCCGGAGGACAGTGACTATGAATATATTTCTAATGACTCATCGGTAACCCTTTTATGTATATAGGCCAGAAAAAAGTGCAGAATTGTTGTAACAAATGTTTAGCATTGTTTGTGCTAGCAGAAAATGAGAAACAAGCTATAAGTTTGTTCATTAACAAGGGAATATTTAAATAAAATGTGTAAGTATTTCCCACAGTATTATATAATATTGAAAACACTCAATTATTTGCACACCAAAACAATATGAAATGATATTAAAAGCAAATATAGCTTGACCAGGCGGTGGCGCAGTGGATAGAGCATCGGACTGGGATGTGGAAGACCCAGGTTCGAGACCCCGGGGTCACCAGTTTGAGCGCAGGCTCATCTGGTTTGAGCAAAGGCTCACCAGCTTGAGTCCAAGGTCACTGGCTCGAGAAAGGGGTTACTCGGTCTGCTGAAGGCCCACAGTCAAAGCACATATGAGAAAGCAATCAATGAACAACTAAGGTGTTGCAACCCGCAATGAAAAACTAATGATTGATGCTTCTCATCTCTCTGTTCCTGTCTGTCTGTCCCTATCTATTCCTCTCTCTGACTCTCTCTCTTCTGAAAAAAAACAGGCAAATATAAAAATATCAAAGTGTATAATTAATTATAAAACATGTTTACATGAAAACCTATGCTGTATATTTGGAATGAATATGCAGACAATAAATCACAGTGTCCATGGGATAGAAAAAGGAAAGTCTTGTTGAACGGGGAAGTCATGATTGCTGATGTTAGTATGCCATAATTTAGGAGTGGGATTCTCTCAGTTCCCCACTGAATTTTAAGAAAGGAAACTAAAAAGACAAACAAGGAAATAGTGACATGTAAACTGGATAAGAATTTTCTAAATAAACAATAATTAAAGCAGAAATACATCTGTCAGCTATGAATACGATTAGAGAAATGTAATTCATGAAATTAGAACACCAGAAAGAACTCAATGTCTTCTGACAGGAAATGTCCGTAAAGGAGAAAGCAGAGCCTACGGTGCCACTTGCACAGGAGTCTTGTGGACCAGAAGTCTCTGGTGCAGCTGCTGCCACCAAACAGTTGTGCAGTGACTGCTAGCAGAATAAAAATGAATAAATGGCAGAATGCTTTCTACTTTTTGTTAGCCGGTTGTTAAGGTAAAATTTGTTAAAAGAATGAAATGATCAGATCTTCTTTATTGTTAAAAGCAAATTATTGGTTGGGGGGAAAAAAAAAACAAAGAAAAAGAAGGATACCACTGGGCCACAAACCCCTCTGTTCCAATTGCACGTCTGCTGCTAGTTACCTGTGGGTCTAAAACAAAATGCCAAAGTGCTGCTTGCAACTGATCCAAATTAAAAGGTGTTAAATTGCAGCTTCTGGATGTGAAAGCTGTCACCTCTAGACTGTAACTATAGGGGTTAGTCTCAGCCTGAAAGTCAATATTTTTCCCTTATTACCTCGCTCTGGACATACAGAGTGGATAGCCAGGGAATAAACAATAAGAGAAAAATAGGATGGTATGAAAGCTCTCATATAATTCATATTGTCGTTATAGGACCATGCCACTTCAAAGGCGAAATATGTCAATTAGCAGGCACATTGATGTTTTCGGATCTCTTTCAGGCTTGGGGGTAGAAAGGTAATAAAGAAAGGCTTTTGCATTTAGACTCCAGATTAAGAACAACACTTTATCACATTCTCTCCTTTCTCCAGACTGTCACCTTAAAAGAAGCCTTGAGGATGACAAAATTGACATCCACAATTGAGCTATATGAGAATTTATTCAAAGAATGAATAAAATCATTTCAAAAACTCACATTTTACCAAATTGTACAACATATACAGTATTATACTGATATTTTAAAATGCATTTTCTTAATATTACAGCACTATATTTGTATGCATATATTGATAAAATTTGCATGTTTGATTGTGTTTATCTCTTAAATTATGTTTTAAAATAAGAAAATGTAAATAGTCAATGAAAGAAGAGGTTTGATCTCTAAAAGTCTGTCTACAGAGGGACATAAACTAAAGAAATAAAACAACAATTTAGCAAAATAAACAGCTGTTCAGCTAAATAAGGAGCAAGCTCAGAACAGGGATATTCAAAATAATAAAGCTAGGAAATAAACACAGTAGACTCAGAAGCTGAGTTAATTTGCACTGAGAAAGAATGATTTCATGAAATGAAGCCTGTATCCATATGGTGTTTCTTCTGTTACAAAGATGAGAAGATGTCGACTGGAAATTTTTGGTTTGGCTTTTGAACTCGCTCTGAAAAGCAACAGAATTAAAGCGCTTCCTTCGAGACCTGTAGGAAGGAAGATGCTCCCTCGGTAAACATAGAACTTCAGATAATAACCTACATGAAGATTTTTCTAAGGTATTACACTGGATATGTAAACAAAATCATTTTATGTATATACATTAGAGAAGAGTTGCATTAAAATGTTGAGTTTTCAAGAGCAAGCTCTATTGATCTATATAGATCTAACACAATTCCTATAAAAACAGCAAGATTCTTTGCAAATATAGACAAGCTTATCCTAAAATTTGTATTGAAAGGCAGAAGCCCTAGAATAGCTAACACAATCATAAAGAATACAGTGGGAATAATCACTCTATTAAAAAGGTAAGCCATACCACGGAACAGGCTAAACTATATTAAAACTACATCTTTGATTGAAGACTAGAATATGGACTATATAAAGAATTCTCAGAACAACAATTAAACAAACAATTCATTTAGAAAATGACAAAACAAATAAAGGGTCATTGTATTAAAGAGAATATGCCAATGAAAAATAGCTCATGAAGAATATTTTCAACATCATTAGCTACCACGATAATGCAAATTCAAATCACAATGTATGGTGACTATACAACTATCAGAATAGCTAAAATTTTTAAAAATGTACAAGTAAAACTAAGGTAATGTGAATAATATCAATAAACTATAAATACACTATATAAATACTATGCTGATTGTGATATTGTACCATACTTTTGAAAGATGTGATATTGAGAGAATCTGGGTAAAGGGTACACAGAATTGATAATCACATGTGAGTCTATAATCACCTCAGATTAAAAACTTTAATTAAAAATAAATTACTCAGCAAGACAGTTGAATCCATGTATGTTTGTCTTCTCAGTAAATGCGGATGCACTCTACTCTCCTATTTTGTTTTTAAGGAAAGGCAAGCTATCTTTCTCAGTTGTAACTTTGGAAATGAACAATTTTTAAAAATTTAGAAATTCTGAAAATAAGGCAAACCAAAATTAAAAGCAGATTTTATAACATGTAAATATAGATTCCATCTAGCTAGCTTCCTATATGTCAATTTATATCTATCTCCTCATGTTTTAGAAATAATTTTTAAATACAAATTTAAATTGTCCCCCATTCTTTTCTTGATAAGTTACTTTTCCAAACAGGTTATCATTACCACACATTTGTAAGTAGAACAATATTTCAACTTTAATAGGCATAGCATTTCAATTTTTTTTTAAATACTGCTGACACCAAACAGTTTTTAAAATGTATATAGGTCATTTCTTTTTTGTACGTCTGTGAATATTCTCTTTATGACTTCTGATTTTGGTGGGGAATCATAGAATTGTTAAAGTTTTACATATGTCTTTGTATGTTTAAAAGTAGATTTTGTGGGAGATATGTTTTGACTTATCAGTGAAGACTGTTTTTCTTCTCTGCCTTCTATCCTCTTTTCTCATCTTCTCTTTCTTTTTCTCCTTCTTTCTCTCTTTCTCCTCCTTCAACCACTCTACAATGATTATGGGTGACTGGGAATGCTGAGGATTTAAAATTGTCCCAACCAGTGTCAGAATGTTAAAAATATAAACCTATCAAATATAGACCCTAAATTCTTTAGTCCAGAATGATGACATAAACTCAACATACTTAAAATTAATTTTTTTAATATATGGTAATTAAAAATAAAAATGTAAGTTAAACCATTATTCTAAATTTCTTCCCGAAGAAAGCACAGATTAAGAACATTTGGAGATTTTCAGGTTCTTTTGTTAATTACTTATTCATACTACTTCACATTATATATGTATGTATTACTTATCCATAGTTTACCTACCCATTTGACAACAATAAACATTTATCATGGCTTGAAGTTATGGGTGTAAATTGGCAAATTAGAGCACAAGCCATTTTATTCAAAGTTTATTAACATTTCATGAGACAAAGAAAGTATTTGTATAATTCTACAAAGTACACAAATTCCTGATTAATGAGAAGATGAAGCCTAAAGTACTCATTCCTTCATTAGAATGTGTTTTATCCCAGGGGAAAAAAAAATATCTGTAATATGTAAAATACTATTATTGAGATTATATATGTAATCCATTTTGATGCTTTTACCTTATTGTATATTGTTTTAAAGAATTAACAAAATCATGTGTTTCTATTAATATATTTCAGAGTGAAGTGATAATATAGGATCTTGGTAGGACTTTTTTTTATATTAACTAGTGAAATATGTAAGTTCCCTCTCTGGGCTGTGTGATTTTATTTTTAGTCTAACTGAATCTATATAAATATATTAAACAGTTTATAAATATCTCTTCTTTATCAAGAATATTTTTTCAGAAACTTTATTTGAAACTTAATGAGTAGATTTTTTATTCTTATTAACCACAATATATCAAATTATTAAATAAAATTCCTACTGAATATTAAATAGTTTACTTATTTAAAAAAAATACTTGTGTGATATTTTCTTTCTGTTACATATGTCTGAGTATATTACTATTTGATTTATTCTTAGTTGTGAAATAAATTTTGTTTTCCAATGGTAAATATACTTAATAAGAAAGAAATTATTGTGAGATTTATTTCATTGCTTCTAATTTGTATTTCTAATTACACCAGAGATTTTCTAAGGTGTAATCAGTCTAAATCATGAAATATATGTTGTTACCTAAGAACACATTTTATTTTTCAAAGATCTCAAATCATATTGCATCTGTATTGCATAGAATGGATTCTGTGTAAGATTGGGCAAGATACTGTACCTCATAAAATCATTTAGTATGGCGCAAAGCATTGACATGATAAAATATGTATTTTTAAGATTGTTTTTATTGATTTTAGAGAGACAAGTGAGGGAGTGAGAAGTAGCAACTTGTAGTAGTTGCTTCCTATATGTACCTTGACCAGGCTAACCCAGGGTTTCAAACCAGTGACCTCAGCACTCCAAGTCGATGCTTTATCCACTGTACTACCATAGGTAAGGCTGGAAAAATATTTTAAAAAGGATAGATCATCAAAGATTTGTCCACAAGCAGGTTTGGGAATTCCTCTAATGGCATTCTATCTTTTTATTTGAAAGTTAGGTGACCATACAAAATATAAATTAGGATATGTGGCCTAGTTGATTACACCTAATCTGTGATAATGTCTTTGGTAAAAATGTTTACTATCTATGACTTATTTTGCCACCTCATTTTGTTATATTGTCTCTAAAGTAAATAATTTATTGAGGTCTTTTAATGATAAAATGTATCAGGTATAAATATATTCAGTTATGTATAAATATACATATGAATATATATTACAAGTAGGTATCAATATATATTAAGATAAAAAATAAATGAAATTTTAAGAATAAAAATTTTATTAAATGAAAAACACATTTCAGAATTAAATTAATTTTCTCAATTTAAAGACAGGCAAAAATATTGGCTCGCATATACATATATCATTTTAATTTTTCTCCTAAAAAATAATTTTATCTAACATAATGTTTTTCTAACCCAATTAATTTTTGATATGATGTCTATATTTATAATTCTCTAGTTTTTCAAATGTAAAATAACCAGCTTCTGTGGCCACATACCATATTCCATGTAGTAGCTAAAGTTTAGTTGTACATTGCAGCACCATCTAGTCACAATGACTTCTTCTGTAATCATCAGTAGTAAAGCGACAAGCATCTCTTCATGGTCTGACAACGACAGAACAAAATTCTGAATTTAGTGTAGTCATTTATTTGCATCCTTGAAAGAGTCAACTGATATGATATTCTATTTATGTAACTTGCATATAAAGGCGAGCTTTAGAAAGATACCAAATGATAATGTACTGGGAAAACATGAGATTTGGATATTGATAACATAGGTTTGATACCCAGTTTAGCTGGTTATTATTTATAGGAAATGGACAAAACTTATTAAATCTCTTTCTTTATTGGCTGATTACCATTTCAGAATGAACGTATTATAAATCTGAATATGTTAGTATAAAATGTGATAATATATTCATTGCTTAGAGCCAATTGTTTAGCACACTTACTGAATGAGTAGCCCAGTGTGTGGTCAGGCTCATGATATGGACATAAAGACATATCTAGCAAATTAAAGGATGCCTTTATGGAACTTGTAGTCTTGTGGAAGGTGGAGAAGTGGATGAATGAGCTAATGAATGAGTATGTGCATGAACGTGGGGCAGTAGCAATTTATGGGCTATTAATATATTCACATTAAAAGTTAGAAGGGTATTAACTTCATGATTATTTTCTTCTGTGATCCAGAAAACACTTTTTTGTGGTTAGTAAGGAAAAACAAGCTAGCATTTAACTATTTATTAGTCACTGTTAACAGAGTGCTGTGCCTGACTGAACAAGTTTTGGTTAAGAGCAAGAAGTGGATACTAGCTCTTCCACTTTATACCATATGGCTTGGGACATGTTCCACACTTTCTGTTAGCTTCCGTTTTCTCAACTGCAAATAGGGATAATACTAGTACCTATTTGCTAGAGTTGTAAGGATTGAATAAGATAATAAATATAAAGTGTTCAGCCCATATTTAACACTCAATGCATGCGAACATTTATTTTTTTTATCCTTACACATCTGGGGTAAAAAGGATTTTAAGTTGTTACTATAATGACATTAAGTAATTACTTTTTTGTATTTTAAGTGTATTATGTTGAGGTCGCAAGTCTATCATTTCCTGCATCTTATTTGCATCTACTGCACTTCCTGACCTACTTCATTCTTTCAAAGTATATAGGTCTGCATACTGCAATACCTTTCTATTTACAATGTTAAAATAAGTGAAAATTTTGAAACAATATTAATTGTTGTCAATGTTGTAATTATTTTTATTGATACAGAATTTTATATTTTCCCAACCATAGTGTCTCAAGCACTATTATGTTACTTTGAATATAAGGAATATTTAAGACATCTAACACATTAGGAAACATCAAAATATGCTTTGCTAAGTGGTGAAGCTGTGATTAAAACATGTGTTATTAATGGTGTTGATATTGCTTTAATTTTTATTTATAAATATATCAAGGTTGTAAAGACTGAATACAACCTTACATAAAAACCGTATATCACTGTTTTATTCATTTTAAACATTTTATTATAATTTCATATTTAATTGACTTTAATACTGGTATAACAAACCTATATGTCATTTTAAGTAAGTTAAATATTAAATAAGCTTAACTGATATCTTCTTACTTGAATAAAATAATCTCATTAAATACATAAACAGAGGAATTAAAAATAATTTATTTGTACAGGCACAAAAGCAGAGAGCTATCATCTCTAGAGCTAAACAGGGTTTAGATTGAAATCTAGGATTATCATTCTGAAGCTCTACTGAGACTACCAGTCTGAGAATAATGAATATAAATGTAGATTTGGAAATTTCTCCTGTATTATTTAAAGTGAGAAGATAATAGGTTCAATAAAAAAATACATCACATTTAAAATATAGTCACAGTGTAATGATAGGATTTTGGGGGGTATTTTTTCAAAGTTAGAAACAGGGAGGCAGTCAGACAGACTCCTACATGCACCCGACTGGGATCCACCCGGCATGCCCACCAGGAGGCGATGCTCTGCCCATCTGGGGTGTTGCTCTGCTGCAACTGGAGCCATTCTAGTGCCTCCTCAGCACCCAGGCCAACTTTGCTCCAATGGAACCTTGGCTGTAAGAGGGGAAGAGAGAGATAGAGAAAAATAAGAGAGGAGGGGTGGAGAAGCAGATGGGTGCTTCTCCTGTGTGCCCTGACCGGGAATCAAACCTGGAACTTCCACACACCAGGCTGATGCTCTACCACTGAGCCAACTGGCCAGGGCTATGATAGAATTTTTAAAGGGAGATATTGTTAGCATGAAAGTTATATCACTAACTTCAGGAATGGATAATATCATACCAGTGTGCTTAGGTCATGAGTTCCACATCCTCACACCCCAGTCAGGGCACATAGGAGAAACCATCAATGAATGCACAACTAAATGGAACAATATGTTGATGCTTCTTTCTTTTTCAATTTTTTCCCTTCTTTCTCTCTCATATTAATGGAAAAATATAAAAAAAAATAATGGTTAAGTACAAAATATTTGTACTTGGGATTTAAAAGAAACTTTTCTGAAAACAGAGTATATTGAATTTATTTCTGTATGTGTTAAATATTAGGATTATAATGGTTTCTTCCAAGTTGTGTAATATATCTTAATGAAGTTCAAAATGCAATCATAATAAATTTGTGTACCTTTCTCTTTTTCTTTAGTTCTTTAACTTTTATTCTAGTATCTAGAAATTTCTGATAGCTCATTCATATTATTAAATATATTGCTCTATTGATAAATATCACTTGTTTGAGAAGAATTTCAAGTACTTTATATAATATTATATATTAATATAGAACATTATATAAGTTATATGTGTTATATGTACATTATATACATAATTAATGACACCTCTTAGACTTTCTTAATTGTCAAAATAGAGAAGATCTGAAATAGAGTCAGGCAATTTAGTATTTTTATTTTAGATATAATATATATCTTTCCCTTCTCCTTCCTCAACTGGCACCACTAAATATCCAAGACATAAGCTAATTGGCTCAAGACTTTCAAAGAGTTATTTAATACCTCTTGCTAGTAATTTTACTTTTATTAGTCTGTATAATTTTCAGTAATTTCCAAAAAATTTTGAAAATGCTAACCATTTTTTTTATTTTTTTAATCAAATTTGTCAAGCCTGATCAGGTGGTAGCGCAGTGGATAGAGCATCAAAATGGGACGCAGAGGACCAAGGTTTGAATCCTGGAGGTTGCCGGCTTGAGTGTGGGTTCATCTGATTTAAGCGAGACTAACCAGCTTGAGCCCAAGGTAGCTGACTTGAGCAGGGGGTCACTCAGTCACTGTAGCCCCCAGGTCAAGGCACATATGAGAAAGAAATCAATCAACAACTAAGGTGATACAATGAAGAATTGATGCTTCTCAACTCTCTCCCTTTCTGTCTGTCTGTCCTTATCTGTTCCTCTCTCTGTCTGTCTCTATTACACACAAAAAAAAGATAAATCAAATTTGTCAAATAGAATGGCCATCCATAATTATTAAATTTTATAAATTATTAAATTATACCTTAGTTTAAATAACTTTACTAAGATATTAAAAAGATATGTACAGAGATTCAAAAATATGCATAGAAATCAAATAGCTACATCATTCTTTTGTTGAAAAATAAATGGATTTCTCTGCTTTTTCAGGTTTGTGAACTTTACCTTTACAATTAGAAATCAGTATGGCTGCTATTCTTGGTAATCAGTCTAGTTACTACTTCTACTACTAATAGCTGGTAGTTACTAGTCTTAATAATTAAATTATAAGTTGACTTGCAATCAAGAAATATACATTTTAAGTTTTTTAGTACAAGTAAAAAATTTGTTCTTGTTTTACGGCTGTACGAAGGTATAAATTATCTTGCATTCTTGTCATGATTATAGTAAAACATCTGCTTGTAACTTAGAAACCAACAAAGTACACATTTTGGAATGAATAAAATGTACAATAAAGATGGAAGGGATTGATATCATAAATTAGATATAATAACAACCTATTTTTTTATTCAAGGAGAGTGTTGGGACAGATGCCTCATTTGTAACAGTGAAATACTAGATTGCCAAATTGAAATTGAAATATACCTATAATATTTGAAAATATTCATCAAGTATTTTTGTTATCATTGTTGTACTACAGAAAATAACTTGGTAATATATCCAGATATTTACATCTCAATTATGTCAGCTTTTGAGAAAAAGAAGTTTATCATTTGGATATAACATTGTATAACACTTATATTGTTTCAATATCAAAATATTTGAATATATGTGTGTTAAGAATTCCTAAGTAAATAGAAGTTAAATGACTCCTATAGTATGTTTATGTCTTTTTAGTATGTCATATTAGCATACTATAAATATTAGGATCTCAATGTGTCAGAATATGATTTTTTTCTAATAGTAAGATACTCTTAATTCCCAAAGCTTTTTAATTTTTGTTATATTTAACTAATATCCAATAGAAAATTTGTGTTCACATGTGAGTGGTGGCATTATGAAAATTATTTTCTTTTTTAAAAACTTTCCTATATTTTCCATTTTGTGCAATTAAACATTTCAATAATAAAAAATAAATGATTATGTTTTAATGAGGTCATATAGTTTTTTTAAAATCAACACTTTATTGTTAGTCATTCAGCAAACATTTATTGTTTCTTTTTTTCTAGAGACTTAGCTAAGCACTTAAGATAACTAGTTTAACTTATTGTTATAAGGAGAACAAATAAATAAAGAACAATGAAAATACAGTGCAAGAAATACATTTTTGTAAGCGGATACAGACTATTATTCTGCCTAGAAATAAAGACGGAGACCTAGTGGGGGAAATGATGTCAAGTTGAGAACTAAAAATAAGTAGAAAATAATCAATACAATTGTTGAGAGAAAGACTTTCTAGGTTCAGGATTTATTTGTAAGAACTTAATTCAGGAAAAAAACCTGACTTTTTCAAGTAATGACTACAAGTCTAGAAAACTAGCCCATAGAATAGAAACAATTTGGGGAGGGGAATATATTTATATAAACAAAGTCAGAAATAAAAACAAAGTAAAAGTGAATTGACTATTTTTCCATCTAAAAATTTTGTTTGTCATTATTAGATCATTGGAGAACATATAAAGATTTTAAAAGGTTAGTAAAACTTAAGACTTACATTTTTTAAAAATCTGACAGAACGTTACAGAATACATTTCAGAAGTTTGGATACAGGAAGAACCACTGGGAAGCTATTACAATTACTACTGCATATATTAAAACACAAAACAAAATATAACAAGTGTTGATGAGAATGTGAAGAAATTATAACAACATGCATTGCTGATAGCAATGTGAAATAGTATAGACATTGTAGAAACAGTATGAAGATGCTCAGAAAATTAAATATGTAATTATTATATGATTGAGAAATTTCATTTTTGAGTATATACTCAAAAGAATTGAAAGTAGTGTCCCAAAGATATATTTGTGTACCTGTGATTATAGTAGCATTATTCATAATTGTCAAAAGGTAGAAGCAGCCCAAGTGTTCATCAATGAATGAATGGATAAGAAAAATGTCATATACACATATCATACAATGGAGTATTGTTTAATCTGAAGAAGAAAGAAAATTCTGCTGTATGCTACAATATCAGTGAATTTTGAAGATGTTATGCTAAGTAAGCCAGACACAGAAGGACTAATATTGTATGATTACACTTATAATAAGACACCTAAAGTTTTCAAGTTTATAGAGGCAGATAATATAGTAGAGGCTATCAGGGACTGAGAAGAGATATTAGGAAGTTATTATTTAATAGGTACCTGAGTTTCAGTTGGGGATAGTGAACATTTTTGATGATATAGGGATGATGTCTGTACAACAATGTGAATGTTCTTAAGCTATTGAATTGTGTACTTAAAAATGTTTAAAATAGTAACTTTTATATTATGCATATTTCACCACAACCTAAAAGTATTTTACCTTTAAAGACAATTGGTTTTACAATTTGTTTTTTTATTATACATTCTGTAGATATTTTCAGTGGGTACATTTGTTTGTTATGAGCTACTCTGCTATAGGTGCTCTAATTACTTCTAGATGTTTTAAAATGCATTTTAACCACAATTGATGTTTATAAAGTACTGCCAAAAATTATGCTTGCATATATCACTTATTATGATAAATTGGAGATAAGAAGATAATAAAAAAGTGAAATTATGAGACTATGAGAATATATGTATATAGTGATTTCTGCACCTGGTTTCTAGCATGAAGCTTCTTTTTTTTTTTTTACAGAGACAGAGAGTGAGTTAGAGAGAGAGAGATAGACAGGGACAGACAGACAGGAATGGAGAGAGATGAGAAGCATCAATCATTAGTTTTTCATTGCGTGTTGCAACACCTTAGTTGTTCATTGATTGCTTTCTCATATGTGCCTTGACCACGGGCCTTCAGCAGACCAAGTAGCCCCTTGCTGGAGCCAGCGACCTTGGGTTCAAGCTGGTGGGCTTTTGCTCAAACCAGATGAGCCCGCGCTCAAGCTGGCGACCTCAGGGTCTCGAACCTGGGTCCTCTGCATCCCAGTCCGACGCTCTATCCACTCTGCCACTGCCTGGTCAGGCACATGAAGCTTCTAATACCCTTTATGCCTTAAGTAATCAGACCACCAGGACCATAGTTTACTCTACTATTTATTTGACCTTTGACCCCAGTTCTTGACACAGAGCTACTAAATCTCTTGTAATTTCCTGGGTGACAAGTGTCTTTTGTTCTAATGAGGGATAGTCTTCCTAGGCTTCTGGGTAGCTTCAGTATGAGAGCTAGCCATCGTTGGGATCTCAGAATTTCCAGTACCATCTTTCTCTTCAGAGACCGAGAGATGGGCTGGAGATTGAGCTACAACTTGATCATTATGTGAAGAAGCCTCTAGATATATCTCAAAAGTATTATTTGGGAGTCTCCAGGTTGGTGAGCATGTGGAAGTTCTGCGAGAGTGGAGGAGAGGGCGTGGAAGCTTGTGACCTTCCCACATACCTAGCTTTATGCATCTCTTCTGTCTGGCTCTTCTTGAGTTATATTTTTTAAAAATTAAACCAGCAATTTAGTAAGTAAAATGTACCCTGAGTTCTGTTAGCCAGGATATTAAATAATTAAATTTGAAGAAGGAGGTTCATAAGAACATCCGATTTTATAGCTAGTTTATTGGAAGCACAGGTAACAACGTGGCAATAGTATTGGCATCAGAAAAAGGGGAGGCACTTTCATGGAACTGAACCCTTAACCTGTGGAATCTATGTCTAGGTAAATTGTGTCAGAAGTGAGTTAAATTGTAAGACATCCAGCAGATCTCTCAGAGAATTGCTTGATATGCAGAAAACCCACACCTGTAGTGTCAGAGTATTATGAGGATGAGAGAGAAGAAAAAGTACAAGAATATTTTTGTTTTTAACTCAGAACACAAAATACAGTAGATTCAGACCACACAGGAAGTTTTCAAAAACAATGAATTATAATGCATTGTAATAAATACTTGAATAAAAGAAGAGTAGTTGTTATGGAAACAAAGATGTAAGAATAGTATGCATTATGAGAAAGTTGTGAAACATTAAAAATTTATTGTAATTGGATCATAATATACCATAATATGGTCAAAATAAGAAAGATATTTTCATGTTAAGTTTATCTTTGGGCACTGAAGAGGGCAAGAGTATTTACAATACAAAAATATTTTGCCTGACCTGTGGTGGCGCAGTGGATAAAGCATCGACCTGGAGCGCTGAAGTCGCTGGTTCAAAACCCTGGGCTTGCCTGGTCAAGACACATATGGGAGTTGATGCTTCCTGCTCCTCCCTTCTCTCTCTCTCTCTCTCTCTCTCCTCTCTAAAATGAATAAATAAATAAAATCTTTAAAAATATATTTTAATTGCAAAACACTAATGATAATGAGAATATCTAGGAAGCTGATAATATAATATAGACAAAAAGTGAAAAAAAGCATTAAAGTAATAGTGAGGATAAACACAAGGAGATTGAGAGAATTAACCATTTTGTAGAAGATTTTACTTTGTTTTTAAATTCACCTACAGAAGATTGAGATAATTATATTCATCAATTTATGAAACATTGTCATCATTACATCATTGGTTCCTGCAAAATCTCTCACTTACTGTTTACTATTTATTGTTTATTGGCTTACTTTACTTATATCTCCACTCCCACTTCCCTTATTGTAAGCACTGGCTCTTTTCATACTCATTGTATTCTTGATATAGATAATTTTATCCAATGTGTTCTAGCAAATACATTTCATCTATGTTATGCACAAATTTTCAATTTATATAAATATTATAGTTTTACTTTTTTATTTTCTAAATACTGTTGCATATCTACTCATCTGCTGCACACGGCTGCACGATACTTCATGACGTACCTGCGCTATATTTACTTATTCATTTTTCCAGGGACGGATGCTTACCCCAGAACCACCACCACCCTGAAACATATACACACATCACAAAGACACTACACAAGCTTATCCCACAACATATGTATGGCACATAGCAATTGATTCATTGTGTGGGAAAAAAATCATTGACCATGGCCGTGAATTTTGTATTAAAAAGAGGGAAGGAGGGTGGATAGTCAAGCTATTGTCTACAATAACTTCTCAACCAATATCCCACCAAACACTTTGTTTTATCTCTTAAAAGGTTTCTGAATGTACATGTCTTTAAAGAATTGGAAAACAAACATTCTAAGAAGCTATTTTCAAAATTGTAGTTGACATTTATAATATATAGAGATGAGATGTTCCTTTTTTTGCACGATTTGTCTGAATCTGAGCAATTATACAAAATTGCCATCATTTGCAAAAAAATATTTTAAGAAAGTCTGCGATAATTGAATTAGTATAGAGGGAAGCTTGCAGCGCAGGTATTAAACCTGAATGAGCTTTCCTGGTGACAATGGTGCCTTCATAGAGCCCTGTGTAAATGAAAAGTGCATGTTCAATTTGGCACTATAAATATTATCTTATTTTTTTCCCATATAGAAGAAATGTTAATGTACAGGGTTTTTTTTTAATATAGGTTAAAGTTACTTTCATTTTTAATATCAGTCTTACCCTTACTTTAGGTTTTCATTTTAATGTAAAAAGTATCGTGGAGTTTATTGCATTTTGACAAAAAGATTTTTCAGTAGTCTAGATAATAACGTTACTTCATGGGAACAGAGTTGAGCAGAGAGAGGAGAGAAATCACACTGTGATGCAGAGGAACTGCAGCATTGATGGACCCCGCAGGGAGCATGGAGCCAGAATAAACCTGAAACTTGTACAGATTGAGGATATGGTGACTGAGCCTTTATTTCCTTTCATTGATAAGTCAGCCATGTAAGCCTTCCTACATTGGAGAGGTGTGATTTTGAACAGGATGTTCCTTTGCAGCTAAGACATTTCCTGACAGCTACATGTTCAGTCCTAGGAAATGGGGCTAGTCTTAAATTAAAGTGGGACCTGACCTTTGTTATATTTGGTGTCTTACCAATGACATGATTAAAATCTTAATTTCTTAGAGGTTTCAGGGCAAGGCAAATGCACTTGTCCATTTACACTTGTAAAAATTTGACAGGAGGATCAATGGATTCTGGGTAAAAAATGTGGCTCATTACCAAAATTGTGCAAGAAATCATGACTTGTTTATTGGGCCAACTCAGTCTGTTATTCAGTCATATTTAATATGTTTTGATGCTACAAACTGAGTAATACCGTTGTTGCTTAATCATCATTTTTGCCTCTGTGGTCACTAACATTTAATAAGTGTCTCCATACATTCTAGGATTGTGACCTTGGTGACACCTCTGGTTTGGCCTCTCATTTGGCTATATTGTTTGAAGGTCCTGTCATGTCCTTTGCTATGAGTGAGTCTGGTTCTTTAAGAGTCTTCTCTACCATCAGCCCTGACCTACAGAGAACGAACACTGAACATAGTGACTCTTGTATCCCTCTCACCAGTGATTTTCTATAACCTTGGTAGATGTATCCTGGCCTTCTCATAGATCATAATGATTTTATGGGTTTGTGACCTTACAGAGTATAACTACTCTAGTATATCTACTTCCCTGAGACATGTAATCTCACCTTCCACCATCTACTGTGAAAACCTAAGCTGTGGGTTACTTTAACATGTGTCGTTGCTTTTGCCATGCTTCTAAGAGCCATGCCAGTAATGAGTTTACACAATATCCAGGTTGCATTTTCAGATATACAATATTGTATCCCACAGGGAACTTTATGTTTTGACCACCTGATCAAATAGCCTCAGAAACCAATCACCTTCCTCCTGCTAATGCATGCTGAATAGATCCTGACACTCTTAAGATATAGTTTTTCCTCCCTATCAATCCCTTTTTCTTTATCCCATCTGGTTTATGTTGCAACTAAACCTTAGTTATACAGATAGTGGCAGGAGAGTAGGGGTGGGGGACAGTTCTGATAGTGATGGGTATTTGTGAGAAAGGGCTTTTCATGAGTTCAGTCAATCACAAGTAGAATTTTAGCTTTAAGTGAGGAAAGATGACCTATTATTTCAAGAGATTCAGAGGTTTCAGGCGACTAGGACCATCTCTGAAGTATCCTATAGCTGAAGACTGTGTCCTCACAGCCCTTCCATCAGTTGGGATAGTAAGTCTTACACTTAAGGGCTATCTGCACTTCAAATCGCACCACTTGCCAGAAGCAGTACCAGAGTGGAGGCAAGTGGATAGGACTTGGTGACTGACCAACTCTGAGAAATAAGACAGGAGTCCAGGGTGAAGTACGAATTTCTATGAAATAAGAATGATAGCAATTCTCTAAGATAAGAAACATACCATAAAATGCAGTTCAAATTGGGAAATTATCACTTTTGTTTGGAACATGCCTGGTTTGAGATACTTATTATACCTTGGAAAAGTAGGCAGTAAGTAGGAGAGAGAGGGAGAGAGAGAGAGAGAGAAGAGAATTTGTACGATTATGACACTGAAGTAATTATTGGAAAAAAACAACACAAGATACTTTGGGAAACTAATGAAGCATGTGAGCTTCAGGAAGAACTTGAAATGGCAATGTTCTCCAGATGGAATGTGCTCCCTTTATCCTCTCTGATGTCTCTTATCCTAACCACATTCTGGCTTTCTTTTTTTTTTTTTTTCTTTTTTTTTTTCTGAAGCTGGAAACAGGGAGAGACAGTCAGACAGACTCCCGCATGTGCCCGACCGGGATCCACCCGGCACGCCCACCAGGGGCGATGCTCTGCCCACCAGGGGGCGATGCTCTGCCCATCCTGGGCGTTGCCATGTTGCGACCAGAGCCACTCTAGCACCTGAGGCAGAGGCCACAGAGCCATCCCCAGCGCCCGGGCCATCTTTGCTCCAATTGAGCCTTGGCTGCGGGAGGGGAAGAGAGAGACAGAGAGGAAAGCGCGGCGGAGGGGTGGAGAAGCAAATGGGCGCTTCTCCTGTGTGCCCTGGCCAGGAATCGAACCCGGGTGGCTTTCTTTAAATAACTTAAAGTATGGTCACCGTTAACTTCAGTTTTACATTCAAAGGTAAATTGTTTAGTTGGCTGTTCTTAGTATTAAGTTATTAATATTGAGTCCAAGATATATTAGTAAAAGTGTCTGATTGACCAAACTGGTTTTAGTTATCAAATCTTGCTTTTACAGCTTGTTTTATAAGCATGTCAGAACCAGGTAAGGAAATGGCAGTTTCTGTGGGAAGCACATTGCTGAGAAGGGGTTGGCAAAGAGGGAAGGAGGCAGTTCTCACGAGGAGGATTCTGTTATAGGCTGAGTTCTGTCTGTATACGACAAATAAACAAACAGAAGCTTGGAAAGAGTGCTATTTGGCACTATAGTAAAGTATAATAACTAAAATATAAGGAAAATATGTCATCTTAAATGTTTTCCAAATGTATGGGTGATGCTAGTACCTAAAATAAAACTTTTATTAAAGAAAAGATGCAATACTATATGTTTTAGAAAAATAAATTCATCCTCAAAATTCAAAAGAGAAATAGATGGAAATCTACAGTAACCTTCAAAGAAGCTTATAGAATCTTTTAAGATTTGGCTGAGAGATGACCCATTACATTTCTGCATGAAGAGTTCTCCTTGATGATCAGAAGAATCTTCAGATTTTAAAAACCTAAGAGACTACTTTAGTTTTAGAGGCCAAATGCTACAGCTTTGTGAACTCAATATTGTGCATGCCAAATGCAATGGGGATTTGGAGATCTATGAACTGTTAAACAACCCAAAGTCAAAATGCTCTTATCAATAGTCCCACTGCCTCGTCCCACAGAGAGAACCAACTTGCTCGTCTGTGTCTTCATGATATTTGTCCTATTTCTAATGACATTCACCGAATAGTCCCTCAGTTTCCAGCTAGTAGGATGCCTACAATTATAAGTCCAACAAGTTCATTTTACCTATCCTGCCTGGACAACTCACCTCGTCAAAATACACACCTGCAGGCCCTGTCAGGTTGGCTCAGCTGTAGATCATCGGCCTGGCATGTGGAAGTTCCGGGTTCAATTCCTGGTTAGAGCACACAGAAGAAGTGCCCATCTGTTTCTCTACCCTTCTCCCTCTCCTTCCTCTCTACCTCTCTCTTCCCCTCCTGCAGCCAAGGCTCCTAAGGAGCAATGTTGGCCCAAGGCACTGAGGACAGATCCATGGCCTCTGCTTCAGGTGCTAGAATGGCTCCAGCAGAGACAGAGCAATGCTCCAGATGGGCTGAGCATTGCCCCCTGGTGGGCATGCTGGGTAGGTCCCGGTTGGGCGCATGCGGTAGTCTGTCTGACTGCATCCCTGCTTCTAACTTCAGAAAAATACAAAAATGAAAAAATACACACCTGCACGTACACATGAATTGAAGTACGCATGCATATACACTACGCGCGCACGCGCACACGCACACACACACACACACACGTTAGTTTTTTTTTTTTTTTTTTTTTTTTTTTTTTTCATTTTTCTGAAGCTGGAAACAGGGAGAGACAGTCAGACAGACTCCCGCATGCGCCCGACCGGGATCCACCCGGCACGCCCACAAGGGGCAACGCTCTGCCCACCAGGGGGCGATGCTCTGCCCATCCTGGGCGTCGCCATGTTGCGACCAGAGCCACTCTAGCGCCTGAGGCAGAGGCCACAGAGCCATCCCCAGCGCCCGGGCCATCTTTGCTCCAATGGAGCCTTGGCTGCGGGAGGGGAGGAGAGAGACAGAGAGGAAAGCGCGGCGGAGGGGTGGAGAAGCAAATGGGCGCTTCTCCTGTGTGCCCTGGCCGGAATCGAACCCGGGTCCTCCGCACGCTAGGCCGACGCTCTACCGCTGAGCCAACCGGCCAGGGCCAGTTTTTTTTTTTTTTTGTTTTTGTTTTTTTTTTGTATTTTTTTTCTGAAGCTGGAAACGAGGAGAGACAGTCAGACAGACTCCCGCATGCGCTGGAGCGGGATCCACCCGGCACACCCACCAGGGGGCGATGCTCTGCCCACCAGGGGGCGACGCTCTGCCCCTCCGGGGCGTCACTCTGCCGTGACCAGAGCCACTCTAGCGCCTGGGGCAGAGGCCAAGGAGCCATCCCCAGCGCCCGGGTCATCTTTGCTCCAATGGAGCCTCAGCTGCGGGAGGGGAAGAGAGAGACAGAGAGGAAGGAGGGGGGCGTGGAGAAGCAGATGGGCGCTTCTCCTGTGTGCACTGGCCGGGAATCGAACCCGGGTCCCCCGCACGCCAGGCCGACACTCTACCGCTGAGCCAACCGGCCAGGGCCCACACACGCGTTAGTTTTATAAGATAAGGCTAACTACAAAGACAATTAACTCAGAAAAAGAATGTGAAATGCTGAATTCTCTTATTTACAGAAAATATTGTTTTGAGATTTCTCTAAAATGGTCTACAGCTGAACAAATATCTAATTTGTTGCAGGGGGTTTCATTGCCAGGGTGAACTTTATAATCATTTGTAACTAAAGTTTTGTCTTACCAGAAAATTTTTTTCAGAATACCATGATGCAGATCTGAACCCAAAAAGAAATATGTGCTGGTAAATGAAGTAAGGTAGAGAAGGAAATTTTAAAAATAAAAGAATGAAAAAAATATAAAAAGAGGAAGAGATACATATTAACTCAAACATAATCATAAAAAATATTAAGACACCCTATTTGAATTACCTAATAAAATAAATTTAATTTAACATTTTTTACATCTATAGTTGCTTAGATTAACTAGATTCTAGGCTAATTTATAGCTGAATAAAGTCCACGTAACTCCCTTTCTTTTTGGTGAGTTTTTAAAAATTAAAACGAGAGCAATAATGTGTCTATTTTAAAAAGTTGTTTTGATATGCCATTGACTCAGAATCCGCTAAAATGATCTCTGAATTAAGTCATTATGCTTAGTTTCATAACAGGGTGGAAATCACAGATGTTGCTTGAGAATTTGGAAGGACTTCTTAAACAA
The DNA here is from genome assembly GCF_036850765.1 of Saccopteryx bilineata. Classification (NCBI taxonomy): domain Eukaryota; kingdom Metazoa; phylum Chordata; class Mammalia; order Chiroptera; family Emballonuridae; genus Saccopteryx; species Saccopteryx bilineata. The sequence goes on from NC_089495.1 coordinate 19,865,162, forward strand.
GACCTTACCATGTGGACTGACTTTGTAGAGCGACCCTACCTTCAGGTCTTATTCTTAATTTACAGGTCCAGAAGTGTGATTTTGTTCAAGGCAAGAAGTGATCCTCCTTTAGGAACTGAATTATGCTATCTGCAAAAACCAGAGCTACGCTCGACATTACCTCTATTGACAATAAGACATTTCATTCACGAAGCGGACCAGATTCCTAGCCATGTTCAGCACATTCTCTCCAGTGTTTAAAGATAGCTGGGAAATCAAATTATAAACAGAATTTATTGGTTCTATATGTAGTCTCTTAAAAAATATTTTTGGAGACATAATAGCTTTTAACTCTTTATGAACCTCTATGAAAAACAAGGCACCTCCTTTTTAGTAAGGATTCCTACAGAGTTTGTAAAATACAAGTAATTAAACCAGTATTCCCAGGAGACTTTATTTCAACTATTCTAAAATTCAGGTAGCAAGAAGGGGCCCCATTGTACATAATGTTTGGAGAACTCTGTATGGAACAAAGTAAACATATTTTTTTTACTCCAGACTTCTAGATTGTTTAGGATGCTAACATGCATTATGGACCTCTGAGTGGGAATATAACATGCAACGGTATTCTAAATTTACTTGAAAACTGAATGTTTTGCCGCTAGGTTTATTATAATTCTGATATTCTGTAAAACATGGTTGAAAAAGACAGGTATGGTAATAGCAAATCTTTAGGTTTTATACTCTTATTATAAATATTAAAATATGAATAATCCTCAGTCACCCCTTTATGGATGGCAGTCTTTAGGGTACATAGCATTATTATTAAATCATTATTTATTATTTTTAAGTCAAAATCCTGAGTTTTTTTACAGTTGTCACATTTACCACTGAGAAATAGGATTTGTTTTAGTAGCACACTTGGTTTTCCTGCAGCACTCTGTATTAGCAAAACTGTCTCCTGCTACAGATGCATATCACATGCTCAAGGTGTAACTTTAGTATCAAGTTAAAGCTGGACAATGCTGGTGTTTCCATGCACATTCAAAGTTGTATTATACAATTTGTATTATATTATCTCACTGGGTTATGGAAATAAGTTTTTTCCTGAAGTAATTCCTGTGGGAAAACATTTTTTTCAGGCATATTGAACATGAAATGCATATGTAGTACAGTGTTCCTACTGAATTGAATAGCCATGATCTATTTACCATAATTGAATTATATGGTTACTTCAAATAAACATTTACTGGTGTCTTACAAATAATCTTATTACTATAAGGCTTATATGTTTGCTGATCCCTTATAAAGTGTCATTAGACTTATGAAAGGCATTCATTTATTCTGTATATTTACTGGATGATTATTGTATTTAATATGCCATTTTAGTATATTATTGTTTTTTATTTTGCTTCAGCATATTTTCATTCTGATGATTTTGTTATTAAGCAATTATATTTTTTCCATGAAGCTGAAGATATGTGGGGTACTAAGGAAAGAATAAAATATTTCAAAAAATTATATTTTAACTAGATAAAAATTTGGAAAAATTGAATTTTATTTCATTATCCTTTTTAAAGAGTTATTCATATTGTTAATAGGATACCAATACAAAAAAGAGATTAAAAGTACCATCTTTATTGTCTTATTTGATATACGAATATACTTAAAACCTTTTCATATCTCTGATGTGATGTAATTAATGAAACTTTGAACCATATTGGCTAACAACAAAGGTAGTAAATTATGCTCCAGATGATAAAAGTTATCTTTGAACAACAATCTATAAAGATAATTATATATGAGCTGAATTAGAGGTCAAATTTATAAGTCTATCAATTATTATCACTGTATAACTTATTTTCTAATAATAGGCAGGAATAAGGAAGACCTATCAAAATGAAAATAAAATACAGGCTGATAGCAAACAATAGCAAAAGCACAATATAATGCAGGCTGTCAACTTATGTTTTAGCTTGTTCATTCTCTTATGCTTGAGAGAAAAGAGCTCATTATAAATTATAAATAGCACTAACATAAAACAGGTAAGAAAAAAGAGTGCTTAGATATATTAACGAGAATATTTTCTTTAATTAGTAGTTGAAAATTTAATGGATTTTCTATTTATTTACTACACATTAAATAATGAACAAAAACGTAAAATGTACTTGCAATTATATTTATACAATCTAATAGTTTCACACATTTATTTTATTTTATTAAAATATTTAATTTCCAAAGTTTCACAAATAACCATTGGACTAGGCTTTATTTGTCCCTAAATTGCCTCTGTAAGGTCATTTTTTAATGCAAATTGGAGTATAGAATAATATCACTAGATTATCAAAGCCATAAATATATTTATTTACTGTTTTTGCTTACTTTCTTTTAAAATGTTTGATCCTAGTAATTGGGAAGACATGAATTTTTGGTTTTAACCAGAAAAAAATGTTTAAAAAGTCTATATTTAATTATCTTCTTACTACTGGATTTTGTCAACCTATTTTGAAACGATTTTTAGAATAATTAATTATGCACTATATTTTGTATATTATTTAATGATGACATCATTTTTCTCAATTTCTTGTCAATACTCTCATTACTTTGACAATTACATTTGCCTGACAAAGAGTAATTCAAATCCAGAGGGTACCAACCATCTAAGTAACCCTTCTAACATTAGGCCAGATACAGGTAATAAATAACTGTGTAAGTGAGGAAAGAGTGTATTAGGGTCAGCTCATTACAAAGTAAAGAGTGTATATTTTACCTTTAAAATGATATGTCTATCAACATTATCTTTGCATACATATTTATGATTTACTTTAAAATCAGTCTCAATAAATTTCAAAAAGAGTATTTCTCAACACACTATCCTTCACCTTATTCAAAAAAATCAAGTATATGATAATTATATTAAATATTGCTTGCAGTTTCTGAGGGAAATTTCTATAAATTTTGGTGATAGCATGACTTTTACAAATATACCAGTTTAATTTTTGTTTTATTTTTTTATCAAGTAAAAATATAAATTATACAGATCAATTAAGTAAAGAAGCAGTTAATGATCAATACTTTATAAAACCATTCTTGGAAGGACTATAAAAGAGAGTAAGAGCGTCGGTTAAATCAGTTTATATACTTTTATAATGAGATAAAAATGAATACCCAGCTAAAACTAGAATAAGAATATAATACATATCATAAAAAAATACATATTACATTTGGAAGTAGAGAGTAGAGGGAACTGTTGTTTCTGACTATGGTGTTAATCGGGGCTTTCTTCGCACGGGGCCTTGATGATAGGTAAGGATATTAAGGAGAGGTGACAGTAGATCAGTTCAAGCAAATAAAATAAGTAAGGGATTATAATGGAAAAATTAGAGCTTTCTTGAGAAATACTAATAGTTTAGTGGAGGTTGAAGGTGGGTGACAATGAGAAAAATGCAAAAAAATCTGAAAATGAAGGATTACATGAGACACATAAAGGGTCTTGAAAATTATTTTAAAAAAGGAAGAGCTACAGTAGGAGAGATTGTTTTTGGATGTTATAAAGCACATTGAATATTCATAATGAAGTACTTCAGTCTATAATCACAAGGTTGAAGTGATGTGGGTTTTTGAGCAAGAATAAAGAGCACTTTATTAAACTATAATAGTAGTGTGAAAAATATAACCTTGTGCCTGACCTGTGGTGGCGCAGTGGATAAAGCGTCGACCTGGAAATGCTGAGGTCGCCGGTTCGAAACCCTGGGCTTGCCTGGTCAAGGCACATATGGAAATTGATGCTTCCAGCTCCTCCCCCCTTTCTCTTTCTCTGTCTCTCCTCACTCTCTCTCTCCCTCTGTCTCTCCCTCTCCTCTCTAAAATGAATAAATTAAAAAAAATGGTATTCAGGAGACACCTAAGTCTCCCCCCACACACACACACACAAAAATATCTAACCTTGCACTCCAAAAAGTATAAGTTTGGAAGCAGTTTGCAGGTCGGAGGTGAAGTCTTGAACTTCAAGAGTGCCATAAGGAATGGGAAAAAAAAGAAAAGAAAATGGATGAGGTTGATAGAAAACCACATATTGGCCACACAGACACAGAGAACAGACTGACAGCTGTCAGAGAGGAGGGGCATTGGGGGACTGGGTTAAAAAGGTTAAGGGATTCAGCAAAAAAAAAAAAGAAACCTCATAGACACAGACAACAGTATGGTGATTGCCAGAGGGGGAGGGGGAGGCCTGGGGGGTGGAAGACGGCAGAGGGGAGCAAATGGGGGCGGAAAGAAACTTTACTTTGGGTGGTAAACAAGCTATTCAATATAAAAATAATGCATTGTAGAATTGTGCACTTGAAAGCACAATTAATATAATTTTATTAACCAATATCCCTCCAATAAATTCAAATAAAAACACAGATGTTGATTAAAGATTATATTTGATATTAAATTATTAATTTTAAATAAACAAGTAAAAGGAATGATTATCACAATTCTGCCAGATCTAGTAATAAGCTGTTCACATATTATCTTGTTAAATTATTACAACATCCCAGTGAGGAATACCATTATTTTCTGGTGATTGTAGAAAATGAATTTAGATTTAGAGAAATTAAACAACATGCCAAAGTCAACAGCTAAAACACAAAGTCGAGTTTCAAAACCAATGTGTCTAGTTCCACATTCCCTTCTAAAATGACTCTGTACTATTTGTCAAAATTAAGTAAGTGATTATGAGATTACTAGATAGGAACAAAAGCATGGTAACTGTAACCATGTTAAAGCTTGATGTAGAGCCTTGAAGTTTAAAGATCACCCCTCTGCAAACAAACATTATTAGTTTTTATACTAATGTGAGACAAACATTTAAATTATTTTAATAAAATGTTAAAAGAGGTTAAAACTATTGAATATTGCTACATAGATTAGACATTATTTTAAGCTTTCTAGTCTTCATGTAATCTTTGCAATAAACCTATCAATTCTGATATAATTTCTTTTGCACATAACAAAAGGCACAAAGAGTTTAGTTAAGTAGTTCAAGCTTACCCAGGAAGAAGGTGGCAGAGTCAAGATCGGGGCCTGGAACACAGGCAAATTAGATTCTGTTACTCTCTGGAGCAGGGGTCTCCAAACTAAGGCCTGCTGGCCACATGTGGCCCCCTGAGGCCATTTATCCGGCCCCACCGCACTTCCAGAAGGGGCACCTCTTTCACTGGTGGTCAGTGAGAGGAGTACAGGATGCATCCGTATCCTGTGCTCCTGGAGTACTGTATGTGGCAGCGCCGCAAAGCGAGGCGTCGCTCACGTACAGTACTACTTCTGGTGACGCGGAACACACACATCATGGCTCCAGAAGCATGTCATATCACTTGTTATGGCTAGCAGTGACAAATATGGAACTGGACATTGACCATCTCATTAGCCAAAAGCAGGCCCATAGTTCCCATTTAAATACTGGTCAGTTTGTTGATTTAAATTTGCTTGTTCTTTATTTTAAATATTGTATTTGTTCCCATTTTTTTTTTTTTTACTTTAAAATCAGATATGGGCAGTGTGCATAGGGATTTGTTCATAGTTTTTTTTTGTTTGTTTGTTTTGTTTTGTTTTTTATAGTCCGGCCCTCCAACGGTCTGAGGGACAGTGAACTGGCCTCCTGTGTAAAAAGTTTAGGGACCCCTGCTCTGGAGTTTTGACAATGTTACCCTTAAAAATTACTTTCTTTCCCTTAGATGTTGAAAGAAACAAGAATAGAGTGAATTAGGAAGTTACAGAGACAGAAGGAATGTATTCACTTTCTAATGCTCCTGCAGAGGGAAGACCAGATCATTTCATCATCTCATCAATCATTAGTGGACTTGGTCCATGAATGTGAGGATTAGATTGATTATATAGTGAATATACATTAGATAGCTTTATGTATTTTCTAACTACATGGGCATAATATATACAAACTGGAAAATTTATTTTTTAATACAAAACAGGAGAAGTAAAAGGTGAAACAAATGGATATGTGGGAGTGAGGTTAGATTCACAACACGGCACTATGCTAACATTTCTACATTGCTACAGGGGAATTCCATTTCATCTAATGTAAATGAAATATAGGTATTTCTATGCCTAAATTATATATTATATAGAAAATATGAGAAAACTCTGAGTTTAAGATTCAAAACTTTCAAAAATAAATACACAAATAGCATACATATCATCCCACTTCATATTAGATGTCCAATTCTTGTACTTATAATGCTTTTATGAAAACAGCTTTTAGGGTTATTATTGAACTGGGAATTATGTTTATGATAGAATCTTTTTTTTTTTTTTTTTTTTTTTACTTCTCTGAGATAGTCAGTTATATTAGATGTTTCCATAGCAACCCCATGGGGAATATTCCAAAACACTTCCTTCTGACAAGCATTTGAAAATAGATATGGACAGTCACTGTGTAAGATTTAGTTAAGAAAATTCCTCTGTGAAAATGTAAGGCTTTAAAGCCATGTGTCACTTCATATATGTTCTAATATTATCAGCTTTCTGAATGAGAGTTCCATCCCCACTACTCCTGCCATCCCTGCTCGGGCATTCTTTAAGCTTCTTCAGATCTGGAAATTTTCTCACCATCAACAGCTCGAAACTGAAGTTCATTTTCTGGTGATAAATCTGTCTTACCATATCTCATATTTCCTAACCCCTATCGATCTTGATTAATAATTTATCAATTATCACTCTTTAACCTTATGCTACTTTTTACAGCCCAAAATTGCTGCTCTGGTTTTTTTTTTTTTTTTTTTTTTTCATTTTTTCTGAAGCTGGAAGCAGGGAGAGACAGTCAGACAGACTCCCGCATGCGCCCGACCGGGATCCACCCGGCACACCCACCAGGGGCGACGCTCTGCCCACCAGGGGGCGATGCTCTGCCCATCCTGGGCGTCGCCATGTTGCGACCAGAGCCACTCTAGCGCCTGGGGCAGAGGCCACAGAGCCATCCCCAGCGCCCGGGCCATGTATGCTCCAATGGAGCCTTGGCTGCGGGAGGGGAAGAGAGAGACAGAGAGGGAAAGCGCGGCGGAGGGGTGGAGAAGCAAATGGGCTCTTCTCCTGTGTGCCCTGGCCGGGAATCGAACCGGGGTCCTCCGCACGCTAGGCCGACGCTCTACCGCTGAGCCAACCGGCCAGGGCCTGCTGTTCTGGTTTTATTTGTCCCTACTCCACCAGAAAAATAATGGCCAGATGTTTGAGGAGCACATCATTTGCTTCTTTAGAACCGCGTCTTTATGACACTCTGCCTTTCCTGCCTAGCACATCCTCAGTGTCCCGTCTGTAACTCAGCGACTTTCAACCTGTGTGCCGCGGCGGGCTCACTGGATGCCGCAATACATTTTAAAATGCGCAGTACCTGACTGTTTAATCAAGGGCACTGACCTGTTTCCCTTAGGCTGTCAAATAAAAAAATGACAACTGCCAATGCAACAACAGCTGTCCAGTGTGAATGAACCAAAATTATACCTATTTTTTGTCAATCAGCAAATATATATATATATTTTCTTGTTTTGCTCCAAAATTTCAGTAATTTCTGTATGCTATGAGGTGAAAAAGGATGAAAGTCGCTTCTCTAACTCAATTCTGCCTCAGTCTATTCCTAGATTGGTAGGTGTTACAGAACCGCACTAATTGGAGCCAGTATGTTAGTGACCAGGTAATCAATATCTACACCAGGGACACTTGTCACTTTTGAAAGTGAAAGATGTCATAAAACTGCTGTAAACAGCTCTGTCTCAGAGAAACCAGGGGAGTCATCATCCCAATAAATGTAGACCATTTTTCTCATCAGAAACAGCCTTTAGCCTGACCTGTGGTGGCGCAGTGGATAAAGTGTCAACCTGGAAATGCTGAGGTTGCTGGTTCAAAACCCTGGCTTCCCGGGTCAAGGCACATATGGCACATATGGGAGTTGATGCTTCCTGCTCCTCCCCCTTCTCTCTCTCTCTCTTACCTCTCTATAATAAATAAATAAAATCTTTTAAAAAAAAAGAAACAGCCTTTAGTGATGCTTAAAATTCTCATATTTATTTACTTTTGTTTTTAGCCAGTTCCCTATTAAACATTTCCAATGTCAACTTTAAGTCAGAGCCTCAAGAAATGAGTCCCTTCTTCCCATTCCTAATTTAATTCAACCAAAATCTATTAATTTCTCCTTTGATGAGAAGATTGAGACCTCCCCACATAAACATTTCTCTTGTAATAGTCATTTTCCTTGTCTAACTTAAAAGCCTTTTAATTCTTTTTGTTTTAAATTTTATTTATTTATTTTTTTTTTACAGAGACAGAGAGAGTCAGAGAGAGGGATAGTCAGGGACAGACAGGAATGGAGAGAGATAAGAAGCATCAATCATTAGTTTTTCATTGCGCGTTGCAACACCTTAGTTGTTCGTTGATTGCTTTCTCATATGTGCCTTGACCGCGGGCCTTCAGCAGACCGAGTAACCCCTTGCTGGAGCCAGTGTCCTTGGGTTCAAGCTGGTGGGCTCTTGCTCAAACCAGATGAGCCCGCGCTCAAGCTGGCAACCTCGGGGTCTCGAACCTGGGTCCTCTGCATCCCAGTCCAACGCTCTATCCACTGCGCCACCACCTGGTCAGGCAAAAAAACCTTTTAATTCTTACTCAAAATTGTATTTATGGTTCTTTACTGTCTTGCTTTCAGAGTGGGCACAAGGAGTACAGACTGGGACTATCCTAATCTCTGGGCTTTTCTCTTGTCCTACTGATCACAACTTCCCAGAATATATAAAATACTACTTTCCATCCTACAGACCTCAGTCATTCTCTAACAGTTTCTCTTTGCTTACATACATATCTCTCCACACAGTATTTCCTTATCCATCACGATAGGTCCTAGCATACCGTAGTAATTAGCACCTCCCAAATCACTTTCTACAGATGTGATGGTTTATGTGATGGCTGAATGTTTCAACGATACTTCAAAGTTAGAAAGTCTAAAGATGAATTTATTCTTGCTTTTGAACCTACAAATTTCAGGATTATAGTATAAAAACCATCACATTTCCTTAGTTAGCCATAGTGGTGACATGTTGAATTAATTTTAAATATTCCCTTTTTTAGTATCTCCAGATAAAATAGTCATGGGGTCTGATAGGCTGTTCTTGCACCACACTTATTGCCATCTTGTTCATTATTAAATGATGCTTTGTCAATTAGACCCATATATAGTTATTCTACCAGCTTAATCTTAAAGCTTAAACACTAATAATTTGAACTATTTGAGAACTTTTTCTGTTTCTTCCCTTGCAGGCAGAAGTAAGTACAGACTCCTTAGCTTTGCATTCAGGGCTTTCTTTGCTCTGGCCTCAGAACATAGTCCCCGTGTATTGTCTTACTGGATTTCATACATTATCCAGAGTGGAGGGCAATGCTATTTCATATGTTGTTACCAGAATGTTCATTTTTGTTCCTCCCTATGGACATTTCCTGTTGAAATTCCATATATTTAAGGCCTTTGTCAGGGTCAGTCTATTCCGTGAGATACGGTATACTCTCTTGCCAGATTTGAAATCTCCTTTTTTAATTCCCATTAGCATTCTGTTCTTACTTTTTAAATTTATTTTACAGTCTCATAGGCATTATTCATTCACTTATTTTATCTTCCTCAGAGAATATTATTTTCTAAAGAAGAGGACAGAAGCTTTGCTCATGATTTGAGTACTGCAACACCGTGCTTACTTGTACTAAGCAATCATTAATTACTAAAATTATTAAGTGAATGTGGCTACTTGAATATTATAGAAATATGTGTATAACTGCGGTATAAAAATACTATTAATTCTCTGCAAATCAAGTTGTTTCCAAAGTCAGATAGCAAGCAACATTATACCTAATAAACAGTTAAACAGGCTGATGCCTGAAGAAAGGACAGGATTCGTTCGTAAATAAATCCTGGTCTCTGACAAATCTGGATGAATATGCCAGGTTCTTTATATATTTCTCTTACCCTGTTCATTTGAAACAGAACCCTCTACATGCATGCAAAGTGCTGCAATCATTCATTAAATAGATTCAATCTCTCATTTTCCTTAAATCATCATCGACTTGAGCTATTGTTTTCTCGATTTAGGCCTTAGTAAATTATGGCCAGTCATTCATTCTCTAATTAACCTAAAAGTGAACTATATTTCATTGCTTGTAGGATGGTATGGGAAATCTGAGAGTCACCAAGAAGGGAATCCGACTTGAAGGTATATCTGAGTTTCTACTTCCATTGTATGTGAAAGAAATTCATTCCCGAAAGGTATGTGATACTGGCTTTGGCTTACTGTAAAAAATAATTTAGAGGTTCTGTTTTAGCTCAAAATAGGAGGATAGAGCCCCTGTATCTCTTCAGTATGTATTTAAGATTCCTTTAAGCTAAAGGCTTACTTGAAGAAATCAAAACAATGAAACAACAGAAAAACTAGTGTAAATTTGTTTTAAACTAACAAATTAGAGAGCCACTCTGAATTAAACTGTAGTGTTGACCTTATTAGTCTGTAAAATGTGCTCCTCTATTTTCAGTGGAAGTTAAAAATATACACTTATAGTAATTTCAAAAGGGGCTTTTGATATATCTTGAGTAATTTTTGCTGGTAGCATCGACTTAAATACATTATTTTAGTTTAGTATATTATAAATCCTTTTAGTTTTAATGGACATATATTTTCTAAGAGATGACAAAAAGTCTTAGTATAGAAATTAAATTTCTTTCTGAATGTGCTTTATTTAAACCAAGTAAGAATATTATGTTTTCAACTGTGTATGTGTGCTATGTGTGTTTTACCACTTGTCAGCATGTTCAAATCCAGGCGATTAGAACTTAGCCATTGTTCATTTTGGCTTAAGTGTGTTACCTCTCAGAAGGTAGTAAGCATTCTTGGGTACATCAAAATCTAAGTAGTAGAATCTTGCAAATATATTGAACTTTCTCCTAGGATATGTGTGTAGATGTGGAAAGAAATTTATTAAGACAGAAAAAATTGAAAGCAGGTTGTATAAAATAAAATGTAGGAAGATTGTTAACCTTATTTCATCAATAAGGAAGTGTTTTTGAAACTAAAATTATGTTTCAATATGACTGATATAGTATCTTAGCAAGTGGGTTACATAGTAAAACATAATTTAATAATTTGCTTCAAAGCCATTTTTCCCCTTAAATATCAAAGTGACAACAGAACATTCTTTTATTAAAAAATTTTTAATTAGGATAATTATGTTAATTTTAAATTTTATTTTGTTATATGTGAACCTGGAGCACTTTACTAATATACTATAGAGACTGCTACTCTGGGTACTAGAAATTAAATAGTGTGATTACTTTTTGGGATTTGGTCAGACAGATAACACAGTAGGCACATGTATGAATATCTAACCTTACATGATTAATTACAAAAATAATTAAACTTAAAATTTAAAAATTGGTTGGTTTTTTATTATTTTTATGAAAACTAAAAAATAGCATACTTACACATACATGTTAGTGTCTTCCCTCCTTCTGGAAGCCACTACAACCTACAGTTATTCAATTATCTCTTGTTGTACTCGGCACTATTAAACAATTTAATAGTCGAAGAAATGAAAAGTTATATGTGGAAATCAAGAAATCACTTAACATGGGAAGAAAGTAAGAGTAATCATAGGCAGGACCGTCTTTGAAAATGCATCCATTTTAGACCAAATTGTAGTGGCTGTCTGGGAATACACTGTAGAGAAAGAATGCACCTCTTCCCCGGAACATTTTTGAGAGTATCACTACAGATGGAAACTGGGATTCTCACAGGGAAGCTGGATGAGTGTTCACTCCATCTATTGACCTAATAAGAAGGAAGCCACTCAAGTGTGAGGTGGTGGCAGTCATGCTTCCTAACCTTTGTCCCTGGCGGTGTTTGCAACGTCCGTTCACCAGTGTTTCTAAAACACGCTCTATTGATTGACATTTATAGGATCCTTTTTACATCTCCAGTCCAGTCACTTGTCCTTTCTAGGTGTTCTCTCATCATCACGTGCCTCTAAGGAACTGCGAAGCATGGGACACAGCACAGGCAGGATGCATGTTCCGCTGGCTGCAAGGCCGGAGGTGTGTGGCTTAAGAACAGAAAACACCTTTCATTAGCAGTTCTCACATTAGGTTCTCTTGTTCCTTAATGAATGCAGCCCTGTATTCTCTACCATGAAGCCTCTTCATTATTTTAAAATGCCAGACACAATTTGCCTGAACCTTAGTTTTCTCATTAACAAAGTGAGTTTTGTTGAAACTTATCAAAGTACTTAATTCTTAAGAAAGAATGCAAAGAAATTCAGCAATACTAGTAGACATGAGATTAAAGTTTAAGAAAACATGTTGTACATGTCAATCTTTTGATGCAGTTTAATGTATTCAAATAATTTATGATTAAATGTCAAATTTCCTACAGGCCTAAGATAAGCAAGTCTATTACATTCTAAAGGCACTTACAAAGATTCCGTTAAACTGAGACTACTATATGTACAATAAATTTGATTTGTACAGATTGTTTTCTTGCAGTCTTGGTGTGTCTGTGTGGGTCGGTTTCTGTGTTTTCTTGAACTAATGCTAGCAGGTAGCCTTTCTAATGTTTAGCTGGTATTACACTCTGTAATGAAGAATTTTCTTTTTCTTTCTCTCTCTCTCTCTCTCTCTCTCTCTCTTTCTCTCTCTGTAACAGAGACAAAGAGAGACAGAGGGAGGGACAGATAGGGACAGACAGGAAGGGAGAGAGTTGAGAAGCATCAATTCTTCGTTGCAGCACCTTGGCTGTTCATTGATTGCTTTCTCATATGTGCCTTGACCGGGGAGCTACAGCAGATTGAGTAACCCCTTGATCAAGCCAGCGGCCTTGGGCTCAAGCTGGTGAACGTTGCTCAAACCACATGAGCCGTTGCTCAAGTCAGTGACCTCGGGCCTGGGTCCTCCAATCCCAGTCAGACGCTCTATCCACTGTGCCAATGCCTGGTCAGGCTAAAGAATTTTCTTAAAGTTACCTTCTGGATATATATGTATTTACATACATACATAGAAGTAATAAAGAGATTTCTATTTGTCAGTAAATAAAGTTGCCCACAGAGAGGCAGTTATAGTCTCTTAACCTAATAAACCAGGGGCCGTTTCTACTGTCTGCAAGCTAACTGACCCCCCCCCCCCGCTAAACTTGTATAGATATGTACAGTCTTTTGTTATCTATCACAGTTTAGTCTCTCCTTCCTGTTTAAAAAAAATCAACCTTTTCTAAGTGGTCCCTCATATCAGTACACAGAAAAATATTATCTATTCAAAACATCTTAGAATTCAATGCAGGTTTCAAAATGAATACATTGTTTTCAGGGAGTGAGCACTCAGTGAACATTTGGGAAATTCAGTATATAGTTTTCTTCAAAGAGGAAGAAAACTGAAGGGTATGGAATTTGAGGAAATCTTACATAAATGACAACATTCTAAATCAATTTTTAGTGCGCATGATCTAACATTAGGTAAAAATTTTTGAAATAATTGGAAATTTAGACATGTTATCACCAGGCTTTTTTTGTTTACTCTTTGTTTGTTTGTTTTTAAATGTAACTGGACTATGTTTCCCAAGGTTTCATGAGTCCAGACTGCTAAGGGGTTTAAATTAGCTGCATTTCACTAATTCTTACCAGAATGTTTGCATCATACAGGTCTCTAGAACTTCTTTAAGTGTTACCTAACTTCATCTGAGATTAGCTAAAACAGCTGTCTTGTTTACTTTTTTTCTGTTCAAGGACCCTAGTGAAGGTGGTACCCAGCACCGCCCTCCGATCCCAACATCCTGCATGCCAGATTGATAACTGGGCGGGGCAACCGCTACCAGATAATTCCCATTTCAGTAGCACCACGCAAAGAAAGACATTTGTTTACTCTCTGCTTCCGGTGTTGGCAGAACTGAGAGTAAGGCTCCGCTCTGCCCTCCTGCACCATCATTGCACCTGACATCAGAGCCGGGATGCTAACTCAGTTCTTGGTGACCACCAGCTTCTTACCTCCTGTAATCACTACTTCTTTATGGAGTTCAGACTCAAAGCCACGGGGCCAGGAAAGCTCAGCAAATCTCTCTCCTGGGCACCCAACGTGCCGCTCTCCTGACTGTCTTTTCCAGGTCCTTTTCTCCCGTATCACTCGCTTTGAGGGTTTCTTTTGCCCACACAAACCACTCGGTACACAGAGATATCTGCAGGCTCCTATAATCACATCATCATCATCATCACTAACTTACTGCATTTTAATACTTAATGTGGATGAATTTGATTATTTTACTGTAATGTCTTTAACCAAATTAAAAAAAAAACTACACATCAGCCCCAAATGTTTACACTCAGAAAAAAAATTGTTAACATATATTGAATATCATCATTTATATGTTCACACATCTGTATAAACATAAAGAAAAGTAAGTAGAAAGACTGATACATGCTATTTATAATAATATACTAACTTAGAAGAAATATAATCTGAAATAAATGTTGAAAGAATTTCCGAACTTAAAATTTCTTCACAACAAGAATTTTTTGTAGCTTGTCTTTATGTTAAGAATAAAAGCTTGTGAATACCATTAAGGAGCTGGATGCCTTAGCTCTATGGTTCAATTTCAGACACTGTTCATTAACTCCCTGCAGTGCAATTTGAGGTGATTAGCTTCTCTCCAATTTGTCCTTACCCTCCTTCATTTTCAGTTTTCGAACAATTATATTATTTTAACTTTGTCGGAGTTCATAGTGTTTGCATTCTGTTCTGCAACAGTAATTGCCTTGGCACTATGATCTTAATTCTATATATAGGTGGCTGCAGTATTCACCACCAATATTATATTGTATTATGGCTTCCCTATGACTGAATTCATAATGCAAATCGCTCCTTCTTTCTTGTATTTCGCTGTTCATTTGCATGTTTGTTAACCCTTGAAATATTTCATGCTTAATATGTCTGTTTTCTTTATTTTTTCTGGGGATATTATTTATGATTTATCTCTTCTTTTTCTGTTCACTCATTGCTCTATCAAATTCTTGCCCTGAATATTACCATAACGTGTCTGAGGCAGCCTAATACTTTTATCTTGTTGTATAACATAAATGTTAGGGCCACATGTCGCTACGTTGTTTTATTAGAGAGATTGTTGGTGAGAAGGGGGAGACAAACTATGACTTTTTCTCTCATCTCCGGTGCCACTACATGGCTTCTGCCAACCCCAACTATACATGGGCTATTTTAAATCTATGGGTTTTAGTGGCCCATTCAGCCTCTGTAGACCTTCCAGTGGGATAGACAATCCTTCATTCTCGGTGCGTTGTTCTAGTATTATCTACTTTACCACTCCCTTTTCCTTTATCCAGACTAGTTCATTTGGGTTAGATAGCTCAGAAGTAATGAATCCTCTTTTTTTCTTCCCGGGGTATGGACAAAAGTACAATATAAATACATGTTATATACTATTATGAAAAAAATCTCTTCTCTTGGTTCCCACTTTTCTAAATTTACAGCATAAGCTGTATCAAGAAATTGTTGGTTGTTCCAAAGAAAGATTGAAATTTATTTAAAATGAGTGATTGTGGCTTAATTTGTTAAGTAGTAAGTGAGAGAATTTTCTGAAACTTTTCTAATCTGACATATAGTATTAGATAGAATCTCTTCCTTTTTTATTTCCTTCCTACCTTACTTCCTTTCTTTCTTCCTTCTCATTTTTTCTTTCTTTCTATTCTTCATGGCCAATAATAGTGTGTGATGCCATAAGTTTTTACTATTACTAATTTGACCCATGCCTTTTTTCATATATTGCATTCTTACATGTACATAGAAGTATTCCTGATGTCTCTGCTCTACTGATATATATTATACTTAGACAAAAACAAAACTGATTTTAAGGAATGTTTTTTTAACTTTTTGTTTTCTAAAGATCTTTTGCCTATTGTGCATTTATTTTTCAAATAAACTTACTGTTCAGTTGTCAAGTTTCATAAAAATTTCTTTTGGGAGTTAATTTGTAGCTATATTTAATTTGTGAAGAAATGACATCTTTACAGTTTTAAATTTTTCTATCTAAAAACATGGCTTCTCACCTTTTTTCAAGAAGTTATTTTGTGTTGTTCAGGAACATTTCTCAACATTCTTATACATAGAAGCATCACAAATTTCTTCTCAATCACTTTATGCTTCTTGTTGCTTATGGGAATGGATTTTCCATGCACTGTTCGCATCAATGTTTTTGCTTATGTAGAAAAACTGTTCTCTTTGATGTTGCAAATTTAATCTGTCCGTTTTCTTGAAATTTTATTGTTTTAGTATAACTAAAATCAATTTTGTAGATATTCAGAGGAATAATGTTTTTCAGTAATATTAGCTAACCTTCAGCATATACTAGCCCTCTAGAATCCAATTCTTGGTTTTAAATCCTAGCTCTGTAGTTTACCGGTTGCTAGTTACCCTATTTAACCTCCATGTACATTACTTTTATGAGCTGCAAAGTCAAGTTAGTAGTGTCTCCTAATATATTTAAGGACTAGAGTATTCCAGTTACTATCAATATTTAGAAGTTAAAAAAGATAAATTCCTTATTACAGGGTATAACTGAAGAAATATTTTGCTTGTTAGTTTTAATAAAAGCTAAACATTATACTAAATATTTTATATATTTTATCTCTTATTAGTCTCATTATGTGATGGCAGTTATTATCATAGCATATTTTGAAAAGAGGTTTTAAGTATTTGCTAACATATTGTGAATGAGATGACAGAGTAACAGAGAATCAAATATGATATCAGAGAATTTTGATCTGATTAGTTGCTCTTAATTAATGTGGAGGAAAGAAGGGAATGGGAGAAGATTATGAGCACATATGTGGTTTTTTTTTTAATTAGAAGAGCATAATGGATTTCAAATTAGGCAGATATGAGTCTGGATTTCATTTTGGGGATAAAAACTAAAGACAAAAATTAGAGACTTATCTATCTGTTTATATTCATATTTTTTTCTGTATCTAATTTAAATACATGAAATTAGAAAAAGAAATCAAGTAAGAGAATGAAGATAGAAAGTATAAGAAATCTTCTTAATGAACATTAGGCACTCCAATATTGAAGATTTTGAAAGGAAGTAGAAGAATCGATTTTAGACTGAAAAGATGAAGTAGGAGGAAACCAAGAGCTTAGGATCCTGGAAACAGAAAAGATAGTGTTTCCAGGTTGGTAGAGTGAAAAACTGTTTCTAATATGTCAAATAACATGAAAATTAAAAATCATCCTTCTATTATCAACTTGATTATTGTTTAATCAAAAATAAATGTTGGTTATATTTTCATAGTTTCAGATATCTATCACATTTTTGGATGTGATTTGCATCATTATTCTTACTTAATATTGAATGATTTTCATCAAAAAAGTATCCAAATGTAAAACAAAACATTTTTATTACTGGGGAAAACATTTTTTTGTTGTTTATAAGGTAATAGCCTTTGAATAAACAGGTGAATTAAGCTTATAAATATTTTTTATTTGGTATTTGTGTATATATTTTCTTTTGCTAGTTTTTTTTACATTTTTTTGTTTACATTGCTTTTTTTGCTTTAATAGTTTACCAGCCACACAAAATTCATTGAGAAGCTCCTATTTTGTTTTCTTTTTTCTATAAACTATATCATTTTTAATAGCATAAAATTACTTTTTCTTAAAGGTATGGTTCAATTCTACCAATGAAATTGTCTAGTCATTGTGACTTTTCTTATGGAAAATCTTTTACTAATTTTCTAATTTTTCTCTAGAGATCGGTCTCTCCTGTTCAACTTTATCATGACTCACATTAATTTTTTCTATAAAATTATACATTTTATACAGATTTATGATTTTTTCTAATGTAGTATACAAAGATTATCTTATTTTTTATCCATATTAAAAAATATATATAGTACAGTATGTGTCTATAATGAATGTGTATAATATGTATATATTGTTGCAACCCACTGAATTGATTTAATGACTCCATAGTGTGTTTGATTTGAAAAACACTGCCATAGCTATTAGCTACTCAGATAGCTTGTTCAATAAATTTATGACCAAATACCTTCTCTTCTCTCAGATATTATAGAAATAATGGACTTTTCAGTTGAGAATATGAAACACATTATTTAAATTTCAGAGAACAAAGTGTAAAAGGTATAAATTTCATAAAAGAAGTAATGTTTTTTGACTACTTTCTCTTTCTCCAACCTCTCTACCTCAAACTACCTTTCCTAATTTTACAAAAGTGATGGGTAACTATCATAAGTCTTTTTTTTTTACACATTAAAAAAAATATTGCTTAAGATGTAAGAAGTTTAGAGTGGGGGGGGGACTGGCTAAACCAAAAAGAAGTTTGAAGATACATTGTACTTGAAGTAAAAGTAAAAAGATGATGATAAATAGATAGATAGATAGATAGATAGATAGATGAGAAACGATAGATAAATAGACATAAAAATATAGAGATGAAAAGTACCAATGACAAGGTAAGAATTATTCAAAACAAAGCATACATATTTATCCAAGCCATGACACAAAATATTTATTTTATAAGTATAAGGAAAAATTAATTTAGTTATCTTGGGATAATATTAACATATTTATTGAGGTAAAGCATTCAAGCATTTTCCTCGTGGAAAGTTAAAGCTGGGTTTACTGATGAATTAGATTTTATGGCAGATGTGTTCTACTATTTGGATAAGCTCAATTTGAGTTCCAAGAAAAGGGCGTATTACACAAAATACATTTGAAAATCGTATACACTATTTAGCATGTATATCTCTTACACATTAAACTTTTTACATGAAAATATTGCTTATATCACTTAAAAGTGTTTGAAATAACAATGCTTTAAAATATTTTAGAAGAGGAATAAGCAAAACTATATTTGAAGAACGAAGACATAGGGAAACTAAGATATTTAGAGCTTCACAAATGCAGGAATGTTAATTTAGAATTTATCCTTAAGGTATTGAAACTTCAAAATTCCTTTATTATCTTAAAATTTTTAGTTCTCTATATTTCAAGTTGATAAAAAGCATTTTTTTTTGTATTTTTCTGAAGCTGGAAACGGGGAGAGACAGTCAGACAGACTCCCGCATGCACCCGACTGGGATCCACCTGGCACGCCCACCAGGGGCGACACTCTGCCCACCAGGGGGCGATGCTCTGCCCCTCCGGGGCATTGCTCTGTTGCGACCAGAGCCACTCTAGTGCCTGGGGCAGAGGCCAAGGAGCCATCCCCAGCGCCCGGGCCATCCTTGCTCCAATGGAGCCTCGGCTGCGGGAGGGGAAGAGAGAGAGAGAGAGGAAGGAGAAGGGGAGGGGTGGAGAAGCAGATGGGCGCTTCTCCTGTGTGCACTGGCCGGGAATCGAACCCAGGTCCCCTGCACGCCAGGCCGATGCTCTACCATTGAGCCAACCAGCCAGGGCCGATAAAAAGCATTTTTTAAAAATATAATAAATGACATTTATTAACTGAAAAAGCTGTTTATTCTTTTCTAACATTTTTGGTAACTGCATAGTAATGTGTTAATTCATCATTCTTTTTTAATATTTCTTTTTTTTTTTGGTTTTTTTTGTTGTTTTTTTATTTTTATTTTTCATACTTATCTGAAGTTGGAAACAGGGAGGCAGTCAGACAGACTCCCACATGCCCCCGACCAGGGGGCAATGCTCTGCCCATCTTGGGGCTTCGCTCTGCTGCAACCAGAGCCATTCCAGTGCCTGAGGCAGAGGCCACAGAGCCATCCTCAGCGCCTGGGCCAACCCTGCTCCAATGGAGCCTTGGCTGCGGGAGGGGAAGAGAGAGACAGAGAGGAAGGAGAGGGGGAGGGGTGGAGAAGCAGATGGGCGCTTCTCCTGTGTGCCCTGGCCGGGAATCAAACCCGGGACTTCTGCACGCCAGGCCGACGCTCTACTACTGAGCCAACCGGCCAGGGATAATCTTTTTTAATATTTCTAAGACATGTAGTGGTAGAAATTTTGTAAAAGATACTATGCTGAGTCTCAGATAAGGTAGAAGAGGGTAAAAGGGGATAAATGGTGATTGAAGAAGACTTGACTTGGGGTGGTGAACACAGAGTGCAATATACAGATGATGTATTGTAGAAATGTATGCCTGAAATCTATATAATTTTTTAACCAATGCCATTTCAATAAATAATATTAATAGTAATAATAATAATAAAAAGATAATTTCTATAAATGGAATTATTTAGTATCTTAAAACTAAATATTCTCCACTCTTAAGTATTAAAAACTTACTCTTAATTATTACAAGTTATAATCTTTTAGATTATTGTAGCTTGATTTGCCAGGATAAACAAAGAGGCAGGACTTGGGAGAAACAGCTTTAACTAGGAAAACAAATTATGCATTTGTCTCAAACAACTAGATCTCCTTAGGGCTTGGACACAGAGACCAAAGCATAATCAAACAAACAAATAAAATCCCACTAACTTGATTCAGAGCCTATTTTGGACCAGTGATATGCTTTTAATACTTTTAATACTCATAATAAGCCTCTACAAGAGGTAGATTTTGTTTTTGCTTTATGGAAGAGTCAACAGTTTAAAAGAATTTAAAATCTCAAAGATTTTCAACAAATAGTTATTATTCTTGTATTGAAATCCATGTCTAGTTGGCTTTGAAGCAACTATTGTTACTCTAATATACTGCCTAATATTAATTTTCTAAGTTAGTGGTTTATAAATAATTTTTAGATGTGAAATTAATTTTTCAAATAAATTCTTTCAAAACCAAAATCAATATAAAGCAAATAGACATGAAACTCAATCCCATCCATGTCAAGAATCGGTTGGACCTTCGGTACTCTTGCATTATAGTTTGAAAAACACTGAATTTTACTAATATTTCTAGTATTGTTCTATACTTTTCTAATTGTACACTCAGTAGAGCTGTCAAAATTAAATTAATATCAAATACTATAACTACATTTTTATTAATATTTCATTATAATAAGTTCCCTCTTACCGTAAAAGCACATAATTTATTGTAGTCATAATTTTGTCTTTTTAAACATATTTCCACTACATTTCTCTTATTTTTCTTTACATGAATATAATAATTGAAATATTTGGATAGTCATCTTAAAATAAAATAGCCATTTACTTTACTAGAGAGATTGACTTTATTTGTAAACAGCACAAGAATTTCAACTGGAGACATGCAAGCTTCAGCAAACTATAGGCTTTCCAGAGAACAAAGGGAAGTTTCTTTATTAACACAACAGAAAGTGAAAGAAAGAAAGAAAGAAAGAAAGAAAGAAAGAAAGAAAGAAAGAAAGAAAGAAAGAAGAAAGAAAGAAAGAAAGAGAAAGGAGGGAAGGAGGGAGGGAGGGAGGGAGGGAGGAAGGAAGGAAGGAAGGAAGGAAGGAAGGAAGGAAGGAAGGAAGGAAGGAAGGAAGGAAGGAAGGAAGGAAGGAAGAGAGAGAGAGAGAAGGAGGGAGGGAGGAAGAAAAGAAGGAAGGAAAGAAGGAAGGAAGGAAGAGAGAGAAGGAGGAAGGAAGGAAGGAAGAAAAGGAAAGGAAAGAAGGAAGGAAGGAAGAAGAGAAATTGGTGAAGAAGGGCACTTTGAATGAAAGGAACGTTGGAGGAAAGTGAAGAGACAGGGTGGTAACAGTTTCTATTTGGCTGGGCTGTTGATGAGGAGAAAATATATCCCAGTAGGGGTAGTAATGTAGGTTTCTTTCCTTCGGTGAGGACAAGATATATACTTCCTCCTGCTGAAGTCTGCAATTTTCAGTGGGGAGTAGTGCATGAGATCTCTGTTTTCAGGACTTCTCAACTTTGATTTTAATGAACTTTCTTTATTCTTTTTCACTGAGTATAATTTCTTTGTATTATCTTTACATCTCCATAGCTACTGAAATCTATTGAAATAATAAGCAACCTCCTTTAAATCAGAACTTTAAATAAGCATATCTGTAATAGAATCAGTAATTTTTATCACAAATTTGCTAAGGCATTTCTGAATCTTGAAATTTCCAAGAATATTTTCTCTTTCATGACATGTACCCAAATTAGGACTGCTATCATTTCCTGGATTTCTCCACTTTTACCCTTTAAAATACACACATATATTTGCATGTGAATCTATTTTGTAAAGACCCCACTAAAATACTGAGTTGGAACATTACCATGGTACTGAGTCATTCTAACTGTCCATCTATTCTCTTTTTTCCTATCCTCATTTTCATGAGCAACAAAAACTTCTTTCATCATTGAAATATCTGTTGTACATTAAAAGTATAGTTATATGTTTGTGTATTTTTCTATAAAAATAAAAAATATAATGAAAAAAATGTCCAAAAATTTGCTCACAGAATTTACATCATGATGGGATTAAACATGAGAACAGAAGACAATTTAATTAGGACATTTCTGGTCTTTAAATTTATGGAGTATATATTACAAGACAAAATTTTAACTCAGTTCAGGGTCATAGTTTTAATGCTATGAAAGCCAAGAAAATCTTGTAATTTTTTTCTTTTCTTTTTTACAGACCCAAATAAGGATGAGTCATATCTGTCAAAGAAAGATTAGCTTGTTTTATGTAATTCCAGAAAGTAGAAAAAGAGTGGGAAGAGAAGGAGAAAATCTGAGAAATACTGAAGATATTTGTCAGATTCTGTAAAAGATAGTGGCAAAAAATATATTCAGATATTTTCATTTATTTTAAGATATGCAAATACATGTCTGAGCTGTTAAAATTTACTTTGTGCTGCTGAATTGTTTCTTTGACCCTAACACCTCTCTGAAAC
Source organism: Saccopteryx bilineata (assembly GCF_036850765.1). NCBI lineage: Eukaryota > Metazoa > Chordata > Mammalia > Chiroptera > Emballonuridae > Saccopteryx > Saccopteryx bilineata. Next base: position 19,887,979 of record NC_089495.1, read on the forward strand.
TTAATTACATGATTTTAGTCTTTAACGAGGTTACTAAAGTCTTAATTTAGAAACCTGAATGACAGAAATAAGGAAGGAGAATGTGTGTCCTATATTCACTGTTTCGTTTCTATGTATCAGTTTTATTTAGTTAGGCAGAAGTTATTTTTTCCATATTCTTTTCACTGATAAAATATTAAAGATAAAAATATTTTCTCTTTCTTTTATTTCTTAAAATGTGAATCAGTGCAAATATTCCCCTTCTAGAAATTTTAGGTGTATTTAGTAATTACCATTTTATTTCTTGCTAGGAACTATTTATGAAGTGAATTCCTAAAACAAGCTGCTATAAACTGGTCTCTTCTTCCTGTCTTTGATTCTTTGGAGCTTGTAGAAGATAAAAGAACAGGTTTTTAGTACATTTTTTTAATTTATCCTTTATAATTTTTTCTAAGTTTCATTTGGGTCTGATGCTTTTAACTACCATTTTTTGTTTTATTCTGAAGTAGACAAAGATAAATTTAATATAAGTTATGTAAATGCTACCATTTACTGCTTTTTAAAAGAGTCAGCGGCCCTAGCATTCACCTGGCATGCATGTGGAAGTTCTGGGTTCAAATACAGGCCAGGACACATAGGAGAAGTTACCATCTGCTTCTCCCTCCTCTCTTTTCCCCTTCTCTCTTTCTCTCTCTCTCCTCTGCTCCCGCAGCCATGGCTCTATTGATTCAAGCACATTGGCCCTGGAAGCTGAGGATGGTTCCATCAAGCCTCTGCCTCAGGGATTAAAAATAGCTTGGTTATCAGAGGCCCCAGGTGGGTAGGACATCAGCCCCAACCAAACGGGGGCCAGGTAGATCATGGTCCAGACCATGCAGGAATCTGTCTCTGTATCTCTCCTACTCTTTTTTTTTATTAATTTCAATGGGTTGACATTAATAAATCAGGGTACATATGTTCAACGAGAACATCTCCAAGTTACCTTGTCATTCAATTATGTTGCATAACCATCACCCAAAGTCAAGTTGTCCTCTGTCACCTTCTATCTGGTTTTCTTTGTGCCACTCCCTCGCCCCCTCTTCCTCTCTCTCCTCCCTCACCCTCCCATAACCACCACACTACTGCTCATGTTTGTTAGTCTCGTTTTTATGCCCCACCTATGTATGGAACCAGGTAGTTCTTAGTTTTTTCTGATTTACTTATTTCACTCCGTATAATATCATATTATCAAGATCCATCCATTTTTTTGTAAATGATCCGATGTCATCATTTCTTATGGCTAAGTAGTATTCCATAGTATATATGTACCACATCTTCTTTATCCGGTCATCTATTGAAGGGCTTTTTGATTGTTTCCATGTGTTGACCACTGTGAACAATGCTGCAATGAACAATGAGATACCACCTCATACCTGTTAGATTAATTATTATCAACAAGACAGGTAATAGCAAATGTTGGAGAGGCTGTGGAGAAAAAGGAACCTTCATTCACTGTTAGTGGGAATGTAAAGTAATACAACCATTATGGAAGAAAGTGTGGTTGTTCCTCAAAAAACTAAAAATAAAACTACCATATGACCCAGAAATCCCTCTACTGGGTATATACCCCCAAAACTCAAAAACATTGGTACATAAAGACACATGCAGCCCCATGTTCTCTCCTACTTTTACTAAAAAAAAAAAAAAAATCAGTGCCTATAAAAATAATCAATACCTATATAACACAATGGTATTCTTGCCTTCTTCATTTATCTACAGTTTGAATCAGCATTTCGTGTTGCATTTTACTCAACTTACTACACTTACACTATGTTGTCATTTTATTTTGTTCATCAAAAACTGATTCAGAAAGATAGACTCAAAATAGTTCTGACTATGCCAGATAACAGTTTATCAAAGAGGGACTATAAGAGATCATCCAGTACAGGAAAACACTTTTGCAAAGAAATTAATTCTAATATTTTCCTAGTGCTTTACATTTTATTTTAAATAATGTTTAATCAGCTAGTCAATTAAACATATAAATTTGTGTTCTTTTAATTTTTTTTTGAAATTAATAGACCTACTGTCAATGGGGAAGTATATAAGCTACTATTTTTTTTGCCCAAAGAAGTAAGATTTAATTCTACAAATTTACAAGTGTATAAACTATTATTTTTGACCAAGACTTTCATGTTATACTATAATGTTATCATATTTAACTTATTGTTTTGTTTTAGTCTTATTGTTCTATAGACTATTTTTATTATGCTAGTTATGAAAGTTAGTTTGATTGCCTAAAAACAATATATGAAGATTGACTTAACTAGCTTTTGCTGCAAAAAACAAAACAAAACATTTTTGCCAAAATCTTAAAACCATAAACATTAGTTATTCTTCTTAATTTTGTGCATTATCTAGGCAGTGTGCTAACTAGTCTAGAGCTGAAAAATCTAAAAGGTCCTCACAGGCATACCTTCATGCTTCCCTGGCTCCAGTGGCTGATTTAGCCTCCATGTAATCTCGAATCCTATAGGAGATTGGCCCCAGCTTAATCCCATGGTAACAAAATTGTTCACAGCAGAAAGTCCCAGTGTATAAACGCTGCTTAAGCCCCTGCTTGTGACAAATTTGTTAAAGGACCATTGGCCAATGCAATTTACAAAGCTGAGCCCTTATTCAAAGGATAGAAAAATTGATTCTACCTCCTGATGGCTGAACAATAAAGTTATTTCCAGAGGGCAGAGAGTAATGGGAGGTAACTCTGGCAACCTCACAGGCTACCACAAAGGCTAGCGTTATTTTTTGTTTCTATAATTTTATAATATTTTTTGTTTTATAGTTTAATCGTAGTACTTTCTATGAAAGGTTGAATTGTGTATTTAGTACTTTGTTTAAAAGCAAATAAACATTTCTTAATTAAACTTAATAAAATACATGTTATTTTTTTCACTTAAATCAGATAAAACTCCTAGATTTTTGCCATTTTATGTTTGTAGCAGAAATTTGTTATTAAGGAACTCAAAAACAATAGCATTCAAAGATATGAAAAATCTGTTTTGAATTGTTTTAAATTTGATATTGAACTATTTCAATAAATATACTTTATGTGGTACTACTATGACTTATGAGGCATCTATTATGCTAAACATTACTCATCTCTTCGAATTTATGTGATTATGTTGTTCTTCTGATAGCAATATTGGTACATTACTTGTTGACATTGATTGCCTTATGAAGATTTATAGCTTGGGTTTATATTATATTAAAATACATATCACTGAATATAGGATATGTGTTCCATCTATTTTATCTAGAATCATTATTACACAATAAAGCACCCTAAGCTAGGCTAGGACAGCTTGATGTAATGCTTTGTAAGTGCTATTTGTCTCAATACTTGATTAAATGAATTACAGATTTTGATGTAATCATCATGGTTTATCTTCTCTAACTTATTAATTGATAATTTTAGTAAGACTACAAATCTCTGAAACATGATTCTTTTAATTTTCTATATCAGGCAATTTCTTACTGCTATAACATAAAAAAATCATGTTTATAATTAATGTGAAATAGATGTGCTATTTCTAGAATTATAATCAAATGCATATAATGTATTTTACACAGTTAAAACATCTTGAAGTTTAAATTGTAACCACAGAGAACATTGATTGAATAGTTTGGCCATTTTTCAAGAAGCAAAATAAGTCACAAGAAGTGATGCATCACCATAGCAATGGGATTTAGAGCCATATACAGTTTCATTTTTTTTTATATACAAATGCCCTTATTAGTACCACTTGAATATTAGATTGTGGCATTATTGATAGGCAATCTTACAATTCTATTTTTATTTTTAACATGTAAGATCATGTTAAAACTATAGCTGACTATATAAATTGTCATTTGCATTGTAGTCTTTCAGAGAAATACTAAGAATAAATTGGGAAAATTGGAGTGGAAATGAGATTTTTGCTGTCTGAGAAATATCTTTACTTATTTTAGAAAAAACTATAACAATTTGGCCAACTAAAAGAATAACGTCTTCATGTAGATATATTTCAACTCCATTATTATTCTAGTGATATAAATCTCTAACATTATTATAATTACTAAAACTGAGTCAACATGAAATAAACATGATGAAATACTTTACAATTTTTAGAATAAAATATATATTGATTAATATCTTGCTACTTAATATAATTGGTTACCAGTTATTTCCACTGACAAACAAGAAGACATGCTTCAGGATGTCATTGTTGATGTGTTTTTCTTTCTTTCTTTTTTTTTTTTTTTTTTTTTTGTATTTTTCTGAATTTGGAAACGGGGAGGCAGTCAGACAGACTCTCGCATGCGCCCGACTGGGATCCACCCGGCATGCCCACCAGGGGGTGATGCTCTGCCCATCTGGGGCACCAATCTGTTGCAACCAGAGCCATTACAGCACCTGAGGCAGAGGCCATAGAGCCATCCTGAGCGCCTGGGCCAACTTTGCTCCAATGGAGTCTTGGCTGTGGGAGGAGAAGAGAGAGACAGAGAGGAAGGAGAGGGGGAGGGGTGGAGAAGCAGATGGGCGCCTCTCCTGTGTGCCCTGGCCGGGAATCGAACGCGGGACTCCTGCACGCCAGGCTGATGCTCTACCACTGAGCCAACCAGCCAGGGCTGTTTTTCTTCATTGGAGATTTTTTTACAGCCATTCAGTTGTAAGAAAAAAATGTATTTTAGCACATAATGTTATTTTGGCATTTATATGAATATACTCACTCATTGTTCATCGAAGCAATGTTTGGTTTTCTACATAGTATGTGTAGATTATTATCAGAGGACTTCCATCCTGTGAATACTAAGCTTCTGTGTATATATATATATGTGCACATACATGTATGTATGTGTGAATGTGTGTGAAAGAGATTGTTTATAAATAAATTCATGTTCTTTGTAACATTTAAAATTTCAAATCTTTATATTTCATTTTTGAGGGGTAAGTGAAAAGTGATATTTTATGTTTATAATAATTTTATCCCCTATATACTATATATGCTATTTATATATGTTTTAGCTAGGTTTAATTTGCCTCTCTTATACAATGATCTTTTTTTTATTATGGCTTTGCTCTCTAGATAATTTGAGACTATTCTGAGGTATACTATTCTATGTAGAAACTGGTTCTAAAATATATTTAGAGGCCCTGGCCAGTTGGCTCAATGGTAGAGCGTCAGCCTGGCGTGCGGGAGACCCGGGTTCGATTCCCGGCCAGGGCACATAGGAGAGGCGCCCATTTGCTTCTCCACCCCCCCCCTCCTTCCTCTCTGTCTCTCTCTTCCCCTCCTGCAGCCAGGGCTCCATTGGAGCAAAGATGGCCCGGGCGCTGGGGATGGCTCCTTGGCCTCTGTCCCAGGCTCTAGAGAGGCTCTGGTCGCGGCAGAGCGACGCCCCGGAGGGCCAGAGCATCGCCCCCTGGCGGGCAGAGCATTGCCCCTGGTGGGCGTGCAGGGTGGATCCCGGTCGGGCGCATGCGGGAGTCTGTCTGACTGTCTCTCCCCGTTTCCAGCTTCAGAGAAATACAAAAAAAATATATATATATATAGATAGATAGATAGATAGATAGATAGATAGATATAGATATATATAGATATTTAGAAATTTTAAATAGGATTGTTTTATTTTATTTTTAAGATTTTTAAATAAATTTTCCCACTGTTTAGACAAAAGTTGTCACTGAATACCTCATTGGATAAATGGCCTTTGAGGTGGGTCTTGTCAGGTGATGGATGGATGGATAGTTAAGTAGATAATCAAGAGATAGATACATACATACATACATACATATGTACATACACACACAAGCACACGCACATGCACTACATAGACAGATAAGAAGGGCCTTCTAGTCGAAAGGAGAGCTTGAGCCAGTAATCAGAGTAAGAAATTCAAACATGCCCTGGCTAGTTGGCTCAGTGGTAGAGTGTCGGCCTGGCATGCAGGAGTCCCGGGTTCGATTCCCAGCCAGGGCACACAGGAGAAGCACCCATCTGCTTCTCCACCCCTCCCCCTCTCCTTCCTCTCTGTCTCTCTCTTCCCCTTCCACAGCCAAGGCTCCATTGGAGCAAAGTTGGCCCAGGCACTGAGGATGGCTCTATGGCCTCTGCCTCAGGAGCTAGAGTGGCTCTGGTTGCAACAGAGCGATGCCCCATATGGGCAGAATATCGCCCCCTGGTGGGCATGCCAGGTGGATCCTGGTCAGGCGCATGCCGGAGTCTGTCTGACTGCCTCCCTGTTTCCAACTTCAGAAAAATACAAAAAAAAGAAGTTCAAACATCACTGAAACCGCCTGACCGGGAGGTGGCGCAGTGGATAGAGCGTCGGACTGGATGCGGAAGACCCAGGTTCAAAACACCAAGGTCGCCAACTTGAGCAGGTCTCATCTGGTTTGAGCAAAGCTCACCAGCTTGGACCCAAGCTGGCTTGAGCAAGGGGTTACTTGGTCTGCTGAAGGCCCACGGTCCAGGCACATATGAGAAAGCAATCAATGAACAACTAAGGTGTCGCAACAAAAAACTAATGATTGATGCTTCTCATCTCTCTCTGTTTCTGTCTGACTGAAACTAGAAAGAAAGTTTCGGGTCAAATTGGCTGTCCTTATAATCTTGAAACAAGAATTTAGATTTAATGCACCAAATTACAAAAAAAGTGTCTGACACTTTTCAAGCCATTAAATGACTTAACAATTTTATTTAGAAATAAGATTATGGTACTTATATACATATGACAATAAAATTAAGTTATTACTTAAAAACAACATGTAAAGTTCAACACAAAAAATAATATTTTAAAATATTAAAATAGGTTCCAAAAACTGTCTCAAAACTTTCAAGTTTTTCACTTCAGTGTATATTTTTACTTTTCTAACATTTAGTTAAGTGCTTTTGGGGGCAGAGATGTTACATTGAATTGTAGAGGTTTTCAATAAAACAGCCTTATGTCAAGTAACAGTATTCTTCTTTTTGAGAAAATGTCACTGTTTGCTGCATTTCTGCTTCTGTGAGGACCAACACTATACTCTCAGTCCACTCTGCAGTTAGAACTCACAGTAGCCACAAAAGATCTCTCCTTTTTTCCTCCAACTTACTATATTCCCTCTTAAGTAATTTGTCTCAGAAACAGTACTGGGGAACTAAACATGTTAGTGATTAGAACAAATTGATATGGATAGAATATTGAAAAAGCTCAATATTATCTCCTTTCTTCTGCCCGTGTTCCAATTCTTGGTATGTGGGAAAAGCCCAGCAATGATAGGGCTGGCTCAATTTTTTTCTTAAGGAAATGCCTATGATAAAACATTCTCGGCCTGACCTGTGGTGGCACAGTGGGATAAAGCGTCGACCTGGAATACTGAGGTCGGCGGTTCAAAACCTTGGGCTTGCCTGGTCAAGGCATATATGGGAGTTGATGCTTCCTGCTCCTCCCCCTTCTCTCTGTCTCTGTCTCTCTGTCTCACTCCTCTCTCTCTAAAAAATCAATAAATAAAATATTTACAAAAAATAAAATAAATAAATAAATTAAAAAAAAAAAAAAAACATTCTCCTGTAGCCAAGATTTATTTGAATCTTACAATACAGAGAGAATTGGGAAAACTTTCACACTAAGTTACCATATATAAGTTTATAAAAAGGAAGATACTCCAAAGTTAGAAAATATAAATTAGAGGCATGTTGAATATAAAAAAGCTATTAGACTGAAACCAGAATACAAACTGTTTTTTTGTTTATTTATTGCTTGTATATTCAACAATTCAGGAGATATTTTAATCTAATTTATAGTTGTGAAGCAACCAATTCCCCAGACAGAGAAAACTACCTTCAAAAAGAATCCCAGGTTTGACCTAAGTCAACCTCTGGAAGAATTGATGAAATAAGTCTGTCACCTTATCTGCCTAACATAAAAAAAGGGAAAATTGTCTTTGAAAAAGATGTCATATGAAGGCACCTATTATAAACTGTATATACAATGTCCAGTATAAAAGTAACTTACTGGATATATAAAGAGGCAAGAATATGAAACCAAAAATCTAGAGAAAAAAAGACAGCAAGGTAAGACACACAGATTATCTTAGTATTGATGTAGCAGAAAACATCAACACTTTAAATCTACAGACAGGAATAATTTGAAAACAAAAAGAGAAAGATATACCATGCACATAGTAATTAAAAGCAGATCAGTATAACCATATTAGAGTCAGACAAATTCTACTTTAACATACGAATAATAACACTGGAAATAAAAACAGAAGTGTCTTAATGATAAAATGGTTAATTCAAGAGCAAGATATAACAATTCTTGATTCACATATGTCTAATAATCCTTCAAAATATTTATATATAAAGCAAAAGTTCAAAATAAAGGAAAAAATTTAAAAAGCAAAAATTGGTTCTAAACAAATAAAACTCTACTAATGTTTTTATTTGACAGTTTGGAATATAAACTGTAGTTCATTTGAGCCTGCCACTTATTTTTGTAAAGAAAGTTGCAGTGGCAAAAGCCAAACTCATCACAGGTTGTTGTATTGCCTATGACTGCTTTCGTGCTGCTACCTTAGAGTTGAGTAGTTGTGACAGAGACCATATGGCCCACAAATCTTGAAATATTTATTTACTCTCTGGACCTCTGCTAAAGAAGTTTGCTGACTCTTGTGTTAGCTAATTGTATTTAGGCAATGTTAAAAATCCTGAATTTGATAATGGTACCAAAGTTATGTAAGAGAATGTTGTTGTTTTTAAAGACACACTTAAGTATTTAGCATTAAGGAGCATAATATATTCAAGGTACTCTCAGGATGGTTCAGGAAAACTAATATTTATTTACATACAATTTTTCTTTTTGAGATTAGAGGGGACATGACTAGAGCATGTGTGAATGACTTAGCATTTTTTCTGAGTAGGAAGACTTTGTTAAACAAGAAGTTAAGTACTCTCATTTCTTGATTTCCCTTAAAGAGAACTTACATGCTGAGGGAGTTAACAACTGAAAGGGAATAGATAGTATAAGAAAAGTAAAAGAACAGAATGGGGAAGAAGGTATTTTGAGAGCATTTAGTTGAATTCCTGATAACATTAAGGTTCTACTTGAGTTTGGGTAATTGTGAACTCTGTTAATTACTTGTGAATTCAATTAATACCAGACTCCTTATTTATGTAATAATTTACAGCAATTCTCAGTTTCATGGGAAAGGCATAGAGAAATATAAGCTACATATTTATTCAAGGCTGGCATTTCTAAGTCTATATCAACAAAATGAGAAGAAGGAGCCTTTTGAAAGAGAGTGATTATAAAGACGAACTAGAGAAATGGAGTTTGAAAAGAAAGGAAACACAGTCCAAAATGATGACTGGTCCAAGGGAGAAGGGCCATTCAAGTGATTGAAATCTTGATAAACTGAGAATAAGGATTGCAGCAGGGGGATGGGAGAAAATGGGATGGTGATGACCAGAATGTGGGAGACTTCATTCATGATTTAGAAGGTGGTTTATTATGTGACCATAGAAGTTGATGGCTGAGGAAGAGTTGAGGAAAAGTAATTGTGAGTGGGGAAGTAAAATAAATGTGGCACTATCTATAGAGAACACTAAGAATGCTCACAGGAATACAGAGGAAAGATTGCGCTCGTTTATAAAATATTCATGAACATGAGTTTCTGTGATTGTGTACGTGTGTGTATGTGGGTATAGAAACAGTAGCAGTAGGAATAGTAGTCATAGGAGGAATAACCAAGGCATGGTTATAATGGCATAAATTAATACAGGAAGAGGATGGAATAAATTGATGACAGGATTGTCAAAAATATGATATATGGGTTTTCAGGAGAAAAAGAAATGATAATGTGAATATGGAGCAGAGCTATCTGCTCTAAGGTACTAGATGAATCTGAACTACATAGTATCTCAGAATTTATGGTTTTTAGCAAGAGTTACAGGGGAATTAATATCCTTAGGGGCTAATCAGATTTCAATTAAAGCAGAAAGAGAGGGAAATATTCTAAATACTATTCAGTGCATAAGAGACTGTGCTTTGATTCTTCACAAGTCAATGTGAAATCTTTGTTTTGAAGTCTCTGTTTTGATAGTATGGAGGTCCTTCACATCCTTTGTTAAGTTTATCCCTAGGTATTTTCATTTTTTCTTGCCATTTTATGAGTTCTTTATACATTTAGGATATTAATCCCTTATCAGATGTATCAACAAATAGTTCTTACTTTCAGAGGGTTATCTTTTCATTTTGTTGATGATTTTCTTTGCTCTGGAAAACCTTTTAGTTTGATATACTCCCATTGGGTTAGCTTTTTTTTCCCCCTCTTGCCCAAGGAGATATATCAGAAAAAGTACTGCTGTTAAAAATGTCTGCGATTTTATTGCCTATGTTTTCTTCAAGGATTTTTATGGTTTTAGGTCTAGCATTGAAGTCTTAAATTCATTTTGAGTTTATTATTGTGTATGGTGTAAGAAAGTGGTCTAGTTTTATTTTTTTTGCATGTGTTTGTCCAATTTTTCCAACACCATTTATTAAATAAACTGTCTTTGACAGCAATTACCATTAGTGATATTGTTGTCTAATATTTAAGAAAACAACGTATAAAATCTAAATGCCACTAAGATGCTATCAGATATTTGAGATTTAATGGCTCAGAAACAAGAGAACCAAGAGAAGCCAAAGCAATATTTCTCTTAGAGTCATATTTTATCAGGACCTAATGTTAATGATCAAATTGCATTTAGTCCAGTCCCTGAGAAAATTTAGTGATATAAATATTACCCCATTTTAAAGAAAATAATATAGTAGTGTTAGATAAAGGAATTAGATCTTACCTTGATATTACAGAATCATTTAATCATCCTGATTCTTTACTTCTACTGTGTTGTAATATATATTACATTAACCAGATGTATATCCCCTACTTATTTTTAAATGTGTGATTATTAATATGATGTTTTTCATGTCTTGTTACATCAGAACACACAGATCATTCAAAAGAGAACAATCCTAGTTACCATCCATAGCATTGTGTTATAATTGATAATTATGTAAGACTGTGTTTGTACTCTTCTGTCTAGTAGATTAGATTAATTTGTCTTTAATTCAAAAGTAATCTTCTTTGAACAAAATCTGAAATCATAGGGCTCAGAAAGAAGTCTGTGTTTTGTGTTTGACTTCCACAATTTAGAAAGACATTGACAAAAGCAAAAAATTTGAACAAAGCCCCAAAGCTGATTAACTTCTATACTTAAGTGCACTTCATTGGGACCAAGATTAAGATGTTATTTAACAGATTAAGTTAAAGAATGTGTTTTGAAAGGTGACGACTGGTGCTATTTACTCTCTCTAAGGAATACATTTTTTTAAAAAAAATGGCTTATGATATGAGAATACTGATTACAAATAATAGTTTTGTAAAATTTCAGTTATTAAATATCACAATGAACGTTCTTTAGGCTGTGAATTTCCTTTGCAGACATGAAGAATGGCCTTCTCTCATTAATGTGGGATAACATCTGTGGCTTTACTTGGCAAAAGTTATGCAGTCAAGGTAGCTTTATCTAATATTGTATATGTGCCATAGTTAAGAATTCTCCATGTATCTTTGCTTTCTTTTTGTTAATAAAGTAGATTCAAAATTTATTTTTATTGTAAAGAAATTGAAGAGATTTATAGAGTTATCTATGCATTTTTTTTGTTCTCTTTAGTATGCAGAGGGTTAAGAAGAAGTTTCATCTTGAAAATAATTTCTCTGCAGAATTCAAAACTTGCATGCATATTGTTGTAACTCCATGTAGCTATTTATAGCTTTTGAACAGCTGGTTATTTACAGTTAAGGTTAAAAATATATATATACAAATGGATCCTAATAGTTTAATATTTTCTCATTTATAAATGTGTGTTCTAGGAATATGATTTTTAGCTAAATTCCTGACAAAAACTAAAGGTGTACTTACATAACTAGTTTTTAAACATTTCCACAAAAACTGACATACCTGTATATACTTTGTTGCTTTTCAGTCATTTGAACCTGTACTCAACATGCCCTGGAAATTTCAATGCCCTGACCATATAAGTAGTTACTGTTAATTTTTGTAAAAAGCATATGGCATTTACAGGGCTGAAATCAGAAAATGAAGTTGTAGTTTATTAAAATTTGAAAAACAGTTGTGTGATTATATAAACAAGAAAATAAATTGACCTTGCTTCTGTAAAATATACATGACTAATAAGTAAGTCAATCTGTCCTTCAATTTTTCTTAAATAATTAGGGGAAATTTAGATTATTTCTATCTATACACTTTAAATATTATAAATCCCTTTTAACATGGGTATACTATTTTAACATTTACTCCAAAGATATTCTAATAATAGCATCAATGTTGTATGTATGGTTGGAAGATTTTGTGTAGACAAGAGTTTCTAGACTAAAAAAATAACCAGAATGAGAAATTTTTCAGTACCAATAATTATTCAAGATTTTTTAGCTAAAAATATATGTACAGTTTTGAATTAAATGGTGAACAAATACATACTGCTGGTGCTAAATATTAACCTGCAGATTAAAAATAGATACGTTTCAACCTTCTGGTATGGTAAGAAGAGGAACTGGAATAGAATTGGGGTATAAAAACAGGAAACATTTTAAGTTTAACGAATAAATGTGAAACATAAAAAAATTACCTTAAACCAAAAGAGGTTTCAGAAATAAGACAGATTTGAGTCTCATAACTGAAAAACTATGATAATATAGTGTTCCAATCAAATTTCATCAGAAGATGCTTATTTTAAGCTTTCTTTAATTCTCATGTGTCATAAAATATTACTCCTCACTTGATTTTTTAAAACTATTTTAAAAATGTAAAAACTATTCTTTGTGGACTATAGTAAAATAAGCAGAAAGCTGTATTTTCCAAGTAAAATGTAATTGTTGATCCCTAAGCCAAAAATATAAGACCAGGTTTAGAAAGTCTTCCAAAAGTCATCAGGAGTGATGAAAAGAAAGAAGAATTAGAAAAAATTGAGATATGGAGTAAAAAAAAAAATGTGATCTGGTCACCTACTTATGTGATACATGTCAATATATGTCTCCAGGTCACATAGTGATTATTTTCAGATGCTTTTAAATTTTTTGCTGTTGCTGTTCCATTTTTTCTAAAATTTCTATAATAAACATGTTTTATTTTTATTAGAAAAATAAGACCATTTATATCTTGAGCAAAACACTAATCTCTAAATTATTTGATACTATCATTTTTTTTCTTAATACGTATCAAGTACTCAGTCACCAGTGTTTATCACAGTGTTTGAAAAGGATGTGGAATTAAAGTATCAGATTAACGCATTAGCCATAATCAGAATAGCCATAGTCGGAAAATATTTGGGTAATATAGCACTCATTTTTAATACATTGTAAAAGAATATAACATACCCACATCTGTTTGTTTGTTTGTTTTTCCTCCACAGCGATCAGAGTTTTGAGTTTCCAGGGCAGGCAGGAGAGTAAAGAAGGACAAATACACAGTGACAGAAAATGATTTGACTTTGGGTGATGGGCACACAACACAATCAACAGTTCAAATGCTATAGAGATGTTAACCTGGAGCTTATGTGCTCTTATGAGCAATGTCACCCCATTAAATTTAATTTTCTAGATAAAATTTTTAAGAAAAGTGAATTAGATAGCTATAGTTTGTTTATCAGAAGCTAAAAGAAAAAGACTTTACGTTACTGTTTAATTAGTGGGCTGGACAAGCACCTCTTCAGTTTAAAACCTCAGCATACTGCACGTTTCCGTACAAGAGTCTCATTACATTAGTGACCCTGATGTGAGCTCTTGGACATCACGATCCTTCCCGCCGTACATCCTCAGGATGATACATGATCTCCTACATACTGACGCTGATTCTTTTTCCAAAAGCAAGAAATTACTAATCACAGCAACCCTTTGTCACTAAAAAAAAAAAAAAAAAAAAAAAATTATTATCTTGACTAAAAAGATACTCATACAGACAAATACCATAAACATTAGGAAACACAGTCTCCTTCCGAAGTGGTTCCTCAAATTGGTGTAGTCACTCCACTCTCTTTTTGCCATACTGACACCCTGCTGTTTTGAGGCTACTGCCTGTCCCTGCCTAGAGTCAGGCTGCTGCGCTGATGATATGACATGCTTCCATGTGTTCTCCAACTCCAGTGACTAATTTTGCTAGTTTCTTTGTTTGAAGTGGTTTTGTTGTTGTTGTTAAACTGGAAGCTGATCACCTGTTTACTCTTAATTGGCTAACTCAAATATGATATACAAATTGCTTCTGCTGAATCAAGTAAGTAAAAATAAACTAAATCACCCAGCCATCAATGGTAAGTTAGATAGTTCTCAGGCAAAAGATTCTGCTTACCTTGATCAATGCATTTGCCTGGCTTGCTGTCTGGACAAACCCTAGCATCTGGTTGAATTAGTTTTCAGGTATACAGACTCGTCTCTACTGCTGCTGCTGTGACTGTTCCTGTAAGACAGAAACCCCATGCTTGACATTGACTGACAAAAGATCACTGTAAACTTGACTGACCGAGTTCCATTAGAGCTCTGGCTTCTTTGATAGTTTCCTAGAGAGACCTGAGATCACAGGCCTGGTGTGTGGGAGATGTATAACCTATATGTAGAACAGCCTTTGATCAGTAGGGAATAGGGAACCAGACAAATACTACCCCTCAGATAACTGTCCTCAGATATCCTTATTCATAAAGCTTCTCTGCGGATGGGTGATTATCAGTGGCCATCTAGGTAACTCTTTTCATTATATATGTTCCTCCTTATTTCACACCTCACTATATTTTCTTCCTTCTTAATCCTCAAGGAATGATTAGACTCCTTAATAAAACCTTAGCACATAATCTTTTACCTCAGGCTCTAATTTCTCGGAAATTCAATGTAAGATAAGTAATTAAAATTACACACCAGGAACAAAAGTGAAGTAATATATTCCTATTATTTAATTTTAAAGAGACAGGTCTCCATTAAATGTCTAGACTGAGAATTAGAGCCATTTCCTTAAAGCATCAATTTATCAGGGGCGAGACATGGCACTCTAGGAGTTTATGATAGCAATTTCCATATTTTTGTGGACTGAGAATTTAAAACTACCTTGTGGATTATTAAAGATATTTCTCAGAGCCTTGTGCATATTCAGAGTACATCACAATCACAAAGTCTCATGTAGCGATAGATCACAACAGAAAACCAGCCTCTTTATTATGACGTGTTAATGCAGGTTTGCTAAAGATGAAGGTACTGCTAGTACCCTAATAATCCTACTGTATTTAGGAGGAAATTCGACTTCATTTGGGGAAGATTATACCAATGGCTGCCTAGCTCATTTGCAGAATACATGCTCCCTAGAAAATAGCAGTCTAGAAAATACAGAAACCTCTGCAAGTTTGTTATCACTATTTCACAATCTTTCATCCTCTTTTAAGACATTTTCAACTTGACATGAATTGCCCAGTAACTATGAATAGAAGATCAGGAGCATCTCTTAACACACTCAAGATACTGATTCTATGCCTATTTTTATCATTGAGGTCAGTTTGCTCACTGTAGTCTTAGTTTGACTAAGCGATTTGAAGGTCTAAGTGGGGAGAATCAGACCTCTTAGACAATGTAATATCCTAGGGTCTATTAAACTATTTGGAAGTTTTTGGAGCCAATAAATGTTATATAATTTACACAGTCAACCCTTCCATTACATTCTCCCCAATTGTATCCCAGATGTCATACGTATAATTCCTTTTTTTCCCCACCAACACACTAGCATCTTAATACCTTTTAATTTATTGATTTTTGCATTTATTGATTGATTCATTATAATAAAGAAACTAATCTTCAGTCAAATTAAAAATATATATAAACAAATAACAGAGTGATATATGCATTAATAGCATATGATCAGGAATCAGCAGAAATAAGGAAGTATTTCTGTGCAATGTTGTAAAATATCATTTGTAATGAACCTTGAACTTCACCAGATAAAAAAGAGAAGAAAGTATTCCTTGCAAGGGAAGTACATTTGCAAAAGTTTGAAATTATGAAAGAACATAGCCTAATCTGTAACTTCTTGTGGTGGATATCACTGAAATTCAAGAAGGTAAAAGTGGTGACTAATTCAAGTCAGTCATAAGGAGTTAGACAGATGTCATATTCCACTAAAAGTTGGTTGTGTCATTCTGGAAAATTTGGACTCTTCAATATGTGAGAGAGAATTGGAAGTGGGTTAAACAGAGGCAAAGAAATGGTTAAAATAAAATGATAAAATTTGAATTTTTACAGTCATACCTTGATGATAGTATAAAATAATGATTAGAAGAAAAGAAAAGTGTTAATGAGAAATAGGAATCTTTATAACAGTCCAATTGAGAGGTAAACACCTAATTTAAGCCAGTGGGTAAAAAAAGTTGTGGAGTGGGAAAAAAATTTCATTGATCAAAAAAAGGTATAAAATTAAACCTTAGTGAAAATTTTGTTGTTGAACTCATGGGAGAAAATAAATCAAGAATCACTAACATGTTTCTTTCTGAGAACACATGGTGTAGTATCTAAGGGAACAATCACTTCAATCATTTTTTTAAAAAAAATACACACAGTTATTGAATACCTGCTATGTTTCTGTCACTGTGATAAGTAGTAGGAATGCAAAAAGAAAAAAATGAATGCTACTTGATCTCTAAGAATCATGACACGATGATTAAATGGAATTGTTCTAATCACAGTCTCAGTTGAGACTCCAAGAAAATGCACACTTATTCCAAAGTAATGAATGGACTATCACATAGAACTTGCCAAAGCAACACAGGAAAGTAATTGGTATTACTCATCATACTCACCAACCTGAGGATACATAGGTATAGGATTTTGCATTAACATTTCTTTAAAGAACATTTCACTTATATGAGCTCTGCAGTTCTCAAGTGAGAAGTGTGTCCCATCTAGAACAGGGGAAGGCTCCCATTGTAGGATGTGATAATGAGCGTAAAACTTGAACCACACAGTGGACCACTGTTTAACTCAGGCCTAAGAGATTTTAAAGGAGATAGGTTGGCACAATGGAATGACTTTCACTGCTAGAATGTGGCAGACAAAGAATGCTGAGTGTTCACCCTACACGAGATGTTGGTCCTCTTGAATGAGTTAGCTTGGGTTATTTTTACATCACAAGTAGAGATAAAGTAATCTGTACAGAGGTGGACCCAGGATCCCTAGGTATAAGAAAACAATCTTAAATTACCAGCTGAAGAAAAAGCATTCCATTTTATGAAGGGTCCTTGTAAGAGAGAGAACTCCAGTCATTGGGAGGGGTCTTTATTGAATCAAAGAAACAAATGTTCCAAAAAAGTTCAGGAGAGATAACTCTAAGCACCTTTCATGGCCTAAAGTACACATCCAACCCAGAGCACTATTGGTAAAGTAACATTACTCCCTCTTTATTTATTTCTGTGTTGTTCTGCCCATGTTCTGAGACTGAGGAGAGGAAAAGGATGAGCAGAAGGACTGAGGGTTCAGAGAGGAAGGAAATCCCTATCCCCTTCAGTTGAAGGCTGTGAGTATCAGCAGTCCCGACGGGGGAAGAAAAAAAGGAGGTTTGAGGTTTTTGAGCAGCACAGTAGATTAAGTATGTTAATTGTTACAAAGAGCACTATTAATTTTCTGAGAGCATCCTGAAAATTTATTGGGCTTTAACTTCATCAACCGGAGAGAGAAAACTTTGTTCCACTACATGGGTTAGAATAGGCAATGGAGGAAAACTACTCCATGTAGTAGGTTAGACTTTTAGGATCTAATTTCACTCTGTGGGTTTTCATAGCTTTTATAATGATTAAAAATCTTGCAGTTTAAAAATGCTCAAATGTCTGACCGTGGTTAGTTAACTGAAATTTGACTGTGAGTCAAAGGACGTAGGTATCAGCTTTGACCCGTGTTGTTGTGGGCCCATGGTCATACCATCTCATTTTCTAAGTGATGTCTCACATTCAGTGCTAAAACTGCGAGTTCAGAAAGTGAATAATAGGGCTCTGACATGTTTCGTTTGTTTACAAGATGCCAAGTAAATGGGCAAACTTGAAATACAGATATGAGCTGCCAAAAGTCCAGGGAGCACATGAACTGGGTCTTGGCTTTCACTTTGCCCAAAGATCAGAGCACATGTAACAATGTCTGTGTTACCTGCAGGCCTGCAAAGTATAAATAAGAAAATATAAACAGTACATTTTTAGGAAAAAAATCAAAAGGCATAAAGAAAGAATATATTTGAGATTGTTGAAAAAAAACATGTTGTAAGTCTCCAAATAAACATCACTTAGAATTTAAAAAAGCATATGTGGAATATATTTTAAAAGAGATTGTCATATGTATTAACATGTTTTGAAACTAAGAGAAGGCTATATGGAGTTTTGGTAACACTAAAAAAAAAATCACAAAAGAAGAGTAGTGTACAGAGGTTTCAATTTTTTATAAATTAAACACGTGCTTTAAAAACAAAATCTGTTTGGTCCCATCAGATGTTTCTAAAGTTTATCAAGTTGAAACAAACAGCTTGTGCATAACTTAGTAAGATGAAATATTTATATGAACCAACTGCTTCTCTTGTGCATGTTAATCATAAACTTAAACTGCTGAGAGATAATCGGGTGTTGAATTCACTTAAAATTTCTAGTGAACTCCTCCTATTATTCTTAGTACTTCATACTTTTATGACAAATGTTTGAAATGAGATTATACTGCAATTTAAAACAATAGTTCAAGAAAATGTAAGCTTCCCTCACCTGTGGTGGTGCAGTGGATAAAGTGTCAACCTGGAATTCTGAGGTTGCCTGTTCAAAACCCTGCACTTGTCTCGTCAAGGCACATATGGGAATTGATGCTTCCTGCTCCTCCCTCTTTCTCTCTCTCTCTCTCTCTCTCTCTCTCTCTTACACACACACACACATTCTCTTCCCTCTAAAATGAATAAATAAAAAAATTTAAAAAAAGATATTGTAAGCTTAATAGTCCACATCTACATATGAAAATAAAATCTAAAAAACAACTAGCCCTGGCTGGCTAGCTCAATGTTAGAACGTCGGCCTGGCATGTAGAAGTCCTGGGTTCGATTCCCGACCAGGGCACACAGGAGAAGTGCCCATCTGCTTCTCCTCGCTTCCCCCTCTACTTTCTCTCTGTCTCTCTCTTCCCTTCTGTAGGCAAGGCTCCACTGGAGCAAAGTTGGCCTGGGCACTGAAGATGGCTCCATGTCTTCTGCCTCAGCTGCTAGAATGGCTCTGGTAACAATGGAGCAATGCCCCAGATAAACAGAGCATCGCCTCCTGGTGGGCATGCCAGCTGGATCCTAATCAGGCACATGCGGGAGTCTGTCTCTCTGCCTCCCTGCTTCTCACTTCAGAAAAATTAAAAAAACAAAGCAAAGAAAAACAACTAAATATTAAAATATTAGATTATATTTAAAAGGGAATATAATAAAAGATGCCCTGAAGTATCTTCCCTTGACTCCCATTTCCAACAAATGGCATGGGGAGATAAGGCAGCTTGTCTCAGTGTTTGCTTGTTAGAAATATGCAGGTATGTTTGCTAAAAATCAACAAACCTGCACATTTCTAATAAACAAGATTAAGATTTGAAAGACAAAAATAAATTTGACTTAATTATGATCATTGTTCCGAAAAGATTATTCTCAAATGTTTCATTTTAATACTGAATTTAATATACTTCAAGCATTCATATGAAGAAGTTTAATATTCAAGAATATTTAATTACATAAGTACTGTTTAACAAATGAGCGATACAGTACTAACAAATGCAAATGTGTATACATTATCAGTTTAATATACTTTGTTCTTACAACTATTTCATATTCTAAATATATATATATTTATATATATCATTATAAAGATATAAGTGAGAAGTTGTCAATTATACAATTTGAGGGTTTTTCAAGTATATTATAACTAATACTTGTTAAAATACTATTACTAAATTTGATTCTTAAACCTAAAATGCCTTATAAAAAACTACCTGTAAGTTGTTAGTGAATACATCAGCTTTCTACTGGATTATAGCAAAGCTAACAAGTATTATCTATTTCAATGCCAGCCAGATTTTAATCTGAAATCTGGGAAGCCAAATGCAAAAATTATACACAGCTGAGTTAAAGGCAGTACAGGTATGTATGTGTACCTGTGTTTGTGTACATATGTGTGTGTATAGTATCTATATATATTGGCTATATCAAACCCAGTATTGCATTTTTATGTTTTTATTTTTGTCATTGTTTTCATTGCTAAAAATGTCAAAGGATCATAATAAATACTACCATTGAAATTATAGTTAATCTGAAAAAATATGAACCATAAATTTAATTTCCAAAAACTTTCTAGTAAAATAAATTTAAGTTATAACTTTATTTTATGTAAATATATAATTGCAAGTTAAATTTTTAAATGCTAGATTTGACCTATTTTTGAATGAGCTAAATTTGATCATCTTAACAACAGGTATAAGAAAAATGAAGAAGAAAAAATTATACTTTTAGCAGAGAATATGATATAAATACAATGTATATTATATAAAAGCTAAGAGGATTCTTAAGTGTATGCAACAATTAAAATGGAAACATTTTTGATCATGAACTCAACCTTCTTACTATACAGAGGAGTAAACTAAGGCCTTGAACGGTTCTCATAAATGTGTCAACTTTACAATCTCATCACACCTTATTAATCATCACAACTACTTGAAGCAGAAGGAGTAAAACTGTGACAACAGAAAAGCCTGTCATCACAGTGAACACTGAAAATATTAACTATATCATGTATAACACCATCACAAGACTAGATCATGCTAACAATGGATGAGCTCTAAGCAAGAAACAATGGAAATGGCTTCTAGAGTTTAAACTCTCTATAGCACATCATCTGTTTCCAGTTCAGTATTTACTTCTCCTGTTAAAATCTCGTAACAAACCTCATCCCACAATACACAATAGTAGCAATATTAGACAGACTACTTATGCTCAATGCTCTTTCCCTATGGAGTTATTGCTTATTGATCTTTATTTTGAGGTCTTTTATTATCTTATGACTTGCAGTATCGCTTTAGTACTGCTCAATACTGAAGTTATCCTTGATAAACACTCAAATATGCATGTTATCTAGGATATTTATTTTTGATTCATGATGCAATGAAAAATATTCATACAAATTACCTGGATAGTTGAGAAAGTTAAAGAGACTATTTATTAACACATTCATCAAATTCCAAATTAAGTAAGAAAACAAAAATATTATATGACAAAGCAGAACAGACATATAAAGTGATATGTTTCACTAGCCTTTCAACTTAAAAAACTCGCCTAAATTTCATTTTTCTTCTAAGCCCTTTCTCACAAGTCATCAGTGAAAGAAGCATGGTCTAGAATCTTCTTATTCTGTGTCATGTTTTATTTCCCTTAATCCACTATGTGCGGCTACAGGAACAGATCCCAGCGCTCTCTTGTGATTATTGATCTGTGCCAAAACTACCTTTCTGATGTTTCCTGATATTTAATTTTTATTTACTTCAGCTACACAGACATCAGTGACTTACTATCTTTGCTTAGAAGGTCCAAGCCCATTAAAATGGTTTGTCAGCCAATGGACCCCACCCTACCACGTGATTTCCCTATTCTTTTCACTATAGCTCATGTCTCTATTTTCTCTATAAGTTCTTTGAAGCCAAATTTTGAATAAGGCAGAAATTATTAGCCATATCTTGAGTTCCTGGCACTGAGAAGTTGACATGATAAGAAAAATCTTTTTTTGGTCCTGGGGACATTATCAGAAATAGGACACAGATTTTTCAAAATAAAAATCTGTACAATGCTATTTTTAATGATTTTTGAGTCTTTTTATAGACTTGAAATATAATACCACACTCTTTTGGGGTTTTTTTTTCTCATAAGCTACTATACTTTCATTTGCATTCTACAACTGGTTTAAGAAAAGTTCTAAAATGTTATTTTTTTACTATATATTGTTTAAGAACATGCCTGCTTTCATTATACACAAAAACATAACAATGAAATCAAAAGTAAACCAAAAAGTCATGTTTTAATATGAAGCAATTCTAAAAGTAATTATCTTATCATTCTTCCCAAAAAGCTTACTTAATTTAAAATTAAAAAACCAAAACAAATCCATGTAAGAAACACTAAAGTGTATAAGTGATATTATAAAAGAAGGTGATAAAGGACTTCTCAATTTTGTTTTTTTATTTAGCTATTGTAACATAATGAGTACTTAAGTGTGTAGGGTTCTACTTCTCACATTTTAATTTTTCTAATTTAGAAACCTGTGTGCACATGTTGGTTTTTCTTCTGAAGCATTTTTTAAAGCTTCTTTTGACTTTCTTTTGCATCATTTTATAAAAATTATACACTTATCTTTAATAATCACCATATACCTTTAATGATGGCAGTGATGTATCTAGTATTTATTCAAGGTTCTTGATGCTTTAAAATGGAATACAATAAAAAGGCAAAAGGCTAAGTGGAAGAAATTACTTTGAGCCATATACAAAAAATAAAATATATGTTCTTAAAATTAAATAGATAAGTTAGAGAAATGAATTTTTTAAAGAGGATGCTTTGATGGGACTGGATAATTCTATATATCTATGTTTCCAATACTATTGCTACTAGTCAAATGCAGGTGTTAGATGGCTAATTTCAAGTGCTTAATAAATATCTGTGACTGGTGGATACTGTATTGGATAATGCGACCCATTCTCATTATTAAAGAAAGTTCTACTGAACAGTGCTGGTCAGATGATGTAGGGCAACAGAAACAACTGTGAAGCGAAGAACAGTTAAACCATGTGACTTTTCATCATTTGAACTTATCAATAAGATTCTTATATTTTTAGCTTGTCACCATATTTTTAAAATTACTAATGATTTCATTTGCATAATTAAGGTTCATACAATATAAGGTTGATTTAATGACATTTAGTGACATCTTTTATGAATTGACAATCTCGTGATCATCCAAACATCAATACAGTTAAAGATTAAATGTTCTTAAAAACTATATCGTGTCCTCTGGGTGAATGCCTTTTTTTGTCATATTTAAATTGATTAGAGAAAGAATAGGTCATAATTAATTTACTCCTTTATTTTTCAATGTGTTTAACAATATCAAATCTTTTAGGAATATTTTTACCTTAAAAGTTCAGTGATTTCTTTTTACACTACTTTTATTTTTCTTCTGAGTTTAGATCCTCTGATGGTCTTAAAAGTCTCAGTTGCCTTTAATAGGTTCTTTTTTTTTACTTTAAAGAGAGAGTCTTTACCTCCTTAAAACAGAATAATTTATTCAGCAATTTGTGGGACTGTTACTCAACTTGAGAATGGTTTGATTATTCTTTTCTTTTTTTTCAGCTTTAAATTACTAGATTGGTATTCTTGGCATTACACTGTTGTCAATATATTGACATGTACATTTAAGAATAACTATAAAACATCTAGTTAGCTTAAATAGTCAGTTTATACATGACATTGATCCAAATGAGCAAATTGATTTTGCATTGTTCTACAGAGGTTAATAAAGTAATATGTTCAGTAAAACTTCTTAAGGAAATAAAATTACAATAGACTTTCAGTAAAAAAAATTAAATGGAAATATTTATTTGTCTTTATTAAAACTAAATATTTAGAAAAGGGTCTTTTTTATTGTAAGCCCTTTATTCTCAATTCTTAAAGATCTTTCAGGGACTCAGTACAGGTGTGTGAGGTTACTTTTTAAAGTTAGGCATACCCTTATGCAGGGAATCACATTGGAGTAGCACTTGATACTTTTAAGACTCTTAAGAGAAGGGGTCTTCTTTTTGAAATATTGATAAGTATCATTCTGCTAGTCTCAGGTCCCAGCTCAGTTGCCTATATTTTAGAGAGAAGGAAGGTGATATAATTTGGTTCAGGCATAATTTCTAATGGTTTAAGAATTTAGTAAAATAATTTCATAGTGCAAATATATGTTTTTGTTTTCAGGAGGAACATAATTTGTTTTTGTTTTTTCAATGTTTCTCTGGAGCTAATCTTTTCGTGTGTCCTTTTTAATAAACCCAGTAAATATTTTTTATAGTATGATTGGAACAGCCTAGGAAAAATTAAAAATTGCTTTTGCATTATAAAATAGAGTATTACACACCCATATACTGGAGATTACTTAAACTAAATGTCTTTTCATAAGATAAATGACTAACATAGAGAAAGTGAGGTTTTAGCATACTCTGGAATCAAACACAAAGACACAGCCAAATATATGTCATGATGATGGTTAAGCTGCTTATTGAACATTTTGTAAGGTTAAAAAGCTGCTCTCTGCCTTTGCATTATGCTACATTATTTAGAATGTCTATTGATTTTCAGAAGTTAGGTCGCCAGTATGAAGAAAGCAAGAATATGTTGCAATAATTTCTCTAAACTGACCTATTTCTATTTATTTCTACCAAGCTGCATATAATTGTCACACTTGAAGATCATAAAAGATTTTCTAAAATATCTTCAGATGTTCAAACTGTAGTTTAATGCTTATTTTCCCTGCTTGCAAGCAAACTAGTCATATCACATTAACCCAGTGGAATTTTTGTCCTATCATATGTTATATTGAATGCACTCTAAAAGAGCTCACTAACACAATATGTAGATGAAGTTTGAATGGGGTTTTTATTAGTTAATACAATTTTAGCACTTATTTTATTTGGAGAAGGCGTAAGTCTTCTGTTACGTTTCTTTCTATCCTCTCCATTAACTATACCAATAACCTATGAACCTAGTGTTAGCCTGTAACCTATTAACCTTGGCTCAAAGTATCAAGTGGATATCTAGAGCTACTCTAAGGTTCCGAATTATCATTTTAGTGTGATTTTGACCTTTTTCCAATGCATAATCAGAGGATTCTCAGAAAATCTAGAATGTATAAGGCATGTTAACAGTAGACTAGTGCAATGCTTCATATTTTTAATAAAATATTCCAGCCTACTGATTAATGGTATATTTTTGTGTCCAGAGAAACTTTAAATAGGAAAAAAATATTTTTTCTCTTACAAGGACACAGCTGCTTTTTAATTATTTCCATTATAATCTTCATATGTAGAGAGAAATGTTTTATTTAAATTATCTTAAGATGTACAAATGATTATTTAATATTCATATCCTCACCTAGGCTATAAAGCAGTCTACCTCCAAATTTAAAATGATCTAGTAATGAATGGTGTTTCTTTTGAATAACACATTACTATTTTGGTTGTTTTATAGTTAAAAGCATATCTTCAATCAAAATATCTGCAAATTCCTAATTTCAATAAATTCATTCCTCTGTCGTTTCATTGCTTAAACAATATTGAAGAAATTATTATTTTACTAAACTTGAAATGTTAGATAGGTATATCTATATATCTTGGTATTGATCTGTACTTACATTTAAACTTTCAGCCTTGCTTGTTATCAGTTAAAATGCTCGCAACATTCATTATGTCATATTAAATAGGTGCATATGGATATTAATGTAATTTATACTATCATACGTTATGTTTTCTATATATGCCTTACTTGTTCCAGAAATTACAGTGAAAATAACAAAAAAATGTGCAAAAATATAGCAGAATATAAAAAAGAATACCAAGGATTTCTGTACTTGGAAAACTTAGAATAAAAGTAGGGCAAGTAGAAAAAAGAAAAAGAAAACTCATCCTTGATTAGTTTTTATCCTTCAGCTTAATTTTGACTTTAGGAAAACAAAAACAAAAATGTGGCATCTGACCAGGTGGGTGGAACAGTTAACAGTGCATTGGACTGGGATGCAGAGAACCCAGGTGTGAAACTCCGAGGTCATTAGTTTGAGTGTGGGGTCACTGGCTTGAGCATGGGATCATAGACATGACCGCATGGTCACTAGCTTCAGCCCAAAGGTTGCTGGCTTGAAGCCCAAGGTATCTGACTTGAACCCAAGGTTGCTAACTTGAGCAAAGGGTCACTGGCTCAGCTATAGCCCTTTGGTCAAGGCACATATGAGAAAGAAATCAATGAACACTAGGTGCTGCAGCAAAGAATTGATGCTTCTCATCTCTCTCCTTCTCTGTCTGTCCCTATCTGTCTCTCTCTTTGTCTCTTGGTCCCTCTAACAACAACAACAAAAAAAAGGTGGAAACACATTTGGTTACCTAATTTTAATTTCTAAAGTAAAGAAACATAACCAGTTAATTAAAAAAAATAGAACTCTTCTTAGCATCCATTACCAAAAAAAAAAAAAAAGTTGTCATTTAGAATGTCAAAGGAGATCATGGAGTTACATAGTAGATACTGTTGTGAAAACAGTTCAACTCCCTAGTCTCCTTAGTTGTTCATTGATTGCTTCCTCATATGTGCCTTGACCAGGCTGGGGGGTGGAATACAGCAGAGCGAGTGACCTGTTGCTCAAGTCAGTGACCTTTGGGCTCAAGCCAGTGACCACTGGGTCATATCTATGAGGTCCTGTCTATGATCCCACGCTCAAGCCAGCGACCCTGCACTCAAACTGGTGAGCTTGCGCTCAAGCCAGTGACCTCAGGGTTTTGAACTTGAGTCCTCTGTATCCCAGTCTGACACTCTATCCACTGAGCCACCACCTGTTCAGGCTATGAGAACTGTTTTTAAATAGAGTTAAATAAAACTGATTTTTCAGAAGGATTGACAAAGGAATAATCTTTTATATATGTCTCACTTAGTCCACACATACGGAGTGGCTGGAAGCCTATATCTGTCAGAGAATCTTCTATATTTCTCTGAGCTGAGACTGAAATAGGAGTCCATGTCAGACAGTTGGTGTCAGACACATAGCTTCTATGTAAGCCTTGAAAGATGGTAATTTAGATTTGTCATGAGTAGACTTATGTGGTTAAGAAGTGACATGATCAGTTTGTGAGGTTGACTTGGTAGTGTCAATCTTTTAGGATTTCTCACCCGATGGAGGGTTTTAAAGGAGTTGATGCAAACAAAGTAAGGTCTTCCTCGAATAGAGATGCATTTTATCTTTATCTAAGGTGCACTTATTTTAGGATTTTAAATCCTTCAAGGTGTTAAAAAGAAAAGGGAAATAGAGATTCAAAAACAGTATCCAAAACTCATGATAAGACTTATATGGGCAATGTTATGTAAAGCATAAAGCAGATTATATTGAAAGCAGAAATTCTCTGCATTCAGGTACTTTGTAGAATGGTGCAGACAAGTTCTATTTAGGGATCTCAGGTTTTACATCCTATTGGGACTAAATGCATCTTTTCAATGGAGAATCTAATAGGAAAGCAAAGAGAACCACAATAAAAGACGTTTAGGGCACCATATTTTACGTATCTAATAATTGCATGGCAAAATCTGTCTCATCTATTATCTATCTCTCATATCCTGCTTAAAATTAATTTGTATGGCAGATATTTTCATGAATAGAGTAGAGCAAATCTTCAGGTACATGATAAAAATATGGATAAAGGGTATAGTTGAATAAAAGCATCCTATATGTATCACATCATTCACTATCTACCAACTGCCCCAACACATTCCAAAGAATATTGAGTTAAAGTACCTTTTGTTGAAAGAATAGTAGATAAACGGTCATTGAATTAGCTTTAGTAAAGCCTATTAGATAAGAAACGTAATAACTTACAGCTGAGTAACAGAATATTTTGAAAATTAGTTGGTTTCTGATTAATTACAAAATTGAAAATGTACCTGATCGAGTTACTATCACACATTACAAATTCCTCTTACAGATAAAAAGATTAAATTATATCTTTTACTTCCTAAAATGATAAGTATACAGTCGTTCTACCTCTAAATATGTTCAATGGAGAGAATAAAATATAAAAAGATTTTCTTTAATATAAATCATTAATGAGGACCACATTAATATATTGTTATTGCAAACAAATAGTGAGAGTTGAAACAAAATTTAAGAGCTATATTCTATTTTTAAAATTGGGTTTTTAACATTGTTTATTCATTCATTCATTCATTTCTACAGTTTCACTTACTTTTTGGCATGCACAGAAATTCTAACTCCTTCCTTAGCATTCAACATCTAGCCCCTCAAAAGCATTGGGTCAGACAGTCCTCCGGGCAGACAGTGAAGGAAACCATTTGCTTAGCCTGAATTAGGAAACAATTGCTCCATATGAGTACATATAAATTACTCAGAGAGAAGATTAAATGCCAGTATTAGGGGAAAATACTTCTCTTTATGCATTTTTTGGTCTTGCTTTCATCGGGCAATGAAAATTTTAACATGACATTTGTATTTTGCCTTAACTGCTGGGAATGCTAACGTAAAACTTGAAGTTCCACTCCAGCAACAAGCTTGTTGCAACAAGCAACATTTTGTGTTTAGAAACATTTATTTTTCATAGTTTCAAAGGTCCTTAGTTCTGTTTATAGATTTTAGTGCCCAATTGAACACCATGTTTAAGTGTATAACACACTATCTTTTTGGAAGAAGTCGTGTTTTAATAAAGCATAAATATTTTTTGGTTTCCTTCTCTGCATATTTGTTCTTCAGATGCATCTGTCCTTTATATTTTATGGAAAACAATTGAGAAAAACTGTAATATTTTATGTGTAAAAATAGTTCAAAAATTCTATTGATAATTTATTAACTAAGAAAGTGTTCACTGATTTCTCAGTTATGATATTAATTCCTTATATCCAACATTTACTAATATTGGGTTGGTGCATTTATTCCATTTAGAAATCTGTAGTTGTTTTTACTGTTTTAATAAAACTTGCTTTGTAAAACAACTTACGGTATTTTTTCTCTGTGGAAAAAAACCCACATTTTTTAAATACAGTGGATCAACTTTGGGTACATATATTCTTTACATATGAAATACATTAGTGTTTCTGGGGATTCTAGTAATTAAATCTATTTTTAAGGATGACACCTAAGTAATAACCGAACAGAACAAGTAAGTGCTCTGCAGTCGTCACACAGCCACGTGACATAACTGTTTATGAATTCCTTTGTACTCTTCAATTTATATGCATTCGCACACTTTTTTAGAATGATATGAAAATATGTTTTCTAGGTACGTCCTACCTTGTTCTCTCAGTTGAAATTACTTA
The DNA here is from genome assembly GCF_036850765.1 of Saccopteryx bilineata. Lineage (NCBI taxonomy): Eukaryota > Metazoa > Chordata > Mammalia > Chiroptera > Emballonuridae > Saccopteryx > Saccopteryx bilineata. The sequence goes on from NC_089495.1 coordinate 19,917,144, forward strand.
TCATAATATTCTTAAACAAGCTTAGTTTATTTATATTTATTTTTCTCACCCTTCATATTTATATTTTATGCTCATTTTATATATTTTTGAAGAATATTTTCATTTTTTATGTTAAAATGTACCTATAAAGAAAACTTTGGCTTCTAGTAAATTTACACATTCTCTATGTTTAAATAAAACCCTACTAAAGACCTAAATTACAAAAAAAGGTTTATTTAATTGGGTATTTAAATTTGGAAAAAAAAATAATGGGTAAGCCATAAGTTAAAAAAAAAAAGTTGAATAAACAATAGGATATGAAAGTTGGGATCAGAATTTCCCTTTGTTACACTTAAAAATACCTAGAATTGGAAGCAATGAACGTCCGTAGCCAGCTGAATAGGACAATGACATTAGGCCACTGAAGTTAAAAATACTGTATCCTTGGAAAATTTATGAACTTTGGCCTGCTCTCTTGTATTTATATTCTCTTCCCAGTTTTGTACTTAGAAGGAGCAAATTGAAAGCCTCTTCATAATCTTGGCTCCTGGAAATTCTTGCATATTAATTATGGGGTAAATAAATAAACAACAAAAAGAACAAAAAAAACTGAGCTAACACAAGCAAAAAGAAAACAGAAACAAGACATCTCAATTACTTTAGTGATTGAAATTTTTAGATACAGAATATTAAAAAACTATAATAATAATAATACTAAGATACTATATATAATAATATATTATTATCTGTCCCATTAAGATAAAGTTGGCTGACCTTTGCTCTAGAAGACTATTTTATTAATTACTGCTGAGAGAAAAAAAATACAGTGTTAAATATCATCACCTCTAAATATGTCATAAGCATTTCATAAGCCAAACAGATTTAAAGCCAAACAGGTATTTCTTTGAAAATAATCCAGTAAATAATTTTTAATTACCTGTCCCTTTTTCCTACCTCCACATAGACATTTCTTATAAAATAAATACATCTTATTTGACAAAGATGAATTTTTTGTTAAATGTGTTTTCATTTTTAATTTTAGAATCCACAAGCTTCTTATCTTTTGTCCAGAACCAAATTCAAGCAAACTAAAAGAAAAATAATTTCTTTGAGGCTTAGCTGCCCGCTTAACTGTCTATTCATCCTCATTCCTTGCAATCATGTAACATGAAGTCTATTTTGTACATAAATATATACAAACTGGACATACTCCTAACATTTTATTACAAAATAAAAAGGAAAAGATTTCTAGTGTGTTTGGTCTGGAATTTCCACCAACTTCCCATTTGAAAATTTTATTTCTAGAGGATATAATTAGTTCTTTGATTCATATAACTAAATGATTTAGGAGAATTAATTTTTTTAATTTGTTTTTTTTTTTTTCAGGCATATGAATTGGGTAAAGAAAAAATACTTGCATAAGCTGTAGGGCTTTTTTCTGTCCACCAGAGTGAAATACAATTTATGTATTCTTTCTAAGAAATATCCTGTCTCCTTTATTCCAGTAGTTGGGACACCCTTCAGCCAGGCTCCCATGAGTATTCTGGTTGAGCAAAGAGTCCCAGCATTAAGGTGAGGAGATTGTCACCCTCCAGTTAATTTGAGGGCAAAGACAACCTGAAGAAAGACTGAAAGGGACCACTGGAAAGAAATGAAGCATCAATGAGGAGGTGGTAAGAGAAAAAAGTGTCCTTGATGCTGTAGATGTCATCTGAGAGGACAAGAAACATGGGAATTTTATGTTATCTGATTAAAACAATCAGACTATAAAACATAGTCTTTTATTAATCTAGATCTTTATTACTTTAAGTAGCAATAGTAGTTTTTCCCTTTTAAAATACTGAATCAAGAAGCATTCATTTTCTAAGCCTACCCATGGCTAAAGGTTAAGTTACAGCATATGGAATGCTCCAGGAAGTGGCAGGTTGTCAAAGGTTCCCTATAAATGGAATACTTTCTTGTACAACACTATCTGCAGCATTATTCTGGAGATACATTCAAGAATAACAACTGGGATAAGGAGGTCCCCAGGAGGAGTGTCTGGACTTCTGTCTTGACTCTATAGCTTACAAGAGTCAGGGAAGAGACAAAGGGCAATCAGAAGTCACAACATTCTCAGAATATATTCTATTAGTGACTTCCATGACTAGATCATTTATTACAGAAAATGAACCAAAGTGAGGAAATCCTCAAAAAAAAAAGTGTTGGGAGTAGAAATAGAGAAAAATTGATGAATAAATGCTCTTTCTCCTGCACTACTTCATATTCGGGTTAAAATGTGAACACTGATAATATGAGTAGGTCTGTTTAACAGTTCTAGATACATTGCTTTTCATGATCAATACTGATGCCTTCAAAATACATATTTTAAAAAGTAAATATTTTGCATTCTGAAGAATACAAAATTTTAAGTAATCATTTTATTAACCAAAGAATAAAACAATTATTTGGTTTTCAGCTTTTTAAGTAGGTCAAGTGCTTACAGAAAGGAATGAAGTGTTTGCCTTGAGCAGCAAGAGATGATGAATATAAATGAAATCATAATGTGATATGACATGTTTCACTTAATTTTTTTTTTCTCTGGACAAAGAAAAAGACATAGCAAGAGCTTGGTAAATTCTGTGTAATCCGAACAAAATCCCAGTGAGCACACGTAGCCTGGGTGCAGTATGTTATAAATGTGTACATTCAGTACATTCACTCAACAGACATTTATGGAACATGAAGTAGGTGTCAAACACGATACAAGCTATACCTTCAAAAGCCTAGATATGTCCAAGGAAGTAACAACACACCAATTTTGGGGACAATACAGTCTAAATGAGGACATAAACAAAAGAATGATCAAAACAACACAAGGCAAATAATCCCGTGTCAAGGACTGTCATCAGCCCTGACTGAGACTCTGTAGGGTGAGAGGTGAATTTTGACTCCACATGAGCAGGAAAGCTTCACAGAGGACATAACTGTGACCTGAGCCTTTAAAAATATTTGTACTTTTGACAGCTGATGGAGACGTGGTTAAGAGTTTCAGGCGTGAGGTAAGAATACTTGAAAGTGACCTATTTTCAGAAGCCTGTTACTGTGCGTAGTTCTTCCATGGTGAAGGATGTGAAACAGACCCAGGAAAGTAGGACTGGGCCGTATTACGGAGCACCTTCTGTGTTAAGGATGTGAAGTTGTTTTCATACTAGGGATGAGGAATCAATACATATTTTGTTTTGCTTTAATTTAAGCATGAGGACATTTTTTGTTTCAAAGTATTTTAAAAATATAATAGTGGAGCCCTGGCCGGTTGGCTCAGCGGTAGAGCGTCGGCCTGGCGTGCGGGGGACCCGGGTTCGATTCCCGGCCAGGGCACATAGGAGAAGCGCCCATTTGCTTCTCCACTCCCCCCCCCTCCTTCCTCTCTGTCTCTCTCTTTCCCTCCCGCAGCCAAGGCTCCATTGGAGCAAAAATAGCCCGGGCGCTGGGGATGGCTCCTTGGCTTCTGCCCCAGGCGCTAGAGTGGCTCTGGTCGCGGCAGAGCGACGCCCCGGATGGGCAGAGCGACGCCCGGGATGGGCAGAGCATCGCCCCCTGGTGGGCAGAGCTTCGCCCCTGGTGGGCGTGCCGGGTGGATCCCGGTCGGGCGCATGCGGAAGTCTGTCTGGGTCGGGCGCATGCGGGAGTCTGTCTGTCTCTCCCCGTTTCCAGCTTCAGAAAAATACAGTATATATATTGTATAATACAATATATATATAATAGTGGATTTGAAGAAAAGTCAATTTAAGCAAGAAGTGGTTATTGCAATGTGAGTTACCAATCTGTTACAGAAGTAGTCTCAAGAAAGACAGGAAAAAGTGTATTTAAGAAAAATTTCTAACAGCTGATTGGATATTGAGGAACAGGAAGATAGAGAACTGGAGCCAATCCTTACTGAAAAATTCTAATTTCTGTCAGTAAGGATAAGAAAACTTAGCTCAGGTAAAAGTGTATCAATTCTGGAAATGACAAATTTATACCATCCACACTAAACCATATTGATCATAAATTCATGATCTTTTTCAGGACAGCAGTTAGGGAAGCTCTGACATGTAAAACTAAAATATGTGGGCTGAGTGCAGCTTAAGAGTATCCCTGTTTCCTCTAAAACCTAAGGGAACAAAATGAACCAGACATCCTGAAACTTGGACTATGCACTCTAACCCTGCTTATAGATGGAGAAATCGTGGGACAGAACTGCTGTGTCATTTGCTGAATCAAGCAGCCAGCTTGACAGACTCAGTATTCGAAATAATCAGGATCCACTGGGTGTCCTACAATCACTTTATTTATTGATGTCTTTTCATGGGTAATTTTACTTCAGTCCTCATATATAGATGAATTCATACATGGATTTAGAACAGGGTGTGGCACTGATTAAGTATCAGCAGGTGGTAGCTGCTGCTGCTACTAACAGTCTTGGGACAATAAATATAAGAATCTGAAATACCTTAAAAACCTACACTTTCTTATTCACATATATACACCACAACTTCTCATCTAGATACCTTACACTCTTCTTTAGGGAAATATCTATCATAGCAGCTTATTGCTATAACATTCTCAGTTGTGTTTTGTTTTTATTCATCTAGTTTATTCTCTGTAGGGCTCACTTGATTATAAACTGCGTAAGAGAAAAATGTTTGTCTCCTTTGTTTCTACTCTAAACCCACTGACTAGCATAGAGCTGAACCCATCATAGGTACTCAGTAAATATTTATGATAAAGTTGAACACAACAGAAATACAAAGAAATGAATCATTTTTCTTCTTTAGTAAGTTGCACAGCCTATCATAAAGGCATTGCAATGAGAAAAACATTTTGCATTATTTTTCCATGATCTAATTAGCAAGTTTACAACCAGATCCTCTGCTAAAGAATGTGTGTGTGAAGAAATGTAAGCAGTGTTTTCAAGCCGATATAATGATATCATTGCTTTTTTTCCTGGATCTACTATCAGTTTTATCTCAAGACATAACAAGACAGATATATTTCCTGGAGTTACAGCCAAGATGCTGGTCAGCTCCAGAAGACTGTGAAATGCCTGCTAATGGAAGATTTCCTGGATTGGAGGGAAAATGTTTAAATATAAATATGAAATTTTTCTTCCTGCAAAGGAAAGAAAAGGATATTTATACTATTACACTATGCAGAATAAGATGCTACCTACTCACCTTACAGAATTTATATGCTTTATTCCTATTCCATGAGATAATAATTTTCTCCCCCATTATGTTCTCAATGAAAATAAGCAAGGAGGGAATACTTGTATCTATTCTAATATCTAAAACTAGACTACTTACCAGGTTTTGGAAGACAGAAGAAACATGTAGAGAGAACATAAAGAAGAGACTGGAAGACTATGATTTATTAGTGGAAGTGATTTTCTTATATAAAGAACTTTGAGGAAATGAACAGAAGAAAGAAGGGAGGAAGTTAGGGAGGAGGGGAGCAAAAAGGGACAAAATACATTGACAGAAAATGATTTAACTTTGGGTGATGAACACACAACACAATCAGTAGTTCAAATCAATATAAATGTATACCTGAAACATATGTATTCTTATTGATCAATATCACCAAATTACATTTAATTTTCTAAATAATTTTTTTAAATGTCAATCTTTTTTGGTAAAAGGAAGTTTTCTGTTACTGCTTTACACCAAAAAATGTCTTTGTTATCATATTTATAAGTAGGATTGTATCCTTCTTAAATGATTGAAAGAGTTGCTATCATTTTTATCATATATATTTTATCACATATGCATTTTTTCATTAGTACTGAGGAAATATTGTATAAAAGGTGAAGTGTTGAACCTAAGATAAATAAGCCTTGATTCTAACCCCTCAAAATGCTGATGTGCTGATGTATAATGCAGAAATGATGGTCTGATTTGCCAATGAAACTGATACTTTTATCTTCATTATATATTTTTTTCTTAAGGAGAGAGACGGACAGACAGACAGGAAGGGAGAGAAAGAAGAAACATCAACTTGCAGTTGTGGCACCTCAATTTTTCATTGATGGCTTTCTCATGTGTGCCTTGACCAGGGGGCTCCAGCTGAGACAGTAACCCCTTGCTCAAGTCAGCAATCTTGAGCACAAACCAGCAACCTTGGATTTCAAATCAATGACCTTTGGGCTCAAGCCAACAACAATGGTGTCATGTCTATGGTCCTGAGCTCAAGCTGGTGAGCCCATGCTCAAGCTGGCAACCTCAGGGTTTCAAACCTGGGTCCTCAGCATCTCATGTCAACACTCTATCCACTGTGCCACCAACTGGTCAGCTCCATTACATTTTGTCTACCAAAAATAATTACTTGATTTTGATTCAGTTCAATTGATCTCATTTTAATGTATCAGTATAACATAGTAATACATTGATGTCCAGATGAATACAGTATAAAGAATTTTTTCTTATCTCTGTTAGTTGCACATTTATAATTTTTAATCAGCCTCACCTATGGTGGTGCAGTGGATAAAGTGTCGACCTGGAATGCTGAGGTCACCAGTTCAAAACCCTGGGCTTGCCTGGTCAAGGCACATATGGGAGTTGATGCTTCCTGCTCCTCCCCTTGTTCTCTCTCTATCTCTCCCTCTCTCTCTCTAATAAAAATGAATAAATAAAATCTTTTAAAACAAGTAAATAAATATAATTTTTAATCAGTCACAAGATTGTTATTTTTATCATAGTAAAATTTTAATTTAGATATAAAAATTTAATTCTGAGGAGTAATTTAGTGGAATTATGTGAACGAAGAGAAGAGTGCCAGGGATAGAAGAACATTATCATCTATGGTTAGGTAAGAGAAAAGTGGATTAATATGATGTAAACAAAGAGACATAATAATTAAACTTCAACTCTAACTTGTCTATTTCTCTATAAAAATCAGAAAAATTAGCCTGACCAGGCAGTGGCGCAGTGGATAGAGCGTCAGAAATGGGATGTGGAAGGCCCAGGTTTGAGACCCCGAGGTCGCCAGCTTGCATGCAGTCTCATCTGGTTTGAGCAAGGCTCACCAGCTTGAGCCCAAGGTTGCTGGCTTGAGCAAGGGGTAACTCAGTATGCGGTAGCCCCCCAATCAAGGCACATATGAGAAATCAATCAATGAACAACTAAGGAACCGTAACGAAGAATTGATGTTTCTCATCTCTCCCTTCTTGTCTGTCTATCCCTATCTGTCCCTCTCTCTGTCTCTGCAAAAATAATAATAATAATAATAATAATCAGAAAGTTTATAAATAAGTTTTTAAAATTGACTTTTTTCTTATCTTAAAATATTAAACAACTACTTTCATAGTACTTAAATTATATGTACTATTGGTTGTGCTTTTTTCAAAATACTACAGTTCAGAGAAACTTAGGTTTAGAAATTCAAACGAAAACATATTGTCATTGATTTTTAAAAATCTAAATAACAGTCATACATCTTGTATTATAATGATTTTGAAAAAATGAGAATGGAAATTCTACTAAATATTTTTACACTGTTTTAAATTGCAAGGTGTTTTATAGGTTTCTGCTGTTTTTCACATTCAAATTGTTATTTAATTCAAAGCTCCTTGTTTTAAGTATGTGAGTTAAATGTATTTAATTTTGCTAATATGAAATATAATCTTTTCTGTGCTTATATGAGCCATTTTCTTTGGGCAGTGTTTTTACTGAATATATAATTCTTTGCAAAGAGTCTTAGTCTTGATCTATACTGTACACAATTTAAACATATTACTTGAAATGAATAGTGTAATTAATTTAAAATACTTTAGGTATCTTCAAAAATGAACCCTTGAATCATGGAAATATCTATGAATAAAAGATTGGATGTTTTAAACAACAGAAATAGCACTTGATGTGTTGGAAAAAGAAATAAGTTGTGATGAGAGATAAGAAGGAAATAAAATTTTATTATAATGATATTTGTACAACTTGCCTCATTTTACAGTATAAAGATAATCTTCAAAATGTGGAAAATTATTTTTAAAAATCACATATTAGTTTAGGTATATTAGCAAATCACCCTTTTAAAAGAAAATTGTGTGTTTTGTTTGTGTTTATGTCTATATGTTTGCTCAGCGCTTTGTATCTAGCCAGAAGGTACACAAAGCGGCATTAGGAAGAAGCCCACAAAGGCTTCCTATGTACCCCCAAATCACAAATCGTAAATTCCCATCCTACTCTTGAAAGAGTTTTTCTATGACTTACATGTGAAAGCACTTGTATACTTACATTGACATAGAAGTGACATAGAAGAGTAGTGTTAGGAGATATTTCCCAGAATTTCAATAACAAGACTACAAGCTGCATAAGGGCAGGTATTGTTCTGTGTTCTAATCACTGAAATGTCCCAAGTCTCTAGAACACTGTTACACATTGTGAAACTCAGTAAATATTTTTGAATGAATGAATGAGCAGTTTATAAATAATCAACCTGTTTATATAAATATTTTAGATCATAAAAGTGATAATGTAGCCCGCTGTAAGTTACTTGTCTGAGACAGGTAGTGGAAAAACCTAATGTATCAATTTCTCAGGCAGTGATAATGCCCTTCAATAAATTACTTTACTCTTAAGTACTAAATCAGTGATAGAAGGAAACATCAACCAAGATATATATGCTAAAGGAGAATTTTCAGGCAAACATCTTATATTCTATATACCTCCTTGCTTAAATCAATCTATGATTTACAAGGAATTTCTACATGGGGTTGATAAGTTAATATTTATTATGAAGGTCTATTTACCCCTTCAGTCAGCACTTAGTAACTGCTTTCCTTCAGCAGTATACTAAGTAGTAAGGATATAATTGTGTACACATGACTGCCACAACCCCTGTCCCATGGATGGTTTCTCTTGTGACAGAAACAAATAAAAAGTAAACACACAAATGAGTAAAACAAATTTGTCTTATGATAAGTGCTTTCAACAAAATAAATGGAGAGTGGGAGTTTGGGAATTGAACAAATCTATAGTTGCAGTTCTCAGGGGAGGCAATTTTGAAGAGATAACATTTAAGCTGAGATCTGTAAATTGCAAGTTCAGCTTAAAAAGAGACTTTCTCCGTTGCATACGATTTAAAATATCTCCAAGGGCAAACATTCATGCCACTGGGAGGAGAAAAGCAGAAAGGTTACTATACCCGTGATGTACAATAATCAGTAAAGTTGGAAATGCTTGCATCCAAAAGCTATAACCCATTTATCAATGTAGATACATTCCTATTCTGTATAGTAGTTATTATAAAACACCCACATTTTTATACTGTTTAACCAGTGTTTGGGATGTTAAAATAGCTGCCCAATCTAAAACAAAAAAATAGAGTTTTGATAATACCCAAACTATTGGAGTATAATTTTATATATTAAGTTTTGACAATATTTATATTTTTATTTGATTTCTTTATTTTATACATGTTTCCCAGGATAGTCCACTGGTCTTACAGTCTGACAGGAATGTAACAGTGAATGCAAGAAATCACATGGGGCAGTTAACTGGACAGCTGACAGTAGGTGAGTGTTTGGGGTAAAATCACTTGTACCATCTTACTCCATTTAAAACTCTCTGGGTGTTTAAATTGGGAAAAGCAAAAGCATATCATTTCTATACTATATAATTAGACATCTCATACAACCCAATTATCTTGCACGATTTGATTTGTCATGAGGCTAGTTATGGTTTCCTGTGTTTGGTAGTTATTCCTTTTCTTGATGTGTTATTGTGGGACTGAATTATATATATTTTGTTATTTGTACACTTGAATTACAAAATGCACAATTTTCTTAACAAGTATCTCCCTCGTATGTGTTAAATTTTAGTCCCTAGTATATTTTAAATTTTAGTAAATAGGCTTACATTATGTGGTCTATGTATCATTTATTTTAGGCAAATAATTTATCATAAATATATTAGAAATGATATAATAGCTGAATATAATAAATCTTAACATTTAAGAATTAGCTATAAATTTGAAGTTTAGTTATCTCAACTTTTAGACTTATAAGCTTTAGAAATGATAAAAAAATTAATGATAATATATTCTTAGTGTTTTATCATATTGTTAATTTTAATTTAGAGATTAATATTATATGGCATTATTAGTTGACTCAGTTTTTTAAGAAGGCAAATTAAGCATCAATTATAATTATGTAAGATAATACATAGAATTAATGTGTGTATAATTGCTAAAATTATAAAAGTGAAAACTACATTTTTTATTGGGAAAATTGCCTACCACTTGTTAGCATTTTGTATGTTCATGCATATGTGTGTGTATGAAACTATATTTTAGATGGTAAATTACAATTTTGAGAATTGAGATACCCTGATTTCAATAAGTTCATCATCATTTTAATGCAGAAGAATGTTTCCAATATCTTTAATTAAACTACACAAAAATATGACATTTAAAATGTGAGACTTACAAGTGTGAGTTTGGTTCTGTCCACTTCCTTTGTAGGTCTAGGAAATACATCTTGATATGCTATTCATTTGAATGAACTGAAAAGTGGAACTTATATTTTAGTATATATTTCCAAAAATATAATTACATATTATTTATAATAATTACAGTTACTTTATATTTTTAAAATGTAACAGTTGGTCAGTAAGTATCTATTCATTACTCTTACTGGAAAGTATTTGTGATACATAGAAATGTATTAATTATGAAGAAGAGTGATATGCAAATGTGTTAAAAATTAAAGAAATTAAATATGTCAATTGATATAGAACTGCTTCAGAAGCACCAGGCACTCAGTTTAAATGACCATGCTAATTCATCATTGTTATGTTGGAATTACAGAAACAGAACTAAACTTTAGATTTTTCATATTCCTCATTTTCTTAATGTTAAGAACACTTCAGATATATAAAACCTATTTTTGTTTTTACATTCTTCTCCTGATTAAAAAGGTCCTTGGTTGAAATGCATACATGTAAATGAAACACAAAAAGACATATACTAGTGGCCACTGTAATATAATTGCTGCATAACTACTGCTAGCAGAGCAAAGCAGCTGTCTGATTATACGGAGTATAATCAAATACCATTTGCATTTTGCTGCATGCTTTCCTGCAGGAAATATAAAGAATAATAGTTTTGTGACTGTACTTTCAACCACCGTTTCAAACTGAATTAATATGGTATCACTATTTGCCAACTGAGGGAAAAGGAGAATGAAGAGACAGAGGGGAAGGGTGGGTGAAGGGAATTTATTCAATCCATTGAGGTTTAAACTAAAAACTGTTTAACACTCTGGCCAATGGTGTCTACTCTTGGTGACCTCCATCTTTTCATTGCTTTGTAGTTTTCGATGACAATACAGAGAACAAAGAAAGATGTAGGGAAAAAAAGGGAGTATGGAGGGAAAAAAGTGTTTACATTTGGAGTCAAAACTGAAAGACAGACTATTATAAGTAGTTAAAGAAATAGAAATGTTAATATCATCAAAATGAGTGTGTCCTTCAATACAACTTAAATAAGGTATAAAAGTATTGTTTAACATTATAACATATTATATATATTTGATGAAGCAATGGCTAAAAAGTAGTAAGAAATTTTCCCTCTGATATGTCTTTTGTGATCAGTCTATAGCTGTAATATAAAAATAAAAGGATAATCTGAAAAGTTAAACATGGGGAAATATTAATGCATAGAAATAGTTTAGTTTTTAATTATTTTTGTTTAGTAGCATACTTCAATTAAATTGCAGTCATAAACCATGTCTGACTGATTGCTATGTGTCTTGTGTGGTAAACATAATAAGCTCCATGATGCCACCTCTATATCATTATCCCAGTAAAACATTAAGACTAATTGGGTATTAAATAATTAGAATGTCATTGTTGTGAAATTCTACTTTTAAAATGTGCTTAAAATCACAATCTTATGCTTCAAATTGGATCTCATATTTCACCATAATTCTCCTTGTTTAATGCTCAATAAACTTGGGAAAATGAATTAACCCCTAGGAGCTACTGACTATTATTGTCAAAATCATCTACTCATCATTTGATATTCTCATTTTCATTAATCAAAAACCAGTGACATCACCAGATAATATAAAAAGCACAGTTACAATCTTAATTCCTCATTTGTCTCTTTTTCCTCACTAATTCTTCAATGCTTCGATCTTCTTCAAAGTAATCCTTCAGTAAACCTAACTACAGGGCAATGAGAAAGAATGCCATTGGCAAGAAATTAAACACAGCGACAGTCACATGGAGTACCAGTTTTTATTTTTCTGTTTTGCATTTTGAAGATTCAACACCACAGAATACAGCAAGCAAGTACAGATAACTTCTGAAGGAGAGTCGGCCTAGGCTTCTCCTGAGGTCTGAGGGGCTTGCCTTTATTGCTCAGGATTTCTCGGGCCTGGGCCAGGACTTGGGTGATGAATGGGTAGTGGCCTGGGGTCCAGAACAGATGTGGCTTACTGACCCTTTGCCTTTTCCAGGGGCTGTCAAACCACTACACACTTAAAATTCAATTTTCTTTTTCTTACTAGAGAAGACGTGCTTGAGAAGAAAAATGACACATTAGAATTCTGTCAGGAAAATAGATCATACTATATTTAAGGAAATGAAAATATGAGTTTCTCATAGGAAACCATTGTTTTTCCTCAAGGTTGCATTGAATAAAATTTACACGTTGATTAATAGAAAGGAAAGTGGATGATACAGTGTATTTTTAACAACTCTACATAAACAGAAACATAACATTGGGTCTGCTAATACTTGGGCATACAACTTTAAAGAATGCCAAAAACACGGCAAAAAAAAAAATAGAGTGCAGTTAGATAAAAATAATTGTGGGTGGCAAAAATATAATGTACTTTTCCTGGTTTATCTCAATTCAAGAATAAAAATCTAGATTTACCTGCAAGAGATGATGTGTATGACCATTTCTTAAGTGATAGGCCACTTTCACCTGGTTTGTCATCGCTCAGATGAAGTGAGAACCCAAAAAGTAGTTGGTTATGGCTCAGTCTTTTCATTTTGGCAATAAAGTAACCTAGTGATAAAAGTCATACTCATTAGTAAAAACTGAAGACCCTAACTAAGTCTCTTAACTGTGTCGATGGCTATCTGCCCACTTTGAGACATCTCCCAATTACTAAGATAGACAGGTACACACACTCACGCGCGCGCGCGCACACACACGTACACACGCACGCACGCACAGAACCGGTATAAGGAAATAAAGCCAGTAGGACTTTAAAGAAACACTTCTGAGTCTACTACTGCACACAACAGGGTTGACTGAGACATCTGTATTTTATTTCCTGCAACATGCTACAGGATAATTTGTTGGGAAACTTTTTCAAAAAAATTATTAGCCACCTTATCATGGCAAAATTAAACCTCTGTAAAGCAAAAAATAAGTAAAATAACACAATTTTAAGGATCAATCACATAATTAAACAAAATTTTAATAGTAACTATTTTACAATTAAGAATTAATATACAGTAATGCTTATTAGGTTGTTTAGACTGAGAAATGTTAATATTCCATGATTTAAATTAATTCATGTCCTAAGATTTCACAAGATGAGAAAAAAAACATGTGTTAGAAAGGCACTTTGATTATGACTACTTATTAAGAATTGTTACAGAAAACCAAAAAAATAAGAATGTAAGATCAACAAAAATTAATTTATTTTTTTGTATTTTTCTGAAGTTGGAAATGGGCAGGCAGTCAGACAGACTTCCGCATGCACCCGAACGGCATCCACCCGGCACGCCCACCAGGGGGCGATACTCTGCCCATCTGGGGTGTTGCTCTGTTGCAACCAGAGCCATTCTAGCGCCTGAGGCGGAGGCCATAGAGCCATCCTCAGCGCCCAGGCCAACTTTGCTCCAATGGAGCCTTGGCTGTGGGAAGGGAAGAGAGAGACAGAGAGGAAGGAGAGAGGAAGGGGTGGAGAAGCAGATGGGTGTTTCTCCTGTGTGCTTTGGTCGGGAATCGAACCCGGGACTCCTGCACGCCAGGCCGACACTCTACCACTGAGCCAACTGGCCAGAGCCTAACAAAAATTAATTTTAAAGTACAGGAATGTGTCAGTTTAATAATATCATGAGGACTTATATAATATAATTTATATACCAAAATGTTGTAGAAGAATATTTCACCTAGAAATCATAATTTTCTCAGAAACTAGTCTTATGAAAGAATTATATTTTAACAGTTAATAGCATGGGTGCTAAAATAGCTAAGTCCCATTTGTATCATTTCTGCAACCTTGGGCAAGTCACTCCAGGCATATTCTCTGTATTCACTTTATAAGAGTAGATGTGGGAATTAAATAAGTGAATATATGTGAAATTCTTGGAATGCTTCCTGACACATACTAGCATGCATTATGTATATGTTAGCAATTGTAAGTTTTATTAGATCTACATGTAAATAATTCTGTGCACTTGACCAAGCCTCTGGGTTTCACTTTCCTTATCTATGCAATCAGTATTATGTTACATTGTGTCCATGGTTCTTTCCTGTTTCATGCCTACGAGTGGATAACTATTTTTTCCCTTTAGAGAACAAAATTAGTTCATGAATAATTTGGTCCATTAAATTTCCTGCTATAGAGTAGTTCTGACAAAAAATGGCATTTGATTTGAGTTTTGACCTCTTTGCCACAAGTTATGAGCATGTATTTTAGATTTAAAATGAAGAATGTGAATAAACACAACTAAATTAACATCACTGTTATGTGTTTATTCTTTCATCAATTTTTGTCTTATAAAATGTTTTATAATGAAATTTAATACACAAAATAATTCAACAAGCCCAATCAGTTTATTTTTGTAATACTAAACATCAGCATGTTATGTCCCTAAATAACTGGGAAAAATGTAGATGAGGACTTTATAATAAATATTTAAAGGCTCGTAAAGTGACATGTAATCTTACGTTAAAGCAATTACAACTGTGAACACCTGGGAATCACTTAATTACCTGCAGATGGTGTAGAACATATAAAAAGTAGAAGGATGCAGATTATTCTCATGTACCAAATTTATGTTTTTTGTCATTGACTCATTTTTTTAAACTTAGAGAATGCTGTAGTAGTCTTGGACAACTTAGTAGAATGAATATTTTATGCAAAATAGACTATGCAAATCTTGGAAAGTAGATCAACAAAATACTTAGCTTTACTATTACACAGATTAAATGATTAAATGCATCATTGATTTTTAAGGGTTTAATGTTAATATCAATCAACTCATTTATTTAGTCATATTAATTAAACTACTTTAATTAGTTTAATATTAATTATTCAGTTTGGGTAAATAGTACATTAAAGCAAATGCCTATGATTTTAGAATTAGGATGGCATTCTTAGAAATTAGGACCCTAAATAAATGTAATTTAAGTATAATGAAAATTACGTCTGAAAAAAAAGGCAGTAATATGCGTGTTTTGAAAAGCTTTTTATCACAAGGGTTTTTTTGTTATTGTCTTAACATCCTAAATTTTTTGTGTTAGTTACTAATTGTTATTACCTTAAAAAGCAAAACAAATTATTTGTTTCAAATAATGAAGTTCTCAAATATGTGTAGATTAAGGAGTGCTGGTCAAGGAACACTGAGGATTTTTCTTTCCGGAGAACCTAGACCACATTCTGAAATCGATGGTTTGACTAAGTCATTTCCAGCCTTTGCTGGCTCTGTCTGCCAGCTTTTCTTGGGTTCCCCATGCCCTGGTCAGGCTCTACTCACTGCAGTTCTGCAAGGCCAGTTCCACTTAACAGTGACCTGTTTTATGGTCCTAAGGACCATCTCTGCAAGGTGTTGGTCTCTTTTTCTCAAGAGACTGGATAGGTAATCTGCTAAAATTGTCAGAGATACTAATGCTTTGATTGATAGAATAACATCTTTGAATGTCCTCCCTTCCAAACAAATTATGTTTCAAAATATGGTCTTTGGTAATAACACCTTTAGTTGTTAAACAAGTAAACCTAGTCTTGAGTATTTAGGAATGAGGGCATGGAGTAAAATGACAAGTGATGGTTCTATTAAGACTATTGTAAAGATAATACTCCATCATTGTAGCATTATGTAGGTCAGTCCATCTCTTTATATGGTGATTAAAGAAGATAATATAGTTTTTTTTCACTAATTATAATGCAAGAACTTGTTACATGTATTTACCATTATAATACTAAGGAAAGCACTAAAGAGAGAAATAACTATTTTGTTAATTCTATAATTACATAAAATTATCAAAAATATGCTAATACTAAAGCTTGTTATTTAAATTTTAATGGTAAGAAGTTTGTTATGGAATAAAAATGATATATCACAGAGCTCATTAAAGGATAAAAGTAAAATAATATAAGCCAAAGAGCAAGAGTGTTGTTTTTTTTTTACTTCATACTTTAGATATCAGTTAGCACTATAGCTATATGACTTACCTAAAATTAATGAGTCTATAGTATATACATTGCACCAAGCTTTGTTTTTAATGAGGCTCCATTTGTGGGATCTCATAATCGCAGGTGCATTTGAGTTTCATATATAATTGACTTATTGAGCATGCAATTTTTTTTTTTGTCTTTACAAGAAACTTGTTTTGGGGAAATTTGCTTAATGGGGCATATTGTTCACAAATGTAAGGTTATGGGACTAATTACTGAAAACATCTGGTGGTAGGCAGCTAAATAAAACTTAGGGTTCCATCTGTCCACAGAAGATATTACCTCAGTTTAAGGGGCATTGGATGAGGTTGCAGTTGAGCCCATACTACTAAAGATCAATATTCATGACCTGGTCATGGGATACAGCGAGATCTGTATGAACCATTCCTTGTGATGGTTTACATCTATTAACTACATTACTTTTATTTTCAAATTTCACTTTGGCTTAAATGTCTATTCTTATGTGTAGTTCTGGAGAAATTCCAAGTTAGATAATGCATACATCAGAAAAATAAAGTGTGGTGGGAATAGAAAATTGAACATAGGTAGAGGTAAAAATGAACTGGAGCCATTCTTGTTTAACAAATATTTGCTGGACTCTTTTTCTTTTTAATTAATTAATTTTAATGGGGTGACATTGATCAATCAGGGTACATAGGTTCAGAGAAAACATCCCCAGGTTATTTTGACATTTGATTATGTTGCATACCCATCACCCAAAGTCAAATTGTCTTCAGTCACCTTCTATCTGGTTTTCTTTGTGCCCCTCCCCTGCCCCCATCTACTCCCCTTTCCTACTCCCCCTTTCCATCCTCCCCCCACCCCGGTAAACACCACACTCTTGTCCATGTCCCTGAGTCTCACTTTTATGTCCCACCTAGGTATGGAATTATACAGTTCTTAGTATTTTCCTGATTTACTTATTTCACTCAGTATAATGTTATCAAGGTCCATCCATGTTGTTGTAAATCAGGGGTCAGGAACCTTTTGGCTAAGAGAGCCATGAATGCCACATATTTTAAAATGTAATTCCATGAGAGCCATACAGCAACCCGTGTACATTACACATTATCCAATAAAAATTTGATGTTGTCCCAGAGGACAACTATGATTGGCTCCAGCCACCCTCAACCATGAACATGAGCAGTAGGAAATGGATTGTAATACATGAGAATGTTTTATATTTTTAATGGTATTTTTTTTATTAAAGATTTGTCTGCAAGCCAGATGCAGCCATCAAAAAAGCCACATCTGACTCCTGAGCCATAGGTTCCCGACCCCTGTTGTAAATGATCCAATGTCATCATTTCTTATGACTGAGTAGTATTCTGTAGTATATATGTACCACATCTTCTTTATCCAGTCACCTATTGAAGGACTTTTTGGTTGTTTCCATGTCTTGGCCACTGTGAACAATACTGCAATGAACATGGGGCTGGATGTGTCTTTATGTACCAATGTTTTTGAGTTTTGGGGATATATACCCAGTAGAGGGATTGCTGGATTGCTGGGTTATATGGTAGTTCTATTTTTAATTTTTTGAGGAACCACCATACTTTCTTCCATAATGGTCGTACTACTTTACATTTCCACCAAGAGTGAATGAGGGGTCCTTTCTCTCCACAGCCTCTTCAACACTTGTTATTACCTGCCTTGTTGATAAAAGCTAATCTAACAGGTGTGAGGTGGTATCTCATTGTGGTTTTGATTTGCATTTCTCTAATAGCTAATGAAGATGAGCATCTTTTCATATATCTGTTGGCCATTTGTATTTCCTCGTGGGAGAAGTGTCTGTTCATGTCCTCTTCCCATTTTTTTATTGGATTGTTTGTTTGTTATTGAGTTTTATGAGTTCTTTATATATTTTGGATACTAGGCCCTTGACAATATTACTCCAAGTAGTATTACCAAATTACTTAAGACTGCCTTAAAATTGCTATCAATCCCTGAATCTATTTGGTTAAAATATTTAATCAGCTCTGAATTTACTTGCAGCCTTTTCTCATTATATTACACTTAAATATTTTGTCATATATATTTTCCTGATATCAAGAAAATTGAATCCTATACATTCCCTGATATATTGATCCAGTTTTGGCATAGGTTGTTTTAAATCCTTCCTCTGCAGTCGTATAATATCTGCTGCTTTCTTTTCTAAGCGCTCACAGACGTATCAGACTGATGCAGATTTAATATTCCATCCTCCCTTAACCCTCCAAGGGACAAATGTATGTTAATAACTCATAATACTTAAAACCCATCTTCTCTTGTGTCGCAGTATTTAGATAAAAAAAAAATTGCTCCTTTATCGTTTTACGTCGCTTTTGCCACTTTATGTTTTTCTACAAAGATGACTGAAAATAACTTACAGACCAGTCATGAGGTAAGTTATTGGGGTAGGGGCGCTGGTAGTTACGTGCTTCTAAATAAATAACAAGCTTACTTCTCCATACTCTGTCTTCCTGAGTCGTCATGATTGGATTTCCTTTTGTCTTCGGCTGCAGCCTCACTTGTCCCTGACTTTTCACCCTTCACTGAATCATTGTATGTATCAACTACCTAAGCCACACTGGACAATTATAAGAAATAAAGCCTTCAATATTTTATCTGGAGAATAAAGCCTTCTAAGACAGCAATTGCACATATTTTCTCATTCAAAGCTCTGAGAAATCATAAACTGTAATAATTGCAATGACTGAAATAAAAGATACTGACAACAGCGAGTGCTAGAGATGATGAGAGCTGCTGAAACTCTCACACACGGCTGTTGCGGGAGCGCAAAATGCCCCAGCTACTGGAAGAGTGAGCCTGCTTCCTGTGTCGTTGACAAGACCACACACAGGTTTTTGTATTTTTTTATTTTATTTTAATGAAACGAATTAGGTTCCCTTCAAAACACAACTCCTGTTTCTGTTTTCTCACCCCAAATTAACTGATCATTTAGAATAGCCCATTTATGAGTACAACGTGAAATAGGTCAGCTCTGCTGTTGAATAGCCTCCTGAGAGCTCAGTGAAAATAGAGATAAACTTTGGTATTCATTTGTCGGAGTCGCATTGATAACAAAGGCAACAAGATGAATGCGGACGATGTAACACTGTTGAAAACTAAACCGACTCCACTGAATAAAGTTGATTATTTTTAGGAGCCAGTAGTTCCGAAGGGGAGTGTGTTTAGAATATAAAGGGAAAGACACCGCAAATCTCATTTAGTGTCAAATGGAAGTAGCGTGAGGTCACTGGCTGAGCATGGAAAACGATAAACGCAGAATGTGCCCTTTCAAAATATACCAAGAATTTTCTTACATGTAGAAAATTTAACAGCTTAAGGAAAGTGTTAATAGGGTCACAGTATAAGTAACAAGAATAAACAGTTTTGAAAGATTCTAATAAGTGGCACATATACACTGTGGAATACTACTCAGCCATAAGAAATGATGACTGGATCATTTACAGCAAAATGGTGGGATCTTGATAACATTATACGAAGTGAAATAAGTAAATCAGAAAAAACCAGGAACTGCATTATTCCATACGTAGGTGGGACATAAAAGTGAAACTAAGAGACATTGATAAGAGTGTGGTGGTTACGGGGGGAGGGAGGAAAGGGAGAGGGAAAGGGGTAGGGGGAGGGGCACAAAGAAAACTTTGTGACAGAGGACAATCTGACTTTGGGTGATGGGTATGCAACATAATTGAAAGACAAGATAACCTGGACTTGTTGATCTTTGAATATATGTAACCTGATTTATTGATGTCACCCCATTAAAAAAATAAAATTATAATTAAAAAAAAGATTCTAATAAGTGTTTCAAAGCAAGAACATCATGTGGTAGTGGAAATGACTTAATAATGATTATGATCTTAAATGGGTTTTCTGGCCTCCTCTCATTCTATCTTTTATCATGCCTCTTTTCCCCTCATCATTTTATAATGTTTATGGTAACACAAGGAAAGCTTTTCCATGTCAGAACATCAATAAATCTAAATTATATATTTTTTCTGTTGTGGCAGACGTATTCAAGGTAATCAAAATAAGGACGTATTATTTAGCATAATTGAGCATTCACATATGGATATATATTTCAAGAAACACAAAGCTGTATAGCATACTACATAGTGCCCAGGAGTTTTGGCACAAAGCCATGGGAGGCACAGTTAGAAAGTTGAACTTCTTTCCCAGCTTACTGTGTCTGCCCCTCCCACCCCCACCCGCCGCAGAGCTCGGGCTCTTCCCTCTGCACCTGCCATTGGGCTTATGCCCACCACAGTCCTGAGTGCTGTCTCCTCTGCTGACAAGGAGGATACTAAAACTTATTCCAGTGTCGCCACAGTCCTCTGTCGTCCTTGGTCCTTCCATCCCCTTGTAAATATATTTCTGAAGGTATTAAAGTAACAATCTGCTTTATTCCATTTAATATGTATCTACTTTGTTAGGACAGGTAGTTAACATGTAGAAGAACTTGATTTAAACTTGAAAAATTAATCGAGTCCATATTGTATCACTTTCAGTGTGAGTCCATAACGTTCCTTTTATTATTATGAGTTATTTTAAATGTTTGAGCGCAGAGTGGTGCAGTGGTATTAAAGATACACTTTATGAAATTAGAAATACATTGATGAGTGGGTACAAGGACAGTGTGTCTGGAGGATGGAAGTGTATTTAGCATGTCACCCTTTGGGACTCCTGGAAATGATGGCCAGCTGGGTGCAGAACGGTTATAAGAGGGAGAGTGCTTTGGAGAGGTACACAGGTAAGAGAATGAAGAAGATATGCAGACAGGCCTATGGAGGGGAAGACACTGGCTCTTAATTCCCTGCAGTTAGGCCTCAGTTTGTCCTACCAGCAGGATGTCAGGGACCCAACTGCTGCAGAGAGTTCAGCATTAGTTCAAAGTTTCCTGGGAAACAGAGAAGCATCTGAGTGAAGAGCAGGGACTCTGGAGCCTGGCGACAGGAACTGATTCTCAGGCAAGCTTTTCCCAGCTGGATGATTTGGGCAAGGACATAAGTATCTCTGTGTTTGAGTTTCCTAACTATAAAATGGGCATATTGATAATACTTGCCTTGTTGAATTATTTTGATCACTAAGTGAGTTACCGTAAATGAAATTCTTAGCACATATTATTAAACACTACCGATATGCTAGCTACTGTTATCAGTAGTAATAGTAGTATTTATTACTGTTCTAATGGGAGAACCACCAGAAAAGATTTATTCAGACCGTAATTTTTATTAGATGGTGATCACTCAAGGTAACATTTAATTCTAGTATCTTAAGGTTATTAAGCATTATCATTTGATTTATTGGCATGAGCAGGTGCTCTCACATGTCATGACATTCACAGGACTGCTGCTGGGTGATAAGCACAATTAAATTACCCATAGCATCTGGCCCTGTAACCAGTCACTGACAGGACATTAAGGTTTTATATTTGTTCTCTCTTAGTTTTCAGACATTCCAACAGCTCATTAATTCTGGTAACAATAAACTATTCTAGTTGTGAATGTTTTATATGAACATAAAAATGAATAATGATTAATGCATCCCATTAATTCTATTATGTTACAGTGTTATTTATTGAAAATATACATGAAAAAATATTTGGACACTAGAATATACATCTTTATTAAAGTTTTTAATTTTCCCCAAGTTAACTTACAAATGTAAAGCATTCAAATGAAAATAATCAAGATAGGACCAAAAAAAAAAAAAAGAAAGAAAGAAAGAAGAGAGAGAGAAAAAACTCATGGACACAGACAGCAGTGTGGTAATTGCTGGAGGTGGGGGGTGACTTGAAATAGGATGAGGGGATAAATGGTGATGGACAGAGACTTGAATTTGGGGTGAATACATAATACAGTGTACAGAGATGTGTTGTAGATTTGTGTATCTGACACCTGTATGATTTTGTTAGCTGATATTACCCCCCAAAAATTCACTTAAAAATGAAAATACTAATGGATATTTAACAACTTGATGAATTATTTTCAAAATAATATAATTTAATAAAAAGCCAAGAGAATTGTAATATGTGTTACATCAAAAATTACAGGCATAGTAACTAATACAGTTTGGTATTAAAAAGATCAAAAGCATTAAATAGAACGGGATAGGAAATCAAAAAAGTTACCATGTACCTAAAGTAGTAAAATATAAGATAAAAATACCCTCCAAATCAATGGGTACATGAGAGGGGTAATTCCTAAAATAAATGAGGTTGACTTAATTGTTCAACAGTTTAGCAACAAGAGTTAAATCTCCACATCTTTATCAATAAAACAACACATTAACCATAGAGTAACAAATGATTTAATTCAAAATTTGAAACAAATAATGGGGAAAAAAAGTATGCATTAGAATAGCTATCTAATCTTGTATGAAGAAAGTCTTCCATAGTATAGCGTACATCAACAGCTGCAGAGGAAAAGATTTATTGATTTACATGCATGAAAGTTGAAATTCTTCTGAAAGTCAATACTTCCATAAACAAAGCTGAATACTAATATCTGAATATTAGCAAAAGTACCATCTCTTTTGAGTTTAGTCTCTGAAGGAGGTTTTCATTAGGTGGCAGCAGTCCTCGTAGCCTCTCTGAGGATTGCCATCAGGGGTCTACACTCTCCTCAGTATCTTCTGGTTCTGAGTCCCACCTCTACATATTGGAATCTATTCTGTGATAGACAAACTGCGGGCAATATTGGAAAAATTGTATTGTAGTGCTTAGTGTTTCCCTATTTCTATATTAAAATGTAGTTATTGATATCTTCCCACTGAAATACACCATCTTGCTGTCTCTTTTCTCTTTAAGTTCTCTATTTCTTATTCCGTTTATTTTCCAATCCTGCCCTGTTTCATGAGCTGAGTACTTTTTAGTATTCCACTTTATCTCTTCTATTGCTTTTTTAAAGCTAATCTCCTTTTTCATTGTTCCACATGTCACTGAGGCTGTGTTCCTTTTTCATTCACCTAGTCTTCATTTCTCTCCGAGATTCACTTTGAATATTCTATACATATCATTTTAAGTTTACTGATATTTTCTTTTTTCAGGTGATAACACACCAATTAAATTCATTTATCAGTTTTGCACTTCAGGCATTAGATTTTTTAGTTCTAGTCATTTCATTATCTCTTTTTATCTGTTTTTTTTTTATTTTTATTTCTCAATTGAGATTTTCTTTTCTGTTTATTAATAATGCCCGTGTTTTATTTATATCCTTGAAAATTTTTATAATAAATTCTAATTTTGTCTGTAAATCCCAGCATTTGGGACAAATCTGGGTCTGTTTTTATTGACTGATTTTTTTCCTGATTAGGTACATATTTCCTCCTTCTTTGTACGTCTAGTAATTTTTTTCTTTCTTTTTTTCTTTTTCCAAGTGAAAGGAGAGGAGATAGAGAGATGGTTTCCTGCATGCGCTCCTACTGGATCTACCTGGCAACCCCATCTGGGGCTGATGCTCTGCCCATCTGGGGCCATGCTTGCCATGGAGCTATTTTTAGCTCCTGAGGCAGTGGCTCCATAGAGCCATGCTCAGCACCTGGGGCTGATGTACTCAGTTCAGTTGAGCTATGGCTGTGGGAGGAGAAAAGAGAAAAAAGAGAAGGAGGCAGAGCAGGGGTAGAGAAGGAGATGCTTCTCCTGTGTGCCCTGACTGAGACTCAAACCCAAGACATCCTCATACCAGGTCGACATTCTACCACTGAGCCAACTGGCCAGGCTAGATACTTTTTAAGATGCTAGATTTTGTTATCTAAATTTAAAGACTGCTGCTGATGTTTTGGAAAAGGAAGTGGATTCATCAGCATATCAGCTAGATCCTGTTTAGGCTTCATTTTAGACCTGCTAGATGGATCTTGAGAAGCCCTTTTCCAGGAGTAGGGTAACTTGCTCTGTGGTCACAACTCAGTGCTCACAGTGCCCAGAGAAGTATATGTCTTCACTCTAATTGGTAGGAGTTCTATAATCTTGGTAATCTTAGTTCTGTTTATACATTCACTGTCACTCAAATTCTATCAACCCTCCCATTCCCCACCCTTTATACTTCTAAAGCTTGATCAATCTTTTCTGTGCACACCAACACGTCTGGGCTCTGTTTCTCTTACTTTGATTTGAAGATGATCCCCAAAAATATATTTGAAATAAGTGAGAGTCACTCTGTTGTTCCTTCTCTCAGGGATCACTATTCTGTTCTGCCTTTTGCCGAATACCTGAAAAATAATCACACCATATCTTGTGGCAATTTTCTAATTGTTTTAGTGGGAGAATAAGTTCAATACTCTGGCTTTTGAGAGGTGTGTTCTCAATAGATTTGTTAACTAATAATCTATTTGCATTATTTTTAATGTAGTGGCAGGATTATATATCCTGACCTGCTTAGAAACAGACCTGACAATATAATTTCCATTGGCCAATAAAATTAAAAATGATGTGTTACTTCCAAATGAAAGTTAAAAGACAGTGCTCAGTTTGCCATATCATTTTCTCTTGTTACAACCTTGAAAGCATGTGTTGAGAAAAAGACTTCATCACGTGGGATCCTGACTAATTACAATGACAAAGCACCCTGCTGACTCAAGATGGAAATGAACATTGAGTAAGAAAGGAATCTTTGCTGGGCTAAGCCTCAAATTTGAGCAATTGTTTTATTGCATCATAAACTAGATCATTCTTTCTGATAGAACTTTAAGCCAAGTACAGTAGCTGGTCTTGTATCAGAAACCCAAGTCTGTTTGATGCTTTCTTTTGGTATCAGAAATAGTGCCTTTTAAGTGCAATTTAAAAATGCTATGAAATCATAAAAAATAGTAATTAGCTATAGCAAATTAATAATAATACACAGTTGCTTAATACTAATAGAAATTATTATGATCAGATTATAACAACTATATTATAACAAGGTTTCTTAATTTATTTTTTTCTAGACATTTATTTATAAAACTAAAGACATTGCCATTAAATAAAATTCATTGTCAATAGACAATAATTCCATTACTTAAAAGAAATATGCAGCTATCTGTATGTAAACTCTAAATGTTAATAGAACACCTTAAATATTACTAAAGTGCATAAAATATACTGTAAGTAAATATATAAAGAGTTACTCTGTATATATTGTCAAGAATACAGTTGTCTAGAATGGTTTCTATGTAAATTCTCTTACATTAAAAAAGTAAACACATGTACTGTGAAGATGACTCAGTGTGATCTGTAGATGATAAATTAATTGCCAAAATAGGATGTTTTTGAAAATAGAAACAAATATTTATAATATCTGGCAGGGAACTTATACTTAATTGGTACCCATGAGATTGCATTATTAGTTGAATACATCAGCAAATTATACTATCACAACTAAACAAGTTGTATTGCAGATTATTTAGAGGAAATATGATAAAGTATATTAGAATACTGTAACAGCCTATTTTTTGCTTGTTTTTGATATGTAGTATCCTGACGATGTTAATTACTATTTAAAGGAAAATGCACATTAGAAAGGAGAAAAAAGTATGAAGAACTTATACAAAAGTAGACTGATGGGTGTGTTACAATGTGGCAGAAACTCAGGGCAAGCTGGTGATTAAACTAAATTAGAAGTTAAAGAAGGAAAGATAACCAGAAGACACTAAATTTTTTTCTTCTTTTTGTCTTACCAGAAATGCAGTTGTCACTAATCTTCTCATTACTTAAGTGTTCATTGATTCTACTCTGATATAATAATTCCATCAGATAACATTTGTTCAACAAATGTGATATGCCTTGCTTCAGTTTCAGTTTTATGAATTGAAGGAGCATGAATACCTATGAAATGAAAATAATTTTGGGGGAATACTGTCTCATCCACCAACTTTGTTCCATGCACAACTCTGAAATGCAGTAATTTTAAGTTTGTATACTATGTAAAAAAACAACATTTAGCATGTATGTTGTTTGATTGGGACTCTTACAAAGAATAATAGGTCAAGATTTCTGTTTTCACTTCTCTTAGACAACATGGTCAGTCAAAGTGACATTAAGCAACAGATTTTACCTGATTTTATCAAAGTTCATAGAGCTCAGGCCCAGGAAAAAGTAGCAAGTAGCATAGTAGTTTATGAAAAGGTTGGCTAGGTAGTCTATAAGTATCACTATTGTTATTATGGTTGTTATATTATTATTATGAAACACCAAACATACAAGAATACAAGTGTAAAAGATTATATTGAATAACATTAAAGCCAGGTTTAAAAATATTTCAATAGAAATTTAGTTTTCCCAATATAAAATGCGATAAGAGAAAAATTTGCTTGAGTATTCTTCAGAAAATTCTAGAATATATGTACATATGTTCTAGGATTTTTTATATATATAGGATTATATACATATGAAACTAATGACTTTTTTGGTGGATAGATGCAGTAGTATCTATTTGAAGAAAAAAAGAGAGAAAGAAATAGAAATAAATGAATATACAGAAACATAAAAAAGAAAAGAAAGAATTAAAAACTGCAACTAAAAGACAATACTACGATAAAATATGAACCACTTTAGAGAGAGAGTTAGCCCCACTTGCCCTGTGGACTATAAATGATACAACCAATTTGGTAGGCAATTTCATTTTTTTTTTTGTGACAGGGACAGAGAGAGACAGAGAGAGGGACAGATAGGGACAGACAGGCAGGTAGGGAGAGAGATGAGAAGCATCAATTCTTCATTGCAGCACCTTTGTTGTTCATTGATTGCTTTCTCATGTGTGCCTTGACCTGGAGGCTACAGCAGATAGAGTGGCTCCCTTGCTCAAGCCAGTGACCTTAGGCTCAAGCTGGTGAGCCTTGCTCAAATCAAATGAGCCCACGCTCAAGTTGGCAACCTCCGGGTTTCATACCTGGGTCTTCTGTGTCCCAGTCCGATGCTCTATCCACTGCGCCACCGCCTGATCAGGTGTCAATTTCTTATTATCTACTAACTTTCAAGTACATTCTCTACTATCTCACACCTAAAGTATAAGCCTTAGAAAATGTTTGACCAAAAATAGAAGGAATCTTGTACAAAAACATTTATAGCATCATTGTTACTGATTCTGATATCCCAGAAACAACCTAAAAGATTATCAGTGGAAAATAGATAACTACCTGGTGATATATCCATATGATAGGATAAAACAGGGAAGATGAAGAAAAAAGAACTACATGTATTGAAGTAGATGAGGCTAACAAATTTAATACCACATGAAAAAAACCCAGTCACTAAACAATACAGGCAATATAAAGGGGCAGGGTGTTTGGCATGTACACATACATAATTCAACACATGCCAAACTTAAAAAATGTTCTAAGGATACCTTCATAACAGGAAAGCTATAAAATGGGACTAATAAAAACTCATTGCAGAATAGTGTTGACATTTGGAGCTCACCCAAGGGGGAAGGGACATGTGATGAAGGAAAAGTTACACTGATAGTTTCGTCTATGCTGGTGCTAATAGCGATTTATTTGTCTGGGTGGTTCGTAACACTATATAATCTTTATATGTGTCAGTTTTCCATAACTTTGAAAAGAGGATGGGATGAGAATCAATAGTATGTGATCGTAGGGATAGTACAGAATTGCGAGGGAGTGATAAACAAGGCCCAGAAGCACAAATGACAGAGAGAAGTGGAATTTATTTCAGTTTAAAAACAAACATTTATGGAGGATTTATTATGCATTGGTCTAGATGTGGGGTGAAGCCTCAGGTAGTGAAACAATGGAGAATGTAACCCCAGAGTTCCTGTAGCTCCCTTACTTGCTGGAGGGAAAGCGACTCCTCCAATTCCCAGGTGGGACTGTGTGTGAGCCTGAGGGTTAGGGGCATGAGGTTAAATTGACCTCTGTTAGGATCCTATGAAAATTGCAAATTCCAGACAGGCCTCCTAGCCTCTCCTTCATTCTGCTTTTCTCCCCTCCACTACCACAATTATGCTCAGAGTACACATCATCAGTGAGTTTTCAATGATATACAAAGTGTGAAATACAATAAAGTATAGTATTTGTTTATGTCTATGTATCATGAAAGCAGCTTCATTTATTTGTTTCAAACTTTGTATTGTGTTTTGGCCCATGATAATCCTAAATCAGGAATTTCAGAACCCTGAATTTAGTTGAGTGTATTGAATCTTGTTTTTGTTTTCCTCATGGTAATTTCCAGTCACTTTAATAACACTCTTTTTCAAGACCTAGAAAGTACTGACAGACATATATAACTGGAGTAATACAGACAAAAAATCTATATGATGTGCTTGAAGAAAATACACAAGAGATAACCAGACATATTTATTTTACTTTCTTTTTTTAATGTTTATTTTATTGATTTTAGAGATAGAGGAAAGGAGAGAGAGAGAGACAGGAACATCAATCTGTATATGCTCTGACCAGAGAACAGGTAACCTCTGCTTCTCTGGATGATGCTTTAACTAACCTAGCTATCTGGTGAGGGCAGCCATATTTATTTTGATCTTTGCCTTGTTTTTCTTTAAATCAGTACTAAATAGTACCAAAAGACCCTGTGCTCATATATTGTTTTAGCCCCTTTGGAGATGTTTATTGAAGAAAATTCTCAAATTCATGTGTTTGACAATGTGGAAGATGCCAAGACAGTACATAAATTATTTGAGCCTCTCTACTTGCCATTAACATGCACCTTTGGCTACTGACTATAAGAAATGCAGAGGTATTAAAAAGGCAATGGAACAGTCTCTGAGGAGAACAGAAGTTAGATTCATTATTATTTTGTTTTGTTTCTTTAAGAAGAATTTTTAGAACACCACTGAATGAGAGATAATATTTAAATATGTATTGAACTCTTCAAACCTTTTATGGAACCTATTATTTTGCTTCTGTATTTTCATTCTCTTTCCAGCCAGTCCTCTCTTGTTCTATCCCTGACTGCTCTTTGTTTCATTTTGAAGTTGCTGACATAAATCTCTTCAGAGATATACCCGAGGAAACATTTAGTTTTCATACTTTAGTTAGTGAGTTGGTGTTTAAGATAACGAATAAAATATAGAACTGCCAGAATAACTTCATCTCCTATGATATATAGAAAGGAAACTGAGTTCCTTACCCAGAGTCATCAGGCATATTGCTCTCAGGAACCGTAGGAGCCTCACTAGTTCAGATACAATTGAACTGAACATTACCTCCCCTCTCTACGACTGGGCTTTCAGTTGACCCAGCTTGAGAATATGTGATGCCAATAATATGCAAAACAGAATCAGACAACACAAAGCATGTTAAGACTAATACATTTTAGTTTCATATAGCCTAATATACTAACTATAAACATAAGCATTCACAACAATGAAATACATGCTCAATTACATATATTTACTGCTTTCCATTTGCAAAAAAAAGTAATGTACAGAAGCACACTACATTCAAAATTATTTTCTAATTTAAAATGTTTACTTGCTATTAATGCATTGCTAATTGCTTGCAATTTTGCCTTCTGTAATTACACTAATATGTTGAATAAAGTGCAGTGTGCAATAATAATTTGTATATTTTAATTGAATGATTCTGACACATTTATGTATAACCTAGATATATCTTTCTATTCCAAGTATATTTTCTTGTGTGCTTTACTTATTTCAATTTAATGAATTAAGATTTCAACTCACCTTGCCATACCTAGACATTTTACTCACATTTCTATTGTTTTATGACACACAGTATACAATTTTTATGTTAATAAAGTATCTCCCATATAATGACATTAAGTATTATGCCAAGAAAAGTTTTGCTAGTGTGTATGTGCACTGCTCATAAAAATTAGAGGATATTTTATAGCTTCATATTCATTTTGAAATATCCCCTAATTTTTGTGAGCAATATATATTGTTTGTGTATGTATGTATGTATGTATGTATGTGTATATAATGTGTAGTGTGTAGTATCTAATACACCTAAGTATCATTAAAGTCAATGATATATTATGCAGATTGATTTACCTAATAATGAAGTACATTTGAATAAAACAGCATAATATCTATGTTAATGTGTTAGGTGTATAATATCTATAATATCTTTTAGGCAGTTCAGATTTAATGTGTGCCTGAGTTCCTTGAAGAGAGATTGAAACAGAGTCCTCAAGACACAGAATTCACATTTATTAAATAAACGCATTGAACTCAAACAGTTTTCTGAACATCACCCAGTTGAATTATTATGTTCAAAGATTAAAATAACACTATAGCAGGGTTAGACCATAATCAGAAGAAAACACACTCAACTGAATACAAGCTTCTGAAATCACTTTTGCAAGACCAAATGCAATGACTATTACCAAAGACAGGGACTCTTTCATGGTTTTTCCAGTATTGCCATTAAATTCCATAAGGAAGATTCTTTGCTTAAAAAAATAAAAGAGAAAATAACTATTTTAAAATACAATTCATGCACTTTTAAACTTGAGAGCCACAAGATCAACACCAGTTTTATCTTAGTGTCCTAACAGTAATTGTTCTAACAGCGTTATCCTAACAGCTTTTCAAATTGACCTGAAAACATGTATGTAGTTACAAAATATAAAGAAATATACATACATATTTTTTTTTTCAGAGAATCATCCCACGTGTTATCAGGGTTTACAATGTACTTTTTCTTCTTGTTAAGTGCTCCTCAGAAGCTATGATGATGGCAAGGTATAAGTTACTGAAGCTGGTAAGATAGGGTTGGGAATGAGGCTGAGGTGGGCGTGAGTACTGAGGAAAGGGAAAGAAAGCTTAAGTCTAGAATTTAATCAGTGAATATTCTTCTGCTAAG
This sequence comes from Saccopteryx bilineata, assembly GCF_036850765.1. Taxonomy (NCBI): domain Eukaryota; kingdom Metazoa; phylum Chordata; class Mammalia; order Chiroptera; family Emballonuridae; genus Saccopteryx; species Saccopteryx bilineata. The sequence goes on from NC_089495.1 coordinate 19,948,345, forward strand.
GACCCACTAGAAAGCAGACATGATTTTAGATTTGGAGGACAGTTTGGAATACAAAGATGATCTCATGTTTGAATTCCAGAGGGTAGTTAGTATATTTAACAAAAAAAAAAAGGCAGAATATTTTCTTAGTCCAGGCTGCTATAATACAATACTGTAGGCTTGGTGGTTAAACAACATAAATGTGTTTCTCACAATTATGGAGGCTGAGAAGTCCAACATCGAAGTGCCAACTGATCCAGTGTCTGGTGAGAAACTTCTCACAGACAGCCAACTTATCACTGTGTCCTTACTTGGCAGATTGCAGAGACAGAGAAAGCAAGTTTACTTAGTCTTTTTATAAGGGCACTAATCCCATTCACAAGGACTCCATCCACCCTCATGACCTAATTACCTTTTAAAGGTATGCCCAACCATCAGGCTCAGCATTACTCTACTAAACTAGACCGCCTATTGAAAAGTATAACGATTACAAATTTCATTCAGAGGTAAAACACGCTGCAGAAGTAAATTATATAGTATATGAACATCACTTATCTTTCTAAAAAATACATATGAATGGTTTCCTGCATACCAGTTTCATTTTTAAACCTTTCCTCTGACCATAGGAGCTGATGCTGTGGAGGCTCAGTGTAAAAGATTTGAAGTGAGAGCGAGTGAAGATGGCAGGGTGCTGTTTTCTGCAGATGAAGATGAGATTACCATTGGGGCTGAAAAGCTGAAAGTTACAGGTACTGTAGATTGAGGTTTTGGAACATTGTTTACTTCTTGAAACAATATGCAACTGAAAAAAAAAATCTACTTTATAAGATGTGTGATCCCCATGTCTAAAATTGAGTCTCACATAATACCTTGATATCACAACACTTGATTTTCCAACTGTCTTCAAGTAAAAGGCACTGGTTATAGATGTAGAAGTGAATGTAAATAGTAAGTTTAATGTATAAATAAATAAAGCTGTCAGGCTCAGGGAGGGATAGGTGAAGGAAAATGGGTATGAATGGTGGAAAATAAAATACAGGGCAAACACTAAATAAAGCTATGTAATGGTGATAGTGAAGTGTATAGATAATATTTAAAAGTAGAAGAGCTAAAATGTAAATATAACTTTAAAATGAAGAGGGAATATGTTATAATATAAGTAAACTAAAGTACATTCTTTAGGGCTCATAAGTATCTTCAAAAAGACATATATATATATATATAGACATATATACATATAAAAGATTATATGTATCTGTATATATGTATATATGATGCTAATCCAATGTAATAGGAAATAGTGCTAATCCAATGTAATAGGAAATGAAGAAAATCTTTTGTGACAGCATGGATGGACATGGAGATTATTATGCCAAGTGAAATAAGCCAGTCAAAGAAATACAAGTACTGTATGATATCACTTATATGTGGAATTTAATGAACAAGACGTACTAACAAAAAAAATAGAAACAGACTCAAAGATACTGAGAATAGACTGACTCCTGTCAGAGAGGAAAAGGGTTGATGGCTGGGTAAAAGGTGAAGGGATTAAGCAAAGAAAAAAAAAAAACCCTCATAGACACAGACAATAGTATGGAGATTACAAGAGAAAAAGAAAATGGAGAGAGGTAGAAGAGAGTAACATTGTTATAAATGGTGATGGATGGAGACTTGACTTGGGTCGTGAACACACAGTACAATATACAGGTGATGTATTGTATAATTGTATACCTGGAATCTATAGAATGTTATTAACCACTGTCACTCCAATAAATTCAATTTTAAAAAAATCTTCTCATTTTAATTACAAAATATGTAATATCTACCATAAGCTTTTGAGCACTATGATTGATTTTTAGCCATTTTTGACTCCTACTGAATACCCTGTACATTGGTTAACAAACTATCTAATAAACTTCTTTAAAATAAGAGAAAAAATAAATAGTGCTAATGACACACTATTTAGAAGTCACTAAAATCATTATTCTTATATTAATGAGTTACATAAGTCAATTAACAACTGAAGTTGAAAAGCAGGAGCAAAAACAAAACAAAGTTGAAGGCATGATTGGGAATGGGGAAGAATTTTATGAAAACAATTTTAAGCACAATTTCTATTGAATTATTTAAATCACAACAATAATGCCTAGTATAATATTTTTAAATAGCCAAAAAAAGGACTACATTACTTTTAAAAAAGAAGAAAGTAAAATATGTTTGAATGTTTCCCAAATCTAAGTTTGGAAACAGTTCATGGGATATCTATCATATCTAGTTAAGTTCAACTGAGTTCTCTGGGCTCTGTGAGAACAGTTAGCATGATAATTGGCCTCTGCAGTCCATGTCTTTTTGAGTTGAATCCTGCCTCTACTAGTCAATATTGTAATTATGCCTCTAATTTTCTTCATCTAAGTGATAATGGTAAATTTATTGTTCAATTACAAGAGTGCACGTGGGTGTATAAAAATGCATGCCAATGTGCACCTGTGTATGTTTTCCACACAAAATGGGGACATTAAAAGGTTAGCTCTTTCTTCTTATTAATAAAGATAAAAATAATATTATAAAAGTCTCAGACATGAGTGCCTGACTGAATTTAAAGAAAGATGTATTATTAAATAGTAATAAATTTCAACAGGGATTGTTGTATAGAGATCCTCAGTGGGCGTCCCTGGACATGGTCACAACCCACTACAACCGTCCCTACTGACCCCATGTCTTCCTGTCTTTTGTGAGAGTGTCTTGCTGAGTAGCTGGAGCCTGTAACATCGGGTTGGTGTTTGGGGGGGGGGGGAATCCCATGACTGTCCACCTGCTTCATTTTTCATTTTTTCTTAAAACTTCTCAGAAGGGTCAGGAAAGAAGGTATGCATGTGAGGCAAAAATTGACCAAATTGATTTTCCTAAGTCCTGTGATGATAAGAAAGGGGACAATAAAAAAAAAGCAAAAGGATTATTGTTGGAATAGAACACAGACAAATCAGAAATGACATTGACTTTAGAGCCCTTTGTGCTAACATTTGAGTTGCTGGTTGGTGGGAAAGTGGGGGATGTGGGTAGAAATGCACCCTAAGGTATTGGGAAGATATGATTTTAATATTTAACAATCTTTGTATCTTGGTAGTAGTGCTTACTGGTTATCAGTTTTGATACCAACATAATCCTGAGATAGCAGTTAAACTATTATGTAATTACCCCAGATTATGTTATCAATATTCAGATATTCCCATGGGTTACTTTGTATTCATAAGTAAAGGAAAGTTCTAGAGTTTTTGACAGCTGTTAAGATTCATGGAATTTTACCTTTCTCTGGTCTTTATAGTACCTTGACTTGTCTCAAAACAACTGCAGTGAAGTGCTATCATCACAAAATTAGATACATTAACTAGTTTTTTAAATTTTTTTCTATGAGGTAGGTGGATACTCAACTTTATTTTCTTCATTTTCTTGGTATGCTGGCTGCTGTCCTTGGATGTAATTTGAGCTATTAGTCAGGGGATAAGGTGCTCCCTGAGAAATCTAAGTTTTTTCTGCTTTTCGATTAACTGCCTTGGGGAAGTTATCTCTGCTAATTTGTTCATTTTGTGTGTCTCTCTCCCTCTCCTTCTGTGGATTTGTGAATGAGTGTTTGACACATGCCTGGCATGTAGATAGATAAATACATTTATCTTACTCTGGCTCTGTTTTTCCATTTCTTTATCTCAAAAATAGATAACTTTGAGTTTATTCTTCACATACTTTTGAATGATTTATATTTTTTAATTATCTCAGAAAATTAACCAGTTTTACAATAGATTTATGTACCATATAATTGCAGAAGATACTAAATACCACAATAATATATAATTTGAGGCCATAATTGCTGAATCCAAACATATTTTTGCACTTAGGATGAAGGACTGCACGTGCCTAGAGCAAATAGCCTGATGTGGGTATGCAGGTGACTCCATATTGTTAACAAATGCATGCTGTTAGGGAGCGTTTTAACTGATAAGAATCCCCCTGTATTCAAACACATTTCTGCTTCTCACAGACACAAACATACATCCATGTACATGTACTCTCAAATGCCCCCTAGGTCCTTACTCCTTTACTAGAATATTGCATATTAGCTTTATAGTAGCTCTTTTCCTTTCTGTGATACTTCTAAAATAAAGAAAAACAAAGATATCAAAGACAAATACAATGTAAAATTTTACATACTTAGAGGAGAAATTTATGCATAGTGTAGAATACAATGTGGGGGAGCCGGGATTGATTAGTAACCCCACATTACTTGAAAGCAGTGTTTGAATCAGTTGACACATAATGTTACAAAGAAACACTGACTCCAGGGCTCTTCATATAATTAGTTACCAGTGCTGACAAGGCTTCAAAGTTGCATGTCACAAGAGATCCCTGTGAGGTTTATTCCAGAGTTGTAAATCTGTGACACAAAAATAATATCTATTTAAGGAATATTCATAAGAATGAAAACGAATTCTTCCTAGCACTATCTTGACAAACAATGGCATTTTGGACAGGGACTTCAGTTTCAGAGAGACAAGAGTGGATACAGTGTGTCTATACACCTGAGGCAATATCATTCAGAACTAAAATTATTCATTGATCTAGTATCATTTAGGGTGTTTATATTTAACCTGTCTAAAAAGGAGCAGGAGTTTACCTGATACATTTAAATACTCTTAGTGTTCAGGAAGATAGAACAAAAATGGCGATTGATTACCTAACCACCACCACTCATCAATCCCCCATTACCATGATGAACAATCACGTGCTTAAAATTTGTAATTTTTTACTTTTGATATTACTTGACTTGCTTAATCATTGTTTGCTTAAATGTTAATTTGAATATGCTTATTTGACCTTAATACACCCTCTCTATCATTGGGTATAGGGGAGCTTTACACATTAGCTCACAGATGCATACTTGAAAACTTTATTTGCATTTTATTACCCCTAACATTGGCCCATGATATCATTTAATGCACTTATTGTTTGAGACCAAGTAAACAAATAAAAGATAGAAACCTTTATACTCAGAAGACTCTTAAATAGTGTTTCCAGGCAGGAACAATCAACTGCAATTTGTATTTTCATTTGTATTCCAAATTGTATATTCACTTGGAAAACAAAGTAAATGTATGAGTTATTTGACTTTATAAAGAGAAAAACTTCAGCCCTCTAAAATATCCCTTAATGTTAAATTAAAAGCTATTAGTTGGACTTCAACCTCTCTTTTTTGATTTTGAGAGAAAAGGAAAAAATAAAAAGAGCTAATTGTGTGAGCAGAAAGAATCTTTTTTTTTTCAAGCAGTTGAAATTAAAACTGGCAATCTGAAACAATAATGAATTCCAAACATTCATCCACCTTGTGTCCTGTTTTTGCTTAACAACCAACAGTATTACTCCTTTGTGCCTGTTCTTACTGAGTGATTGGGAAGATAGACAAGTTCTAAGGCTTGTTTGACAACAGAAGAAAGGATTTTCTGAAGAGTTGTCTTTTAAATTAAGCACCATGTTTCTGGGCTGAAATCAATATTTTCTGGTTTGTTTTTATTAGTCTTGTACATCCTTTATCTTGTCTGTTAAATTGACACACTGTCACGGGGTCAGCTTTGGAATCAAGCTTTCTATTATGTAGGACCATTGTTCCACCCACCTGTCTAAATGCCAAGAATGTGGTAGCACTCAGCCAGTAGGATAGAGCTCCTTGGTTCAAACAGCACATGAAGAAATGTGGTTATTTCAGGTGCTGAAAACAAAGCACTGTACAATCATTAATTTAGTGTGGTATTTCAAGTTCATAGACTAGGATAAATCATCAACTCACTCAACTAATTTTCTAGTTGTTTTTTAAACTTACTGAAGATACAGATTTTGGAGACAGTACAGGTTAGTACCACTCTACCTTACCCCCAAATGTCCAGGTAAAAACCGATTACGGGGTTTGAAGTATATAAATAATGAACTAGGCTGCACTGACAGTCTTCTTCCTGAGTTATTTTTCCAAGCTATCATTTAAATGTTCCTTACTTTTGTTAAAGAAAAACATGTATACATACGGTAATTGTATAGTAAAAATGTAAAACAAAAATGTCTTGAAACAGTCCCTTTTAAAAAGAGCTGTCCATGTTGAATTAACGTATCTGTGTAGTAGTTTTAAATTTCCATTGAAGTTTAAAATCTTCCTTATAGCTGTGGGACTTAAATCCCCCAAATATCTCAAAGATAGCATTTGAATTGTTTGATTTCTTATATATCATGACAAAGTTTAAAAAATACATTACTTATAGATTATGGTGTACTAGAATTGTGTGTAGTTTCTTTCTTCACTAGCTGGCTGTCAAGCAGGAGCTGGTATTTCTTCCTGGAGACTGTCAATATTCTTTCTCATGGTTTCCAAGAGTTTTGCCTCTAGAAACACTGTGTCGAGTCCCTCTCGTGATTCCAATATTTCCAGTATCTTTTTTGTTGTTGTTGGGTCTCTTTTATTTTCTTTTCTGCCAACAGCTGGAAAGAGATTATCTGCTTTGAATAGCATATGTGATTACATTGCCTTATCACATTATCCAGATACTAGATAATCCAGGATAATCTCCCTATTTTAAGGTCAGTTGATTAGTAACCCTCATCACATCTGTAAAATACCTTTTGTCATGTAGCATATTCACAGTCTCTAGGATGGAAGGAGTGAACATCTTTGTGTGTGGGGGGTCATTAGTCTGCCTGCTATACTTTATAAATTATTGAATCTCTTTAAGCCTATATTGTTGTTGTTTGTCTTGTTCAATGGAACATTAGAACAAATACCACATAGGATTTTGGTTAAGGTAAAAAGATTTATATGAAAATCACTTCAGAATAAGTGTGGCACAAATCTGATATTTAATAAATATCACCATATCACAATTTTTAAATATCATTAATGTTCTCCTGTTTGTTTGACATTTTTAAGGTAAATACTTGTAAAGGAAAGTAAAAGACATAGCACCATGGATGAAGGAAGAAAACAAAATTAGAGAGTTGAACATAGATGATGTGAAAATTGCATATTCAGTATTAAGATGAAAAATTTTATACTTTACTAGATATTTAGAGATATTTAAAGAGCTCTTGAGAAAATGTCAACAGAGGGATAAAAGATGGATAAGTAATACTAGTTATTTTTCCAAAACACAGGAGCTCAAACATATAAATTTTATTTTCTCTCATCTCAGAGTGCAGACATAGGCAGATACTGTGAGACATTCACTGATACAGGATCCTTAAAATTTTCAGATCTGCAATCTTTTCAATCAGGTAGTTGCCCTTCTGTATCATTCTGAGGCTGGCACATTCCATCATCTCTGCATTTCAGCATCGGAGAAGTTAGAGAAAGAAGTCAGAAGAAAGGGCTTTTCTTAGAATGTCACAGACTGGGAACATCACTCATCACTGCTGTATTGGCCAAAATTCAGTTGTGTCCTATGTGTAACTGCAAAGGTAGCAGAGAAATGCTACTGCTAATGGTGGTTGGTTGTGTTCTCCACTTTAGGTGGAGACTTTCTTAATTAAGGAAGAAAGGACTAAATGAGAAAATGAACCATTTCTGCCACAGGAAGTAATTTAATAATATAGAAACCTAATAAGTAACTTCCAAAAGAAGGAAAGAAAAACATAGTTCTAATATGTTATCAATTAGATAATATTAGCTTTCAAAATGGCTCTTAAATTTGCACTCTTCTTCAATTCACAGCTCTCTCCCTTATCTTATTTTTCCTATTGCAGAAGACTCCTAGGCAGTTAATTTTAACATACCTATTTTCAAGAACTCAAGACAGTATATATCCTCACTTTGTATTGTCTTCTTCACCAAACTAAAACCTTACTTTTAGTATCTGGATTCTCAAAAAGTTTAATATGGCCCTTTCAAAATTTCTTTGCAATGGGCACATTTTAGTTAGATTAGCCAAATCACTCATTTCTCCATCTCTTTGTAACTCTAAATGTTTGATGTCAAGTACTGAGTTCTAGAGAGTTAAAGTTAAAGTTAAAGTGAAAAAGTTACTTTTATGCAACTCAGAATGCCTAGAGCTGACTGAAAAAGTCAAAATCAATAGAGGAATTCTGATGTTGAAATACCAAGGAAATAGTGAACAAACATCAAGACCAGAAGATTATGGGATGAGGGGAATTTGCAGATTGAGACAGTATTTCAGAGCTGGATACAGTGTGTGAAACTAAGTTAAAAAAAAGTGTGCTGTTTGTATTGAGGGTCTTGAGTATTTGCATCTCCACTTATGGGTCAAAGGCCTATAATTATAGATGCAGAACGAGGATGCAAGATGTTGATGGCAGATGAACAGATAACTTCTTTTTCCTTCCTTCTTTTTTCCTTCCCTCCTTGCTTCAATCCCTTCCTTCCCAGGAAAAGCAGAAGTAAGCAAGTGGAAGGTGAATAGATAAGAGAGTGGCACATAAACTTGGGAAAGACACATGATGGAGCAAGGGCTCAAGTGAAGAGTGCATCAGAGGGGGGTGGAGGCCAACTCTGTTGATAACGGGGCTACCTGTGGGGAACTGAGCAAATACAGAAAGATTCCATACATTTACAGTTTCATATAAAGATAACATCTTGCAGAACAATATCCTGAACAAGATACTGACATTGATACAGTCAAGATACCTAGTACTTTCATTGCCACAGGAATCCCTTGTTGCTCTTGTAAGACCACACCCATTCTCATCTTAACCTCTAGTATGTTAGAACGTCTTATAGCTCTGGCCAGTGGCTCAGTGGATAGAGCATAGGCCTGGCATGTGGATGTCCTGAGTTAGTGGTTTGATTCAGAGTCAAGACACATGAGAATTGATCATCTGCTTCTTTCCACGTCCCTCTCTCAATTCTTTCCCTCTTCCTCTCCTACAGCCAGTGGCTCCATGGGTTTGAGCCTTACCCCAGAAATTGAAGATAGCTCAGTTGTTCTGAGTGCATCAGCCTCAAGCACTAAAAATAACTCAGTACTCAAGCATTGGCCCCAGACCGGGTTGCCGGCAGAATTCTGGTGGAGGAACATGCAGGAGTCTGCCTCACTGTCTTGCCTCCTCTCACCTGAAAAAATAAAAATGAAAAGAATGTTATATAGAGGACCATTTACTTGTGACCTTTTGGGATTTTCTTTTAACTCAACATAGTTTCCTAGAAATTCACTCAAATTGTGTGTAACAGTAGTTTCTTCCTTTGTATTACTGAGTAGTATTCCAGAGTATGCATGTACCACAGTTTATTTAACCATTTACCCATTGAGAGCATCTGTTTACATTCTGTTACAAATAAAGTTACTATGAAAATCTTTGGAAAGTTTTCTCTTTATATAAGTTTCACTTATCTAAGATAAATGTCCAAACAGTGCACTCATATGTGCACACTTACATGGCAGATGTAAGCTTTGTTTTATAAAAAAAAAAAAGCCAGACTATTTTCAATGGTAGGTATAATATTTCATAATTTTTCCAGCAATGTGTGAATAATTCAGTTTCTCTGCATCCTCTCCAGGTTTGGTGTTGTCATTTTTTTGTAATCTAAAATCTATGTATTGACATGGTAATATTTGTGCAGTGATGTTTCATTATGCTTTTAATTTGCATTTTACTAGTGCTTAATGATATTGAACATTACCTTTTAATGTGTTTAATTTTTCCTCCATATATTTATCCACTTCAACAAAATATCTACAGATAATCTGTTGCTGCTCATTTTCTACTTAGAATATTTATATATTTTGAGAGTTCTTTATATATTCCAAATTCTAGTCCTTCATTGCATACATGGTTTGCAAATATTTTCTTCATCTCTGTAGCTTTTCTTTTTATCCACTTAACAGGGTCTTTAATGAAACAAATTATAAGTTTTGATGAGGTATTATCTTTTTTAATTTATGGATCACACTGCTATTATCAAATCTAAGAATACTTTGCCAAACCATACATACTAAAAATTTTGTCGAGTCTAATTTTTATCTAAAAGCTTTATAATTTTACATTTAAGTCGGTAATACATTTTAAATTAATTTTTGAGTAAAATATAAGTTTTAGGTCAACATATTTGTGTGTGGGTGTGTGTATGTATGTGCACATATGTATGTACATGTGTGTTTTGCCTATGTATCTTTTCTTTTTGCCTATGAATCTTTAATTATTGCAATGCATTTTCTTTTTTGACTGAATTCCTATTGCACTTTTGTCAAAAAAAAACTAGTATATTTGAGTCTCATTTTAAATTCCTTATTCTTTACATTGTTTAGCGTGATTGTCTGACAGTATAATAATATTTTGATTACTGTAGCTATAAATAGTAGGCCTTGATATTGGGTAAAGAGAGTCCTACAAACTTATTCTTCATTTTCAGGATTGATTTTTCTATTTTAGAGCCTTTACCTTTATACATAAATTTCATAAAAATGTATTTCTGTTTAAAAATATCTTGATTGGATTCTGATAAAAATTACATTAAATTTACAAGTAAATTTTACGAGAATTGACACCTTTACTATAACTGAGTCTTCTTGTCATGAAAAATATTATGTTTTTTCATTTTTTTCATGTTTTAAGTGATATCTTTTATGAATATTTGGTACTTTCAGAATATACATTCTATACATGCAGTGGTAGGATTCAAATAATTTAATAACTGGTTCTCTGCCCTTTTTTAAGTATTAAAAACAATATACCAAAAGGCAGTTTATTATTTCATGCATTTAATAGTTAAATAAGAACAATTAAAGAGGTACACAAAACTAGATTGTTACAAGAAACAGTTTTAAAATATTGAAGAAAAAATATTAAATAATACCTGACAGAAAACAATAAAACTGTTTTTTAAGATATTTCCATATTACTTCTTAATTGACATCCTCACTTGCAATTTTTTTTTTACCTTTGAATGGGATGAACATTACTATGGGTGATTAGAATATGCCCTTGTGCAGATGAACATTAAAAAAGAGTAAGGAATGTAAGTTTGTGATTTCCACATTGGGCAACTGGCCAGCTTCCCACCTTAGAGAGAACCCTTATTACAAGTGCCATTTTAACAACTGATTCGTGGAACTCAACAAAACAATTAGGTATTGGTTCTGCCAAACCAGCTGAATCCCACCACTGTGTACATGTTTTAACGTTGTTTGAAGTAACAATAATTGGTATTATGTTTTAATTTTTATTTCTATATATTAATTGTTAACATAACATCTGATAGGTCTTTTCATGCATTGATCTTATATCCTTGTATCGTATGACTTTACTGAACTCAGTATGTATAGAAAAATTTTCAGATTTAGGTTATTTTCTTTGTAGATAATCATGTCATATACAAATAGAAATAATTTTATTCCTCATTTTAAAATTTATATGGCTTTTATTTCTTTTTCTTTCCTTATGATAGTGGCTACAGATTCCAGTACTATTTAAGAATAGTGCAATGGAAAAAAGAAATATATTTCAAAAAATATTTTGAATAAACTAATAACATGTTCAAATCTTTTGAGGTTCTGTCCAAGATTAAGATTGTTTATAGGTTTTTTTGTTTGTTTTGGAAATAATATTTAATATTACCTATATGTGTTTTCTGACAGAACAAGCATATTGGAAACCATTAAAAGTCACAAGTATTCCACAGAACTTATGGAGTCTATAATTACTTATATTGCTCATGAATTAAAATTCAAATAAGGAAAAATATTAATTATTATTTCAAAGTGATATCAATAGCTGTACCTTCCAGAGATCATGTTGAAAAGTGGCATTCTTTAAATAATGAGTCATTAGTCAAAATTATTTAAAAATAATAGAAAAACAAAAATATACAAATTGAAGTTCTAAGTCAAATGAATTAATTATATACCAACACTCTTTCATTATTGTAGAGTGAATCCCTATTTTAAAAGGAAATGACCATTTAGCAATTATTTTTAAAGTTACTGTTATGAAATATACTAAAAAAATTTAATTGTGGCCCACTAAGACTAGCTATAAGAGATTTTTTCAACAGAATAAGTTCTAGACCATGATAACGGTCACTGAATACAAATATGTTCAGTTTCATGACAATCTGGCTGTTTTAAAGGATCAGATGAGAAAGGAGGAGGAGGGTTTGGAGAGGAAGGAACAGGTTTGGCAGTAATTACTGGAGGGCTTCCTATGGAGTGACTATAAACAATGCCTCAGCCATTACAACTCTTCTGCTTTCTGGGAAAGTGGCTAAAGGGAACTTAATTACAAGATTTCAAAGTCAGGAGTTTCTCATCTATAAAAGAAGGATATAAGAAATATTAGTTAATTTGAATTTATCTATGTAAAACCTGATATCTGATACATAATAAGAGGTCAATAAATGTAAGAAATAATTATTGTTACTATAAAAGTCATAAATATACTACTTTAGTATTATGTATTTAAAAAATGACATTACTCCTCTTGCAGCACTTGCACAGCCCTTCTAAATTTAATTGTCACTTTATTTCTCATATACACATAATAATATACAAGATAATGTTGAACATTTTATGTAATACTGACTAATACTCAATCCAATGTAGGTCTTTCAAAGGTATTCAAGTGAAAATGATAAAAGATCACAGGAAGGAAAATTAAAACAAAAAATAAATGTAGAAAATATATTACATATTATATTTTAGAACAAAGAAATGAAGCAGCACCTCTAATCAAAATAAAGAAGGTACTAATATATTGGCATAATTTTTGCTATTGAGAAACAACAGTCATTTACATTAAGGAGATATATATTACTGTCTTCATTATGCATACTGAGTCTCAGGTTAAGTGATTTGCACAAAATTCTGGCTCTGAATAGCAGGTCAGAGAGGACATCTGTATATCCTCCCTATAGCTCTGTCTCATTTCTACTTTGTGTGGATACATGCATGTGTGTACCATACATTCAGATCCTGAAGAAGAATTTCTATAACAAGAAAGAGAGCTTCTGAGATCTGATTTATTTAGCAGCTAGGTCATCATTTCAAGCAGATTTATTTAGTAGGTTGGGAGAAGTTAGAGGTGAAGAGGAATGAGCATACTTAAATGCTATTTTTCTGACTTTCTCAACTAAATCATAGAGAACTCCTGAAGTAACCTCTGTGTCTTCATGTAGCTATGCAAATTGAAAGCTTAGGACATGCCAAATAATGTCAAGGGAAGAGATTAAGATAAATGATAGATGCTAAAATCACTTAGTGAAAACAGTAGTATAAACTTGATCTGCAATTTTAGAAGCATATTGAAATTTAAGGAAGAACACATTTTTGTTTTAAATCTATTATATATTTAATCATCACACTAACCTTTGTCTGCAAAAGGATCATGCTAAAGTATGTCAAAATAAATTTTATTTCTAATTTCACCTGTGAAGTTTTCTGTGAATGTGCTTTGCATAAGTAGATAAATTCTGTGTTCAGATAAATGATAACCCGGGCAATCTTTCATTTCAGTATAAAGGTAGGGAGGGAAGAAGACCGATAAGGAAGGAGAAAGGAAACAAATATTACAAGTTTAAATGTAGGGTTGCCTACATTTTCTAATTACTTACTGGCTGCATTATTTTACATTGCTGCTATGGCAATTATTAAAAACGTATTGGCTTAAGACAAAAATGTATTATATGTATGTAGTTCTGGAGGTTGGAAGTCTAAATTTTTTTTTTTTAATTAAAGGAAGGGAGATAGTGAGACAGATTCCCACATATTCTCCAACCAAGACCCACCCAGCAACACTGTCTTGGGCTGATGTTTAGTGCCTAAGACTGACACTCAGACCAACTGAGCTATCCTATGCACCTGGGGTGGTGATGCTTGAATCAACTGAGCCATTGGAGGCAGGACAGGAAGAGGAAGAGAAGGGAGTGGGGGGAAGGGGAGAGAAGCAGATGGTCACTTCTCTTGTGTGCTCTGACAGGGTATCAAACCTGGGACCTCCATATGCCAGGCCAATGCTCAATCCACTGAAAAACCAGCCAGGGCCTGAAAAGATTTTCACTGGGCTAAAATCACGGCATTTGCAGAACTGTGTTCTTTTCTCGGAGACTCCATTTCCTTGCCTTTTCTACCTTCCAGAGGCCCTTGACATTCCTTGGCTCCTGGTTCCTTAGGTCATCTCCAAAGCCAGCAGTAACAAGCCAAGTTTGTCTCATTCTATTGTATCTCTAATTTTCCCTTTTCTGCCTCCCTCTTTTGTTTGTAAAGATCCTCTGGGTATTCTGGACCCTCCTGCATAATTTGGGATAGTTTCCCTATTTTCAAGTAACCCGAGTAACAATCTCACTTCCATTTGTGATCTAAATTCTCCTTTGCTTTTAAGGTAACATATTTATAGACTTTAGTAATTAGGAACTGGACTTTTGAGTGGGGGGGGGGCAGGATGGCAAGAAAATTATTCTGCTACCATGATAATTGATCATTAATTGATTTCATCAAAGATTTTTACTGACTAAATTGAGTTTCTGGAATAGCGCAACAATGAGCATAGGTTTCCTAATTTCTTAAATTCAGAATCGGTAATGAAAATAGAATTGAACTGGACTGAACCAGGAATGAGTATATTTGCACTCAGAGCTTAAATAGTTTATAGTTTTTTCTAGCTTTGGGTCCTCTGAATGCTGAATACTGTGGGACAGGTATTTTTATCCCATCTGTGCTTTCATTTCATCAACTATAAAAAGGGGATATTATTGTTTTATATTCTGAAAATTATATTATTGGACATTATTTTTAGTGCTTAATACATGCCTAAAGTAGTTTATGTGTCCAATAAATGTTAGCCTAATTTTCATTATCTCTAGAGGGTCAGAAGGAGAAGAGTGTTATCAGTCTATTCATCTGTTGGTTTCTGATCTCTAAGCAAGGTTAATCTAAATATCCATGATATTATCTATGACAGAAAACTATACAAATGGCTTGACATTAGAATAAAAGTATTTTTCTTTTCAAAATGTGGCCAACTCAAAAAAGAACTTCCAAAATGCTTTCCATAATTGTGCAATAGAAAGGCTAGAGGCTGGCACATTTGTTCATTATCTCTTTGCCCCATTGGTTGTAGATAGTCTCAACGGTGTTAACTTCCTGACAAGGCATTTTAGGGGTGATTCTTGGGAGCTGTCTGCGTTGAGTATGCTTCAGGGGTTATGTGAATGTTAGTCCGAGGTGTCCTGGAACTGTCCTCCACATCTGTGCCTGAAATCAGACATGAGTCTAGAAATCTTGCCCATTTGATTCCGAAAAGAAAATATATTGATTTTGATCATGGCTCTCGACAGGACCTATTTATCTCATGACATGTATAGAAAACTAGGAGGCAAGATGTTTATGGATAATGTAATTATACTATAAATGTTACCAATCCTTCTATATCAAGTATAATACTCGTTTATACAATCAGTTTTTTGTATTTACCCTACAAGTCTTTTAACATTATCACTTTCCCCACATGTAAATACAAAAGCCATACAAACTTATCAAGTAATTTTTCATGGCCTCTAAAATTTATAACTGAGAAATCAAGTAAATTATTATTTGGTAAAGATTAATTATTGTCCTGGTTGTTTTGGTCTTTAAAACAAGTAGATCAGAGTAACCTTTCAGCAGCAGCCTGTTTACTCTTCACTCCTTTATTGTACAGGGTGGGTAAAAGTAGGTTTACAATTAAGAGTATATAAAACACAATTTACCTTTTTGTTATTATTGTATTATTTATTTGTATTAAAACTGTAAATTTACATTTGCTCACCCCTGTGTAATGGATGGGATAATTATCATTTGAATTCAGCTTTAAAATTATCTTAATTTTAACTAGTCCACTTTCTAACCACTTTTGAACCTTCTCTATTTTATCTTTGTAATGTGGTCATTCTCCCTTTCAGCACTAGGCAACTGAAATCTCATGACCTCCAAAGACAGTCTGATTTATCTTTAGATAATGTTAACTTAAAAAGTCATTTTATCTCTAAAAGATAATAAAACACTTCTATATAAGGTGACATCTCTTTGAGATATTGCTGCTTCCCAAGAATAATTGTGTATTTTTTTATCCAGGTACCTGGCTCACTTTTTAATAAAAGCTCTGTTATGTGTTAAAGTAGGAATATATAAGATAAAATAACATTTCCTGAGTATTTCTTCATATTTAGTAATAAGATTGAGTTTATAATGGGGATGAAAGAGAAAGCAGAGGGTCTAACAAGGGGAGAAAAAAGTGGAGGTGACTTCAACTTGAAAAGGAGGTTTCCAAATGCAATTATTTTGACCAGAGAAGATTTTATGAGACTCTTAACAAAATAGATATTTATACATATCTTAATGATACCTAATATTAGTTTCTAATTTAAGCCATTTAGTAGTGTTCTGCAAGATTTTAAATGGCTAAAAGTATTACATTGTGTTGAACTGCAGTGATTTGTTAATTCTGTGTTGGGGAAAATTTAAGTTATATCTACTAAGCCTAAAATGGCTACCATCAACTTATTTGTAGCTACTACATCTTTGTGCACATAAATACTACTTTTTTAGGGTAATTTCCTTGAAATTGAATTGTTTGTTCAAAGTATAAGGACTCCAGATAATATTTACTATTTTTCTCTTTCATCAGAAGTGAATGCAAATCCCCATATAGCTGAACCACCACAGATCACTAAGTCTTAATTTGACTTCACATATCTGTCATGCTAAACAATCATGAGATATACATTATAATGTAATATATAGATATATATTTATACAAATGATAGATATAGATAGTAATCATTTTTAAATCTTACATAGCCTAACGAGGAGGACACATAGGTTTTAATTTTACATATATAAAAATAAAGATTTTAAATAATTAAATGACTCATCCAATGACACATTGCTAATAAGACAATAAATTGACCTGGAACTCATTTTATACTATATTATGTGTCCTCTTAAGGTTACTATAATAAAAGAGCTATATAATTTCTCATATTTTATGTAGTGGACTAAAGAATTAAATATTGTCACACAATAATTTAACTAAATAGAAAACTTTAAATATTCTTTGAGCCTGAAGTCTATCTTCTTATTTTATGTAGGATCTTAGTCACCTTAGCAGTAGGTAAGGTGACTTTATATTTTTTTTAAACTTTATATTTTTAAATAAGCATGGAACTTGGTAAGACTAACATGTGATTTTAAAACACCTATCTAAAACAGTTGACTACTTCCAAAAAAATTTTTATTCATTGATAAATATCTTTTTATAAGTTTCACTATATTTTAAAGTAGTAGCTTTCAAAACTCCTACATAATAGTATTCATTTGCTATGGCTCTAATGTGGAAAATAGTGAATATCATGTTAGCTCAGCCATGAAGACGATACTAGCCCATGTGACAGAAAATATTTGAATTAAATATGTTTTTTGTTTGTTTTATTTATAATGGCCAAATTTGTAGTGATGCAGAGCTTTATTCATTATTATTATTGTATTGACTATTTAAGTGTTTTTTTTCCCTGTGAATTACCCAATCTTTTGTCTTTCTTTTAATGAGTTCTTTGTGGTTTTCTTATTGATTTGTAAGCAATATATATATATATATATATACACACACACACACACACACACACATATACTATAAATGGCATTTGTCAGTTATATTTTCTGTAGACTATGTGAACATATTAGGTTTTTTGTTTTTAACTTTGCTTATGACATCTTTCATTTTTAAGAAATTTTATATTAGTAGAGTCAAATTTATCAATTGTTATTCTTCAAGCTTTGTATATTTTTTATCTTAAGAATTTATCCTTTTAGTCTTGGCCAGGTGACTAGGTGGATACAGTGTCATCCTGGTGCACTCAGGTGAGGGGATTGGTCCCTGGTTGGGACACATATGAGAAAAAAACCAATGAGTGTTCAACTAAGTGGAACAACCAAGTGAAACAATGAGTTGTTCTTGTCCTCTCTTCCCCATTACTCTCTCTCTCTCTGAAATCAATGGAAAAAATAAATTAATCTTATCATTACATAAGATACATGGTTTTGATATTAAACTTTCTGTCAAACCAGAGTATTTAACTTAGTACCATATTGTGAGTTTGATTTTGCTTTATATTAATTACCAATAAATGAGCTAAATTGAGCTTTTTTTTTTCATATGGCTATTGGCTATTCATGATCCTTTTGTGAGATGTCTTTGAAGTTCTTAATCATCTTTTATTTGTTTTGTTTATATTTTTCTTATTACTTTTAAGAGTTCCATACATATTTGGAAATCAGCCTTTGTCATTTATATATGTTGCAAATACCTTCTCCAAAGTCAAGATTTTGCTTTTTAATTTAAGTTGTCCTTTGTTGAGCAAAAATGCTTGATTTCTGTATATCAAATTTATCATCTTTTTTACATATGAGGACTTTTCTAATTTAAAGTCAATAAAATATCCTTCTAAATTGTCTTCTACATATTTTATTTTATTTTATTTTTACTTTTTTTGTGACAGAGACAGAGAGAGAGACAGAGAGAGGGATTGATAGGGACAGACAGACTTGAAGGAAGAGAAATGAGAAGCATCAACTCCTCATTGTGCTGCCTTAGTTGTTCACTGATTGCTTTCTCATATGTGCCTTGACCGGGGGGCTGCAGTAGACTGAGTGACCTTTTGCTCAAACCAGCGACCTTGGATCCAAGCTGGTGAGCTTTGCTCAAACCAGATGAGCCTATGCTCAAGCTGGCGACCTTGGGGTTTCGAACCTGGGTCCTCTGCGTCCCAGTCCGATGCTCTATCCACTGTGCCACCTCCTGGTCAGGCCAAATTTTATCATTTTACACATGACATTTTTAATCCAGATGAAATTAATTTTTGTATACTGGTAAACACAATTTGATATTTCCCATTATTTATTGAATAGTTACCTGTTTGCCACTTACATTCAATACTGAATGTCATAAATCCAGGTTCCGTATAGAGGTAAGTATGTTGATCTGTTTCTAGGATTTATTTGACTCCACTGGTCTATTTCACTAACTCAAGTACACAGCCACGTTCACCTAGAACTAGGACTTTATAATAAGTTTTGTTATCTGGTAGGGAAAATCTGCCCACTTGAATTTTTGGAAGGATTCAGAATTGCCTTATTATTCTTTGTCCAGTACTCTTCTATATAGATTTAGAATCAGGTTGTCAGTTTCCATGAAAATATTATTATCTGATATTACACTAATCTATTTGAGTTTCTTAGAAAATAACTTTAGGTTAAGATGTTATTTATGATTGTATTATACTCCCCTTATATTTAAAATTGCTTTAATGTCTTTTGATTAGAATTAATAATGCAATCCAGAAAGGGCTCACATAACATCTGTTAATATAAGTCAAAGAAGTTCTCTTATTAATTGTATTAAATTATCTGTAAGTTATTTTAGGTTTTCTGTGAAGAAAACCATATTATATATGGAAAGCATGAGAATTTTGATACTACTTCCCTAAAGAATCTGCTTTTCATAGATCTACATTTTTCCCTTTCTTACTACCATGTGATAAGACAAGAACTATAGCAGAGAATTGAATTGAATTGAATTGAATTGAATTGTGGTTTACCAAAATGCATATCGGTAAAAGGAAATTAACTTCCATTTCTGTTTTTATAAAAAGTGATAATTGTTGTTGTTAATCATGAAATAATTTTGAGCTTCTGGAATGATTTGTCTACACTTTTTGACATGACGATGTAAGGTTCTCTATTAATATATACATTACTATGGAGAATTTATTAATTTTCTGCTATTAAATCAAATTTATATACCTATGGTAAATCTTAAACAGATGGTCACAATACTTCTTAAATTAGTGTTGGTTATATTATAATAATATTTTCTGTAGGACTTTGGAATATTTACCCATGAATAAATGTAAGACTTTATAGTCCTCTCCTGTACAGTCCCTGTCTAATTTGGCCTTGAAAAGGTACCTGATACATTAGGGTATCATCTTTCCTCTTGTCCAGTTCTCTACATAACTTTCTATTATATTGGAATTGGGGGGGGAAGAATATTTTTAGTACTCATAAACAAAAACATCTAAGTCTGGTGCTCCCAGTGAGATATCATCATCTACATTCACACACACACACACACACACACACACAGACACACATTTACGCAAGTATATGTTTGTGTCACAACTTAGGCTCTCTAGAAAAGAAATGAAGAATGTATATTGAAAATACTGCACACCTGCTTAACCAGTCCATGGTGAAATATTGGCTGAGGATATCAGAGGATTCCAGAAATGGGAAAAGTACAATCTTGTTGATTCTGTTGTACATTATCTGGAATTTGCCAACAGAGAGCCTTTTATATCAAAAGGTTAATGTAAAACCCTAAAGCATTATTTTTGTAGCTCTGAAAGCCACCATCTTTAAAATAACTGGGTGTGGCACATAAACTGACCCCCACATAGGCCACAGAGTGACATACAGCTCAACAGTTTTGAAGATCCCTGGACTGACTTGAAAACTGTGACTGCCTAGGCCAGTTGTGATTTGTACAAAGCTTTAAAGGCTTACTCTGCTTAGAATTGCTGTAAAGATAATGTAAAGAAAAAAAAAAGGATGAAAGGAACTTATTTTGGCATTAACAGGTGCTTTCTGATGTCTGTGGACCTGGCTGTTTCCCATCCGAACCTTCTCTGAGCATGCCATGTTATCCTGTTATAAGAGGAGAGGCTGTGGAGACTTATTTTTCACCTAATTATTGTAAAACTCGGTTATTACTAAATGAGTGAAAACATACATATTGAGAATGTACGAAATTTCCAGATTCTGACTTTGTCCACATCTGCAGAGATACTCCGAAAGTGACAGGTGAAACATGAATGTTTCAGAATCCGTTAGCTATCTTGAAATGAGAACAAAAAGTAAATTGCATTGTGTTTAATGAGATACCATGTTAAAAGTCATAGGTATATGTTCCTATTGATTTGTATAAATTAACCATATAGTTTAGACTTGCAAACTAATTGTAAAATTAGCATCCTTTGAACATGCAAGTTTTTATTTTTTCATAATGGAAAACTATTATGGAAAGACTCAGATAAATCAATATTTGCAAGTAATACCAGAAGCCTCCGAAGACAATCAGGGACACTCTTTTGGGACATCTTCCCTGCTGATTTTTATTTCTAGAGAAACCATTTTGATGACAATATATCAAAAGTCCTAATGGGAAAAAAAAACATTAAGAAAAAAAGTGCAGCTGAGAGAGGTTCCTGTCCTCGGTAACGAGCAGCGCGGTGTGCTGGTGGAAAACAGTCTTCTGCCTGGGATTAGCTGCAGTAGAAAGCCCATCATACTTCTCTTCAGAAATCTAAATAGGAGTGAAGAACTACAAACTAAAAAAAGACAATAAAGGCAGGATTAAAACATCAATTCATTTTCCCAAAGAAATCCGTGTTTGTGTGCAACTGCCAGCCTGTTAGATACCTGACTTTCCACAAGGATCAGCAAAGCTTATGTTGCATAAAGACTAAGTAATGATGGAGTTTATGCAGAAAAGGATCATACAGAAAATGTGCATGCATAACAATGAACACAACCTTAAAGCAGCAAAAAAACGATTATGAGGTGTACTCTCCATAGGTGAGGGATATTGTCTAAACCTCAAAACAATATAGATGACTAGCTTAAGCATAAAAAAGCTTTAAAAGATTATTTAAATATGGTAAAAAGTTCATCTAGGAATCTGGTCTTATTAACTTTTTAGATATCATCATGCATTAATCACATATGAAGCCTTCTGTAAAAAAATGTGATGACATAAGTAGTTCATTTATCAAGTTATTTCATATTTTATATTTCAAGTTCTGTTAGAATGTTTACAGTGTAGTGCTAAATCAACTCAAACATGCCTGCCTTTTAAATAAATTCATAACAGTGGAATCATGTGATTATGTTTAGCTAAGTTATGTTTTTGGTGGCACTTTTTTCATTTAGGATTTATTAAAGGCCTCAGGTGTGTATTTCTTCTCATTCCCTTAGTAGTTATTAAAGCCATGGGGAAAATAACAACCTTAGTGATTATAGATTTTAGATTTACTTATTATTTTCTGAAAATATATACCCTCAGAGTGAAGAAAGTTCTACTTAACCATTATAATTTCTTTTGAAAGTGGAATTTGGAAAGAGAGGTTATCTATATATCTTCCCCAAATGTGTTTTTTATGAAGCCATACATTTATTCTATTTGAAAATAGGTTATTTTTATTTATTTGTGCTTTACTACAAGGCACTGTATGGCCAGTAGTTGTGACCGTCAAGGCCAGTCTCATGCAGGTTCCCATTGGATTCAGACAGATGGTAAAGAAACAGTGGAGCCAAAAAATGGTGGGCCATTTCTTTATTCAAGTCTCACATCAGCCAATGAACATCACACAGGGAAAATACTTTTCTCTTTATTCTGAGCTCACAAAGCCTTGACACACCCTCCAGTTTCACAACCAGGAGAATCTTCTTCAGTTCCTTCTAGAATCAAAGGCCCCACCAGTCTAGTCTCAGTGGAGCTCACAGAAGCCCCTCAGCTCTGGTTCCCCATCTGCACACCTTCTCTCTCGTCTCTGCCAACATGGCTTCTCCTTCAGCACTCTGCATTCCCTCAGCTCTCACTTTTAAAACATAGCTTTTCTCCCTTCTCCCCTTTTCAAAACTTTCTGGTGAGAAAACCTCTCCTCCAGCCAACATTAGCATAACAATGGCCCTTCCCAAGCAGGAAGATAATCTGCAATTTGCAATCAACTGCCCTGCTGCCCTGCTCTGAAGGCAAACACATACATGGCTGCCCAGCACCATTTTCTAACAATTAAAGTGAGCAAACTCAAAATGTACAAACTGTACAAACTCATTTACCCAACAGACATGAAAAGAATTAACAAATGAAGAGCTTTTCTTTTCCTTTAAAAGTCAGAGAAATGTTAGTAAAATACATGCTGCTTGAAAGTTAAAAAATATAAGCAAGAAGGGACTCTGTATGATAGCACTGATAAACTTAAGTCTAATTTCCTTTATTAGTTACACATTATTTATTTTTGAAATATACTTCATCTTGAAGAAAATAAATTTATTCTAATGCATTATCCATATAATCACCAAGTAGCTTTTCCATTATCTTTTTTTTTTATCTTCTGGAACTTTCAGAAGTAGAGGAGAAAACAGTTTGGCATTTGAGAGTAAATTCCTTGAGATATTTTTATAATTATGAAAAATTTTTAAATGAAAATAAAAACATATTTTGAATTAACTATTTTTCTCCAAATGTTGGCAACTTATTTTCCAGTCTCAAATGAATTAACACTGTGTTTTTTTTCTTCTTCTTTTATTTTTCTGTCAGAAAGAACTGTTCAACAACATTGTTTCCATGTTTTACTAGAAAAATCAACATTGGCTAGGCTTATCATAACAGTTTCAATAAATTCACATCATCGCCCATACAGCTGATGTGTATTTAAAGTATTAAACAAGGAAATATATTAGGAAACAGAAACAGCATGTTTTACATATAAATTTTAAAATAGAATAATTCTAAGTAAAATAAAATAGAATTTAAATTTCAACATTTTTATGCCTTCACTCCCATTTTTTCTTCCTTTTAACTTACTGATCTTCAATAAAATATGAGAATTTAAGAGTAGTACTGAATATACAAAATGGATTAAGACAAAATCCTTGAGTTCAAGGAACTCATATGTACTAGGTACTAGTTCAAAACATACTACAGCATATTGTGATAAATGCTGTACCAGTAATCTTCACAGAGCTGGGAAAGCTGAACAGAGTGAGAAGAGCAGCAAGGACACATAATTTGTTTCACAGAGAAAATAATTTAGACACAGGTATGAAGAATGAATAGAGATTAGCATCACAAGGGGTTGTTACTGAAGTATAAAATGTATAGAACTGCTAAGAGGTAAATCCTACCAAAAAATTTGGCCCTGACTTCTACAGATAATTGGATATCAAAGTATTTTAAGTAATAATTATACAGTCAGCTTTATGTTTTAGAACATTATTTGGCAATGGGGATGGGGGGATAATTGGGAGAGAATAAAATACTGATGTTGTGAAAGAAGTAAAATGATAAGGAAGTTGAACAAGAAAGAATATTTCAGTATACTTTCACAATTTTTGACTTGAGTGTATAGGACATGAGTGTATTGTTAATTGTGAAGACAGTAGTCACAGCCACCATCAGAGCCGCCCGGTCCATGCAGGTTCGTATTGAATTCAGACAGTCGGTAAAGAAACAACAGAGCCAAAAACTGGTGGGCCATCATCTTTAATCCTAGCTTGCACCCAGTGGGCAAGTAAAAACACACACTGGGCTCCAAAACCCACTCACATTCCGTGCTCACAAAGCTACTGACTTATCCGAGTTTCCTAGAATCAAAGGTTTCTAGCTCAACAGACTTATTCACCTCTGTTCCCCATCTCCTTCCTTCTCCCTGCACAAACTCTGCACAAACTGGCTTTTCCTTCAGCACTCCTCCATCTTGGCTGCTTCTCCTAGTCTCCTCCATGTGGCCTTTCTCTGCTCTCCTCTCTGCTCTCCTCTCTAATTCTAATCTCAGGAACCGAGAGCCAAAGCTCCAGGTCTGTCCCACTTTATAGTGTAGAAATCAAAACCTTTAATCCAATATACAAAATAGGGAAGTCTCTAATACAAAGTCACTTCTCTGAGGTATGATGGGATTGTACCACCTCACATCAAAAAGGGTGAGAAAGGCTTAATCCTAAAACCAAGCCCCAGGCTACAAGGATTCTGCCTGCCCACAGCCCGCCCCCAACACACATTAATATCACCTAGGTGATGGCCTCCACTTGGGCAGAGCCATCTTTAACAAAGTGAGCATAATATATTTTATCTGCCCAACATTAATCTAACAAGTATCAAAAACAAAAGGTAAAAGCTTTCAAAGAAAAGATCCTTATAGTTTTGCTCCTTATCCGTATTTATTAATTATCTGAGTTATATAAGACATCACATTGTGCACAAGAATACAGTGGGATACGAATTATGTCTTTCATTTTTTTCTTTTTAGCTTAAAAATGGAGTAATACATAATTTTAAATGTAAAATTTCAGAATAGATATGATAGATTTCAAATGAGTGTTACAGGTAGTAAACCCTATATATGCTTAGAGAATGAACAGATTACATTTACCTTAACAGGTGGGAAAATTAGTAAAGATATTTTGTAGATGAGAAGGGAAAAGGAGTCTTTGTAGATGGATGGGGTCCTATGATCTTGAACGCTGGGCAAAAGGAGGATCAAAGAATAATTATAGTTTTTCATCCAGATGAGATATCAATATATTTGGTAGGATTAATCTAGCCATGTGTAAATTGTGTTTTGTGAAGTTAGCTGGAAGCAGGAACGTTGTTGGGCAGATAAAATGTATTATGCTCACTTTGTTAAAGATGGCACTGCCCACGTGGAGGCCGTTGCCCAGGTGATATTAATGTATGTCTCTGTGGGCTGTGGGCAGGCAGGATCATTGTAGCCTGGGGCTTGGTTTTAGGACTAAGCCTTTCCCACTCTTTTTGATGTGGGGTGGTACAATCCAATCATGCCTCAGAGAAGTGACTTTGTATTAGAGCAGGCGTCCCCAAACTTTTTACACAGGGGGCCAGTTCACTGTCCCTTAGACCATTGGAGGGCCCAACTATAAAAAAACAAAACAACTATGAACAAATCCCTGTGCATACTGCACATATCTTATTTTAAAGTAAAAAAACAAAACGGGAACAAATACAATATTTAAAATAAAGAACAAGTAAATTTAAATCAACCAACTGACCAGTATTTCTTTTTTTTCTTTTTTTTTTTTTTTTTTTTGCACTTTTCTGAAGCTGGAAACAGGGAGAGACAGTCAGACAGACTCCCGCATGCGCCCGACCGGGATCCACCCGGCACGCCCACCAGGGGGCGACGCTCTGCCCACCAGGGGGCGATGCTCTGCCCATCCTGGGCGTCGCCATGTTGCGACCAGAGCCACTCTAGCACCTGAGGCAGAGGCCACAGAGCCATCCCCAGCGCCCGGGCCATCTTTGCTCCAATGGAGCCTTGGCTGCGGAAGGGGAAGAGAGAGACAGAGAGGAAGGCGCGGCAGAGGGGTGGAGAAGCAAATGGGCGCTTCTCCTGTGTGCCCTGGCCGGAATCGAACCCAGGTCCTCCGCACGCTAGGCCGACGCTCTACCGCTGAGCCAACCGGCCAGGGCTCTGACCAGTATTTCAATGGGAACTATGCTCCTGTCGCTGACCACCAATGAAAGAGGTGCCCCTTCCGGAAATGCGGCGGGGCCAGATAAATGGCCTCAGGGGGCTGCATGTGGCCCGCGGGCCATAGTTTGGGGACCCCTGTATTAGAGACTTCCCTATTTTGTATATTGGATTAAAGGTTTGGATTTCTACACTATAAAATAGGGGCAGAACGGAAGCTTGTTGGCTTGGTTCCTGGGATGATTAGCATGAGAGAGCAGAGAGATAACAGCAGAGAGCAGAAAGAGGCCATGTGGAGTAGGACAGAAGAAGCAGCCAAGATGGCGGAGTGTTGAGTGAGAAGCCAGTTAGTGCAGAGTTTGTACAGGGAGAAGGAAGGAGATGGGGAACAGAGGTGAATAAGTCTGTTGAGCTAGAAACCTTTGATTCTAGGAAACTCAGATAAGTCAGTAGCTTTGTGAGCACTGAATATGAGTGGGTTTTGGAGCCCAGTGTGTGTTTTTATTTGCCCACTGGGTGCAAGCTAGGATTAAAAATGATGGCCCATCAGTTTGTGGCTCCATTGTTTCTTTACCGACTGTCAGAATCCAATGCGAACCTGCATGGGCCGGGCTGCTGTGATAGTGGCCCTGGCTTCTGGCTTTACAAACATCATTTTGATTATTAAAATAATACAAGGAGGAGACTTTTATTCTCTTAAAGGTTAATGATGATTTCAGGATTCATTTTAATGGAATAAAAGAAATGAGAGTTAATAATTTACTTTTGCCAATATAATTACTCCATTTTGTACCCAAAATAATCTTTCTCTAGAAATATAGGGGCAATCTTATTTCCACTTGTACTTAAGGAGAATTGAGAAGAGTTATAATATACATGTTCAGACATGTTTGAAAGAAATTATATAACTGTGACAGATACTGTAAGAACCTTAGAGATGATGTTATTCAGAGCCACAAACAACATCCAGAGGGCTTTAAATACTTGTCAGAGATCAAAGAATGAATTAGAAGCAGATCTGGGAATAGAAGGAAAGTGTCCCCTGTCCGATCTTTGACTTTAGCAATTTAAATTTGGGAGGAAGAGATTGCAAATAAAGGAAGAAGAAAGACTGTGAAGCCTTCACAAGAATTTGAAATAGTAACAAAGGTTCAATTTTAAAAATAGTAAATAAATAGAAATCTCTCTGGCCTTTGAGATTTAGAGGAATTTGCCCTTGGACTTCATCTGCACTCTACAGTAGAAATTTAATATACTTTCTAAGACCCTCATGAATTGTCATGGCCAGAAGGCAAAAGTTATAAAGCTTAATATTCTCTTGACTCTCTTATCCTTCTGGGCTTGGATTCCCCTCCTGTTATCTCTTCTGCTCTGTATTGATCTGGATGTAAGGCTCATTCCCTTCTTTACCCTCCTACAAACAAAAAAACAAACAAAACCCTCAAAAATATAATTGGTCATAGTAGATTTCATTGAAAAGCTGAGATGGCAAGAGATCTCGTTTGGCAAATATCAAGACATGTAACTTAAAAATAGGATGTAGTCTGTTCTCTGTATCTGTGAGTGTGTTTCTATTTTGTTAGTTTATTTACAGACAACTGTACGGTGATTCTAAAAGGGAAGGGAGGTGAGGAAGGTAGAAGAGAGTAAAGAGGGGATAGGATAAATGGTGATGGAAGGAGACAACTTGAGGTGGTGAACACAATGCAATATACAGATGATGTGTTATGGAATTGTACACATGAAACCTATATATAAAATAATTTTATTAACCAGTGTCACCCCAATAAATTCAATAAGAAGTTACAAATGAAAAAAATAGAATTCATATATTTCTATTCCTTTCTAACTTCCTTTCCCACAGCAGCAGGTATCCTGCCTAGCCTTCCTCGGTTCTTTATTCTCTTTCCATTTTGACTTCCTCTCCTCTTTCTTATTCTTTCTGGCTCTCCAGAACAGCAAGCATTCTGTGCCAGGCCGGAGCCTCCCCTCTTGCGTTGTGTCACTATAGACGAGGCCCTAGTGAAGACTGAAGACTGCTCCCTTCCTGGCAGCATTCTATTGCTACGTTCTTCACCTCCCTTCCATGCAATGAAAACAGTCATTTATTCAACAACATCAAATAGACATATTAATTAATGTCTCTATTAGACTAGATAAATGCTAGGAAATGCAGCTACACAGTGAAAAAACAACAACCCTAATATCAAAATGAACAATAAAAAAAGATTTATAATTTATAGAGTGATTTTCAATTTAATTAACCAAAGAATTTACATGTACAGGATCAAATTTGAAGATAATGATTCAATAAAATATTGTTTTGCTCTTGAGATCTTGATGGATCTGCCCTGGGATCAGCTCTTTTCCAGTGTAGGAATTTATAGTGTTATTTATGGTTAATTGAATTTTGATTATTATAACCTTCTTTTTTTTTTTAAAATAAATTTTTATTAATGGTAGTGGGATGACATTAATAAATCAGGGTACATATATTCAAAGAAAACATGTCTAGGTTATTATGTCATTAAATTATGTTGCGTACCGGTCGCCAAAAGTCAGATTGTCCTTCGCCACCCTCTATCTAGTTCTCTGTGCCCCTCCTCCTCCCCCTAACTCTCTCCCTCCCTCCCTCCCATGTCCTCCCTCCCCCCACCCCTGGTAACTACCACACTCTTGTCCATGTCTCTTAGTCTCGTTTTTATGTTCCACCAATGTATGGAATCATGTAGTTCTTGTTTTTTTCTGATTTACTTATTTCACTCCTTATAATGTTATCAAGATCCCACCATTTTGCTGTAAATGATCTGATGTCATCATTTCTTATGGCTGAATAGTATTCCATAGTGTATATGTGCCACATCTTCTTTATCCAGTCTTCTATTGAAGGGCTTTTTGGTTGTTTCCATGTCTTGGCCACTGTGAACAGTGCTGCAATGAACATGGGGCTACATGTGTCTTCACGTATCAATGTTTCTGAGGTTTTGGGGTATATACCCAGTAGAGGGATTGCTGGGTCATAAGGTAGTTCTATTTGCAGTTTTTTGAGGAACCACCATACTTTCCTCCATAATGGTTGTACTACTTTACAGTCCCACCAAAAGTGAATGAGGGTTCCTTTTTCTCCACAGCCTCTCCAACATTTGCTATTACCCGTCTTGTTGATAATAGCTAATCTAACAGGGGTGAGGTGGTATCTCATTGTAGTTTTGATTTGCATTTCTCTAATAACTAATGAAGCTGAGCATCTTTTCATATATCTGTTGGCCATTTGTATCTCTTCCTTGGAGAAGTGTCTGTTCATGTCCTCTTCCCATTTTTTTATGGGATTGTTTGTTTGTTTGTTGTTGAGTTTTATGAGTTCTTTGTAAATTTTGGATATTAGACCCTTATCTGAGCTGTTGTTTGAAAATATCATTTCCCATTTAGTTGGCTGTCTGTTTATTTTTATATCAGTTTCTCTTGCTGAGCAAAAACTTTTTATTCTGATATAGTCCCATTCATTTATCTTTGCCTTCACTTCTCTTGCCATTGGAGTCAAGTTCATAAAATGTTCTTTAAAACCCAGGTCCATGAGTTTAGTACCTATGTCTTCTTCTATGTACTTTATTGTTTCAGGTCTTATATTTAGGTCTTTGATCCATTTTGAATTAATTTTAGTACACGGGGACAGGCTGTAGTCGAGTTTCATTCTTTTGCATGTGGCTTTCCAGTTTTCCCAACACCATTTGTTGAAGAGGCTTTCTTTTTTCCATTGTGTGTTGTTGGCCCCTTTATCAAAGATTATTTGACCATATATATGTGGTTTTATTTCTGGGCTTTCTATTCTGTTCCATTGGTCTGAGTGTCTATTTTTCTGCCAATACCATGCTGTTTTGATTATCGTGGCCCTATAATATAGTTTAAAGTCAGGTATTGTAATGCCCCCAGCTTCATTCTTTTTCCTTAGGATTGTTTTGGCTATTCGGGGTTTTTTATAGTTCCATATAAATCTGATGATTTTTTGTTCCATTTCTTTAAAAAATTTCATAGGGATTTTGATGGGAATTGCATTAAATTTGTATATTGCTTTGGGTAATATGGCCATTTTGATTATATTTATTCTTCCTATCCAAGAACAAGGAATATTTTACATCTCATTGTATCTTTTTCGATTTCCCTTAACAATGCTTTGTAATTTTCATTATATAGGTCCTTTACATTCTTTGTTATGTTTATTCCTAGGTATTTTATTTTTTTTGTTGCAATCGTGAAGGGGATTATATTTTTGAGTTTGTTTTCTAACATTTCATTGTTGGCATATAGAAAGGCTATGGACTTTTGTATGTTAATTTTGTATCCTGCGACCTTACTGTATTGGTTTATTGTTTCTAATAATCTTTTTGTGGAGTCCTTCGGGTTTTCGATGTATAGGATCATATCATCAGCAAAAAGTGATACCTTTACTTCTTCTTTCCCGATATGGATGCCTTTTATTTCTTTGTCTTGTCTGATTGCTCTGGCCAGAACTTCTAGCACCACGTTGAATAAGAGTGGAGAGAGTGGACAACCCTGTCTTGTTCCTGATTTAAGGTAGAAAGTCCTCAGTTTTATGCCGTTTAATATGATGTTGGCTGATGGTTTATCATATATGGCCTTTATCATGTTGAGATATTTTCCTTCTATACCCATTTTGTTGAGAGTCTTAAACATAAAATTGTGTTGTATTTTATCAAAAGCCTTTTCTGCATCTATTGATAAGATCATGTGATTTTTGTTCTTTGTTTTGTTGATATGGTGTATTACGTTAACCGTTTTACGTATGTTGAACCATCCTTGAGATTCTGGGATGAATCCCACTTGATCATGATGTATTATTTTTTTAATATGTTGTTGTATTCGGTTTTCCAGTATTTTGTTTAGTATTTTAGCATCTGTATTCATTAGAGATATTGGTCTGTAGTTTTCTTTTTTTGTGCCATCCTTGCCAGGTTTTGGTATGAGGGTTATGTTGGCCTCATAAAATGTGTTTGGAAGTATTGCTTCTTCTTCAATTTTTTGGAAGACTTTGAGTAGAATAGGAACCAAGTCTTCTTTGAATGTTTGATAGAATTCACTAGTATAACCGTCTGGGCCTGGACTTTTATTTTTGGGGGGGTTTTTAATAGTTTTTTCTATTTCCTCCCTGCTGATTGGTCTGTTTAGGCTTTCTGATTCTTCATGACTCAGTCTAGGAAGGTTGTATTGTTCTAGGAATTTATCCATTTCTTCTAGATTGTTGTATTTGGTGGCATATAATTTTTCATAGTATTCTACAATAATTCTTTGTATATCTATGATGTCTGTGGTGATCTCTCCTCTTTCATTTTGGATTTTATTTATTTGAGTCCTGTGCCTTTTTTCCTTGGTGAGTCTTGCCAAGGGTTTGTCAATTTTGTTGATCTTTTCAAAGAACCAGCTCCTTGTTTTATTGATTTTTTCTATAGTTTTTCTGTTCTCTAATTCATTTATTTCTGCTATGATTTTTTTTTAATTTTTATTTTATTTATTCATTTTAGAGAAGAGAGAGAGAGGGAGAGAGAGAGACAGAGAGAGAGAGAGAGACAGGGAGGAGGAGCTGGAAGCATCAACTCCCATATGTGCCTTGACCAGGCAAGCCCAGGGTTTTGAACCGGCGACCTCAGCATTTCCAGGTCAACACTTTATCCACTGTGCCACCACAGGTCAGGCTCTGCTCTGATTTTTATTATCTCCTTTCTTTGGCTGGTTTTGGGTTGTCTTTGTTCTTCTTTTTCTAGTTCCTTAAGGTGTGAAATTAAGTGGTTTACTTCGGCTCTCTCTTGTTTGTTCATATAGGCCTGAAGTGATATGAACTTTCCTCTTATTACTGCTTTTGCTGCATCCCAGAGATTCTGATATGTCGTATTTTCATTTTCATTTGTCTGTATATATCTTTTGATCTCTGCACTTATTTCTTCTTTGACCCATTCATTTTTTAGAAGTATGTTGTTTAGTTGCCACATTTTTGTGGGTTTTTCCCCCTCTTTTTTGCAGTTGAATTCTAGTTTCAAGGCTTTATGATCAGAAAATATGCTTGGTACAATTTCAATTTTTCTAAATTTGCTGATATTGTCTTTGTGGCCCAACATATGGTCAATTCTTGAGAATGTTCCATGTACACTAGAGAAAAATGTATACTCTGTCGCTTTGGGATGAAGTGTCCTGTAGATGTCTATCATATCCAGGTATTCTAGTATTTCGTTTAAGGCCACTACATCTTTATTGATTCTCTGTTTGGATGACCGATCTAGAGCCGTCAGCGGTGTATTGAGGTCTCAAAGTATGATTGTATTTTTGTTAGTTTTTGTTTTAAGGTCAATAAGTAGCTGTCTTATATATTTTGGTGCTCCTTGGTTTGGTGCATATATATTAAGGATTGTTATGTCTTCTTGATTCAACTTCCCCTTAATCATTATGAAATGACCATTTTTGTCTCTGAGTACTTTTTCTGTCTTGTAGTCAGCATTATTAGATATGAGTATTGCTACACCTGCTTTTTTTTGGGTGTTGTTTGCTTGGAGTATTGTTTTCCAGCCTTTCACTTTGAATTTGTTTTTATCCTTGTTGCTTAGATGTGTTTCTTGCAGGCAGCATATAGTTGGATTTTCTTTTTTAATCCATTCTGCTACTCTGTGTCTTTTTATTGGTAAGTTTAATCCATTTACATTTAGTGTAATTATTGACACTTCTGGGTTCCCTACTGCCATTTTATAAATTGCTTTCTGTTAGTTTTGTATCTAGTTTGATTCTTCTCTTTTGTTTTTCTATCATTTGTTTTTGTTTGTTTGTGTTCCATACTTCTTTCCTCTGTTGCTACCTTTTTTAAGTCAAGTGTTTTTGTGGTGGTTTTTTCAAGGGTGGTTACCATTAAGTAATGAAAAGGGTACCTACCATATTCATTGTAGTACCCTATCTTATAAGTATTTCTGCACTTCATCGTCCTTTGCTACTGTTAATCTCCATCCTCTCCCCCCTTTTTTTCCTTTGTTGTCACAGTTTAAGTTTGGTTTTATTGTGTTCTTGGTGGAGCTGTTACTTGTGGTGTTGTTTTCTTTTGTTCTTTGAATCTGGTTGGAAAACCCCCTTTAGTATTTCCTGGAGTGGGGGCTTTCTGTTGATAAATTCTCTCATCTTTTCTGTATTTGTGAATGTTTTTATATCTCCTTCATACTTGAAGGATAGCTTTGATGGGTATAGTATTCTTGGCTGAAAGTTCCTCTCTTTCAGGGCTTTAAATATTGGGGTCCACTCTCTTCTAGCTTGTAGAGTTTCTGCTAAGAAATCTGATGATACTCTAATAGGCCTTCCTTTATATGTTGTACTCTTCTTTTCCCTGGCTGCCTTGAGAATTTTTTCTTTGTCATTGGTTTGTGTCATCTTTATTATGATGTGCCTTGGAGTGGGTTTTTTGGGGTTAAGAAAACTCGGTGTTCTGTTTGCTTCTTGAATTTGAGGCTTTAGTTCCTTCCACAGGCTTGTGAAGTTCTTGTCTATTATTTGTTTGAGTATATTCTCCATTCCATTTTCTTTCTCTTCTCCCTCTGATATACCTATTATTCTTATGTTATTCTTTCTGATGGAGTCAGACAATTCCTGTAGGGCTTTCTCGTTTTTTATTATTTTTGCGTCTCTTTCTTCTTCTCTCTGTTATGCCTCAAGTTGTTTGTCTTCTATTTCATTAATCCTATCCTCAATCTGGGCTGTTCTGTTAGCTAAGCTTGTTACCTCGTTTTTCAGCTCGTGAATTGAGTTTTTCATTTCTGTTTGATTTGTTTTAATAGTTTCAATTTCCTTGGTAATATATTCTTTGTGTTCATTGAGTTGTTTTCTGATCTCCCTATATGCCTTTCTGTGTTTTCCTGTATATCTCTGAGTATTTTTAAGATTTCTATTTTAAATTCTCTGTCATTTAGCTCCAAGGCTTCCAATATGTTAAGTCTTTTCTCCATCGATTTTTCCACATCTATTTGTGTTACCTCTCTTTCTTTTGTATCCATAATATTTGATTTCCTCTTTCTTATTGGCATCTGAGGGTGGTCTTGTTGATAGCACTAATTAGAATTAATAAAGAGTAAAAAGTAATTAAAAAAAAAGTAAAACACCCCACAAAAAAAAAGTAATAATTTATTATTTCCCCCTTTTTTCTTTCTTCTCTTTCCCTCCTCTCCCCTCCTCAGGGAAATATCATGCCTATAATGGAGGGCCTGATTTGGGGTGAAGAGTTCAAGGGGCAAAAAAAGGGAGTAGGGACCTACTAAATGCAAAAAAAATAAAATAAAAAAGAAGAAGAAAATTTTAGACAAGCATAAGATGATTTGCTTGTAAGTGATCGTCAACTAAGAGATATAATGAGAGGGATAAGAGGGAACCAGGAAAAAGGACCAAAAAAAGAATAATAAAGAAGAAAAAAATAAAAATAATAAGTAAAAATCTGTTGTATTAATTGGAGCGAAGACTAAATACAATGGAGACCTTGGGTTGGGAGGACCCAAAATGCCACAAAAATAAACAAACAAGAAAAAAACAAAAGCAAAAAAGAAAAATAAAGCCAAAAAAAGCCTTGAGTCCCAAATTAACTAATTTGTTCGTGATTGAGGATTAAATGAGAGGAAAGTAAAACGAGAAAAGAAAAAATGAATAGAAAGGAAAAAATAAGAAAAAGAGAAAAACGAAGGAAGAAATAAAAAAGGAAGAGAAAAAAACAAAATAAAGCAAAACAAAAAAAAAAACAAAAGAGGAGAGAGTGCGAGTTAAGTGTTTTGGAGTATAACCTTAAAGGAGGGTGAGGATGAAGAAGAGAAATAAAATGTAACACTCATGGGTAGTGTAGTTCAAGAAAAGGGAAGCATAAGTTGGGCAGAGAATAGAAGGACTGAGGTGGAGGAAATAAAGGCAATAAGATAGAAGAAACAAACAACAACAACAAAAAAATTAGTGGAACAAGTTGTAAAGTCTGTGGATTTTTCTTGATTTTGAGAGGTTAACTTCTTCCTTTTTCTTTTCTCTCCCTCTTCCTGGTCGGTGACTCTGTACTCCAGGCTCTGCCCCTGTGTCACACTTAGGTAGGGATTTGCAGTTGATGGGATTCTATGGCAATGTCATATAATTGGCTTTAGTCTTGCTGGTAGTCAAGGCTTGTTGGCGTTTGCAGGGTCCAACGATGAGAGAGTTTGCTTTCCTGGATTCTCTCTCCTAGTCCCCCCTTCCTGAATTAGCAGCCTGGTGATCCAGCTATAAGGCTGCAACTGCTTCTGCCTGGTGAGTAAGAGGCTCAAAGAGCTGGGAAATCCCCACTCTATCCCCACTCAGTGCAAGGCTTTGGGAAAGGCTCTGGCAGTCAGGGCCTCCAGTGTAATCAGGCGGGGGTGGGAGTCAATTGTTGTCAAGGTGACTGTTCAGTGCCTAGCATTCAGTTGGACCTCTCAACCCAGGCTTTCCACACTTTGTAGCCTGTTTTGGCTGGGAAGAAGAGGCACTAGTCTCTGCTTGCGACTAGTGTAGTATAGATCTTATTATCTGCCAAGTCCTTCTGTTAGCGTTTATCCTTGAATATGGAGGCTCTATCAATCAGAAGTTGCCCCCGCCCCTTTAGCGAGAGGCACTAAAAAATATCACGCCTCTTGTCTTGGATCGCTGAACTGAGAGAGATCTTATCAATTAGAACCGAGGGTGCGCAGATTTCATGGATTAAGCTAATTTCAGTGATTGGGTCGCAGCTGTGCTCCCGAAGGTATTTTAGGCTGCCTGCGCGCGCCCCACCCCCAATGCTTGATTGTTAGCTTGAATGGCTGGGTGAGGTGCCCCGCCCACGGAGAGAATCTCCCAAGTAGAAGACCATTCTGGTGCCACTCCTGCTCGCCCTGACGCTGGCGGCTGGATCGCACCAGGCGCAGTATAATGGGGCACCCTGGGTGTGCAGGCCAGTAGGGCGCTCTGGACGCGTGGAATGCCCAGGGCACGCGCAAGAATGGGGTGCTCTGGGCACCGGTGGCTGGTGACTCTCACTCGCAGTGCGCAGGCCGCTGGGAACGTTAGCGGTGCTCGCTCTGCAACCGGACCGGGTGGGCGCCAGCGGCTGCTCGCTGCTCCCGAGTGTGGGCGGTGCTCGCTCTGCAACCGTACTGGGCCCGCGCCCGCGGCTGCTCGGGGCTCCCAAGTGTGGGCGGTGCTCGCTCTGCAACTGGACCGGGCGCGCGCCTGCGGCTGCTCTCCGCTCCGGAGTGTGGGTCGTGCTCGCTCTGCAACCGGACCGGGCGAGCTCCCGCGGCTGCTCGCGGCTCCTGAGTGTGGGCGGTGCTCGCTCTGCAACCGGACCGGGCACGCCGGTGGCTGCTCGCGGCTCCCGAGTGTGGGCTGACTCACCACAGGCGCACTTCCTCGCGGCTTGAATGAAGGTCCCTGCGGTAGCTTTCTCCACACCCTCGTCTCTCAGATTCAAGTGATAACAGTCCTTTCACTTTCAGTTTGTGTGGAACTCTGGAATGCTCTGAGGATAAATTTTTCTGTTTCTAGTTGATAAATTTGTTGTGATTTAGGGGAGATCTGTCGGACGCGCTGCTCACGGCGCCATTTCCGTGACGTCACTCCTATTATAACCTTCTAACAATCCCATAAATTAGATATGGAATGTGGGAGGTGGTATGGCTAATAATTTCACAAATCTCTCCCCCTTTTATTCTTCGAGCTAATTGCTATGTTGGACATTTACCAATTCAATCAATGATTAAAATTTCACACTAAAAATTTTCAAAGAATGGTGTCCTGTCCTAATCTTTCTTAATTTTTTTTTCAAATTTTTAGAAGGAAAGTAAAATTCTGGTAGACAGAAGGACTATTCCAACTACTCTAGTTATTCAAATGATGCATTTCTATTAGATCCTTCATGGAGCCAAATCAGTATAAAACACAGAAAAGTCAGAACAGTTTTGTTCTCATATTTTCTCAATATTTTACACATTAGGAGAAAGTTCAATTAAAATTGAGGTTGTGCTCAACACAATATTTTATTTAGAAGTCTCTTTGCAGAAATCAATTGAGCACTGATTGATCTTATCTGACACCTGAGCAGTTGCATTGGGGAATGCCTTGATTTACAAAATAAAGTTATATTTAATGGAATGCATTTACTATTTGACATTTCTTAAAATTCTCTCTACAGTGTCTAAACTTCAGATTTCAAAATTCAGTATGAGGCTATGATAATTTGGGAATAGAGCTTTCAGTTATGAATAAGTGAACCAATGTGAGCCATTAACTCTACATGCACAATGTGCATGTTTTCTGTGGCTGATTTTCATAAAGAAAAGTGATAGAAAATAAGTAATTAAGAAACACTGAATTCTTATAATAAGCCTGTGTAAGGCCAGGGGCCGCCGCCATCGTGGTCATGCACATGCAACTTCCCATTAAATTTGGGGAGACGGTAAAGAAACAACAGAGCCAAAAAATGGTGGGCCATTCATTCCTTTATTCTAACCTTGCACCCAGCCAGCGAGTAAAACACACACAGAGGGAAAACACTTCCCTTTCACTCAGAGCTCACAAAGCTACTGACACATCTGGGTTTTGCTAGAATCAAAGGCCCCCACCATTCTCAGTCACCTCTGGTTCCCTATCTGCACACCTTCTCTCTTCTCTTCTCTGCACAAACCAGCTTCTCCTTCAGCACCCTGCCATCTTGGCTGCCTTCTCTTTCCCTGCTGTCTTGGCCCCTGCAGTCTGCATCCTCTCTGTTCTCATTCTGCCATCATGGCTTCCTTCTTCCTTCTCCTTCTTCTCTTTTTCTTTCTAAAACTTTTTTGGCACAAAACCCCTCCTCTAGCAAACATTAGTATAGCAATGGCCTTTCCCAAGCAAGAAGGTAATTTGCAATTTGCAATCAATTGCCTTGCTAAGGGCAAGCACACACATGTCTGCCCAGCACCGTTTTTAACAAAAGTGAGCAAACTCATAAAACACAAATTTTACAAGCTCATTTGCCCAACACCCGGGATATACTTATTTAAGAAAAATCTTGTTTAAACTGTAAGGTTGGTATTACTATTTTTATATATACTAAGGAAATTGACATTTGGAGTTATTAAATAACTTCTCAACATCAAGATCCCTTACTTAGGAATGGGGAAGTTGGGGTTGCTTCCTAAGTCTGCTAATTTCAAAGTGAGCAGTGTACACACACAGAAGAAAAACTAAAGGCCAAGATTCTAGTCTCATCAATAAGGTATTTCATTTCTCTGTTTAGAGCTCCCTCATTTTGCAGGTGTAAATAATAGATTATTCACTTATATTTAAAAGGTCTGTGTGAAAAAATGAGATAATTTATGTAAAATGAATATTCCTCAAACATAGAGGTATTTTTGCTTGGCTTCTATGTGTATTACTGATCTTAAGTCCTTCCAAAGAAAGCCAAGAATGTCATAAAATTTTATCTGAAATTAATAACTGCAATAGAGTTCATGAAGTTGGTGGCTGGAGAGAGTCTACAGGTCACAGACTTCTTTTTTGCAATTACTGTAAATTAAGGCAGAACCTGAGAATAGCAAGTGTTTCTGATTTCCATTTTTTATGCTGCCTGTTCTGAGGCAAATGACTTCCGAAGGATCTATGGCTCCGACAGGTTCATAATGAGTTGCTTAACGGACAGCATTTGCAGTATACATAGCCACATTAGGAAGGGTATGTACATATAATTTCAATGATTTTTAAAAGGTTTTTTTTGTGCAGTGATAGTTTATGTTTAGCATTTGTAAAGAATAGCATCCTAGCTTATGTCTTAAACTGTCTTTAAATATAAAGCAAAAGCACATTCTGGCTATACTTTTCCCCTCTAGCAAAGCAGTCTAAGCCATCATTATTTTTTTCCTTATTTTGAAGCCATAAATTATCATATGAATGAGAACCAGTACTTTTTGACCCTGAAGTCTGCTTGCCTCATTTTTCTTGATCATTATGATAAGTTAGTTAACAACCTATGTTTTCCGGAAGTCTTATAACATCTCCGCCACTTTAAGGAATCTGAAATATAATTTAGCTTCTATACAATCAATCAGAATTGTGTATTGTATCCTTTTGAACAACCCTTACAACATCAATAAACAACCAATTTTTATTTAGTCAATAAATTTAAATATACATGTTAATAAATGTCTATAATTTGTTCCTTTTTGGTTTTTCTTAGTCCTTTTTCTTTATGTTTGCCGTGGTTTCTATAGTTTATGATGTAAGATACCTCACACGTTCTTTCTTTTCCTAACGTGAAACTAAGTCAGATCTGTATTCTTTGTACCAATATTGACTAGTGTTTAAGTTAATATTGAATTTCAGCTAAAAAATATTTTTAATAGAAGTATGTTGTCCTCAAATATTGCCTATATATACTAAAACTGATTTAATGTTTACCTGGATTTTAAAATTAATGTGGTGTCAATATTTTTAATTGCTAAGTATGTGCCCTATTAATAGTCAGACATTTCCCAGTTCACAGGATATATGTCTTTTTTCTTTAGATATTTTAGCTCCTGGCTCAGATGGCTTTTATTCTCCTTCACAGATTTCTTTTTAAGATTATCATCACTGCTTGTTAATTTTTTCCCCTTTGGCTCAATCTGGGACAAAAATGGAAATAATGAGAGTAATTTTCTCATTATCTGGAGACCTGTACTTTGTTAATTATTTGTTATTTTACTCAGTTTTTAGCCCATGAGGTGTTATGATTATACATTTATTTCCTCAATAATCATTTTTTTAAATAATCAATAATTTTCTATATTGACACTTAGAATTAAGACCTCTACCAGTTTTATTGTTTTGTTTTTTAATTTAAGTGAGAGGAGGGGGAATAGACGGACTCCCCAATATGCCCCGACTGGAATCCACCAGGCAAGCCCCATCTGGGGCCAATGCTCTGCCCGTCTAGAGTCATGCTCACAATCGAGCTATTTTTAGTGCTTGAGGCTGCGGCTTCTTGGTGGAGCCATACTCAGTGCTCAGGGCCAATATGCTGGAACCAATCAAACCATGGCTGCAGGAGGGGAAGAGAGAGGGAAAAAAAGAAAGAGAGAGAAAGGAAGGGGGAGGGGGAAGAAGCAAATGGTCACTTCTCCTGTATGTCTTGACTGGGAATCAAACCAAGACTTCCACACACTGGATTGACATTTTACTACTGAGCCAATCAGCCAGGCTGACCTATGTCAGTTTTTAATCCTCCTTGGTAAATTATACTTTTGATAGCATTCTTCTTTCATTTTCACTGTTATATTCTATGCTGAATTACTGTGTGTCCTTCTGTGTTTGAAAATAAATATGGCTACTGTTTTTTAATTATATTTCTGCTATCTTGTCTTGGAAGTTTTTTTTTTTTTATAATTTTATTTTTTTAATGGGGTGACATCAATAAATCAGGATACATATATTCAAAGATAACAAGTCCAGGTTATCTTGTTGTTCAGTTATGTTGCATACCCACCACCCAAAGTCAGATTGTCCTCTGTCACCTTCTATCTTGTTTTCTTTGTGCCCCTCCCCACCCCCTATCCCTCTCCCATTCCCCCCTCCCCCCCGTAACCACCGCACTCTTATCAATGTCTCTTAGTTTCACTATTATGTCCCACCTACGTATGGAATAATACAGTTCCTGTTTTTTTCTGATTTACTTATTTCGCTTCGTATCATGTTATCAAGATCCCACCATTTTGCTGTAAAGTTCCGATGTCATCATTTCTTATGGCTGAGTAGTATTCCATAGAGTATATGGGCCACATCTTCTTTATCCAGTCATCTATTGATGGGCTTTTTGGTTGTTTCCATGTCCTGGCCACTGTGAACAATGCTGCAATAAACATGGGGCTGCATGTGTCTTTACGTATCAATGTTTCTGAGTTTTTGGGATATATACCCAGTAGAGGGATTGCTGGATCATAAGGTAGTTCTATTTTCAGTTTTTTGAGGAACCACCATACTTTCTTCCATAATGGTTGTACTACTTTACATTCTCACCAACAGTGTATGAGGGTTCCTTTTTCTCCACAGCCTCTCCAACATTTGCTATACCTGACTTGCTAATAACAGCTAATCGAACAGGTGTGAGGTGGTATCTCATTGCCGTTTTGATTTGCATTTCTCAAATAGCTAAAGAAGATGAGCATCTTTTCATATATCTGTTGGCCATTAGTATTTCTTCCTGGGAGAAGTGTCTATTCATATCCTCTTCCCATTTTTTTATTGGATTGTTTGTTTGTTTGTTGTTGAGTTTTATGAGTTCTTTGTATATTTTGGATATTAGGCCCTTATCTGAGCTGTTGTTTGAAAATATCATTTCCCATTTAGTTGGCTTTCTGTTTATTTTGTTATCAGTTTCTCTTGCTGAGCAAAAACTTCTTAGTCTGATGTAGTCCCATTCATTAATTTTTGCCTTCACTTCTCTTGCCATTGGAGTCATATTCATATAATGCTCTTTAAAACCCAGGTCCATGAGTTGAGTACCTATGTCTTCTTCTATGTACTTTATTGTTTCAGGTCTTATGTTTAGATCTTTGATCCATTTTGAGTTAATTTTTGTACAGGGGGAGAGACTGTAGTCCAGTTTCATTCTTTTGCATGTGGCTTTCCAGTTTTCCCAGCACCATTTATTGAAGAGGCTTTCTTTTTTCCATTGTGTGTTGTTGGCCCCTTTATCAAAAATTATTTGACTATATATATGTGGTTTTATTTCTGGACTTTCTATTCTGTTCCATTGGTCTGAGTGTCGATTTTTCTGCCAATACTATGCTGTTTTGATTGTCGTGGCCCTATAATATAGTTTGAAGTCAGGTATTGTTATGCCCCCAGCTTCATTCTTTTTCTTTAGGATTGCTTTGGCTATTCGGGGTTTTTTATAGTTCCATATAAATCTGATGATTTTTTGCTCTATTTCTTTAAAAAATGTCACTGGAAGTTTGATGGGAATTGCATTAAATTTGTATATTGCTTTGGGTAATATAGCCATCTTGATTATATTTATTCTTCCTAGCCAAGAACAAGGTATATTATTCCATCTCATTATATCTTTTTCGATTTCCCTCAACAATGGTTTATAGTTTTCATTATATAAGTCCTTTACATTCTTTGTTATGTTTATTCCTAAGTATTTTATTTTTTTTGTTGCAATCGTGAAGGGGATTATTCTTTTGAGTTCCTTCCCAGTTGTTTCATTGTTGGCATATAGAAAGGCTATTGACTTCTGTATGTTAATTTTGTATCCTGCGACCTTACTGTATTGGCTTATTGTTTCTAGTAGTCTTTTTGTGGATTCTTTGGGGTTTTCGATGTATAGGATCATATCATCTGCAAAAAGTGATACCTTTACTTCTTCTTTTCTGATATGGATGCCTTTTATTTCTTTGTCTTGTCTGATTGCTCTGGCTAGAACCTCTAGTACCACATTAAATAAGAGTGGAGAGAGTAGACAACCCTGTCTTGTTCCTGATTTAAGGGGGAAAGCCTTCAGTTTAGTGCCATTTAATATGATGTTAGCTGATGGTTTATCATATATGGCCTTTATCATGTTGAGATATTTTCCTTCTATACCCATTTTGTTGAGAGTCTTAAACATAAAATTGTGTTGTATTTTATCGAAAGCCTTTTCTGCATCTATTGATAAGATCATGTGGTTTTTGTTCTTTGTTTTGTTGATATGGTGTATTACGTTAACCGTTTTACGTATGTTGAACCATCCTTGAGATTCTGGGATGAATCCCACTTGATCATGATGTATTATTTTTTTAATATGTTGTTGTATTCGATTTGCTAGTATTTTGTTTAGTATTTTAGCATCTGTATTCATTAGAGATATTGGTCTGTAGTTTTCTTTTTTTGTGCCATCCTTGCCTGGTTTTGGTATGAGGGTTATGTTGGCCTCATAAAATGTGTTTGAAAGTATTGCTTCTTCTTCAATTTTTTGGAAGACTTTGAGTAGAATAGGAACCAAGTCTTCTTTGAATGTTTGATAAAATTCGCTGGTATAGCCATCAGGGCCTGGACTATTATTTTTGGGGAGGTTTTTAATGGTTTTTTCTATTTCTTCTCTACTGATAGGTCTGTTTAGGCTTTCTGCTTCTTCTTGACTCAGTCTAGGAAGGTTGTTTTTTTCTAGGAATTTATCCATTTCTTCTAGGTTGTTGAATTTAGTGGCATAAAGTTTTTCATAGTATTCTACAATAATTCTTTGTATATCTACGGTGTCCGTGGTGATTTCTCCTCTTTCATTTTGGATTTTGTTTATATGAGTTCTTTCTCTTTTTTCCTTGGTGAGTCTTGCCAAGGGTTTGTCAATTTTGTTGATCTTTTCAAAGAACCAGCTCCTTGTTTTATTGATTTTTTCTATAGTTTTTCTGTTCTCTAATTCATTTATTTCTGCTCTGATTTTTATTATCTCCTTTCTTTGGCTAGTTTTGGGTTGTCTTTGTTCTTCTTTTTCTAGTTCCTTAAGGTGGGAAGTTAAGTGGTTCACTTGGGCTCTCTCTTGTTTGTTCATATATGCCTGAAGCGATATGAACTTCCCTCTTATCACTG
Organism: Saccopteryx bilineata; assembly: GCF_036850765.1. Lineage (NCBI taxonomy): Eukaryota > Metazoa > Chordata > Mammalia > Chiroptera > Emballonuridae > Saccopteryx > Saccopteryx bilineata. The sequence continues at coordinate 19,992,185 of NC_089495.1, forward strand.
CTTTTGCTGCATCCCATAGATTCTGATATGTCGTATTCTCATTTTCATTAGCCTGTATATATCTTTTGATCTCTGCACTTATTTCTTCTTTGACCCATTCATTTTTTTAAAAGTATGTTATTTAGTTTCCACATTTTTGTGGGATTTTTTTCCTCTTTTTTCCAGTTGAATTCTAGTTTCAAGGCTTTATGATCAGAAAATATGCTTGGTACAACTTCAATTTTTCTGAATTTGCTGATGTTGTTTTTGTGGCCCAACATATGGTCAATTCTTGAGAATGATCCATGTACACTGGAGAAAAATGTATACTGAGTCACTTTGGGATGAAATGTCCTGTAGATGTCTATCATATCCAGGTGCTCTAGTGTTTGTTTAAGGCCACTATGTCTTTGTTGATTCTCTGTTTGGATGACCGATCTAGAGCCGTCAGAAGTGTATTGAGGTCTCCAAGTATGATTGTATTTTTGTCAGTTTTTGTTTTAAGATCGATAAGTAGCTGTCTTATATATTTTGGTGCTCCTTGGTTTGGTGCATATATATTAAGAATTGTTATGTCTTCTTGAATCAGTGTCCCCTTAGCCATTATGAAATGGCCATTTTTGTCTCTAAGTACTTTTCCTGTCTTGTAGTCAGCATTATCCGATATGAGTATTGCTACGCCTGCTTTTTTTTGGATGTTATTTGCTTGGAGTATTTTTTTCCAGCCTTTCACTTTGAATTTGTTTTTATCCTTGTTACTTAGATGAGTTTCCTGTAGGCAGCATACAGTTGGATTTTCTTTTTTAATCCATTCTGCTACTCTGTGCCTTTTTATTGGTGAGTTTAATCCATTTACATTTAGTGTAATTATTGATACTTGTGAGTTCCCTATTGCCATTTTATATCTTGCTTTCTGTTAGTTTTGTGTCTTGTTTGATCCTTCCCTTTCGTTTTTCTATCTTTTGTTTTTATTTGGTTGTATTCCATACATCTTTCCTCTGTTGCTATCTTTTTTATCTCATGTGCTTCTGTGGTGGTTTTTTCAATGGTGGTTACCTTTGAGTAATGAAAAGGGTCCCTACCCTGTTCATTGTAGCGAACTATTTTGTGAGTACTTTTGCACTCCATCGTCCTTTGCTACTGTTAATCTCCATCTTCTCCCCCTCTTTCTTTTTGTTGTTGTCACAGTTTAAATTTGGTTTTATTGTGTTCTTCTTGGAGCTTTTACTTGTGGCTCTGTTTTTTTTTTTTTTGTTCTTTGTATCTGATTGGAGAACCCCCTTTAGTAATTCCTGGAATGGGGGTTTTCTGATCATAAATTCCCTCATCTTTTCTGTATCTATGAATGTTTTTTATTTCTCCTTCGTATTTGAAGGATAGCTTTGATGGGTATAGTATTCGTGGCTGAAAGTTCCTCTCTTTCAGGACTTTAAATATTGGGGTCCACTCTCTTCTAGCTTGTAGAGTTTCTGCTGAGAAATCTGATGATAATCTAATGGGCCTTCCTTTATATGTTGTATTCTTCTTTTCCCTGGCTGCCTTGAGAATTTTTTCTTTGCTGTTGGTTTGTGTCAATTTCATTATGATATGCCTTGGAGTAGGTTTGTTGGGGTTAAGAAAACTCGGTGTTCTGTTTGCTTCTTGAATTTGAGGCTTTAGTTCTTTCCACAGGCTTGGGAAGTTCTCATCTATTATTTGTTTGAGTATGTTCTCCATTCCATTTTCTCTCTCTTCTCCCTCTGATATACCTATTATTATTATGTTATTCTTTTTGATGGAGTCAGATAATTCTTGTAGGGCTATCTCATTTTTTTTAATTTTTGAGTCTCTTTCTTCTTCTCTCTGTTGTGCCTCAAGTTGCTTGTCTTCTATTTCACTAATCCTCTCTTCTATCTGACCTGTTCTATTGGCTAAGCTTGTTACTTCGTTTTTCAGCTCGTGAATTGAGTTTTTCATCTCTGTTTGATTTGTTTTTATAGTTTCAATTTCTTTGGACATATATTCTTTGTGTTCATTGAGTTGTTTTCTGAGCCCCCTAAATTGCCTTTCTGTGTTTTCTTGTATATCTCGGAGGATTTTTAGGATTTCTATCTTGAATTCTCTGTCATTTAGCTCCAAGGTTTCCAATATATTAATTTTTTTCTCCATAGATTTTTCCTCATCTAGCTGTGTTACCTCTCTTTCTTTTGTATCCATGATATTCGATTTTCTCTTCCTTAATGGCATCTGAGGGTGGTTTTGTTGATAGTATTAATGAGATTTAATAAAGAATAAAAATTTAAAAAAATTAAAAAAATAAAAAATCGAAAAGAGTTGTTTTTTTTAAAAAAAATTAATAATGAAATAAAGAAAAATAAAATAAAATAAAAATTTAAAAAAAAGAAATTATTCCCCCCCTCCTTTTTTCCTTTCCTCTCCTCTCCCCTCTTTCTTGAGAAAATCTTGTGGTCGACTGTGAATTATAACAAACAATGCCTGTGATGGAGGGCCTGAATTGGGGAAAAGTAATAAAGGGGCAAAAAAAGAAAAAAAAAAGAAAAAAGAAAAAAAAAGAGCGTATGGACCCACAAAAAGCAAATAAGGAAAAAATTTGGGTCAAGAATAAAATGATTTACTTTTAGGTGTTGGTTGTCTAAGAGTTATGATGAGAGGAATAAGAGGAAAATGGAAAAATTGGGGGACAAATTAAAAAATTACTATTGTATTTAGTGGAACAAGAACTAGATAATATGGAGAGCCAGGGATGGGAGCACTGCTAGTGAGTTAAAAAGGTGAAGTAAAAACCCCCCAAAATGCCACAAACATAGGTTTGAGTCCCAGATAAGATAATTTGTTTGTTATTGAGGTTTGAATGAGAGGAGATGTAAAGGAGAAAGGAAGAAACTAATATAGAGGGAGAAAAGAAAGAGATAGAGAGAAAAAAAGAGGGAACCACTAAAAGAAGAAAAAAGAAAGGAGAGAGAGAGAGAGAGAGAGTTAAGGGTTTTGGAGTGCAACCCTCATAGAGAGAAAGGAAGAGAAGAGAAAAGATAATGGGAGATGTAACACTTATGGGTAGTGTAGTTCAAGGAGAGGAGAGAGTAAGACCGGTAGAGAGTTAATCGGCCAAATTGGAGGAGGAAAAAAAAGTATCAAGAATGAAGATAAGAGAAACAAACGAACAAATATAATAAAATGGGATAGGTTATAAAGTCTGCAGATTATTCTTGATTTTGAGAGGTTATCTTCTTGCTTTTTCTTTTCTCTCCCTCTTCCTGGTCGGTGACTCTGTACCCTGGGTTTTGCCCCTTTGGCATGCTCAGGTAGAGGTTTGCAGTTGATAAGTCTCTATGGCAATGTCATGTATTGTGCTTTAGTCTCGTTGGCAGTCGAAGCTCATTAGCATTTATAGGCTCCGACAGTGAGAGAGTCCGTGTTCCTGGAGCCTTTCTCCTAGTCTTTCCTTCCTCAATTAGTAGCCTGATAATCCAGCTATGGGGTTGTTGCTGCCTCTGCCTGGATAGTAAGAGGCTCAAAGAGCTGGCAACTCCCCACTCTATTTCCACTCAGCACAGGGCTCTGTGTAAGGCTCAGTCAGTCAGAGCTGCTAGCCTAATCAGGCAGGCTTTCCGCCCACTCAAAGACCTCTGGCTCTGCCACTCTGTCCGGTAACACAAGCGGGCGCCCACTTCCGGGGCGCTTGGAGGAAACTCTCACTCACTGTCTGTGACCAGGATATCCGGCCAGCAGTCTCACGCTCTGAGTGAAACCCCCAACCGCAGGGAAAAGTTGCAGCGTTGGAATTGAGTCTCGCTCCGTCCCCGTGCGCGGCTTTTGCGAGGCGCTGGGGTGGCTCGAGATTCCGCTTTGGCCCGCACAAAGGCCCCTGACTCTGCCCCTCTGTGCGATAACACGGGCACGCACTGCCGAGGCACTCGGAGGAATCGCTCACTCCTTATCTGTGCGTGCAAACCAGGATATGAGGCCGGCCGCCTTTCCCTCTGAGTGAAATACCCTCCAGCACGGAAAATCTCCACCGTTGGAATTAGTTCTCACTCCCTCCCGTGCGTGGCTTTCCCAGGGCGCTGGGGCTGCCCAGAGATTCTGCCCTCGGCCCACAGAAAGGCCTCTGACCCTGCCTCTCCGTGGGGCAACACGGGCACCCACTCTCGGGGCCTAGGAAGAAATTCTCGCCCACTAACTGCGCACCGACCAGGAGACCGGGTAAAATGGCCGCACCGCTTGTCTTTCTTTGTTTGGGTTTGGCGTGACTGTTAGCTTGTATTGCCCAGGTTGCCACAGGATCAGATTTTCCTCGGCTTGGATCCCCGTGCCACAGCCTGGTTCGGCCGTTTGTGCCGCGGCGGACTGGATCTATTCACCCCCTTTGCCCGCCTCAGTTTCTATATTCACAGTTACCAGAGAAAGCCGCCCTGTTTAGGTTAGTGAGGAAGGCGGAGCATTTCTTGCTCCCTATTTCCTTCGGGGTTTGGTTATATATTTAGCCAATTTTTCACTCAATCATACCTTTGGGTGTATTGCGAAGCATCTGGAAGCTCCAAGTATAGATTTTTCTGTTTCTGGTTGAAGATCTTGTTGAGTTTTGGGGGAGATTTATCGGTATCGCTTCCTACCCCGCCATTACTCTGACGTCATCCGGAAGTTTTCAAAATCATATAACAGTGTAAATTAATATTTGAACTTTACAAATGTACAATATCCTTTTTTGAAGTTATATCTTATCTTTAAACCTCTGCTTGAGACATAAAAAGTTATATTTTGGAATGCTGTTTCAAATGCCAACTCTCATCACAATCAAAAAATTAAAGTTTTTTTTTTTTAACATTGTCACTTTACTTTCAAAGACTTATCACTAAGAATTTTTCACTCACAGAAATAAATATCTTACAAAATAGCAAATAAACAAACTCCTTACAGAAATGGTTTCTGTATTAGTTGTCTATATAATAACATACACTCCATAGAGTCTTTGGGAGGGGGGGAGTAGGAGAAAAGAAACTACCAAAATCCAGTAAGAAGTAAAAAAATGCCAATTGCTTTTTTTAGCTCATAAACCAAAGCCTATAATCTTAGAAACTTACCGCAGCTTACCCTTGTAAATTTACTCTTAGAACAACAATATATATGAAATCATATTATTGTCTTTGAAAAAATTCTCTCCTTTGGTGATTCTAAATCAAGGTCTAAATTGCTGTTCTATGTAGAGGAGTTATCTGGTGATTTTAGTGTATTTTCTTATTTAATCACTTATTTTCAAGGCATTTAAATGTTAGCTGTAATTTTCTACTGGCAATTTCTTCTTTGCTTCTTGAATCAATATATTTATATTGTTCTTCACAATAAGCAGAGTCAGTTTCATCTCATAGGTTTAGAATTTTTTTTTTTCAATTACGTTGTATTTTTAAGCTAGTGTTGAGGCTATTGATGGAGCAGGCATCACATTCTTACACCAAGATATTTAAAGATTAAACCAAAAGAAAAGTAGTTTATTCTGAAACAAATGGTCTAAAACATTTATGTGAAATTACAAAAAAAAAGAGAGATTTTGTCTTTATCATCTTCATTTAATTTTTAAAAAAGAAAATCATCCTAGTTTGCTCAAATTGTGAAAAAGTTCTAAGATCCTGGAAAATCAAGTGGAGTCAATAAATGAAAGCTTCAATAGCCTGAGGCAAGTGTGAAAGTATATGACCTCTTCAGATAACTATGACCTCACAGGAAGTCAACTCTAATAAAATGAATTCGAGCATTTCATAGTCTTAGATCGAACCTTACTTCCAGCAAGTTCAAAGTAAGGTGCCCAGTTCTCTGCCATTTGATGATCACAATCCTCAATGGTGGGAGCTGTATGGGAGAGACATGCTACCTGCCCAGTAAGACCTATGCCTTCAAATATTTAGTAATATATGACTCTGGAGCTCACTCTTCATTTTCATTCATGCTCTTCTGTCTGTAGAAAGACAGAACTGCATATTGTGACCTAGTCTTCCCTCAAATTCACTTAATTCAGAAATTAAAAAAAGGGGAAAAGATGGGCCTTTGTTCTTTTGTGAAAGGGTAAAAATTCAAACTCTGTCTGAACTTTAAATCTTAACAGTGATCAACCTAGTGACATTTAGATTTGTCCTCTTTGGCCCTGCACTACCTTGAACTTTTTTCTAAGTTTTTCTCTTATTTTCTGTATTTTTATTTTTAGTTGTTCCATTTTTGGAAGCATTTCTGATCCATGAAAATAGAAATGAAAATCTGTGTAGCTGTCTACTTCCTTATTTTGACATGAGATTTCTCTCTCGTCTCCTCCAGGCACTGAAGGCGCAGTATTCGGGCACTCTGTTGAGACACCTCACATAAGAGCAGAACCTTTCCAAGACCTCAGGTAAGTCCTGGCTCTTACACCTGGATCATCGTTCTCCTCACTGTTGATCATCTTGATATAGAGAACTAAAACAGAAGATGTATTGCATACCTTCTGCTCTATGACATTTTCTGTTCTATGGTAAACAGTCAAGCATTTGATGAAGGACAAGAAAATGTGTGTTAGTACTCTAAAAATTACCTTCTGTATATTTTTTTCCTAATAAACACACAATAAATATGAAAATTAACATATCAGAAAGAGTGTGGAAAAAAGAAAAGACCTGGAGTATTTGGGAGACAAGTGATAAAAATTGAGATTCAAAAAAATCTTTCTTACACAGTGAGCTATCTAGTACCTAGGCATAAAATAAAGGGAAGCAGAGGTTACGAGAAAGCTATGCAGGGTCAGGACACATTATGTAGAGGAAATAACAAAAACAAACCCAAGCAGTAATTAGGAAAAGGCAGAACTTAATTGCCCTATGATGGACCCCTCAGTCTAATATTTTCAATGGAATAAGTTGCTTCCTGACAGTGTGCTGTTATGTGTGAAAGTTCTCCACTACCCAGAAGACTGTGAGATGACAATATTATAAGAAATCCTCCTTGGAATAGTCATGGCAACTCATGATAAATGTTGAAATATTGAAGTACAGTAATTGATCCATGGATATTCTTAATACAATAAATATGTTAGGCTTTAGGAATAAAAGATATTTTATATAACTTATTGTGGTCATCATTCTGTAATACATACCTATATTATAACATACACATTAATATAATATTATATGTCATTAAAAGGATATTTTATGTAATTAATTTTGGACTGGCAAATTACATTCTAGAATGGATTTGCAACAGTATTAAAAAGACAATATTGATATTTTAAAATAACTCAAATATTAAAGTCATATTTAAAGCTGGATCAAAGTATCAACCTGAGAGAATCTTTGTCTTGAAAAACATAAAAATTGTAAGAAACAAGACTATTTTTTTTAACAAGACTATTTTTAATTCATAAATATCAGATATAGCCCTTTCCGTTTTGGTGAGTGGGAAAAACTGCTCAAATAAAAATAGAAAAATAAAGTTGAAAAATTTTAATGACAAAGAAGCCACACTTTAAAAAATGTAAAATTTGCAGACCTTTAGTTGTATGATAAACTTTCCTAAAGAACTCAGTTTCTCACTAGTTGAACATCCCAGATTCAAACAAGCTAGTTAACAACAACAAAAGGTGCCCCTCTTCTTGTGATCAATGTATTTTTATAAGATAACCAGAATTATCATTTATTTAGTCTAAGGTAAAAGCCCAAGGACTTAGAAAGGTGTGCGAATTGTGTCTTAAAGTCTTGATTACTGACCCTTTTCTCAGGATTGATGTTCCTGTATAATTATTAATTGTATCCCTCCCTATCAAGATTACTGCCCTATTAGCTTAGGATCTGTGTCTTCCTTGTTTATCCTTAGTGCTGTAGCACCCAGCACTGTAACTCACATTAGATAGTGTCTGATACATATTTGTTAATTCACATTACTGAAATTCAGCAAAACTGAGCCATGAAGACACTACTGAAAGTCTATAATAGAAGGAATGTGGCAGTGTTTGTTGTCATATTGCTAAGGCACAGGTTACAAACACTGACTGCAAATTTTTTTGAACTGTGTTTTAATACAGATATCGAAGTTTAGTGACTCATTCAATAAAAAAATTATAAACTACAAAATTAAAAAAAATCTTTTACTTCTAACATTTTAGTAATTATGTACTCATTTTATGATTTTTCACTAGGGAAAGCATATTGCTAAAAGAGAAATTAGAACCAACTACTATTTTAATTACCTTGCTGACGTGTCTCAAAATTCATAAGGGTGAATGTGGATTAAATTATAGTTAGTATACAGTGTTTCTAGCTTTTAATTTTCCAACGACTCATCAATTATTTATACATTGAGCTAAGCTAAGCTTATGTGCTGGTGCTAAAAGCAGATTGGCAACACCCAGGATGAGTGTTAAGGCTCTAAATTCTGAAACCGAAGCAGAAGCAAAGCACAGTGATGATCAGATATTCAATTATTTATCCACATATTAAAGATTAAAAGCCGTGTCTGAGCACTTTACAAGTTTTGCTGACAATTTTGCTTTCAGGGTAATAAGAAGTACTCTTAGTTGACACCTATTTTTAATCAACAAGGTAGAGATGATGGCAATTTAAGGAGTAAGTAGCCATGTTGTCTTTTATTATTATTATTTTTTTTTGTCCAAGATAAAAGGCTTTAAAAAGAAATGTTCCAAAAAGTTTATTATAGAGTATAGGTAATATTTTGGGTGCAAATGTGGTAAATGTCTATAATTTATTTATTCAATAAATGTTTAATGAGTGTTTAATATATGCCAAGTTCTGTGCTAGTTTGCATGTTCATTTTAAGCCTACACATGTAGATTTTCTTTGATTTTTTTATATAAGGTGATATTGTTTTTTAATAGGGACCTGTGTGTTTTAAAAGGCTAAAAATATATGCTCTATGGACAGTAAGAAGATAATGGTATATTGTCCTGGAATAGCTCATGTATTTCATGTTCTTTCATTTTTATTTTTTAAGGTTATAAGTAAATTATTACAGTTCAACAGAGTCTCTCACTCTATAGTGAGAAGTGACGAAATCCATTGTAAATGCCTATTGCTCAAAGATTGTTTGAATTCATGTTTCATTAAGGGTCCTAAGAAAAGACAAGAATCTTGACTTGAAATCAGTGAATGAATTAATAGGTAATGATGTAATTGGCATCTTTTCATCATTTCCATTATTGTATGAATATAATTTAAAACTGAAAATTAATGTGGTAGGCAGTTAGACAGACCTGAGCAGAGCAGGATGAGAGGCCAGGCACAGGAGGCCACCAGGATAGAAAGCCCCAGCTGTCTAGCAATGAGCAAAACTGGAAAGATAAAGATTTTGCCCTTGGGATAATTGTTTCTCAACTGGAGTACTTATTATGGTCCTGCAGCTTAGACTCCCTCCTGACCTTTCCTTCCCTGGCACAGTGCTTGTCATTCTGGGTTAGATCCTATCAGTAGGGGAGTGAACACAGTGTCCAGAAAATAGCCCTTAAAGCTTTAGCCCCTAGGGATAACATCTAGCCTGGAGCCTTTTTTCAGCTCCAGGATCCAAAAAGCAGCAAATTAGATAAAGGATACTACAGCTGACCTCAAGATAAACTGCATTGACTAATAACCCCCTACCCTGGTGCCAACCAATCAGTGGAGACCACAGCCCTAAAAGGATACATCTGGAGAACTGATGAATATTCAGTCAAGGTCCTCCCCTAGGACCTCCGTTAAGATCTCCACCCTTAAAAGGCCTTAGGATGGAGCATCCAGTCCGCTCTCCACCCAGGAACATGCCCACGCTTTTCCCTTCCGCCTTCTTCCCCCATGGGAACACATTTCCTAAACTCTAAGGGTCCCATGAACTTGCAGCCAGAGGAGTGGTGGGCAGAGGCCACTTTTCTGAGCTCATCCCCTGAACCTGTCTCCAATCACCCTTTTTCTCTGACTTCCCAGTGAGAAAAAGCAGCCCCGCCAAGGCCCTGATGTTGCTTCTTCTGTTCTAGGCCCTTTCTTGTTTCACTGTTGTTGGGCAGATAATATGTATTATGCTCACTTTGTTAAAGTGGCGCTGCCCACGTGGAGGCCGTTGCCCAGGTGATATTAATGTGTGTCTCTGGGCAGGCAGAATCCTTGTAGCCTGGGGCTTGGTTTTGGGATTAAGCGTTTCCCACCCTTTTTTGATGTGGGGTAGTACAATCCAATCATGCCTCAGAGAAGTGACTTTGTATTAGAGACTTCCCTATTTTGTATATTGGATTAAGAGTTTGGATTTCTACACTATAAAATGGGGATGGAACGGGAGCTTGTTCTCTTGGTTCCTGGGATGACTAGCATGAGAGAGCAGAGGGAGCAGAGCAGAGAGCAGAAAGAGGCCATGTGGCCAGGAGAAGCAGCCAAGATGGCGGAATGCTGAGTGAGATGCCAGTTTGTGCAGTTTGACTCTGGAGAAGGAAGGAGATGGGGAACTGAGGAGAATAAGTCTGGTGAGCTAGAAACCTTTGATTCTAGGAAACTCGGATAAATCAGTAGCTTTGTGAGCACTGAATGTGATTGGGTTTTGGAGCCCAGTGTGTGTTTTTACTTGCCCGCTGGGTGCAAGCTAGGATTAAAAGATGAAGGCCCATCAGTTCTTGGCTCCATTGTTTCTTTACCGACTGTCCGAATCCAATGCGAACCTGCATGGGCCGGGCTGCTGTGATAGTGGGTCTGGCCATGGCTGCTGGCTTTACAACTGTTTCCAGTTAATAACCCTGCTCTCAAAATAACCTGAACTCGTGTTGTGAAATTTTTCCAGGACAATGCCAAGACCCACATACTATCAGCTGGCCCTAGGCAGACCCGGAGGGCCAGGTCCCCTGTCCCGTAACAAACTGTTGAGTTTGGCAGGCTTTAAATTACTCTCTGCAAACACATTGTTCTAACTTACATCATTTCTGCATCCACGGAAAAGTCACCATTTATTAAGTAGTTAAAATTCTTTCCTGAGATTATTTGTCAATAAAACGGCAAAATACTTTGCTGGTTTTTTTCTACCTATGAGAGAAAAATAAAATAAAAAGTAGTATTTTTCTCCTCTCCTCCCCTCTACTCTCTTCTCTCCTTTTTCCTTCTTCCCTCCCTCCTTCCTTCTTCTTTCCTTTTATTCTCTTATTCTGTGTATGTATTTAGATGTTTACCTAGAGTTGGGCATTTTGAGAAGTTAGTTTTAGCTTGCAAACTTGGCAACACAGAAAGATTTTTTATTTCAGTTAACATTTAGTTGATCTAAAGATTTGCTTGGCCTGATTTGAAGGAAGAGAGCATAATGGTATGTGCTAGTGAGGGAACACAATAAAAATGGAGGAAACAAAAGCAGTGTGATTTGCATCTGAAGAAAGCTCATTGGAGCCTGAAATGATGACAGTAAAATTTCTTATATGTCACAGTTTTCATTGATTTCTTTTTCTTAAAACATTTTTCTGTTCAATTCTTCATTCATGCCATCATAGAAACCTCAAATAATTAATGAGTACCTACTATTTCTCTGGCACTACATTAAATATTTAGCGAGAACAAGATATATGAGGCTTAAGTTCTACCTGAGTTTCTATTTAGTAATTGCATCTTGGGACTTACTATAAAAGAAGTCTGAATTATTTTCTCAGAATGTTGAGAATTCTGCTAAGACCACCCATTTTTAAATTTGAGAATTGCACACATTCAAAACAAAATCTTGTTGCATCTTTGCTATATAAACATCACAAAAACAGAATCACTTGTAGGAAATAAGTAGGGTGACTAGAGTTTAACAGCTATTCTTTTCTGCTATATAATTTTGGGTTCCCGCTATGAAAAATAGTTTGAAATTTATTGCTGTGAATTTGATGTTTTCGGAATGAACACTTTTATATTTTATAGTTTTATACTTTGAATAAATAAAATGAGAAATCATTTTCTGAATATTCTAATTTTCATTGAATATTAGAGCCTATGATTTGTTCATTAGTTTTTATATTTTAAATAGGTGAAACTGGATGGAGCATCCTTAGGATCCTACAGAGTGTGTTAAGGATCTAATGTTATATTCTTTAGTATGGCTAGTCAATTTATTAAGCATCACTTATTAACATTTATTAAATAACTTCGTATTTTCTAACCCAAAATGATTGCTACATTTGTTGTTTATTCCATCCCATTAGAAAATTATCAATCAAGAAAAGAGTTCTCTAAAAGGATGGAATAAACAACAAATTATCACTTATTTTGATTTTCTTCTGATGGTTTTGTTTATGTGCTGAATTGTTTTCAACACATTAAATGGCTAGCACTTTTTTAAAACTCAAAATATCTATAAGATTAGGGAACTCATAAGATCATAATCAGCTTCTCTGCTGTATCATCTACCATTATAACAAAGGATACAGTGTAGTGAAAATCATTTCAAATTATTTTTTTCTAAATGCTGGTTCGTGTCCTTCGATTTCACTTTTCACTTCACTACTGAGAGAGAGCTGATAAAACAGTTTCATGTGATTCTTTCTACAAAACCGCTTTGGATCTATTGCCTCAAAGTAAACTAGTCACTCTGAATGATGGTGACTGTAAGCCTGAAGGGCCTCTTGTCCTGATTCCTGTGGTCAAGGGGAACACAGGCTATTGCAGCCCCGTAGCAGAGCACTTACCCAAAAAGACCATTTCAGGGATACGACCTCTTCTCACACTAGTGCTTTTTATGACTGTATTCTATCTTCTGTATTATTTCTTCTTTGGTTCTTTTCTCTAGTTTTGTATTTGAAGACAATTTTGAAACTGCTTCCCTGTTACTTTTTTTGCAGACACACAATCTTAAACACTTTTTTCCCCCTCAAAATGTATGTAGTCAACCTTTAATCATATTTATATTTGTGTATCACCCCTCATTTAGTTTTTCTTCTTCAGACTAATATCATTTATTTGGTGGACATTTTCCTCGATTAGTAGAAGTCAATTGACGGAGGAAATGTCTTATTTCTTCATTTTAATTATTTTCTAGAAGTGTAAAGAGTACTTTGAAAATTTTCAAGCTTATTAAATTCTTAGTGTGCATGCTTGACAGTTTACAAATTCATGATTTTCATTAAAACTGTCTCATCTTCATAAGATAGGGACTCTATTGAGAAATATTTACATGCTCATTTTTTAGAAATGTATTTATGAAGACTCCATCATTACTACTGAAAATGTATAAGAGATTTAAACAAGTAAACTTAAGACCTCCTTTTCGTGTGCATTATCAAAGGAAACAACATAAGAAATGTAGTAAATTGTTATACAAATCAGAATAAATAACTGATGCTAACGAATAATTTCATAAAGAGCCAAAAACTAAATAAGGTGATCAAAAATCATTACTAACCTCACTTTGGTTTTTTTTTTTTAATGGCAAGGATTTTTATTTATGCCTGCCTGTTTCTCTATTTTTAGTTGACTAATGTTATCTTTTATTCCATCATATATATCATATATTTTTGATATTTACACTGCTCACAAAAATGAGGGGATCAGGGAACGTGCAGATACTCCAGTACCTTCAGCCATTTGTCTAATGCATTTTCACCAATGAAATAAAAGTTAGTTTTGCATCTTATTTGCATAATCAAACAACTTTTTTGACTTGTCGTTTGCTTTTCTGATGTTCTTGCTTAATAAAAAAAATCAAACGTTTCTCTCTTTTTTTATCACTTCATATACACTTTGAAATTTCCCCTAATTTTTATGAGCAGCATATTAAGGATTCTGTTGCTTTTCCCTTAGGCTTGAATCACCAACCAGGTCCCTAATCATGGAAGCCCCTCGAGGGATCCAGGTGAGTGCTGCTGCAGGGGACTTCAAGGCCACCTGCAGGAAGGAGCTCCATTTGCAGTCTACAGAGGGAGAGGTGAGTTCCCAGGGGTAGAGAGTGGTTCTTTACTGGAAGAGTTCTTCCTCTTCAAGTATATGCAAATGGTTCCAGGTGAGGCATAGAGAACTGTGTCATAAGAGAGCTTTTTTTTTTTCCACAGTGAGAAACTGGGGAGAGGCAGTCCGACAGACTCCTGCATGCACCTGACCCCAATGCATGCCCACCAGGGGGCAATGCTCTGCCCCTCTGACATGATGCTCCTCTGCAATCAGAGCCATTCTAGTGCCTGAGGAGGAGGCCATGGAGCCATCCTCAGTACCTGGGCCAACTTTGCTCCAGTGGAGCCTTGGCTGGGTGAGGGGAAGAGAGAGATAGAGAGGAGGGAGAAGAGGAAGGGTGGAGAAGCAGATGGGCGCTTCTCCTGTGCATCCTGACCAGGAATTGAACCTACGACTTCCACAAGCCAGGCAAACGCTCTACTGCTGAGCCAACCAGCCAGGGCAGAGAGCTTATTTTTTAACACAGAAAGAGAGAGGGACAGACAGAGATAGAAGGGAGAGAGAAGAAAAGCATCAACTCACAGTTGTGTCACCTTTGTTGTTTATTGATTGCTTTCTCATATGTGCCTTGATTGGGTGGGGTGGGGGGCTTCAGTGACCCCTTGCTCAAGCCAGTGACCTTAGGTTTCAAGCCAGTGACCATAGGGTCATGTCTTTGATCCCATGCTCAAGCCAGAGAACCAGCACTCAAGCTGGTGAGCCCGAACTCAAGCCAGCAACCTTAGGATTTCAAACCAGGGTCATCAGCATCCCAGACCAATGCTATATCCTCTGTGCCACTGCCTGGTCAGGCAAAATGATGAATATGAAATTTGGTGAACCTAATGTTATTTTCTTTAGCCAAAGCTCTATTTTCCGTTGAAAGGTATTCATTCTTTCGTCAATTATAAGTGGGGCATTGAAATTCTTGTAGTTTTAGGCACTGGCTGGTTGGCTCAGTGGTAGAGCATTGGCCATGTGTATGTTTTCCCAGGTTTGATTCCTGGTCAGGGCACACAGGAGAGGTGTCCATCTTCTTCTCTACCCCTCCCCACAGTCTCACTCTCCCCACTCTTGCAGCCATGGCTTGAATGGTTCGAGCAAGGTGATCCCAGGAACTGAGAATGGCTCCATGGCCTCTCCTCAGGCACTAATATAGCTTGGTTGCTGAGCAATGGAACAATGGCCCCAGAGGAGCAGAACATCGACCCCAGATAGGGTTGCCATTCCAGTCAGGGCACATGCAGGAGTCTATCTCTCTGCCTTCTCGCCTCTCAATTAAAACACACACACACAAACACACACACACACACAAACACACACACACACACAAAACAAAAAACCCTACATTCTTCTAAACAGTACCTTGGATGATTGTTTCTGTAAAAATAGTGCCTATATCTTTTAAAAGGAAAGGAAAATAAAACAAAAGTTTATTTTACTATTTAACCCTATTGTTATTTCCTGGATAAGGAGATACTCCTTAATAGTTTTCTTCCATTCACTTTATTTCCCCCGAGAATTTCCTGTAAGGCTGTTGTCATTCCTTTAAAGGTCATGTGCTTTTTCTCCCTGCCTGTTCCTCAGGACTCTGTGTTCAGTCTTCCCCTCTTGCCCTCGAATGCGAGAGACACACATTTCTCTCTCATTTATCTTACTTGCTGTATACTTTGTGATTTTGGGGTCTGTAAAATCACTTTTTTATCAATTCTGAAAATTACGCAGCAGATGTCTTCACATATTACCTCTCCTCATTTTCTCTGTGTCCTTTCTCTAGAACTCTGAAGAAATTCTAAGATTTTATTGTCTTGTCTACCAGAGCCTCTCCTTCCTACTTTCTATGTCTTTGTCTCCCTGCACCCACTCTGCTTATTTATTCAGATCAGCATGCTCAAGTTCCTCTTCAGTATTTAATCTCACATTTATTCCCTATATTGAGCTTTTCATTTTAGTAATTATGTTGGTCATTTCTAGGATTCTCATCTGTTGTTTTTTACAAATCTGCCTGGACATCTTGGTAGTTGCTCTTTGTTTGCTTATTTGTTTTTAATTCTACCTTAATTATTTCAAAGCCTTATACATAATACATATTCTATTCTGTATATTTTTACTGCAATTCCCAAAGTCCTTGAAGGTATAAATCTGTTGCATTGCTATTTATACCATTTAATTCCCTTAGTACTTTCCTCTTTTGTATGTTTATTTATTTTTTATTATAAGCTTATGAAGTTTAAATTGAGAAGAAAAAAATGGAAGGATAATTTAAAAGATGTTCTAGGGCATATTATACCTCTTAGATGTAAAGATAAGAGTACTAATTAATAGAACAAAGGGGAACATTCTTTGCTTTTATACCATTATCTTAGTTGTTGATTCAAGATAAATTTTAATTTTATATTTTGCTTCATTTTTATAAACAAAGTCATTGTCAAGGCCACATTAGCATCATAGTGGATATTACAACTTAAATAATATAGATATATGCTTTATAAAATTTAAAATATATATCTTGGCCCTGGCCGGTTGGCTCAGCGGTAGAGCGTTGGCCTAGCGTGTGGAGGACCCGGGTTTGATTCCCGGCCAGGGCACACAGGAGAAGCTCCCATTTGCTTCTCCACCCCTCCACCGCGCTTTCCCTCTCTGACTCTCTCTTCCCCTCCCGCAGCCAATGCTCCATTGGAGCAAAGATGGCCTGGGCGCTGGGGATGGCTCTGTGGCCTCTGCCCCAGGCGCTAGAGTGGCTCTGGCAACATGGCGACGCCCAGGATGGGCAGAGCATCGCCCCCTGGTGGGCAGAGCGTTGCCCCTGGTGGGCGTGCCGGGTGGATCCCGGTCGGGCGCATGCGGGAGTCTGTCTGACTGTCTCGCCCTGTTTCCAGCTTCAGAAAAATGAAAAAAAAAAAAAAAAAAAAAAAAAAAAAAAAAAAAAAAAAAAAAATATATATATATATATATATATATATATATATGTTATCTTTTAAGATTTCTTTCCACTGCTATTGCCGATTACAATACTTTGTCTTTCATGGCAAGACAAAAACCTTTCTATATATCTCATACTCTTTTTAAAAGTTACTTTTATCATGCTAATCGACTTATTCAAATTATTCTTAGTGAATCGTCCCATAATAAATATTAGTGGTTATTGATCTCTGTTCTGCATTTACTATGCAACACTTTACTGATGTTCTTTTATTCAAAGTATCAGCAAATTCCTTGGATTCAATTACAGGATGACATTTAATTGTGAATTGAGTACTATGCTATAAGTAAATCATATCCTGAGGTTTTCAGCTGCAGTCATTTTTACATTAATAACACAAAGATATAAAAAAGCACAGCACTTTATATTAGAATAAATAACATGTAATTTTCCCACAAAGAAATGTGAAATTATATAAAACCCTTCTCTCTGCTTCATTGACTGCCACAGAGAGGCATATTTATCATTTACTAAACAATATAGAGATATGTAAAGTTTACCTTTAGTTTTTAAACTAGTTAAAATTAGAGCAAACATGCATTGAGGCAATCAAAATAATAGACAAAATGTATAAGAATGAACTTGCACACAGAATTCTGCACTGCAGAAGATTGAGTTCTTTCTGACATAGTGTTGCCAGGAATTTGAAATTCAACTCTGAAGACAATATGAATCATAATTGTAAGAAGAACACTGAAAATATTATTATAGTACATAAAAAGCAATAACACAATAACATGTTGCAATATCACAGAAGAAGGAGAAAACAATTTTTATTTTGCAAATTGACTAAGCTTTTTTTCCCTCTAGTGATAGGTCTGATTTCAACAGGTAAGATTGGGATAAATGAATTCTTGGTGGAGAGAAAACAATGGGCCACGAGTTAAAACCTCAGAGTGTCATTTTGAATACTAGGAAGAGTTTCAAAACTAATGGATTATATGGTTTAGAAGACTAAAGAATAGAAATATCAATTTCAGAAGTTGGAAAGTCAAGAGTATTATAATAACTGCCTTAGCAGACGAAAGCATTATAGGCAAGCCTGTTCATGCTGCTGGAGTCTGGAGAAGGTGAGCAATGTTGTTGGGTTGGAAAAAAAATCACTACATATCACCCCTTTTTACCTCGTGACTTATTTTCTATCTCAAGCCAAGAAAACATTATTTTCTATCTCAAGCCAAGAACACATTATTTTCTCTTTTCAAAGGCCCTGTTCATTTTACTTTAATAATAAAATCTATCTCCCTTATGTGGGTAAGGCTATAGTTTGGATATCAGAAGTTTATGAAATGAAGCATTGTCCTTTGGCTAAATACTGCCTAGAGCAGCCCCTCAGTGGATAACAGGGCTAGAGGGTAGTGCTTTAGCCAAGCAGTAGCAGGTCACACATCATAAGGTTCTAGGCTAACACCATTAATTAGGCTTAATTTCCAGGGCTGCCACCTGCTTGCCCTACCTGTATAAAAACAGCTACTTTCTGCATTTATTCCTGCAGGCTACATCAAAGGAAGGACAATTAGTTCCAAACTATAAAAACCAGTGATACAACATGGTGTCAGCAAGCCTCTGCAACCAACCAGAGCTAACCAGTAACATTTATTCCTCTGTTTGCTATTAAATGAAGCATTCACAATATCTTACAGTCATCTGATTGATCGCAGATGAATCTCCTTATCCACATGTTCTTTAGCTTTCCATATTTCCCAGTTTATCGTCTTGTGTCTCAAAGATCTTGAACAATACACCAGCACCCAAGATTTCTTCAGAGAACTTCCTTCCAAATATGCAGGTGTAATGGCTATAGTCTCAGAGCTGGCCCTGTGATATTTTTGAAGGTTAAGAATGTCTGCTGTTGACAAGCATGCCAGTTCCTACAAGAAGTGAGGGAAGGGGATAAGCTCTGCAAGCCTACTTCCTCTTAAATTTAACCGGTAAGAGGAATCTTCCCTTCTCCTTAGTAGAGAAATGAGTGAAAAGCCCAGAGCGTGTAACAGTGTGTTACAGTCATTGATGTCCCTCAACATGGAAACAGAACCAGAAAAAATGAGGCTGAGTATCCATACGCAAAACTGTATTGCCATTTTCTTTTGCTGGTTTTATGCGCTTCTAACTTTTACATCAGTAAAAAAAAATCTTCTCAAAATAACTAAAACAGAAGTCTTTTGTTTCTCTTTTCTTTGCTCTCACTTAACACTTGAGTAATGGTGCTTTCTTAACTTCGAATACTGTTAGTAAATTTAATCACTCAATTTTTTTATAATCTATTCAACAACTATATTATGTGAATGCTGTGTGTGCAGGATTAAACAATGTAGGATTATAAAAATATTCAGGTGTGATTCTACCTTCAAGTACATCATTTACTGTGGAATGGAAGAAATAAATATGGTATAAAATTCAATAATATATTAAATATCAACAAAGTAGGATATTAATAATAATAAAGTGCTATGGGAGATCATAATATAAAATCTTTCAAACTTGTAGCATTTGGGAAAGGTCTATGGAGGGTAAAGCGGATGAGCAGAACTTCAGAGGAAGTTCATGTTTGTACCCAAAAGTGGAGAAACATGTCCAAGGTGAAGAAAGGGCATTATTTTATACAACATAGACTGCCATAGTTCTATGAACTGTTCTATAACCAAGAGCCAAAGGTAGATTCTTACCTCTTAGATACTATTTTTAAGTAAAAGAAGCATAATAAATGTTAAGAAAGAATGGTTATTATAAAGAAAAGTAAAACTGTCAAGGATATATAATGAATGAATTAGTGTAATTTTAGTCAGGTGTCAAAGAAAATCCTTTTTGAGATGGTCACATATAGCAGACATTTGAACAAACATGCTCACAATCAAAATAATCTAAAATATACATGACTATAGTATATGAATCTCTATTTTTTTTTGCTTATTTGCATAAGCAATCAGTTACTGTGTTTCAACATTTTAAACATATACAAAAAGCTAACAGTGAAAATCTTCCCCCACCCCTGTTGTCTCACCATCTACTTAATGTCTACCCTCACTTGTATATATCTGTAGAAAAGCATTTCAGGCTAAAGAAATAAGACATGAGAATGCCCTGAGGTCAGAGTTCTTTTGGTGTAGTTGAAAAAATGTAAGAGCTGGAACAAGAATGATAGTCAATGATGTTGGAGCTAGGCAGATCATACAGGGCTTGCAGGTCATGGAAAGGAATCAAGATCCATGTTACATGTAGTGGAGACCACGAGGAAACTTTGAGAACTGGGGTGATGTGATGTGATTTACATTTCTAAAAGTGTATTCTAGCAGTATGTAAAATAGACTGAAAGAGAACAAGAATGGCAGCTGGGCGTGCCAGTTAGGTAGGTGGCTATTTCAAGATTCCTACTAAGAAATGAATAAATCTTGGATGAGAACAAGTATGTAGAGAATGATGTATTCTCCTATTTTCCTGTCAATTTAAAGACATCTTTAGGCAGTAATTTACCACATAACAATTGAATGAAGGAATAACTAGAAAAAGTTTTTTCATTGCTCATTGAAGTTCATGAACCACTTTTCTTTTTTGGAAATTTCCCCATGTTTATCAGAACCACCTGATCACTGTCCCTGAAAGTGTTAAGTTGAAGATTTAGAATAAGTGAAATAATCTTGCAAGTTAGAAGATACAGCAGATTGGGTGTTGAATACCAGTAATATGATTCACAGAGCCTTCAAATCTGATTATATCTAATAATTATCTGTTGTTAATACTGCAGATTATCTACTTCGTGTATCTTTTAAATGGCCTGTCAACATGATTTTATGAGTATTTTTATAAATAGGCCAGTCTTTTTATTTTTTTAAATTGATTTCCCATCTCTTTAGTAATGTCATCTGCATGAAGATCCTCCCCTCTCCCTATGCACACTATTCCAGGTGAGGACGCTTCCTTTGGGGTCCATGACTGTAGAAACTTTGCAGTTCTCTGTATATTCTTTAAACTAAACATGATTAAAAAGTTAAATTGAGAGAGACTCTGTCAAAATAATTAATCTTTGGTGGTGTTTGAATAACTGGGTTGGCTTCTTAAGCAGATTGAACAATATTGCTTTTCAGAACGAGGACTTGCCGTCAGAATGTACCATGTCTCCAAGGAGAACATCGCGGTGGAGCTTCCGGGCTGTACCCTAGGAATGTAATTTGTTTGTTCAACAAAGCATGGCAGCTAAACCAATCAAATTATCTGTTGTGTCGTCTTTCTCATTAGTTCGTGCTGTAAAGCTCAGAGGAATGGAGAGTGCTAAAATAAATTAAAATGCCATTTTTCACCCCCTAGATATTTTTGAACGCGGATACAATTCGGCTGGGAAATCTGCCAACTGGGTCTTTCACATCTTCGCCCAGCTCTTCAAACGCCCGACAGACAGTGTATGAGTTGTGCGTCTGCCCCAATGGCAAACTTTACCTTTCCCCGGCAGGAGCGGGTTCCACTTGTCAGTCCAGTAGCAACATCTGCTTGTGGAGCTGAAGTGACTGATTTCTCCTCACACCAGAATAGCCTTTCGTTCCTGTCTGTCTGCTTCACAGTTCTGCTCGGTTTCCCTTGTGATCAGTCTGGAGCTTCTTCAAATGGTCCACAGAGCAATCACCCGGCGGGAATTCGCCAACAGCTTCTCTCCTGATGCACCGCCCTGCTCAACACAGAGAATGCGAGCGACAGAACAGTGGAAAACATCTGCAGCAGGAAACCTGGATCATAACTTTTGCTCAAAAGGGAGAATAACATAGGTGCCTTTGCTACGTGAAGTGAAGCACACAGTTTTAGATTTTTGCAGGACCTGGATATGAACTGCACATATATCCATTACATAGATGAAATTCCCAGTGTCCAATGGCAAGATGAAATGGTTAACCCTGTAAGGAAACTAATACTACAGTCTGAAAGCACAATTTTCCATTCATCTTTTTGGATGTAAACTTTTTTCCCCCAAATTTAAAAATGTTAAAGCATTATGTAATGCTTGCTTTACTAAAAATTAAATTCGATACATGGTTTTTAACAAATCAAAACAAAAAAAAATACAGAATCTCACCCTGAGTTTTATTTGTTTCTTTAAATTCAATGTGTTGTTACTCTTTGTCTACTAAGTCTAGAATTTTGTACATTAGGTCATTTTGAAGGCACTCAGCAATATAAATTTACAGAATTAATGAAATGCCATTATACTATCATTTGTCAGATCTGAATGGCCTTATGTAGTATTGGCTATTGCATGTGAGGTATTTACTTTTAACAAAACATATAATTTATTGCAATATAAAAATAGGATTAAGAGGGGCATACAGGTGGTGTGGAATCACATGCTATTCGAAGCACCTAGGTTCTAATAGTACAATTTGTGTTTGCTCCATTCACTTTATATTTGACTCTGACTGCTAAAATTCAAACATCCCCTAAATAAAGAAATGCTAATGTATCAACATAACACTGAAAATGGATTCACTTTCCATTGGAATATCATCCTCAGAATTATATCCATGTATTTTTATTAAAGAGTAAGATTTAAGAACAGTAAAAATTAAATTCAAATTCTTACTCAAACAGTAAAAAATACAAATGGTAGCAAACATTTAAAATGTATTTATGCCATTAGATTCATATTTTTAAAAATTTGTTTTCTCTCAGCTCTTAGTATTTACTTACTTTTCTCAGACTATTAAGCAACCTTACTACCAGAAATCATAGTTCTTTCCATTCTCCACTGGTTATTTTTGTAAATTAGCTTCTAATATCTCCAGAATACTGTAGGTTTGTTTATCACAACACTCCTTAACTCAACTATTTGAAACTTACAGAATCCAAAAAATATAAAAATTGTATTAAACATTTTCTATTATGGAAAAATGACTTGATTACTATAAGGTAAGTCCTTAATGGTCACATGTCAATCAATCTTCTCCTGTCCTCCCATGCACACTGTTACAGGTGCATGGAATCTTTATTTTGGGGTCCATGACTATAGAAATTTTGCAATTCAGACCTCTACAGCACAGAGTGAAGTGGAAGATTGGAACTTGTTGAAGTTATTTGGTTAATGGAAATAAAATTGGGTAATGTAAGCAACAAAGCAAACCATTAAGCCAGAGTAATCTTGTGTAGGTAATTTATCATATAGAATAACTGAAAAAGCTCCATTTCATTAAATGCATTCTACACTCAACAGAAGAATCAGAAAGCTGGTGCTGTTTTATTACTTTCAAAATAGAATTTGACTTGTGTTTGATTTTAAAACAATATTGGAATAAGCATTAAGATACACAGCTGCTTAAAAGACATATCATAACGCAAGAGTTTAATTTATTTAAAGTAACATTAGAATTTAACGAGAAATTCTCGCTTTTTTATTTTTTTTGCAAGATGCTAATACAAAGTATAACACAAGAAATTTTGAGAAATGATGCTAATTATTGTTACCAGCTCTTTTGGAAAATACTGTAGATTAATTTGAATCATATTTAACTTCAAAACACCTCTAAATTAAAACTATTAGAAGTTTCTCAATCAAATGAGAACAAATTGTTTTGATTAGTAATTAGCTGTCTTTCTAATCTCAATTCTGTCTTCTACTAATCACTGAAGTTATTTAGGCAATCTGGGAATATGTCCAAGCTTAAATTTACTCAATTTTTTAACAAAAATATTGAATCAAATGGTATCTTGAGATTCCTTCCAGCTCCAACATGTTCAAATTCCAAGAGAAAATATTATAGGAGGTTGAAGGGGCCACTGAAAATTCAAATTATATGGTATAAGAGAAGATAAAATGAAAAAAGTGAGGAGACAGAAATGTCCAAAAACCGAATTTAGTGAAGGGTTGTCATATTTTGAATTTAAATATATTCTGAAACATTACAGAAACAGTTAAATAGAAGTATGTTAAAAGATTGAGACTATTTCTAGATGACATAAAGATATCTGGTCAATTTAGCAGGAAATAATTGTGATGCTGATGGCTTTCTGAACCGAGACAAAATAGTTGGTTTAAGTTACATTCGATTCCTCGACATCTAAGTACAGACTCAGGCTGAGAGTTTCAGCTTCTGTTGAAGACACAGCAGATTGTTCCTAAAAGTTCTTAATTTTCTTATAAAAGATTTGATTCTTTCTTAATATAGTGTTTTCTGTCACTGTAGCTTATTCAAACAGATACATTCTCTATTTTGCCAGTGCCATTTTTACACCATAACATACATAAATATAGTGGTATTTTTAGATGCAAATTTCATCTTCCTAAATCAAACTCGGGGAAAAAAATGATTAAGTGTAGTGCAAGAACCCTAAATTTTACATTCAGTTTAGCTGGAGAAGACAGGAATAGGGATGAAAAGAAGGTAGGCAGGCAGGATTGGAAGAAGGAGGGGAAGGAACTGACTATTTCTAACATTTAAATCTTTAGTTAGGAATGAATAAACCAAAAAAGTATTTGAGTTCAGTTGATGGGGTTAATAAGAGAGAAGAGAAAAGCAAAAAGGACAAATACTTTTCTCTTTCAGAATATTTCACTAAGTACCTCCAAAACTATATACTTCCAAATTTCACCTTTTTTTTTTTCTTTGCTCAATCTGTCTAAAATTTCAACCTGTAATTTTTTGGTCCTATTTCTTTTCTTAATTTATTATAAAACATGAGCTTTATAGTATGGTACAAAATTATTTATCAAAAGATTTAAGATGATGCTTCGAATTTTACATTAACCAGAAAATCTCTGAAAATGGAGCCAGGAGTTCCAATTCTAGTTCTACCCGTACCTACTCGTGTGACTAAAGAAATACAATTAATTATCTTGGCCAGAGCTTACATATCTATGGGAGGTGTACATCAAACAAGAAGGTTTTCTGTTAATTTCATCTCTAAATTTCACTGGTTCACTTAAGACTCAGCAATCTTGAGTTCAGTATCCCAGTCTGAACTATGTAGCATTGTTCATCTTTTCTATCTCAACGTGTTGCTTATGAAGGTTGAAGTGCAGATCCTTCCAGCATCCTACTCCTTAAGCCTTTTTCTGTACTCCTTTTTTTGTTCTTAGAATCTAAATATTAATGTCCCTTTTAGAAAATACTTCATTGACAGGCTTCATTGACATTAAAAGGGAAGAGAATGTATTTGGATTTTACTAAAAGTGACTAGGATGTTAGTAGAAACATTTAAACAATATTACTACCCCATTGATCATTGTTATTATTTATTGTTTTTTTTAAGAAAAGATAACTTGAGCACCAAAGTCAGTTGCTAATTTTTTTTATATGTTATGCCTTTCAAAAGTCCTACCTATTCTAGCTCCTGTGTTACTCAATTGGCTAGTGTCTCATTTTATAAAATTGGCATTTGATACCATAAAGCTCTTAGTGAATTATGCCATTTCAAAATGTTATCTCTGTATGAGGCAGCAATAGGTAGAGGGCTGGCGGATGTGTAATGCATTTAAGTGGCTACATTTTATAGCAGATCAGGTCAATATCATAGTATTGAATTATTGTGGTTGAATATACTTAATGGTCAAATTCTCTCTACAGCCATCAAAGCAAAACTCACATTGGAGTTTTTTATTAGCAAGGTATTGTCACCTTACTCTTTCAGTAGCTTTGGTCTAATTAAAACTGCTCATATGACCATATTTAAAGATATGTGAAGAAATTCTTTTCTTTAAGTGTTCTTGTATATTACAATAATGAATATTGCAAAATATCATTGTCACAAAGTAAAATAATATGTATTATTTTTCTTTTAAAACAATCAAAAACTAATGAATGACTTCATTGAGCACCATTATTCATATTTATGAATATGCAGTTCATTAGTTGTTTAAATGTCAAAGACCAAAGACGGATTTCTTAGTGTATTTAACTCTAAAAACTGCTGCTTCTATTAATTTATTCAAATGTACAGGAGGACTTATAATTATAACATGAGGTAATCAACATCCTCTTTGCCAGATTCTGAGCTGTGGATGATTAACTAATGCTTTTGTTTTAGAAGAAAATCTTTCTTAGGGTAGCCCACTTACCTTTTATACATGCATAACAGAATCCTGGATATTCACAAACCAGTGTGTAAAGACCATATTCCCAAATGGGCCCAAGATGGATTTATTCAGCTGAGTTTACACTTTCATTGCTTGCTAAAAATTCTTCAGAGAATATAATCAATTTGAAATATGTTTAGAACCACAGGGCTATTTTTTATGTGTTGATCGAAGCGTTTCCAATCTTTGAGAAAGTCAATGAAAAACATTAAAAGAAATGAGGTATAATGAACTGTGATTCTTCTTGGTTTTACAGTCTTAATATCTCATTTGTTTGAATATTTATAAATAAAAGTCAAACAGGGTTAATGATGTGCAAGGACATTCACTAACAATGGAGATGTGTAAATTTAAGTTTGGGTGGCTCTTTATTTATAAAATTCACTAAACCAGGTCCCCTACTCATTAATTTTGTTTTGTAATTTTCATGTAAATGTTCTCGTGTGTGTGTGTGTATGTGTGTATATATATATATATATGACAAATGGAACTATTTTCTTACACATACTATGCAATATGTTTGTAAAATTGCAATATTACCAAAATTACAAAAGCTGTGCTTTTGTATTCAATCTTGCTTTATGTAAAAATCTATCTTTTTCTATTTAAATGAACTATCAGTTCCATAAATTGTAGATACCATATCTATTCAAAAATCAGTCTATTGTATATTTTGTTTAGTTTGGGGTGGAGTGGGCTATATTTCTTTTGGGAGAAAATGCAGCAAAGTTTAGAAGTTGGAAACTTTCTTCCTCAAAAATTGAAACCTTTAAAGCATGCAATGATCTCATATCATTTAAGATCACTCTTGTAATTCTTGTATTTTGTCCTAATTTTGGTGCTACTGTGTAACCAAGATTAAATATGATAGTCAAAACAAAAAGGATCAAAACTCAGATGCTATTATTTTATGTATTTTATTGAGAATAGTTCATAAAGGAAGGAAATAAGTAGTGAATAGAGAGAGACATTTTTCAATTATGTGTTTTAAATATTTATTATATTAGAATATACTTTAAAAGTTACTATAGCCTATAAACTTATACCTGATAAAGATACTTCTATTATGAAAAATTGGCCATATTTTCCTCTTAAACATATAACCAATGAAACTTAAATATATTAAATTAATTTAAAAGTCACCACATTTTACTTAATGATTGGCTAATGGTTTAACTATGACTTTATTTGGGAGATGGTACTAGACAAATACTATTTGATCAAACACACCCCTCTACCCAGACATATATCATCACACATTCATACACATACGTGTGCAGTGGTGAATATAAACACATACTAATTGGCATTTTACTTATTTGATGTTGTATCTCTTCATTTTCTTCTACATTCAAAATATCAAGAACCAGCACAGTTCCAGACTGTAACCTGTACTTTATTACCTTTTGGAGATAGAATTCCCAGTCCCACATCTTTATTAATTTTGAAGATAGAATTCTTAGTCCAATATCTTAACAAGCTTTGGCAATGACATTATTCCTCAAAGATTCAAAAAAAAGCAAAGGTATCCACTGGAAGCTTTTTTTAAGTCACTATTATTGTTTTCTTTCTTTACTGCCGAAATATCTATATACACTGGACCAGATATTAGAGAAAAAAATAAACAAAATCAGAGTCATTTATATGCCACACAAAAGCTTTCATTTGT
This sequence comes from Saccopteryx bilineata, assembly GCF_036850765.1. NCBI lineage: Eukaryota > Metazoa > Chordata > Mammalia > Chiroptera > Emballonuridae > Saccopteryx > Saccopteryx bilineata. The sequence goes on from NC_089495.1 coordinate 20,019,736, forward strand.
TGATTCTAAGTAGAAAATAAATGAGTTCATTTTGTTTATCTTGGTAAATTATATATACCATGTAATTTTACTCTCCAAAAAAGTTTGAGGTGGTTCTAATAAGCCACCAGACACATACATACTTATTTCTAGAAGATCCTCAGGCCATTTACCAACCATTGTAATGTCTGCTTTTTGGTAAACCTTTTTTTTTTTCTTATTAAGTGCAGGTATTGGAGAGGAGAGGAAAGGGGAGGGGTGAGCCAGATATTTCCAATTCAACATTATATTAGTCTTCAGATCTTTGGCTTTTCACTGATAGAACAGATAATAACATTTTTGTGAACTGCAAATGTTGCTGTAGCCTCTTCTAATTATCAGGGACAAAATTACCCTCTTTTTGTCATGTGACAAATGTTAGAGGGAAGACACATTTTCTTACATTTTAATTCTCTCAATAAGAAATAATACTAGCTATGAATGTAATATTTACAGTAAAGAAAAATATTGCTTTGAAATATTCACTAATGGTTTTAAAAATCAAACATACTATACTAGTAAAAATTTACTCTAATTCAAAATAAGAATCACTTGAAATCATATGAAGATATAAATTGCTGCCTTGATTTTTCATCATTCAAATCAATACCATTGATACTAAAAGTTATATATTATAGTTAAATATAAGATTGAATTACCCTTGCAGATATTTTAGTTGAACTAATCAGGTTTTCTGCATATTGAACATTTTATTTCTTATATTGCCTCTTCCCATAAAGAATATTAGATTTCTTACAATAAAGAGTAACCCTAAAAGCAAAAATATTAAAGTAAGTTCCTAGAAAATAAAACAGAAACCAAAAGTTTTATCACTAAACAAAACTAGTTAATATGTTTAATATTAAAAATACATTTACATTTCCTGAGAGCCAAATATTTAAGGAGAAATGGCATAAGCTACATTATTTGAGAGAAAATATATATACCACTTTATAATGTATAAATATTTTTATGTTAAAATTAAATTATTTATTTCTTGAATATTTATTGGTGGATCAGTAAACATAGTGCATTAAAGAATAATTTATTTAAAAATGGTTTTATCTATTAACTTAATAATTATAAAAGATAAAATGTTGGAATTATTTAGTATGTTGCAATATTTGAGAATCTCAATTGACTTTTAATAATAAACCATTAAAATATGCATAAATTAACCAAATGTCTAAAATTTAACCCAAATCTGTAAAATGTCAAGCATAAATAGAATAGAGCTAAAGCATTAAAATATTTGCCAGATATTTTTCAAATATGTAGTTTCTTAATGTATTATAATATAGTTTCTCTTATTTTGAAAACTTTATGTGTTTTATACAACAGCATCTATAGATGAATTTAGCAAGTAATATAAGAGAATGATAATTTGGAAAGTTTTGTAAATAAAACATCCTGGTAAAAACTCTACATCATTTCAACTATAATAACATGAAAAACACAGTGTTTTCATTCTGTTTACACTCACAGCTTGATAAAAGATTATGAATTCTTTGGCCACCATAACTAAGGGCTTTGGAATATCATGAAGAAAGATACCTATTGTTTTTATAATGAATTAAATATAAAGCCAAAGTAAGACTTCTCCAAAAGTCTAGAGACATATAGTACCTTTTTTATTAGGCCAATCTAATTATCCGATTAGATATTATAGGTTATTATGAATTTATAGCTTATAATGACATTCCACAATATTTTGAATGGATAGCACATTATATGAAGTCACTGTTTAAAGGTTGTCTAAAACCCAGAAAAACTTAACTTAAAACTTCAAAGAAGAACGCTAATGTAAAAATATAAATTCATTAAATAATAATTGAAACTTCAAAGTATAATTGATTAATTTAAATTTCCTTTTGCATTTCACTTTTGATGTCTTTGAATTATTTTTACTATGATACATTTGCTATCTTGAAGTAATATAATTCCCACAAGTAAAATGGATTTGATTTGTTAAAAGGGGTATCAGTAAACTAGATGTAAAAAAAAATCAGATTCTAATTCCTGAATTGCTTTGACTGTCATTTAATAATCTGTATAAACCTAATCTAAATGAGAGGTTGAAATTTCATCAGTGATTGCACATGAGTTTCACCTTGCAAGCCAACTCTGACCAATTGAAAAGAGCTATCAGTATCATACATTGTATTGAGAATGATTCTATAACTAAATTCATGCTCTCCAGGAAGAGCGACATGTCATTAATAGCAAAGATTCTGGAGTGATTGATTAATTGCAATGCATCTGCTTTATCTGAGCGGTGAATTGACTGCAGAGACTATCAACTCAATAATGGGACTTAGTTTCCTGACTCACGACAGTGAGGGTAAATGCAAAATATATTAAATGCATCAGTGTTCTTCAACATTTTAGTATTTAATTATAAGCTATATAGAATTTACATTTACTCTAATGTGGAAGTGTAACACATAGAGACTTGTACTAAAATAAATAAGGAATAAAAGTGGCAAGTTAAGTATTTGATATATTATAGTCCATTATGTAATTAAAAATACACAATGGAATTATCTGGGTTATGTAAATTATCTGAGCTCTGGATAACAATTCTATTGATGCATACTGTCCAAAGGTAAACGTAAATGAATTACTATTGTTTATTCTGTACTCAAGATAATTTATGTTACTTTTTAAATTATAATCTCAACTCTCTTTTGGATTGAATTTAATTAGTCCCTGTTATATTGGCAAGAAAACTGTGTTTTGTAGAGGTTAAGTAAATCAACTTACTATATTTTTTTTGTTTATTAGATTTTAATGCATTCATTTGCTCATTCATTTAATAAATGGTAACAAGCATCTCTATATGTAAGCCACTGTTCTACTATTCTAGATACTGGTTAACAACAGTGGTCATCCAAACAGAGACAGAGAAGGCCATGACTGTTAAAGCTTCCAGACTGTTTGGGGAATTCAGACCACTATTAATTTCAAAAATAAATAAGATAACTTCATAATGTGAGAAGTTCTCTGAAGTACATAAGCAATCAGATAGTGAATCTCCCTCATTATGATAAGCACTTGAAGAAGAAAAGATTCTTATAATTTTAAGTCACTAAGGCTTTGTTTCAAACATTGTTCAGGTGTTGTGGAGTAAGATGAGTGTCAGCCCAAACACTTGAATAACTGGGTGTCAAATAAGAATATATCCATAGGAACAGTGACTAAGAAAATTATATTAGTTTTCAATAATATTAACAATTCTGTAATTAAAGAAATATAAAGCAAGAATAAACGTTCACTGCAAATCAATCTACAATTGAATTCCTAGTCATAAACTGCTATCACAGTTCTTGTCATCGCTGCACGTGAAGCTCCATTTTTGGCCCCTGGCACACTCTCTTTTAACATAGTCCTTTTTTCCTGTTGAGTTTATCTCCTGGCTGCGTGTGGGAAATTATGCTTGTTTGATGTAGGATAAAATACATAATCCAGCACCCACAAAACATCTTTTTACTGTGGAATGCCTCCCTCCTAAAGGCAAATCTTAGAATGGTGTTCTAGAAATAAAAATTATGAGCCTTGATGTTCTATAAAGAAAAAAAAAGACTGTTAATTCATTGAACAATCACATTTTACCAGAAGGCCATATGAACTCTGAATTTTGACCCTTACAAAATGCTTATAACCTCAGTGCTGTTCATGTTGTGTCAAATGACTTATTAGTTGCTTTTTCTCTTGATGTGCCTACTAGAATGTTAGTTGTAAAATTAACCTAAGCATTATTACATGATAGATTTATAAAATACAAAAAATAAAAATGTGAAGTAGTTTTATTTTCTTGGAGATTAATTTGTCATGTCAGTGTTTCTACCTTATTCTGGAATGTTTTAGGTATAGTCCTAACATGAATTTGATAGATCTGCCTGAGGGTTGGTTAGACTAGATTCTTTTCATCCTGAAAATCTATAAATGAATAATAAATTATCAATATTAGTATCTTGAATTACTCTAAGGCATTTTAAAAACACTTATTATTGAACATACTAAATTATGAACCTATACTTTAGTCATGTGTCCCTAATATAAAGTGAAATTATCTAAGTGGAGTAGCAGTTTGGATAAAATATTCTTTCAAATATGAACATCCTAATGTTTTCTTTGCTAAAGTCCCCCTAGACTATAATCTGATAAATCTTCATGGTCAAACATATCGATTGGCCTAAATACCATCTAGTATTTGGAAGTCCTAATATTCAACTTTAAATGTACTCAATAAATTATATAGATGTTTTTGGATCAGATAATTTTCCAACTCAGAAACTTAAATTTTGTGACATTAAGAGTGCATGGCTACCTTATTTCCTAAAATACATCTTGTTATTATGTTGCATCTTTATCTTCCTATAGTCACCATAGAAAAATGCATGGCAAAAATACCTACTAATTAGAACAATTAAAACAGAAAAACAATTGAATCAGAGGACCAGTATCCAATATTAGGAATTTGAATTAACCACCTTTTGCAGTAAAATAACTTTCTGGTTTTGAAAGATGATCAGTTCAGTTTGCAGTTATATTTATTGTCAATGGTGACCCCATAATAGATTCCCAGGCTCACAGTACTAAATTGACCCAGTAACTCTCCACACTGCTTTAAAGAAAATTGACCCATCATATTTTTACCACTCTCTGAATGGGTACAACCAAATCAACACAAATATCCTCTACATTTCTAAAAAATATATGCATTTCCTATGAGAACTGATATTTTAAGTGTTATATGATAACTTGTTTAAAGTTAAAATCATTTTGTTAATAGTGACCTAGAATAATCACTTGTTCATATTTGGATCATGATTACAAAAGTTGAAATATTATTTATCCACTTGAAAATCAAGAAGTGGAAATAAAACGGGTTTAACATTTTCCCCCCACTTTCTCTCTCTCTCTGTTTTTGTTTTGTGTTATTTATATTCAGAACGTTAATTCTTACTTAGCAAGTGCCTACATGTGGTTGTATTCTACTTTTCACACTCTTAAGAGTTGAAGTAAGATTGATCTAATTGGATTAATGTGATAAGAACAAAAACTGTTAAGTTTTTCCCAGCATAAAATAGTTATAGGAATAAACTTTAGAACACATTATGCAAGATATGTTAGAGGAATATTTGGATGTGGTTGTTACTTTGTCTAAAGTGTATGGTTCTTTTTATATGGTTTAACCATATTATTTTCAAATTTATGAAGCTGCAATGAAAATATTTTTTAAATGGACATTTAATTAGCAACCTTGTTTTAAATTGCTCTATTGGGGTTGGGGAAATATATTTAATTAATTCTCTGCAATGGCAAAGACTTGATCTATATTTTAGAGAAATGAATTTGGCTTTTGCCTTACTATGCCTGTAAGTTCTATAATGGTGTGCAAATGGATAATCAGAGGGAGTTCAAATGACTACTTACCTCTGAACAGTGATCAGTCATTATCCATAAAACACACTCAGTGTTCAAACCTGAGATTAAATTATAAGAACTGTATTATATTTTGAAAACTAAAGGAAAATGAATTAACAAAAAATATCAAGGACTATAGGCAAAAAGTTCTCACTAAAATGCATAATTTGCTCTAAACTCAAAGCCATTATTTGCAAATATAATGCTCTCTATGATGCCTTCAACAAATTTAATACTATATTTAAAGAAAGATGATATCCTTCAATGTAATACAATTTCCACAGGCTTACCTTCTCATTCTGTAGAGTCTAGATTAGTTTGGTTTTTCCTGACCTCAGAAAAGAAGCATCTCAAAAAATCAATACACAGAAAGAAAAGTAGATGGCTGAAAGTTTAGTCATTCATTGTTTGAATTGGTTGGTATTTCTGAAACTGAAGATGTATTTAAGCTATAATAATCTGGTAAATCAGAGTTTTCTTTTAATTCTCTGCACTTTTCAAATCAATTAGAGTATATTGGGATGCTTTTCTTTACCCCGAGAATCCAACAAAATGCTTTTAACCTAGAACATCCAAATTTACTATTTACATACACTAACAACGGCAACAGTATAAAGTTACTATCTAAAATAAAATATTGGATTTTTCTAAGTAGTTATTGGAATAATTCTAAGTAGAATTCCTTTGGTAGTTGTATAAGTATAGAAAATTCAATTAACTTCATACTTTTTTATCCTGTGCTAATAAACATATGCTCTATATTTATTTGAAAATTGGAACACTCAAATGAACTCAAATATAAGGTTATTCACAGAAATTACTTTCTGACTATTCAAAATGACAGGAAACTCTTTAGAATATAATTGTGCTTCCCCAAAATATGCATGAGCTAACATACACATCCTTAGTTTTCTTTGGGAAATTTAGAAACAGTATGTTATCTCTTCATAGAGATCAATGAAAATCTGTGAATTTCATGAGTACAAAGTTTGTTTGAAAAAACACTTTGCCTATATTAAGAGTGTGCTGGAATTCCACCAATGATTTTTCTTAGTTATTGGGTTTTGCTTTGCTTTCTTTTTCACCTCTTATTTTAAAACCTTACAAAATTTTTTAAGCATGATGCAGTTTTAATTTCTAACATACAGATCCCTTTTAATAACTGAAGTTTTTTGTATCTAAATAAAAAATAATTGCCATATATTTTAGAAGACCAGAAAAAAATAAATTTTGACTACACAACTCCATTTTCTGAGCTAATATAATTTTTATCTGTTTAGTTAATGTCCCTATATAATTTTAAGGTATATAAGCATATTTTCCAAAAATATAATATTGTACAATTTAATTTAAAATATTACATTAGTTAAATTATTGTTATAATAAAATTTTACATTCTATTAAAATTTCTAAGTAATGTATTATATACTTTTAGAAATATGTTTTTGGGGTTTATTAGAGAATATATATATATGTAATATATTGTAAATTTTTTAAATGTACATCACATTGAAATTTTTGAGTAAATATAAATAAAAATATTTAGTACAAATTATAATCAAATGTGATAACTTTGTCTCATATTAGATAGAAAGCTTTTTCCATTATAATAACATTATTTATTTTAGAAAGAAAAATATTCGCCAGGAAAATAGTTGTGAATAAATTATTTTTTGAAGCATTAAACATCTATTAATGGGAATGCCACATTGAAATAGCCACTCAGAAGGTGAGGTGGTGTCTTATTTTTTCTACATTTGCCTTTTGTTTTTTATGAGAAAGTTCTGCAAATATACATTTTCTTTAATTAATTTTTCTGTAAGGAATCAGCCTGCAGAGAAGATATTTATTCCCTTCTAACTGGATTGAGATATAAATCCTTTAATGCCAATTTATATTACATTGAATCCGTTTCCAAATGTATGCTTCATTGAACACTATTTTCAAAAAATATAAACAAAAATGTGGAAACAAAAGTTATATAGACAAAAAACAAAACAAAACTGAACAACAGTGAGAACAAAAACCACAATGAAGACTGTTTTCTTTTCCAGGAGTAAAGGATGAAGCACTGTCTTTCTGATAGTTTTAAACCATGCAAGAAGGGCCCAAGATAAAGAGCTTGGATAAAAAGATAAAATTTAACAGAGTTTGGGGAATTGTGTGTGCCTTCAAGAAAAGTATATATAAGGGCTAAAGCTCTCCCCCTCGCTCATGCCTTTCTGGATCTATTCTGAACAGCAGAATGAGAACAGAAAGTAGGAGTTATGGCCAACTATCATTTGCCTTTTAGTGAGCCAAGGGGGTACTAATTCCCATGGACCACATGGAAGATGTCAGATGTGGCTAAATCAGTCAATTAGAAAGGACCTCACCACAGAGGGCTACTTGCTGGTGCAATTAGATGATAGAAATGTTATATATCATACTATTAAAGATGGAAGGTAAAATCATAACAAAATAATCATGTATCAGAGATTTAAGATCATTTGTTAATGAAATAATAAGTACATAGTCCACTGGTTTAAAAAGACTCCAAAAAAAAATGTATAAGCCCATCAAGAATGTTGAAAATAATCTGTTTAATAGATGTTAAGCTGGCAGCAATCTACAGGACAATGATCGATCGCATTGCACTGGGGCCAGTTTTTGTTTCTATGGACATGAATCATTTGTATTGCTATCAATTTTCTGTAACTTAGAGTTGTGAAATAGAGGAAAGGATAACTCAAATGAATGACCTCTAAAGAAAGCCACTGACATTCTGACATCACCCAAGGACAGAGATGAGGGTCATCTCAGAACAGAAGCCGAAGAGTACATAGTCCATGTGAAAGGACCATAGTCCATGATGTGAAGATCCCCACAAACAGGCCATAAATGAATTATTATTTTGGATGATTGCCATTACAGACAGCATTTATCAGTCAAGCAAGGACAAAAACCAAAACTGATTAAAAAAATTTTTTTTAAAGCTTGTGTTATCCTTATTTCTATTCACATGCCTCAGGACCTTGTCCAACACATAATGATTCAGAGGCCACCCACCGGGTAGGGAAGGAGAAAAGAAAATGTGCAATGTGGCTGAAAATAAACTGACGTCCTCTAGGAGAGATAGAGGGGATCCAATTTCTGTGTGTGTGTGTGTGTGTGTGTGTATGTGTGTGTGTGTGTGTGTGTGTGTGTTATATAGACTGGACTGGGCTGTTTAACTAGAGAATGAGACTATTTTATTGCTTAAAATTTGCCTAAAAGCTGTATTATGGTGGTTATTTTATGTCTGTACCTTCTGATCCATTTTTTTCCTATTTTCTGTCCTGTTCCTTCTCAGAAGACAGACCCCGGGCATGTTCCTGGGCCTCATGTCCTCTGGTTTCTGATAATGCTCATCCAATTAGGATGCCAGGAAGACATCAGTGAGAAAGATAAGGGAATTCATGGTCTTTGTCTCACTTACACCTTCTGTACTGGGTATGGCCTGGTAGTAACTGCGCTCCTTTGCCATGGTGACAACTCCTGTGCAGTCCTGTGGTTGCACTTTTCTGCCATACGTGCTCAAGTCAGTTTCCTAACCTAACCTCTGAAGAGGACTCCATGCTGGTAGTGGGGTCCACTGGTGGGAATCCCTGAGCACATCACAATCTCTTCTTGGACTCCTTAGTCTTATTACATTTGCACCCCACCTTACTAAGCTCCTTTCGTTTCAATGTTGAGTGTGCCCCCTGTTTCCTGAGGGGAGCCAGTCTGATGCATATGAGATCTGTCAATCACACAAAGCCACTGACTGATGGGATGTCATTGGAACAGTGGTCTGAGAAAAACAAAGCAGTTTTCTTTTTGCACTTTACTAGGTCAAGCTAATTCAATGAAAAAGACTTTATACATACATATATATATATATATATATATATATATATAAATTTCATTTAAATACATATATCATGAGCCCTGGTTAGGTGGCTCAGTTGGTTAGAGCATTGTCCCAACATGACCAGATGTGGGTTTGATCCCCAATCGGGGCACAAACAAGAATCAACCAATGACAGCATGACTAAGTGGAACAACAAATCCATGCTTTTTTCTTTCTCTCTCTCTGTTTCTCTCCCTCCCTCTCTAAAATAAATGAACAAATGAATAAATAAAAATTAAAAAAATAAATACATATATATTCAAAGAAATTAAGTTATAAAATTTATGACCAATATATATTAATTTTAATAGGCTTAAATGTAATTTAAGCATAATATATTATTTTATAAATGATATATTGTACCCCATACTCTTTTGTAGAGTGTTTCTCATTTTTAAAAATAGATCAGGGAGATCTTTGATACTCAGTATCATTAATATGGCTTGACTTATTCTATTTTCTTGATACACAATTAATTTATCCACATTCTCTAACTATAACTATCTATTTCCAATTAGGTAGTAGTATAAAAATTAGTTTAACAGAAGTCCTTAACTATATAATGCATATACACAACCTTGCATTTAATTCTAACAATCCATTTTATACTGAAGTCCGAATACATTTTTAAAACATAAATTATACCAGCCATGGCCGGTTGGCTCAGTGGGAGAGCATTGGTCCGGTGTGTGGAAGTCCCTGGTTTGATTCCCAGTCAAGGTATACAAGAGAAGTGTCCACCTGTTTCTCCACTCTTCCCCTCTCCTTTCTCTTTATCTCTCTCTTCCCCTCCTGCAGCCAAAGCCCCATTGAAGCAAAGTTGGGCCAGGTGCTGAGGATGGCTCCATGGCCTCTGCCTCAGGCATTAGAATGGCTCCAGTTACAATGGAGCAATGGCTTAGATGGGCAGAGCATCAAACTCCTAGCGGGCTTGCTGGGTGGATCCCGGTCAAGCACATGTGGGAGTCTGTCTGTCTGCCTCCCTGCTTCTTACTTCAGAAAAATACTAAATAAATAAATAATACCAATTTATATCCTCAATAGTATTTTTCTTTAATAATAGTTTGTTCATATGCTATATTACTATTTCTATTGATATACAATAATTTTCTTCCTGTTGTATTTTTATGTAACGAGATATTAATTCCTTGTGTGATATATTTGTCTCAGAAAATTTATCATCTTTTAAAAAAATTTTTTTTTCATTTTTATAGTGTTGTGACATAGGAAAGATTTCACTATGAATTTGAATCTAAACAATATAATTTATATTGCTGGTATTTATTCCCCTGAAATACCTTTCAGTAGTCTAATATTATAACTTATTTTTTAACTGCTCTTCCAATTAATATAATACATTCTGTCTTGGGCTAAAACTTGAAGAAAATGTTTTAGAATCAGCTTAATAATTCAGTTCACATACTGATAATAAATAAATATGGACCTAAGCATTTTTTGTACATTAAAATTAACTGAATTTATATAGAATCCGTTTTTAACATCTTATATTTCTCTGATAGAAAATGTCTTTTGAATTTGTAATGATGAGAGAAAGGTATAGGTACGGAGCAGCATTTCAAAGTTACATATTATATAGCAAATTTTCATGTGTCTTCTAATTGCACAACCAAATGAGAAAGCTAGTTGACAAAGCATTTTCATGGGGATTTTCTGCACTCTTGGCAAAAACAGCTGCTGCTTAGAACAGACAGATCATCTACTGATGATCATCTAGATTCTAGAGTGAGTCACAGGCTCTTCCCGAGCAGCTGGAACACAGTGTGTTCTTTAGGCATAGACTGCATGTTTAACACATTAATTCCTAAAATCATTCTACATTGGACCTTGTACACTGTGTAACTCTGATGGTTTATTTAGGTACCTTATTAAACTGTTTATTATTGGAAAGTAAAAGGTTGTTTCAGGAAAGAACTGCCTAAAAGAAAAAAAGAAAAAGAAGCAAATTCTGGCCTCTAGTGTTGTTTAATCACCTAATAAAGTGGTTAATTTGCTCAGTCACTCCACTCTCTATGCCCAGTAGTTCTTATTTTAAAATGCAAGGGTGAGCAAGCTTGTACCTGTTGAATTCTATAAACATATACAAAATAGATAAAAGAGTACCAAAGACGTGTAATTAAAACAAATCTCTCTATAGCCATCCTCCTCTTAAACTTCTTCAAGCCCTGGACGGTTGGCTCAGTGGTAGAGTGTTGGCCCAGCATGTGGAAGTCCCAGGTTTGATTCACAGTCAGGGCACACAGGAGAAGTGATCATCTATTTCTCCACACTACCCCCCTTCTCTCTTTCCTCCCCCCTCTCTCTCTTTCTCTCTCTCTCTTTTCCTCCTGCAGTCATGGCTCAAATGGTTTGAGCAAGTTGCCCTGGGTGCTGAGGATGACTCCATGGCCTCGCCTGAATCCCTAAAATAGCTCAGGTTGCTGAGCAACAGTACAGCGGCCCTAACAGGCAGAGCATTGCCCGGATGGGGCTTACCGGACGGATCCTGGGCAGGGAGCATGCAGGAGTCTCTCTGCCTCCCCACTTCTCATTTAATAAAAAATATTAAAACTTCAAATTTTTCTGAATTCCAAGATAAGTAAAAACTTCCTAGTCTCCAAGTTATAACTTCAGACTCATTGCTCAGTTTTCAATATATGAAGGGTTTTTTTTTAATATCTTTGGCATCAAACATTTTATTATTTTTAGGTATATATCAAGTGGTTAAATGTTTATGTATATAAAATGATCATCACACTAAGTCTGGTTACCATATGTCATCATGCTAATTTGTTTTACAATATTATTGACTATATTCTCTATGCTTATATTACTTCCCCATTACTTATTTATATTTACTCTACAATTCAGTGATTCTGCTTATGGGTAATTTTCCAAAGAAAACAAAAAGACTAAATCCAAGAGGTATATACACTCTACATTTATTGCAGCACTGTTTACAACAGTCAAGATATAAAAGCAACTTAGGTGTCCATTAATGTGTTAGTAGATAAAGAAGGTATGATATATACATACTATTACTCTCAGCCACAAATCTTGACATTTTTAAAGGTGGACCTAGAGAAAAATATGCAAAATTAAATGAGTCAGACAAAGAGAAATACTGTATGATTTCACAGAACAGTGTAATCAAAAGATAAACTCAAATACAGGCAACAGACTGGTGGTTTCCAGATAGGAGAAGGGTTGAGGCTGGCAGGTCAGTGAAATACATGAAAGAGATTAAGACTTCCAATATGTGAAGTCTTAAAAATAGTCCTGCTATTTGGATTTCCACAAACGCTGCTCAAGAAATGACATTCTTTAGCCTTCCTTGATCATAAAATCAATGTCCTTCTTATTGTACCCATATACCAATTATACCTATATAACATGTGCCATTCTTCCAGTTATTAAATTTATCTTGTTTGAAATCATAAAAACCAAGCTGTCTTATTCATTTCTGTATCTTTATAGTGCCTCATAGAGCTCCTAATATATAGTGGATATTCAACAAATATCCTTTGAAAAATATATAGAGAAAAATGATGTCAGATATATTCCCTTCATGCAATTTATATGTGTTATTTAAAAAATAATTACATTTCATCTATGTTTACTAATACTTGCAGTTACTGTTTTAGCTTTCTAAGTGGAAGTGTGTGGGTTAAATTAAGTAGCTCAGACATTAAATTAGTATATCTTGGTTTTGCTCAATTGTGACATGCTATATCATAAAAAATAAAAATACACAATAAGGCAAAAACATTTATCCACTACTATAAATTAAACAGATTTTATAAAGTAAATAGATTTTATTAAATGTCTGAAAATTAAACAGTATTTTTTAATATCAAATTTCTTTCATATTCACATAAGAAAGCATACAAAAGCAAAGCTAGAAAGAAAATAGTGATCAACTAGATTAAAATATAAGGACCAAGACAAGAAAACCAAAAGTTCAGCATACTATGAACACACTGTAGGTAATATCACTATTGTAATTTATTCTTCCCAAATATCAAAATTTTAATTTTTTTTTCTTTTTTTGTATTTTTCTGAAGCGGGAAACGGGGAGAGACAGTCAGACAGACTCCCGCATGCGCCCGACCGGGATCCACTCGGCACGCCCACTAGGGCGTCGCTCTGCTGCGACCAGAGCCACTCTAGCACCTGGGGCAGAGGCCAAGGAGCCATCCCCAGCGCCCGGGCCATCTTTGCTCCAATGGAGCCTTGGCTGCGGGAGGGGAAGAGAGAGACAGAGAGGAAGGAGGGGGTGGGGTGGAGAAGCAAATGGGCGCTTCTCCTATGTGCCCTGGCCGAGAATCGAACCCGGGGTCCCCGCACGCCAGGCCGACGCTCTACCACTGAGCCAACCAGCCAGGGCCCCCAAATATCAAAATTTTAGCACAATTTATGTTTTTCAAACACCAGCAGCCAAGTATAAATTCTGCAGGAAATATATTATTTTTTACTGAGGTAATAACAAGGTATGTTTATGGATATATAAAATTAAGAGAATGCTCTTGCTAAAATAGGATCATTAGTGAGGTATGCAAGTAGACCTCTCATTTTCCTTTAGAATAATCATAAAAAGCAAGTGACTCATCCAAGGAAAATACAGCATCATAAAGCACATTAACCATACATTTGATCATTTTTCCATCTTAGAAGATATGTCTTACAGTGTTAGGGAATATACCAGGGTGAAATATTTCAGGGAATTTATCCCATTGGTGAATTTTATTTTCCATTGACAAAATGTTGCTCAATGACAAATGGAAAGCTTTCTCCAATAGGTGTTATTACTGAGATAAAGAGTTTCTAGTGTTACTAGAACAAGCCGGGGGTCAAGTTGCCCAGTCAATCACAGAGATGGCTCTGAGTGATATAAGAGTATCTTTTATTCATGTTGCCAGGGAGCTGAGAAGGCAGGGGACTCCTGTTCAAAAGAATTGCCTTAACACTGTCCTCGTGCTGGTTGTTTTCATAGGGTCCTATCTGGTGTCATTGGTAAATCTTCAAGACAGCTGGGGTCAGGTATCTTCCAGGAACAGCCTGGACCTGGCGCCTCTGAGACCATCTGCCTCTGGAAATTATCTGCAAAAGACACTCCCTCTTCCCTTAGAAGACAAAGAAAAGATTTAAGATTTGTGTACTAAGTTTATAATTAATGTATAGGCCTTAAATTCTCACAGTAAATCCTGTAGCTAAGTTTCTGCAAACAACTATTGTGACATGAACTTTTCTAACCTTCAGGTCCCTCCCCATATAAATTTTCCTCAACGTTCCTGCAAAAGTAAACTTTTTGCCGCAATTCAAAGTAAAGGCCAGGGAGCCATTAAGAGAGAATAGCAAGCAGGTTATCTATTTCTTAACCCTTATATAGTCTCCTATACATTACAACTAAAAGCTACTATTACGGATGCCAAATTTCTAATTTTGGGGCTTCCCTATCACTAGTTTCTGACAAGTCAGATGGTTAAAGCATTTATAATTTAACCTACTCTGTTTATTTGTTCTATGTTACAGTTGTATTCTGTAACCAAGAAAGTGTTGCTTTGAAAGCCATCCTCAGAGCTGCAGAATACACAGTGTGACACAGAGAGAAAGCCTCTTACTTATCCTCACCAAGCTTGTTTGAAGGGAGTGGAAAGATGTCCAATTCCAGGTGTTACACAGCTCAGTTTGGTACTTCCCACTCCCGGCATCAGCACTAGATTTCTTCCTACCAATCCTCATATTGACAGAAATCCTCTTTGAGCACAAATACGTCCTTTGGCAGTTTGGATGAGAATTCTCATAAGGTATTTGTTAATGGTGTTGTGTTAGTTCTTAGCACAAGGCCCACTACCCTCTTCCAGGCAGAAAGCTAAGAGGCCTTGGGGTGGGGTAACTTTCCTTTCTCATGCAAACTGAAAGATCAACAGGTGTTAAACCCAGACTGCCAGAGAAGGGGGGGGTCTCAGCCATGTTCCTTGAAAGCTAGTGGGTTCTAGCAAGGACTGAGATCTATTCCAACTAGGCAACTGCAACTTTGGCCCCTTAGAGTAGACAAACTAATCTGTCACTTCGTGAATGTGAAAGGGCAGTGTAAAGTCAATAGTCATGGCCACCATCAAAGCTGACTGGCCAACACAGGTTCAAGTCTGATTTGGATCGACTGTAACGAAACCACTGAGACAAAAGCTGGTGGTCCATTTTCCTTTAATCCTAGCTCACACCAGCAAGCGAGTAAATACTTACAGCTGGAAACACTTCCCTTTCCATTCAGGGCTCCCAAAGCCACTGACTCATCTGAGCTTTCCTAGAATCAAACATCCTACCTCTTTGCCTCCATTTTGGCTGCCTTCTCTCCTCCACCATGGCCTCTCTCCGCCCTGTTACAGCATGCGCTCCTCTTCCCCACAAGAACGTAGCCACTCTCTCCTCAAATAGCCTTCTAACTCCTCCTTTTAAAACTTTTCCCCTGGACAACCCCTTCTTCCAGCACATATTAGCATAACCACGCCCATCCCAAGCAAGAAGGGCAATTAGCTGTATCACGTGTGGGCAGCGGCCATCTTTAATGATAAGGGTGAGAAAAAATAACTTTATCTGCCCAACAGGCAGTGAAGAGAATAAACTTCTAGAACAGGTGCCCTGGTTCAGGGCACCAGATCCAAAAGCTCTGGAGTCTCTTCCAAAAATTCTCTCAGTTAGTAGTTCTCAGCAAACTTGCAATTTATCACGGAATATATTTCATTATAGCAACCCATTCTACCTAAGCTCTCCTCATTACCAAAAACAAACAAACAAAACACCTTGAACAGGGAAAACACCCTTCATTCTTTTCCTTGAAATATTTGGGAGAAAATTTGTCCTCTCCAATAATGATTTTGCTTGCTGAGAATCATGAAGATTGCTGAGAATTGAATTTTAATGTAAAACTAGATTGAGCACCTGAACATTTATTTGCTCCAATAGATAATTATTTAGATCTTTCAACGAGTGTGACAACTTAATCTTTGTAGGGACCCTATGAATCAGGTATTATTATTATTAACCCCATTCAATTTCATGATAACTCATGCATTCATATAACTTAACTGAAGTTTAGTGATTGCAAGTGATTTGTCCAGGCTCATAGAGTCAGTAAATGGCAGTTCCTGGACTTAAGCCCTATTTAAATATAAAATTGCTGTCCTTAACCACTTTGCAAACTTTCCTTTCCATCTCTATAAGTTTTCATATAGTCTAACATTGATGTAGGCATACTCTTTCTGTAAAGGCCTAGATTGTAAGCATTTTAAGTTTGTGACCAAGCAAAATTGAAGCTATTATGCCCTGGCTGGGTAACTTAGTTAATTAGAGCCTTGTCAACATTGTGGTTTGATTCCTGGCCAGGGCACATACAAGAATCAACCAATGAATGCATAAATAACTGGAACAACAAATCAATGTTTCTCTTTCTCTAAAATCAATATTTTTTAATTGAAGCTATTATATAAGTATTTATATAAAAAAAGTTAAATTTTTCTAATTTTCACAAATTTGTATTGATAAAATATTAAATGTAATTATAGTAATTGAAAACTACTTTTGTAATATAGATTTGCTTATGAGAAGAAAATTTGTTGGTAGAAGGAAAATAAAATTGGGCCCTGGCCGGTTGGCTCAGCGGTAGAGCGTCGGCCTAGCGTGCGGAGGACCCGGGTTCGATTCCCGGCCAGGGCACATAGGAGAAGCGTCCATTTGCTTCTCCACCCCTCCGCCGCGCTTTCCTCACTGTCTCTCTCTTCCCCTCCCGCAGCCAAGGCTCCATTGGAGCAAAGATGGCCCGGGCGCTGGGCATGGCTCTGTGGCCTCTGCCTCAGGCGCTAGAGTGGCTCTGGTCGCAATGTGGCGACGCCCAGGATGGGCAGAGCACCGCCCCTGGTGGGCGTGCCGGGTGGATCCCGGTGGGGCGCATGCGGGAGTCTGTCTGACTGTCTCTCCCTATTTCCAGCTTCAGAAAAATGAAAAAAAATAAAAATAAAAATAAAATTTTAATTTTAACTTTATATAAAAGGTAATATTCCTTATTATCAGATCTATTATAAATGTTTTTCTGTAAAAAGCATTTTTAACCACACAGAAACAGGTAGGCCTTGATTTGCCCCGTGGGCTGTAGTTTGCTTTAAAATCATTTCTTTTGAAGGGATGTGGGGCTCTGTTTATTTTTAAATTACAGTACACCAAGATTTTTCTAATAGTTTTACACAGAAGACTATTTATCAGTGAAGTAAGAGTATTTCTTTTTTTATCTTTCTGTTGATTGTGTTGTGTGCCCATCACTAAAGTCAAGTCATTTTCCATCACTGTAGAGTATTTGTCATGCATACTCTTTCCCTGAAATTGACTCAATCATATCATTTACACAGCACACAGAAAACTGTTCTTCAAAAGTCATATCATAACTGCATAGTATTTGTTAGATAAATTTTAAAGTCCCGTATTATTGATAATACAAAATTTAAACATGTGAGCCAGACTCAACCTGCACTCAAAGCAAAGTGTCTTTTATTAACTTGTAAGGTATACCAAAAACTTAAAGAAAATTTAAGGGGCTCTAATTATATATAAACTGTTGATTGCAGACAATTCTCCTAAAGCTGAGGATATTTTAAATATTTTAGGAACTGGGACTAGAAAAATAATCTAACTCAAAAAGTTTCTTAACATCAAATGTACTTTAATGAGTTTTCCATTATGAAGATCCAGAAGTTTTTATCTCCCAAAGTGATACATGCTAATAGTATTATAATCTTAAATTATATGCAATTAAGATTTAGAGTTCAAAACACAAATATACAATATGTTCAGCTCATAGAAAATATAAATTACATTCTCTTGGGGATCTATCCTTAAGAGAGACTTTTTCTTTATTTTTTAAAATATATTTCTTATTAGAAAAATGTAATGCTAAAGTTTCAGCTTCATTATTCTTGATTTAAGCTGATTGTTTTTAAAAGAGCAGTATGATGTCAATGATGCAATTAGAGATTCTTAACAAGCCTTTTAACATTATTTTCTTAACCCCAGGACCTGACTTTGATTTGCTTCTCATGTAGCATGCTGATAGGAGTGTCTTTTTTTTTTTTTTAAAGAAGAATGCTCAATAAATTTAGGTTTCGGTCACAATAAACAAGATAAAAATGAACACATTGGAAAATTAGAGCAATAAATACCCTTATCATTCTGCTGTTTGTTAAATAAGAATTTGCCTGTTCCTGGGTTCTAACATATCAAATACATTTATGATCTTCCAATAATGTGTTAGAGCAGAAGATATGAAGATAGGGTTGAGAAACGCATTTGCACTCTTTTTTAACATCTGGGTTATAAACATGTTCTTAAATCTGGCTGTTAAGCTTGTAAGAGTTTATTGAGAAATCCAGGGTTCGGGTACAAACTCAATGGTAGTAATTTTTCTTTAAACTTAAAAAAATAATAAAAAACTGATGATGTACCTAACATTATGTTGAAGACAAACATGAAATAAAGTTCTTGTCCCCTGTGACTAAGCTCAGAAAGCCAGACCGAAGAGAAATCAGTTAGTGGCATAATAAAGCACCAATGATCATCAATAACCGGTTTACAAAAGGCCAAGGGATATGAAAACTTTTTCAAAGAGTTCACAGTGAAATCAGTGAGATTGAAAAACAGCAAACACAGACTTAAGAGTAGTGTAGAAGAAGGTAAGGCTACTGTGTCACAGATTACTTTCTTCTGAAGTTAAAACTGTCAAAAATCTCTTTCCCCTTGGAAAAGCATATGTTACTGTATACCACTTAAAAAGTGTTAAGAGAATTAAGTGGGATAGTTGAACTGTCCCTTTTGGTTGGTGAAATAGATCTTCTGGAAAGACTGCATCAGGATCAATTACCCCAGGTTTCTCTTGATTGGTGGCAAGGCAACTGAGTAGGAGAATGATTTATAGGACTATTTAACAGGTGTCATGCTGGGTGGGTAGTATCTATGAGCTGTGTCCATGGAGGAGAAAATAAAATCAATTCTGTAATGAAATATTTGGCTGTGGTTGGCAAAAGATAAATTTCAGACAAGGAGTCACCCCGAGGAAATTCAGAAGAAAATGGGTGCATTCTAGATAATGAAGGGAAAGCCACGGTTCACACTAACATCTTAGAGAAGTGGCTGAAGAAACAACTGTTAGAATTCACTGATTTTCAGTTGCTTAAAAGTCAAACAAAATAAACATAGAAACCCCAAATCATAGCTTAGCTAGTAGCTAGCTGCCACTTAGTCTTACTTCCAGACACAAGTCTTAAAATGCTGCCTTAGCTTTCCTGACTGTAATTCAAAATTTACTCTAAACTCTTCAGGTCAGTTCACTGCACTAATTAGATCTCATAACAAATCTCTTAGTTCCACTTTTTGTTCATTTCTGTGGGGGGGGGAGTTGTGTGTGCACATACATGTGGACACAGATAGCTGTAGAATTCAAAATTTTCTTTTGAAATATTATTGATATTTCTTTTAGTTGTTATGTCTTTCTTTTTTGTAAAGACCATTCTATGAACCCCCCCCCAAAAAAATAAACATATTCAACAGATCATTTTATTGAGGGCTTGCTTAACTTTGCTTGGAAGTTTTTTAGACATAGAAAATGGTTTATCCTGCCTCATTGTCAAATTGTATGCCAAAAAAGGAATTTAATCTTAGGAAAACCACAGTGGTAGTTGGAGTGGTGAAAATCCCAATGAAGCAGACAACCTTCACTGAGTAACCCTTTGCTCAAGCCAGTGGCCTAGAACCAGCTTATGCCTCTGTGACCAAGAAGACAGGCATGTTTCAGCAGCCACAAGCCAACAGAACAAATAACATACCAAAGCAAACAGGTTTCTCATATGTTAAGGTTATTTTTTATTTACAGTGCCTCTTTAATAAACTCTACCCTCAATACATGTACAGTAATAACAATATTACTCATCTATAAGCCAAAGAACTCTATGCCACATAACATAAGAATCAAAATTTCAATTAGCATAAAATATCCTTCATGTTTTCTTCCCTCAATATTATACTCCCTTTTGTCTGAAAGTATGCTGGGACTGTTCTATTCAAATGTAATTTGAATATTATTTTAGATGTTTATCTTCTTTACATTTACTCTCCATGTTCTCAAAAGGCATACAGACACATATATTGCTTTTTAAATATATTACCCTCTTGCAGTTGATTTTTTCAAAAGTGTCTCATTTCCTCTTTGAATCCTAAAACAATTTCTGAAAATGAATGGGAAATGAAAGCATGGGATTGCATAAAAAGAATGTATAATATCAAGTGTTTTTAAGAACTAAAATGTGGTCGTTTCCCCCTTCTGACCAGGAGTTGATTTCCTTTATTATTTTCAGTATGCATTCAGATGTTAATAATCAATTTTCCAGAGATGCGTTCTTATTGTTACATAATGGTATCACTCTCTGGGGTCCCAAATGAGAATGTGTTCAAATAATCCAAAACGTTTGGTTTCTTTTAGCCACTGTTGTGATTCACTCTCAACTGGAGAAATCTGTCCATTCATTGAAACAAGAATATTAGTCAGGTTTTAATATTCTTGTGGCCAAAACTTATTCATTTTAATGTGATCACAAACTCCTCAATTAGTTTTCTTTGCTAAATAGTCAATACAGTATGTTAACCATTCATTCTGTCATATTATTTTTATTTATTTATTTTTGTTTTTTTTACAGAGACAGAGAGAGAGTCAGAGAGAGGGATAGATAGGGACAGACATACAGGAACAGAGAGAGATGAGAAGCATCAATCATTAGCTTTTCGTTGTGACACCTTAGTTGTCCATTGATTGCTTCCTCATATGTGCTTTGACCATGGGGCTACAGCAGACCGAGTAACCCTTTGCTCAAGCCAGTGATTTTGGGTCCAAGCTGGTGAGCTTGTGCTCAAACCAGATGAGCCTGCACTAAAGCTGGCGACCTTGGGGTCTTGAACCTGGGTCCTCCGCATTCCAGTCCGATGCTCTATCCACTGCACAGTGGCCTGGTCAGGCAATTCTGTCATATTATTTTTAAATAAACCCCATTTACTTTCTAAAACAAAATATGGGATTATTTTTTAAGTGTTACTCAATTTTAATGATGTTATATATAAAATTGAGTGAACTAGTTAAGTCTATCCTTTTTAATAAAAATCTTATAAAAATTTTGAGACTACAGAAATAAGATGTGTATTTTACAGAGATAAAATAAAAGTTACTCTAAATTTTACTCCCCAAAGAGAACAACTTGAAAATTTTGGAATATTATCTTGTCCTCAATTGACTTTTCAGTAGAGTTAACACATGAAAATGCTTAATTCTAGATAGAAAGTGGTATTTTATAAATAGCTTGAAGAATATTAAGCATCTTGTGATGTCATAACCAAATAAAAAGTAAAGTTCAAAATATTTCATGCAATATTTTTTTTCCTTTTCTAAACAGCATTTCTTTTTCCCTTTTGTTTCTTTCACTGTTTATCCAAATCATTTCTCCCACTCACTTCTCTCCTTCCTCTTTCCAATGTAAACAATATAAAAAATTTCGTATTTATCATCGCTTATTTTCCGCATGAACATCTAAGCATACATAGATATATTAATGTAGGAACTCATTTTCATCTGTACAAATAGTTATTTTTCTTTGTGTTGCAATTACAAGATTATATTATACGTTTGAACTTTGTGGGGATTTTATCCAACTGTATCTTTTCAAGAAAGCATTAGGCTTTTTCTGTTTTTTGACAATAATGCATCTTGACCCCACCTCTGTACCAGAAATTGTGTTATCCTTTTCTATATTTTTCCCATCTGGATAGACATAAAGTCATAGCTTATTGTCATTTGGATTTGAATTTCTCTGACTCCCAGTGAGGCGGGCACTGTCTAGGCTGGTAAGATTTGTTCTTCCGACAGTTGCCTCATCAAGTTTTTATTCACTGTTTGCGTTGTTATTGCTTTCAGGACATTTGATCCTTTCTGAAACATCCATGGAAACGTTTGGTCTGACCTATGTCGCTCACCCCATGTGCTGAGACCAGCTAGTTTACCAAGATAAGATGGGTTTTTACTGGCCATGCAGCCACAATGTAATTATTTGACCAATCAAATATGATAGTCTTTAATGTATTAATCCTGGCAACCCAAAATAGAAATAAGCATTACAGATTATTGTGAATCCAGGGCTGCTTTCTAAATGTGGCCATTTTGTACAGGTCCAAATTTCAATGGCCTGTTAGCATGTACCATATGTCTCTGTGGGTGTTTTGGACAAGACTAAAAGTCCACGAATCATTCTGTTTATCCTATTCTTGTTACATTTCATTAATTTTTATATAATAAATATTAGTTTTCTTTCTAGAATATGTATTAAACTTGTTTGTAAGTCTGGTTTGTCTGCTGGTTTTGTTTTTGAAATCCGTTAGCTTCCGTGTTTCTGAATCTTTAGAATGATTTCCCCCAGGCATTTAATATTTTTTTCTGAAAAACTTTTCACAAACTCTATGTTGATTTTTCTCCTGATTACTAATGCTTAGATAATGAGAAATCATTTCCTTATTATTATTTACTTAAAGCAGAGCACTTTTGGTCTTGATCTTGTTCTCTACGCACTTGAGTTCTGAAATGTGATACTCTTCATTCTAGCCACTCAAAAGGCTGGGATTCTAAAGCCCATGTGACTCTGCTGAACTCAGGTAGCAATCTGATTCATTATCATTTTTATGACATTTGTATTCTTTGGATTTGTTTGTTAGATCAGGGCTTATCTGGACTCCATTATACCTAAGAGTTGATGATGATTTGTCTTCCTTTCTATCTTTAAAGACTTTTTTAGTATTAGATTTGCCACCTTATCTCTCTCTCTCTCTCTCTCTCTTTCTCTCTCTCTCACTCTCTCTCTCTCACACACACACACACAAACATGTGGGCACATATACACATACACACACTTCTATTTTTTCCCCTTGCCACCCTCCTCATTCCCTCCCTTTCTGATTTCCCCCTATACTTTGACAAAATGACTTTGGTATAAAGACAGCAAAAACAGTACTGTGTATGGCACAAAAATTAGTAGTCACATAGCTTTCATTAGAAAAGAATGTATTGCTGAAACAAAGGTCAGACAGCAAAGAATCTGGCAGAGATGTGTCGCCATTGTACCTGAGTGTCCTTCCAGAGAGGTATGGTTGTGCCATTTCAGGGAAGAGCAGGGAGTTCATGAATCACTCAATCCACTATTCATATTAGCTCCCTCAGCCATGAAGAAAAGAGTGGATTCTTTACTTTGGCTTGATTCCTAGGGAAAAAGGGGTTCCCTAGAAGATCCTTTTTAAAATAATAAAAGTATCCATAGTCCCAGGGCTCTAAAACATGTTACCCCACTCAGATCATTTAGTTTCATTCATAAAACATACAGCTTTTGTTTTTCTCTAGAGATGGCGGCTCTCAAGTGAGACCTAAGAAAGACGAAGCCATCTCTATTACAAATAGGTGAGAACAGAAGATGTGAGGTCACTGGGGCCATTCGTAAGTTTGTTATTTTACAAACACATTCAATAAGGAGAAATGTTGTAGGAAGAAGGAAGTGCAGGAGGCAGAGAGCGCCTTCAGCCAGTGCTTTGTGAAGCCCCCTCTGTACTCATATTCCAAATGTCCGAGAGTCATATGTGACAGCACGTGCTGGGGATCAATAAAGTCACTAGCAGTCTGACTGCGGAAGACAGAATTCTGAATCCATCCCTTCAGTGTACGTTCTCTGCATAACCCTTCCCCCTAGAGTGTGAGCAGAACTTACAGAAATAATGGGATTTTATTCCCATGATTAGGTTATGCTCTAGGAGAAAGATGTAATAAAAGCACTGTTAGTTGACTTTTAAGTAAACCTGACCTAATCTCATGATGAGGCCTTCAAATCTGGGTCAGAAGCAGATGAAGTCAGAAACTTGAAGAATGGCGACGCTCTCCTACTGACCTAGAGGAAGGCCAACAGCTACAGTACAAACTGTTTATGGAGGGGACCAAGTGACTGGCACCTCAGATAGTGAGTGTGACCCTTGACTGGCAGCCAGCAAGACAAACAAAGCAAAAGAAGCACCACAAGATATCAGTTCAATAACTACAGAGAACTGAATTTGACCAGCAACCTGACTAAATTTGAAAGAGCACTTTGAGCCTCAGATAAGAGTGGTGCGGATGGCACCCTAACTTCAGTTTTGAGACCTGAGCAGAAGACCAATCTCCGCCATGCCCAGACTTCTGACTCAGGCAGGGAAACTGAGATAGTAAGATCTTGTTTTAAGCCATGAAGCTGTAGTAATTGTTACGCAACTAAAAAAAAAACAAAAACCGAATACAGGTACCAAGCTAAACTTTTATAGTTAAATGAACTAAAATATAAAATATGTAATGTCCCTTAACACAGAGACTGGTGCAGAGGAGATACTTATTAAATAATTACTCTTTTATCCATTTCCCAGGCAGTATACAATACACATGATAAAAGTAATATGTTCCAGTATTGACATGAAAATAAATACACAAACTGATTCTGAAGGACTTTCTATTGAATGTCTCCAACATTATATCACATGGCCTTTCTAATGTAGACTGTGGTGCTACTACAAATGATAAAATCCACCTCTTTTTTCCAGATTAATTACAAGGAGGAAGAAGGGACATACTTAATCAACATAGCGGAGAGGTTGCATGCTAATGACCGGTAATGGGTATAAACGAATGAAATTGTTTTCTTTGTTTGTTTTTCTATTTTCTTATTTTATTAATTTTCAGGTCATGGCTTTGATAATTCTTTCTATAGTATATTAGTTTCCTAAAGTTTCATAACATATGACCACAAACTCAGCGACTTCTAACAACAGACATTTGTTGTCTCCCAGCTCAGGAACCTAGAAGTTCAAAATCAAGGCGAGAGCAGGGTTAGTTCCTTCTGAGTCTTTAAGGAAGAAACAGTTTCATGCCTCTCCTCTAGTTTCTGGTGGTTGCTGGCACCCTTGACATTCCTTGGCTTATAGACTTTTGCTCCAATCTTTGTCTTGACTGTCACAATGCCTTTTCTGTGTGCCTGTGTCCTTTCTTCTCTCTGGAATGAGGATATTCTCAGTGACTCTCAGCTCACCCTAATTCAGTATGATCTCATGTTTATCCTTCCTTAATTACATCTGTAAAGATCTTATTTCCATGTAAGATCATATTCTGAGCTTCCAGGTGGATATGTGTTTTTGGAACAATGCTTTAACCAACTACACGCAAGAATAGCCACGGAACAAAGCACTTCACTGGACAATAATTGGTTGTTTAATTAATATGCAAAATGAATGAAAAATTAAATAATGTGAATAATTACATAATCAATATTAACTTGTTATATAATTAAAGAGAAGGAGCAGCATTAAAGACATAAGAAATAGATTGTGATAAGTGGAAGGGACACCAGGCTAATTGTAAATAATCTTTATTTAAGTATACTAGCAGATGTACCATAAGATTATTAGCAAATTTCTTAACTCTATGTGTCTCAGTTTTTTTAATTTATGAATTAAATGAATTGTAAATGATGATCTCAAAGATGTTTTCTAGTTTCAACATTTTATGATTCTACAGTGTGTCCGTAAAGTCATGATGCACTTTTGACTGGTCACAGAAAAGCAACAAAAGACGATAGAAATGTAAAATCTGCACCAAGTAAAAGGAAAACCCTCTCAGTTTCTGTAGGATGATGTGGCAGCATGTGCGCATGTGCCGATGATGATATAACACCGTGTATACAGCGGAGCAGCCGACAGCCATGCCAGTCGAGATGTGGATGGTACAGAGGAAAGTTCAGTGTGTTCTGTGGCTCGCTAAATTCAAATCCGTGACCAAAGTGCAACGTGAATATCGGCGCATTTATAACGAAGTGCCACCACATAGGAATCACATTACTCGGTGGGATAAGCAGTTGAAGGAAACCGGCAGTTTGGTGGAGAAACCCCTTCTGGTAGGCCATCAGTCAGTGACTAGTCTGTAGAGGCTATACGGGATAGCTACCTAAGGAGCCCTAAAAAATCTGTGTGTGAGCCCACATCGAACTGCACTGCATAGGTATGAAACTGGGAGAGTGAGTTTTCCTTTTATTTGGTGCAGATTTCACATTTCTATAGTCTTTTGTTGCTTTCCTGTGACCAGTCAAAAGTGCACCATGACTTTACGGACACACTGTATTATTCATGTCTGTCAATCAGTCAATTAATTTGTGATAGTAAAATAGCATATATGTCAGTTAGGAGATATTAGTGTAATTTTTTCACACTGATTTTTCTGTTTATAAATAAAGGAAAGGAAAATAGCTAGTATTTTCCAAGGACCTGTGTCCCAAGTTCATGCAAAGTGAATTGAAAGAATCTTCCACTGTTAACACATTCTGTGAAATATCATGTGAGAAGAAATTCAAATTTGAATCAATACTTCAAGACTAAGTAGAATTCACTAGAGTTTTAATTCATTTATATATATTTCGTACCAATACAAGGTTTAAATAGGTGAATGATGCTCATAATTTTTAAGGACAGTTATGGAAAATATGCACCCTTACTAAAAGCTTAATATACTTATTTACCTGGGTCTTTTAAAATAGATCAAAAACTTTATTAAAAGCAAGATAAAGGAAGAGAATAGACATGGCTAGAAATGTTTCCTCCCTCTCCTCATCATAGCCCTAACACAACAACAAAATCCTACCTCTGATAATTACTGCAGGAATCACCGGCTCAGCAGTCCTTCTTCATTTTTCAGTCCATTCATCCGCCCTTCCATTCTAGCTCATTACTTCTTCCCTTCACTCTCCGTTCTGATCTTTAGCAGCTCCCATCTGCACCAACAAATGATGTTTATCTGTTTCACTGAGAAAATTGTAAGGATGAAAAATAACAAGCAGAAGAAATGAGCATAGGTGCTCAAAAAGTACAACTTCCATTTATTAAACAGATAAGGTCTGGGAATATATTCATGTGCAGCAGGATGGCTTGAGTCAACAACACTGTACTGTATATCTAAAAGTTGCTGAGAAAATAGATCTTAAAAGTCCTCATCACACCCACAAAATTGCAATTATGTTAACTAAACCTATTATGGAAATTATTTTACAATGTATGCATGTATCAAATTTTTATGTTGTGCCTATTAGACTAATACAGAATTATACATCAATTATCTCTCAATACAACATGAGTAAAAAGGAAAAAGCAAAGAGGAAGAACAGAGAAATCCCCATGTTCTGAGCAGTGTCCCTTTAGCCAGTACCCTTGGCACTGTCTGACTTCCTTGTCACTATGAACAATCTGTCTAAACAGCTGCCTACCAGAAAGACACAAAAGTCTCATTTTAGGTCTTCAAAAATGTAATTCCAGCAATCCTCCCCTCTCTGTCTGAATTATTTTGTTTTTCTCTTTAATATTCAAACACATTTCTTCCACTTATATTCAAAAGCTTCGAAATGACGTTTTTGATCCCACAACCTTCTCCAGTTATCACCCTGCTCCTCAGCTTCCATTTGCAGCAACATTTCTAAAGTTATCCAATTCCTCTTCTCGCATTCAGTCTGGAACGAACGTCAATCACACTTTCATCCCAACTCTGAGAAGCGCTTCTTCTTCTCAAGGCCATTGTGACCAGGGGTTGATAGCAGCCTGCTTTTGACCCCTCGGCCTCCTTTCGACCCCCTGGGCAGCATTTGGAACAGTGTTTCACCCTCCCCTGAACACACGTCCTCCACCTGGGTGTCCCAGAACTTGCTCCTCCTGCTTCTCCTGCCATCAACTCAGCCACGCATCCTCTCTCCACTCCTGAATCCGCCTCAGACCCGTGACTTCTGAAGTACCTGCCTCCATGATCTCCTCTCTATTATTTCTACTTCTTTTCTATCTTTGCCTCCTCCTTCAGTCTCTCATATCCTAAATTTCTAAATGCCTATCTCCTCTGAAGCACTGACTGAAATATCCAACTTCTCTCCTCTTGGATGTCTTGTGACACCACAAACATAAAGCATCCTAAATGTGCCTCCATCCTCAGCACTGCCATCCAGAGCCAACCTACATACAGCTTTTGCCCAGACCTTTGTGATAACCTCCCGAGTAGTCTTCCTCTGTCTCTCTCCTCCCTGCCCCAGTCTGTTCTACATGGTAGCCCCAAAGAACATTCCAAATCTTCCCAAATCCTCTGGTAATGAAAGGAAAAGCAAAGCTCTGTTGGTCACACCCAAGCCCTAGCTGGCCTGGCCTGGCTACACTTCCTGTTGCGTCCCCTGACATCTCGCCCTGCTCATTACATTCCCATCACACTGGCCCTTTTGCTGGATTGACCATAGCATGCTTTCTTCAGCTTCAGGACCTTTATAGTTTGAGTTCATTGTTCCTGAAATGTTCTTCTCTCTCAGTTCCTTCATGTTTTTATTCAAACTTTTTTAATTATAGAAGGCGTTCCTGAACCTCAAAATAAATATCAAAAGAAGACTCCCGACTGGGGGTTGGGAGCCTTCTTCTGATATTGTTTCCTTCCCTCTAATGTGTTCTTTTCTACAGCCCTCCCTCACTCTGGTCCCATTGCTTATTTACCAGTTTTCTAACTGATTTTCTCCCATTAGAATACAAGTTTCAGGGGGACAGCTATATTATTTTCTTCTTTATTGTATCATTATTTTCCAGCCCAGAATCTAGCACACTTAGGTGCTCAACAAATGTGTGTTAGAGAAATCACACAGATTATTATGAACATAGAATCTGCAATAGGATTTCAAAGTGTATCTAATTTATAATCATTATGTTTCTAATTTACAATTTCTGTTATTGTGGGTGGCTCTCCAATATGATTGAAAGATTGAATCCCTTCAGAATGTTGTTGAAGAGAGAAGAGGTTTTTATAGCTGAATGGGAAACAACTTTTTTTTTTCTTTCCAGTATTTGAAGAGTCAAGTAAACGGCAGTAGTTAATTTTTGTTCAATTAGTTTTTACAATATACCGTACAGATTATAGAGCTGACACATACTGGAGATAAATCCAACAGCTTTATCTAATCTTGACAAAATAAATTTAGAAAAGCACAGTGAACAAACAAGCCAGTGTCTGTGGCCTGGATAGAACAGGTTGACCTGCCAGAAGGAGAATGAGCTTTGGGGTGGATCTGGGTTCAAATCTGATGCTGCCACCTACTAAGGATGACCGTGACGGGATTCTCTAATCTTCTCAGGCCCCGCTGTCCTCAGATGTAAGCGGTGCCTTCATCGATAGGAGATGCTTATAGCACATTAGCTTGTTCATATGTTTTTAATAATATATAGCTTCGGCATTTCACTTAATCAAAAGAAAATGTGTTTGACCTCTATCTGCCCTAGATGGCTCATTTCAATATCTGACCAGGACAAACTGTTTTAGTAGAAAATTATTTTCCCTTTTCTGAGAGTGCTTCCAAAATCTCTAGTGTTTTAAGTATAGATAATATGGCCCTACTGTGTATAATTTATATAACTATTATTACACCAATAATTTGAAAAACATATAAGGAAACTGGTAATTATTAAATTATTAATAATAAGGCAATTTAAAGAATATCTAACCCATTTAATGGCCAATAAATATACACCAATATAGTCTGTTAAAAATTGGAATGCCACCCTGGCCGGTTGGCTCAGCGGTAGAGCGTCGGCCTGGCGTGCAGGGGACCCGGGTTCGATTCCCGGCCAGGGCACATAGGAGAAGCGCCCATTTGCTTCTCCACCCCGCCCCTCCTTCCTCTCTGTCTCTCTCTTCCCCTACCGCAGCCGAGGCTCCATTGGAGCAAAGATGGCCCGGGTGCTGGGGATGGCTCCTTGGCCTCTGCCCCAGGCGCTAGAGTGGCTCTGGTCACGGCAGAGCATCGCCCTCTGGTGGGCAGAGCATCGCCCCTGGTGGACGTGCGGGGTGGATCCCGGTCGGACGCATGCGGGAGTCTGTCTGACTGTCTCTCCCCGTTTCCAGCTTCAGAAAAATACAAAAAAAAAAAAATTGAAATGCCAAGATATTTATTATAATGAAATACTTCCCTAATAACATACAACAAGATAATTAATGTTACAGATTACTACCAGTACGGAATCCTATTGAAATTGTGGATCTTTGTTGGATTTTTCCCAAACCATACAGATAGTTTCCACTTTGCACACTGCTATATTAATATACACACTTGTCACTTGTATATCAAAAAAATGCCTCACTCCTTAGGGTTCCGCTATGCAGAAGGATCCATCATCACAGTGCTGTGGAGTGGGTAAAAGTACAGATTCTGTGGTCAAACTGTCAATGCCAACACTATCTTCTTTATCACCCAACTGTATGACCTTAAGAAACTTACACTTGTTTTCCCTTAGTCCACTGGATATAATGAATGTTATATTGCAGGGCCAAAAGCACTTTGCAGATGCAATTAAAGTTCTAGACCTTAAAAAAGAGAGATTATTCAGGATTATCATAGTGGGTCCAGTCTATTCATAAAAGCCCTTAACAAGGTGAGACTGCTCTCCTCTGGAGTCAGAGGGAAGAGTAGAAAGAGATTTGGAATGCTGAGGTGGAAGGCAAATCAGAGAGATTCAAAACGGGGGGGGGGGACAACCAGATCTGCTGGCGTTGCCTTTGACGATTATGGGGACCGTGAGCCAGGAACTACAAGAATCCTTTAGGAAATGAGGATGATCTTCAGCTGACAGCCAGCAAGGACATAGGACCCTCAGTCCTCCAGTCCCATGGAACTAAAATCTGCCCCAACCAGAATTCCCCTAGTTGACAAAATACTTGATTACAGCCTTTTGTGAACAAGAGCATAGAAACCAGCCAAGCCCAATGGAACTCCAGTAACAAGCACAGAAACTGTAATATAATAACTTTGTGTATGTTATTTTAAACATCTCAGAACCTGGTAATGTGTGAGGGCAGCAGTAGAAAGCTAATAATTGTAGGATTGACTGAATGGACACATTAACAAGTATATGATGCATTTCTGAATGACTTCTTATTATCTAAGGATCTTGGTTTGGGGATTTTTAATCATCCTTCTCCAAATTGCCCACAAAGGCATTCTTCCCTTCCAGGAGACATGGCTTTTTGGTGTAAAGTGGTATTTAAAATCTTGAGGAAAAAGAGGTTTGAAATGCTGTCACAGAGCCATTTAATTTTTCATTTCATGAGTTAAAAATTAAGGGAAACTTACAAAGAGCTTCATTTATTTTTGAAATCATGTTTTCCTTTTTTTTCTCTGGGGCAAAACAGCTTCTACTTTAATTAGGTAAATCTTCTCCAGATTTGATGTTGGATAATAAATTCATATATCATAAGCTTATCCACTATGCTTAGAGATCATTTTTCATTAAGGACGTAATAATGCACACACATTCATTAACTCTGTTTAGCAGCTAATTACGATGGATGCTAAAGTCTCTCATACTTCATTTTTATTTCTCAGTCTCACCAAAACTTTAAGAATAATGGCTTAAATATAATAAATATATAACTATATGCAGACATATAGATATATATAACTATATATATAATATACATATATTATTATTATATCTTTAACACATGTTCTCATTACTAGCATCACAGCCATAATCTCTAGATAGATTAAAAATACTACTGATTATGGTCACAAGGGCTGGGGCCATAGCTAATTTACCAATGACTCTAGTGCCTGGTCGTAGGTACTCAGCATGAAATTTCAGGTCATAAATTTTAATTATTTGCATTCCAAAATGTCTGTAAAAATGTCTGTTTCTTTAGTTGTTCATAATATACAATATTAATTTAATGTCAAAGGTGTTAGTTTAATATCTTCTTAATGGTAGTGAACAAATTCTGTATGGACTCTAGCAGAGTGACAAAATATACAGAAGTTTATCTTTATCACTTCTCCCAAAAATTTCTAAGTAGAAGTGTGATCACCTAAGGGCATTCTAGTAGAAATTAAGAGATCAGGCACCTAAGAAAGCTGTAGGAAATTTACTATATACTAGGCTGTAAATTTACTATGAAATATATTATTTTCTGGTGGCAATTTGTCCATCTATGTCAATAAGAATTTAGACAAGGTTTTTCTGAGAGGCCATTCATATTTATGACTCTATCTGAATAAAGTATCTTGTGAAAGTAGCTTTGGAAGCCAGGGTTTTGTCTGTTAAATACATGGCCCAGATAGATTGTTAATTGACCTTGAAAATGGTACTGTGCAAAAGCAGACCTTTATTCTATTACAAATGTTGTCTTTTTATTCTCCTCATTATCATCTTAGCATTATGGCCAAGCTTAAAAGACTCTGAAGGTTATCAACCCTGAAGCAAAAATTCTAATGAAAGAATAAACAACTTAGAGTTTGCATTTTTGCTTTAAGTAGGAAAAATAGTTAAAATGGCTTTTTGGGGCTTGAATTCTTTTTTTTTTTTTTGTATTTATGAAATTTATTGTGAATACACTTTAGTTTTCTGTTAATAGTCTCAATTTATAAAAGTCATATACATTATTCATTTCCTTTAAATCAACTAGAGCAAGACAAGAGATGAGTTCATTTTTATGACTGCCATATGTATTTTGACTGAACTATGTATTTCAAATTTTTTTAGTCAACATTTCAAAACTCATTTTGATTTGTTTTATTTACCATTTGGCAATCTCATTTGGCATTAATATTGATTTTTTCTTGTACTAGAAATGAGAATTTTTCATTGTAAGATTAACATTGAGCCTGACCAAGAGGTGGCGCAGTGGATAGAGCATTGGACTGGGATGCGGAAGACCCAGGTTCAAGACCCCGAGGTCACCAGCTTGAGCGCGGGCTCATCTGGTGTGAGCAAAAAGCTCACCAGCTTGGATCCAAGGTCGCTGGCTTAAGCAAGGGATTACTCGGTCTGCTGAAGGCCCACGGTCAAGGCACATATAAGAAAGCAATCAATGAACAACTAATGTCTCGCAACGAAAAACTGATGATTGATGCTTCTCATCTCTCTCCATTCCTGTCTGTCTGTCCCTATCTATCCCTCTCTCTGACTCTCGCTCTGTCTCTGAAAAAATAAATATAAATAAATAAAAATTAAAAAAAAAGATTTATTAACATTGAGTTCATTTTTAAAGTCCCAATAAAAAGATGATGATCTATGGAAGGACATACACAGAGAGAGGAAAGATGACGGGAAGACGCAGGGAGAAAACATCAGCCACTTGAGGAAGCCAACATTTCATGCCGTCTACAAATAAGGACTGGTTTTTACCTTCCTTTCTGATCTAGATGCCATTTATTTACATGATTCACTCTTTATCTATCAACTTATCCATGTATCTGTCATTATCTAATTATTATCTCGTGTATACCATTTATTTTGTTTGAATTTACTCTGAGAATGTTCCATAATTCTTTATGGACATAACAAGACAAGGGTCTGCCTACATATTTTAAATAACACAAGTCAACATTTGTAAACTATGCAGACTTCTTAATGAAATTTGTTTTCTTTGCAAGTATACTTTCTGTATCCTGAAATCCACTCTTTACTATAAATAAGAACAGTAAAATATTCACTCATATAAAACACTTTTTATTCTAAAATATAATTGTGTCAAAATATAATTAAATGCACCTACTTAAAATATCATTAAAGGGTTAACACTGCACTGACTTGCAGGTATTTGGTAAAGATGGTATATGAATGGCAGCTCAGAAATTTTTCAGCTGCCTCTTAAATGAATTCAAGACTCTGCCTAAGCATACATATTATAAAACATAGGTTTAGTACAATTTAGAGCTATAGAAAGAGTTTAATTTTCTCAAGTCAGTATCAGTTTTGACCCAAACACACATTCGTATATATGTGGACTTTACAGTTAGGAAGGTGTCATGGCCCACCCATACCCCCTTGGCCTTAGAGCTTGTGTGTATCTTCCATGTTTCCAGTCATTATTTCCTGTAGTTCTCTGCCTGCGGACATCACTTGGTGCCTAAAGTTACTGGAAGGCTAGTGAGTAAGAGAACGAATGCCTTTCAGCATCAGACTTGAATCAATGTAAATAACACCGTTCCCCTTTGCCTTGAGTGAACTAACCAAAGTACGAGTTACACAGCTCCCAGAATCCCCAAGTTTGACTGAGTTTTAGTGTTGTTTTTTTTCATTCATCGTATATTGTTAACATGTCATTCTGTAGTTTCCTTAGAATTTGGTTCTTTTATACCTATATCTTTCTGTGTATATCTATGTGGTGTTGTCATTGGAAGGAAAGGAAAGAATAAATATTGGCAGAAATCCACACTGTTTTAAGGGCTTGGTGACTTAAATACAGTTGTTTTAGAAGGTACAAAAATAAAGTCTAGACATCTTGCACTTTTAAAAAGTCCTTTAAGAGTTTTAGTTTTAACACAAAAAAAATCATGAAAAAAAAAACTAGAAAAATATCTAAATTAAGATATTTAAATTACTTGCTCTGTTCCCATAGAAGTGAGT
This sequence comes from Saccopteryx bilineata, assembly GCF_036850765.1. NCBI lineage: Eukaryota > Metazoa > Chordata > Mammalia > Chiroptera > Emballonuridae > Saccopteryx > Saccopteryx bilineata. Next base: position 20,054,633 of record NC_089495.1, read on the forward strand.
TATTTAATGGGTTAGATATTTGCCCTGGAACATTAGTCATGTATAATTATGTCTTGCTTATAGAATTAAGGAATTAAATGTTGTTTTTTAAAATAATCTAGTGAGGCTGTAATCTTTTATTTTTTAATTGAAAATTAATTTGCCTCTTAATGAAGACAAATAGAATATCAAATTTAATTAAGATTGTGTGAAAGGTTGTGTTCACTTCAGTTAAGAGACCTAATGGACAAAAAACTACATAAATACTAAAGCTCATCTTGTTTCTTTTTCCAGAAGATCCTGGGGGTAAAAGCAGCTGCAAAACATTATTTCTTCTTTTGTTTTAATTGCTTTAATAGATGAACTAGAAAAAGGATTACTAATAATGAACCATAATGCTTTGCACACAGGTAAACAGAACTTATGTGCCAGGTGACAAGTTTATAACATATATTTTAATAGCCAGGCTGCTCTTTGCATTATATTTCTCCACTTTCTGTGTCAATTGCTAGGAGAAAGGAAATTGAAAAACAAACAAGGAAGAATGAACAGTAGAATAACTAAAAAGGCAATACTAACTAGAAAACAAGAAAGTCAAGGTACTTCCAGTCGAAGCGTATTAAAAATTATGTAAAGTTGGGATAGTCAGGAAAAAGAAGAGTGATAATGATGTAGTTGGAAGACTTTATTCCCACACATTTTCATTGAAGTATTTACTTAATTTTAGGCACCAGGTTAGCTTCTGTGGTTTTGAGGATGGTTAAATAATAGACCAAGTTTTAAAAAATTCACAGTCTAGTAGAGAAGGTAGGTATATAAAACAAGTGTCTTATGATCTTTAAAATATCAAAATAGAAACTTGTTCCATGTGGTGCTGGAAACCAGAGAATAAATGACTTATTCATATTTTGGGTAATCAGAAATATTTAACATGAAAAATATACACAGGTTCTTAAAGAATAATAATTCCAAGCAAAACATATCAGGCAGTGAACATATACAACAAAATCACATGGTATTTTCATAGCAAGTAGAACAGTATTTACATAGAAAGAATGGTAGATGGTCAGTGTTGAGAGTCATTTATTTTCTTAGTTTACAAAGGGACACATGCCACAAAATAGTTTGCAACTATAGAATAATATTGCTTTTAAAGTGTTTAAAGTTATAAGATTAGATTACATTAAATAATCTGTTTACTATCATAAAAACATTAAAATTTAGCCAAATTATTTTGAAGAATATATATTGTAGGGTTTTTATTCTATGAAAGTGTTTTTGAAATTTTACTTTTCATTATTTTGATATATATCAAGTTCTAATTTTAAAAAGACAACTGTTGTCATTGCTCACTATAGGAAAAGGCAAAGAATATAACCCAACTGGTGTCTTGCACAGAAACAAGGCTCCAACAATTATAAAAGGCCTTAGCAAATTTTACTTGACTTATTTTTTTTAAACATGTAAATTTTTTTTAAAAAATGATGGGTAAGAAAGCTATGGAACACTTACACAATAAAACATTACTCAGCCATAAAAAAGAAGAAAATCTTAATGGTTTGCAACAGCATGAATGGACTTGGAGAATACGATTCCAATTGAAATAAGCCAGTCAAAGCAACACAAATACTCTATGATTTCCTGTCTACATGGAATCTAATCAACAACAACAACAAAACTTAACAAACAAAATAGAAACAGACTCTTAGAGAAAAGACTGACAGCTGTCAAAGGAAAGGGGAGTTGGAAGGCAACTACTTCTCATTCCCCGATCCTTTCTCTGTAAAATCAATAAATAAATCTTTCTTTAAAAAAGTGTACTTTTTGTCAGAACAAGAACTATAGAATTAAAACCTTTGCATAAAATATATAAAAATTGTCAGTGCATAAAAAACTATTCTGCTTTCTCACACTTCCAAAAATTTTGATATTAGTACTATTCTTCTTTTTTATGTCATTAAAATAAAATAATTCACATAGAAGTTATTTTCAACTAGTATTGTTGTCATTCTATAAGAAAAGTAGGAGATCTGTAACTGAGCAGTGTGAAGTCTTAGTAAGCAAGAGGCTAAGAGGAAGTAACTCTGGATTTTAATCTCAGGTCATCATGTCATATAAGGCTCTGGGTTTAACATCCTTTCTCTGTACATACATTGTGGGTCATGAATATCCACACTAATGTGTGTGTGTGTGTATTCAAAAACACACACACATACACACATATATATAATATATATATAGTTATATATTAGTTTTATTCTAGTGACTTCTATGTCTTTAAAAATTATTTACAAAAATCAGAGACTAATCAAAAGTATTTTTACATATGACTTTATGCCATGTAGGCTTTTTTTTTCTTCAGAAGTGTGTGATACCACGCAGAATGTTCTTCATTCCCGTTAGTTCTCCAAAATTGTTATCTTTTTTCCTACACTAGTTTTCTGTTGGTAGGATTTTAAGTAAAGAACCAATGCATTGTGATTATAAATCTTTGATTTTGTTTCACTTAACCTAAAGCATAGCTTAAATGTGAATCTTTTTTCCTCCCAGAAAATGTTGACTTATTAGTTCTATATGGCCACTATAACAAATAACACAAACTTGGTGAGTTAAAACAAAACAAATTTATCTCCCAGGGAGGTCAGAAGTCCAAAATGGATCTTACTGGACTGAAAACAAGTGTCAGCAGGCCTGGAGGCCCAGGAGAAAATTCATTTCCTTGGCTTTTTCTAATACTAGAAGCAGTGCTCATTTCTTGTTTTGTGGCCTCTTCCTCCAACTTTCAAGCCAGCAGCAGGACTTCACATCTCCCTCTGACTCTGAGGATCTTGCCGCCCCCCCTTTCCCTTATAAGAACCCTTGTTGTTATTACAGTGACCCTATCACAGTCCAGGATAATCTATCCACGTCAAACCCTTAATTGACTCACACACGCAAAATCCCTTGTGCTATTTCCAGTAACATATCCAAGATTCAAGGGATTAAGATGTAGATATTCTTTCTACTAGAGTGAGTACAACTTATATCATTTGGTTTTATTTTGTTAACAGATATGATTTAGTAAAAAAAAAAAAAGAAGAAGAAGAAGAAGAAGTAAAAATATTTCTTGTCAAGTGCCTTAATGGTAAAATAATAAAATAACATCTGTTCATTCTAAAGTATACTTGGCAATGAATTTCCTCTATTTAAATAAAAGTTTATTTGGAAAAGATGTTATTTTCTTCAACATTTTGGATTCACTGCTGTATAAAAACTTGAAGTATTCTACAAGGTTAGATAAACAAAGCTCCAGATTTCTGAAGAGAATTGGTAAAGCTATGAGCCCTGGATATATTGAAAGTGAATGTCCGGAATAAAAAAAAATAACCTTGAAAGGCAATTCTTCAGAACTGATGACATTTATTCTACTACGTTGAGGCAAATCATGGAATAATTGGTCACCATGCCCCATAATCAGAACAATAGCAACAATAGTGACAGTTTACATTGGCTTTCCACATCTGTATTCCATGGCACTGAAGCACCATTTAAAAGCCTAAAATATATGTTATCTTCTAGCATGCAGGTTGTTAATTCATGTGAGTGACCTTTGAACTCCCATCATTTTAAGAGGTTTTCTCAGAAAATAGGTTCTAAATGCAATGTTCTCCTCTCTTACACAAAATACACTGACTTGTCAGAGAACAATCTTTGAGCCATTTATTAGTAAATTTGTAAACAGATCTTTATTACTCTTTTTAAATAAAAACTATGATTTTGAGAAACATATTCCAAGGAAGGTTTCACGGATGATTCACTGAAATTGATGGGCACACATACCTTCATAAGTGAGGTAAATCTTTTGGTTTAAGATCATATAAACAGTATCAATAATGCTGTTAAAAAAAAAAAAAGAAGAAGAAAGAAGGAAAAACAGAAAAACACATGAGCTTAATTGGCTAATCTACTATTTAGAAGAGGAGACTAGAGGAGTCAACTTTGCAGAACTTTCTATAACTTCAGAGGGATTAGAGGCGTAACACATTATTAACTTGGCTGCAGAAAGAAATCTACTGGTATTTGGACACGATGCAGAGTGCTTTTAAAGCTTTCAAAGGTACTTTATCTCAGACAATCCTAACATTGAAGCATGAGTTCATAATCTTTTTCTTGCTGACGAAGCCATCAATGCAGAGACCTTGCCAAATCGAACTTTACTCACTTCAAGAGAAAGTAAATGTTGGAACATAAATTCTGTGTAGGATGGAGTGAAGAGTCCTGGTTTTCTTTGACATCAACTTTTCACTACAGAGCAGAATCAGCAGTGGAAGGCACCATTCCATTTTCTGTCTGTGCCTTTATGAGTCTGGGATTTCAGCCCTATAGTGCCCTTAAAGCTAAGAGTCAAAATTGATTGGATATAAAATATAAATAAATATGTGATCATTGTTATATCTGAGATCTTGCTATGATTTCAAAATTGTAGCCTTATCATTGTTGACTGCACCATGAAGTTTTCAGATGTTCTATTAAGATGTACACTTAAAATTTGTATAGTTTGATTAACCAATGTCACCACAATAAATTTAATAAAAATAAATGAGTAAAATAAATTTATTTTTGGTTGGAATTAAAATGACCCTCCCTGTTTAAATTGTTCAATTAAACCTATTTAATTTTTAGCTCTGGCTGGTTGGCTCAGTGGTGGAGCATCGGCCCGGTGTGTGGATGTCCCAGGATTGATTCCCAGTCAGAGCACACAGGAGAAGCGCCCATCTGTTTCTCCACCCCTCCCCTTTTCACTTATCGCTCTCTCTCTTCTCCTCCCCTCCTACAGTCATGGCTTGGTTAGAGCGGGTTGGCCCTGGGCACTGAGGATGGCTCCATGGCCTCTGCCTCAGGTGCTAAAAAATAGCTCCAGTTTCAATGGAGCAAGGGCCACAAATGGGCAGAACATTGCGCTGTAGTGGGCTTGCCGGGTGGATGCCAGTCAGGGTGCATGCGGGAGTCTATCTCTGTCTCCCCTCTTCTCACTGAATAATATGAAAAAACACAACTATGTTTTAGGAGGAACAAGTATATGAAAAATAGTAAGAATTAGAAAAAAATTAAAAATATATTGTATATAAGACATTTGATATATAAGGCATATATTTCCACTTGATAAAATAAATTGCACAGATAATGTCATGACTATGTCATCATATATCATTTTTTGTAGAAATTCATAGTCCCATCACATTCTCATATGTGTTCATAATCCTAACATAGTTAAAAAATAAGACATAATCTTTATATCACCTACCAGTACACTTATGAGTATGAATATACATATTGAGAATAAATATATTTATTTAAAATGTGTCCCCAAATGTTTTGTACATTAGGAAGGTGAAAAACAAGTAAAACCTATATACAAATGGGGCAAAAGTAGGTTTACAGTTGTTCATATGGAAAATAATACAGTAATTAATAAATAATAGTACAAGAATAAACTGTTTCATGTACTTACAACTGTAAGCCTATTTTTGTACCACAATGTATATTAGAAACAAGAGCTATTGAAATTTGCTCCCAATCTGCCACAAAACCTTATACCTCCCTTCAATCCCTTTACTGTACTCTTTCGGAGAATTTAGTTCTTAAGAATTCTGGTTTGGTCTTTTGTGATAAAGAATAAGAAAAATATCTAAAAAGGGAAAGAATGAGAAATGATGAAGAACATGGTCAGAGAGACTAAGACTGGCTATTTAAAAGTTATAATTTGAGAAGACATGAGAAAGAACAGTAGAGAGGGGAAAAGAGGAGAGAGAAATAGGGACAGAACCAGAACTTTACAGAATTAAAATTAGAGATCCCCCTGGCTGAATGGCTTGGTTGGTTAAAGCATCATCCAGATACACTGAGTTGCCAGTTCCATAGCCAGTCAGGGCACATACAGAAACAGATGGATGTGTATCTCTCTCTCTCTCTCTCTCTCCCTCTCTCTCTCTCTCTCTCTCTCTCCCTTCTTCTCTGCCTAAAACCAATAAAATAAATTTAAAAAAATTAAATACACAAACACACGTAAAGCACTCAGAACAATATATGGTACAGAATAAACACCTAATAAATGTTATTTCATTACATTCATTTTCATTGTTTTCACTGTCATCACTATCATGATCATCACTACTCAGTGTTGGGGGACTAAGATGTGAGAGGCTTCCAGGAAAATGTAAAATGTCAGAGAATTGCATGAAGGTATAAAGAGCAATATTTAAAACTATTTTGGATCCCCTTCGACATTCTTTGAGATGTTAAATTGAAGAGTAAATTTTTCTTAAGTCACTATTAACTGCAGGTTTAGGACTATGTAGATATATCTCTGAGCAAGTGCCAGGCTCTGGATAAACCTCAGTTCTTGGGTAGATGATATTTTGGAAACTATTACACTGGATTTGGGACCTGTGCTTTAATATACAGCTGCAGTTCACATTAACACTGTCAACCATACTGAAACCACAATTGCAGGTTAGAGTACAGAGGGAAAGTCAAGCAGATGAAAGTCATTATGATTCTCAGAAATCCAAAGCCATGTTAAAGAAACATCCAGCAGACACACTTAAGTCAAGTAGATAATTAGATTTTCTCAACTTTATAAAAATTTACCAAAATTCCCTTATGTTGTTATCGAGTAGAATTCAATTTTTCTTTTTACCCTCCCTGGAAATCCAGTTTCTTACAAAATCAGTATACTTTCTGTATGCAAGAAGGCAATAACAGTTCTATGCTCTAAGTCCAGAGGTTTGGAGTCTATGTCCCCTGGGAACAGGGCTGCTACTGGAGGCTCTAAATTAAAAGGCTTCCTAACAATTGGCTGAAGTTATTTCTTTTCAGAAACTAAACTTCTATGAGAGTGACAGGAATAAAAGACTTTGGATTGTGGTGACTCAAATGATTCAAGGATGAAAAGGTTCAGAACCGAAAAAAAATGCTAGACATTATAAAATACTAAAGTCACTCATATTTAATTTCTGTAGGAGAGTATTGTCTTGTTCTAGAGCGCACATAGAGCTTAGTGGACATTTATGTCAAATTTATAACCCCATGTCGTCAGCCAGTTCACAAATATGCTGACTCTGAAAGAATAACCACAGCAGGTCACTTGTTAAGATGAGAACAGAACAGTTGGATGAATATATTTTGTATAGAGGTAACATAAAGGAAAGTTCTAGTACATTAAAGAAAAATGATACCCTCATAGAATCTTCACTAATGATAGAGCTATTTACCTTGAAAATATACTGTAAAATTATGGCCTTTGACAGTTGAAAGTGAGACTAATATTCTTTTCCTTCTTGAAATTTGACCTAATCAATGAGGTCTTTGAGTGTGTGAACAAGTGTGTTATCCACCATAGACCTCCCAATCCCTAAGGCAACCCAGGATTTGGGTTGGAGACTGTTATAACTGATTTGCTTTCTCTGTATGAGTTGAGTTACAAGTGGAATCAACCAAACAGGTAACTATATGTTCCTAGGATTTATAGACTTTGTCAGAATGAATAAAATTGAGTTTGCTCTCAGTTAACTGAAAATTTTGGTGTGTATGTGTGTTATTTTAGCAAGATGATTTGACTACTCTCCGAAAGGACAAAATCCAGGTAATAATACACAAGCATCTTTATTCAGCTTTTTAGAAACACCCAGTACAAAATATCTTGATACCACCTTCAATTTCTGAATCACTTTAGAAACAAGATAAAAGTGTAAATATATCACTTACGAATTTAAGATAACGCAGATATTAGAGAATAGAGCTTCTATTTACAGAGAGCTAAGCTTCCTAATACCATATGCCTAGACCCAAGCAGCCAGCACTGTAAACACCAAGGTCAGCTACTCAACCTTCCTTTTTCCAGAGGCAAAGCCCACCCATGGAGCACCCCAACATAACGAATGGTTGTTCATTCTATAGACAGCTCACTCTCAGAAACAAGAGAGGAAAAAGCACTGCCTACGTGTAATTAGGTCTTCTTTCAAAATCACTGACTAGAATATACAAAGCTTCCTCTATAAGAAATAATAAATAACAGATAAAAAAAGAGTTTAGTAGAGTTAAACTATGACATAAAAATATGCCACAGTGTTAGGGTACCCTCCAATCCTTCCTTTTGATAGTTCTTACCTATCAGAGGCCTAGCTCTTAGAAAAGGAGAGGACTGAAATCCAACAGTTATTTCTTGCCCAGGTAATCAAAGTATTTTCCAGAACGGTCCTTGACAAGCATGACTGAGTTGAGAACTGCTGTAAAGATCCCTTGATTGTATCTCTCTTCAGATGTTGTGCATGCTTTAACCCTGGGGGAAATCTGATGGAATCACTATCTATTAACTTGGGAATATGTCCTGCCTTCTGATGAGGAACCAAGTGCAGATAGTCAGCTTGTTTTCAGCCATCTCCATGTCAGGACACAGAAAAGCAAACACTGATTTGAATATATGTGGCTCCCATGTGCTTGTAATTAATTTTTTTGTTAAAATGATAGCTTTATCTATTTAGTTTCATTGTTTTCTCTGCTTGCCAAGTCATTCTGAGATAGCCAGTATAGTAGCATAGGGCATCTAGAGCCATCATCACATATTACTGATTGGAGAATTGATTTGCATATGGGAAATGAAGAGCAAATTAAATAGAGTTTGCAGTGACTTTTTTGCCAAAGAGCAAGGAAAGGGAGTTCTTTGTGTTGAAATGGGTGCTCTGGGGTCCATATTAAATGAGCAATAGAAATCAGTCTGTCAAAACCTGAGAAATATTGTTTGTACCTCTATTGGAAGATAAGATAGCCTCAAAGGGGCGTTGTCAATTCAACACACCATCTGTCACAGGCACACAACTACACCAACATTTTTATTAAAAGATAATGATCTTACCTCCACTCATTTAATATTCACCATTCACATAAGCTAAGACAACTTTTTATACGTTTATTTGGGAAAACTCTGACAAAGGCCATTTCATCCCTTCCTCCACTATTGCTCTTGAAAGTCTAATTTCCCTTGATGAAAATCTGTTTTTCCAATGACAGGGAGAAGTAATTAAATGTGTTCAGTTCATAGCTAACTTATCTCCTTGCCAGCCATCTAAATAGCTGAATAATTGGGAGAGGAGAAGAGCCATAACAGTGATATGAGTTACAGGAAATTAGAAGCACATGATTTGTTTCTCTGGACACAGCCTGGGATTGACTTTTATATGAGCAGAATGGGTATAATGACTTATATTTATTGCCCTGTGTGTTGTATCCTCTCTGTCACACATGGATGTGAGCATTGCTGGAATAAGTGTGTGACAAGGCTACCTCCATCTGTTTGAACTCAAAATCCAGAGACCAAAGTGTCTGGCAAAGGAGGCTTCAAACATGCTTTTTGTGTTTCGTTTTAGCCTTTAAGTTTTATTTTAAATGAAGATGTTCCAGGAAAGCTTTCCTTTAAAACAAGACTACTGCTTACTTAGGCAATTTAATGAAAAGCTAAAAAAGAAAATGAGAATTCTCATAGCTCGTGACTGTTGAACCAAAACTGGCTAATTACAGTGGGAAGTCTTTCAATCATCTCCTTTCATAATTGGCTGGGGAACACTTACAGTCTGTAAGTGAGACACCTGTTCTGCGGTAGACAGCCACTGAAAATGGACTCACATAGACTAGCGGTGCAGCTCACTGGCAGCCAGCAAGAACATTGAAGTCAGGGGCTGCACTTACACACAATTTTCTCTTCTTTATTTGGGTCATCATTTCTTGAAAGACCTGATTAAATCTACATATTTTTTCTACTCAAACTCAGACTTAAATAATAAATAAATAAATAAATACCATTTACCTAAAATGTTATTCTGTTTACCATACTCTAAATTCAATTAAATATATGAAACTTAGCTACTAATAGAAAAAAATGCAAATTTTCAATCACTAAGATGGCTTTTTAGGTTAATTATTCACAATTTTTAAAAATTTATTTATTGATTTTAGACAGAGGAGAAGGAAGAGAAGGAGAGAGAGAGAGACAGACAGACAGACAGAAACATCAGTCTGTGTCTGTATGTACCTTGTCTGGAGTTGAATTGGCAACATTTGCATTTCAGGACGATGCTCTAATCAACCAAGCTGTCTGGCCAGGGCTACAAATTTCTTTTTAAACACCTTTACAGACAACCCCAACAGGCTACAGTATTCAGGTATATACTTACTTGGATGCCTTAGTACTGTAGGCACACCCTACAGTACTATTCCGGGAAGCATGCTGAAGTACAGGTAAGTAAGGGGAGTATTGTTTTAAGTATAACAATGTTTTTAAGCAAGAGCTTTAAAAATGTTAGCATATAAAATATTATCAAAAAATTCTTTGCAGCACTTTTCACATCTCATAAAATATGATGATAATTGCATAAGCCTCCCAAGGGTACAATTTATCTCCTTGTCTTGCAAGCAGTAAGTATACTCTGTTAATTCTGCCTTGATAAATGTAAAAACTAGAAGAATGATTCTATTCAATTTATACTGGATTGCCCCTATTCTACACTTGGAAACTAATAATGGTAATGAGAATCCAAAACTACAGGACTCTTAATCCTTTCTGTAAATTCCCTTACAATTTTGCTGGCTGTCCTTTACTTCAAGCTTAATCCCAGGTGCAGAAAAATATCTTAATAATGTATTTAATGTGGGTTAGATACAGATACTAAGCTAGGAGCAGGGAGAAATTACCCCAAATCAGGTCAAGTTTGAGAGTGAACGGGACACTATTCAATTGTAGGGGGCAAGTGGCAAACTCTGAGGCTGTATTAGACTCACTCTGTGGCCTCAAAATCCCATGTCTTTGGAGTTGATCTTGCATAAATGGCTTTACTGTGGGTCTCTTCCTCTCTCTCAGCTCTGCTTTCTCCGGACTTGATTTCTTCCCCGGCTGCATTCATGCTCACAGAATGTTAGGACTCTAACTCTTATCTCTGACATGCATTTCTATTTGTTGCCTGGCTTTAGTCCTCAGAGACAAAATTTCTACCAACATGTAGTCCTCTTAATTTATGAGGAAAGACAACTTTTCTTTCCTCAAAGCCTATAACAACCCAGAGAAGGATCCATTGGTCCCACTTTGGTCATGTGATCCACCCTGAACAAATGAGATCATCACCACCTTAGTGAGAAAGTGGGGTATATAACTGATTACTATATGAGGACCACCATAAAGGTCATTCTGGGCAAGTACCAGATCACAAGATTTTCCTTTTTTAGGCTCATATTAGTAAGTTATATAGATGAGATTTAAAACTGAGTTTCTGACAATAAAACCCTTGTGTTTTTTTTTAATTAGTACATCATTCTGTCTGTTCTACACATAAAAATAATAAATGATGACAGATTTTAGGCAACACATTTTTTAACAGATTTCAATTTGTTCTGATTCAAGTGGCCTTATTGATGTGGTTCTCCATATGCTCTTTGACAGTGATGTATTGGTTTATTAAGACACCAGTTTTTGTCAGTTTCTTCTTTTCTGTGTTAATTATGTACTGTAGTCAAATCACTGGATATGATAATTTTGGCTAGCAACAAACTCCGTAAGTTCAGTGTACGGCCTTACTTCTTTTTATTGTGCTTTGCTTGATCGTGTTACACAGATAATGTGTTTTAAAAAATTGAAGGTTTGTGGCCATCCTTCATTGAATAAATCTATTAGTGCCATTTTGCCAATAATATTTCCTCACTTTGCTTCCAGACTATCACAATAAAGTAAATATCTCAGTGAGTCACGTGATTATTATTATTTTCCAGTGCATATAAAATTTATGATTAAACTATACTTTATGCTATTAAGTTCACAATAGCATTATGTCTAAAAAACCACCAATTTTCTATGCATACCTTAAATTAGAAAAATACTTTCTTGCTAAAAATATTAACCACTGTCTGAGCTTCCAGTGAATCATACCGGTGAGTCTTGCCTTGATGTTGATGGTTGCTGACTGATCAGTTTAGTGGTTGCTGAACGTTGGCACAGCTGTGGCAATTCCTTAAAATAAGACAACAATTAAGATTGCTATATCAATTGACTCTTCTATTCATGCACAATTTTCCTGTAGCATGTGATGTTGTTTGATAGCATTTAACCCACAATACAATTTCTATCAAAATTAGAATCAATCCTTTCAAACCTTGCCTCTGCTTTATCAACTAAATTCATGTAATCCTCTAAATCCTTTGTTGTCATCAGTGTTTGCAGAATCTTCACTAGGAGCAGGTTTGATTTCAAGGAGTCACTCACTTTGTTCATCCCTAAGAAGCAACTCCTCGTCTCTTTAAGTTTTATCATGACATCACAACAATTCAGTCACATCTTCAAACTCCATTTCTAATTCCAGTTTTCTCGCTATTTCCACCACATCTGCAGTTACTGCCTCCACTGAAGTCTTAAATCCCTAGGAGTCATCTGGAAGAAGTGGCATCAACTTTTTTCAAACTCCTGTTAATGTTGATATTTTATCTCCTCCCATGAATCGTAAATATTTTAATAGCACTTAAAGTGGCGAATCCTTCCCAGAAGGTGTTCAATTTACTTCACCCAGATTCACCAGAGGAATCACTACCTGTGACAGCTATAGGTTTATAAAGTATACTTCTTAAATAATAAGACTTAAAATTCAAAATTACTTCTCGACCCACGGGCTGCAGAATACATGCTGTGTTAGCAGGTCTGGAAACAGCATGACCCTGGCTGCACACCACCATCGCAGCTTTTGGGTGACCAGTGCATTGTCAATGAGCACTCATATTTTGAAAAGAATCTTCTTTTTCTGAGCAGTAGGTCTCATCAGTGGGCTTAAAATAGCCAGTAAATCATGCTATAAAAAGCTGTGCTGCCATCTAGGCTTTTGTGTTCCATTTATAGAACACAGAGTAAATAGATTTTGCATAATTTTTAAGGTCCTTAAGATTTTGGAATGGTAAATGAGCATTGGCTTTAACTTACAGTCACCAGCTGCATTAGCCACTAAAGAGACCCAGCCTATATTCTGAAGTTTTGAAGCCAGGGTTGACTTCTCCTCTTCACTTATGAAAGTCCTAGAAGGCACCTTCTTCCAGTAAAAGGCTGTTTTGTCTGTATTAGAAATCTATTGGTTAGTGTAGCTACCTTCTTAAGGAGATCTTCTGGATAACTCGTTGCAGCTTCTACATCAGCACTGGCTGCGTCCCTGTTAGGTTAATGTTCTGGAGATGATTTACTTCCTTAGACCTCATTAGCCAACCTTAGCTAGCTTCAGACTTTTCCTCTGCCACTTCGTCACCTCTCTCAGCCTTCATAGAATTTAGAGAGTCAGGTCTTGCTCTAGAGTAGGCTTTGGCTTAAGGGGATGTTGTGGCAGCTTTCATCTTCTTCCCAGATCACTTAAACTTTCTCCATATCAGCAATAAGGCTGTTTTTCCTTTCCTTTTTTTTTTTTTTGTATTTTTCTGAAGTTGGAAACGGGGAGGCAGTCAGACAGACTCCCTCATGCACCCAACCGAGATCCACCTGGCATGGCCACCAGGGGGCAGTGCTCTGCCCATCTGGGGCGCTGCTCTGTTGCATCCAGAGTCATTCTAGCGCCTGAGATAGAGGCCACAGAGCCATCCTCAGTGCCGGGGCCAACTTTGCTCCAATGGAGCCTTGGCTGTGGGAGGGGAAGAGAGAGACAGAGAGGAAGGAGAGGGGGAGGGGTAGAGAAGCAGATGGGCGCCTCTCCTGTGTGCCCTGACTGGGAATCGAACCCAGGACTCCTGCACGCCAGGCCGACGCTCTACCACTGAGCCAACCTGCCAGGGCCGTTGTTTTTCCTTTCTTATTAGTCCTGTGTTTGCTGGAGGAGTCTTTTAATTTGCCTCAAGGATTTTTCCTTTGCTTTCACAGTTTGGCTTAACTGGTGCAACAAGCTTAACTTTCAGCCTGCTTCAGCTTTCACATGCCTTTCTCACTAAGCTTAATCATTTCTAGCTTTTAATTTAACGTGAGAGATGTGCAGCTCTTCTTTTCATTTCATCACTTAGAGGCTACTGTGGAGCTATTAAAGCAGAGCACTGGCCATATAGGTACCCAGATTGCCCAATGATAAAATCACACAGCAAGAAGCACTTTAAACATTCTAGGAGAGCAATGCTAAAAAGGTTTCTTGCCTTTTCCTGAGCGAGTGAATATTGTTTATCTATAAAATAATTTGAAATATTTGAGTAATTTTCTTCTATTATTATAAGCTCCACTAGTATAAAAGGAAGACATCAATTTTAAATATGTTAAAATTCAACATATACATTATTTTAAGTTCTTGGGTAATTATTAATTTGTCAATGCAACATATAATATACTGAACATACCTCACCATTCCACACTTAACTGCTGTAATTTTATCATTTAAGTATAACTATGGATATTCAAATTCTGAACACTATAATCAAAGCAATTTTCACCATGGTTTAAAATTTTTCAGTTTCTTTTATATTTTTCAGTAGACTTAAGGGGGGAAAATCAGCAAATGTTTTTTAAGGAGATTGCGGATGTCACCCACTCTTTCTTTCTTTGAAATAATTACAATGTAATTAAAATATTTGCTGGAAGCAAGTCATTGACTTGAAGTAAGCAGTAAAAAGTCAGTTTCTATCTTACAACAGTAATAGCTAGATTCTAATTGTCCTGAAATCAGTGAAGACCCTTTTCTTGTTTTCCCCAGCCCTCCCTCTGGGTCTTGACTATGTAAACTTTTTTTTCTGAGACAGTCGGACTACTGGCTGCCTTCTAGAAAGCTTGATTTGCTTTCTGGTTTTGCTCACTGCAAACTTGGGGCAGCAGAATTTCATTATATAAATATCTCTTGCATTGAAACAAAACCATCCTTAGGTTTGTTAACAAAACAAAGTTTTAATAATTTGGAATATAAAAATATACATAAACTATAAAGCATTTTATAAATATTATTAATTACTATAATTCATAAGTCTTTTCTGGAACTGAAAAACATCAACACCGAGATGTTATTTATAATTTAAGTGAATACAAAAGTGTATGTTTTCTTTGTTCACAATGAGATATTGAATAATATTTAGCTTGTCTAACTGCATCATCTAAAGGTAAAAGTGAAGAAAATAATTAACAAAAAACTTAAAGTATAGTCTTTTCTATTATAATTATTTTAAATATAAAATACTTTAGAATATTATAATTATTTCATAGTTAATCTTTAAATTAAATTTGTTGGGGTGACATTGGTTAATAGGACCATGTGGTTTCAAGTGTACATTTCTATGATACATGATCTATATATTGTATTGTGTGCCCACCACCAAAGTCACATTAACTTCCATAATCATACATTTGGCACTTAACCACTCCTAACCCCCTTCCTTCTGGTAACCACCACACTATTGTGTGTGTCTATGAGTTTCAGTTTTGTATCCTTCGTATGAGTGAAATCATTTGCTTCTTATCTACAGCACAATATAAGACACAGAGATTCTTCACTAAAGGGGAGATTTTTAGTAAATAGTTATCTTCATTGACTACTGCATTTCCCATGTATAAGGCACACTTTTTTCTAAAATTTTGGAGTCTAAAAATGTTTTTTTTTTTACAGTGGTTGTAGATATTTTTATTTGCATTTTCCATTTTTTCACACTTGTTTTTTGCACTTAATGTTGAAGACAGATGAGGACAAGCTAATGGTTCGGAGTTTTGATAGTGATGAGGAGTTGTATGAATTTTATGATGAATAAAACTTGAGTTCAATAACTTTATGTAATACATTTATTTTTTCAAATTCAGGCCCCAAAATTAAGGTGCGTCTTATACATGGGAGCATCTTATATGTGGGAAAATATAGTAGCTCATGATTTTTACTCTGTAAAAGTAATTTAGTGTAGTTGAGAATATGGTGTAATTAATGTTTTCCCACATTTCTAGTAATTTAATGTATGTAATAGAAAGTGAAAATTATGATAAAAATGTATTCTAACTTTATGCTATTTATGTTTTTTAACAAATTCCACATTATTTAGTACTTTATTTTGAACATACAGAAAGAAAGAGTTGAAAATTTCTCAACATTAGCTAGAAAATTCATGAAGAAATTTTTAATTTTAGATAACTCATTCCAGGGTTGGGGACAGCTGAGTTAATAATAATTCAATTATGGAGAGTTCAGGCAACAAATTTACCCTCACGGTCACAGCAAAAGAATATGTGTATAGATCTGTAGACTATTGAAAAAGAGAAAAAGAAAGAACACAAGTAATGAAGATTTGATTTTGGTGTAACAATTAAATAACTTCTGTTTTTACCATAAAACTATGAAATTTTCAAAAAATCTTTAGTATTGATCATAATTTGTTTAATAAGCATCTGACTAACAACATTTCAATCCTATTTATTCCTGACAATGTATAATTCAATAATTATAAAGAAAATTCTAGTATTGCTACTTCTATTATGCATTTCAATTTTCAAGTTTACTATTGATTTAATAGTAAATGAAGATAAATATAAACCACAAACTATAAATTAATCTACTCATTTGCTAGTGTTGAGGCTTCATATTTGTATAACAATTTAGTAAGAAAAAACCTGACACTGTAAACTCCTGCTTTCTTAATTTCTAAAAAGATATATTTTAATAAACTGAAATTTAGTAAAATTTCCTACTATATCACAATCTCTATAGAGAGAAGAGTAATGAATGTTTTATTTGCTACTATGTTTCTTGAGGTTTCTAGAACATAGTAAATGATAGATGAATAAGGGTTGATTGAATCATTACCAAGAGTTCCTCCAATCTGCCTTTCAGATCCCTTAGTACATGGGACCCAGAGGAAGACTGTGTGGAGACATGCCTCTAACTTAAAATTTTCTAAATACTATAATCATTCTTACTTCCATTCATCCAAGGACACAGACTGTCTTTCCCTCTTTAAATCTAGTTCCTTCTCCAGCCTTCTTAATCTTAACTCCTACTATTACCAGGACCAGACTGAGCTACCCCATCCTCTGCCTCTCATGCCTGTTGTGTTGCTTCCTCTCCTCTTTAACAGATAACTATTCCCCTCCTTTAATCCAGTAATTCCTTCTGTATAGACCCTATTTCTCCCATTCCATTAAGTCTTCCATAAAGTTGTCTCCTTTGTGGAAGGTAGTTCACTACCTTATTTCTCTTTCCTTATTTAAAAATAACAGTCAGGATTTTGCTCTCGCCACCCATTGGAAGATATTCTTCCCAAGTCATTCCACACATTGTTAAATTTCAAAATGAACAGGCACTTCTTGGCTCTGTATTTCCCTGTCTCTACCATATTCTCTTCTAGTTCTCTGGCCAGTTTTTCCTTATTTAAGGGCTTTCACTATTCATTTGTAAATTATTTGAATGCTCTTCTAACAGCCCCCTCTAATCCCTCATTGGTGTATTTTAAGCTTCTTTCCTTAATCCAGTACTATTTTCACCCTATGTACTCTCCCTGGGTGGTCATATCTACTCATAATTTGAACTACTACTTCTATGCCAGTAAGACCCATTTCTTCCCCATTAGTTTTCTCATTAACACTAAGATGGCTACTGAATCTCCAAGTCACATATTCACATTCCCAATATAAAGTAAAAGGGAAAAGTCAGGTATCAATATATAATTTCTGTCAATATTCTGAGGTGAAAATTGTATCACATGGTCACACGTATTGTCAAAAGAAATCCAGATGTGTGGTCCTTGACTAAGGAACCATTGCTCAGTGACAATCTTACCCAGAGGAAGGAGTAGCCACATTTTTGACAACAACAGTTTCCACCATAATTTATATTGTGTGCTCATATCAAAGCTTCAGTTCCTGGAATGTCAAACTTATTACTGTAGTAAGACTTACTCTTACTTTAAAGCTGTTTTAGTTTATGGGCTAGCTGAAGTTCTATAAAACATCTTTAGTAAAAAGTTCTTCTAATGAATTTAGCTCAGAGAGTATTATATTTTTAAGTATGACACATCATGGCCTGACCTGTGGTGGCACAATGGATTGGAGCATCAACATGGAACGCTGAGCTAGCAGGTTCCTGGGCTTGCCTAGTCAAGGCATACATAGGAGTAGATGCTCATGCTCCTACCCACCTTCTCTCTCTCTCTTTCTCTTTTCACTAAAATGCATAAATAAAAAACAAAGTATGACAGCCTGACCAGGCAGCGGTGCAGTGGACCAAAGTTCTAAACCCCGAGGTTGCCAGCTTGAGCGTAGGCCCATCTGGTTTGAGCATAGCTCACCAGCTTCAACCCAAGGTCACTGGCTTAAGCAAGGGGTCAGACAGTCTGCTGTAGCCCCCTGGTCAAGGTACATATGAGAAAGCAATCAATGAACAACTAAGGTGCCGCAATGTAGAATTGATGCTTCTCATCTCTCTCCCTTCTTGTCTGTCCCTCTCTCTGTCTGTCTCTGTCACAAAAAATATTAAGTAAGTAAATTAGTATGACACATCATAGCTCATTTTTTATAATAACTTTATTTAGACAATTAATTTTAAGGGGGTGACATTGGTCAATTAGAGCACATAGATTTAGAGAAAACATCTCCAAATCATTTTGACATTCGATTATGTTGCATACCCATCACCCAAAGTCAAATCGTCCTCCTTTACACTTCATTTGGTTTTCTTATGCCCTCCTCTACCACCACCCTCTCCCTTTTCTCCCTTCCCCTTCCCCTCCCCCTGGTAACTGCTGCACTCTTATATATGTCCATGAGTCTCAGCTTTGTGCCCCACCTATGTATGGAATCATACAGTTTTTAGTTTTTTCTGATTTACTTATTTCACTCATTATAATGTTCTCGAGGTCCATCCACGCTGTCGTAAATGATCCTATGTCATCATTTCTTATGGCTGAGTAATATTCCATAGTATATTTGTACCACATCTTCTTTATCCAATCTTTTATTGAAGATCTTTTTGGTTGTTTCCATGTCTTGGCCACCATGAACAATGCTGCGATGAACATGGGTTTTTATATACCAATGATTTTGAGTTTGGGGGGTCAATATCCAGTAGAGGGATTCCTGGGTCATATGATAGTTCTATTCTTAATTTTCTGTGGAACCACTATACTTTCTTCCATAATGGTTGTACTACTTTACATTTCCACCAACAGTTAATGAGGGTTCCTTTTCCCCCACAGCCTCTCTAACACTTGTTATTACCAGTCTTGTGATAATAGCTAATCTAACAGGTGTGACATGGTATCTCATTGTAGTTTTTAGATGCATTTCTCTAATAGCTAGTAAACATGAGCATCTTTTCATGTATCTATTGGCTATTTGTATTTTTTCTTGAGAGAAGTGTCTGCTCACGTCCTCTTCCCATTTTTTTATTTGTTTGCTTGTTTGTTATTGAGTTTTGTGAGTTCTTTATATATTTTGGATATTAGCCCCTTATCTGAGTTACATCATAGTTTCTTACTAGTCCTTCTTTCTTTTGCCCTTGAAAACATAAAACTAAAATTTTTCAATTTTTCCAAAAGTAGTTTATCTTTTCTATGGAATGGTTCTAGGCCTTATTCTATATTTGTTCTACCTGTCACACTTTAAGGGTACCTTAAGGAAGTTAAAAAAATATATATCTTTTGTGTCTTTTTGGCTTAATATAGAGCACAGTGTTGATTTGTTTTTAAGTGTCAGCCATGCTCATCATGTTTGACTCAATGAACTTGAAAGATGTTTTTTACAAGTTGACAGGAATGAAGACATTCAGCATTATTTTAAGTAGCTTAAGGGTCATGATGAGACAAATATTTAAGAACTGTGACAGTAGTGTTGAAATTAAGCTTCTTTCTGGATCTGAAATTACAATTCAGTTGTAAGCCCTTTCTGAATACCCAGGGCCAAGTGTAGGGGATAAGAGAATTCTAAAATGCTGGAAAACCTGTTAATGTTCTTTTTACAGTTCTTTAGGGTGAAGTGACTCTTTTATTTCTAAAACATATTTTTTCTCTTAAGCAAATACATATTTTTATGGTTGTGAGTAAATATTTATAAATTAATTATAAGTCTTCACTTTGAAACTTTCAGTGGAAAAATATTTACATAGCAGCTGGAACAAGCTCTGGTCTACTCTCTTCATCTTCCCTTCCTATTCCCTAGTGAATTTGTAAAAACTCTACAAAGCTTTCATAACATTTTATTCCCAGATGTGACCTTTCATCGAAAATTTAGCCACAAAATCATTTCTGAGAGCTGGACATCTCCTCTTGGGTATATATTGCCATCATAGATGGTCACAATTTTACATAAAAATGTGTTGTATTTCCCCAAATCCAATCTTTCTTACCTGCTTATTTTCCTCAGTTGCCCTTCTTTCTTTCCATGTCTGACTTGAATGATCAATAATATTTTGTCCGTGGACATAACCTTGGGACATTTTTTCTTTTTATGATACAATTGTTGGAAGTTAGTGTCATGTCAGACATTTGGGATTCAGTATTACAGAAAGAACTTTCTAAGTAGTATGTAAATATTCTGTTTGCATAAAGAATGAAAGGTGTAGGTATACAAGTTTTCATTTCAACTCATGATGCTTTCACGGGTGTTAACATATAATGCCCACTCATCTGCATACTCTTAATTCTGTGCTTTTTTATTTTATATTAAATATAAAAGTCCAACTTATTGAGTTTAATGGGTCTTCAGTACATATGTCAATGTCTATTTATAGACGTAGTGAGCATTTTCCGGAATCCAAGAGCTATCCTCACATGATTGTGAATGTTTATTCCAAACACAAATATTCTACAATTGAAATGTTGTATTTGAGCCCAATTTACAGTAATTGTAGTGATTGTAGCTCATAAAGACACAAATCTCAGTGTAAACCGTCTAACTAGATTTTAGCCCCAGTGGAGGTAGGGTATGACCTATTCCTAGATTTTCACTTAGTATCAGCTACAAATATTTTACTATATTGTGTGTCTGTTTGGGGCACAAACTTGTCATGAAAAATCAAGCTTATTTGTATATAATGCTTGCTTCTCCAGCCAAATAGTAATATTTGTCTCACAAAATGTCTTTAAGATTCTAAGTACACAAGAAAAATCTAAATAAATACTATTGATAGATTTATAAATTAGTTAAGATTTGATAAATTTATGATCTAGAGTTAAGATACACTTTGCTAATATGAAACAGAAAAGAGCAGATTTGACTTGCAAATTGACTAGTAACAGATTGGCTAATGGGAAATTTAATATATTAAACATCATGTTGGAAGAGAATCTGAATTTTGCGTTGTCATAGGACCAACCTTTATTTTTCTCCGAAATCATAAACAAGGTGTTACTCCTTGTCTTTGTCTCACTGACATTTCACTGTTCAATATTTTCTTTTCACACATTTACTGTGATTTTTTTTATATTTGTCAACACACTTGAATTTCTTATATTAAAGTCTATGAAAACAAAAGAAGTATAGAGTTTGTACTCAGCCCTGAGTTATAAGTTGTGTGCAGTTTACCAAAAATCACGATTATAGTTCATTTTTTTAAAAAGTAAAGAGTAATTTGGCCTTTTTGAGGGAGAACAATAACACCATATTAGACAGTCTGACTCCAGTGAAGTTTACCTCAATATGTGGAAACAGAATGACATATTTAAGGTAACACTGTTTACTTTAAACACATCTCTAGGGGAAACCACTGTGCAATAACATTTAATAGTGTATTTTTATACTATTCAGAAAGAGTGAGAAACTAGACTTACAGGCTTTTTCCCCCAATTTTCTCCAAAGTGCTAAAGACTATCAGTTTCTCCAGGTATTGGCACAAATACTCTCCCTCTCAGAGAAACTGAGTGTTACACCAGAATCCTGCAATCTAGGCCCTGCCACTTCATCCCTATTTTAACTCTGAACTTCAACAGTTTTTTAAATTTTGTTATTTTATATTGGGAAGGTAATATATACCCTATCAAAATCATTATCTTACCATTATTATTTGCATCAACATTCTTAAAGAATAACGTGCAACTTTATTTGTATAATTATTCCGGATATTTTTGTATCTGTCATTTGATTCAGTCTTGGTGGGAGGGGGCTGTGCTAAGGAAGTAAAATACAGATCGTATCTTCCCGTTAGAGCTGAGGGGATTACTAAAACATGACATGCATTGCATACAGTCCAAGCTAAACAGTAGAAGACAGGTCTCTTAATTCTATGCTTACATAAGTTTCCATCACATCAATGTACATCCAAAACTAGGTTTCTAAGCTTATTTACTTTCTAGAGCCATTGCTTTTCATTTTTCATAAAACTTCTCTCACACTGCTTTACATTCTCACTTTCCTTGATCTCTAAAACATCTCCTTCCTGGATCACATATAAAAACTCATTTTTTCTTTGAATTTTGTGGCTACTCACCTTCTG
Organism: Saccopteryx bilineata; assembly: GCF_036850765.1. NCBI lineage: Eukaryota > Metazoa > Chordata > Mammalia > Chiroptera > Emballonuridae > Saccopteryx > Saccopteryx bilineata. Next base: position 20,077,030 of record NC_089495.1, read on the forward strand.
CTTTCTCTTGAATGTCATTGGCTACATCTGTCCATTTCTTGAATTTCTTTCATTGTTCATTTCACATTCACATTGTTAATCTCATGTATCTCAATTGCCTTACATGAAGAAGGAATTGAAGGATTTGGAGCAAAAGAACATTGTGAATTACATAATTTTTATTCAACACATATTTCTTGAGAACTTGCCATATGATCGGCACTATACTAATGCTGTAAGGGGAAGGTCTGCTCAAATGTAGCTTATTCTAGTGAAAGCAGACAGACCACAAATATAGAAAAAAGTAAAATAGGGGAAGGGAATAGAGTGTGCCAGTGGTGTGTAGAGTAAATTTGTATTAATGTTTTCCAGATCAACAAACCAATAAGCTATTTTTCTAGGGACAGAGAGAGATTTGTTTTCAAAATTGGCTGACAAAACTCTTAACATTTGGCAAGTCAGAAATTTGCAGGGCAGGAGGGAGGCTAGAAATTCCAACAAGAATCCTTATTGTAGTAAATGGCATTACTTCATCTTTTCTTATGGCTGAATAGGATTCTATGGTATAAATGTACCAAGCTTCTTTATGCAGTCCTCTCTCAAAGGACACTTCTGTTGTCTCCATGTCTTCACCACCATGAATAATGCTGCAATGAACATAAGGGTGCATATATCCTTGTAAATAAATATTTTTGAGTTCTTCAGGTAGATACCCAAAAGAGGGAGTTCTGATTGATATGTTAACTCTAATTTTAATTTTCTGAGGTACCACTATACTGTTTTCCATAGTGGTTGTACCATCCTATTAGCCAATGTCACCCCAATAAATTTAATTTTAAAAAAGAGTTGATGTTGCAGTCTTGAGTCCCAAGGCAGTCTGAAGGGAGAATTCCTCTTCTTCAAGGTACTCCAGTCTTTTAAGTCCTTTGGCTGATTAAAAGAGGCTCACCCACGTCGTGGAGGGTAATTTCCCTTCCTGAGAACCTACTGATTTCCATATTAATCAAGCTTAAAAAAATACTTTCACAGCAACATCTAAATTGATGTTCGATGAAACAACTGAACACTGTAGCTTGGCCAAGTTAACATAAAATTAACCATCAAAAACTGTTCATAGAAAAACGTGAAAAGATTCTAGTGAGACAAAGTGTCTGGGTCAAGATATGTTTTTCTGGGATAAAAGCCATCAAACTAAAGGCGTAAAGAGTAACTTTGATGTTTGGGAACAGTGTTATGAAGATCAGTACAGAGAGGGGCTGGTCCTCCATGCCTTTGCACCATGAGTAATTTCTGACTTTCCTCTTTGTAACTGACGGGAGACTTGGGCACATCAACTGACTTGGTCTTAAAGTAATCTCTTGGCTGCTGTAGTAATTACAGACTGTAAGGAAACAAAGGAGGCACAGGGGACTCCCTCAAGAGGAATAGGAATATGCCAGGCTGGTATCTATGGTGACTTGAAATAGAGTGGTATGTCTGTGAGTGGTGAGAAGAGCAGGGAGAGGTGGGAGAGATGGTATCTGGGAGCTCTGTAGAGCTGTCGGACAAGACCTGAATGGCCCACTTAGAATTCTTATGGCCTGAGGGTTTTTGTGACTTCTAGTTGAATGCCTTCCCAGATGGCAAAGAGCAGAGAGGCTCAGCTTTTCAGTTTGCCCTCCCTGTAGGGCTTCCTATTTGACACACCACAGCACATGGGGGTCTCAGGTGTACTGATCCCTTCAGCCTCAGAGCATCCGCAAGAGGCCTGGGTAGTGGAAATGACTGGGTCAGTTGTCTGCGTCTCCCAGCGACTGAGTTTCCTCCAGTTTGCTATAGGTTGCCATATAAGTAGTATCATTTGTGACTGTGTGTTTGCACTGCTATAGGTTGCCATATAAGTAGTATCATTTGTGACTGTGTGTTTGCACTTTGATGTAGAAATGATATGGGAGCACTGTCCTATTGTATAAAGTGAAGCTTCCTTCCCCAAAGCTTTTGAACCATATTTCTTACCATGCCTTTATCATTTATGTACTTAACCTTTTGAGTAGTGAGTTTTTTTCATTCTCACTGACCTCTGGGAGTGAGTTTTTTTTTCAAAAAATAAAATTAGTTCCAGTTACAGTTTTATTAACTTAAAGTCATTGTTTGATAACCAATTTTTAGAAACAAGAACATACATTTGCATTTTTTAAAAGTTGTCTTACACATTTTTAAAATAAATTGACCGTACTCTAGATGGTTAGGTGGCACAAGGACTTCCATGAACATTCTTACTACTCAAAGGGTTAATAGTAGGTTACATTTATAAAATATTTTTATATACCACGCACTGTTACAAGCATCTTAACATATACAGTGTGTCCGTAAAGTCATGGTGCACTTTTGACCGGTCACAGGAAAGCAACAAAAGACGATAGAAATGTGAAATCTGCACCAAATAAAAGGTAAACTCTCCCAGTTTCATACTATTCAGTGCAGTTCAATGTGAGCTCATGCACAGAATTTTTAGGGCTCCTTAGGTAGCTATTCCATAGCCTCTACAGACTCGCCTACCAGAACAGGGATTCTCCACCAAACTGCCGGATACCTTCAACTGCTTATCCCACCGAGTAATGTTATTCCTACGTGGTGGCGCTTCGTTATAAACATGCCAATATTCACGTTGCACTTTGGTCACAGATTCGAATTTAGCGAGCCACAGAACACACTGAACTTTCCTCTGTACCGTCCACATCTCGACTGGCATGGATGGCCCTGTGCTGCTCTGTTATACACGGTGTTACATCATCATCTGCACATGCACACATGCTGCCACATCATCCTACAGAAACTGGAAGGGTTTTCCTTTTCTTGGTGCAGATTTCACATTTCTATCATCTTTTGTTGCTTTCCTGTGACCAGTCAAAAGTGCACCATGACTTTACGGACACACTGTATTATCATGTATAATTAAAATAACTGTATCCAGTATAAAACACAGTTAAAAAAGTAACTTTCCCAAAACATTCAGTGATAGTGTTGATGTGAATGTATTCTTTATGTCTCAGAGGCCAGAACTGATTTTGAAGCTATGGCTCTTTTAGGGCCATTTCCATAATATGATCAGTCTGCTATCCATTTTGCCATCCTCTTTTTAGATCCGGTGTGTCTCTACCACACTCTTGATTCTCTCTGCTTTCTTTTTAATCATGTTCCTTATATGCAATTCTCAACTTCCATGGAGAGCTTGTCATAAAAAAAATAGGAGGTTAAACAGGAAGGAATGCGAAGGATTGAAAGCATCATAGTTGATCAGAACCCTGTCTGTGTGGAAAGCTGGCCAATCAGATTGCACCTGGCATTCCATTCCAGAGTCTGCACCTCCCTGCCATGGTAATCCCTGCTGAGCACTAGACAGAAGTGGTTCAAGCTCTTTCTTGGTTCAGTTATTTTGAAGACCTAACAATCCAGAAGATGGACATCCTGAGCAGGGATTTCTCTTTATTTTGTTTGCCTTACCACTTTAAGATTGTAATTTACATGTTCTTTTCTAAAATTTTTAAAGTTGTATTACAAGCCATCTATGTCACATGACATTAATCAAACATCACCATCAAGCAAACAGGAAATATACTAGACACAAACCTTGCCAATCACGCAGTCTAACTGTAGAAATATGACAGCATTTTTATTAAACATGCCAACCACTACCATACGTGCCCTATTTTGTTACTATTGTTCTACAAAAATGGGTTTTTCTCACTAAGAAATATTTGAACTAAGATATAGAAACCATTTAAAAATAATTCTCACTTTAGTTGGGTTTCATCATACATAAAACAATTCAGGTATTGCAGGCATAATTTGCAGTATAGCAGAAGAGTCACAGCATGCGCTAGAGACTTGTAGATTTGTGGGGATAATCAACGAAGTGTCTCATTAGCGGGGCCCTAGACTAGATAAAAGTACGGGTACACTTTGATGTTTCTCCCAAGCGCGTATATTACCTATTCAAATAAGTGATTTAATATGTATGTAACGAACTGCCTAAATATATAAAGTAACTAACTAATGAACAAAAGTAGATAAGTCAATCAGTTACAAAACTGAATAAAATTAGAAGCAAAGCAACAAGGATAAGAATTAAGTAATTTTATACTGTCAAAACTTAGGCTAAAGTATAGAAATAGTTGATAAATGCTTACAAATTCAGGAACACATGAGTTTGTACAGAAGCACATTCTTCTTCAGAGCCCTACAGCTTTAAATGGGTATATATCATAGTCACAGGTGAGGAATTGACAGCAGTCACTTCCTTCAGGTCGCCTAAGTAAGGATGCTTTAAGAGAAGTACATTGAGCTAATGGCTGTTGGCTACAGTGTCTTCAGGATCTATCACAGTGTTCATTCAGGTCAAAGACAGTTTTCTTGACCGCTCCTAGCTAAGCTAGAGTAGTGATTGCCTAAAGTTGATAAGACTGGCCATTTCCTTTTTAGCTATTCACTGATAGTTTCTGCAAAGATGATGCTTGGGGAACAAGATTATTATTTTAGATATTTTTTTTAAAAAGCTTACACAAGTTAAGGGAATAGCTTTCCAATTTTCTGCCAAACTCTGTTTTCTGAGGCATGAGATATACTCAATACCTTTTGTATCTTTTATGTTATTTTATTGTTTCTAGTGGCTTCTCTTTCATGAACAAAATTTGCATGTCTTAATGGAAGACATCAATTTTCCTCGATGACCACTGTTTCCCAAGTAATTTTTTGAACTCTCTCTCCCAAGCTCACTCGAATTTCTCTGTGCTGGTTTTGTACTGTGGTGTTGGTTTTCATCTTAGAAAGTTGGTGAGACAGTGTCAAGTGCACTTATGTCACTCAGCAGGAGATATCAGAGAAAAGATTTTCACTGGAGAATATGTAAACCATGCAAGCTGAGCATTCCACCTGACTACTAACATAATCACTGTTCATATAATAAGCCTTTTAACATCAATATTTTTACCCTAAAATTATAGCAGGCTGCAAATAAGACTGCATAATTTAAAAATCTTCTTTTAGATACAAGATAAGCCAGAAGCAATGAAAAAGAAGCCACTATGTGGGGAATAGCTGTATGTTGCTCCAGAGGGGCTAAGACACACACCAGCGCACACTCAGGCTTAGTCTACAGAATCCTTTGGCAGAAGGTGTGCCTTAAGCTATTTGGTTTTCATCTGCACAATATTTTTTTCTGCCAGGTGGTAGGTAGCATTTTAATTTTATTGACAGAAAATGTGCTGCCCTTCTACAGTCTTTTGCATCAATTCCTTTTATCTTTTAAAGACTAAAGACATTGTTGCACAGTGTGGAAGGGGACGACACTGCAACGTGACAGCAAACAACTGAGCACCGACTTTAGTCCTACCTATTGTCATTGTACAGCTTCTCATCCCTCAGACCAAGTGGAGTAGAAAATAGAACTATTGGGTCACCTTAATAATTATGCCCTGTGACCAATCTGTTCACCTTCACCGTGACCTTTAAAAAGAATGACCCCTCACAATCAAGACCCCCAAGATTCTGCCAAGTGCCCTTGCAAGATCACAATGAGAAATAGAAACAAAATCTGTAGTCTTTGTAGGTTTTGAACACAAATAATTAGAATTTAAACCCGTTGAGTCAATAAATAATAGCCACAAATGTTTAATGTGAGTCTACAAATGTAGAAGCAACAGGTGGAATTTCTGAGGATACACATTTGACTGTTTGTTAGTAGTTGAGAGACGTAAGACAATCATGTATGCTTTAAGTACAGTATGTATTCACAAGTTTAATAGAATGATAAATGTTTAAAGATATGTATCTGCTTGCTATATTTGATTTTTTATTCAAAATCTTGTTTTAATATTCTCAAATTAATATCCTTTGAAACCAGGTATCTTAGTAAAGTGTTACAAATATCAAACAATGAAATAGTTTCAAAATCGGTACCAAATTAAACAACATACTACTGAGATAACAATAAATGGCATAATAGCTAAGTGTGATAAAAAAAAAAGTAGGTACAACATTTCCAAAAGTAAAGACCACTGTTTAAGAGCCCCTTGGTTAGAGTAGAGAAAGTATATTACTCTAAAATTAGGAAAACTACAGTCCTGGGATTGCAAAATAATGCTTGAAGGAATTTGTCTACTTAAATAAAAAGGAAAAGTTAAACATCAAGCACCAATGCCTTCTAATGTTACTGATCTCTGAGCTCCTCTGGCATTCATAAACCATGATAGAAAATTCACTTCCCGCCTGTCTACTCTGATAAAATTCATGAATAAATTCTTTGAAAATGCTAAAAGTAAGAAATAATTATAGGAATGCTCTAACGTATGGGGCACTTTGGAACAGAAATAGTCTTCTGAGCAACTATAATGCTGGCTTATCTAGTGAGAGTATTGTTAAAGCTGAATATAGCAGATAATTTGCCTAAAATAATTAGGGGTACAGCATAAAGATGATAGTATTAACACAATATAATAATATGTGTATTCTAAAGCACATTTAAAAATAAACCCTCAAATGTTTGACTTCACCAATCTTAATTATCTCTTTCATGTTCGCCAATGACTGATAATAGAATTCCTCTCTAAGATTTATATCCTGTCTATTCATGAATTTAAAAAAAATAAAAGTGTATTCCCAGGGTAGTTACTGTACTTTTCCTGTGTGTATGGTCTGATATTTTTTATTCTAGAGTATGTGAGAAGTATATAAAACCTATAGTTTTAAGAGTAACAGGTTCTTAAAGGTAATGACTTCCATGATATCATTCTTTCCTGACTTTTCCTTCATAATTTTCTAAACACTTTTTGTCAATGTCTTGCTTGAAATCTTCTTCCAGCAACACTTTAAACGTGAATATTCCTCATCCTTCTATTTCTGAACTTTTGTTCTTTTTATTCTGTACTTAACAGTCTTTATTTGAGAACTGTATATTGACAACTATTTTTTCTACCTAAGACATATTTTACTTCTTATTCCCCATATTGCAAACTGACTATGGGAAGCCTTGCCCTTAACCTCAGAATATCAAAAAGTTAAATTCTTTTCATGCCATCCTGAAACCTACTTTGATTCTTCATTCTTAATTACAATGAATAGAAATACCATCTTCACAGTCATCTAATCATCTAAACCAAAATAATCAGAAGTTTGATTTAAGAAAATATAAATTGCCCTTCTTAACTAGCATCAAGTTGATCATGAGGATTGGTCCCTATACTGTCTGAGCATCACCACCCACTAGTCCTCTTTTTTCTCCTTTTCCCATTAACAATTTTACTACTTGCTTTAGCCATGCAGAACTATGTGTTCTCTTTTGGGTGTTTCCTGGACACTCTCCTTTATAGACCAAAGTATGACAGTTTCTGCATATTGCAATTGTATGCTTAGTATACCATATTGAAAGTATAAACTTTCATATTGTTATTACTGAGGCCAAGAGCATTGTCAGAGTGGGAATGTTTATCTCTGAATCCTTAGGTCCTAATAGCAATGCCTGGCATTGTATAAGTTCTCAATAAATGTCTGTGGAATCAATTAATTATTTAAGAAAATAAATATTTATGCAATTATTTAAGCACTTGAGGAAAAGTCCTTTAATTAGAGGATTGCTATTGTAGCTTTTGGAGATCTCATAATACAATAATATATAACTTGGAGTTGACTATCTAAATATTATTTTTTCCTCTGACTACTCAATATTTTACAAACACTTCAATGGAAATAAATAAATACTTCTAACTATGTTAAAAATAGATTTGTGAGCTTGAAAATTATAGTAGTGAAAGCAACCTAAAGATTCTTAGTGAAAAAATAAAATATTTTTATTTCATAAAAGCGATCAAATGAAATAAATACAAGTTAACATTATCAACTAAAATTTACTCCGGTGTTAGTTAGTACTACCAAAAAAACGAATTTGAAGTGTTTTGTGGCTTTCACTTCATTTTCCAAGACAGGTGAGGTAACATTGCCTTAGTCTTTTCTCACTCCTGTGAAAGTGAATTTATTTATATGTTTCTTACAAATTCTATCTTCCAACTCCTGATTCAGTTGGAGTTAATAACCTTCATAGTCTTTTATCTTCTTGGGCTAAGCCTGTTATGGGAAAACATTTAGCCTATAACTGCAGATATTGAAAAGATTAAAATACTACTTACAGCAATTCAATTGACAATCTTGGTTTTTTGAGTAGTGTTAAATTTTTAACTACTGCTTATACTACAAAATACCTTGTCACAAGTAAGTAGACACACACACATGTAAAATTGATAAGACTCACTGAAGTATACTTAATAATTTTATATGAATATTTAAGAAAATACTGATGATTATCCATGAAATCAATTTCATGGGGCAATCATGGAATGAACTTTGCAGCACATACAAATAAGCTTATATAATCTGATTGATAGTAGTAGCAACCAAATATTTATTTTCTCACCATTTTTCATATGGAAAGTAAATCATTATAAAGCTCTACATTAATATGTAGTACTTTATTGCCAGTTGTTTATAATCAAAATGTTTTATTCCAATAACTAAGTTGAATGGATGCTTTTGGCTGGAGGTGAGTCTCTGTCTTGACAGTAGGGTTGTTGGACAAATCCACTGGCTATATAAACTTATATCCTGTGCTCATTGTGATAAAAAAAAAAGTAGTTCTGGCTATTGTCTAAAGAAAATGGACCATTCCTTTTTAGCTGGAACCACAACTATACATATTTATGCTGGAAAGCTTTTGACTGGGGAAGGAGGAAATAGAACATATAGATATAACTTTTGGCTCAGTGATTATTTAGGGTTAAGTTAGAGGGCTGTGGTTGCTAAAGTGTTAGTAATAAACTTAAGTGTGTCCTGTAATTGTTTAAAGAAAACATGTGTATTAACATGCATTGTTATTATCAAGTGATCCATTATATAACCCTGTGGCTCTTAATTTCTGTTGTAATAATGTTTTGCTTACATTTGCCTGAATTAACTGACCTGAGTCTTAATTCTCTTCTGTAGGTTACTTTGATAATCCTTGTTTTTCTTCCAGAAGCATAAATTAGTTGTTTTCTAATTGTTTTGACTAATAGCCACAATTTTAAATATTTAATCTCCCTATCCTTGTACTCCCATTTGTTTGAATTAAAGGTGCTATAGAACTGTGACAATTAACAAAGTAGGAACCCCACAAATTCATGAAGAATAAAGAAGACTGGTCCATCCTAAGTTCTTCCCCTCAACTATGGAAGTCATTTCCCATTTTTTGTTCTCTTGTACTTTTGAGGAGGCAAAAATGGTAGGTCAGTCATGCCATGACACTCTACATAATTCTCTTTATGCTTAGGTTGGGGTAAGTAGTAGAGGAATTCCCAAGGAGAAGTTTATAATTATACTAATTATTCACTACTTTCTAAGATAAGCATGTATACTTTTAATCAGATGCTTTTAGTAACAATTGGCTGGGTTTGTCTTTTTACAGAGCAGTTTTAGGTTCACGGCAAAATGAAAAGAAAGGTACAGAGATTTTCCCATACACCCCCCCCTTCCTCACACATGGATAGCCTCCCCCATTAATATCTCCCACCAGAGTGACACATTTGTTACAATTGTTGAACCTACATTAACACTTTACAACCACCCAATGTCTATACTTTATACTATGGTTCATTCTTGCCTGTTAAATTGGACATATCTATAATGGTATATGATCATCATTATAGTTTTATACAGAGTATTTTCATTGCCCTTACAATTCTCTGTCTTTTGCGTATTCATCCCTCCTGCCAATTGCTGGCAACTACTGATTTCTTCACTGTCTAATTTTGCCTTTTTTTGGAATGTAATATATTTGGAATCATACACGATGTGGCTTTCTCAGGTTGGTTTATTTCACTTAGTAATATGCATTTAAGTTTCCTTCACATCTTTTCACAGCTTGATAGAGCTTTTCTATTTTAAAGCACTGAATATTCTACAATGTGTCCGTGAAGTTGTGGTGCACTTTTGACCGGTCACAGGAAAGCAACAAAAGACGATGGAAATGTGAAATCTGCACCAAATAAAAGGAAAACTCTCCCAGTTTCACACCTATTCAGTTCAGTTTGATGTGGGTTCATGCACAGATTTTTTAGGGCTCCTTAGGTAGCTATCCCGTATAGCCTCTACAGACTGGTCACTGACTGATGGTCTACCGGAAGGGGTTTCTCCACCAAACTGCCGGTTTCCTTCAACTGCTTATCTCACCGAGTAATGTGATTCCTATGTGGTGGTGCTTCCTTATAAACAAGCCGATATTCACATTGCACTTTGGTCACGGATTCGAATTTAGTGAGTCACAGAACACACTGAACTTTCCTCTGTACCATCCACATCTTGACTGGCATGGCCATAAGCTGCTCTGCTGTATACACGGTGTTACGTCATCATCTGTGCATGTGCACTTGCTGCCACATCATCCTACGGAAACTGGGAGGGTTTTTCTTTTATTTGGTGCAGATTTCACATTTCTATCATCTTCTGTTGCTTTCCTGTGACCGGTTAAAAGTGCGCCATGACATTACGGACACACTGTATTGTCTAGATGTACCACATTTAATTTATCCTTCACCTTCTGAAGAACATTTTGATTGCCTCAGAGTTTTGGCAATTATGAATAAAACCATAAACATTTATGTGCAGGTGTATGTATGAATATAGGTTTTCAACTCCATAGGGTAATAATCAAGAAGTGTGATTGCTGGCTCACATGGTGAGTATGCTTAGATTGGTAAAAAAAAAAAAAAAAACAGCCAAACTGACTATTGTTTACAAAGTGGTTGTACCATTTTGTATTCCCACTAGCAATGGACGAGGTCTTGTTCTTCCACATTCTCTCGCCAGCATAGAGACGGTGCTGTCAGTGTTCTGGAATTTGGCCATGCTAATAGGTGTACAGTGCTTTACTCAGATTCAAATGTCACGCTGATGGAGAAACTCCCTCACAGACACACCCAGAAAAGCCATGTTGGAAACAAAAGCTTAATCTTAAATTTGATTCCCATTCTTATGAGCTATCCTATTTTTCACCATTATCTTAGAGTACCAGGTCACAGTCAAGTTTAGCGCTGTTTTCAATTTTCATATAAGGAAATTGGTGGAAGATATCTTGGCTATTAATTTAAGTCCTACTTCTACTCAGGAAAATTAACTTTCTCATTGTTTTCCTCTGCTCTCTCCTCCAGTTTGTTATTTTATAGATCTAATTTGACAGGCTTCAGCAGAATCTTTGTGCTCATTAATGTGATCTTAGTTGTTTTATTACAAGTCCTGAGCACTCCTTCCTACTCATTGTTTAATCTATTTTAATATTCTTTCTGTTATTCAATATTTCTGTTCATTTTGTTTCTTTTCTTTAATTTGAATTTTTTGTCAGATCATTACTTCTTTTGCTTAAGCACATTTGTAGTGGGGTTTTTTTATTTTCTCTAAGGATACTATTTATTTTTGTGTTAAAGTTTGCTGTAGTTTCAATTCTTAGGATTTTTCAGTCTAATGATTCTTTTTTCATGCTGTTGGTTTTATTCAAATATACAGTGATTTTAGGTTACCTACTTAATTTTCATGAAACAAAAGTGGAACTTGTAAAATATTTATAGCTGAAGTGTTTTCTAAGCACTCTGCTTTTTGACAATAAAAATAAAATTCCTTACGAGGTCGAGGCTGTGCTGACTAGCTGACATGAGAAGGCAGGGCCAGGGGCTGGCATCTAGAATAGTGAATAGGTTGTGAACATTGAGATAAATGAAAAATGTATCTTCTAGAGATGAATTTTTTATGTCCTTCAGAGTAACCAGATGGAAACTAGATCCTGTTTTGTTTTTTTCCCTGACACTAATACCCATTTTGTGAATTCCTGTAGCAAATCTCTAGTGTACAGTAAAAGTTATCATTCTGCCTTTATTTTGAAGGCAAGTGTCAAACCTAACAGCTATGATACCAAGATAATAGCACAATATTCCCGTTATTTAAAATTAATTGATGTGAAGACTGTCCCTTATTAGACTCTGTTGTCTCTGGATGCGTGAGTTGCCCAAGGTTTTGGTGGGAAATCTCACTTTCAGGGAGTACTATGCTTTGTATTTCTTCTGTTATTATTCTACAACCATATTGCTTTCTCATCAGTCTGAGTTCATATCATTTCTATCTCCACTAATTTGGTCCAGTTGCTTTGTAGCTTCCTACAATGCCCATGACATGATAAATATGTTATAACTTTTCAAGCTCTCTAGACTTCAAAGAACTACTATACTTATTTTTACATTACTCTAGTTCATCAATTAAACTTGAGGAAGAAAAAAACTAAATAAAGAAGTTAGACATCTAAAGCTTTAGAAGTTAGACATCTAAAGCTGTAAGACTTTTTGAAGAGTTTTACGTTTACCTCAGGTGGAGAGACTTGAGGTAATCATGTTTCTCACCTTATGACACATTATTCCAATAATCTTGTTAATTTATTTTATACCGCATTTCTGAGCCTAACACATATCCTTCCCACACTAGAGTTTTCATATCTCCAAACTGCAAGATGTTTTACATATGCAACCAACATATTTTATTATTTAGATTACATTTAGTTATTTGTTTTTGCTACAAGTAACGCTGACATGAACATCTTTATATTTTTTCCATATCTTGGGTACTGTTATAGTTTTTCTAACAAATGTACCCAGGAGTGAGGATTTTGGGTGGTATGATATACAGATTTTCAACTTTACTAACTATAACAAAACTGCTCTGTAAACAATAGTGTGTTAAAATTGTTTCTTTCTTCAGTTATTTTTAATATATAACTTTCCTTTACCAAGATAATGGATATAAAGTGATACCTCACCATTGTTTAAATTTAATGTTTTCTAATTATTAGTGAGGTTAAATATCTTTTCTTATATCGGCTGGGCATTTAATTTTCACCATGTATAAACTGCCTAGTAAAATTGTTTATCCACTAGTTTAAACTAGATTGCTTTTGTTGATTTTTGAGTCCCTTCTATTCCCAACTTGAATTAATACACTAAATATTTAATCTTCTAATAGCTAAAGAGCTTACACAAGCACATGTATGGAAACTAATCCAATGAGATATCTTTATTTTATAATTAATTTCTTATACATGAGATGCTATTTCTGTAGTTTCTAATTGAATATATAGACTTAATTGATCATGTCTTTTTCACATACTGTTTTAATTAAGAGGTTGTGTGGACTATCCTAATATTCAATATAGCTAGTGTCTCATTTTGCTTTTATTTTGCAGTTGAATAGGCTATATTGTTTTTTAAAATTTGTAATTGTGATATTAAGAATAATTTTGTCTATAATTAAAAGAAAACTCAGTGGATCTATTTATTTTGAAATTATTTATTTTATAAATATCTTGAGGGTAAATTAATTTTTTCTCTTATGTTGGGTCTTCCCTCCCAAGAATATTATACATTGTCTGTTAGTCCAAGTAAACATCCAGGGTTGTTGCAAAATGTTTTTATAGAGATTTTTCATTTTTACTTAAATATGTTTGGAGGTTATTTTATAATTACTGCTGTATATAGAACTTTTACTACAATTATAAATTCTTATGTGGTTGTTTTGTATATATGAAGGATACTTATTTATGCATATTAATTTATATCCCACTAGCTTACTTTCTTATAGCAATTTTCAGTTCATCTCTTGGGTTTTCTAAATATGCAGACTAGTCTCAAATAATAATTCTATATGATCTTCTCCAACATCTAAATTGTTAATTTATTTTACTGTTTAAGTACAAGAGCTACATGTGATTTAGAACTGTGTTGCTTAATTTAAAAAATTTGAGGATTTTTCAGTTCTATTTCCCTTATTGATATTTCAGTTATATTTCCCTCATTGGGTTTCTAATTTAGTTTCATAATAAAATAGAAAACACACTTTGTATGATTTCAAATTTTTAAAATTTTGTATGAATTGTTGTATGGCCCAGAATATGATCTGTCTTGGTGACTTTTCCATGTATACTTATAAATAACACTTATCTGTTTCTTCTCGTGCCCTGACTGGGATCAAACAGGCAAATTTTGTGTCCTAGACAACACTCTAACAAAACCAAGCTCTCCAGCCCAGCAGCATGTTTTTTTAATGATAAAATGTGTTGAGTTATAGCACTTTTTTCTTTCTGTATGCATTGAAATAATCATGTTTTCTCTCTTTTTATTATTACGGTAAATGATTATTGGTAGACTTAAACCAACATTTAAAATTTTTCTTTGATATTAATTGAAAACTAACAAAGTATTTATTTACCTACACTATAAATTCTAACTTTAAATATGTATTTAATGACATAAATATTAAGTATGATTTTATTTATACTTCAGAGAGACTACATTAAGTATAAATTTAAAAGCTTGACAACTTTGCAAATAATTTTTTGTATACTTCATGTTCAGAAAAAAAGGTGGTCTCTCATTTTCTGGTTATTCTGAAAAAAATTTGTTACTTTCTTTTCTAAGATTTGAATCTATTTGAAACTTATTTTAAATGATGTGTTTTTTAAAATATATATATATTTTTTTTTAATTAAGTGAGAGCAGAGGAGGCAGAAAGACAGATACCCGCATGTGACCTGACTGGGATCCAACTGGCAAGCCCCCTGTGAGGGAATGCTCAGCCCATCTGGGGTGTTGCTCCATTGCTCAGCAGATAAACTATTTTGACATCTGAGGCAGGGGCCACGGAGCCATCCTCCACCCTCTGAGGCCAACTTGAGCCATGGCTGCAGGAGGGGGAGAGAGAGAGAAAGAAAGAGAAAAGGGATAGGAGGAATGGGGGAGAAATAGATGGTTGCTTCTCCTGTGTGCCCTCATCGGGAATCAAACCAGGACATCCACATGCCCGCCCAACTCTCTACCACTGAGCCAACCAGCCAGGGCTTGGATTGTGTTTTAAATATAAAACATTATCTAATTTCTGTGTTTGTGTTTGTGTGCCAAGCATGGGGTCATCTAGAGAAACATAATTTGTATGATCCTCTATAGAAGTAGAGTGATTAAGTGGACATATTTGTTGTCATCTGGGCCGCTTCTATAGATGTGCTATTATGTCACATACACAGAGAACCACATTAGAATAGTTGCTTTCAGGCAATTAGGTTACTCCTGCCACTTTTCATTAAGTTTTCTGCAGTTGAGGAGGTGTGCAGTTAAAATCTAGTTAATTCAACTGGACATCAATGTTTTTTGATTAAGGAGTTAGAAATCTAACCTGAACAAAAATGACAAGTATAGCTCTCAAATTTTACTTTAATTTATCTCAACATTCTATACATAGTACATATTTTCAATGTTTAAATTGTACAGTGTAGTATAGAGTATAAAGAGCATATATTTGAGATACACATTTTCAAATCTTACTCAACTACTGAGTAACACTACCCCCTCAGATAAATGTATTTGCTATGGTTCTGTGGGACTTGTGAATGCAAGCTTTGTTGACTGTCAGAGCTAGGCGATTTGGAGTTCATCCCTCAGATGACATCCATAAAATTCAGGGTACTAGGTGTGTCAATAACTCCTTCCAGAAAAGTATTGGTGGCAAGGTTTTATTGTTGAAGATAGCGGGAGGGAAAGGCAGAGAAGTGCATACTGACTTTTTTGGGCTCCTGGGAGGATCACAGCCTAAATAGATGACACATCCTCAGACAGCACCACATGACGTGTGTAGTCAACTCTTCCAGGAACAGACTGGAAGATGGGTGTTATTTCCTGCTTTCCCTGTGCTGTGCCCTGAGGGGTCGGTGCAGGGAATCCCCGAATGCTCATTAGGAACCTTTCTTTGTTGTTTGTTTGCTCTAGTTCTATAAGATTCGTGCATGTAAGTCTCACCAACTTCCAGAGCTAGGTGTTTTGGCAGCCCATCACTCAAGTGGACATCTTAAAAGCAGGTTCTAGATGTGTATTCTCAACCTTTAGCTCTTCAGGGAGAAAGTAGGAGAAAGTGGGAGTTAGAGGTTCCCTTCTGTTTGGATGGTAGTGTGTGGTTTATGGTGAGAATATGTCTCAGCCTTTTATTTGCCACACATTTAAATATGGATAACTAATTCTCATGTACTAGTTCCTGGGTTTCTCCAAGGAAATTGCTCTGCATGTAGCTGTAGATTTGATGCATTCACGGGAGGAGGTAACATCAAGAGCTTCTTACGTTGTCATGTTGGTCCTTCTCTCCAAATGTCAAAACAAGCTTTGCTTCCAAAACTGCTGTAGAGTAACTACACTAGTGTTTCCCACGGATGCAATCCACAAAGTGAGGGTTAATGTTAGATAGAGAAAAAATGTTGTATATAGCATTTACTTGAGAAATTCTTTTAGACATTCTAACAAAAGTTACAGTATATTAATTAGGTCTTCCGGGTACACCATGACCTTTGTATGAGCTCTCAGTCTTCGTGATTACTCGTCTTTAGATTGCCCTTTTGTCCTTTTTAAGTCATTACCCCACAGCAGAACCCTGAGACCAAATGTCATGGTCACACCTATCTTCCTCAAAAGTGCTTTCAGTACTTTAATAAATGTATCTTTGTCATTGATACATAACTAGATTTGGGAGAAGGAAAATAATGGTTAAACATGATTTTATTTAAATAAAATATTTTTATGTGGGAACTCTAATTCTTTAACCCTAAATTGTGACTGATGAAACACATTGGGTTTCATTGAAACAAACATTGAAAGATGATAAGGATATTGTGCAGGTATTCTTTTATTCCCCCTGAAATCAGATTTTGTGAGTATGAGATGATGGCCAAATTCAGTCTGAGTGCACCTCTTTTATGGACATGAAAGAAGTCTCAAAACAGTACTTGATTATTTCAGATCAAATGAGTTATCTTAACTCCTTAAAGTTATAATTTGAATTACTAGATTTATATTGTCCTTAACAGATAATTATAAATTGTATGATATTTTAACCCATAAAACATTTTTTTAACATACAGTTTAAACACAACTTTTAATCATGCTAATTTGTAGTTTCAGGCTCAAATGCAGCTCATTGTTTTAGAGCTGTTTTCATTGACCTTACTTACATGTGTATTTGGGTGTGTTAGAAATACCGTTCATATAGTAAACACATTTATGAGCAATGTTAACTTCAGATAGTCTTTTAAATTTTTCTGTTAAGTTAAAATAGTGTTTTAATGTATTTTAAAAGTTAAATTATCTCATTATTAACTAATGCACATAAAAGATAGTATCAACTTTAATTCAGACCACTGAGATTGTCTGATGCTGTAAATTAGTTTGCATAATATAATCTCAAGATGTTAAATTTTTACACAAATGTTATTTAATTTTTCTTCCTTAATACATTTATATTGTAGCCTGTTCTTTTTGCTCTTCAATATTTTATATTTCATTTTTATTCCTTATTGTTTCAGAATTTAACCCGTTTTTCTTGACTTAAGTATTATTAGCACAATAATGGTTTAATCAAGTTGTTTGACAACTATTATAGGTTTTGCATCACAATTATCCATAATCATTGGTTACTTTCTGAGTTTCACTATCCTTGTTACTTTTATGATAATTACTTTCCTACTTAGCATATTTTTGGAAACATACATTTCCATGAGCAGCATATTTTGTAATGATCTCCATTATAAACCTAAGTACATAAATGCAGAAAATAGATCATGAATTATTATATACTGATAATTTTAAATTACTTTTATCAGAAGGATTGTGTATAAAACACAATTTAAAATTCATTAATTTCTTTAGAGTTCACTATTATAAAAGCATGCATTTGAAGGCTATATCATCAAAAAAGTGATTTAAAAATGTAAAAAATATCCTGGATAATTCTGGAGAAGTAGCACTCAGAATTTTTAATATCCTTACAACAGTTTCTATGCTTTGGTTAATCTTGTATGTTTGTAGTCATATATTTGAAATGATGAAGTCAGGCTATAAAAATAAGTAATGTGTGGCATTGTAAATCCTCACTGGCTTATCCCCACCCCAACTCCAACAGAGTTAAACTTCATTTTATATCAAACTCTTGCAATCCAGCTATCTTAATCACTCATCTTCTGCTCAAATAAAA
This sequence comes from Saccopteryx bilineata, assembly GCF_036850765.1. Lineage (NCBI taxonomy): Eukaryota > Metazoa > Chordata > Mammalia > Chiroptera > Emballonuridae > Saccopteryx > Saccopteryx bilineata. The sequence goes on from NC_089495.1 coordinate 20,095,111, forward strand.
TTGACTCATAAAATAACAGAACAGTTTGTTTCACAGTGAGCAGATGTGGGTATATATTACATGACATCCATCTGTGATCATCATATATCCTCTTGTCCCAGAAAAATTACTGGTACTCTTAAAGAAATGTTCACTAGTTGAAGGTTCTGTACCAATATCCAGGTCTGAACTATTTGAGAGCATTCTTTTTAAGCACAATATTAGGGCTGCCTTTAAAGTACCTCAGTGTAGTGTGGGAAAGGGAACTGGGTGTTTCTTACTGGATGTTGTGGGGCTTACTGGTGTACCATGCACCTCTTATATACATGATATATATTTATATATAATTAAAGTAAAATATGTCAGATAGAAATTTGAATGGAATGTTTTATAGCAAAACATAATATAAAGTAAAAGTATAAATGAGACTAAAAGGTTAAAAAGAAATGTAATGTTAAACCAAGGTAAAATATATATATAGGCCCTGGCTGGCTAGCTCAGTCGGCCTGGCATGTGGAAACCCAGGGTTCGATTCCTGGTCAAGGCACACAGAAGAAGCACTTATTTGCTTCTCCACCTTTCCCCCTCTCCTTTATCTCTGTCTCTCTCCTCCCCTCCCACAGCCAAGGCTCAATTGGGACAAAGTTGGTCCAGGTGCCGAGGATGGCTCCATGACCTCCGCCTCAGGCACTAGAATGCCTCTGATTGCAACAGAGCAACACCCCAGATGTATCACCCATTGGGGATATGCCGAGTGGATCCCCACCCGGCACATGCAGGAGTCTGTCTCTCGGCCTCCCTGCTTCTCACTTCAAGGAGGGGGGGAATATATATATATATATGCATTTTTCTTCATATGAACTACTACAAACCTACTTTTGTCCAACCCTGTATAGTATGTGAATTATAAAGAAATAAAATGAAATTATGTTGAGAGAGAGATGACTAAGAGACAGAGAGAGCATACTGCATTAGGGTCTTCCCCCTCAAAAAAAGAGTCAGTGAGATTGATTGACTGATTTAATTTAAGGGATTGGAACATATAACTATAAAGGCTGGCAAGTCCATCTTGGCTATTATAAATAATGCCACAAGAAACACAGTGGTGCATATATTTCTTGGAATTAGTGTTTCAGGTTTCTTTGGTTATATTTACATGTTTTTGGAACCTGCAAAAACTATCTCATGAATGTACTAGTCACTGGCAGAAAAAATAAGCTACAGCACAAAAACAAAAACAAAAAACAGTGCTAAAAGGTAATCAAGTAAATAGTATAAAAATATTTTTTAAATCTGATTCTTGTTTCATTTATATGAGTTTCCACAGTTATAAAAAAAAAAAGCCTAATACTTAAAAATGTTTTTTTTTTTTGCTACTATGGCAGGCAGCCTCTAAGATAGCATCACACAATCCTGAATTTTTGATGTCCCCTACCTTATGTAATTCCTTTCTATTGAGTGACATATTTCTAATTATTAAACATGATAACATTGGGAAAAAGAGATTAGAAAACACAGTTTAAAGTCAGGTTTTCTTTGATAGATTGGCTAAAAATTATATGACTCCTTCAGTAAAAATAAATACCTAGTAACACATATAATATGTATATTATTCTTTATTGTTGCATTACAAATTATCTGAAAACTTAGCATCATAAAACACAATACATTCGTTACCTCAGGTTCTGCCTGTCAAAACTCAATCCACAACGTATGTGAGTCTCTGTATATATAGTTAATGGATAAGATCATTTAAGACAAGAAATCAATAAAAAGCTATTCAACTTAAACTTCACATTAGACACATGCAGACATATACAGAAAATTCCATCCAACAGCAGCAGAACACATTCTTCTCAAGCACACATGGAATATTCTCCAGAATAGATTATGTATTAGGCAACAAAACATGTTAATAAATTTGAAAAGATTATAATTATTTTAAGAATCCTTTTGGAAAACAATGATATGAAAGAAACTAGAAAATTCATAAATATGAGGAGACTGATTAACATGTTCCTGAACAAACAACAAGTTAAAGAGTTCAAAAGGGAAATAAAAAAATATTGTGAGATAAACGAAAATGAAAGACAACATAATAAAGCTTCTGTTTACAGCAAGAGCAGTTTTAAGAAGGACATTTATAGTGATAAATGCTTACATTAAGATTATAGAAAGGTGTTAAATAAACAACCTAATTTTATACATCAAGGACCTAGGGAAAAAAAGCTAAATTAAAGTTGGTAAAAAAAAAGAAAAAGGGAATAACAAAGATCAGAGAAGCAAATATAAAATACAGACTGAAAGAAAATTGAAAAGATCAAAAAACTAAGTTATTTTTGACAAAATAAACACAGTGGACAAGCCTTTAGAGAAACTAAAAGGAGAGAAAATAGCCTCTACTATTATAATAAAATAAAAAATGAAAGAAGAGACATTACAACTAATAACAGAGAAGTATTAAAATTATAAGAAACTACTATGAACAATTACATCTGAACAAATTAGATAATCTATAAAACCTGGATAAATTCCTAGAAACATACAAACTACTTAGACTTAATCATGAAGAAGTAAAAGACTTGACCAACCAGTTACTCACAAGTAAGGGGACAGAATCAGTAATCAAAACCCTGCCGACAAAGAAAAGCTCAGAAAAGCCGGCTTCAATGGTGAATTGTACCAAATATTTAAGGAATTAATACCAATCCTCCTCAAACACTCAAAAAAATAGAAGCGGAGAGACTACTTCCAAATGTGTTTTACAAGATAGGCAGTACCCTGATACCAAAACCAGACAAAGACATTACAAGAAAAGAAAATGACCAGAAGCTCTGTGAACATAGATGCAAAAATCCTCATTTTCCCCAGAAATAGGGAAGGCAGTCTTAAAAGACACATGTAATCACAAAGAATTTCAAATAATCAAGGTTATTTTTAGAAAGAAAAACAAAGCCCAAAGCATCATATTTTTTTATTTTAAATTACATTACAAAGTATATATAATAGTAACTCAGAACAGTAGCAACTGGCACAAAAAAAGGATACATATACCAGTGGAACATAACAGACTCCAGAAATAAGTCAAAGAAGTTTTAACAAAGGAGCCATGAATAGTCACAGTGAAACAAATAGTTCTTTCAGTCAAGGATGTTGGGAGTACTGGATATGCACATTCAAAAGAGTAAAACTGGACCTTGTCCTACACACACAAAATTCAATTCAAAATGGATTCAAATCTCCATTGTTAGAACTGAAATGCTAAAACTCCTGGAGGATGGCATAGGGTATAAGCTCTTTTGTTGTTTTTCTTAACAACGATTTTTTGGATTTGACAGTAAAAGCAAAAGCAAAAATAAACAAGTGGGATTATATCAGACTAAAAATCTGTAAAGCAAAAAAAACCATCAGCAAAATTAGACAACAACCTATGAAATGGGGAAAATATTTGCAAACCACATATATGATAAGGAGTTAACACAAATTATACAAGGAACTCATACAACTCAATAACAAAACCAAAACAAACAAAAACACAACCCCACCAAACAATCTAATTAAAAAATAGGCAGGGAATCTGAATAGTCATTTTATCCAGAGTACATACATATAGATAGCCAACAGATACATGAAAAGATGCTCAACATCACTAATCATTATGGTTATGCTAATGAAAACCACAATGAGATCATACCACACCTGTCAGGATGGCTATTATAAAAAAGACAAGAAATAATAAATGGTGGTTTAGTATATGGAGAAAAGGGAACCCTTGTACACTTTTGGTGGAAATTAAACTAGCATAGTTTAATTATGGAAAACAGTATGAACATTTCTTAAGAAATTAAAAACATAACTACTATATAAAAAAATTCCAATGTTGATTATATAGCCATAGGAAATTAAACAATTATCTCACAGAGATACCTGTACTACCATGTTCATGACAACATTATTTGCAATAGCCAAGGTATAGAAACAAGCTGTCTATGGAGGGGTGAGCGGATAAAGAAAAGTGGTATATGTACAATGAAATATTATTCAACCTTAAGGAAAAGAAAATCCTACCATTGGAGACAGCATGGATAAACCTAAACAGCATTATGAGAAATAAAATGAGGCAGAGAAAAACACACTGTATGGTTTTACTACTTACAGGTGAACCTTAAAATAAAAAGTAAAACATAGAACAAGAGTAGAAAGGTTGGTTGCCTAAGGATAGGGAGGTGAGAGAAACAGAAAAGGTCTGGGAAAGGGTACAAACACAGTTATAAATGAGTAAGGTCTGACGATCTAATTCTAACATGAGGACTATTGCTGATCACACTCCATCAGTGGAGATCTTTTCATAATGTATATGTATATCAAATAATCACACTGGACATTTTAAATATTGTAAATGTATTTGTCTGTTATACCTCAATAAAGCTTAAAAAATAAAAAAAATGAAATAAAATGTGGTTAACTTAAGTAATTCACAAGGGCTAGTAAAATAAGTGTCAAAGATTAATTTCAAAGAGAGTTTTTGCTGTCCAAAATTATGAGAATAAAAAATATGTTAGAGTTATGCTTATGAAGGATGACTTGAGTGAAAAATACCTTAATAAAGCAAAATTTCTTCAACTAAATAAAATATGGAGCAGAGATAAATTGGAACTTCACCAGAATTTTTATTTAGCAAGAGTCAGGATGCATGAAGCAGCATATTGCAGGGAAGATTCTAACTTGTTTAAGAATTATGAGACCAGACAGTTCAAGGAGCATGTGGGAGGACTAGCAAAGGAAAGAAGGCAGCAAGACCCAAGGGAAAGAAAACATAAGCCAGAGAGAACCTTGAAAGTAATTAGTGAAATACTGCAAAGGTGCCCCTGAAGTGTCCCATTTAGTAATGTAATAGTTACAGGTATAACAAAAGGCAAGGCAAGGCAGCCTGTTGAATGAACTAGAAAGGTCATGAAGAAGGCTATTTTCACTGTATTTTTGCTGATGTAAAGGCATATAACTACTTAAGAAATTAAAGAAAGTATTTGTGTGTGTGTGTGTGTGTGTGTGTGTGTGTGTGTGTGAGAGAGAGAGAGAGAGAGAGAGAGAGAGAGAGAGAGTCAGAGAGAGGGACATATAGAGACAGACAGACAGGAAGGGAGAGAGATGAGAAACATCAATTCTATGTTGCGGCTCCTTAGTTGTTCATTGATTGCTTTCTTATATGTGCCTTGACCCAGGGGCTACAGCAGACTGAGTGACTCCTTGCTTGAGCCAGCAACCTTGGGCTCAAGCTGATGAGCCTTGCTCAAACCAGATGAGCTCACACTCAAGCTGGCGACCTCGGGGTCACAAACCTGGGTCCTCCACATCCCAGTCTGATGCTGTATCCACTCCACTGCACCACCACCTGGTCAAGCTAAAGAAAGTATTTTAGAAAAGATTTAAAAGTGCCCTGGCCGGTTGGCTCAGCGGTAGAGCGTCAGCCTGGCGTGCGGGGGACCGGGGTTCGATTACCGGCCAGGGCACATAGGAGAAGCGCCCATTTGCTTCTCCACCCCCCCTCCTTCCTCTCTGTCTCTCTCTTCCCCTCCCGCAGCCAAGGCTCCATTGGAGCAAAGATGGCCCGGGCACTGGGGATGGCTCCTTGGCCTCTGCCCCAGGCGCTAGAGTGGCTCTGGTCAAGGCAGAGCGACGCCCCAGAGGGGCAGAGCATCGCCCCCTGGTGGGCAGAGCATCGCCCCTGGTGGGCATGCCGGGTGGATCCCGGTGGGGCACATGCGGGAGTCTGTCTGACTGTCTCTCCCCATTTCCAGCTTCAGAAAATACAAAAAAGAAAAGAAAAGATTTAAAAGTATAAAATTGGAGAAGCTTTCCTTTTGTTGTCACCCTTAGACAAAATAATAACAATAATAATAATAATAAACCTTCCTAGTCTTATATAAAATTTTACCTAAAAATTATATATAAACTTGGAATGTCTTCAAATGCAAATCAGTTGAAAAGCAAAAATACAGAAAGAATGTATTATAGTTTGGTAACATGTATTGCCCGTCTTTCTGGGGATGCAAAACACTGAACCATCTGTTGTGGCCCCAGAACACGTGTCAGCACAGATTAGCATAACATAACCAGTAAAGAAAGAGGCAAGGCTCTTAGAGAGACACTAAGCTTTCTAGAATTTCTGATTTTTAATACCAATTCTTCATTTCCATTCCATTTGTATATAATTCCCTCTATATTCTGTACTTCATTTTAATTTTCTTTAATATAAAATGTCAGGCAATATTTTTTAAGTGTATAACTATAGATCTTTTTAAACCCATAATTTACATTATCAAAAAACATAAGAGGTTTCTCCCACCCCCCACCCCCAAAAACCTGCTAGGTTTCCATTTGAATTCAGGTTACATAAAGTCAGAGATCAGTGCTGGAGACCACCCATGATGCCTTGTGACATATTCCTCTAGCTGGGATTCTCCGGCATTTACAGAGGTTCTGAAGACACAACCGCAGAATAAAAATGAAGCATGAGAAGTATCAATTTATAGAAATATGTGGGAGAAAATATATTAATTTTTTTAAAAAACAAGGCTTTACTATTAAATAGAATCCAAAAATTCCACTAAAATTTAAAAAAAAAAAGAAAACAAACTTTAAAGAGGTATTGTTCACTTTCAAGATCTTGACATCTGGTACCAGATTTCCTGAGATATCAATGTTCTTCATTGTTAGGGATTACTTTGAAAAATATGAAACATTACTATAACAGGTGCATTATTTTAGGACAGAAGAAAGGGCAAGAGAGTGGCTCAGAATAGCATCCCACAAGAACTGAAAAATGATCGTGGTTATTACCTACGAAAAATTAACTTAGTTAACCAGATTAACCTCAATTACACCTCCTTTAATGAAGGAGTTCTCTAAGACAACTGTTTAAATAGAACTGGAATTTCTAAAAGATAATCCTTGCATACTGTGGTCCCCAATTCTTTAATAGTATGAACATTCATGTACGTCCTTGTGCCTCCTGACCATCCAGAGTATGATCGTACATGTGTAAAGCAACATTTTAAAAAAGCCAATGTATGTTCTTTTTGTTTCTATAAATTGGTTATCAAACAAACATAATTTTAAGCTAATAAAATTGTAACTGGAACTAATTTCATTTTTTGAAAAGAAACTCACTCCTGGGGGTCAGCGAGCATGAAAAAAAATCACTACTCATAGGGTGAATCAGGGAACTCCCTTGATACAGAATATTTATTAACAACAAAAGAAGTACTTCGGTATTTCTCTGACAATGGTTTAAGAAATACTGGTTCAGGACATCAGTTTAACAAATATTTACTCTGTAGGTAAACTGTGCCAAGTCACAGATTATAGAGATTTGGGATGAAGCAGTGAACAAAAGAGACAAAAAAATCACAATTCTCAAGAGTTTTTTACTTTTGTAAGGACAAAATTGTTTAAATTTGAAAGCTTTTTAGTGCTCCAATCCTCACACTGTAAATTCATTCTGATTATCTGCAATTTAGTCTGTGTATAAGTGAAGCACAAAATAACAAATTTTACTTTAATAATTAAAAAATAATTGTCATAATACTACATGAGAAAAATAGAGTAATACTGGAATAGTATAATTCTAAGTCTGGCATTTAAAATTGTAATTATTTATTAATTACAATTAATTTACATTTATTAAAATCTCATTCACTAAAAAAAAAACTTCTCATCTTCAATGTATTCAACGTATCAACAGTACCAATTTATAACTCCAATTAACCCAAATTTAGATCATCTTCTCATACTTATTTTTAACGTAATTGTAAAGTAAGACTCTAAGTAATACTATAAGTAACAAAGTAACAAAAATAAATGGGCTTCATTCCTATGCTCTCTTGTGTCTCTTCCCCAATATCCACCTGGTTTTATTTATAAGTTAAAATATTTTTCATTAATAGGTGTCCTACAACTCTTTTTTCAGTATTTAACACCACTTAGAATTATTGAAAGTATTTTAAATATTTTTTCATGTACAATTACTAATGTTTAATGTTAAACAGGGTCACTTCTCCCTTTTCAGAGAGAAGTCTTTTATGTAATGGAGAAAAACTCCTAAAAGGTCCACAGCCTTAAAAATCACAGAAAGGGAGCTTTCTCAAAATGTACAACTTGCTAATAAGCATAAAAATGAAGGATCTGTTAAAAGCTCAGTTTCACTCTAAACTTTTATCTGTTCAAGGACTAGCGCTGTGGGAAAATGGGTTATCTGAAAAGACAAGAATATCTTGATGACTCTAGGAGATAGGCTGGGAGGCAAAAAACCTAGGAAACTCCGCAATCACACTAACTTCACAAGAAACCCCAGAATAAAGAGAGCCTCTACGCCGCAGAACCAGTGCAGTATCCTTACAGGAAAAAGATACAAGCTTATTCATGACACCAAAAGCTGATATTCTCCCATGTGGGGAAAGAAAGTACGGTTAGAGAAGACAGTTAAACAATGTGATGAAACAACCTCCTGCCAATTACAATTCAGACATATTTAATCAATAAAAGATCTTGAACAAGACTCTCCAAAATGTGTGGTTCGAGCCTGTTAGTTAATTTTTTTTTAATGTTGCCATTTTTCAGTTGACTCCTTTAAACCAGGAAATGAAACAGACATTATTAGAGGTGGAACTGTCCAAAAGCAGTGATGGTTATTTTTTGAAATTTTCCTATAACCTCATTCTTCTCCCAGAAGGGAAATGAAAATGTACCATCTAAGGGTTTGTCTAGTCTATGTCTAGAAAAATTACATAAAGTTATATTGAGTTACCTTCTTTTAAGTTATATGTTGAAACTATTTGTGTGCAGAAACTGCCCTGTCTTTATAGTGTGCTTTTTATCTGAACTGTATTCATCACTGAATTATGATGCATTATGATGCCAACACTCTCTTTCTCTTACAGAGATAGAATGCAGGGTGGAGGACATGAAGAAAAGTTCTTTCTCCCAGAGCAAAATGTATCCACTCTGTGAAAGAAATTCCACCGTGGATTATTCATGATATTCCATATAATATTTCTCTTCAGTCTTCCTTTTTTTAATTTTTATTTTATTCATTTTAGAGAGTAGAGACAGACACAGAAAGAAAGAGAGAGAGAGAAAGGGGAGGAGCAGGAAGCATCAACTCCCATATGTGCCTTGACCAGGCAAGCCCAGGGTTTCAAACCAGCGACTTCAGCATTCCAGGTCAACACTTTATTCACTTTGCCACCACAGGTCAAGCCTCACTCTTCCTTTTAAAATATACATATTCATAGACAGAGCCACTCATGTGAACCAGAAAGAGTGGATGAATTAATAGAATATATGTGAGACCATACAGAAAAATAGAATCAAAGGACATAAGAGCAAATGACAAAAACAGAAGAAAAACTTCAGTAACAGACAGAAAATAATAGAAAAGAACTGGACTAGAATTCCGTGAATCCTAATCCCCTATCTCATAATTTATTAGTTCATTGCATTACTCCAAGAAAGTCCAATGTTCTTCATTTCTAAAATGAAAGGATGGGATTCTACAACTCCAAAGATTATCTTCACCTTCAATGTTATGAAATTGGATATTCCCTTATATTTCCTAGAGCTAATTCTGCTCTCCTCCACTCACTCAAGGTGAATTCAGGATGAATAGTCAGGTGTATACTCAGAGAGACCCACTGAAGAGAAAGGGACAGAGATGGCTCAAATGAGTCTCTCCTTCCCTCTAAACCTGGAGTACTTAAATTTTGTTAGTTTACAAAGAAGAAAAAAACACAACATTTACAGTCTACTAATAGGCAATGTGATACACCTTCAGTGCACTTAAGAGTTCCTTTGGCCTGAAAAAGTTACTACAGGGTATAAAGGCACTTACCGTATCTACAAGGATATAATTTATACACAGGAAGAGCCAATTCAACACTTAGCAAAAGGTCGATCACCATATTTACAGAGACTGTACCAGTATAAAGCAATTAATGCCAACTTTTTTGTCAGTTTTATTGTAACTGTTTTCTCCAGATTTTCCCAATAGCAAAAGCTCTTCTTGGAGTTAAAAAGGATTTTTTAAAAAACCAAGTTTTTTATTTATTCTCTAAAAAATATAGTTTTATATGATTAAGCCAAGTTCAGTGTGAACACAGGAAAGTTTGTTGCTTAGTAAAAGTATGTGTCAAAGCAAAACCTATACTGGGCAAAGTTAAACAGGTAGAGAAGCCTTTATTCAAGGCTATTGCCACAGGAGAGAGAAGCCAGAACTCAATTTGAGCTCAATTCCACTAAAACAAAGGGCTGAAGAGTTTCTAAGATGGAAGCAAGGAAAGGTGGCTGAATAGAATGCTAAACCATTTATGATTGTTAACTGGCCTTATCAAAAAAAAAAAAGTAACATGCTTGTATTTTATTGACAAGAGATACCGTAGCTATTCACTGATCTTAGTCTGACTAGCCATAACATAGAGCAACTTTTCACCAGGGAGACAGGAGACGAGGGTTGGTTTGAACATGAATCCGAACATCAACAAAAAAAATCCATCGGAAAAATAATCTCAGCCTAGTGCAGTTTTCTAAGACCCTTTCTGTTTTCTTTTATTTTTTTCTAATATATTTTTTTTCTTTCTCAAAAAAAGGAGAGTGAAGCACACGCTAATTACCATCGAGCCGGAAGGGATCAGATTAGCCTCCTTCCCCTCCGCCTTTCCTCCCTCAAGCTCCTCCTCCCGCATCACTTCCTCACTGAGGGGCAGTCGAATCCCTCACGCTCTACGCTAGGGTTTCTCAGCCTCCTTGAATGGGAGCGTGCACCCCAAGACGTTTTCCATTTGCATCTTCTGCTACCAAATGCAATACAACGCAATGACTGGTTTCTGAAGACTGGGCAGCACGGGGCTTTTTTGTTGTTTTGCTTTTTTAACTTTCAGGGGCATCTTTCCTTATGCCGGGTCACAAACTTTGACCCGATGCTAACGGAGCTCAGATCCCCTGACCAAGAGATTGAAATGTCAGGGGGGAAATATTCTTTGCCAACTTGATTGGGCAAAACCCGAATCTGCTCACCTACAAAGAAAGCTTCAGACGTGCCATTTTAAACCCACCTATTTTCTTCTAAGTGTTTTAGATATTATTTGACACTGCTGATTTTACTTCATGCGTGCGTTTTTTCTTTTAATGAGTCATCTTTTGTATTTTGGTGTCTTGAATTAATTCACTAATAACGAAGGTGGCCACGTAAGAAAGATCCAATACATAATTCACCAACTGAAATGCAGTAGAGACCTCATTATCTATACTGTTTTAATAGTGCTGAAGCTCAGCTCCTGGACCAGGCTCACTTTCAGCCCTGCCTCTGAAGGACCCTGGGCGGTTTCCATTTTACAGAGATAATAATTAAAGGGCCTAGGTCTTCTCCTGCTGGTTTTCTAAAGCATGGAATAGGACTGAGGGAGTGAGATGGGTTATTTTTTAAAATGTCCAAACCTGACGCAATTTTTTTAGTTCATTTCATATGTTACCACCAGAAGAGGAGATGTTAAGAAGAGTTACATAGCATTCCTTGGTGGTACATTAGGGAGGCATCTGAAAGCAAAGGGGGGAAAATCTCTGAGATTGGATAAAGAGTAGAATGAAGAGACAAGTATTTGTTTTACGTCCGTTGTTAGAGAATAGTTAACAATGAACATTTCCAGCATAGAGAGAGGGTGTGCAGGGAACAAAGATAACAGTGAGGGGTTTTGGGTCTCAGCTCTGGTGGGAGGTTGTGCCCTGAGGAGTGTGGAAAAGAGGGGATTGCTCTGACATTCCGAAGGTATGTTACCGTAGACGCAAAAAGACAATTTGCAGGCTCAGTCAAGGTAAAGCTTGACATTTGCTAAGAAAGATATCGGCCTTGGACAGGACTCCCTGCCAAGACTTGCTTTTGGTTAGGATGTTTTAATTCCAGACCATTTTATGTGGTCACTTTAGGTCTCTGAGTTTGTATGGCCCACCATGCAGGCCTCCTGAGAACTTGTCAGGTTTGGTATGTGGCCCCTTTGTTGTCCTCAGATGTCACCTGCCCAGAAAGCAGGATGTTCTCCAGCACAAACAACATTGTTACAGGACAGGTTGGCCTCTCTGATTTGTTCTCTTGGGGGGAATGGATCATTTGGAGGATGGTTTTGGCTCCTATCTACTGTCACTTTGAAACAATGTAAGGGGTCCCTGTTCATACCTAGAGACATGCTGAGGATTATTTAGTGGCATCCAAGGGCTGCCCCCCTTGTACACAATGTGCCCACCTTTTCAGGGGTGCTGTCCACAGCACAGGCAATTTCATGTTCACACTAAACTTGGAGTGGAACAGCTGCAAGAAGGAGATGGGGTTCTAACTCTTCCATTTCCAAGACCAGATGGAGCTTCCTGTTACATTTGCTTTCCTCACTATTTCTTCATTGCTTCTTTACTTCTTATATGGTTTATATTGGCCAAGCTCAGGCTTGTGAGCCTGCCCTACAGAGCGGAATATGAAGGAAGTACGTGTTCATGAGTATACTTATTTTTCTAATTTCAGTCATCCATTGTACAGTTCTCACCCCACCAGACCATAACCAAAAGCTTCAAATTTTGACATTGTAAGGATAAGTAGAAATGATAACTAAAAGTCTTAATTTTCCCTGTTGAAAACAAGGAGAGTATGTCCTCTCCATTCCCTTTTCTTAGACCATTTACTTTAGAAAACTTACAAATATAAGTAGTCTTCTCTCTTTAAAGTGTACACATCCTTTTGAAAACCAGGTAGTTTATGTTTTGTGAGCTTTATGACCTCGTCCTATATATCTAGAGGAGATAGGAGCCATCTCTTTTAATGGAAATATCAACGGAGATAACACTCCTTTCTTCCAGTATCCATGTGAGGGAAAGAGCTGCGTTTGGAGGCTGCCTGGCTCCAACTGACAAAACTACCTTCTGTTATGAAAATATAAAAAGTTGTTTTACCTCTGGACAAAGTCACTTAGCCAACACAGATAGTCATTTCAATTACCAGGTGAATTTAGGATAAACTATGTGTGACAAATGGTGCTGTCAAGACCATTTACTAGAGGAGTAGTTATTGTTTATCTTGAAAACATGTATGAAATAGATTGTATATGTTTGGTTGTATTAAAAGACGAGATGTCTTCCCGTCTTTCCTATCTCTTAGCTGACTGCCTATGATGATCATCACATCTGGTTTAATGCCTATTCAATATTAGAACTGTTTTCAGAACTGCTACCTTTTTGAAGAGATTTTTCTGGGTTGGATGAAGATTTTGTTTTTAATTATATTTCCCCAATAATGCCAACCTAAGTTTGTCAGTATGGAGACAATTAAAAGAGCAAGTATTCAATTCTCACTGATCAGGGAAGGCTAACATTCTTATCTCTCAGGATATTTTCTCACATGTAATTTTTTTCTAACATAGTTAGGTTAAAATGTGTCTTTTTATACATATATTGATGTTCATCACATTATGTATAGATGTTTTCATAGTTAAATGGAATAAGTTAGTAATTCTCTTCCATAACACATTGATATGTCAGTCTTAACTCTGAAACATAAACATAACTCTAAAGGTAAACAACATTCTTTTAATCAGTGCTAATTAACTCGACTGTCATATTCTGCAAAAGATGAGTTACAGAAAGTACATCTTGAAATCCAATTAATTTTTTGACTGACTGTTGTGTAACTCTGGGTAAATTATGGGTTCTTAAGTAAACAGTCATAATTTACAAAATTTTAAAGATATCTGTTTAAAGTAGAGAGCTAAAAAGGACAGAAATTAAAAATTATCAAATATTTTCTGATGATCTCAGTACACAGCTGCTTATATATGAATGGTTAAGGATTTAACCATAATTGGCATTAATTAAATACCTATATATGTAGCTAACCACTGCTTTTTTCGTGATATTTTTTATATTAGTGATGCTCTTAAAATTCACTGTATTTTACTCAATGTTTTCATTAAAAACTTCTGCTCTGGGAAAAGACAATGTCCTAAGAATCAGAAGACAAGTTGCAGGCTATAAAAAAAATATTTGCAAAAGACATATCTGATAAAGGACTAAAGTTTAAAATATGCAAAACATTCTTGAAACTGAAGAATAAAAAGATGAACAACCTGACTGAGTGATATTGAGGGAAACTGAGTAAACATCTCATCAGGAAGGTACAGAGGTCACAGATAACCATATGAAACTAGGAAAAGATGTCCCACATCATAAGTCACTAGCAAATTGCAAACGGAGGTCATTGAGAGATGCCAGTGCATACCTGTTGGAATGTCCAGGGTCCAGAATGCTAATGACACCATGTGTTGGTGAGAATGTGGAAGGACAGGAACTCTCTAGAACATACGAGACAATACTTTATATAAAACATTTGCTTAAGGTCACTAAGGAAGTGTTTGCAAATAATAAATTAAACAGAAAAGTAAGTGCAAAATCATGTGCCTTAATTAATATTGTATTTTAGAGAAAACAAAATTCAAAATTTATTAGTTTCTACTACTATAGCTTTTCATTCATGCCATTCAAATTATAACTTCCTAAATTTACTGCAAGTATTGAGAAATTACTCTAAACAATTGTATGTCTTCTGAAATGTTTGAGCAGAAGTTGCTTAAAGGATTTTTATTATATTCAGTCATGCTGCAGGATAAAATCTCTGACTTTTAAATTGGAATATTAGAAGTCTTTGATCCCCAGAGAATAGGATTTAATCAGATTGAAGCAAGAGAGCTGCGGTGGACAGTTATTTATTTAAAAGCAGTATGACTTTTCAGTTTTGATAAGCAGAGATACCTTCTTTTAATATTAAAGTTGACAACTGAAGTGAACTTACTTTTAAGTTCAGAAGGTATGATAATGCATTTTGATAGAGCCTTAGGAAGGTTTCTCTGTTTTACACTGGGAAAAAGTATGCCTGGATACCAATAAAACTGTGCTGTAGAGCTAGTTTGGGGGAACTTTCAAACCACCTTCCTGAGCACCCTGAGGCCCACAGACCAATCCTACCTCTTTCTGTTTCTCTGTGCCTCACACAATATCTGGCTCACACAATGTAGTCAACAAATAATTG
Organism: Saccopteryx bilineata; assembly: GCF_036850765.1. Lineage (NCBI taxonomy): Eukaryota > Metazoa > Chordata > Mammalia > Chiroptera > Emballonuridae > Saccopteryx > Saccopteryx bilineata. The sequence goes on from NC_089495.1 coordinate 20,110,205, forward strand.
CTCACAGACAACAGGCTAACGAAAATAATAACTGTAGGATAAGCCATTCCATAGGGATATAATACTATTGAAAGTAATATTTTTTCCTCTCCCATAAAAACATGTTTTGAGAAGTCATTACAAGATCTACAGGTTGTTAATAAAACTACTGAGTGTTTTGTACACAGTTTATACTGTATTAAATTACTTTGTATATATCATTTCATATAATCCTTACAATATCCCCTATTAGGCTATCACCACTGCTAATGCTTTTATAAATTAGTGAACTAAAGAACAGAGAAGTTAGCCTGACCAGGTGGTGGTGCAGTGGATAGAGTGCAGACCTGGGACTTTGATGACCCAGGTTCAAAACCCCAGAGTCACTGGTTCCAGCAAGGATCATAGACATGACCTCATGGTCACTGGCTTATACCCAAGGTCACTGGCTTGAGCAAGGGGTCTCTGGCTCAGCTAGAACCCCCCAGTAAAGACACACATGAGAAGTAATCAATAAACAACTGAAGTGCCACAACTATGAGTTAATGCTTCTCATCTCTCTCTCTTTCTGTCTGTCCCTGTCTGTCTTTCTCTCTCACTCGCCAAAAAAAAAAGAGAGAGCGAGAGAGAGTAGAGAAGTTAAGTATCATCTCCAAACAAACAACCAGTACACAGAACTCTGAAATCAAATATTCTGATCTGATTGAGACTAGCTCTCATGTACAAATTAAATTACCCCTCCAACATAATCAAGGCCTTCAATGCAGATAAGATGGTTTCACTTATTTTAAGGTTGTAAAACAAATACACAGATAACTTGTTTGCCTATCGCCATCAAATTAATTTGGTCTAAAAACTAACTCAAAAATTAGGTATATCACCTTAAGAATAAAGCTGAGAAGTAAAATAATATGGAATAACAATAAGACTATGTCTTTTTCTAAAGCTTTTCTATGACTAGCACTAAAAGCTGCTCTTCATAAAGTTTCTTACCTCTCAACTAATAACGTTTTTGTTAACAGATTCCTCCACCAAAGGAATAACGTCTAATTTTTATTTTCCAGTATAGCTGTAGTAACAAAGGTGATTAAACAGAGTGCTGATTCTTCCTCCCCAAAAATGGTGTATGGAAAAATAGGTGCAAACTTCAGATGAGAGAGAGATTGTGGTTCCAGCAGACAAAAGCCATCCGTAGGAACCAGAAGCGGAAGGTAGGCATTTGTCTTGTCTTCAGGGAGCTTTCTTGTCGTGTGTGAAAACCACTTCCGTACATGCTGTGGTTCCACTCACTCCTGAATACTGAAGAAATGTTGGTAGATGGAACGTGAAACTCTGAACTGTAAAGAGTATCATCCCAAATGTTTATACTAACGTTTGTCTGTTTAAACAGGGCTTCTTCAGGCACAAGGCAGAATCTCCTTAGAATCTTCAGTCCTAAAAAAATGCCATATCCACATGTAAAGTACTGCAAGACTGATTCTTCCAATTAGTCTTTCCAATTAGACTTCTTGTTCTGAGACTCATGCCTCTGAAAAGTATTAGAAATTGGGGCATTAAAAATCAAGGTTGATGGACATGTAGGCCTGGGTTCTTTTCCTGCTCAGACGTATGAGAAGTGCACAGAGCATGGCATTAGAAAACTTGGAATCCTGTTCTGTTATATGAGGTGAGACATTTAATTCCTCCAGGCATGCTTCTTTACTAATGAAGTCTAGTTGGTGGCCTGGATCAGATCTAAGATCTCCCATTATATTAAACTCTATGGTTCCAGATGTCCTTCACTTTATACGCTTATGTTTTAGTGTTATATTATAACTTTATGTCAACTACCATCTACTTTTCTCCACGGAGTGCATGTTGAAGGAATTATTAACCAGGGTCTCTAGTGATCAAAATATGCTCAAGTTTTATACATTTATGCTGAACTTCTGTGTTAGTGTTTATACTTATAAGGCTTTCTCGACTATAGAATGCAGAAGTATAATAAAGGTAAAGTATAGTATTAATTTTGCATAGGATAATAAGCTATTTTGCAAAATTTAACAGTATCAAGAGACTGTGTTTAAAATTAAACCCTCTGAAATATATTAGTATATTAGTTGTAATTTTACTGTGAATGATTTGAATATATTGGTATTTTTCAGTAAATCAAAATAACTGATTTGGTTTTTCCTCATTCTTATTTTCCTTTAACAAAAATTAAACAAACCTTAGTTTTATTTCAAATGCTTTGTATTTGCTTCTTAAGAATTACATGTTGATTATTACTTCCAAATAGTATTATTATATTTCATAACATAGCAATATATGTGCAATTAGAATATACTTGCTGTCTTGCTTGTCATTCTCTTTAACAGAAGATTGGTTCAACTGAACATTTGTTTTATATTGTTTTTGAAATTTCCATTACCACATACAGGGGGTCCTCAGGTTAGGACACATTCTGTTCCTAAAACAGTGATGTAACCTGAACTTTGTTGTAAGTCAAAACACACCCTAGCCTAAGTCACTGACCTATCCTAACGCACTTGTAAAATCATACTCTACCATAAAAACCCAACTAAGCCACAGAAAAAAGAAAAGGACATAAATATACCACACTGTACACTGTACTGAGTCTTCTTCCTCCATGCATGCACGTAGTCCATGAGTATTACTCTAACGGTGTAAGCTGAAACACATCTCAAATTTTTTAAGTTTTTATCATAGAAAGTGTTGTAAACTTGAAACATCATTTGTCGAGACTGTCGTAACCTGAGGACCCCTGTCATTATCTCTATCATAGTTTACTAGAAAGCTAACAGTGATTTCAGAAATAGAAGACTTAAGTCTGTTTCACGAGATTTTTCTTTAAAACTAAATAATTTCCCACATCTTACACCCTCTTACCTTGACATCTCTGAACAAAACCAAACACACAAGACTTCTTTATCTACTAATGACATTCGCAAAAGAGGAAGTACTGGCAAGGCAATTGAGATTTCCAATGAAGGCAATTCTGTAGACAAATATATAAATTATTTTAAAATATATTGTTTTTTTCATTTAATACAGATTTAAATATTTTGTGTAATGAATGATACTTGTAATCAAATGAACTTTTCATGCAGTTTTTAAGACTTTAATTTTTAGAGAAGATTAAGGGTCACAGAAAAAAATGAAAGTACTGGACAGAGATACGTCATATACCCTTGGTCGCCTCACATATATAAACTCCCTCATTATCAATATCTTCCACCAGAGTGATACATTTTGTTGCAGTTGATGAATCTATACTAATATATCATAATCACTTGAAGTTCATGGTTTTCATTAAAGGTCACTCTTAATGTTGTACCTGTGAATTTGGACAACGGTATATGACATACATTCATCATTATGGTACCATACAGTGTATTTTTACTGCCCTAAAAATCCTCAGTATTCCACCTATTAATTTTTCCCTTACTTCCCCAATGCCTGGCAACCACTGATCTTTTTACTGTCTTCATACTATTGCCTTTTCAAGAATGTTACATAGTTGAAAACATAAAATATGTAGCCTTTTCAGATTGATTTCTTTCACCTTATGTGTTTAAGATTCCTCCAAGTCATTCTATGACTTGATAGATCATTACTTTTTAGTGCTAAATAATATTCCATTGTCTGGAGGTATGACATTTAATTATCCATTCACTTACTGAAGGACATCTTGATTGCTTGCAAGTTTTGCTAATAATGAATAAAGTTGCTATAAACATCCATGTGCAAAATTTTATTTAGACACAAGTTTTCAACTCTTTGGGGTAATTATCAAAAAGTATAATTGCTGGATCACATGCTAAGAGTATGTTTAGTATTCTCATAGCCTGCCAAACTCTCTTCCAAACTGGTTGTACTGTTTGCATTCCTACCAGCAATGAATGAAGAGGGCCTGATGCTCCACATCCTCACCAGTATTGGATGTGGTCAGTGTTTTGGGTTTTGGACATTTTTATACATGTGTAGTGATATCTCATTTTCATTTTCATTTTTCTTTTTTGTGACAGAGACAGAGAGACAAAGAGAGGGATAGATAGGGACAGACAGACAGGAAGCGAGAGAGATGAAAAACATCAATTCTTTCTTGCAGCACCTTAGTTGTTCATTGATTGCTTTTTCATATGTGCCTTGACTGGGGGCTACAGCAGAGTGAGTAACCCCTTGCTCAAGCCAGCAACCTTGGGCTCAAGCTGGTGAGCCTTGCTCAAACCAGATGGGCTCATGCTCAAGCTGGCGACCTCGAGGTTTCGAACCTGGGTCTTCTGCATCCCAGTTTGATGTTCTACCCACTGCCGCACCGTCTGGTCAGACTCATTTGCATTTTTCTTGATGACATAAAATATGAAGCATCTTATTTTATGCATATTTGCCATTGTATATCTTCTTTGGTAAGGTGCTGTTCAAGTTTTTGACCTTTTTTATGAGACGGTTTGATTTCTTCTTGTTGAGTTATAAGTGTCCTTTGTATATTTTGAACAACAGCACTTTATCAAATGGGTCTTTTAAAAATATTTTCTTCCAGTTAGTGGCTGGTGTTCTAATTCTCTTGATATTGTCTTTTACTGAGCAGAAGTGATTAATTTCAGTGCAGTCCAGTTTATTAATCATTTGTACATAGATTGTGCTTTGGTGTTGCATATAAAAAGTCATCACCATGCCCCAAGATCATCTCTTTCTGGGAACTCAATCTGTTTCACTGATGTATTTACTTATTTATTCACCAATACCACACTGTCACAATAATTGTAGCTTTACAGTAAAGTAATATTGTAGATATAGTAAAACTTCAAACATAAATACATAAAAATAAACAAGAGGAGCTTTTAAGACATATAAAAACAATGACACAATTTTTAAAAACACTTGAAAAAACTTAAATAAATAGCAGGAAATACTATGGCCCCTTATGAGAATATAATCAATGGTAAATGAATCTAGTAAACAGAGGGGAAGGTTAAAGAAGAGTGAGGCAGAGAATATATCACCAAATACATGTGCGTATTACTGAGGTTGCCACTTTGGAAACGGGGACTTGGGGATTGATGAACAACACCCTGACAACTCCTTCCAAAGAAATCTTCACTAGTACTTTCTTCAGCCTTCTAATAAATTATATTGACTCTATGTCCCAGAGATGGATATTGAGTATAAGGGTCTCATAACTGACTTCTTGTTCTCTAAGTTTGCCTTGGATGGCTGCTTTAGCAGCTATTTTAGTATTCCATTCCTTTAAGCTTTCTGTCAAAACTCCATGAAAATTAGAAAATCAATCATGATACCACATTATTATATATCTGGTAATTCAAATCAAAATAGTAATAGCTCATTTGGTATGTTGAACTCCCTGTGTACTAAATCTGTTTCTTATGGAAAGGTTCAGGTTAAACCAACTTACTGTACTGTACTGAATTTTAACTTGATGGTGCAATGACTTTCCCCAAAGTTACAAACTTAAAATTCAGGAAACTGCAAAATATTGAGTCAAATTAAGTGAACTAATATCATTATAAAATACAATAGGGCCACCAACTAGTGCTATAATATGTCAGTTGTGCAATCCTGAAAGAATTTGACATTTGTAGCTTTACATTGTAAATTAAAGTTGCTTTAAATGAACTATTCTTAGTAATAGGTAGGATATGCAAAATATGAGTGGAAGAAAAGCTAAGTTTTATGTCTTTTATTCTGGTTATTCCACTAAGGAATTGCTTCCATTCCAATGGAAAAAATAACCTTCCATTAAGCAATCTCTTTAGTAGAACTTCCCAAGAATGCTGGGTAACAATATTGTTATGTAATGTTATTCCAATTTGGAAATCATTTCTGTATCTTACAGTCCTAAGTCGAGTAATGGAAACCAAACCTAAAATAGAGCCACCTTTTATTTGGCCTACTTTACTGCTATGTCAGTATAGGCTAGATTTTCTCAGACTGCCTGAGAAAACATTAAAATGTCTGTGCTTTAAACTATGTTATCTACTCTTCTAGAGGCCAATCTCGATTTTGACCATTCCTATTTCACATGATTGAGGTATGACTTTCAAGTGCTCCCTGACATGAAACCCATAATCTCTTTAAACTGCAGCAGAGGCTTGAGTGCAGGCTCTCATTAATATACTTTACTCAAGTCTTTGGGAAAAAACAACTTTCCTAAGATTATTTGACATAGACCTCTTGTTTCAAACATCTTTTTCATCTCAGAACTTATTAGTTTGTGAAAAGGTCCTGCCATCAAATTCAATGATATGCAATGTCAAATTACAATTCATTTTTCATCACCATTAGGCGGTGATGGATTTCCCTGCTAAATTTTCCCTTGAGATAAGAGGCAAAATGAAGGCACAGCATGAACGTGGGTAAAACGTGTTTGAAATGCTTTCTCTTTTACAGAAATATTTAGTACCACCAGTTATTGAAATTTCAATTAAATATGTTGCTGTGATGTTTAATTTGAATGATGATGCTATCTCAGGAAGTGAATGAGAAGAATTATTAATGTTAATCATATGAGAAAGTCTAATGAGAAAATATTGAAAGAAGTTAAAGGAAAATGTGGTGTAATCATACACTAAGCTTTGTGACAGTCAGATGGTTATATTGTAACTTATCCTCTCCAGGGATGTTAAGAGTGGTAATTAAGAATTTTTGCAGTGCCTGATAAACAGAAGGGCACTACATTAGAGAATAGCTGGAAAGTCTTATTGGGGACCCACTGTGGCTAATGCCATGTGCACTCACATAGAGCCTTTTGTGGATGTTTGAGGATTGGGATAGATGGGGAGTAATATAAATACAACTGTGCCCTTCTGTATAGAACTCAGGCAGGCCCTGACCGGTTGGCTCAGTGGTAGAGCATCAGCTCAGTGTGTGGAAGTCCTGGGTTTGATTCCCAGTCAGGGCACACAGGAGAAGTGCCCGTCTGCTTCTCCACTCTTCCCCTTCCTCCTTCTCTTTCTCACTCTCTCTCTCCTCCTCTCCCATAGCCCTGGTTTCATTAGTTCGAATGCATCAGCCCCAGGCACTGAATATTGCTCCATGGAGCCTCCACCTCAGGTGCTAAAAATAATTCAGTTGCAAGCATGGCCCTAGGTGGGCAGAGCATCAGACCCAGAAGGGGTTATCAGGTGTATTGCTGTAAGAGTACATGCAGAAGTCTGTCTCTCTATCTCCCCTTCTCTCACTTGGAAAAGAAGAAGAAAAAATGCAGGAAAATGTGTAGAGGAACACTAGCTCCTGTCTATTGATCACATAGTAAAAGCCTAACACTGTCCTGAATAGTTTGCATGTATCATCATCATATTTAAACTTCACAACAAGTTTATATGTTAAAATCTATTAAATTTTTCATGTACATAGTGATAAGGGCATTGAGGCATATAGGAACTGGGAGTAACTAACCCAGGCAACCACTGTACTAGTACAGAACTTACGTTAAACAGCCTCATGTCAACCACAACACTAATTACCAGAACAGTCTAGTATCACTGCAACCTCTACTCATGTATAACCTCAAACCAGCACACACTTCAGAAAACTTAAAACTTCATTTGGATAAGCTTCCAGAGCTTGCCCAGGAGACTGAGATGGGGATGCAAAGGAATGCTTTTCCAGGAGCTCACAACGGGATCACCACCACTGCTCTCCCATCCACTGTATCTAGAGAGTTGTAAAAAGTTAATCTCTAAGACAATTTTCAATAAATATCTCTGGGGGAAAAGTTTAAAGATTTTGAAAAGCTCTTTAATGATAGAGATCTTCTCATCAGAGATCAGTATATCAGTTTGGATCTTAGCCAGAAATAGAAGGTACACTCATTTAGGATCCCTAAGAGACTTTAATAAAGGGTATGGGAATGTTTAAAGTTACTAGCTAGAGGTGTCAGAGAACCCAAGGACTACCAACAACAAGAAGCTATGACCACCACTGGTCCTCAGTGGCAAAGGGAGGAGTGTTTTTGCGTGTGGCCTAGATGGAAGACATGGAGATATTCCACAGAACCTGTCTGTAAGAGGGAAAGGCAGTCTCTACTAGACCTGCGGTTTCTGTGGCCAGCCACTACCAGAACCGAGGGAAGGATGTGTGTGTGGGGGGGGATTCTCTTGCCACTCTTTCCTCTCATTCTATAAGCTATTGCTCTGCTCACCATTGGCTGAATCCAACTTGAAGCTGGAATGCAAAAATACCCAGATAATGTAGTCCAGAGGGGTCCACTGCTTAAAACACACAGACAAAAGTATAACAGAAAAGAAATCTGTGGGGAAGAAGAAAGTGACAAATAGAAATTAGCCAACACTCCACACATTTTGCAACTCAGCCTCCATCCTTGCCCAACAGAGAGCAAATCACAAAAGCCCATCTATCAACAAATCATCAGAGGGTGGTGTCAATTTAACCATGCCCTTTGTGGATCCTAAATTACAGTATTACCTATATAAGGTTAAAAAAAAAAGTGGAAGGAAGATCTAATCATTTGATGCACAGCTTCTATTCCTTTAGCTAATCACAAGACCAAAGTTAGTCATCATAGTTTTTTCTTCCTCCATCTAATTCCTTATTTCCTTTACACTACCCAATAACTTTGTTGGTTATTGTTCCTTACTTCCAGAGAATCAATCTTTATGTTGGTCTTGATCTGATTCAGTTACCCAAGTTTCCAATTAACATTATTAGTGAAAGTGGGAATACAAAGAAATTCCTTAAAAAGTTCTCACATCCAAATGAAGTCACCCTTCTCTGTTTTGGGTAATAATAGTTTTCCTTGGTAATTTGAATAAATTGCCACAGTTTACAAATTAATACCCGTAGTTCAGTAGAAGAGTTCAAAATGGCCAGATGGTGAGTTCATCTTCCAGTTCAGTGGAATCATGACTATGATATTTGGTTTAAATATTTCTCTTGGTTACTAGAACTTCCAGTCCAACTGATCCCAGTTTATGTGGATAGAAAGAAAATGACTGTGAATGGATTATTAAGTTATCATAGTGAGGAGGCACTCCTTTCTCCATCAGTTGATATATTGACTGTGGAGAAACAGCAAAATATATGGTCTATTTTTTTTTAAGGCATGCCACAACATATAGAAAAAAAACTTCAAATTTTCTGTTGCTTTTTTCCCTTTCCCAGATGGCAGTTCAACTGGTTCATCAGTTCTCCATTTCCACCACTCTATCTGGTCATCTGATTTTGAGGGATGAGCTCTAAGTTAGACGAGTAAACTCTCCATCATTCTTTGTTGATTTGTTTTTGTTTTTGTTTTTTTGGTTTTTTCAAAGAAAATATTTTCATTTAGCAGTATTACATTTATCAAGGGATATTTTGATTCTTCCCTTTTATCTGAAGTCACACAATCATATATTTTGTTGGTGTTCTTTTTTTATTATTGATTTTAATTTATTGTATTTACATAGATTCTAGTGTCCTCCCGACTTTGTTTTTGGTAAAAGGAATAAATTATTTAACTAGAAGCTATCTTGTACTAGCTAAATGGCGAGGAATAAGCCATTTTGTGAAAAAAAGGACATTAGCTACTTTTATTTTTTGGTCACCTGGGCAGAAAGCAGGTTAGCTTTGTTGAGAATATATCCATGTTATTGGGTTCATGCAGTCCATCCTCGCCAGCAGAGTTTCTGAGCAAGAACCCGGAATTTGGAAACAGGTATACTTAGTTTCACAAATACACACAGATCAAGACCACAAACAGGTCTTCTTGTCTTTCTGATTATCGAGAACCTCCTCTGTAGTCGATGCTCTTCAGGGAATTGAAATTTGTCACAAATATCTTTGCATTCTGTTCCTATTGTGATAGGTAAATCCAACTTTCACCAATCCAGGCTTCCCTGACAGAAATCTTTAATCTTGTCCTTTCTAAGGTCTTGACCAGCCAGTCAGTCCAATAAGTATTACTCAGACATAAGTATAGAATTGGACTTTCCAAATATAGTAAACAGTCAAGTTTACTGCTCAAATCATTGCCAGGTGGAAAGATTTCTCTTCTTTCTGACAGGACTCTGTGTGCTTCTACATTCCAGTCGGTGGCTGGTACACACCAGGCACAGCCATTGGCAAACCAGGTCTCTGTGAATTCTTCATCTGTTAATTGGTTAGTTGGGTTCTCTTCTTTTATTTGAAAACTGATCATTCCATTGGTAGGAGGTTGGAGGAGTGACAGTGAAGCAATCAAAGAAATTAGAGTCAGTAAGCCACATGCATTGCAATTTACTTGTGTCTTCTAAACTTACTCAGCCCTGATCTTGACAACACAGCATTTTCAATAATAATTGAATGCTACTGCACAGCAGTAGCTTAGTGATTTAATGGATCAAAAATTACTGGGTTACTTGGGAAGCTATACTGTACAGTGATCAGGGGCCCAAAAGCAAGCCAGAAACTTTTTTTTTGAATAAAGAATAATTGTAAGGAGAAGATTTTATTGCAGCTTTGCTTCAAACTGTTGGGGATCTGCATTGCCATTCCGGGCTCCATACTGTTCCGCATCTGCCACAGACTCTTCAAACACCACTGGAGGCTCAAACTTAAGGCCCAGATCTCAAGGCAACTTGCATCCAAGAATGGCAACCTTAAGTCCTCTCTTGTTTTGGATCCCATGCAAAACTAGTGTCCTTCTAAGTTAGCCAGTAAGTGAGCAACAGCATCACATCCAGAAGTCTTTTTAAGCGAGACAGACAGACATAAAGACAGACAGGAAGGGAGAGAGATGAGACACATCAACTCGTAGTTGCTGCACAATTACAAATGTCCCTTCCCTCTACTCTCCACTTAGTGAATACAAACACACATTGCTAGAATACAATTTGAATCGCTGACAATTAAAGCAATTGTCAAATATGGGCGATTGGGTAAAATTAATGATATTTTGTTATTATTTTGCAGAAACACAGCAGCCATCTGAGTCAGATAAATTATGGATTGTACATTCCCTACTTTCTCAGGAAAAGACAGTCAAAACTACATACAGTTTACAGAATGATCTTTTTCAAAAGTTACAGCTCACAAACACCTTTTTATCTGAATAACAATTATTATTCTTATTATTATTTTAGATAGAGAGACAGAAGGGGAAAGAAACAGGAAGAGAGATAGAAAGGGTGAGAGATGAGAAGCATCAACTTGTAGTTTTGGCACTTTAGTTGTTCACTGATTGTATCTCATATATGTCTTGAATGGGGATAGTGACTCCAGCCGAGCCAGTGACTCTTTGTTTAGCCAATGACCTTGGGCTTCAAGCCAGCAACATTGGCTCAAGCCAGTGAACTTTGAGCTCAAGCCAGCGAACATGGGGTCACATCTATGATCCTAGCTCAAACTGGAGCACCTGAGCTCAAGCTCACAAGCCCACACTCAAGCCAGTGACCTCAGGATTTCAAACCTGGGACCTCAGTGTTCAGGTCTATGATCTATCCACTGCGTCACCACCAGTCAGGATGAACCACTATCTAAAGTCTTAAAAGGAACACTTTTTTGACAGTTCCCTCTCTTTTCAATTTTGATTTTATATCATTGTTGTTTGTTAATTGTATATTTATAAATATATACATAACTGATATGTATATAGAGAGAATTATGTGTGTGTATATATATAAAGATTTAAGAGCTAATTTATAGTCAACTAACTTAAATATAAAATAATTTTTTATCTCACTTTTTTAACTGGATTAAATATTTTAAGACTGATGTGGTAAATATAAGATGACAAAATATTTGACCTTATCCCCTTGTGGACAAAGATTGTTCTTCACTCTCATAGTTGTGTTTTTATATACACATAAACTGTGGCATTCACTTCACTGGCAGTGGCAATGCTACAGTTTCTGCAAGTAATTGTGGGTAGTAAACATGGGAGCCGAATGGTCAATAGGGTCAATCTCCATGATGACTGCAGTCAAGAAACATGTTTGTAATTTGTGTTGTAATTGTCATGGGGCCAAAAGTTGACTTCAGAACCCTTTAGAGAGGAGAATACAAGTAAATATTTAAATGAGGTATCACTGTAGGTCAAATCAGGAGTTACAGCAGCTGACAAATACTTAAACTGAACTTTTTTGATGTGCATATCAGAGTTTGGGTGAGGTCTTAGGGTAATCAACAGAGGCAGCATTTATTAGACTATAACATGGAGCAATTTAAATAAATGTTTTGCAACTCATGAATTCTAGCTTATAAACCATGTAACTATTCTTTTTAGTAAGAGCTTAAATTTGTTGCTTTAACTATTTATGTTTGAAGGAAGCTTCTAGGACAGGACTGGAAGTGTAACTGACAGAAACAAAAAGTTGAGAGAAACAAATGTCTCTGCCACTTACAACACAGCCTTTTCTCTTGTTCTTCTTTCATCATTATCAAGGTATAATTGAAAAATAAGAATTGTATACATTGACGGTATGCCGTGTGACATTTTGGTTTATGTATAGATTGTGAAATAATTACCACAATCAAGCTAATGAGCAAACTCATCATCTTACATAGTGTCCACATTGTGTGTTTGTGTGGTGAGAGCACTTAAAATTTACTGTCTCAGTAAATCTAAGTACACAATACAGCTAGCTTACTGCAGTCACTATGCTGTGTATTAGATCTCCAGAAATCATTTATCCTCTAAAACTGACACTTGGTATTCTTTGGTCAACTTTGTCCCATTTTCCTCACTCCCAGCCCCTGGCATCCACCATTATACTCCCTGCTTTATGAGTTTGACTTTTACAGATTCCACATGTAAATAAGATCAGACAGTATTGGTTTTTCTGTTTGTTATTTATGTCCCTTTAAGTTATCAGTGTAATTATTCCAGTATTTTGTATCAATTGACATACGATAGGGTTATGGTGTATAGACTTTAAATCTAATTTTTTTAAAATGAGCCTAAGTTAATTTGTCTTTTGAGTAATAAACTTTTGTTTATGTCTATAATCATTCTTCAAAAATATTTATTTTTAATCTGTTATACCACATTGTAGACATTTTTCCTAAAGAATTGTATACCACTGTTATTCAAATAAATCATCAAACATGTCAAAGTTTACTTGTCCTTTTAACTCAGGCTCATAGTAAATGTAAGTACGGTGAGTATATTTATAAAGAAATTCTTGGCTGCATTTTAACGATTCAAGCAAATTTCTAGTTAAAAAATATCTTCCAAATTACTTAGACTCCTGCTAAGGAGGAATGTGCACAGTAGCAATTAGGACAGTTAATCAGTTGAATTTGTCATCTAAAGGGGAAAAATCATTAGCAAGACACTGGGTGGCCAGTGACAGCTTAATGCCTATAAATCACAAAATTGTCAACTCCTTCATTTAAAAGAAATAAGTTGAGCTTTTTTCAATTAAAATTTTTGATTTGTGTCACTTTGCCAAAAACCTTGGAACCTTGACATGCAGAAACTGGAAAACTTTAAAGAAGCAAATTGTCCTAGAAAATGTCACAATATTTGTATGCCCATCAGAGCCTCATCAGACCTTGTGAACATAGTATAGATTCCCACCAAATCTACCTGGAGGCCAGCCATTGAACAATTACTGTGCATCTACCAATAACTGGGTCTATATCATAGGGTTCATAAAACAGTGTCCCCAAGATCTCCTTGAAATATAACCATAATTTTTTTAAATGCTACAAAATAAATAGATCTATTCCATCAAATGGCACAAGCAAATAAAACCATACCTTTGCAAAGAAGAAAAGAAAAACACACAAACACAGCCAATTAAAAATGTAATTTGAGGATTAACACTAGTAAAATTGCCAAAAATCACCTTTGTTCACCATTGTTCACAATAGCAAAGATCTGGAAACAGTCTAAGTGTCCATCAGTGAACGAGTGGATTAAAAGCTTTGGTACATATATACTATGAAATACTACTCCTCCATAAAAAATAATGACATTGGACATCAGAGTAATGGCGGAGTAGGAAGCGATACCGATAAATCTCCCCCAAAACTCAACAAGATCTTCAACCAGAAACAGAAAAACCTATACTTGGAGCCTCCAGATGCTTCACAATACACCCGAAGGTATGGTCGAGTGAAAAATTGGCTAAATATATAACCAAATCCTGAAGGAAATAGGGAGTAAGAAATGCTCCGCCTTCCTCACTAACCTAAACAGGGAGGCTTTCTCTGGTAACTGTGAATATAGAAACTGAGGCGGGCAAAGGGGGTGAATACATCCAGGCCGCGCACAAAAGGCCGAACCAGGCTGTGGCACTGAGATCCTACCGGAGGAAAAACTGTTCCTGTGACAAGCCGGGCAATACAAGCTAACACTTGCACCAAACCCAAACAAAGAAAGACAAGCGGGGCAGCCATTTTACCCGTTCTCCTGGTTGGTGTGCAGTTAGTGGGCAAGAGATCTCTTCCTAAGCCCCAGAAGTGGGTGTCCGTGTTGCCCCACAGAGAGGTAGGGTCAGAGGCCTTTCTGTGGGTCGAAAGCAGAATCTCTGGGCAGCCCCAGTGCCCTGGGAAAGCCGCGCACGGGAGGGAGCGAGAACTAATTCCAACGGTGGAAATTTTCCGTGCTGGTGAGGGTTTCACTCAGGGAAATGTGGCCGGCCTCATATCCTGGTGTGCGCACGCAGATAGGTAGTGAGCGATTCCTCCGAGTGCCTCGGCAGGGCGCGCCCGTGTTATCGCACAGAGGGGCAGAGTCAGGGGCCTTTGTGTGAGCAAAAGCGGAATCTCGGGCCACCCCAGCGCCTTGCAAAAGCCGCGCACGGGGACGGAGCGAGAGCGAATTCCAGCGCTGCAAATTTCCATGCGGTTGGGGGTTTCACTCAGAGCGTGAGACTACTGGCCGGATATCCTGGTCTGCGCGCGCAGATAGTGAATGAGAGTTTCCTCCAAGCACCCCGGAAGTGGGTGCCCGCCTGTGTTACCGGACAGAGTGGCAGAGCCAGAGGTCTTTGAGTGGGCGGAAAGCCCGCCTGATTATGCTAGCAGCTCTGACTGACTGAGCCTTACCCAGAGCCCTGTGCTGAGTGGAAATAGAGTGGGGAGTTGCCAGCTCTTTGAATCTCTTACTATCCAGGCAGAGGCAGCAACAACCCCATAGCTGGATTATCAGGCTACTAATTGAGGAAGGAAAGACTAGGAGAAAGGCTCCAGGAACACGGACTCTCTCACTGTCGGAGCCTATGAAAGCTAATGAGCCTTGACTCCCAACGAGACTAAAGCACAATACATGACATTGCCATAGAGACTTATCAACTGCAAACCTCTACCTGAGCGTGCCAAAGGGGCAAAACCTGGGGTACAGAGTCACCGACCAGGAAGAGGGAGAGAAAAGAAAAAACAAGAAGATAACCTCTCAAAATCAAAAATAATCTGCAGACTTTATAACCTATCACATTTTATTATATTTGTTCATTTGTTTCTCTTATCTTCATTCTTGATACTTTTTTTCCTCCTCCAATTTGGCCGATTAACTCTCTGCCGGTCTTACTCTCTCCTCTCCTTGAACTACACTACCCATAAGTGTTACATTTCCCATTATCTTTTTTCTCCTCTTCCTTTCTCTCTATGAGGGTTGCACTCCAAAACCCTTAACTCTCTCTCTCTCCTTTCTTTTTTCTTCTTTAGTGGTTCCCTCTTTTTTTCTCTCTCTCTCTTTCTTTTCTCCCTCTATATTAGTTTCTTCCTTTCTCCTTTACATCTCCTCTCATTCAAACCTCAATAACAAACAAATTATCTTATCTGGGACTCAAACTTATGTTTGTGGCATTTTGGGGGGTTTTTACTTCACCTTTTTAACTCACTAGCAGTGCTCCCATCCCTGGCTCTCCATATTATCTAGTTCTTGTTCCACTAAATACAATAGTATTTTTTTAATTTGTCCCCCCATTTTTCTGTTCTCTTATTCCTCTCATCATAACTCTTAGACAACACCAACACCTAAAAGCAAATCATTTTATTCTTGACCCAAATTTTTTCCTTATTTGCTTTTTGTGGGTCCATACCGCCCCCCCCTTTTTTTTTCCTTTTTTTTTCTTTTTTTTTTTTTGCCCCTTTATTACTTTTCCCCAATTCAGGACCTCCATCACAGGCATTGTTTGTTATAATTCACAGTTCACCACAAGATTTTCTCAAAAAAAAGGGGAGAGGAGAGGAAAAAAGGAGGGGGGGAATAATTTCCTTTTTTTAAAAATTATTATTTTAGTTTTCTTTATTTCATTATTAATTTTTTTTAAAAAAAAAAACTCTTTTTGATGTTGTATTTTTTTTAACTTTTAATTCTTTATTAAATCTCATTAATACTATCAACAAAACCACCCTCAGATGCCATTAAGGAAGAGAAAATCGAATATCATGGATACAAAAGAAAGAGAGGTAACACAGCTAGATGAGGAAAAATCTATGGAGAAAAAATTTAATATATTGAAAACCTTGGAGCTAAATGACAGAGAATTCAAGATAGAAATCCTAAAAATCCTCTGAGATATACAAGAAAACACAGAAAGGCAATTTAGGGAGCTCAGAAAACAACTCAATGAACACAGAGAATATATGTCCAAAGAAATTGAAACTATAAAAACAAATCAAACAGAGATGAAAAACTCAATTCACGAGCTGAAAAACGAAGTAACAAACTTAGCTAATAGAACAGGTCAGATAGAAGAGAGGATTAGTGAAATACAAGACAAGCAACTTGAGGCACAACAGAGAGAAGAAGAAAGAGACTCAAAAATTTAAAAAAATGAGATAGCCCTACAAGAATTATCTGACTCCATCAAAAAGAATAACATAAGAATAATAGCTATATCAGAGGGAGAAGAGAGAGAAAATGGAATGGAGAACATACTCAAACAAATAATAGATGAGAACTTCCCAAGCCTGTGGAAAGAACTAAAGCCTCAAATTCAAGAAGCAAACAGAACACCGAGTTTTCTTAACCCCAACAAACCTACTCCAAGGCATATCATAATGAAATTGACACAAACCAACAGCAAAGAAAAAATTCTCAAGGCAACCAGGGAAAAGAAGAATACAACATATAAAGGAAGGCCCATTAGATTATCATCAGATTTCTCAGCAGAAACTCTACAAGCTAGAAGAGAGTGGACCCCAATATTTAAAGTCCTGAAAGAGAGAAACTTTAAGCCACGAATACTATACCCATCAAAGCTATCCTTCAAATATGAAGGAGAAATAAAAAACATTCACAGATACAGAAAAGATGAGGGAATTTATCATCAGAAAACCCCCACTCCAGGAATTACTAAAGGGGGTTCTCCAATCAGATACAAAGAACAAAAAAAAAACAGAGCCACAAGTAAAAGCTCCAAGAAGAACACAATAAAACCAAATTTAAACTGTGACAACAACAAAAAGAAAGAGGGGGAGAAGATGGAGATTAACAGTAGCAAAGGACGATGGAGTGCAAAAGTACTCACAAAATAGTGCGCTACAATGAACAGGGTAGGGACCCTTTTCATTACTCAAAGGTAACCACCATTGAAAAAACCACCACAGAAGCACATGAGATAAAAAAGATAGCAACAGAGGAAAGATGTATGGAATACAACCAAATAAAAACAAAAGATAGAAAAACGAAAGAGAAGGATCAAACAAGACACAAAACTAACAGAAAGCAAGATATAAAATGGCAATAGGGAACTCACAAGTATCAATAATTACACTAAATGTAAACGGATTAAACTCACCAATAAAAAGGCACAGAGTAGCAGAATGGATTAAAAAAGAAAATCCAACTATATGCTGCCTACAGGAAACTCATCTAAGTAACAAGGATAAAAACAAATTCAAAGTGAAAGGCTGGAAAACAATACTCCAAGCAAATAACATCCCAAAAAAAGCAGGTGTAGCAATACTCATATCGGATAATGCTGACTACAAGACAGGAAAATTACTCAGAGATAAAAATGGCCATTTCATAATGGCTAAGGGGACACTGAATCAAGAAGACATAACAATTCTTAATATATATGCACCAAACCGAGGAGCACCAAAATATATAAGACAGCTACTTATTGACCTTAAAACAAAAACTGACAAAAATACAATCATACTTGGAGACCTCAATACACCGCTGACGGCTCTAGATCGGTCATCCAAACAGAGAATCAACAAAGACATAGTGGCCTTAAACAAAACACTAGAGCACCTGGATATGATAGACATCTACAGGACATTTCATCCCAAAGTGACTCAGTATACATTTTTCTCCAGTGTACATGGATCATTCTCAAGAATTGACCATATGTTGGGCCACAAAAACAACATCAGCAAATTCAGAAAAATTGAAGTTGTACCAAGCATATTTTCTGATCATAAAGCCTTGAAACTAGAATTCAACTGCAAAAGAGAAGGAAAAAAATCCCACAAAAATGTGGAAACTAAACAACATACTTTTAAAAAATGAATGGGTCAAAGAAGAAATAAGTGCAGAGATCAAAAGATTTATACAGACTAATGAAAATGACAATACGACATATCAGAATCTATGGGATGCAGCAAAAGCAGTGATAAGAGGGAAGTTCATATCACTTCAGGCCTATATGAACAAACAAGAAAGAGCCCAAGTAAACCACTTAACTTCCCACCTTAAGGAACTAGAAAAAGAAGAACAAAGACAACCCAAAACTAGCCGAAGAAAGGAGATAATAAAAATCAGAGCAGAAATAAATGAATTAGAGAACAGAAAAACTATAGAAAAAATTAATAGAACAAGGAGCTGGTTCTTTGAAAATATCAATAAAATTGACAAACCCTTGGCAAGACTTACCAAGGAAAAAAGAGAAAGAACTCATATAAACAAAATCCAAAATGAAAGAGGAGAAATCACCACGGACACCATAGATATACAAAGAATTATTGTAGAATACTATGAAAAACTTTATGCCACTAAATTCAACAACCTAGAAGAAATGGATAAATTCCTAGAACAATAGAACCTTCCTAGACTGAGTCAAGAAGAAGCAGAAAGCCTAAACAGACCTATCAGTAGAGAAGAAATAGAAAAAACCATTAAAAACCTCCCCAAAAATAAAAGTCCAGGCCCTGACGGCTATACCAGCGAATTTTATCAAACATTCAAAGAAGACTTGGTTCCTATTCTACTCAAAGTCTTCCAAAAAATTGAAGAAGAAGCAATACTGCCAAACACATTTTATGAGGCCAACATAACCCTCATCCCAAAACCTGGCAAGGATGGCACAAAAAAAGAAAACTACAGACCAATATCTCTAATGAATACAGATGCTAAAATATTAAACAAAATACTAGCAAATCGAATACAACAACATATTAAAAAAATAATACATCATGATCAAGTGGGATTCATCCCAGAATCTCAAGGATGGTTCAACATACGTAAAACGGTTAACGTAATACACCATATCAACAAAACAAAGAACAAAAACCACATGATCTTATCAATAGATGCAGAAAAGGCTTTCGATAAAATACAACACAATTTTATGTTTAAGACTCTCAACAAAATGGGTATAGAAGGAAAATATCTCAACATGATAAAGGCCATATATGATAAACCATCAGCTAACATCATATTAAATGGCACTAAACTGAAGGCTTTCCCTCTTAAATCAGGAACAAGACAGGGTTGTCCACTCTCTCCACTCTTATTTAATGTGGTACTAGAGGTTCTCGCCACAGCAATCAGACAAGACAAAGAAATAAAAGACATCCATATCAGAAAAGAAGAAGTAAAGGTATCACTTTTTGCAGATGATATGATCCTATACATCGAAAACCCCAAAGACTCCACAAAAAGACTACTAGAAACAATAAGCCAATACAGTAAGGTCGCAGGATACAAAATTAACATTCAGAAGTCAATAGCCTTTCTATATGCCAACAATGAAACAACTGAGAAGGAACTCAAAAGAATAATCCCCTTCACGATTGCAACAAAAAAAATAAAATACTTAGGAATAAACATAACAAAGAATGTAAAGGACTTATATAATGAAAACTATAAACCATTGTTAAGGGAAATCGAAAAAGATATAATGAGATGGAAGAATATACCTTGTTCTTGGCTAGGAAGAATAAATATAATCAAGATGGCTATATTACCCAAAGCAATATACAAATTCAATGCAATTCCCATCAAACTTCCAATGACGTTTTTTAAAGAAATAGAGCAAAAAATCATCAGATTTATATGGAACTATAAAAAACCCCGAATAGCCAAAGCAATCCTAAAGAAAAAGAATGAAGCTGGGGGCATTACAATACCTGACTTCAAACTCTATTATAGGGCCACGACAATCAAAACAGCATGGTATTGGCAGAAAAATAGACACTCAGACCAATGGCACAGAATAGAAAGTCCAGAAATAAAACCACATATATATAGTCAAATAATTTTTGATATAGGGGCCAACAACACACAATGGAGAAAAGAAAGCCTCTTCAATAAATGGTGCTGGGAAAACTGGAAAGCCACATGCAAAAGAATGAAACTGGACTACAGTTTGTCCCCCTGTACTAAAATTAACTCAAAATGGATCAAAGATCTAAACATAAGACCTGAAACAATTAAGTACATAGAAGAAGACATAGGTACTCAACTCATGGACCTGGGTTTTAAAGAGCATTTTATGAATTTGACTCCAATGGCAAGAGAAGTGAAGGCAAAAATTAATGAATGGGACTACATCAGACTAAGAAGTTTTTGCTCAGCAAGAGAAACTGATAACAAAATAAACAGAAAGCCAACTAAATGGGAAATGATATTTTCAAACAACAGCTCAGATAAGGGCCTAATATCCAAAATATACAAAGAACTCATAAAACTCAACAACAAACAAACAAACAATCCCATAAAAAAATGGGAAGAGGATATGAACAGACACTTCTCCCAGGAAGAAATACAAATGGCCAACAGATATATGAAAAGATGCTCATCTTCTTTAGCTATTAGAGAAATGCAAATGAAAACAGCAATGAGATACCACCTCACACCTGTTCGATTAGCTATTATTAGCAAGACAGGTAATAGCAAATGTTGGAGAGGCTGTGGAGAAAAAGGAACCCTCATACACTGTTGGTGGCAATGTAAAGTAGTAGAACCATTATGGAAGAAAGTATGGTGGTTCCTCAAAAAACTGAAAATAGAACTACCTTATGACCCAGCAATCCCTCTACTGGGTATATACCCCAAAAACTCAGAAACATTGATACGTAAAGACACCTGCAGCCCCATGTTTATTGCAGCATTGTTCACAGTGGCCAGGACATGGAAACAACCAAAAAGCCCGTCAATAGATGACTGGATAAAGAAGATGTGGCACATATACACTATGGAATACTACTCAGCCATAAGAAATGATGACATCGGAACATTTACAGCAAAATGGTGGGATCTTGATAACATGATACGAAGCGAAATAAGTAAATCAGAAAAAACCAGGAACTGCATTATTCCATACGTAGGTGGGACATAAAAGTGAAACTAAGAGACATTGATAAGAGTGTGGTGGTTACGGGGGGGAGGGGGGAATGGGAGAGGGAAAGGGGGAGGGGGAGGGGCACAAAGAAAACAAGATAGAAGGTGACAGAGGACAATCTGACTTTGGGTGACGGGTATGCATCATAATTGAACGACAAGATACCTTGGTCTTGTTATCTTTGAATATATGTATCCTGATTTATTGATGTCACCCCATTAAAAAAATAAAATTATTTAATAAAAAAAAAAATAATGACATTGGATCATTTACAACAACATGGATGGACCTTGATAACATTATACTGAGTGAAATAAGTAAATCAGAAAAAACTAAGAACTATATGATTCCATACATAGGTGGGACATAAAAATGAGACTCAGAGACATGGACAAGAATATGATGGTAACGGGGCCTGAGGGGAGGGGAAGGGCATAAAGAAAACCAGGTAGAAGGTGATGGAAGACAATTTGACTTTGGGTGAGGGGTATGCAACATAATCAAACGTCAAAATAATCACGAGATGTTTTCTCTGAACATACGTACCCTGATTTATCAATGTCATCCCATTAAAATTAATTTTAAAAATCACCTTTAAATTGAGCTCATGTAGAGAAGCATCTAGAAGCTGTTTAGAAAAATATATGTGTACTATCTTCAATATTGACTATATATATCCATCGGAGGCCCAGACTCCTCAGTACTAAAGTCATTAAATCAACTCTTTTTCATTCAGTTTTCAAAGTTTTCCTCTGCATAAACATCAGGTTAAATCATGATTCAGTTTAGTTAAAATACTCTTATGTGCACTAAGATTTCCTAAGCTTCCTGAGGTAAAAGTAGACTCTATTTTCAAAATATGTGTTTTTTTTACAATTAAAAACCAATAAAACAGAATACAAAAGTCACTGGGACTCTGAATACAAATTATCATCTAAATTTTTTTTTTTTACAGGGACAGAAAGAGAGTCAGAGAGAGGGATAGATAGGGACAGACAGGCAGACAGGAACGGAGAGAGATGAGAAGCATCAATCATCAGTTTTTCATTGTGACACCTTCATTGTTCATTGATTGCTTTCTCATATGTGCCTTAACCATGGGCCTTCAGCTGACCTAGTAACTCCTTGCTCAAGCCAGCAACATTGGGTCCAAGCTGGTGAGTTTTTTCTCAAGCCAGATGAGCCCGCACTCAAGCTGGCGACCTTGGGGTCTCAACCTGGATCCTCTGCATCCCAGTTCGATGCTCTATCCACTGTGCAACCGTCTGGTCAGGCGCATCTAAATTTTAATCTAATAATAATTTTGATCTGGTCATTGTTGGACTAACTTGATTAATTTCTAAATTCTTGAACTGTCTTAACACACACACCCAGAGCCAATTTGATTTGCACAACTTACTTAAATAGTACTGCTCGAGCAGTAGTCACCAGCTTAAGTGTGGGATCATCGAAACAATCTCATGGTCCTTGGCTTGAGTAAAGGGTCACTGGCTTAGCTTGAACCCGCTCCCTGCCCACCACCACTGTCAAGGCATGTATGAGAAACAATCAGTGAACAACTAAAGTGACACAACTAGGAGTTGATGTTTCCCATCTCTCCCCCTTCCTGTCTCTCTCCCTTCCTGTGTCTCTCTCTAAAAAACAAACAAAAACAATTACTATTATTATTCAGATAAGGTGTTTGTGAGCTGTAACTTTTGGAAAAGAAGATGATTCTGTAGACCATATGTAGTTCTTGATTATCTTTTCTGAGGAAGTGACTGTACAATCCATAATTTATCTGATTTAGCTGGCTGTTGTGTTTCTGCAAAATAGTAGCAAACCCTATTGCCCATATTTGACAATTGCTTTAACTATCAGAGATTCAAATTGTATTCTAGCAACGTGTGTATGTATTCACTAAGCAGAAATAGAAGAAAAGGACATTTGTAACTGTCTTTCTAACCAAATCAATTCTGGAAAACCTTTCATAACAAACTCAGTGTATCCCCATCTTCGTGTTTAGTTAACAATTTGCTCATTAATGGCTTTGGAAACACTTGTAGTAGAACAGGAATTGTCTATTTAAGTAAAAAGTAATGAGAAAAATAGTCCAAGCATTATGACAGACTGTTTATAAAGACTAAGTGAAAGTAATATGAAAACATTATTTCCAGTGGGGAAATAAATATTGCACAGTCTGATTTGCATGTTATCTCCTTTAAAGTACCATTATCTCAAACATCAGTAGCTGTTATATTTCAAAAAGCTCCTGCAAGCTTTTTGAGTTTTATTTTATTTTTGTTTCTGTGTTTGTACTCCATAGAGTTTCAACTGGGAATTTAACAGTGCTTTTTAATACATATTTTGAACACAGTCTCACTTTTCAGAGAGACCTATGCCTTAGCTATGGGAGGAAAGTTGCAAAGTCACGGGCAATTCAGGCAAAGGCAATACATAGTTCTCATCTCCATCTTCATTCAGTGTGTTTCATACAGATCTTGACTCAAAACACCACGTTAAAAAAATAGACATCTAAAGTTTCTCCGCTAATTCAAATATCCATTTTGTTAGACAAACAGAATATCGACATATAATAATATAGTCCAGAATTGAAGCTTGGTAAACATGGTTGCAGATAAAGATTGAAGAGCTCTGTATTCATCATTGAATTATGTCTGTAATCAGATAGATGAAGGTGAGCCAGTTATCTAGGAGGCACACTTTTATAAAAGTCTAGGCATTAATATATTTTAATTATTGCATACTTACACTATTATTATTTTGATAATGATGATGATGATTAGTGAGTCACACTTAGTAATGAACAAGATGGAATTTAAATCTGAATTCCTGATTTTGAATCTCAACTTCTAACTTAGTAACTTGAGGCAAATAAATTGACCTTTCTATCCTTCATTAATTAATTTATTATAGGTTATTATTAATAAATTTATTTTTTTTATTTTTTATTTTTTTACAGAGACAGAGAGTGAGTCAGAGAGAGGGATAGACAGGGACAGACAGACAGGAACGGAGAGATGAGAAGCATCAATCATTAGTTTTTCATTGCGCATTGCAACATCTTAGTTGTTCATTGATTGCTTTCTCATATGTGCCTTGACCAGGGGCCTTCAGCAGACCAAGTAGCCCCTTGTTGGAGCCAGTGACCTTGGGTTCAAGCTGGTGGGCTTTTTGCTCAAACCCGTGTTCAAGCTGGCGACCTCAGGGTCTCGAACCTGGGTTCTCTGCAACCCAGTCCAACGCTTTATCTACTGCGCCACCGCCTGGTCAGGCTATAGGTTATTATTAATAAGAAAATACCTCTGTAAATTACTTGTACTTTTGCTTAAATAAAAAATATTATGTGGAATTTTTTTTTAATTTTTTGCATTTTTTTGAAGTTGGAAATAGGGAGGCAGTCAGACAGACTCCCGCATGCGCCTGACCGGGATCCACCCCGCATGCCCACCAGGGTGCGATGCTCCGCCCATCTGGGGCGCTGCTCTGTTGCAACCAGAGCCATTCTAGCACCTGAGGCAGAGGCCACAGAGCCATCCTCAGTGCCCAGGCCAACTTTGCTCCAATGGAGCCTTGGCTGTGGGAGGGGAAGACAGAGACAGAGAGGAAGGAGAAGGGGGGAAGGGTGGAGAAGCAGATGAGTGCCTCTCCTGTGTGCCCTGGCCTGGAATAGAACCCAGGACTCCTGCATGCCAGGCTTGTGTTCTACCACTGAGCCAACTGGCCAGGGCCAAGTGGAATATTTTTAATGAAAGAAATGGAAAATATAATTTTTAATAATATAAAATTTGATTTAACAATGTATTAATTATTATGTCAAATGCTGTCATAAACATAATTTTTATTTTTACCAACAGGTTGTAAGTCAATAAATAGAAAATAATTGTTACATGAGTGAGAAGTAAACTTTGTTTTAGAAATGTGTTTTAAGATACATTTTATTATTTAATGTTGACTGATATTATAAAAATGTTGAATATAAAAAATTTGCATGATATTTTATCTTACCCAAATATAAATTAGTTTAAATCATTTTCCAAATGTATATACATTTTCTTTTATATTAACATATATTATTTTTGCATTATTTTATATATATATGCATATTATATGATATATAAAACATGTATAACAAGTATCAATATTCTCCACATTTTTGTTTAAACTGTTGTCAGATAATTCTGAATAAACAGGGTAGCAAAACATAGTTAAATCCTATTTTAAAATTATAACTACAATGCATTCCTACATCTAAATCAAACCAAGGCAATTTTTTAATGAAATCTTTCTAAGTGTAAAAATATTGGTTTGAATTTCATATACAAATAGAAAGGACTGTAGGAAGTTCCGGTCTTTTAAAACTGGCCAAAAATGCTGATTGAATAAACAGAATTTTAAAAAAGTGTATTAATGCCTGACCAGGCGGTGGTGCAGTGAATAGACATTGGACTGGGATGCAGAAGGACCCAGGTTCGAGACCCCGAGGTCGCCAGCTTGAGCATGGGCTCATCTGACTTGAGCAAAAAGCTCACCAGCTTGGACCCAAGGTCACTGACTTGAGCAAGGGTTTACTCAGTCTGCTGAAGGCCCGCGGTCAAGACACATACGAGAAAGCAATCAATGAACAACTAAGGTGTCGCAACAAAAAACTAATGATTGATGCTTCTCATCTCTCCTCATTCTTGTCTGTCTGTCCCTACCTATTCCTCTCTCTGACTCTCTCTATCCTCTGTAAAAAATAAAATAAAAAAGTCTCTATTATAAGCAATAGACCAAGTAATTAAATAATATACATATTTAAGCTTAAAAATGATGGCACTTGGTACTACATATACCTAAACTGCAGTATATCCAGAAAACGAGAAGGATTTAGCTAGGTTTGAATATTTTCAAAGATTACAATTTGCTGCATTTTTCTTTCTTATTTTTCCATGTGTCTACTTTGTGCTAGGCTATATACCTTCATGGTCATAGACTAGCTGCTAGCAGCTTCCAAAGCTATAGGCTTCCTCACCCAATTCCAGCAAACAAAAATTGTTCTTTCTAAGTAACTTTTGTTGGAAATCAAGAATGCTTTCTTCTATAAAACCTGTATAGGGAATGACTTTAAGGGGACTAGAGCCCATCCCTCAACAAAAACCAAGAACAGTTTGAAGAAACAATGCTGACTACCTTGGAAGAAAGATCTGAGGATAGGTTCAGGGTTCATAGAGTTAGATGGACTAACTGGGAAGGGGTGAATGCCTGAAAAGTAATTCAGAAAATAGTAACAAAAAATGTTGGGCTAACATAATGGTCAGCCCAACTCAGTAGGAGACATTTTTCAATATATTTTTAAAAATTTTACCATATTCTATACAAAATGACAAAATGTGGACAGCATTGTGACAGTCTATATATAGTGTGTCCGTAAAGTCATGGTGCACTTTTGACCAGTCACAGGAAAGCAACAAAAGACGATAGAAATGTGAAATCTGCACCAAATAAAAGGAAAACCCTCTGTTTCTGTAGATGATGTGGCAGCATGTGCGCATGTGCCAATGATGATGTAACACTGTGTGTACAGCGGAGCAGCCCACAGCCATGCCAGTCGAGATGTGACAATACAGAGGAAAGTTCAGTGTATTCTGTGGCTCGCTAAATTCGAATCCGTGACCAAAGTGCAACATGAATATCGGCACGTTTATAACGAAGTGCCACCACATAGGAATAATATTACTCGGTGGGATAAGCAGTTGAAGGAAACCAGCAGTTTGGTGGAGAAACCCCGTTCTTGTAGGCCATCAGTCAGTGACGAGTCTGTAGAGATTATACGGGAGCTACCTAAGGAGCCCTAAAAAATCTGTGCATGAGCCCATATCAAACTGCACTGAATAGTTATGAAACTGGGAGAGTTTTCCTATTATTTGGTGCAGATTTCACATTTCTATCGTCTTTTGTTGCTTTCCTGTGATCCAGGGGTCTCAAACTCATGGCCTGCTGGCCGCATGCAGCTCGCCAAACAATTTTGTACTGATTTTTTTTGTTTTCTTTTTTTTTTTTTTTCATTTTTCTGAAGCTGGAAACAGGGAGAGACAGTCAGACAGACTCCCGCATGCGCCCGACCGGGATCCACTGGCACGCCCACCAGGGGGCGATGCTCTGCCCATCCTGGGTGTGGCCATGTTGCGACCAGAGCCACTCTAGCGCCTGAGGCAGAGGCCACAGAGCCATCCCCAGCGCCCGGGCCATCTTTGCTCCAATGGAGCCCTGGCTGCGGGAGGGGAAGAGAGAGACAGAGAGGAAAGCGCGGCGGAGGGGTGGAGAAGCAAATGGGCGCTTCTCCTGTGTGCCCTGGCCGGGAATCGAACCCGGGTCCTCCGCATGCTAGGCCAATGCTCTACCGCTGAGCCAACCGGCCAGGGCATTTTTTGTTTGTTTGTTTTCAACTGCAGTGAGTAAAGTGTTGCGTAACAGTTGCCTTTTGTAGACCTAGTGCGGCCCTCCGAATGGCTGTGATCTTGCTCTGCGGCCCACATGCTGAGTTGAGTTTGAGACCCCTGCAAAGTGCACCATGACTTTATGGACACACTGTAGTAGTAATAAAGAAATACAATAGATGTACTCATTTCAAATAGAAAAAGTAATATCAGAGCAGAGTGAATGGGTTTTACCTATTAGGTTATTAGTCACCACCATTAGTTATGGTGTTTAGCAGAACTGTTTACATAAAAAATTAAGCTCATTTTAGTATTAGAAGCTTTGAATAAAGCTAATTTTAAGGACTGCTGAAATTCAAAATGTAAATAGCTTTAAGCTACCGGATTGCTGCTTTGTAATACATGCAGCCCAGCCCATGGTACCTTCATTTCCCTGTAACTATTGATGTTTTCTATTCACTTTATTAAGCGTCGAAGTAGCCAATGAATTGAACTACACATATTTTTTTTGGTCAAATAAGTTTTTATTTATATTTTTTTATTAATTTTCATGGGATGACATTAATAAATCAGGATACAAATGTTCAGAGAAAACATCTCCAGGTTATTTTGACATTTAATTATGTTTCATACCCATCACCCAAAGTCAAATTGTCTTCCATCACCTTCTACCTGGTTTTCTTTGTGCTCCTCCCCTCCCCCCACACCTACTCTCCTCCCTTTCCCTACCCCTTAACCACCACACTCTTGTCCATGTCCCTGAGTCTCATTTTTATGTCCCACTTATGTAAGGAATTATATAGTTCTTAGTTTTTTCTGATTTACTTACTTCACTAAATATATTATCAAGGTCCATTCATGTTATTGTAACTGATTTGATGTCATCGTTTCTTATGACTGAGTAGTACTCCATAGTATATATGTACCACATCTTCTTTATCCAGTCATCTATTGATGGGCTTTTTGGTTGTTTCCATGTCTTGGCCACTGTGAACAATGTTGCAATGAACATGGGGTTGGTTGCATGTGTCTTTACGTATCAATGTTTTTGAGTTTTGGGGGTATATACCCAGTAGAGGGATTGCTGGGTCATAAGGTAGTTCTATTTTCAGTTTTTTGAGGAACCACCATACTTTCTTCCATAATGGTTATACTACTTTACATTCCCACCAACAGTGCATGAGAGTTGCTTTTTCTCCACAGCCTCTCCAACACTTGTTATCACCTGTCTTGTTGATAATAGCTAATCTAACAGGTTTGAGGTGGTATCTCATTGCAGTTTTGATTTGCATTTCTCTAATAACTAATGAAGATGAGCATCTTTTCATATATCTGTTGGCCATTTGTATTTCCTCATGGGAGAAGTGTCTGTTCATGTCCTCTTCCCATTTTTTCATTTGATTGTTTGTTTGTTTGTTGTTGAGTTTTATGAGTTCTTTGCATATTTTAGATATTAGGCCCTTATCTGTGCTGTTGTTTGAAAATATCATCTCCCATTTAGTTGGCTGTATGTTTGTTTTGTTGTCAGTTTCTCTTGCTGTGCAAAAGCTTCTTAGTCTGATGCGGTCCCATTCATTTATGTTTGCCTTCACTTCCATTGCCTTTGGAGACAAATTCATAAAGTGTTCTTTGTAACCAAGGTCCATGAGTTTAGTATCTATTTTTTCTTCTATGTACTTTATTGTTTCAGGTCTTATATTTAGGTCTTTGATCCATTTTGAATTAATTTTAGTACAAGGGGACAAGTTGTAGTCGAGTTTCATTCTTTTGCATGTGGCTTTCCAGTTTTCCCAGCACCATTTGTTGAAGAGGCTTTTTTTTCTCCATTATGTGTTGTTGGCCCCTTTATCGAAAATTATTTGACCATATATTTGTGGTTTTATTTCTAGGCTTTCTATTCTGTGCCATTGGTCTGAGTGTCTATTTTTCTGCCAATACCATGCTGTTTTGATTATCGTGGCTCCATAATATAATTTGAAGTCAGGTATTGTAATGCCCCAGCTTCATTCTTTTTCCTTAGAATTACTTTGGCTATTCAGGGTTTTTTATAGTTCCATATAAATCTGATGATTTTTGTTCCATTTCTTTGAAAAATGCCATTGGAATTTTGATGGGAATTGCATTGGATGTGTATAACGTTTTGGGTAATATAGTCATTTTGACTATATTTATTCTTCCTATCCAAAAACAAAAAATATTTTTTTCATTTCATTGTATCTTTTTTGATTTCCCTTAACAATGCTTTGTAGTTTTTATTATCTAGGTCCTTTACACCATTTGTTATGTTTATTCCTAGGTATTTTTTTGTTGTTGTTGTTGCAACCATGAAGGGGATTGTTTTTTTGAGTTCATTTTCTTATGTTTCATTGTTGGCATATAGGAAAGCAATGGATTTTGCATTTTAATTTTGTATCCTGTGACCTTACTGTATTGGTTTATTGTTTCTAGTAGTCTTTTAGTGGAGTCTTTGGAGTTTTTTATGCATAGAATCATATCATCTGCAGAAAGTGAAACCTTTACTTCTTCTTTTCCAATATGAATGACTTTCATGTTTTTTTCTTGTCTGATTGCTCTGGCTAGAACATCCAGCACTACCTTAAATAAGAGTGGAGAGAGTGGACAACCTTGTCTTGGTCCTGATTTAAGGGGAAAGTCCTCAGTTTTATGCCATTTAATATGATGATGTTAGCTGATGGTTTATCATAAATGGCCTTTATTATGTTGAGATATTTTCCTTCTATACACATTTTGTTGAATGTTTTAAACATAAAATTGTTTTGTATTTTATCATATGCCTTTTCTGCATCTATTCATAGGATCATGTGGTTTTTGTTCTTTGTTTTGTTGATATGGTGTATTACATTAACCGTTTTACGTATTTTGAACCATTCTTGTGATTCTGGGATGAATTCCACTTGATCATGATGTATTATTTCTTTAATGTGTGGTTGTATACGATTTGCTAGTATTTTGTTTAATATTTTAGAATCTGTATTCATTAGAGATATTGGTCTGTTGTTTTCTTTTTTTGTGTTGTCTTTGCTGGGTTTTGGTATGAGGGTTATGTTGGCCTCATAAAGTGTGTTTGGCAGTATTGCTTCTTCTTCAATTTTTTGGAAGACTTTGAGTAAAATAGGAATCAAGTCTTCTTTGAATGTTTGATAGAATTCATTAGTATAGCCATCTGGCTCTGGACTTTTATTTTTGGGGAGGTTTTTGATAGTTGTTTCTATTTCTTCCTTGCTTATGATCTGTTTAGGCTTTTTGCTTCATCATGATTCAGTCTAGGAAGATTGTATTGTTCTAAGAATTTATCCATTTCTTCTAGATTGTTAAATTTGGTGGCATATAATTTTTCATAATATTCTACAATAATTCTTTGTATATCTATAATATCTGTGGTGATTTCTCCTCTTTCATTTTGGATTTTATTTGAGTCTTTTCTCTTTTATCTTTAGTGAGTCTTGCCAAGGGTTTTCAATTTTGTTGATCTTTTCAAAGAACCAGCTATTTGTTTTATTAAATTTTCTATAGTTTTTCTGTTCTCTATTTTGTTTATTTCTGCTCTGATTTTTATTATTTTCTTTCTTCTACTGCTTTTGAGTTGCCTTTGTTCTTCTTTTTCTAGTTCCTTAAGATGTGAAGTTCAGTGGTTTACTTGGGCTCTCTTTTGTTTGTTCATATTGGCCTGTTGTGATATGAACTTTCCTCTTATTATTGCTTTTGCTGCATCCGATTCTGATATGTCATATTGTTATTTTCGTTTGTCTGTATGTAACTTTTGATCTCTGCTTTTATTTCTTCTTTGACCCATTCATTTTTTAAAAGTATGTTGTTTAGTTTCCACATTTTTGTGTGCTTGTTTACCTCTTTTTTGCAGTTGAGTTCTGGTTTTAAGGCTTTATGATCAGAGAATATGCTTGGTAAAATCTCAAGTTTTCTGAATTTGTTGATGTTATTTTTGTGGCCCAACATATGGTCAATTCTTGAGAATGTTCCATGTACACTAGAAAAAAATGTATACTCTGACACTTTGGGATGAAATGTCCTGTAAATGTCAATCATATCCAATTGTTCTAGTGTTTCATTTAAGGTCAATATTTTTTGTTGATTTTCTGTTTGTATGAACGATGTAGAGCCATCAGTGGTGTATTGAGGTCTCCAAGTATGATTATATTTTTGTTGGTTTTTGTTTTTAGGTCAGTCAGAAGCTGTCTTATATATTTTGGTGCTCCTTGGTTTGGTGCATATATATTAAGAAGTGTTATGTCTTCTTGATTCAAAGTCCCCTTAATCATTATGAAATGACCATTTTTGTCTCTGATTACCTTTGCTGACTTGTAGTCAGCATTGTTAGATATGAGTATTGCTACACCTGCTTTTTTTTGGATGTTATTTGATTGGAGTATTGTTTTTCCAGCCTTTCACTATGAATTTGTTTTTATCCTTGTAGCTTATGTGTTTCTTGTAGGCAGCGTACAGTTGGATTTTCTTTTTTAATCCATTCTGCTACTCTGTGTCATTGTATTGGTGAGTTCAATCAATTTACATTTAATGTAATTATTGACACTTGAGGGTTTCCTATTGCCATTTTCTATATTGCTTTTCATTAGTTTTTATTTGTTTGATTCTTCTTTTTTGTTTTTCTTTCATTTGTTTTTGTTTGGTTGTAATCCATACTTCTTTGTTCTGTTACTTCTTTTTTTAAGTCATGTGCTCTGTGGTGGTTTTTTCAGGGTTGGTTACCATTAAGTAATGGAAAGGGTACCTATCATGTTCATTGTAGCACATTATATCATGAGTGCTTCTGCACCCCATCCTCCTTTGCTACTCTTAATCTTCATCTTCTTCCCCCTTTTTTGTTGTTGTTGTCACAGATTAAATTTGATTCTATTGTGTTCTTGATGGAGCTTTTACTTGTGGTTTTGTTTTGTTTTCTTCTTTGTATCTGGTCAGAAAACCTACTTAAGTATTTCCTAAATTGGGAGTTAAATTCCCTCATCTTTTCTGTATCTGTGAATGTTTTTATTTCTCCTTCGTATTTGAAGAATAGCTTTGATGAATATAATATTCTTGGCTGGAAGTTCCTCTCTTTCAGAACTTTAAATATTGGGGTCCACTCTTCTAGCTTGTAGAGTTTCTCTTGAGAAATCTGATGATAATCTAATAGGCCTTCCTTTATATGTTGTAATTTTTTTTGTGTGTTTTTCTGAAGCTGGAAACGGGGAGAGACAGTCAGACAGACTCCTGCATGTGCCGGACCAGGATCTACCCAGCACACCCACCAGGGGCAACGCTCTATCCACCAGGGGGCGATGCTCTGCCCCTCCGAGGCGTCGCTCTGCCATGACCAGAGCCACTCTAGAGCCTGGGGCAGAGGCCAAGGAGCTATTCCCAGCACCCGGGCCATCTTTGCTCCAATGGAGCCTTGGCTGCGGGAGGGGAAGAGAGAGTCAGAGAGAAAGGGGGGGAGTGGAGAAGCAAATGGGTGCTTCTCCTATGTGCCCTGGCCGGGAATCAAACTCAGGTCCCCCATACGCCAGGCCGATGCTCTACCGCTGAGCCAACCGGCCAGGGCTATATGTTGTAATTTTTTTCCCCCTGGCTGCCTTCAGAATTTTTTCTTTGTCATTGGTTTGTGTCAATTTCATTATAATGTGCCTTGGAGTAGGTTTGTTAAAGTTAACATAACTTGGTGTTCTGTTTGCTTCTTGAATTCGGGGCTTTAGTTCTTTACACAGGCTTGGGAAGTTCTCGTCTATTATTTGTTTGAATATATTCTCCATTCCATTTTCTCTCTCTTCTCCTTCTGATATACCTATTATTCTTATGTTGTTCTTTTTTGTGGATTCAGACAATTCCTGTAGGGCTTTCTCATTTATTTTAATTCGTGAGCCTCTCTCCTCTTTTCTCTGTTGTGCCTCTCGTTGCCTGTCTTCTATGTCACTAATTCTCTCCTCTATCTGGCCTGTTCTATTAGCTAAGCTTGTTATCTCATTTTTCAGTGTATAAATTGAGTTTTTCATCTCTGTTTGACTCGTTTTCATAGTTTCCATTTCCTTGGTGATATAATCTTTCTGTTCATTGAATTTTTTTTTGAGCTTCCTAAATTGCCTTTCAGTGCTTTCTTGTATATCCCTGAGTATTTTTAGGATTTCTATTTTAAATTCTCTGTCATTTAGCTTCAAGGTTTCCAATCTATTGAAAATTTTTTTATAGATTTTTTCTCATCTATCTGTCCTATATCTCTGTCTTTTGTATCCATGATATTTGATTTCTTTTTCCTTAGTGACATCTGAAGTGGTTTTGTTAATAACACTAATAAGAATTGATAAAGAATTAAAAAAAGAAAAAAATTAGAAAGTATTTTTTTGGGGAAAATATAGTGAAAAACTGAAAATTATATTGTGGTAAATGGAACCAATATTACCTAGAATGGAGGGCCTTAGTTGAGGAGAAGTGACAAAGGGGCAAAAAACAAGGTAAAGACTCTCAAAATGCTATAAGGAAAAAATTTGAGTCAAGAATAAAATAATATGTTTGTAAATGATGGTCTAATGAGAGATATAGTGTAAGAGAGAAGAAAACATGAAAAAGGAAAATATACAGTGAAAATTCTATTGTATTAAGTAAAACAAAAACTACATAGAATGGAGAGTCAAGGATGGGGGAATGCTAATGAGATAAAAAGCAAAGTAAAAAGCACACAAAATGCCACAAAAAAGAGTTGAATCCAAAATAAAATAATTTGTTTGTGAGTGAGGATTAAATGAGAGGAAAAGTGAAAGAGAACAGAAGAAACTAAAAAAGAGGGAGAATAAAAAGAGAAAAGGAGAACAAAAAAAGAAGAGAGTTAAGGTTTTTGGAATGTAACCCTCATAGAGAGAAAAAAAAGAATGGAAAATGTTACACCTATGGGTAATGAAGTTCAAGATAAAAAAAAAAAAGAATAAAATGGAAAGAGGATAAAAGGACCAAGGTGGAAGGAAAAAAAAAAAGATAAAAAATAAAAGTGAAAAATTTATAAAGACTGGATTATCCTTGATTTTGAGAGGTTATCTTCTTGCTTTTTCTTTCTTCTCTCTTTTTTTGGCTGGTGGCACTGTACCCCAGGCTCTGCCCCTGTGGATGCTTAGTTAGAGGTTTGCCGTTGATGTGTCACTATGGAGATGACATAAACTAGGCCTCAGTCTCATTGGTAGGTGGGCTTGTTAGCGTTTGCAGGCTCCAACAATGGGAGAGTCCATTTTCCTGGAACCTCTCCCCAAGTCTCTCCTTCCTGAACCAGCAGCCTGGTTACCCAGCTGTGAAGTTGCCACTGCCACTGCCTGGAGAGCAAGCGTCTCTAAAAGATGCCAAATATACCTCTATCCCCACTCAACACAGGGTTTTGTTTAAGGCTTTGCCAGCTAAAGCTGCTAGTGTAATCAGGCAGGGATGAGAGCCAAATGCTCTTCAGGTGCCTATCTATGAGCCTCCAGGTATGTCTAGTATGCCTCAGCGCTCCGCAAGTCTACTCTCCCCAGGAACTTTGAACTTTGAAACCTGTATCGGCTGGCATGAAGATGCCCCAGTCACTGCCTGCAGAATAGGAGGTCTTAAAAGCTGCCGAGTTTCTCCTCCAGGACCTTTTAAAGCACAGCCCTGGGTATGAAAGCTCTGCTGACCAGAGCCACCAGCTTAAGCAGGTAGGGGGGCGAGCTGACTTCTATTCAGGCTCCTTTCTAAGTTTCCCTGGGTATGTCTAGTTAAATTTGCCTTAGCATTCCTTGGGACAGCTCTCCATAGGCTTCTCCCTTGTTAGGAAGCCTTCAGCTTAGCCTGCCCAACCTCTGCAGTGTTCTCTGAGGTCTGCTCTGTCAGATATGTTTTTTAACCTGTATGGGGTAGCCCCAGCCACAGCTTGCAGAGCAAGAGGCCCTAAAATCTATCAAGTCTCTCCTCTGGGTTCTCTTAACTAGCATACCTGGGGAAGAAGACCTTGTCAACCAGAGCCACTGGCAGCATAAGCCAGCTGGGCAGTGAGCAGACTGTGGGTTCTACTACTTTCAGCAATCCAATCTGCAGGTCTGCTCTCCAAAGGCTGTTTGCAAACTGCCTACACACCCCTCCCGCCAGGACTTCCATATTTTTTCTTCCCAGAGAATGTGCTTTGTTAGCCTGTATGGCTAGCAGAAGTGCCCCGCCCAGAGAGGTCCGGGCTTGGGGAAGCCAGCTTTCATGCACTCCCCATGCGCTGTTGTTTGGGGAGCGGGGATTACACAGAGCCTCTGGTCACAGCCCACACAGAAGGCCACTACTGACTGTTTCTGACCCAGCTCCTCCATCCAAAAACTCGGGCACTTACACCTGAGGTGCCAGGAGGAACCACTCATACACCTCGTACACTGCTGGCACTTGCTGAACAGAAGACCAGGAGTAATCAAAACCTACTCTGCAGGCAAGCCCATCGCCCACCTCTGCCAAGGTTTGCTGCTGGTGTTAGCTCCACACTTTGCGTGGGTTGAGGCACAGGATCACTGTCTCCTCAGCTTAAATGTCTCCGCCCTAGCCCTCCCTCCCCCTTTCTTTCAGTTCCAAGTGAAAGCAGACCTTCCTCTGGTCAGTGAGGGTAGCAGAATACTCCATTCTCCATCATATTTCCTTCAGAGTAGTTTATATATTCAGCTACCTTTCGTCTAATCATACCTTTGTTTGATGTATGTGTATTTCAGATGCTCCTGGGATTTTCTGTCTCTAGTTGTTGAATTTTTTGAAATTTTGGGGAGAGGTATTGGGAGCCCAGCTCACAGTGCCATTTCTTTGATGTCAGTCTAAACATATTTCTTAACTGTCTGACTCACAGTCTTAATTCCTTTATGGAAAGGAAATCCACATGGACGTGGTGATAGCTCTAAAATTAAACAAAAGCTATTAAAAAAGAACTGTGCCTTAGTACAAATATGTGGCTGGTGGTTACACATTTCCAATCAGATCTCAGGTATATAAATAAATCTTTCTATTTTGTTAGAATTCTAAGGGTTATTAAAGATGTTTTGAGAATTAATTTCTAAATTTCTTCAAGGATCTTCATTCATCTTTTAGACACTTAAATCAATATTTTCTGTTCTTTTACTGTACTTCTAAGTCTATGCTACTAATGGTTTTCTGTCCACTTATTCAGTGTCTAAGATGTACCAGAAACTGAGCCAGGAGCATTATTTACTTTATAACAATAATTTTTATTCAAGTTAGGTATTCTGGCCAATATGTTCTTTATGGAGAATCTGAGATTTAAAGAAAATTTTTTTAATTATCCAGTCAATAAAGCTAAGAAGGAAAACTTGGATTTAATCACAGGTATATGAAATTATTTTCTGAGGAGAAAATGCCACTGTAATTCTTCTGATTACATCTTTTATTTTTACTCCTCATATATTTGTGCCAAAAATGAAGTATTTATATAAAGGGAAGAATGCCTCATATATTACAAGTGTTTTAGAATTGTAGATTTCTATGTGTCTTACACAAAAAAGTAAGATGGAAAAAAGATGTTCATTACTAAATTTTATAAAACATCAGCCCCCTGACTTGAAAGACTAAAATATTTGGGAGTGGAGGAAGAACTTACTTTATTAGAAAGAGAAGAATAAAGTGAAAAACTACTGTTTAACACCATTGTGTCTACAGAAACACGAAGGAATGGAATCCATTAAGGATTTTGTAGAAAAGATCAAGATGTCAGAACGAGCACTAATTTTTCTCATCTTGGGCTGATATTTTCTGTTTGCCCTGCCAAATTTACTCACTAAATTTTCCTCCTCATGATACTGGAAGCTGATTTATACAGACTGTAGCTCCCTGCCCCCACATTCTGGGCTTCTGTTTGGGTTCAACCATTGGGAAGTTCTAGTAGAAAATGAGAATATATGAAGATATTGCGATGGTTTTCTTCCTTCAGGGTTACTCCTGCATCCTCTAAAAGAGAGAGCAGTTCTTGTCAAAGGGTTCTTTTAGTACAGCTACCCACCTGGGTTTAGATGGTTGCTTTTCTTGCTTGCCATTAGAGATCAAGTTTTCAGAAGGCACCACCACTTTTGCTAGTTTCAAGGTTCTGCAATATCTCTTGATGGTTTCTTTATACCATGACCTCATTTTAGTACAACATCCATTTACTGAATGTTCCTCAGAAATATGACACTCCATATTTTTCCACCTGGAACATTGGCTAATAAAGTAATTGGCTTTTGAAGTAGCTTTATGAAACAAGATTTTCCACCTTTTTGAGTTGCAAAAGCAGTATCAAAATAAGATTGCATGATTGAGCTGCTCATTCATTTGAAAAAAAGAAGAAATAACCTCTTTGCTGTGGGTAATGAGCCAGTAGTAATTTCATGGTATGTGTTGGCATCATGGTAACACATATTATCCTCACTGATAACATGGAATGAGGAGTGTTGTACAGAGGGAGGACTAGTGGCTAGAGCCCTTGGTACTATAAGAACAATCATGATCATAAAGATTTTGGAGTCAGGAACTTTTTCTTACCAGCCTAGAAAACATAGTGAAAAGGACAAACTGAGAAAAAAGAATCAAAATCTTTATGGCCATTTTGAAGATGCTCTTGTGTTTTATAGTTGCAGAAAATATATGCTAAAAGCTGTTAAATTATAGCATCGCTTAAATATCATATTTTGAGAGATTTTTATGCTAAATTAAGGTTACTAAAGGGAAGGAAGATAAACCCTGAGACATCATGTGGTGCATTTGAACAGAGGCAGTCAATGCTAAAATTTTTGAACAGCCAATCTCCCTGAATCCACCCTGAGAGCATAGATATTCTCCTCCATGTCACACTCATTCAACACTCACACAAACACTGAAGAAATCAATATCTTTCTGCATAAAGGATGATCATGGTGGATCCTTGTGTTAATCACGTCTTTTCTTCTCTGTAGACTGAAGCTTTGACATCTGGGGTCTCCTGGAGGATCTGCCCTTCCAGGGTTATTAGCCCATTCCAGAGATAGTACACAAGTCAAATATAAACATGCTTCTCAACACAAAGGAATCCAGAGCCCCGTTTACCTCTTTCATCAGCTCTCACACCCTGGGCCACTATTCGCCTGCCTAATTGCCTCAAGGATCTGGTCACCAGACCACCAGAGACAGTCCCTGTACCCCAGAGCCTGCTGAAGTTATTAAGACTAGCTAATAAGACTGTTCACCCTGCTTTAGCCACTCTTTTACAGGAAAACCACAATAAAAACTCTTGTTCACAGCCCGCCATCTCCCTCTGTCCCATAACTGACTCTGGTGCTTCCTCTGGCACCCCTCTTTCCACAGCCTGCCTCTTTCTCTTGGGAACAATGAGTAATAGCTATATTTTTAATGTCAGTTACTTCCTGATTTTTTACTTTACTATATACCTCAAATTTTCTATTAGTACACTATATTTTAAAATAGTCCTTATGCCATTTTCTTAGAAGAGTTTGTTGGTTCATCTCAGGACAAACTTCCACCTTATTATTTTTGCCTTCAAGTCCATAAAAAGTTAAATATTCATAATCTAGGCTGGAAATTTTATAGCATACCTCAAAAGAGATGCTCTATACTCCACATATGTTATAAAATGTCACTACTTTCTGTTAGCAGGAGTTTGGAAAACACTTTTTGAGTGTACCTTACAGATATTAAACCAAAGAGGATAAAATATA
Source organism: Saccopteryx bilineata (assembly GCF_036850765.1). Taxonomy (NCBI): domain Eukaryota; kingdom Metazoa; phylum Chordata; class Mammalia; order Chiroptera; family Emballonuridae; genus Saccopteryx; species Saccopteryx bilineata. Next base: position 20,149,763 of record NC_089495.1, read on the forward strand.
AGTATTGATGAATATATTGATAGCAATACTTACTGGAATTTATGCTTTACTGTATTTAATTAAACACCTGGGAATGGTATCAGTAGGACACCTTAAAGCCTCAAAACTCTCCTGCATATACCCTGCCAAATCACAACCCCCCTTGGTTAATTGAAAGATAAATTCAATAATAGCATACTGTCATCAAGTATCAAATACCAAAACTTTTCTGGCTAAGATTCTGAAGACTCAGGTTGCCATGAATATTAGACTTACTTTATTATGTACAAAAAGCTCACCTACCTTTAAAAATCCCCTTCTTGGCCTGACCTGTGATGGTGCAGTGGATAAAGCGATGACCCGAAACACTGAGGTTGCTGGTTCAAAACCCTGCACTTGTCTGGTCAAGGCACATATGGGAGTTGATGCTTCCTGCTCCTCCCCCCCCCATTCTCTCTCTCTCTCTCTCTCTCTTTCTCTCTCTCTTTCTCTCTCTCACTCTCTAAAATGAGTAAATAAAAAGAAAAAAATTTAAAAAAGAAAGATGTCAACAGATCATAAAATACAAATAAATTTTTTAAAAATCCCCTTCTCTGCAATAGAACAAAAGAGACTTCATTTATAAAAAATGTCCAGAAAGCCATTGGTATAAGGAGAACCAGCATGTGGAGCTCCAAAGTGTTCTTTAATTAAGCCAGACCTAGTAAAGAGGGATTCTGCAATAAAATTGGGCTTCATCATTTCAACACAAATGATGGAGACACAGAAGTACCCAGTTCTGGTGGCAATGTTGATTTGTCATAGATCACGTGAGTTCATTTAGTATAATAATCCATTGAGATTGGTGATAATCTTATTTTTGAGAGACAGAGGTCTGTGGCAAAGGTTTGTCGATCATGAAGTTACTACAAATAAAGTAGTTTGACAACCTAGAACTGTTTAATGTTTGTAAGTGAAAAAATGTAGAGCTAGTGGGCAAAAACCTAACTTAAGTTTCAGGGGGATTTATGGAAGACACATCTGTGATTATTTCCCAGTGTACAGTCATAGATTGAAACTGCTTATACTCAATTACTGGCAAAATCCCTGGATAGTTCTATGACCTGAATAGTGGAGGCTATTAAGATAGAAAAGGTCAAGTGGAAGCCCCTAGATCTATCTACTGGTGCCAAGAAAGTAAATAACAAGCCAATCCAATATAGGAAAGATTTGTTAAGATTACATTGTACCACTGCAGATATTTTAAAGATGCAGAGGTAGCAGTTCCTACCGCATCCCCACTTAACTCCCTGTTAGCCAGTGCAAAAGAGAATCAGGTCATGAAGAAAAACTATAGATTATCATGAAATGAATCAGGCGATAATAGCAATCACAGTTAAATTGCTCAAGTTAGTGTCTTTACTAGAGTTAACACTCACAGTCTCTTCTGTTCTGGAGCTTTATAATTTTCCATTAATAAAATTAATCACCATTATCAGTGATATCAGTACACCCTTACTCTCCTTACTTAGGGCTCCGGTCATATGGTCATTGAAAGATCTCTTGCTCATACCGATATATCATTACTCTTATTCTATATTGATGACAATATTCTAATTGAATCTGATTATGATAAATTAATAAGCTTTCAAAATACTATATTAAGATACATCTGTATAACAAAATAGATTGTAAACCTTGTAAAACTTCAGGAATTTGTCACCTCTGGGAAGTTTCCTTGGGTTCAGTAGAGTAGAGACTATCTCAGGATATCCTCTTTCAAGAGAAAATAAGTTGCTGCACCTGGCACTGCCCACGGTGAAGAATATGGTTCAATGCTTGCTGGGACCCTTGAATTTTGAGACGACATGCATCATATTAATGTGTACTTCTCTGATCCATTACCAAATAACTCATAAATCTGCCACTTTTGAATGGTGCTCAGAATAAGAAAAGACTCTGCATCAGGAAAAGATGCCTTTCAATTTGGATTCAATCAGCAGACCCGATAGTGTTGGAAATGTTTATGGTAGACAGAGATGTTCTATGGAGCTCTTGGAAAACCCCAACAGGAGAATTAGCAGACTCCCAAGTTTGAAAAGGAAGTCATGGATCTTTCAATCACCAACTCTTCTCCATTTGAGAAACACCCCATGACCTAAAACTGGCCCTCAAAAGAATCAAAATACCTGACCATGGGATAACAAATAATCATGCATCTCTGCCTGAACATAATCAACAAGATATCTGCTGATCTACGGAGTCATAAAATTGGATGATTATAGTAGGGTGCCACTGTGTAATGGAAAAAGAATTTATGAGACTGGACTGAGCAGGTCTGGCATGCACAGAAAACTACAGAAGATTTAGGCTCAGATGCCCCTGTTTTTACTGCTTTACCACCTCTCTATCAAGCTACATCTCTGATTAATGAGACCAGTGAGTCAACATCTAAAGCAGGACACTCTTGAGAGTAAAAAGTGGCACTATGAGTAATTAAGAATGCACTGTGGGTGTAAGTCAGAAGGGTTCTGGGCAAACCAGGATCTATTACCACTGTATATATGAGCATTTTGACAGAGAAAGAAATAAAATTTTGAAAATGTATGGATTTAGTTTCTAGAATAAGGTGAACCACATGCAAGAAATAGTTAAAATTGGAGAGTTCCTACATTAAAATCCCATTTAGTAATATTCTTGGAAAGCCATAGTATAGAAACATTCCTTACTCGGCAGATTTCTTGGAATTAGGAGTACATCTCTTCATATAAAAGGAGGATACCCTGAGGTACATCTGTGATGATTCATGAGTAAAGGTTAATAAATTGGCTGGCTAACCTAGGACTTAGAAAAAACAAAATTGGAAGATCAATAATGAGAAATTTACCTGACCAGGCGGTAGCACAGTGGATAATGCGTCGAACTGGGATGCAGAGGACCCAGGTTTGAGACCCTGAGGTGGCCAGCTTGAGTGCAGGCTCATCTGGTTTGAGCAAAGCTCACCAGCTTGAACTCAAGTTCGAGCAAGGGGTTACTCAGTCTGCTATAGCCCCACGGTCAAGGCACATATGAGAAAACAATCAATAAACAACTAAGGTGTCTCTCAATGAAAAACTAATGATTGATGCCTCTCATCTTTTCCTGTCTGTCTGTCCCTATCTATCCCTCTCTCTGACTCTCTCTCTGTCTCTGAAAATAATAATAATAAGAGTGAGAAATTTAAGGGTGAAATATGGCCCTCTCAAAATAAACAAACAGTATAAAAATATTTTGATCCTTATAAATGCATACAGTAGGCTGCCACCATGAACGAAGCTCTCAGAAACGAGATAGAACATATAAACAGCACTGTGACTGTCAGCCATCCAGGTGCTCTCTCAGTGGGCCTGTTTACAAAGAACATATTGACGGTGGAAATGGGAGCTATGTATCGATTGAACAGGAAGTATTTTCTCTCCCAGGCTGATTTGGCTGCTGCTATTGTTCTCAATCTGCCAAAAGTAAAGGCCAATGTTTCATTATCAATTTTGTTTTATTTCTTGGGGGTACTAACTGGCCACCTGGTGACATGTTGATTAGCTTGGAAGCCTTATATAACAGAGATGTTGATTAGATAGATTTTGTTACAGTAAAAATCAATTACAAACTATCAGTGACTTAAAACAACAATATCAGCAGCAAAAACTACTTTTTGTTCATATTACATGTGTTCACTGTGGGTCTGCTCCATTTGGCTTCTATTCAAATATTCTAATTTGAGAACAACTGAGAAGGAGAAACTCCAGTTTGAGATATCTGGCAATTGTGACAAAGGTTAAAATCAGAAGAGACTGAAACAAATTAATCATCATATGATGAAGCCAGGAACCCAAGTGAGTCATGATTCACAAGTTTCCCCTTAGTAATGCCTTAACTAATAGTTCAGATCAATGGAAAAATACAAGAGGATAAACAAAGACTTAACTCTTGTAGAAATAAAGATTTGTATTACTCTACCAGAAAAAACAATGCTATTTAAATGGGGTGTAATTAAAGGTTAGGAGCACATAAATCATGGTAGAAGAAGGCACCTGTGATTACCAACTTTATGACTAGCTAATAAAGTAAAATCTATGAAATCATATTTAAGGTAGTTGTTCCTTTTCTTTCCTTTTTCTGGTGGTATCTAGAACTCCATGTAGTTTCTAGGACTCTTTGTGTCCTTTGTATTTGGGACACCCAGGTTTTTCACCTGTAGGAATGATGAGTAGGTGCCAAGGAGGAGAGGGATGAATTGTGCTCTATGTTTTTCATCTCCCTTTCCAACATACTCCCCATTCCTTTCAATCCTGTTCTGTGACAAGTTGGAACTATATAGAGTGCATTACCTACTGTGTTAATAGATTTATGAGAGTAAGCACAAAAGATTTAGATCTTTTTACTGAATTTTTTCACTCACAGTGAGCATTCACCACAAAAGAAGCTTTAAATAATTCAGCAGACAATGTGACCTGGCCAGGTGATGTCAGACAGCCTCTGTCATCAGCCATGGCCAATGCTGGCAAATTTCTCTTAACTGGACTAGACATGATGTAGGGACATGGTCAGAGGCTGCACAGAGGCTCAGCAGTATGAGCACTCTTACCAAAGCTACCGCAGCTATCGCTACTACCGAGTGCCCTGACTTCTAGCCAGTGAAACTACTTCTGGAACCTCAGTAAGACACCAGCCCAAGAAACAAGTTGGAGTAGGCGTTTTGTAGTTTTCTTACCTTCCTCTTGATCTTTTTCCTAAACAGGAGACTAATCATAGTCCTAGAAGGGCTGTTCCCAGAAGAGGTGAAATTATTGTATAAATGACAAAAGGGTTAGAATATAGTGGAAGCTATGATGCACCATTCAGATGATTTGCACAGTTTTAATTTTTTTCTGGCTCAGACATGATTACAGAGTGCTCTTGCTTCTGCCTTGCTTTTTCATGGTTAAAACAACTTTATCTAACGTTGGTGTTTTGTGACAATGTTTATGTCCAGCATGATACTACCACATCTTAGTTGTTAGAATCAGGCCAACTTCCTGCTGAGAGCAGTATGGGCTCTTTTTAACCTTTTCTTTTTCTAGTTCCTTTCTTTTGCCTAAAGTCAAAATCAGGAGGGAGGATGTTAATAAAAGACATCCACAACTTTATCATTGCTAGAATTTTGTTGATGAGGAGTTTCCCAAAAAAAGATACCTGTTCTTGGCCTGGACTTTGTCTCCCCTGCTCCTGATGTTGCAGAATAAATTGTCTAATCATATGACTCAATATTGCCTATGCAATGTTACATTTAAGGCTCTAGATAGGATACCTAAATTAACCGCAGCACAGGAAAATATCAGAAATAAAATGGTTGTATTACTTCTTGTAAAAATTCCCAAGGCAAGGAAACTAGATTATCAGAAAAAAAAAACAAAAACAAAAACAAAAGAGACCACACACACAAAAACAACAACAACAAAAAAAAAACAATAAAGAACATGCCTGAAAATCCAACTTGTTTCTAAAGGTATATTTTTCCTTGAACCTAGTTATAGACTATTTTATTTGACACATATTATTTATATAAGTTTAGCAAGAAGCACAATCTACCATTCCTTGACTAAACTGAGAGGCAAGTATGTGATTATTTGCGTTTATTCAAATAATTCAGGAAAATCCCCATTTCAAAATGCTTAGTCATATCTTCACAGTTCCTTTCCACACAACGTAACATATCCATAGGTTCCTGAGATTAAGACTTTAATATCATTGGAGAGCCCATTATTCAACCTGCCACAGTCTGTCCCCTACCCCAGTGGTCCCCAACCCCCGAGCCACGGACTGGTACCGGTCTGTGGACCATTTGGTACCAGTCTGCAAAGAAAGAATAAATAACTTACGTTATTTTCATTTTATTTATATTTAAGTCTGAACAATGTTTTATTTTTTAAAAATGACCAGATTCTCTCTGTAACATCCGTCTAAGACTCACTCTTGTCTCGGTCATGGTCCATGAAAATATTTTCTGACATTAAACCAGTCCATGGCCCAAAAAGGTTGGGAACCACTGCCCTACCCCCCAAACATTCACAGCTGTTTCACATACAGAATGAGTTCACCCAGTCTTAATGTCCCAAATAATCTGAACATGTTACAATGTCAAGTCAAGGTCAAAATCTCATGTATTATTAGCTGAAGAGCCCCAAATCTCAGTATCTAAACTATCTAAAGTAGGTAGCTCTCGGTATATTTTTATCCTAGGGAAACATTTTAATCCATCTCTAGACCTCTAAAGCTAGAAAATAAGTAATTTATTCCCCCAATAAGATCATAGGACAGGCATACAATAATATTTTTGAATATTCTCATTCAAAAAGGAAGAAGATGAAGAAATCAATGGAATCACAGTCTCAAGCAAGTTCAGAATGTAACAGAACTACCTCTATTAGGTTTCAAGGTTGGGGAGTAATCTTTAATCTTCTGTGGTCCATGGCTCTATACACTTGGCCCATGGCTCTACTTGCAGAGTCATTTTTCCATTTTCATAAGTGACACATGTTTGCAGCTGAGGAGCTTTATCTTTAAAACTATATAAGCAGCCCTGGCCAGTAGACTCAGCAGTAGAGTGTTGTCCCACCTTGTGAAAGGCCCAGGTTTGATTCCTAGTCAGGGCACACAGGAGAAGTGACCACCAGCTTCTCCACCCTCTACCCCTCTTTCTTCCTCTCCCATAGCTGTGTCTCCGATGATTCAAGCAAGTTGGCCTCAAGCACTGGGGATGGCTCCATGGCCTCACCTTAGGCTAGTTTGCTAAGCAATGGAGCAATGCCCCAGATGGTCAGAGCTTCACAAGACAGGGAGCTTACTGGGAGTATCTCTGTCAGAGTGCATGCAGAAGTCTGTTCCTCTTCCTCCTGCTTCTCACTTAATAATAATAATTTTTAAAAAACTACATATGCAATATATGAACATACATGCATTATAAACATGTCAATGATACAAAAGTGTATGGTTAAAGATCAAATATCCTTATTATATGAACCACCCCAATATCAGCTGCTTCCACAAAGGAAACACTAATGTTATGGGTTTGATTCTTATTTTTCTAGATAGTGTTATATCACTTTATATATATATATAAAATATAGAAATAGATAGATAAAATTGGTCCTAATATTTGTATTTCCTAATGTCTTCACTATGATCTCTAGAAAAATAAACTTCCATAGAACGTGCGAAGAAGAGAATCCAAGAATTGTCAATTTTGTAGGATATTTAAAAGAAAATGTCAATATTTATAAAATTTCCATATTTATACAAAATGTTTCAAAATAGTTCAAAGTATTCTAATTTCTGGCTCAGTCTTCTTTTTGAAATGATTTAACGTTAACTTTACTTTTGCCAATATCTCACCTGCTTACTCACGTTATATCACTCGGGGTAGTACATATCATGAATATATCACCTCCCAACAACATGCAATACAGCAGTATTCATGAAACGTTCCCTCCATTTCTTTAACAACAGAGGCCCAATTATTTAAAGAAGAAATGGCAGCTAACACAGGAGTGTGAAATCAGTGTAGGCATCCACAGAAGAGTTCTTCGTATTGCCTTTAGTCACGCTTAGTTTTTCCTCTCACTGCTCCGTTGTAAAATATTCTCCTCTTTTTCCCCTTTAACAGGTGTTGCTATGAGTCAATTTTCATGCTCTATTCTTTGTTGAATTTTTGAAAGGTGTTTAACCTTAATTGAGATTTTGAAAAAGGACTTCTCTGTGGGAACTAAATGTTGTTTTATATCTGCCACATCAGGATTCTTATGGTTATTTTCTATTTTGTGCAGTCTGTAGAGACTTTAAGCATCAAAAAGTGGAACAGCCACATATTCTAACAATGCTGGCTGTTTAAATTGCCATTTCCACTGCATTTACCTTCTTCCACAGTGTTGCCCATAACTTAGTACAAATTGCTATAAACATTGTGTGCTGTATTGAAAGAGTTCAATCACATGGAACAAAGCATCTCTGTATCCATGCATTTATTTGTTGTGTGAAAAATACTGTTCTTGAGGCAAAGGGTGATTTTACTGAACAATGCTATGTATCATATTTAGCGAGTAGAATTACAGGAGGATGTACTAGTAAATTAAAAATCATAGTTCTACCACAAATGTATGAAGGGGAAGAAGAATATCAATAAGAGAAGAATTAGCAGAACCATGAACGGTACTCTTGACCTCTAAAATAAGGTAAATCAATAACACTAAATATTAATCAAATAAAATTAAATTTCCTAATGTCTGCACTAATACACATAAATGAATTAAATAATACTTAGACCAAAGGCAAATCAGACATACTCCTGGAAGCTCCACACCACAGAAAATGGGAAATTTAGGAGAAGATTATTAAATGCAAAAGGACAAATGAAGCCTGACCTGTGGTGGCGCAGTGGATAAAGCGTCGACCTGGAATGCTGAGGTCGCCAGTTCGAAACCCTGGGCTTGCCTGGTCAAGGCACATATGGGAGTTGATGCTTCCAGCTCCTCCCCCCCTTCTCTCTCTCTCTCTCTCTCCCTCTCTTTCTCCTCTCTAAAATGAATAAATAAAAAAAAATAATAAAAAAAATAATGAAAAAAAAAAAAAGAAAAAAAAAAGGACAAATTAAAACTTTTTTGGGTAATGGAAATATTCTCTATATTAATTGGGGTGACAAATTTATAGATTATTACTTTTGTTGAAACTCTAAACTGCATACATAAAATATGTGCATTTTATCACTTTTAAGTTACCAATAAATAGAGAATAGGATGTAATGGAAAAATAAGGATGCAAATACATGTGGTCTTGTACCCAAGATAAGATAGCAGCATGTCCAAAAAAAAAAAATTTTAAATGAAAACATAATATCCATTTATGATAAATAGATAGATCAGCCAAGTTTCTCAAACACCACTGGTACCAATGTAAATTGCTAACACCACTTTGAAAAATTGGCAGTTGAACATGTGCATGTATAACCAAGTATTTCTATTTCTGGGTATATTTCCAAAATAAAAGTGTACATGACATTCAGCAAAAGCCATTTGCTAAAAGATTTACCACTATTAGTAAAAACTAGAAGTTAGAAAATAACCAAATTTCACCAACAATAGCATACACAAATAAATTATAATCTGTTCATAGAGTAAAACATTATAAAATGAGAGTGAATGATTTACAGCTATATCCAACTTAATGGATAAATTTACAAAGCATAATTTGAAGCAAAAGAAGTCATACAGATATACAAAGTATACTTTTTAATGTACAAAATATCATATATATAATGCACACACACACACACATATATATACATATATAATACACAAGAACAGATCAAGTTAATCTAGACCATAAAGAGGCAAATGGTGACTCAGAGTAGAGGGAGAGAAATAGTGATTATAAGTGTGTATTAGAGACAGAGATTCTGAAGCACTTAACCAGAAAGGGCCTTTCTTTGAAGAATTTGTAGTAAAGTCAAGGAGTAGTCAATGTATAAAAATTTATCAGGCTACATGCATACAATATATATACTTCAATTATAAAAAAATAATTTTGGGGCCCTGACCAGTTGGCTCAGTGGTAGAGCGTTGGCCTGGCATGCAGAAGTCCCGGGTTCGATTCCCGGCCAGGGCACACAGGAGAAGCACCCATCTGCTTCTCCACCCCTCCCCCTCTCCTTCCTCTCTGTCTCTCTCCTCCCCTCCCGCAGCGAGGCTCCATTGGAGCAAGGATGGCTCGGGCACTGGGGATGGCTCCTTGGCCTCTGCCCCAGGCGCTAGAGTGCCTCTGGTCGCAACAGAGCGACGCCCCCGAGGGGCAGAGCATTGCCCTCTGGTGGGCAGAGCGTAGCCCCCTGGTGGGCTTGCCGGGTGAATCCCAGTCGGGCGCATGCGGGAGTCTGTCTGACTGTTTCTCCCCGTTTCCAGCTTCAGAAAAATAAAATAAAATAAAAAAAAAAATAATTTTTGGATGTTACATATTGAATAACACAAAAAGATATTCAATGACCTAACATAAAAAAAGCAAACTGCTCGTTGATGGCTTTAACCAATGTTGATTGATTCAACCATCTGCCACAAAGTTTGAAGGCAACATGGTTTTATAAAAGGGATTGTGAAGCTAAACTTAGAAGCCAAAGCAACTGGGCTCTAACTCTAGTTCAAATATAACTTGTATCTAATTACTTAACATTTGTAGGCCTTAGTGTAAGGTATTTTTCCCCACGGAGAAAGAAGGAAGGGGGCCAGAGCCACGAAGTGTGGAATAATAAAAGGCTTTATTGAGTACAGAGTGCATCCCGCCCGACGAGGTTCCCTGGCCCTGAGGAAAGATAGAGGCCAAGGAAGTCGCAAGGATTAAACCATGTGAGGGATATATTTAAAGGGTCCCTAGGGTGGGCGAACTAATATGGCGTAGTGAAATATCACTGGCTAGCAGACAGTCGCTTTTCTCCAAAGGACTCCTGGGAAGTTACTTTTGGTGTGCTTGGCTGTGGGTGGTCCTAGCCAAAGTTCCCACGTGACCTTCCTCCATTATCCACCAACCTTACATTCTGACCTTTTGTGTTAAATAGAATAGGAGTGCCGTTTATTCATCTGGCTACATCCTGCTGATTAGGGGCATCATGCGGAGGGGGAGATCGGAAGGTGGTGGCTTTGAGGGGTATCAGGAGGAGCATCTGTTTGGCTGTGAGTTGAGAAACTTCATTGATGTAGTCCTGTAAGGATTTTAAAAAAAAGAGGAGTAATAGGGGGATTCGTAGGGTCCAGCCTTTTGGTGAGCTGGAAATGGATGGAGTCCAGTGGTTCTGACTGCCAATGGTCCTGTATGGAGGCAAGCTTTAGGCAAAACTGCATGTCAGGAGTGGTGTAAAAAGGAGAAAGGAAGGGTCCCACCCATTCCCATAACCGAGACCTGTGAGGGAACTAGAGGTCCAGAGTGTGATGGCAAAACGGAGAAGGTAGCCCCCGTGTCCACAAGAAATGAGATGGACTTACCCACTAGTTGCAGCATACCGTAGGTTCTCCGAGTCCAGGCCTTGTCCTAGGAGTTTGAGCGATGTGCCCACCTGGCTGGATTGGACTCCCATTTGGGTAACTTGTCCTCCACGTAGATGCACTGAAGAAAAGCCTTTGCCCAAAGGGGCAATTGCTCTGCCTGTGACCGGACTGCTTGCAGTCAGGACAGGGCTCAGTGGACAGCTGCAGGCAGGGGCCCTGCTGGGACCAGTGACCCTGCTTGCCACACTTAAAGCAAGCTGCTGGGATTTCTTTATGCGGCTTGAACTTGGGTCAGGCACTTCTTGTGCCTTGCCTCTGTTGCTCTGCCGGCCTCAGGGTTGTCACAAGAGCCTGGGTTTGGAGCATTACCTTCTGCTGCATGCGTGCCTGGGAACAGCCTTGGCCTGTTTCTATTAGTTGGGACAATTAAAAACTTTAAATGCCATGTTCACAGGTCCCGGATAGGGGTTTGGGGGTTTAGAATAAGAGGAGGGGGCTCGTGAGGAGCCTGGCACCCAGATCTGGCAGGAAACACTGGAGCCAAAGGTGGGATGGGGCCAGAACTTCCTGCAAGAAAATTGGGGTTGGAAGTCCTGAAAACTGGTGTAAGAGCCAATAGTAGGTGGAGAATGACCTGACAGAGGAGGAACGTAAGAACACAGTGGAGAAGGGAGGGACCCTTGGCCAGCAGGGGAGGAGAAAGAGAGAATGGTAGTGGTGAATAAGAAACAAGATTTTGCAAAGGAAGGGGAGGGGGCTCTCAGAGGGAAGAGCGAAAGAGGTCCACAGAGGGACCAGAGAGAAGTCCCGAGAGAGGGGTGCCCCTCAGGGGTCAGGCAGGAGGGAAAGAGAGTTGAGAGTCTGCAGAGAAGGAAAGATCAGGAGTGCAGGTTTTAGGTGAGGTTTCTCTGGCCAGAAAAAGGTCCTGTGTGGTGGAACAGGCTGCACAGAGATTAAGGACGGGAGCGCGAATAATTAGAAGCCATGAATGTAAGAGATCTCCAACCAGTTCCCAGCTGGTTCCCAGTATCCCAAAAAGGCGATAGTTATATTGGTGAGGGTGTTAAAACAGAAAATCCTTTCAGGAGGCTAATTCAGTGGGTTCTGTGGCCTGGCCACAGTGGAACAGTTTCTTTTTTTCTTTCTTTCTTTTTTTTTTTTTGTATTTTTCTGAAGTTGAAAATGGGGAGGCAGTCAGACAGACTCCCTCATGCACCCGACCAGAATCCATCCAGCACGCCCACCAGGGGGTGATGCTCTGCTCATCTGGGGCATCACTCTGTTGCGACCAGAACCATTCTAGCACCTGAGGCAGAGGCCACAGAGCCATCCTCAGCGCCTGGGCCAACCTTGCTCCAATGGAGCCTTGGCTGCAGAAGGGGAAGATAGAGACAGAGAGGAAGGAGAGGGGGGGGGCTGGAGAAGCAGATGGGTGCTTCTCCTGTGTGTCCTGGCCGGGAATCAAACCTGGGACTCCTGCACGGCAGGCCAATCCTCTACCACTGAGCCAACTGGCCAGGGACAGTTTCTTCTTCTTTAGGGAGGGAGATTCCTGTGCCCCCATGGCCGCCCTCAGTCCTCAGAGTGGTCAGAGTTGAGAACTGGCATTTCAAAACTCAAGCGCTGGCCACAAATGGATAAGGTAAAGTGGATGTGCTCAGGACGTCTCTATGGGCACACGCACTTGGAACGGAAAGTGGTCCCTGATGTAGCTACGGTTTCTGGACAGGGAGTCTCGGCAGACAGATCTCAAGGGTGGCTGGAGGCAGGGGACTTACCACACTGTGCACCAAAGTGGGTGGAAGGTCAGAGATCCTGGTTCTTTCTTGCTGGGGAAGGAAAGAGGAGCAGTCCTTGCAGACTTCAAACTCCTCCCGGGTTTTCAGCACCAAAATGTAAGGTATTTTTTCCCCGCCAAGAAGGAAGGAAGGGGGCTGGAGCCACGAAGTGTGGAATAGTAAAAAGCTTTATTGAATACAGCCTGCTTCTGCCCGATGAGGTTCCCTCTGGCCAAGGAAAGATGAAGGCCAAGGAAGTCACAAGGTTTACCATGTGAGGGATATTTAAAGGGTCCCTAGGGTGGACGAGCTAATATGATGTAGTGAAATCTCACTGGCTAGCAGATGGTCGCTTTTTTCCAAAGGACTCCTGGGAAATTTCTTTTGGCATGCTTGGCTGTGGGCGGTCCTAGCCAAAGTTCCCAGCTAGGGGACCCACGTGACCTTTCTCCATTATCCACCGACCTTACACTTAGTATTTTCACCTGCACAGAGTGGGGTAAAAGTGGGTTTACAGTTTTGAGTACTCAAAACAGAGTTTACTCTCTTTTTCTATACAAGCAACTATAAACCTACTTTTGCCCAACCCTGTAAGATAATTGTATTAGATGATCTATATGGTTATTTCTGACCCTAAAATTCTTTGAATCTGTGTGCAAGATAGAAATAATAGTTTAAAATATTTTAATTTTAATGCAATTAAAATATAGATTAGTGACATAGTGTTTAATGAGTTTATTTAATTATAAATAATCTCTTAGGTATTTACCAAAAGGGAATAATACTCATTAAACTTGTCATCCCTTTGGTCTTAGCAATAGTTAACATCTTGATTAAATTGTAAACGAAGTCTTTTGAAGGCAAAAGAAACCTCAAGAGTTGCATAATGCCAGCAGCATTTTGATGGGCCCTCATTTCTCTAAATTTTAATGTGATTTTAAAATATGAAGTTTAAAATATTTATGTAAGGCTTTTGTTTAAGAGAACAATTATCTCATCTTCATTTTTATGATTTCTAAATGCCACGTTAACTGCATTGGTATTGATTCAGATAATAAAATGGCAATCAGTATTCAATGAATTGGATAATATTTTTACGAACATGAGGGCCTACTGTCTATCTGCTTTTATAACTATGTTTTTATTTCAGCTCCCAAGACGACTTTCTTTCCCAAACCATTAACTTTCTCAGTGTATAGAAGCTTTTAGATTATTTAGCTTATCATAATAAAACAGTCCACTCAGTATAATGTCTAGAAAAGGTAGACCACATCTGAATAACTTTTATTTATTCCTCTTTTTTATAGTAATAAAATGTATATTGGTTTTACAGATGCATTAATGAACATTTTAGAAAAAATGTTTAGGCATCATAACTTTTAATTTTTGCTCTCATTCTTGAGCCAATAGATTTGTATACTAGGATTGTCCTCACTCCAAAACAAAACAAAAACTGGAGGTCTCCAAATTAAAAATTATAAATGTTAGGAAAATAATAAACTTCATGAAACAAGAGCTATTAACATTTATAGCATCCATCTATTATAAATTTTCACTTTTGAACACTATCCAACTTTCGAAGTAAACAGAGGATCTCTGTTTGCATTGAACCACTTTTTTTTTTTTTTTGTATTTTTCTGAAGTTGGAAATGGGAAGGCAGTCAGACAGACTCCCGCACGTGCCCCACCGAGATCCACCCAGCACGCCCATCAGGGGGCGATGCTCTGCCCCTCTGGGGTGTCGCTCTGTTGCAACCAGAGCCATTCTAGCACCTGAGGCAGAGGCCACAGAGCCATCCTCAGTGCCCGGGCCAACCTTGCTCCAATGGAGCCTTGGCTGTGGGAGGGGAAGAAAGAAACAGAGAGGAAGGAGAGAGGGAGGGGTGGAGAAGCAGATGGGCACTTCTCCTGTGTGCCCTGGCTGGGAATCAATCCCGGGACTCCTGCATGCCAGGCCGACGCTCTACCACTGAGCCAACCGGCCAGGGCCTGAACCACTTTTATAGCTACTATGAGCCTGACTTGGTGGATTAGAAGAGACAACTCTTGTGAGACTCATCCTTAACCTTTCTTGTCATTTTCTAAAGCAGATCTGAAGAGTCCAGAGTCATGGGAGGCTGTAACAGCAGAGCCAAGAGTCATCTTTCTACCAACACATTAGCTTGAAAAAATTTATAGTTAGAAAATCCAATGTGCACAAAACTGAACTCATCACCCCCTCAAGTCTGTTCTTCTGGGGTTCATAAAGGACTCAGTTTCCCTGAGTTCATGTTTCTATGAGAAAAGATCAAATTAGTATTAACACTTTTGCTTCTCTCTTTGCTTCTTATGAAATTGGTGCATTTTTTTTTCTGGAAGAAGCAATATGCTTGCTTCAGCCACTTCAGGGTTTCTATTTTATTCAGTCTAGAAAAGATGCTCTCAGATCTGCAATACATCTCTAAGGAAGGTGTACCAGTAACAACTCTCCTATGACTGCGTGGATAAATCTGTTTAATTCCACAATAAAGATTAGGCCCTGGTCATTTGTCTCAGTGATAGAGCATCGATGAGGTGTGGATGTCCCAGGTTCAATTCCCAGTCAGGGCACACAGGAGAAGCAACTATCTGTTTCTTCACCCCTCCCTCTTTTCTCTCTTTTTCTCTCCCCTTCTCTCTCTTCTCCTCCTGCAGCCATGACTCAATTGGTTCCAGCAAGTTGGCTCCAGGCAATGAGAATGGCTCCAGTGGCCTCTGCCTCACATGGTAAAAATAGCTCAGTTGCCAAACAACAGAGCAACAGCCCAGTTGGGCACTGCTTTGCCCCATAGGGGGATCCTGGTGGGGCACATGCAGGAGTCTATCTTTCTGCCTCCCTTCCCCTCACTTACTTAAGAAAAATGAAAAGAAAAAAAGAAATAAAGATTAGAAGCTTATTGTGCCCACATATGAATTTGACATGCTTTAATTCTTGAATTCTTCAATTCTGCTTTATCTATAATATAATTACTGTTTTGAATCCCACTCACTCCTATACCTATCTTTCTATGTGGGGGAGAGAGGACAAGGTTAGGCAAACAGCACTTCCTCAAACCTGTGTGTGTGTGTATATATACTTTTACTTTATAGAGGTATAATTCAAATACCATTATATTTACCTTTTAAAGTGTACAACTCAGTGGGTTTTAGTATATTCACAATGTTGTTCAACCATCACCTAGCATTCTAGGATATTTTTATTGTTCAATAAAAGAAATATTCTAGCTACTAATAGCAAAAACAAACAAAAAATGGTCAGTCCCCCGTTGCCTTCTCTTCTACTCCCAAAATCCCTGGCAACTACTAATCTACTATCTAACTTGATGGGTTTGCTTATTCTGGACATTTAATAAAAATCATGAAAATGAAATCATATGCTATCTACCCTTTGTGTCTGACTTTTTTCATTTAGATTAATGTTTTCAAGGTTTATCCATGTTGTAGCATGTATCAATACTTCATAACTTGTAAATGAATAACATTCCACTTTGTTTACCCACTCATCAGTTGATAGATACTTGGTTTGTTTCCATTTTTTATTTTTATGAATAATGCTGTTATGACTATTTATGTACAAGTATTTTTATGGACATATATTTTCAATGATTTTGGGTATATATCTAAAAGTGGAATTGTTAGATCATATAATACTCTTCAATTAATACCAAACTATTTCCTAAGTGGCTGCACTATTTTACAATCCCACCATTAATATTTGAGGGTATTAATTTTTCTATATCCTCATCAATACTTGTTATCGACTGTTTTTATTATAGCCATCTTAGTAGATATGAAGTGATATTTCATCATGGTTTTGGTTTGTATTTCTGTAATGACTGATGATATTGAGCATTTTTTTATGATTATTATTTTTTATCTTTGTAGAAATAGCATTTCAAATGCTTTGATCATTTTTAAATTGGGTAACTTGTTTTTTATTGTTGAGTTGTAGTAATTTTATCTATTTTAGATACTATATGTCATCAAATATAGAATTTAATATTTTCTCCCATTCTATGTGTTGCCTTTTCATTTTCTTGATAGTATCCTTTGAATCACAAAAGATTTTATTTATGATAAAGTACAATTTATCTTTTTGTTTTGTTTTGTTGATTGTGCTTCTAATGCTATACCTAAAAATTCTTGTTTAATCTATGGTTATGAGAATAGACACTTCAGTTCTCTTCTCTCAATCATATTTTGATCTTTTACATTTAAGCTATTAGTCCATTTGGGGTTAATTTTGTATATGGTGTATAGAAGAAACCTGTGCTCATATTTTAATCATTCTCAACTTGAGAGGGAAAGAAAGAACTATTATTCACTGCCTTCTATAATACAACAAATGCAATAAAAATGCTGGTGACTCCAACTATTTTAGCTCAGTAGATTCAGTCTTGAATTCTCTTCTGAGCTACAGTTGTTTCCACACCACTTCTTACTGACATCTGTAATTGGTGATTGGATGTTTTATATACTTTTCAGTAAATTATACAACAAAATTCCAGAAATACCTTCAAACATAACGTGAGTTACCTTCTCACACCTGGAGAAGAGTTATAACCTCTGCACTATCTCTACTTCTAATATTTCTTCTAATAGTCCAGAAAGGTGTCCTTCCTTCTTATATGCCCCAGAAAGAAGAAAGATTGACAATTTTTAAACACTCAAGTCACTCTGTTTCTTGAAACATTACAGTGGCTTCCTTGGAGAGTGATTTTGTTTCTAAGAGAAATGAGACAATGTTTGGAGATTTACTTGGTTGTCATAATGGGAGGGAGGTACTATTGGCATCTTATATGTATAGACCAAGTATGCTGCTAAACATCCAACAGCACATAAAACAGCCCTACCACAAGGAATGATATGGCTTCAAAGTTAAGTAAAACCAAGGTTGAGACACCGCATATTATATTTAGAATAAAATTCAAAATTCTAACTTACCTACAGGGCTCCACATAACCCTTGCCTACCCCTCAGACCTCATCTACCATTCACCACCTCTCTTAGTATACTCTAGTTCTACATTGAGTTTCTTTAACACACAAAATTATGTTCTGAGTCAAAGCCTTTAAACTTTCTCTTAGCTTTGCCTAGAATACTCTCCCCCAAGATTTTTTGCCTGGTCAACTCTTTCTTATTGCCCAGCCTGTTCAATAATTACCTCCTAAGAGAGTCAAGCCCTCACAAACACAGGGAAAGGTAGCGTTTTAAAATATGGGATTCTGAAAGAACCACGGGGAAAAAAAGAAAATGAAAGGAGTATACACCATTGTTATGAATTTCAGATGCCTAGTAGCTAAAATATGTAGTGCATACAATCTCGCTGAAGGTTGAGCATCCCGGAACAGGCAATGCCATGTATAAAAGTTAGGTCATGGTTGGGAGTTGGTAGGTGGGCCTGATAAAACGTCAGTAGGAGAGAAGCTTGAGATTTTTATTAAGATTCAAACTTTCTTGGAGCCATGGTGAAGGAGGTGAATATGGTGTTCATAGGGTGTGGAAAATATAAAAAATGAGTCATCAAGAGGTATATTGATGGAAAGCACACAATAGGAAAATGTTTGATAAACGCAAAGTGACACACAGTATGGAGAGAAGTACTTTAAAGATTCAGATCTCAAAGGCAGCAACTTCCACTAAAGATTAGATACAAACTGTAGCTATTCCAGTGAGAACAAAAACAGAATTTGATGGAAATCTATGCAGCTAAAGAGACTTTAAAAACACACACACACATCAATGTGCAGGAGAGATAGAAGAGTCCCCACATAAAATATTTAATTCCCCAATGATGATGGCAGGAGATCAGGAAAGATGCTTTAGGTTTTGAGCTGAAGATAATAAAGGTGTTAAGCAGAACCAAAAGTTCTTGCAACAAATCCTTGCCAATTAATAGTGCTGCCAAAAACATTCACTCTGCTGAGAATGAGTCTAAGGCTGGGTGGGGTTCAACAAGAAAGAGAGATTTATGAGAGTACAGGAAGGAGAAAGTAGTGGCACCTCTTCTGGGGACTCTGCTGGTTATGATAAGGGATGTCTTAGCAGTCGAAAGATTACAAAAAGCTTAGTTAAAGGGTATGAATATCACAGTCTATGATCAGGGGACAGGACCTTCCGAATAAACAGACAATAAATGTTATATAAAAAGCATATAATGGAAAGATAAGAGAATATTGATTTTCTTTCCCAAAACCTATGCGATGGTGATGAGAGAAGGAGCAGGAGACCCTGTCTGAGTGAATTAATCAAAGTAGGGTGGGGTGAGAGGAAGACTTGGATTCAGTTAGGCAAGGGAGGTAAAATTTTTCAAAAAAATATGTTAACTAAAATAAACCCTTCTGGAACAATGGTAACTCAGAGATTTTTATGAGAATTGGTCTTTAGATGAAAAGCTAGGCTTCTTCTATGTCTCAATGTCACATGGCTGTGTGTTAGGGTGATGCGGGGAGGTTATTAACTTCTCCACATTTTCCCCAAAGGTGAAAAAAGAGGATTGCTTTCTTGTTTACATAATTAGAATAAAACATCTCTCCCTGATATCCTACTCTCTGAGTGAGAGTTAGTTTTACCACAATGTATCATTAAACCTCCATTACTTTTCTTAAGCTGTTTTCAAGTTGTTTTGTGTTGATTTCCATTACATAAATACCATCAAAGGAAAAAAAATGTAGGATTTGATTATCAGTTAAAATGTCAGTTGAACTGAAATCAGTGGGTGGAAAAACTCAAGAGCCACTTAGGACTTTAAACTGAGCGGGCAAACCCTGTTAAATATATAAATGTTGCTTTTAAACATCACATTAGGTTTGCTATCCCAGCTAAAGGAAATATTATGGATGGTCCTTCCAGTACTGAAATTACAGTTGTTCATAATTTTGACATGTTTTTCTAAAACACATGACCCACTTTAAAGGGAATGTGGACTGGATGCACTTGCATCACCTAATGTCAACAAAAAATAAGGTCATAAAGGACCTCTTTTTTTTTATTCACAGATATGTGGCTAATTTCATATCATATAAAAGATTAACATTTTACCAGTACCTAGAGGACAATAACAGCAATATCTTTGGTGAAATTCACTTGTGTTATGAGTGGCATTATTTTTCCAGACACAAAGATATCATATAATGAGGTCACTCTTGATAGTACAGACTTTCCTGTTTGCAAAGCCTTTTCTAAAGCTGAAATCAGATTCACACGCATTTTTATATCATACAATTACTCCTGAGCCCTTGGGAGCACTGTCAGGAAGAACTTCCTCCCATCCTCACACTTTAGGGATTCTTAAGGAAGCCTAATGCTCATGAAAGAAATGTAGTTGGACATACTAGAAGTCATATTTCTAATTCCACAAATGTAAAATAGTCAGATCTATTATTATTAGCAGCTTTCTCTTTTCTGCATACTACCCAAATACATAGTATTATTAAGATATAAGTCAGTAATTTCCCAAGAAATAAAGTATTAAAATAACATGTAGAAATAAACTATTCTAGAAAAGAACACCATTGTAATATAAAATAGAATAGTATTGATGTAGCTAAATTTGTACATGACAATGTTTATTTATCATTGTATCATTTAGCATCTCCCCAGAATGGATAATGAGATAGTGCAATATGTCTGAATGGAGTATTGTACACACACACACACACACACACACACACACATACATTTTCTCTAGAAATTTATAGGTAAAAAAAACTACAGAAGGCAAATTTGAATTCAAAGTATACTGAATTTAATACGCAGATAAAATAAAAATGCAACTTATAATAACATTACTTTTTTTTCTTCTTTTCCAAGTGAGAGGAGGAATGATAGACTCCCACATGTGCCTCAACTGAGATGCTTCTGGAAACCCCATCTAAAGCTAATGCTCTGCTCATCTGGGCTGTGCTCACAATCAAGCTATTTTTAGTGCCTGAGGCAGGGATCTTTGGAGTTATCCTCAGTGCCTGGGGCCAATGTGCTCAAACCAATCAAGCCATGGCTGTGGGAGGAGAAGAAAGGAGGAGGGGGAGGAGGGATGGGTGGAGAAGCAGATGGTCACTTCTCCTGTGTGCCCTGACTAGAAATCATACCCAGGACATCCACACAGTGAGCTGACGCTCTACCACTAAGCCAAGTGGGTGGGACTTAATACTCTTAAAGAATCATGTGAAATTGTATAACACTTTATTAAAATAAAAAAAGTAACAACTTAGAATATTTCATCCAGGTCTCAATTCACATATATTATGCTTCAGTTAAAAATCAAACATTAGGGAAGAACTGTGGGTTTACTCAAAATACTCAGACTAAAGGATGCAATCAACACTTCCTTATATGCAAACATATAAATTTATATTTTAGTTGTGTGGTTAAAGATAAGTATCAGTATGAAAGACAGTTACTAGATTCCTGAATTGCATTTTAGTTTAAAGATGCATTTCCAAAGATAATTAAGTTCTATTTTCTGCCTTGTTGTGATCCTATGTAGTGCAGCCTGCTAATGATATGATAACAAATATCACCAACATTTCAATGGCTTCCAATAACATGCATGCACTTGTCACTCACACTACAAGGCTGCGCAAGTCAGTTCTGTCTTTGCCCCCTGTCGCTGCCTCTCTGGGTCTCAGAGCCACCTCTACCTGAGACAATGCAGGTCTTATGAAAGACAGAAAAGGGGCTTGTTTAGGAAACTGCTGAAAAAAATGAAACATCAATATGGTGGTAAAATAACCCTCCCATGAAAAAGGAAGCAAGGAGCAAAGTAAAATCTACTTGTTTGCTCAGGACATCCCAGTATATTCGTATATATATTTTCCTATGACACCCTAATCTAAGTGAGGAGGCAGGGAAACTAAAACGGACAAATTTTAATAGCCTTTTTAATCTTAACATCTCTGGCCCATCTCCTATGGTTTTAAGTTGTCTTGTTATTTACTGCCTCAGTTTTTAATTACATTCCTCATCTCTATATTTTATGCCTTTTCCTGATGAAAAGGTTGTTTTCTGCTTGTGTGTAAGGTACAGTGATTTGACTAATTTTTTTAAAGGAAACTTGAGTTGTTTAAATTAGCTTCCATATTCTAGGGAGCTCAATAATTATAATTATCCTGGACAACAAAAGGAAATAAGACCGAGTTTACAGATCTTTCTCTGTCTTGACCACTGTTCTCACCCTATAAATAAATCTACCCAAAAGTCCTCAGGAAGAAAGACCTGATAGTCTGTTTTTGGCACACACGATGTGTTTATATACTACAAACTTAGCATTTTTTTTTAGAATCTAGTTATGGAATTATTATGTAATAATTTTCTGATGTAAATATCTCATATTCAAATATGAATATCTTTGTTTTAATGTTATCTATGTATTATAAGTCTACACAAACAAGCCATGTAGCTAACCTATTTTGTTAATCCCAATGAACAAACTCGCACAAGAAGATTAATAGATCTAGATCAAATTGGTTGGAAGCATTCATTTAAAAAGAAAGTATTGATTTAAAAAAAAAAACTGGAAAAATATCTTTCAAGTGTATGATAATGACAGCTATTTTACAATAGAACAAATTAAGGAATATAAAAAAACTAAAATAGTGTAAGACCTAATGGCTTTTTATTGTACACAACTGACCTGTTTAATTTAGACTCTTTTTAAATGAGAATACGTGAAGTAGCTTAAGCTAAGAATACTGACTTTACCAATTACATGTGGAATACTGTGTCTTTTCATCTGTCCAACAGCATGTGTCTCTAGTAACCACTGGTGACAGGTAAGGAGTGTTACAGCAGAGGAATCACCCTTACTCCTCCTGTTAGCTATTCTCTTCTCAGGGATAAAAAAGGCCCATTTTTTTTCTGTCCCTTAGTGTACATTGCTTACAGCATATAGCAACTATTATTTATCAAAATCACCTGCCACTGATTTTAAGAGGGAGAATGAGCTTCCGGACTCAGGGCGGGGAATTGGGATGGAATGGATAAGACACTGATGAACCTTTCATTATAAGTGTCACTATAATTTTCTCCAAAATTACCCATAAATATTAGGCACATATCTCAATGAGGAAGTAATCTTGTGGTATCTTCAATTTCATTACCGTTTTCCCCCCTGGTTGCATAACTGTAATTTGTTTGTCTCCAAACTGGTTCCACACACAGACGGTGAGGACAGACTCATCCAAAAAAAAAGCAGACCATCCAGGTTGATAGGTGGCAGGTTTGATAAAGGGAAGTTAACCTCTGATGTTTGTCTCGGGCAGCCTCAGGATGAGTAGACCTCTGCACTACCCATCAGAATCATAACAGGTTATATCAAGGCCTTGACTCTGTTTAGTCACATATACCATCTAGATCAGGGGTCTCAAACTCGCGGCCCGCAGGCTGCATGCGGCCCGCCGAACAATTTTGTGCGGCCCGCAGACTAATCCACAAAGTTCAAAATATTTTGGATAAAATTAAGTAAGCCTAGGGGCCTACTTGTATTTTTCATTTCTCTAGCATCCTAGCTAGATATTAGCTTAGTTAACAGCAGTTGTGATGCGAACTACAGTTTCTGGTCGTTTTGTGACACTGAGTAAACTGCATGTACGATTGTGCTTGTTGTACTGATTTTTTTTTGTTTTCAACTGCAGTGAGAAAAGTGTTGCGTAACAGTTGCCTTTTGTAGACCTAGTGCGGCCCGCCGAATGGCTGTGATCTTGCTCTGCGACCCACATTCTGAGTTGAGTTTGAGACCCCTGATCTAGATGGTCTGAACCACACACTGCTTTCTCAAGTCTGCACCCTTGAAAATGGCATTGGCTGTGGAAATGGGGGCACAATGGATGTTCCAAGGACCGGATGATGTTTATATTTAGCTCAGGGGTCAACCATTGGTCGCATTCTCTTAATGACCTCCTCCAACATAATATTGTCGAGTTGAAAGAGCATCTCTTTCCAGCACACACTGAGTTAAAATGTAAAGTTTTCCATTAGCTTGATACTATGGTCATGGGGAATTCTTTAACTCAAAATCTGGTCTCCATTCAACAATTTCATTTAAAGTATATCTGTGATCCTATGGGGCACAGGCCCACTTCTGTATGCTGGGAAAACAAAATAAAAGCCAGCAATACCCTTGGTCTTCACCTTCTGATTCGGAGTAGTGGTGAAGTGTGGAAATGGGGTCAAGGATGACAGGAAGAAGAATTCTGCTACAGCAGCGATTTTCAATCATTTTCATCCATGGCACATATAAACCAACCACTAAAATTCCACAGCACACCAAAAAATATATCTTTTGCTGATCTGATAAAAATAATAGTACAAATTTGATTCATTCACACCACACAGTTACTGTTGTGTTGGCTGTTGTCACTCTTTTATTTGATAATCTAAGAGAAAGAAGGTTACGCCCCTGACTAAATAGTCAAGTATTGTATCTTTTAAAAGTTCTTGCATCACTCCAATTGTGTTACAGTTTGATTTGAGTTTCTGAGAAACCACTCTGCTAGAGAAAAAAGAAGAGGGGGCGTGCACTGGGGAATATTTTACTGAAGAGAAAAATACTGAGATAGTTTTGGCAGATTTATTTCTATCCGAGAATTATTTTCATCACTTATTGTTTTGAGTTCAAAAGCATTCTCTTAGGATTTTCATTGCAAATTCCACCAAGACTAATTTACTCATTAGTCTCATAAAACGCTGCATTCATTTGTGCCTTGTCTCATTATTTTATAGTCATGCTCCACACGCAGTCCTATCTCCACTGATTACTTCTCCAGAAATCAGTACATATCCCTGGTTCCTTCATTAAACATCCCCAGAGCATCTCCATATTTAACTTTTCTTACATATTACAATGGAATCAAGATCATCTTTTATTTCTATAAAACTACCAGAGATATGTTACTTATCAACATGTTTTCCATTTACCCCTCATGATAACAAAATGTCTCTTATGTCATTTTATTTCTATAGGATAATGCCTCTAAAAATAAAATAATAATTTTATATCACTGTGCATGTCAACTGAGTACAAAACACCCACTCAGCAAAGTCACCACAGAACTTTCCCCAAAACTCTGAGACATAAAGAGACTCAGTTATATACAGCATCTGCCTACCACAGCAGGGGGTGGCCTAGTTAATTTGAGAGTATGATTAAAACATGTGGGTGTAAACAAAATTAATTAATAACTTGAACATATATAAGTTGATGAAAAATACATGTGTAAAATTACAAAATACAATGGCTATCATGTAAGACTTTTTTAAGTCTTACTCATAAATTTTTCATGCAATATCAAAACCAAGATGATTAAGATAAATTAGTTATAGTTCCTGGACAAGTAGCTCACTTGGTTCAAGGGTCCCGACATGTCAAGGTTGTAAGTTCGATCTCCAATCAGGGCCCATACAAGAATCAAACAATAACAGCATGAATAAGTGGAACAACAAATTAATGTTTCTCTCTCTCTCTCTCTGTCTCTCTCTCTCTCTCTCCCTTCCTCTCTCTCTAAAAATCAATCAATAAAAATTTTTAAAGAAATGGCCCTGGCTGGTTGGCTCAGCGGTAGAGCGTCGGCCTGGAGTGCAGGGGACCCAGGTTCGATTCCCGGCCAGGGCACATAGGAGAAGCGCCCATCTGCTTCTCCACGCCCCCCTCCTTCCTCTCTGTCTCTCTCTTCCCCTCCCGCAGCCAAGGCTCCATTGGAGCAAAGATGGCCCAGGCGCTGGGGTTGGCCCCTTGGCCTCTGCCCCAGGCGCTAGAGTGGCTCTGGTCGCGGCAGAGCGGTGCCCCGGAGGGGCAGAGCATCGCCCCCTGGTGGGCAGAGCGTCGCCCCTGGTGGGCGTGCCGGGTGGATCCCGGTCCAGCGCATGCGGGAGTCTGTCTGACTGTCTCTCCGCGTTTCCAGCTTCAGAAAAATAAAAAAAAAAAATTTTAAAGAAATAAGTGACTTATATACATTTTAAGTAAGCCACTTGCATCTGCTATTTTATTTACAGTTGTTCAGGAATGATAAATATTAACTATTCTATTTCTGATGATGATGATAACAAATGCTAGTAGGGTGCTTACTCTTTTCCAGGCCTTGTTCTAATTGCTTTATACACATGGTCATTGCATTTAATCCTCTCAACAACCTTTCTATTTCCATTGCACAGATGAGGAAAGTGAGGCATAATGAGGTTGACTAACTTAGCCAAGGCCACACAGCCTGCCGTAAGTCTGGGATAGGAATACCCATGCTTGGGCTCTACAGCCTGCACACCAACCACTACATCACGTTGCTTCTCTTCTTACGTAGAGCCGCCTCACTGTAGAAATGTGTGCCGCTGTACTAAATTTCATTTCAGATGTCAACTAGATAAGTCAATCTGAGAAGCCTATGTCTGCCCATCGCATTGTGAGTTACAGACACTTCGCTTGGTTGCGCATTTGTTGAGAGGTTGGTGATGAACCCTAAAAAAGGGGTGATGATAATTCACACAGGCACCTGAGTAAATTTAACAGAAAATGTCCATAGAAAGAAGGAAGAACAAGTGTTACTCAAGCAAATGTAATTTGCCTCGCCTAAATATACTTTCATATAATGCAACAAAGGTAAAATATAAATATTACTGCTTAGTGGACACTAGCTATAGTTTGACACTTCTTAGTAATGAGGATAAATTTATCACATTTGGGCAAAAAGAAAAAAAAAACTGCCAGTATAGTTGTTAGGCATTTGCAGACAGTGTCTAAAGTACTCTGGGAAAGTGATAAGTAAAAGTATATTTAAATCAATAGAAGAAAACATAGAGGCATGGTTGTGGGCCTCAGAATAACAAAAGAACTACACATAATTGAATTCTGGCTATTGTTTTTTGTTTCAAATACGGTTACTGAAGCAGAAACTAGTATAAATATACCACAGAGTTCATTATAACAAGCAGTGGAAGAATGTTATTGGACCAACAAATCAATAGAAGAGGTGATTTCATTCTGCCTCAGCTGTCAAGAGAACAATCATTGGTTCCTTTTTTCCTTTAATAAAGAGTGAGGTTTTTGTCATTAACACAAGAAAAAAAGTTCCATCTCTGCTTTTATTTTCTTCAAGTTTAATGTGTTGCTACATTTGCTTGCATCCCTTATTGGTCGTCAGAATTCTTAAAATGAAATGTTCATCCATTGAATCTGAGGTGCCAAAAGCATATATATACTTTTTTTTTCTTAGAATACTTGTCTGCTTTTTCTAGAATTTCTCCCTCTCCCTTTCCTTCTTCTTTTCCTTTCTCTTTCCACTACACTCTTCCTTTTCATTCTTTCCTCTCTTTTTCTCTATGTTTTTATAAAACACTGGCTCTCAGAGGACATTGATCTATTTATTGTCCTGCAGTTTTTCTTCTTTATTAAAATAGTAATAGACTAAAAGTCATGCTCTCCCCACACACATACTGTCTCCCAAAAGACCGGTTTCCATCCTGGGACCACCCACCTTTACTAGTTCTTTGTGTAGACTTTCTGAGTTTTAAAGTTTTATCCTTTTAAACTTTTGAAAACTTATCTTCCCATTTGTTTTTCTCAAAAATAATAATGGCCCTTGCTGTTTTCATTTCAGAATGTACTTTAGATTAGATTGCTTGTTTTTCTGGTGTTGAATTTTATACATGGTGGTGAACACACGTTATATTGTACAGATGTTGTGTTGTAGAATTATCTATCTGAACCTGTATAATTTTGTTAACCAGTGTCACCCCAATAAATTTTTTAAAGATTTTATTTATTAATTTTAGAGAGGAGAGAGAGAGAGAGAGAGAGAGAGAGAGGGAGAGGGAAGAAGCAGGAAGCATCAACTTTTATGTGTGCTTTGACCAGGCAAGCCCGGGGTTTCAAATCGGTGACCTCTGTTCCAGGTCGACGCTTTATCCACTGCACCACCACAGGTCAGGCCCAATAAATTCAATAAAAAAGATTTTTAAGAAAACAGAGCAGTTCAATGACATCCTCCCTAGTGGGCCATTCATGAAGAGACAAAATCAACTGTTAGCCTGACCTGATGTTCCTGCTCTTCTCCTCTTCTCACTCTCTCTCTCTCTATCTCACTCTTTCTCTCTCCTTCTTCTCTCCTCTCTAAAATGAATAAGTAAAATCTTAAAAAAAAAACCAAAAATCTTTTCAAAAGAGCCCAGAGAATGCTGATTTGGGGGGAAAAGCATAAAAAATTTTGTCGTTATCTTAGCAGTAAGAAAAACATTAAATTGTTCATTGAGAGAAAGTTAAAAAATAAAGATGTACTTTAGAGATTTGTCTTTGTCAACTCATATGACATTCTCACTCATTAATCTCTTTTTCACTGGCATAATTTTAAAAAGTATACGTGAAAATTTTTTAAATTACTTAAATTAGGTAATACACAAATATCATATAAATATTTACTTATAAGCAAGATAATTAAACTCCTATGAATTTTCTGTCCTACATAATAATATAATAATGCAAATATCATTCCATCTACTAATGGACCCTTTCCTTTTCCTCTTTCTCATTTCTCTCCAGAGAGAAGAGCTATTCTCTTAACTTTTGTGTTATCATCATTTTGCTTTTCAAATTTTGATATCATTTCATTTTAATCAGAAACAATACTTTTTTCATGTTTTTAATGCTTTATAAAATAGTATTATAGTGTAAGTGTATGAGAATGTTCATCTTAAAAAAATAATGCCAACTCTTTTTTAAAAGTAATTGTATAAGTTTATACTTCAACCAATAATATAAAAGTGCTTCCATTGATTCTTGTCCATACCACCCTTTGGTATGGCTAAAATTCTAATATTTGTACTCATTTCAATTGGGTATATATGTAAGGAGCAAATATACTTAGCAAAGGTGATTATCTGTTTAACAGAAATCACTGAATGATTTCCAAAGCAATTCTATATCTTCCTTTACTTGAGAAAAGTAATTATTTAATATATTTTCATCTGTTTCTCTTCCTCTGATTTTTTTTTTTTGCTTTATATATCTATATATAAATGTTCTGTTGAGTGGGAAGTTCTCAATAAGTAAATGTTAAAACTGGGGTACTGATGCCAATCACATAAAAATTGACTGCCATTTTCTGTTTCTTTCTTCTGTCATTATTTTATAAAGAATCATGTCCTCCATTCTTCAACCAGACAAGCTCAAGTATCAACATTCTGTGGGACAAGTAGGCCAAAGTGTGCCTGGAATTGTATGTTTACTTAATTTCTTGTTTTCAAGTACATAGTTCTGTTTGTTGGCAGTGTCTAATGCCTGAAGACCCAGGATCTCTCTCGTTGTAATTCTTTAGAGAGCAAACCTTCCAGTCATTGTAGGTTGGAGGAAGGGTAGTCACCGATCTGCACACAATGGAGAAACAAATGAAGATTCTTTTTTTGAAAAAACAGACTTTTAATCTGTCTTCTCCCTTGTATATGCCAGCCCTACCACTGCATTTATGCAAGTACCAACGTCTCTCAATTCCCAAGTCTTCTGGAGACAATCACATTATTCATTTCTTTACTTCAGGTCTTCCCTTGCATTTCAGGGCAGGTCTCAGATTTCTCCAGACAAGTCAATTAACACCTGCTCTGCTACTTTTCACCTTTAAATTTGTTGCTGTCATAGTGTCTCTCTCATACCCCTATCTGTGAGGGTTGATGTAAATTGAGTCTCATTTTCTGCCTCTTTAGTTTAGCCTCAGAAGGAAAGGTAGGTAAATCAATGCATTTTATTCACCATGCTCCTCTCCCTGATCTTTCTAGCTGACTGATCCAGTACTGGGACTAAACATTTGTCTGGCTTTTCCCTTCTGGAGGCTAGTCTAAATCCAGTTCAATCCTTTCTGAGCAACTTTTTAGCTACTCAAAATTTCTTTCATTGCATTATTTAGAGCAGGGGTCTCCAAACTTTTTAAAACACAGGGGGCCAGTTCACTGTCCCTCAGACCGTTGGAGGGCCGCCACATACAGTGCTCCTCTCACTGACCACCAATGAAAGAGGTGCCCCTTCTGGATAAATGGCCTCAGGGGGCCGCATGCAGCCCGCAGGGCCGAAGTTTGGGGACGCCTGATTTAGAGCAATGTTTTCTCAAACTTTTTCAGCCAATGGACACTTTTGATGAAGATAGAATTATTTAAGATACTTTTATATAAGAATATCAAAAGCAAAGAGCATACATCTCTTAGGAATCACTATATTATCTTTAAGCCATAATTTTTATTTTCTTTATTTTCTATATTTTGCATTACCAAAAGCAATATAATTTTTTCAACAGAAAATACTATTATTAGATAGAATATTTATGTGAAACAGCATTGACTCTAGGGGACTGTGACCCTGTTCTGACTATTTGGAGATTTCCAGTTGTGCAGGCCAGGGCAGAAGAGCAAATTGACCTGATTTGGGCTCTAAACCAACTTCATCAATAACTCTTACATTAAAGTACTTACTCCTTCTAGAATTCATATTCCATGTCAGTATTATGAGAAAGTTTGATTCACTGGTCCAGGAGCTCTAATATAATCTACTTATACTTCTATTCAAATAGCTTCTCTCAGGATTCATTGTTATATCACTTCCTTTTCTGAAATTTAGCAAGAAACAGCTGAATACACTTAATTTATAAAACTCTCAAAATAAATAATTTTATATGTCTTTAAAGAAAACATGTTTTATAAAATATTTGAAATGTAATGTATCTTGAATGAAAAAAATGTTAGGCCAAGTTTGGGAAACAAATAGAAAAACAACAATAGATAAGAAGTCCGTTTATATAGATAGCATAAAAGAAAAAATATATAAAAGAAAAATTTAGTGATTCCTTTCATGTTAGAAATACTTCTTTTTAAATTTAGTCATTTGATTGAAGAAAAAGAAAACAGTTTTTTCCAATTCTAAGGTCTTTGAACCATTCTGCTGGGCTCCAACATGTTTCTGTACATACTTAAGACAATTGATGAGCACTAACCTGACCGCAACAACTTATTCATATTCAATGTTTTAATCTACTTCTTTGTCTTCTCGGAATTTCTTTTCATTTGTCTTTGTCTTTTTAGGCAAATCACTTCCAGGAAAGAACTGTACATAATGTTCCAGACACTGCTGTACCTCAGTTATATACACTGGGACTTCTTACCTGTGTTCAACGTGACCCATCACAATACAAAAAAATGTGTCTAGGTTGATACTTTCTGTGGCCTTCAGGTGTCTGTGTTGCATATATGAGCAAGGAAGTTTGTTATGATGGTGGATAGATATTTTTTCCAAAGATATAGTAACATAATTCTAAAAAAGCTTTTTTTAAAAACTACTGTAACTTACCATACCATTAATTCTATGTTAATATGTGAAGAATTAGGTTTACAAAGGGCTCATAAACTGTTAAAAATGGGAATGTATGAGTATAATACTCTGCGCCAACTAGTTCCAAAGCCATTGACCCACTCACAAAGAAGTGTTTCTTAAAAAAAAGCCAGGCCCTGCAAGCAACCTCCCTGTTGAACAAGGAACAAAATGAGTGATCTCCATTCACCAGATAAGTCTGCAAATCAGCAAACAAAATAGACTGTTTCACTGTACAATGTAGGAGAGTGGTCTGGTCATCTTAAAGCAACTCAGGTTTGAGTCTTGGCTCTGCACAGCGCTGAAACATAATTCTTTAATTTGACTATTTATTTATTTGTATAAACCACGTACTTATTTTCCTGTTAGACTCTAATCCTAGGAAAATGGAAATATTTTCTGCCTTATTATTATGGTCTGAGCACCCAGAACACAGAAGATGTTCAATAAACACTTGTCAAATCATTAGTAGAATAGAATAAGCAAGAGGGAGTAAAAAATATATATTCTGTTCTATCTTAGACTACCAGAATTGTAAATGTATTGCCTTAAAAAATAGAAATTGTGTTCTATTTACCTACAAAGCCTCAACTCATATGGTGGCACTAGTTTGTTTAACCAGTGCTGGTTTTAATTAATGAGTTTATTAAATGTATAGCTGTTTTTTAATGAAGGATACCATTTATTCAGGTTATAATGCTGTCAATATTTATTAATACAAAAGTAATCAAGGATAGTAATATGTGATAAAAAAAACAGTTCAAAGAAGTTCTGAACATTCATTAGCAGATGAAATGAAGAGAATTTTACATAAATGAAAAGATCTTGGGGTAAATTGGTAAAACATGATTATAGGTTTGACCTTGAGAAAGAAAATTTAAAAGAATCCAGAATAATCAGAACAATTCATTGTTTAGCTGTACAGATGCCAAATGACTAAAAAATATAGGTAACACTGAGGTCGATAAAAAAAGTACTCTCAAATTTTGAATTTCTCCGAGACCACACTTTAGACTAAGCATCACTGTGAAGCATATGACTTTTGGGGCTGATCTCCCTCTTACTTGTTTTCCGAAATCAGCATCTCATTAGTCAAGATGAGGGACTGATATCGTTCTTCAGAAAGCACTATTCTACCTTGGATGTACATAGTCTTTTAAGGGTAGATGATAATTTTAACGTGGTCATCATAGTTTTACAGGATCTATAACATAATATTTTCTCAAAAATCAAAGTAATCAGCTTCTAAATTTACTATAGTAATGGCTTTTTCAATGCAAAAAGTATCTTTGATTATGTAATTCTTGAGAATTTATCACTGCATATTTTTTGTTTATTTTTCTTTTAAAAATATTTGCCAATACACCTATCAACTTAGGACTTAACATACTATGAAACAGTAATATTTTTAAAATGTTCTCATTTTTACCAAATTAAAAAGGTTAGTCTAACTTTTAAAATGTGACATTTTTGTATATTTAAGTCAGTAGAAATCAGTTTTGAATTGTGATATGTTCTCAGTGATATAAAACTTAAAAGCTGATTTCATATCTTTCCATTCACGTTTCAAGTATGTTCGTGTCATACCCACTAATTTCAGTACCTAGATTCCTCTGATTTTAATAATTAAGGGCTTACTTTTCTTTAAAAAAAGGAGTTAAAAATAATTTCCTAATATATATGACATATATTTAACATACATTTGGGAGTGAATTATAAATAATTAAAAAACTTAAATCCTAATTGAAGTTATGGACTGTTTAAGATTGTATTAGGTAAGCCAAATTAAATATTAATTTACATTATAGCCAATCTATAAAAATCTGAGTATGATATAACTAGATTTATATCTACTGTTATTTACAACAAATGTCCACTTTTGAGTGACTTGTTTTTTATCTTTCAAAATCATGAAAACAAAGATTCAAAGGCCTAACAAAATAGGCTTTCAAAAAAGCTTCTGTTCATTCTATGTACAAGGCAACTTTCCTCTTGACATTTAAGTTTTATATGTCTTCAAAGTGATAGACAGTTTCTTAAGATTTATCAACCGTTGTTTGCCAACCTTTTATTCAGGGACTTTAGGAGTAATTTTTTGCAGATTTTTTATATTCTTAATAAGTCAACAAAAGTAAAAATGTGCACATTAGATTTGATGTTTCTATAAAAGGCAATATAGCAGGGTGAGGAAAACAGACATTCAAATTTTAAATAACTATAGATAGCTGTACATTAAATTGTTAAAAGCAAGAACTTTAGTGTTTCTAAAGGCCAATTAGAGAAGGAACTTCGTTTTTGTTACAATAAACTATTAGTTGATTCTTTCCAAAGCACTTTTATAAGATAATTATTCTAAATATTGTGAAAATCATAGTCAGAATAATTGTATAAATCATATATTTCATAAAATTGCTTCTTGTTTAGCAAAGGCAATGTTAAAAATATTCCTGGTGTCTGGTGTTTAACAAGAGATACAAATCAAAGTATTATTTTTATGTCTGTTTATAAAAACACAGATCATCTTGTTCCCAGGAAAGTATTATTCCATATTTCTAATAACCATAATTTTATTTAATAGTGCTGCATATTTTTCATAATCTCTTTGTCATTTCAATAGGAAGAAGTAATATTAACAATATGTTTTCTAGATTCCAGTTTTAATATATTTTTAAATATTTATAGTAGGGAAAAATGCTTCTAATATAGTAAAAAGAATGGTTTCTATAATATTTATGGGGAGCATGACTTTTGGAATGTAAATGAATAGCTCTCTAGGCATCCAGAAAATGAAGAAATATTTATTCAAGAAGATCTACTAATTCTTGGGGAGAGTAAGAACAGTGAGTCTGTGGCACTTAAACTATGATCCACACCATCCCCAGCTTTGCATAATTTCTAATCTTGGGTGGGTGTGGTCAAACAATGGGGGCCGCACTCCCCAAAGCTCCCACTCAAGGATTATGGAAGATAACCAGCCTTTTCAGTTTTCTAGCAAGGTGTTGTTGAGCCTAAATTCTAAACAAGTGCAGCTTAAAGACAAAGGCTTCCTTCTAGCACACAGTCTCTACTCAGCAGGCAGAGGCTCTATTCCAGCCACGATATGCCAAAACTATTGGATGCCTAGTTGTTGGCCTTTCCCCAAATCACTTGCATGGAAAGTTTCAAAACTGGAACACCAAGTTGAAAAAATAATTGGATAGCAGCCCTGCCCAGTTCTTTGCTTGGAAAACAGATATGACACTCTGAGAGAAGAGGGCCACTGTTGCTACCCTAGTTTTGAAATAAAAGCACAGAGATTTTGCCTAGGGAAATGGTAGTCCATAACAACAGAGCTCAGTAACTCTCCCCAAAGGAACTGACTTTATGTAAAACAGAATGTAGGATATTGAGCCTAAGGGTGTTTTAAAAAAATAATGGCAGCCTGATCAGGCAGTAACACAGTGGATAGAGCATCGGACTGGGATGCAGAGGACCCAGGTTCAAAACCCCAAGGTCATCGGTTTGATCACAGGCTCATCCAGCTTGAGTGTGAGCTCACCAGCTTGAGCACAGCATTGCTGGATTGAGCATGGGATCATTGACATGACCCCATGGTCGATGGCTTGAGCCCGAGGTTGCTGGTTTGAGCCCGAAAGTTATTGGCTTGAGCAAGAGGTCACTCGCTCAGCTGTAACCAGCACCACCCCACCCCTCCGTCAAGGCACATATGAGAAAGCAATTGAAAAATTAAGGTGCTGCAACAAAGAATTGATGCTTCTTATCTCTCTCCCTTCTTGTCTATCTATCCCTGTCTGTCCCTTTCTCTGACTCTCTCTCTGTCTCTGTCAAATAAATAAATAAAGACAACTTTGGTAGTAAACTTTCAAGTGAAGGGAAACTGGTAGCTCCATTAGATCAATTTAAACATACAGATCAGTGAAATAAAACAGATTTCAGAAATTAGTTTTCACATATCTCATCAATTATCACCTGACAAGGGTGCCTGATAATTCAATGGGGAAAGAGTAAAGTAATTTCAACCAATGGTGCTAGAACAATTGGATATCTGCATACAAAAGAATGTGGTTTGACCCTTTTTCACAACATATACTCACAAATTAACTTACAGTGTACAACTGGAAGTTCTAAACAATCTTAAAGAAAAACATGGGGTAAATTTTGTAAACTTTAGCTTTAGACAGCCTTTTTTAGATATGACATCAAACATACAAGAAATAAAAGGAAAAGAAAAATATTTGACTTTTTCAAAAGAAAAAAACTTTGTTTCAAAGAATATCATCTTTGTAAAATAGTTATTATTGTCAAACTACTATGCTATGCACCTGAAACTAATATAAAATAATATTGAATGTCAGAAGAGTAAACTAAAAGAATAAATAATTTGTCAGTTTCAAGAAAAAAAAAGTAATAGGACAAGCCATGTAATGAGGCAATATATTTACAAATAATATATCTGTTAAGGGACTATATAAATAATATATAAAGAACTCTTACAACTCAACACCAAGAAGACAAATAACCTAATTTCAAAGTGGCAAAAGGTTTCAAGAGACATTTCTCCAAAGAAGATATGTTAGGCCTGACCAGGCGGTGGCGCAGTGGATAGAGCATCGGGCTGGGATGCGGAAAGACCCAGGTTTGAGACCCCGAGGTCACCAGTTTGAGCGCAGGCTCATCTGGTTTGAGCAAAATCTCACCAGCGTGGACCCAAGGTCGCTGGCTTGAGCAAGGGGTTACTCGGTCTGCTGAAGGCCCACAGTCAAGGCACATATGAGAAAGCAGTCAGTGAACAACTAAGGTGTCGCAATGAAAAACTGATGTTTGATGCTTCTCATCTCTCTTCCTTCCTGTCTGTCTGTCCCTATCTATCCCTCACTCTGACTCTCCCTGTCTCTGTAAAAAAAAAAAAAAAGATATGTTAGAAATAGCTTATAAATACATGAAAGGATACTCAACATTATCAGTCATCAGAGAAATGCAAATCATAACCAACTACAATGAAATACCACTTTATCCATATAAGAATAGCTATAATCAAGAAGATGAATAAGTGGTGTTGGTGAGAATATAGAAAAAAATGGAACCCTCAAAGACTGCTGTTAGAAATGCAAAGTGGGTCAAGTGCTTTAAAAAAACAGTTTAGCAGTTCTTAACTAAAGTAAAACTTAGAGGTATCATATGACACAGCAATTCTACCCCTAGTTATAGTTCCAAGAAAATGAAAAACATGTCTATACAAAAATTTGTACATAAAAGTTAATAGCAATATTCATAGTAGTCAAAAAGTAGAAACAACCCAAATGTCCATCATTAGAAAATGTATTAAGTAAAACATCTTTTAGGGTTGTATATTATCACAGTATAACCCAACCCCTCATGACTTATTCAAAATGCCAACATAAAAGTATAATTCACAAATTTATAAATATAATCAGTAAAGAGTTGTTCAACATAAACTATAAAACTAGATGTGTAAATTAAAATAATGGGTTATATTTACTATTTAATAACTTTTTTGAAAGATTATAATATTCACATTTAACTAGGTGTGGTAAATAGATACACATGCATTAGTAAAATATTTTTGGAATTTTTATTAAAATTATTTATGATTTTGATCTGGTATATACATATTTGACAACCAACACCAAAAACAAAAAATCAAAAGCTACACAGACTTTTATACAAAGTAGCTTTTTATGAAATATGTATACTTTTATTTAATATATAAATAATAAATAATACAAATAATTATTGTATATTCACCTAATTGACTTTCATTCATCTATTAGGAGGAAAGAAGTACTGATGATTCATGCTACAATATATAACTTTGAAAACATTATGCTAAGTAAAAGAAGCCATATACAAAAGGTCACATTTTATATAATGTCATTTATATAACATGTCTAGAATAAAAGAATCTATGGAGATGTAACAATAGATGATTATATGTTTACGAATGGAGGTAGGGGTGTAAAAGGGAATGATGTAATGGATATAGCATTTCTTTTTGGGATGCTGAAAATGTTTTAAAATTGATTATGCTGATGGTTATGCAACTCTGTGAATATACTGTTGCTGAGTTTTATGCTTAAATGGGTGAATTGTTTGGTATATGATTACATGCCAATAAAGCTACTATTAAGAAAATGATTTAAGGAATCTACTCATAAGTTAACTGAAACATTATTTTACTGCAATAATATCCTCTTCTACTCTAATTTTTCACATTTCAAATTATGGTCGCATAGCTAATCTTTTAATTTACGCCATTTTAAGAAAACCAATAAATTATGGGAAAGAACTTAGAAATTATAACTTTCTTAAACAAATAAAAAATTTCTCCACAAACATTCTTTTTTGTTATTAGTTTTCACTGTCTATCCTACTGTTACTGGCATGCTTTGACACTCAACTTTACATAGTAACTTTGAATATGAAGAGAAAATAAAATTCAAACTGGCTATTTCCTCTTGAGTTCTATGTGACTTTTTGTAGCTAGGACTATATTAGAGGTCTTAGTTTTTGAATTTGTTGTGTAAAGCACACAATTAGAACCTTATTTTTTTTAATAAATTTTTATTAATGGTAATGGGATGACATTAATAAATCAGGGTACATATATTCAAAGAAAACATGTC
Organism: Saccopteryx bilineata; assembly: GCF_036850765.1. NCBI lineage: Eukaryota > Metazoa > Chordata > Mammalia > Chiroptera > Emballonuridae > Saccopteryx > Saccopteryx bilineata. Next base: position 20,187,534 of record NC_089495.1, read on the forward strand.
TAGGTTATTTTGTCATTAAATTATGTTGCATACCCCTCGCCCAAAGTCAGATTGTCCTCCGCCACCCTCTATCTAGTTCTCTGTGCCCCTCCCCCTCCCCCTAACTCTCTCCCTCCCTCCCATGTCCTCCCTCCCCCCACCCCTGGTAACCACCACACTCTTGTCCATGTCTCTTAGTCTCGTTTTTATATTCCACCAATGTATGGAATCATGTAGTTCTTGTTTTTTTCTGATTTACTTATTTCACTCCGAATAATGTTATCAAGATCCCACCATTTTGCTGTAAATGTTCCGATGTCATCATTTCTTATGACTGAGTAGTATTCCATAGTGTATATGTGCCACATCTTCTTTATCCATTCTTCTATTGAAGGGCTTTTTGGTTGTTTCCATGTCTTGGCCACTGTGAACAGTGCTGCAATGAACATGGGGCTACATGTGTCTTTACGTGTCAGTGTTTCTGAGGTTTTGGGGTATATACCCAGTAGAGAGATTGCTGGGTCATAAGGTAGTTCTACTTGCAGTTTTTTGAGGAACCACCATACTTTCTTCCATAATGGTTGTACTATTTTACAGTCCCACCAACAGTGGATGAGAGTTCCCTTTTCTCCGCAGCCTCTCCAACATTTGCTATTACCCGTCTTGTTGATAATAGCTAATCTAACAGGGGTGAGGTGGTATCTCATTGTAGTTTTGATTTGCATTTCTCTAATAACTAATGAAGCTGAGAATCTTTTCATATATCTGTTGGCCATTTGTATTTCTTCCTGGGAGAAGTGTCTGTTCATGATCTCTTCCAATTTTTTTATTGGATTGTTTGTTTGTTTGTTGTTGAGTTTTATGAGTTCTTTGTATATTTTGGATATTAGGCCCTTATCTGAGCTGTTGTTTGAAAATATCATTTCCCATTTAGTTGGCTTTCTGTTTATTTTGATATCAGTTTCTCTTGCTGAGCAAAAACTTTTTATTCTGATGTAGTCCCATTCATTTATCTTTGCCTTCACTTCTCTTGCCATTGGAGTCAAGTTCATAAAATGTTCTTTAAAACCCAGGTCCATCAGTTTAGTACCTATGTCTTCTTCTATGTACTTTATTGTTTCAGGTCTTATATTTAGGTCTTTGATCCATTTTGAATTAATTTTAGTACACAGGGACAGGCTGTAGTCGAGTTTCATTCTTCTGCATGTGGCTTTCCAGTTTTCCCAACACCATTTGTTGAAGAGGCTTTCTTTACTCCATTGTGTATTGTTGGCCCCTTTATCAAAGATTATTTGACCATATATATGTGGTTTTATTTCTGGGCTTTCTATTCTGTTCCATTGGTCTCAGTATCTATTTTTCTGCCAATAACATGCTGTTTTGATTATCGGGGCCCTATAATATAGTTTGAAGTCAGGTATTGTAATGTCCCCAGCTTCATTCTTTTTCCTTAGGATTGTTTTGGCTATTCCGGGTTTTTTATAGTTCCATATAAATCTGATGATTTTTTGTTCCATTTCTTTAAAAAATCTCGTAGGAATTTTGATGGGAATTGCATTAAATTTATATATTGCTTTGGGTAATATGGCCATTTTAATTATATTTATTCTTCCTATCCAAGAACAAGGAATATTTTTCCATCTCATTGTGTCTTTTTCTATTTCTCTTAATAATGCCTTGTAGTTTTCGTTATATAGGTCCTTTACATTCTTTGTTATGTTTATTCCTAGGTATTTTATTTTTTTTGTTGCAATCGTGAAAGGGATTATTTTTTTGAGTTCGTTTTCTAATATTTCATTGTTGGCGTATAGAAAGGCTATGGACTTTTGTATGTTAATTTTGTATCCTGCGACCTTACTGTATTAGTTTATTGTTTCTAATAATCTTTTTGTGGAGTCCTTCAGGTTTTCGATGTATAGGATCATATCATCAGCAAAAAGTGATACCTTTACTTCTTCTTTTCCGATATGGATGCCTTTTATTTCTTTGTCTTGTCTGATTGCTCTGGCCAGAACTTTTAGCACCACGTTAAATAAGAGTGGAGAGAGTGGACAACCCTGTCTGGTTCCTGATTTAAGGTAGAAAGTCCTCAGTTTTATGCCGTTTAATATGATGTTGGCTGATGGTTTATCATATATGGCCTTTATCATGTTGAGATATTTTCCTTCTATACCCATTTTGTTGAGAGTCTTAAACATAAAATTGTGTTGTATTTTATCAAAAGCCTTTTCTGCATCTATTGATAAGATCATATGGTTTTTGTTCTTTGTTTTGTTGATATGGTGTATTACGTTAACCGTTTTGCGTATGTTGAACCATCCTTGAGAATCTGGGATGAATCCCACTTGATCATGATGTATTATTTTTTTAATATGTTGTTGTATTCGGTTTTCCAGTATTTTGTTTAGTATTTTAGCATCTGTATTCATTAGAGATATTGGTCTGTAGTTTTCTTTCTTTGTGCCATCCTTGCCAGGTTTTGGTATGAGGGTTATGTTGGCCTCATAAAATGTGTTTGGAAGTATTGCTTCTTCTTCAATTTTTTGGAAGACTTTGAGTAGAATAGGAACGAAGTCTTCTTTGAATGTTTGACAGAATTCACTAGTATAACCGTTTGGGCCTGGACTTTTATTTTTGGGGAGGTTTTTAATAGTTTTTTCTATTTCCTCCCTGCTGATTGGTCTGTTTAGGCTTTCTGCTTCTTCATGACTCAGTCAAGGAAGGTTGTATTGTTCTAGGAATTTATCCATTTCCTCTAGATTGTTGTATTTGGTGGCATATAATTTTTCATAGTATTCTACAATAATTCTTTGTTTATCTATGATGTCTGTGGTGATCTCTCCTCTTTCATTTTGGATTTTATTTATTTGAGTCCTGTGCCTTTTTTCCTTGGTGAGTCTTGCCAAGGGTTTGTCAATTTTGTTGATCTTTTCAAAGAACCAGCTCCTTGTTTTATTGATTTTTTTCTATAGTTTTTCTGTTCTCTATTTCATTTATTTCTGCTCTAATTTTTATTATCTCCTTTCTTCGGCTGGTTTTGGGTTGTCTTTGTTCTTCTTTTTCTAGTTCCTTAAGGTGTGAAGTTAAGTGGTTTACTTCAGCTCTCTCTTGTTTGTTCATATAGGCCTGAAGTGATATGAACTTTCCTCTTATTACTGCTTTTGCTGCATCCCAGAGATTCTGATATGTCGTATTTTCATTTTCTTTTTTCTTTTTTTTAAATAATTTTATTTTTTTAATGGGGTGACATCAATAAATCAGGATACAAATATTCAAAGATAACAAGTGCAGGGTATATTGTCGTTCAATCATGTTGCATACCCATCACCCAAAGTCAGATTGTCCTCCGTCACCCTCTATCTTGTTCTCTCTGTGCCCCTCCCCCTCCCCCTTTCCCTCTCCCATTTCCCCCTCCCCCCCATAACCACTACACCCTTATCAATGTCTCTTAGTTTCACTTTTATGTCCCACCTACGTATGGAATAATTCAGTTCCTGGTTTTTTCTGATTTACTTATTTCGCTTCGTATTATGTTATCAAGATCCCACCATTTTGGTGTAAATGTTCCGATGTCATCATTTCTTATGGCTGAGTAGTATTCCATAGTGAATATGTGCCACATCATCTCTATCCAGTCATCTATTGATGGGCTTTTTGGTTGTTTCCATGTCCTAGCCACTGTGAACAATGCTGCAATAAACATGGGGCTGCATGTGTCTTTACGTATCAATGTTTCTGAGTTTTGGGGGTATATACCCAGTAGAGGGATTGCTGGGTCATAAGGTAGTTCTATTTGCAGTTTTTTGAGGAAACACCATGCTTTCTAACATAATGGTTGTACTACTTTACATTCCCACCAACAGTGGATGAGGATTCCTTTTTCTCCACAGCCTCTCCAACATTTGCTATTACCTGTCTTGCTAATAATAGCTAATCGAACAGGTTTGAGGTGGTATCTCATTGCCGTTTTGATTTGCATTTCTCTAATAGCTAAAGAAGATGAGCATCTTTTCATATATCTGTTGGCCATTTGTATTTCTTCCTGGGAGAAGTGTCTGTTCATATCCTCTTCCCATTTTTTTATGGGATTGTTTGTTTGTTTGTTGTTGAGTTTTATGAGTTCTTTGTATATTTTGGATATTAGGCCCTTATCTGAGCTGTTGTTTGAAAATATCATTTCCCATTTAGTTGGCTTTCTGTTTATTTTGTTATCAGTTTCTCTTGCTGAGCAAAAACTTCTTAGTCTCATGTAGTCCCATTCATTAATTTTTGCCTTCACTTCTCTTGACATTGGAGTCAAATTCATAAAATGCTCTTTAAAACCCAGGTCCATGAGTTGAGTACCTATGTCTTCTTCTATGTACTTAATTGTTTCAGGTCTTATGTTTAGATCTTTGATCCATTTTGAGTTAATTTTTGTACAGGGGGAGAGACTGTAGTCCAGTTTCATTCTTTTGCATGTGGCTTTCCAGTTTTCCCAGCACCATTTATTGAAGAGGCTTTCTTTTCTCCATTGTGTGTTGTTGGCCCCTTTATCAAAAATTATTTGACTATATATATATGTGGTTTTATTTCTGGACTTTCTATTCTGTTCCATTGGTCTGAATGTCTATTTTTCTGCCAATACCATGCTGTTTTGATTGTCGTGGCCCTATAATAGAGTTTAAAGTCAGGTATTGTAATGCCCCCAGCTTCATTCTTTTTCTTTAGGATTGCTTTGGCTATTCGGGGTTTTTTATAGTTCCATATAAATCTGATGATTTTTTGCTCTATTTCTTTAAAAAACGTCATTGGAAGTTTGATGGGAATGGCATTAAATTTGTATATTGCTTTGGGTAATATAGCCATCTTGATTATATTTATTCTTCCTAGCCAAGAACAAGGTATATTCTTCCATCTCATTATATCTTTTTCAATTTCCCTTAAAAATGGTTTATAGTTTTCATTATATAAGTCCTTTACATTCTTTGTTATGTTTATTCCTAAGTATTTTATTTTTTCTTGTTGCAATCGTGAAGGGGATTATTCTTTTGAGTTCGTTCTCAATTGTTTCATTGTTGGCATATAGAAAGGCTATTGACTTCTGTTTGTTAATTTTGTATCCTGCGACCTTACTGCATTGCCTTATTGTTTCTAGTAGTCTTTTTGTGGAGTCTTTGGGGTTTTCGATGTATAGGATCATATCATCTGCAAAAAGTGATACCTTTACTTCTTCTTTTCCGATATGGATGCCTTTTATTTCTTTGTCTTATCTGATTGCTCTGGCCAGAACCTCTAGTACCACATTAAATAAGAGTGGAGAGAGTGGACAACCCTGTCTTGTTCCTGATTTAAGGGGGAAAGCCTTCAGTTTAGTGCCATTTAATATGATGTTAGCTGATGGTTTATCATATATGGCCTTTATCATGTTGAGATATTTTTCTTCTATACCCATTTTGTTGAGAGTCTTGAACATAAAATTGTGGTGTATTTTATCGAAAGCCTTTTCTGCGTCTATTGATAAGATCATGTGGTTTTTGTTCTTTGTTTTGTTGATATGGTGTATTACGTTAACCGTTTTGCGTATGTTGAACCATCCTTGAGATTCTGGGATGAATCCCACTTGATCATGATGTATTATTTTTTTAATATGTTGTTGTATTCGATTTGCTAGTATTTTGTTTAGTATTTTAGCATCTGTATTCATTAGAGATATTGGTCTGTAGTTTTCTGTTTTGTGCCATCCTTGCCAGGTTTTGGTATGAGGGTTATGTTGGCCTCATAAAATGTGTTTGAAAGTATTGTTTCTTCTTCAATTTTTTGGAAGACTTTGAGTAGAATAGGAACCAAGTCTTCTTTGAATGTTTGATAAAATTCGCTGGTATAGCCGTCAGGGCCTGGACTTTTATTTTTGGGGAGGTTTTTAATGGTTTTTTCTATTTCTTCTCTACTGATAGTTCTGTTTAGGCTTTCTGCTTCTTCTTGACTCAGTCTAGGAAGGTTGTATTGTTCTAGGAATTTATCCATTTCTTCTAGGTTGTTGAATTTAGTGGCATAAAGTTTTTCATAGTATTCTACAATAATTCTTTGTATACCTACGGTGTCCGTGGTGATTTCCCCTCTTTCATTTTGGATTTTGTTTATATGAGTTCTTTCTCTTTTTTCCTTGGTAAGTCTTGCCAAGGCTTTGTCAATTTTGTTGATCTTTTCAAAGAACCAGCTCCTTGTTCTATTAATTTTTTCTATAGTTTTTCTGTTCTCTAATTCATTTATTTCTGCTCTGATTTTTATTATCTCCTTTCTTCGGCTGGTTTTGGGTTGTCTTTGTTCTTCTTTTTCTAGTTCCTTAAGGTGGGAAGTTAAGTGGTTCACTTGGGCTCTCTCTTGTTTGTTCATATATGCCTGAAGTAATATGAACTTGCCTCTTATCACTGCTTTTTCTACATCCCATAGATTTTGATATGTCATATTGTCATTTTCATTAGCCTGTATATATCTTTTGATCTCTGCACTTATTTCTTCTTTAACCCATTCATTTTTTAAAAGTATGTTGTTTAGTTTCCACATTTTTGTGGGATTTTTTCCCTCTTTTTTCCAGTTGAATTCTAGTTTCAAGGCTTTATGATCAGAAAATATGCTTGGTACAACTTCAATTTTTCTGAATTTGCTGATGTTGTTTTTGTGGCCCAACATATGGTCAATTCTTGAGAATGATCCATGTACACTGGAGAAAAATGTGTACTCAGTCACTTTGGGATGAAATGTCCTGTAGATGTCTATCATATCCAGGTGCTCTAGTGTTTTGTTTAAGGCCACTATGTCTTTGTTGATTCTCTGTTTGGATGACCGATCTAGAGCCGTCAGCGGTGTATTGAGGTCTCCAAGTATGATTGTATTTTTGTCAGTTTTTGTTTTAAGATCAATAAGTAGCTGTCTTATATATTTTGGTGCTCCTTGGTTTGGTGCATATATATTAAGAATTGTTATGTCTTCTTGATTCAGTGTCCCCTTAGCCATTATGAAATGGCCATTTTTGTCTCTGAGTACTTTTCCTGTCTTGTAGTCAGCATTATCCGATATGAGTATTGCTACACCTGCTTTTTTTTGGATGTTATTTGCTTGGAGTATTGTTTTCCAGCCTTTCACTTTGAATTTGTTTTTATCCTTGTTACTTAGATGAGTTTCCTGTAGGCAGCATACAGTTGGATTTTCTTTTTTAATCCATTCTGCTACTCTGTGCCTTTTTATTGGTGAGTTTAATCCGTTTACATTTAGTGTAATTATTGATACTTGTGAGTTCCCTATTGCCATTTTATATCTTGCTTTCTGTTTGTTTTGTGCCTTGTTTGATCCTTCTCTTTCATTTTTCTATCTTTTGTTTTTATTTGGTTGTATTCCATACATCTTTCCTCTGTTGCTATCTTTTTTATCTCATGTGCTTCTGTGGTGGTTTTTTCAATGGTGGTTACCTTTGAGTAATGAAAAGGGTCCTTACCCTGTTCATTGTCGCAAACTATTTTGTGAGTACTTTTGCACTCCATCGTCCTTTGCTACTGTTAATCTCCATCTTCTCCCCCTCTTTCTTTTTGTTGTTGTCACAGTTTAAATTTGGTTTTATTGTGTTCTTCTTGGAGCTTTTACTTGTGGCTCTGTTTTTTTTTTGTTCTTTGTATCTGATTGGAGAACCCCCTTTAGTAATTCCTGGAGTGGGGGTTTTCTGATGATAAATTCCCTCATCTTTTCTGTATCTGTGAATGTTTTTATTTCTCCTTCATATTTGAAGGATAGCTTTGATGGGTATAGTATTCATGGCTGAAAGTTCCTCTCTTTCAGGACTTTAAATATTGGGGTCCACTCTCTTCTAGCTTGTAGAGTTTCTGCTGAGAAATCTGATGATAATCTAATGGGCCTTCCTTTATATGTTGTATTCTTCTTTTCCCTGGCTGCCTTGAGAATTTTTTCTTTGCTGTTGGATTATGTCAATTTTATTATGATATGCCTTGGAGTAGGTTTGTTGGGGTTAAGAAAACTCGGTGTTCTGTTTGCTTCTTGAATTTGGGGCTTTAGTTCTTTTCACAGGCTTGGGAAGTTCTCATCTATTATTTGTTTGCGTATGTTCTCCATTCCATTTTCTCTCTCTTCTCCCTCTGATATACCTATTATTCTTATGTTATTCTTTTTGATGGAGTCAGATAATTCTTGTAGGGCTATCTCATTTTTTTTAATTTTTGAGTCCCTTTCTTCTTCTCTCTGTTGTGCCTCAAGTTGCTTGTCTTCTATTTCACTAATCCTCTCTTTTATCTGACCTGTTCTATTAGCTAAGCTTGTTACTTCGTTTTTCAGCTCGTGAATTGAGTTTTTCATCTCTGTTTGATTTGTTTTTATAGTTTCAATTTCTTTGGACATATATTCTTTGTGTTCTTTGAGCTGTTTTCTGAGCTCCCTAAATTGCCTTTCTGTGTTTTCTTGTATATCTCGGAGGATTTTTAGGATTTCTATCTTGAATTCTCTGTCATTTAGCTCCAAGGTTTCCAATATATTAAATTTTTTCTCCATAGATTTTTCCTCATCTAGCTGTGTTACCTCTCTTTCTTTTGTATCCATGATATTCGATTTTCTCTTCCTTAATGGCATCTGAGGGTGGTTTTGTTGATAGTATTAATGAGATTTAATAAAGAATAAAAAGTTAAAAAAAATAAAAAATCAAAAAGAGTTGTTTTTTTTAAAAAAAATTTATAATGAAGTAAAAATAAAATAAAATAATAATTTTTAAAAAAAGGAAATTATTCCCCCCCTCCTTTTTTCCTCTCCTCTCCCCTTTTTCTTGAGAAAATCTTGTGGTGAACTGTGAATTATAACAAACAATGCCTGTGATGGAGGGCCTGAATTGGGGAAAAGTAATAAAGGGGCAAAAAAAAGGGGGGGTATGGACCCACAAAAAGCAAATAAGGAAAAAATTTGGGTCAAGAATAAAATGATTTACTTTTAGGTGTTGGTTGTCTAAGAGTTATGATGAGAGGAATAAGAGGAAAACAGAAAAATGGGGGGACAAATTAAAAAAATACTATTGTATTTAGTGGAACAAGAACTAGATAAAATGGAGAGCCAGGGATGGGAGCACTGCTAGTGAGTTAAAAAGGTGAAGTAAAAACCCCTCAAAATGCCACAAACATAATTTTGAGTCCCAGATAAGATAATTTGTTTGTTATTGAGGTTTGAATGAGAGGAGATGTAAAGGAGAAAGGAAGAAACTAATATAGAGGGAGAAAACAAAGAGAGAGAGAGAGAAAAAGAAGGAACCACTAAAAGAAGACAAGGAGAGAGAGAGAGTTAAGGGTTTTGGAGTGCAACCCTCATAGAGAGAAAGGAAGAGGAGAAAAAAGATAATGGGAGATGTAACACTTATGGGTAGTGTAGTTCAAGGAGAGGAGAGAGTAAGACCAGCAGAGAGTTAATCGGCCAAATTGGAGGAGGAAAAAAAGTATCAAGAATGAAGATAAGAGAAACAAACGAACAAATATAATAAAATGGGATAGGTTATAAAGTCAGCAGATTATTCTTGATTTTGAGAGGTTATCTTCTTGCTTTTTCTTTTCTCTCCCTCTTCCTGGTCGGTGACTCTGTACCCCAGGTTCTGCCCCTTTGGCATGCTCAGGTAGAGGTTTGCAGTTGATAAGTCTCTATGGCAATGTCATGTATTGTGCTTTAGTCTTGTTGGGAGTCGAGGCTCATTAGCATTTATAGGCTCCGACAGTGAGAGAGTCCGTGTTCCTGGAGCCTTTCTCCTAGTCTTTCCTTCCTCAATTAGTAGCCTGATAATCTAGCTATGGGGTTGCTGCTGCCTCTGCCTAGATAGTAAGAGGTTCAAAGAGCTGGCAACTCCCCACTCTATTCCCACTCAGCACAGGGCTCTGTGTAAGGCTCAGTCAGTCAGAGCTGCTAGCATAATCAGGCGGGCTTTCCGCCCACTCAAAGACCTCTGGCTCTGCCAGTCTGTCCGATAACACAGGCGGGCACCCACTTCCGGGGCGCTTGGAGGAAACTCTCATTCACTATCTGCGCGCACAGACCAGGATATCCGGCCAGCAGTCTCACGCTCTGAGTGAAACCCCCAACCACATGGAAAAGTTGCAGCGTTGGAATTCGCTCTCGCTCCGTCCCCGTGCACGGCTTTTGCAAGGCGCTGGGGCGGCCTGAGATTCCGCTTTTGCCCACACAAAAGCCCCTGACTCTGCCCCTCTGTGCGATAACATGGGCGCGCACTGCCGAGGCACTCGGAGGAATCGCTCACTTCCTATCTGCGCGCGCACACCAGGATATGAGGCCGGCCGCGTTTCCCTCTGAGTGAAACCCTCACCAGCATGGAAAATTTCCACTGTTGGAATTAGTTCTTGCTCCCTCCCGTGCGCGGCTTTCCCAGGGTGCTGGGGCTGCCCAGAGATTCTGCTTTCGGCCCACAGAAAGGCCTCTGACCCTGCCTCTCTGTGGGGTAACACGGACACCCACTTCCGGGGCTTAGGAAGAGATCTCTCGCCCACTAACTGCGCACCAACCTGGAGAACGGGTAAAATGGCTGCCCCGCTTTTCTTTCTTTGTTTGGGTTTGGCGCGAGTGTTAGCTTGTATTGCCCGGCTTGCCACAGGATCAGTTTTTCCTCGGCTAGGATCTCCGTGCCACAGCCTGGTTTGGCCCTTTGTGCCGCAGCCTGGATGTATTCACCCCCTTTGCCCGCCTCAGTTTCTATATTCACAGTTACCAGAGAAAGCCGCCCTGTTTAGGTTAGTGAGGAAGGCGGAGCATTTCTTACTCCCTATTTCCTTCGGGGTTTGGTTATATATTTAGCCAATTTTTCACTCGACCATACCTTCGGGTGTATTACGAAGCATCTGGAGGCTCCAAGTATAGGTTTTTCTGTTTCTGGTTGAAGATCTTGTTGAGTTTTGGGGGAGGTTTATCGGTATCGCTTCCTACTCCGCCATTACTCTGACGTTCAGTATTTTCATTTTCATTTGTCTGTATATATCTTTTGATCTCTGCGCTTATTTCTTCTTTGACCCATTCATTTTTTAGAAGTATGTTGTTTAGTTTCCACATTTTTGTGGGTTTTTCCCCCTCTTTTTTGCAGTTGAATTCTAGTTTCAAGGCTTTATGGTCAGAAAATATGCTTGGTACAATTTCAATTTTTCTAAATTTGCTGATATTTTCTTTGTGGCCCAACATATGGTCAATTCTTGAGAATGTTCCATGTACACTAGAGAAAAATGTGTACTCTGTCGCTTTGGGATGAAGTGTCCTGTAGATATCTATCATATCCAGGTAGAACCTTATTTTTAAAGTAATTAACTAATGATATTATCATATGAATAATGTTTTAAAACCCACACATTAATAGCATAGTAAATATAACTTTGTCAACTCTATAAGAATACAATAATTTATTAAAATAATACCATAATTTAGATATTTAATTTAAAAATAATTTTAAGAAAATAATTTTAAAATCAGATGTGTAGACAAATAAACACATGAAGTCCTTTACCTATTATTGAAACTAGAGTAACTTTATTAATTTACATTTAGAGTTATACCAGTGCTATATTTAAACTTTCCTTGTTAATCTAGCTCTTACATAATTTATCTCACATCAGAGATCTGAGCGTATTTGATAGCACAATGTCCTCCTTAGCTTGTCACCAACATTTTCTTTCTTTTTTCGGGCATGCCAGTATCCTAGCTGACATAGTTTTCTCACAGTTCTACTGAGAACCGAAAGCCTTTTTGCTTGCTTGTTTCTTCTATCTGGCTGTAAATATGGTCACATGCATGGGCATATCACCACCCCTTCAAGGCCAATCTGTTTGCCATTTGCTTCTTTAAGGATGAGGTGTGGCTGAGGACAGGAGAAAGGAAAATAGGACAATCTGAGGCCTCAGAGAGTGACAGGACAAAGGAATAGGTGAGCCATGCAGTAGAACTTTGCCTACAGAGCTTTGCTGCCTACTTACAATCCTAGGAGACCTGATGTTTTCCTCACTTCTAAATTAATTTCAAGGCAGCCACAAAGATGTCATGATTTTTCCCCCACTGTTATGTTTAGTTGAAAAGGGCCACACCTCATAATTTATGAGATGGGAGAACAAAGAACCTTTCTCCTGGTGTTTTAGCAATGAACAGAGAATTGTCATTGGTACCTTAACAACCAACAGGATCAGAGAATTTTCACTGTCTACTCCTAATAGATTTGCTCCGGATACCCCAAATAATCTCAGAAAGGAAATGAGATCTATGGTGAAAATAAAACTTCTAACTGCTTCTCAGGATCCGTTCCCTAGCTCTTCTTTTAGTAACAAGGCTCCCAAAATTAGTTGTTTAATGACTAGTACCCTGTAAGGACATCTTACCTCTTTTGAGCTTAATGTGGCTGGCCATGGGACTAATGGTATAACATAACATAAGCAAAAGTGATCTGCAACTCTTGTTACTGGAACAAGCCAGGGTTTGAGTTGCCTGCTACTGCCAGTCAATCACAGATCACAGAGATGAATCTGAGTGATATGACTGTCTTTTATTCAGATCACTACAAACTGAGAAGGCAGGGGACTTCTACCCAAAGAACTGCCTTAATACTCTGCTGGTGCTGGCTGTTTTTAAAGGGTTCAGGGGCAAAGTCCATGCAGTTAGTCATGTAACAATGAGCAGGAGGTGGGGGGTTCAGTTGGTAGGAATGTCTGATTTTGACACAGGCCCAATTAGTATAGTCCTACCTGGTGTCCTTGGCAAATCTTCAAAATAGCAGAGATCAGGTGTTTCCCAGAAACAGCTGGGACCTGGCACCCTGAGACCATCTGCCTCTGGTAGTTACCTACAAAAAAGACTCCCTACTCCCTTAAGAGACAAAGTAAAGATTTAAGATTTGTGAACTAAGTTTCTAATTGATTTATAGACCTTAACTTTTCACAGTAAATCTTGTGGCTAAACTTTTATAAGCAACTATTATGATCTAAACTTTTCTAATCTTCAAGTCCCTCTTCATGTAATCTTGCCCAACATTCCTGCAAAGGTAAACTTTTCACTGCGTTTCAAAGTAAAGGCTAGAGAGCCATTAAGAGAGAATAACAAGCAGATTAACTACTTCCTAGCCTTTACATAATCTCCTATTCATTACAACTAAAAAGGTACTGAGGCCAAATTTCTAATTTTGGGGTTCCCCTATCATTTTCAGGACACTTCCTCAAAAACTGACTTCTTTTCCCAGGCCACCATAAAAACATAACAATTTTTGAAAAAAATTTTCAAGAAATACTCAAATATGGTCTTTGGAGGCCCTGAAATATTCCAACTGCTTTTTAAAAAGTGTCAATTTTTGTCTTGTTGAAACTTTCATGTTGTGTATCTTTGCTAAAGCAGGTTAGGCTTAGTCAAATTAATACACTAGCACAAGAGACAAATCACCTAAAACAGCTAAGCTATAAAGAAAGAAAAAAAAAGAAAAGAAAAGGAAAGAAAAGAAAAAGAAAAGAAAAAAAGGGAAGGTGGTAGACAAAATACTTAGATGAAGTGTTCTGAGATAATTAAAATTACTGGCCAAGGAGGAGTTCACTCATACCAAACACTCATGCATATTTTTTAAAGCTAAAAAGCAAGTTACAAATTTTTAATGAAGTAAATGAATTAAGAAGAACTTGATGGTTTCTACTATGACATTAATTAGAGGCCTGCAAATTAAGAAGAAAAAATGTGTCATAAAAAAGAAGAATATAGATTCCAAATTGAGAGGAAAAAGAAGAGAAACAAATGTCTAAAAATAATAAACCTTATAACTGATAGTTATAAATTGATAATGATAGTGTTACTGAAACTTCAGATCTAAATGTTAAATAGATCTTCATCTAGGGGGATCTATGACAAGTGAATTAAAAGATCTATATCATTTCAGTGAACTGAGGGTTAGTTGAGGGAAGGAGAACTGGCCACATGCTAGAGCAATGTTAGCAGGGACTAGAGCACCATGGGAGAAGAGCATGAATGGTAGCTTGCTTTTATTTATTATTTTTAAAGTGTTTGTGTAAAGGAGGAATAATGAATTGACAGCAACAGATAAACATCAAAAAGAAAAAAAAGAACACTATAAAACAAACAGTAAGCAAAGACTATAAAACAAACAGTAAACCAAAAATGTGAAAGGCATATGCTTTAAGACATGTATGTTGATGAAATAATGAGTTGAGTGCCATTCATTTCTCCTACTGGATTGAGAATCAAAGCCCATCTATAATTTTTTTAAAACCCATTTTTGGAAGGTCTTTTAGCAACTTACATAAATATACAGGCAGTTTGACAGTAAAAGGATGACAAAAAGATATAGAATGAAGTGACATACGAAAGTTTGAGTAACTACATTAATGTCTAATAAAAATAAATGTTTAAAGACATACTACTATAGAAAAATGGATATTATATCACATTCAAAATTCCATTCAATTTTTATAGAAGTGTTAAGTGTATTCTAAAAGGTATATGGAAATTAAAAAAGACATAAATAACCAAAACATTTTTTTAAATATTTGACCTAAGAGTAATCACATTCTCATTTTCAAGTTCCAAAATAAAGCTACTATAATCAAGATAGTGTGGTATCCACATAAAGAAATATATAAGGCAATGGACTAGATTAAAGAGCTAAGAATTAAACCTGCATATACATGATAAATTGATTTTCAAAGTCACCAAGGTGATTTATGAGGAAATGGTATATTTCAGACAGAAGTTGTTGGAACAAATAAAAATCCATATGGGGAAAAAGTTGGCTTACTTCACATGTTACAAAATATTTAAAAAATAAATCATGGCCCTAAATGTAAAATTGAAAAATTGATGCCACAAGTACAGATAGGCTATGCATTTATTTTACTTAGCTTTAAATATGTTCTAATTTCTCTTATTATTTTTCTTTATCTCAAGGACTCTTTAGAATAATATTATTAATTTTTAAGTATTTGGAATTGTTCCAGTTACCCTTCTGTTATTAATTTCTAATTTAATTGGGTTTTAGTCAGAAAATATGTTTCAAATTACTCCATTTCTTTACATTTTCTGAGACTATTTTTATGGCCCAGAAATATTATAATTCTGTTTTGTGAATGTTCCTTGAGAGCTTCAAAAATTATATCTATATAGCTTTTACTGTGTGGAGTTGTTGATGAATGTGGATTTGATCAATTTGATTTTTAGAGTTCTTGACATCTTCCATATCCTTACTAATTCAAAAAATTACGGAAAGAGGAGATAGAATGAAGCAAAAAGATATGTACCATGTAAATCTAAATCCTAGGAAAACTGACGTCGCATTGTTGTAACATAATCATACCATTCTTCTTATGATGAATGTTTAGGTGTATATTTTTCCATTCTTTTACCTTTAACCACTCTGTATCTTCATACTTGAAATGTGTTTCTTATAGATACCATAAAGTTGAGCATTGTTTCTTTTATTCAGTCTGACAGTGTCTCTCATTTATTTGGAGTATATTGCCTTTCACACTTAATGAAATTATTGACACAGTTGAGCTTAAATCTACCACATTACTATTTTCATTCTATTTGTCCCTTCTGTCTTTTGTTCTTTTTCTTCCAATTACTTTTTCCTCTTTTAGATTTACTTGGTATTGTTACAATTCAACATCCTCATAAAAGAGCTTAGTGTTTGCTCTAAAGTTTACTATATGAAATCCTTAACTTATTGCAATTGAACTTTAAATAATACAGGTGTGGGCAAAAATAAAGTTACTAATAATAAATAATACAACAATTAATAAATAAAAATAATACAAGAATAAACTCCATGTTTCACGTACTTACAACTGTAAATCTACTTTTGCCCATACCTGTATTATAACACATAGGAGTATATACTATTATATATAATATAATTTTACTTTAACTATATATATCCTTACCTTCTCCTTTCATCCATTAGGTTACTGTCAATCATTTTACTCATATATGTTATAAAATACACCTAATGTTGTTGTTTTTAAATTTTTGCTTTCATCAGTCTGTAATCATTTTAAGAAATTTAAAAATAGGAAAAACCATTTATATTTACCCACATGCTCACAGTAAGTGAACACTATAAAACAGCAGTGTTTTATATTTCCTTTGTTTAGATATTGATATCTGACATCATTTTCCTTCTTCCTAAAGAACTAAATATTCCTTCAGTTTTGATTTTTCCTCTCATATATTTATTCTATCCCTTTTTGGGGGGTTTTCCCATAGAATATGAATGGATATTTCTATATCAACAATTTAAATATCTCATCCCATTGTTTTGTGGCTTTCTTTTGAGAAGTGTGAGATATTTCTTATCTTTGTTGCCATAAAATAGATACTGTTTTCCATTGACTGCTTTTAACACTTGCTTTTGATCACTAGTATTCAGAAAATTCATTAGAATGTGTATTATTGTGATTTTGTTTCTGGGTTTCTTGTTTGACACTTATGAGCTTCTTAAATATGTGGATTTATAGTTTTGATGTTTTTTTCTCAAATTTATAAAAAACTATATTTCTCAAATCTTTTTTCTGTTTCAATTATTCATTTTTGATCTAATGTTCCCTAGAATTAACCTGTTCGTTTTTTATTCTGTAATTCAGATTGGATAGATTTTAATGCTATGTGTTCAAGTTCACTGACTTTTTCTGTAATGTTCAATCAGACATTGGTCATATCTAGTGAACTTTTCATTGTAAAAATAATATCTTTTAGCAAAAATTTTTATTCTTTCTTATTTTGTATTTTTCTTTTATTTCTCCTTCATGTTTAGTTATCCTTTAAATTATGGAACATACATTTAATAGTCTTTTTAAATTCTTGTATGCATTAATTATGCAAGCATCTTTATCATATCAAGATGTATTCATATTGAATATTTTTTCTTTTTATCAAAACAGTTCTTTGCTTTTTCAAGTTTCAAATTTTGATTCAATACTAAACATTTTGAATTTTAAATTGTTGAGTGCTGGATATTGTTGACTTTCTTTAATAAGTGTTGGACTTTAATCTAGAGAGTAGTTAAATTACTTACAGATCAACTTAATTACTTCAAGATTTTAAAAAAAATGTGTTATAATATGTGTACAGTAGCCTTTACTAAAGGACGAATTTAGTTCTATTACTAAGGTGTGAGAGACCTGCAGTCTGGACTGAATGTCTTGAATTCACTAAGGACTCTTTTCTGGCTGGTTGGAATTCAAATATCTCTCAGTCCTGTATGAGCTCTGGGAATCGGTCTATTTACAGCTTTATGGTTGTACTTTGCATTTTGTGATATTTCATCCTAACATATGTATAGCTTGTAATTCAGCAAGAGATACTAGAGGTTCTGGTCAGATTTCTGGATATCTTTAAAGAGCAACTTTCTCTCCAATTTAAACTCTGTGGTTTCTCATCTCAATCTTCCTAGTTCCGTAAGAGTATTTTGCTTTTCCTGGGTTTACTGCTCTTGCACGGCAATACGGAAATTCTTCCAGGCAGAGATCTGCAATGACTATAAAACTTACCTTCATTGTGTACCTTAACTCAGGGAGCACAGTCCCATACTGCTTATTTTCCACTGTGTAAAAATGTTTGCTTTATACATTTTTCTAATTGTTTACTATAGGAGGAGCAAGACAGATTCCATTTACTCCCTATCTAAAAGTTGGTTTTCTAAAGTAACTTTTTCAAAGCTCGGCAGTAATATGATATACTCTGAGGTTAGGGTATTGTCTCCTTCAAGATGCATTATGTACTTAAAATTTAAAGTTATTACATGGCTGTGTGTTCCCACATAGATAGAATGCATGTGCTTTAAAAATACAATGTAGAAATAGAATGGACCTTCCAATTTTCTGCTAGTGATTCTCTTGGGAAATTTGTTCTCATGGTCCCTGAAACATTGGGCTCTACTGGAATGGATATATGGCTTTCGGGGGAGTGCTGTGCTTCTACTAGGACCATACAAAAAGTTTCACTCATCTCTGTCTTTATGATTTGAGTTATAGACTTTTGTTCACTTGATCTAAAACCCTTCTGCTTATATCGATTAAGAAAGAACATATATATATAACACATAGATACAGACAACAGAGAGGCAATAGCAGAGTGAAAGGGTGGGTAGAGGGAGGTGGCGGAAGGCATGGAAGGGAGGAAATGGGGGTGAAAGAGACTTTGGTGCAGGGCAAGGGGTGGGCACGATGCTGTGTGCAGATGGTGTTCTATTGAGCTGTCACGCTTGATACAATGCTGTTTGGCAACCATGTCAACCCAATAAATTTAAAAGTAAATAAGAAAAAAAATGAAAAAAAAAACTAAAAAGGAAAGAATTTAGTAGGTTTCCTATTGATTTCACTTCTAGGAAAATCATAATCAACTAGCCACAGGGCTGCCTGATCAGGCTATCGCGATTGCTGCTTTGCCTCCGCTATCCATCATGATCACTACAAAACCTGATATATGGCAGTAAACGTAGAGCAGCAAAAAATATATAGGATTTTCAGTTACCTCTGCTGAAACACCATTTGGGAGAAAAAAAATAGAGATCTATTCCTACAAAAATCAATTATAGACGGATTAGGAATTTTACTGTGAATGGAAAATCTTTAAAACTTTAAAAAATATATGAGAATATCTTTATTGCTTTTTCATAGATGTAGTGGATAATATTTCATAGACATTATAAAAAAATTTTAAGTCAGGAAGAAAAGACTGATACGCTCACACTGGGAAAAGGTATTTGAAACACATAATTAGCTATCATAGTACATCAGTAATTCCAATGACTCAATAAACAGAAGAGAAAAAATCCAAAACAAAAACGGACCAAAAAACAAAACAAGACAAAATACTGTGTTATCTTGGAAGTTATGTAAGAAACACAAACAACATACCTAACCTAAATTCTATGACAGTACAAAGTAGAATGTTTTAAATCCAGTGCTGCAATGCTTTGAATTATGTTCTCTCTTGGCCATTAGTTGCAAACTTTAGAATTATTTGATGTCCACCTATAGAACTTGACTTGATGGAAATTATACCCATAGAAATATTAATAGAATATTTCTTTTTTTTTTTTTTTGTATTTTTCTGAAGCTGGAAACGGGGAGAGACAGTCAGACAGACTCCCGCATGCGCCCGACCGGGATCCACCCGGCACGCCCACCAGGGGCGATGCTCTGCCCACCAGGGGGCGATGCTCTGCCCCTCCGGGGCGTCACTTTGCCGGGACCAGAGCCACTCTAGCGCCTGGGGCAGAGGCCAAGGAGCCATCCCCAGCGCCCGGGCCATCTTTGCTCCAATGGAGCCTTGGCTGCGGGAGGGGAAGAGAGAGACAGAGAGGAAGGAGGGGGTGGGGGGTGGAGAAGCAAATGGATGCTTCTCCTATGTGCCCTGGCCGGGAATCGAACCTGGGTCCCCCGCACGCCAGGCCGACGCTCTACCGCTGAGCCAACTGGCCAGGGCTAGAATATTTCTATTTTTAAACTAAAATATGTTGCAATGTGTTTAATAGAGATATTTTCAAATTGTTAAATAAATACAGGGGGTCCTTGGGTTACGACAGTCCTGACATACAACATTTCGAGTTCATGACACTCACTCCCATAGAAACTTAAAAAGTTGAGCTGTGGATGTTTTAGCCTATGCCGTTAGCATCATACTTATGGACTATGTGGGCAAACTAGTTCCAGACTAGCCTGGAACAACTCTTTAAGGAGGTAGAGAAGCCTGCAATAAATAATGTACCCTCTACATCAGCTGCTACTCAAAACGAAACACCTGTCGGACAGGTAGAATCATCTCCAGCGTCTCCTGCATGTTCCTTAGGCAATCCTGATTCACCTGACCCAGTATCTTCAGCACCTTCTGCGGGTTCTCCTGCCTCTCCAGCTTCCTCCTCCCAGCAGGTCACTCATGCAATGCCCACCTTGCAATGCCCCTTCTAGTGTGCAAGCCAACCACAGGAATAAGGTAAATAACTTTTTACACTCATTTTTTGTCATGTTTTCTGTTACTACAGTACAGTGTACAGTACAGTATATTTATGTCCTTTTCCATTTTCTGTGTCTTACTTGTGTTCTTATGTTCTAGATTATGATTTTATAACTGTGTTAGGATAAGTAAGTGACTTAGGCTAGGGTGTGTTTCAACTTACTCCAAAATTCCAGTTACATCACTGTTGTAGGAATGGAACTGTGTCATAACCCGAGGACCCCCTGTATTAGTCACTTCCACATAAAAAAAAATTCTCCGAAATGCAATGTATATACTGATAGAAAATAAGATAGTACATAAATAAACCTGAATAATAAATTTTTGTTGCCAAACCGGAGAGTGAAAAAGAGTATTCAGCAGTCAGAACCTTTTTCTTTTATGGACTTTAACTGTCCTTCACCCTGTGCATAACATCGCTGAACTTCTCCCTTCAGTTCTTCCTGTCTCGTGCAGCATTAGCCTTCCTTCGATAGCTAATAATTACTTTGAGTTGATAATTCACTTTCTGAACTTTAAAAAAAATCAAATCTTTCTTAGACCATCTCTTATACAGAGATTTAATATAATTCTAATTAAAGGCAACACAGCTCTAAAGCTTAAAGAAATTTTAAAATCTCTTACTTCCTGAAAACACATCCTTAAGTGCTGCTTCTAACACAATTGATATTTAAAATATGCATTCTAAAATCTTAATTTTACCTTATTGTTCTAGAAAAAAAAATCCAATCTGTGTTTGATATCTCATTTATCTTCCTATGGGCAGAGGGATGATACCAATTCCCAGTTTCAACAGCAGAACAATGTAGCTATATCAGAAGGGTGGCCGAGGTCAGATAACAAGTCTGCAATGCAGCCAAAACTTGCCCTCCAATCCTACGGCATTGTAGCTGCAGGCTCTTGGGGGATCGAGGATTTATTATTTTTATAGTTTGAGCATCCTCGTCTTGATGTTTTACACATTATCCCAGTATTTCTAAACCCAGATTGTGCGTAGCAATTTTATCTGCCCTCGTTTAGAAAACTACAGTGCAATTTTTAAAGAGATTTTGGGTGGGTTGCACACAGACTAGAAGCAAGAAACAATTCAGTGCTAGATCAAATTGTTCTGCATGGCTGTTCATTTCTGACTCCAGGTTCATGATGTTCCTCAGATCACATAAATCTCCCACGAGTGGTTACTGAAAACTAAGCCAGGATTTAAGAGGTGCCACCTGTCCAAATAATCCATGCTGCACTGTTGGTGTCACAAGATGTTTTGGAAGCTGGAAAGCAATAATTTTGTTAGCCAAGAATTCAATACTAAGGGTTTTGGGGTTTTTTTGGTCTATATTTCAAAGTTTTCAAAAACAGCTTCATACATTTGTTTTGCATCTATTGCATAAAATAGAATTAGTAAAATTGTAATTACACATTAATATGTATATTCACTTTTATTTTTAAAATTATAGAAAGCAGGAAATAGTAACTTGAACTACATGTTAAAAAATAAATGACAAATCCAAATATGTGGGTTGACTTTTTAAAATCATATTGTTCTTAATTTGATACATTTTGAACTGCTTGAAATTTCTACAATATAGTTAGTTGCATTAAAAATATGTGGTTATCTTTGTTAAAAATTATACTTGGATTTAAATATATATCTATATATTTATACTTATATATTCAGACTTAAACATTATTTGCTGGGGTTGAAAAGTACCCCCAGAATTCCAAGTGGTATAACTATAAAATAGCAGATTTGGTCAATCTGTAAGATGTAGAAGGTACTTTGAAAAAATTTTACCCCTCAAAAGAATATACCTTTTTGGCACTGGCTGGTTGGCCCAGTGGTAGAGCATTAACTCAGCATGTAGATGTTCCAGGTTTGATTTCCAGTCAGGCACCCAGGAAAAATGATCATTGGTTTCTCCAACCCTCACCTTCCCCTTTCTCTATTTCTCCCTCTCTCTTCCCTTCCTACAGCCATGGCTTGATGGGTTCGAGCACATCAGATCCAAGCACTAAGGACTGCTCCATGGAGCCTCTGCCTCAGGTGCTAAAAATAGCGTGGTTGCGAGCAACAGCCTCAGATGAGCAGAGCATTGCCCTGGAGTGGATCCCAGTTGGGGCACATGCAGGAGTCTATCTCCCCTCACTTAAAAATAAATAATTAAAGAATATACCTTTTCAAAACTGAGCAAATGTTGATTAGAAGGCAAAAAATGTCACAGCAGCAAGGGACCTCTCATTTCAAAACTGAGAAACAGAAACCTTTGGAGGAACTTCTAGTTTTCTTGCCTCCATATCATTCGCCCTCCTGACATATATTTTCTCCAAAGCTCTGCCCATCAAACATAGGGTTCATACATACAAACCAAAAATATTTATTGAAAGTTATCTTTGTCTCATCCAAGGTCCTGAAAGTAAAGAGGAAAACAAAATAAATAGAGCAGCTCTCCCTAAGAGTTTCATTGGGAAAAGGGACATAATTGTACATACTTGTCATTACAAATTATGATGTGTTATAATGGAAAAGAACGTACTAGGAGATCTCAGTTGAGATCAGGAAGGTGAGTGAATAAAAGTCAAAGAGGGAAGGAAGAGGAAGAGAGGTAGAAATGTCCTGGGGAGAGCCTGGAGTACAAGTGAGCATAATGCATTGTAAGAACCAAAACTAAATCGTAGCAGCTGGAAAGTACAGAGCTATGGGAAGACCAGTCTGACATTATGTATAGTCTTGGGCTTTACTGAAAAGGTGTAAAGCAGTGAAATTATATAATCAGATTTGCATTTTATCAAGTATGGGGAACAGACTTGGGACAGGTAGGTTCTGCTGTAGAGATGAGTTAGGGCGTTTGGGCAACATTCCGGGCAAATGATGTCAGCAGGTCATAGACCTACTGGGAAAACAGAAGAGATAGAAATTTAAAAATAATGTGGTGATATTAATTATCTTTTAAGAATTCCAGAGAAATAAATATTATTTAATAATTAATAATAAATTCCTTTATTTATTTATACCCATTTCAGGCACTCTCAAAATAATAAAAATATAAACAGATAGACATCTGACTGTCTGGTAAATGATGTGATGGTTCATCATGGCTCCAGTTGAAAGTCTCAAGGTGATATGGCTCTAGTTTTATTTGTTGGCCCTATCAGTACATGAATGTTATTTGAAAGGTAATTGTTACTGAAGGACTGTATTTTATTACCTAAGAAAAGTGGCTGTAGCTTGAGATTTTGGCATGATACGGTAGTTATATTTCATTCTATTCCTGGGTACTAAATTAATCATATTTCTAAACTAGCCCTCCTAGGATTTAGTTTATGTAACATCTCTGATCCTCTCTTCCTCCTACTCATCAATAATTTGCATTTGTGGGCACAGAGTTGTTCCAAAGTTTTGGCTCCACATAGCTCTGCACTTAGCTTGCTTCAGCAACTACTAGGTAAGAAAATGGTTTTGTCTAAACACCAAGGGTAAGCCAAATAAATGCTACCTTCATTCTTGCTTCAGACATTCTGTTCAATATAATTCGAATAGTTTTCTCTACTCCATACTAAATTTCATCAATGTGTATTTAACTGTTTCCAAACCTATTAGTTTACTTGGGATAGAACTTTACTTCTGTCACACTCATGACTGCCACTGTTCAATAAAAGCATACATGCTTTAAAAACTAGAGCATTTTCCCTGTTCAGAGTAGCATGTTCCATTTTCACTTCTCACACTTTTAAAGACTATTAATTACAGTGTCTATAATTGATACTTCTCAGCTGCATAAAGCAAATGCAGGAGCTAGAACCCATCACAAATCATGGGAAGCTAGCAGAAGTACCTACAGCTGTATAGTTTAGGTTGTGTTACAATAATGTGCAGACTTCAACAGCAGCTTTAAATTGATGTCCCACTGAAACCTATGCCAGAAGTGCCCTTGAAAAGAAAAAAAGTAGTATAATTATCTAGAGCATGTATAGTTAGATTATAGCTGACCTTTGTAGTGGAGAATACAGGTGCCTTAGATCTGCCTCAGTAATTGTAACTAGAGAAAATCTGGGCATCATAGGCCACCTAGAATTCTCTTCACCCACTGTGTCACCGCAATGGAACTATAAATCCTCCATACTAAAGTTCTTACCAGAAGTCAAAATTGCATCTTTTTCTCAGCAGAATTATATTACAGGCTTTCCTAATAGCTAAGGACAGTATGGGTGGGTAGGAAAGGAGGGAGGAAGGGAGACTTGGGAATGAGATGTGAACAGATCTGAGTTGAAAATCCAGTGATGCCACTTGACTGGCTGAGCGACCTTGTGAATTTTGTTTCTGTGACCAGGGTACTTCCCAAGATGTCCTCCTTTGCTGTAACAGTTATGCAAACGCTTCCATTTCTTTCTGTATTTACCTGGATATATAGTGCTTTCCTTATTATTTTTTAAGTGATACTGTGGCCTCAATGAGGATAAATGTAGAGAGAGAACAGGAGAAGGACAGAGGGGACAGAAGGGCTTTTCCATTTTCCTGACCATTTGCTATGGAGTGACAGAGCAGAAACAACTAAGGCGAACTTTGAAAGGGAGGGTTGATGCGTTCCTATTTAGATAAACACAAATTAACATCTAAGCTAATGACATAGCTTAATGTGAGAAATATAAAATGCCTATCTGTCCCTAATCCACCATGGAAAAGGTGGGAAATTTACAGAACTGGAAAAGCCACGGAACAAAAGGTAAGGGTTTGTTTTCAAAACATAACCATTTTGTTTAATTTTCAAAAGAATATGTTATGATTCTGAAAGCTTGGCCTCTCAGAAGCTATTTGTTAAAAAATCTCAATGGTTCTAATAAGTCTCTTAGATTGAAGGGATAATTGGTTAATAGATTGTTAACTTTTTTAAATAAACCTTTGTCCAACAACTTTAATTGAAAGACTTTTTCATCTCAACTTTTTTAGAGAGTCCCAATTCCAAAATACAAATATAAAATTTAAATTGTAGTGAAGTAAAGGCAATGTTATCTTAGGAAACACCCTGTGAGCTCAAGAGAAGCCTCTCAACTTCTCCTACCATATTTGGTGGGGGATAGAAGGAATGTAATTCACAGGAGCACACCTAAGTTAATAGCCAATGGCTGCTCCTCCATGTTGCTTCCAGATGCTATTTATCCCACCCTCCCCCCACCTGGTCACACCTGAGTGGCTTGCATACAATTGCTCCTCAAACATCTGCCTTTGCACAATTTGCCAACAGCAGGGAAATGAAGAACAAGCATAGTTTCCTTAGCTTTCCTACTACTTTATTTTCCACACAAATACTGAAACATGTTGGTTTACATATTTATCCTCCCGGAGAAGTATTTCCTGACCAAGTTGTCCACCCGTGTTGACATAGATTACCTTTGTCCTTAATCCCAAAAGTTCCGTTCTGTCAGTGCAGATGACCTTAGTTCTCAGTTCTGTCTGTTCTGAAAAAGTACTTTCTTACAGCTTTTAAAATACATTTCTCCCTTCGCTCCCCTTTAGAGGGGCACACACTCTGTTAAACACTAAAATGTTTTGCCTTAAGATCTCAGCGGTACAAGTTTCTAAGTCAGGGTTGTGGTACTCACAGTGGTGAGACCCTTGTTGGGAGAACAAGGAAGCTTGAAGGTTGACATAGAGAAAGGTTCCAGAAAGGAGTCGCGGATGTACTGCCAGAGTCCAAGACAGACTCGTTTAACATCCCACACACACACAGATATGAGCTACAGACAGAGGTGCTTTCTCGTAGCCCAGTGGGTGCATTGCTCAGTACTATTCTTTTTTTTTTTCTGTCTTTTTCTTAAGCTGGAAACGGGGAGAGACAGACAGACTCCCGCATGCGCCCGACCGGGATCCACCCGGCACGCCCACCAGGGGGCGATGCTTTGCCCCTCTGCGTCGCTCTGTTGCGACCAGAGCCACTCTAGCGCCTGAGGCAGAGGCCGAGGAACCAGCCCCAGCGCCCGGGACATCTTTGCTCCAGTGGAGCCTCGGCTGCGGGAGGGGAAGAGAGACACAGAGAGGAAGGAGAGGTGGAGGGGTGGAGAAGCAGATGGGCACTTCTCCTGTGTGCCCTGGCTGGGAATCAAACCCAGGCCTTCTGCACGCCAGGTCGACGCTCTACCACTGAGCCAACCGGCCAGGGCTCAGTACTATTCTTAGACACTGTGAAGAGTACTGTACTACTAACGTTTACCACAGTGTTTGCAGCACCGCGCTAGCCCTGCTCCCTGGAACCTCTTCCCGGATAGTAAGCAGTAAGAGAGTCCAAGGGGCTCGCCCTCCCAGAGCTCACACAGCTCCCTCCAGATTAGCTCAGGGCATCAAGAACTTGGGAATTTCTTAGCAAACTAGTTCCTAAGCCTCTTCTGAGATTTGCACAGCTTCTCTGAATCTGTCCTGCTGAAATCAGAAATCATGCTGACTGTTTATATAGCCTTAGGTTCAGGGGGCAGCCAAGGGGTAACTTTAGAGACAAAAAGGAGGAGGAAGGAGGGGAATGTACAAGAGGGTTGTGGTCAGAACTAAGTGTAGCTACTGCACCAGACACAAGGTCCCTGTGAGACTTGATTGGGGCTGTGGCGGAGGAAGAGGAGAGGGGGTCCGGGACAGGGAGAAGGGGCCCCAGGCCCTGTACTGCCGGGATTTAGCCCTGAATTCCAAGGGCTCTGGGAATTGAGACTTGAACCCGATCTTCCGGGTATATAGAAAGTTCTGTTTGTGAAGATATGAAGATAGGATATACTTAGCAGCTTATTGACTTCATACATAACTTAGAACATTTAGTCATAAGCACATACATATGTGGCCTCTATTTGTGACAGGTTCACAATCCACAAGTGTTAAAGGAAACGCTGTCTTAGTTCAAATCCATACATGTACATGGGCACATGAAGTACTCACCCACCACAGTATGTTCTAGACCACAGCTTACCACAGAATGAAAATGTACTGTCCATGGGTGCACTGGAGTGACTACATACAGAGCCCACAGCTCCCACAGTGACCAGGCAGGGCCCAGGCTGCAGTCACCTGCCTAGTTACCTGCAGCAGCAAGCAGCTTCATGCCTTTCTGCCAAACATCACACGTACAACACCCTCTTCTAAATGTGCCAGAATGTCAACCTGGCAAAGAAAGTGATCTTTGGCTGTTTTGTTACCAAGTGCATTCCAAGGTCTTTGCATAAAGGCCACCAGAGATGAGGCGCTCAATAACTACTTGTTAAATAAATAAATGATGTGAAAGAGTTGGGAAGCACTGGTCTATATGAATACCATAAAAAAGTGTTCCTCAATAAAAAATTTTCCCAGATCCTTATTCATGAAATGGTGCTTAATATTTCTATTAATGTGTGTCCCCGTACCCAGCAGTCACTACACTACAGCCTCTCTGTCTTCAGGGCTGACTTTACTTGCATTAGAACTAGTCCATTAACAGAACAATCTGCCTCTCTATCAACAACAACAACAAAAACTTACTGTAAAAAATACTTCGCATTTAAACAACATTTCCTATGAAGGCATCTACAACTGCTCCATATACACAGATGGGAAGAAGAACGGCAGTCCTCTACCCTTCTCTTCTTTTTTAAATGAAGAATTTCTCTCTACACTTAGACTTCTTTTTTCATAAAAACCCATCAACTATAATGTTCTTTCATGTGCCAGTGTTTCCTTTTCTTGTCAGACTTTATGTATTTAAACATATGAAATATGTAACTTAAAAAGTCACAATTATACATCTCTCCCATTTGTAAACTTTTTCTCTTCTTGAAATATGTAGGGTTAAATACATCCAAGTCTTAACTTCTTAGCATATTGTATTTTTAAAAATCATTTTTTAAATTTATCTGTATTTTCCTTTCAGTGTTTAGTACAGAGCAGGCGCTTAATAATTGTCAGAAGGGACAGGGAGGGAAAGAGAAGAAAAGATAGGTGGAAGTCACACATCTTCTCTCTGTATTTTCTTCACATTCCAGGAATCTCCCTTGTCTGAGTCCATCAAGCCGCACTTCTTACTATCCTTTCTCTGATATGTATTCTTTTGAATACTACTGCTTCTAACTTACTTGCTGTGTGAAGGTGTTGGTGTGTGTGTGTATGTGTGTATGTGATAAAGAGAGAAAGAAAAGAAGAAAGAGAAGGAGGAGAAAAAGCAGAGGAGGAAAAAGAAGGAGGAAGAGGATGATGGAGAGTAAGAGGAGAAGAAAAAGAAGAGAAGAAATGAATGAACACAAACATGTCCATAAATTAATCTAACCCATCAGGCAAATTCTACCAGCATTTCCAATAGATGGAAAAAAAAAGGATAAAATCATAAAGTATTGGGAAAGAATAACTTTCTCTTTGACCTGGTCACTAGTAGTCAGTTTTAGCCCAAACATGACATCATGGCATAAAGCTGCGTGGAAAGGTGCCTTGAGTGGCTGATTTCATGATGAGATTTGAGCATCCCCGAGGGGCACAATAGAATCAGGGTACCACAAACAAGAAACATGTTATAAGGACTTGATAGCGAGGTAACATATCTTTTCTAGTTACAAATCTAATGATCTCTTAGCAGCCAATTTTTTTTTTCCCTTTAGAATTAGAAGGTGTGGGAAGATCCAGAAACACATAAAAGATATTCTTTCTTCTTTCTTATTTCTAATAGTTGCTAATTTGCCCTATCAGGAAATTAGTGGGCCATATGCTAATAGAGGTCATGTGCTTACTGCAACATCTAAAAACTTATGATTGTTCAATTATATTAAGCTACAACATTTACTAGCTTATTTTTGTTTTGCCTCTCTTATTAATGACAGGAACTATAAAGTGAATATACTACTAAAATAATTTTGTTCCATAAGAATTTCCATTTCCCTCACTTGGAAGGTGACTGAGATATTAATTATTATTGATGAAATGCAGCCCTCACCCTCTGGAAAGCATCTTCAGTTCACCAATACCATACATTGCTCCATATTCCAGTAACAGCAGTATTCCAGGAATTGTTTTTTGATTAGTTGCAAAACTTCTGTATTTCTTCTCTTAGTTTTTCTTTCTAGTCATTATAAAAGAGAGTGGGAATGAGTCGTGGCAAAAATTCTCCTCTTTCCTCTGAACTTTGGAACTATCAGATAATTCCAAGGCACCACCAGATAGAAGTGAACTTGTGTGTCCTTTCTCTCTTCCAGCAGTCAAGTACAGTCCTTTTGAAACTGCAGAAGTCTCTCAAGCATATAATGTGTGGCTTCCAATGAGTTTGAACTTCATGCTTGATGTGATGTGCAAGGAAGTGATTTAATTCATGCACCTGTATCTGGATTTTTTCCAGACACAATGCAGTGGGTAGCTACTTCAGGATTTACCTAATAAGCATTGCAGTGAGACATTGGAAAGGCACTGATTGACATATTTGAGCAGGGAAAGGAAAAGTGAGCTTCCAGTAGAGTTGTGATAGGCATCTCAGCTCAGCCCTTGAGACAAAACTGAACACCTCTCAGCACCCAAGGCCAAGCCCTTTGACTTCTATGATGTATAATTTTCTCATTACAAACACTATTGGACCCAAAGGAATGCCTGTCAGCTTTCTAATTATTTTCTCAGTGTGAAATAAAACCTTGTCTTTAATAAGAAAGGGGGTTTGGCATGCGAATGTTTTCATCACCAACACACAGTGCAGAGAATGAGAGCCCGGGGAAACAACAACAAGGCCTCCAAAAAAAAAGGAGAAAGCCATTTTGGAAAGAAATGCAAATCATTTTCCACAAGTGATTATCAAAACATAAATGATTATGCTGGGCTCAAGTACTGTAGTCTTTGGCTGGAGAAATTCAAAACTTGAAAAAGAAAAATACCACCTTTGCCCTCGGTCTTTAATAATAACCTTTTCATAGACATTATTGATGAAGTCACACCAACTCTAATCAAGATGCTTTGGGATTTAGACCCACAGTCAGAGTATCCACATAAGCCATTTTCCAAACACCCTACAGTCTTCATATATCTTATTCCACATGGAAATTTAACAAAGGCATGGCAGATAACTGCTCCATCTTTGCAAAGATCACAAGTATTTTATCTTCATTACTTTTTTCTGATCAGTACTTTAACAATTACCAAGGCTGTTTTGAAAACTGTAGTTGCTTTATTTTATATTCTGTTATATTAAAGATTATATTCTGTTTCTGTTTTCTGTTCTTTCAAACAAATATTATCAATGGAGTGAAGTGCAGTGATATTTAAAACAGACCTATACTGAAAATATACCAACAAACAGAAATAAGGAGGGCATGATAACGTTAAAAATATTTAATTAACATAAGGATAAATTGAGCAAGTAAATCTAAAGGAGAAAGCATTGGAAAATCTCCCAGTGGAACAAAAATCCTACTAGCATCTTTCTGTTCTCATCACGTTTATTCAGAAGTCACAGAATTTCAAGACTTCAATTCCTTCCTCAGGAACAGAGGTGAAAGATATGACTCTTTTACATAATATATGTCTTCTGGAAAATTAGTGGACTAATTAAAAAAAAAGTTAATATCTATTACACTTATGTTTTCGTTCACTAAAACAGAGTTGGGATTTATCATCATGTCCAAATATTGAGTGAATTATAAGTTGTAAGAAATAGAGAATGTGGGAGAGCTTTGAACAGGGAGATCTGTACTGATCAGGATGTGGGCAGGAAAGTCTGTTTGAGAAACTGTCACATAAATTGAGCTCTGAAGGACGAGCGGAATGATGAGAACAAGCTGCTGATGTATCAGTTATAATAAGCGCATGTTTGGAGCTCCTGCGTTGAAGAAGAGTATAGTAGTTAAGAGAGACTGAAGGAAGGGGGGTGCAAGTATGGACTGTCTTTGAAGGCAATGTTGAGGTGTTGGGTTTTATTTTAAGAACAATGGGAATCCATTGAAAGATTTCAAGTAAAAAAAATAATAGTTTCAAATAGACTTTTAAAAAATAGCTTTGGATTAAGTCTTGAGAAAGGTCAGAAGAGATCAAAAATAGAAAGTGAAAAATATAATTATGGATTATTGCAATAATTTAAGTTTGACTTGACTTAAAGATTTCTTAGGTGTGAGCGTGATGACAGGGTCCACACCAGTTTTTTGTTGTCATACAACTTACTAGACAATGGTGCTAGTGATTACTTCAGAAAGGCTAGAAGATAAGATTGTTTATATGTTTGGGGTGGTGGTTAACAAAAATCATGTTCAATTTCGAAAATGTTTGTTTGAGCCACCAGAGCCAAGGCATAAATAATAATAAGGATGCATTTGAAACTCCTGAGCATAAAAATGGAACTGAATACAAAAGAATTAATTCAAAAGTTGTACTGAGTATAAGGAAGGAGAAATGCCAAAAGACACTAAGAAGCTGTTGAGAGAGAGATGAAAGTGTTTGCAAGTGTGGTGGCAGGGATGCTAAAAAAAAATGTGTTTTAAGGAACAATGCATAGTCAATAATGCAGAATCCTGCTAACACATAAGTAGGAGAATTGAAAAGTGTCTGTTGGGTTAGCAATATGAAAATCATAGTGACTTTAGCTGGAATAGTTTCTAAAGAGCAATACTACATAATACAATATTCAGAGATAATTGAAGTGATTTGCATTTGCACTGTTCAATGTGACAGCTACATGTGGCTACCAAGCTCTTAAAATGTGGGTATGTGGGCAAAATGTCAGATTTCAGTAGGTTGAAGATTTAAACTGGTCATTATACATAACTTGTTCATGAAGTTTGCCTCCAAAGTAAAAAAAGTGGTAAAATAGCAGATTCTGGAAATGAGTCTGGGACTGAGAAAGGGTTGCTTCCAGTTAGACCAACTTTGGAATGTTCCAATGGCAAGCAAAGAGAAGAGTGGAGCAGCTGAATATACAGCATAAAGGGAGCAACCGATCTTAGATAACTTACACTCAAAGAAGAAAACAAATACACAGGTATGAAGAGAGCTCAACACTTTGGAGATCAGTAGGTAAAAAATTAGGATAATTGCTCTTTGGAGTCTTCCATTTAATTGGTGAAGTCGGCAGAAAGGACACTGGCTAAGTGTGTAGAGGGCAGTGATAGGACTGAAGGCCTCTGTGACTCACCGCCAGATGATTTTAGCTCCTCCGGGCTGGCTTGCCTGCATCCCTCCAGGCCGGCCGTACATTTCAGCAGTGGTATTTCATTCCAAGGTCTGATGTGAGGAGCATGGAAGACCTGCCTGCTTAAAAATATCGCCCAGAAGGAGTTTAACTTTATCCTGTATTCCCTACCATTTGAGTCAATTCCTGGGACACTTTTTTTGTGGGAAATATGCATTTTAATTGGGGTGAAATATCAAATTAAATACAAGCATTACTCATATTAAAACCAATTATTTTACATAATTGACGCTTTAGTAAATATTGTCCAATTTTTTTTAAAAGATGCAAACAAGGAAAGAATAAAGACAGGTTTCTGATCATGGAGTCTCCTGGAACTTACTAAATCTTTGTTTCTGTGTAGCCTGGAGGCAGCCCTGACCTTGAGAGAAACAGTCTAGAAGAGTGCCATCAAGGACAGACAGACAGACACTGAAGCTAAAACTTAACTCTTAATTATTCTTAAATCTCACCACTGCATGTCACAGTTGATATATCCAGAATCTAATCCCATAAGCACTTTCCTAAGTGAATGTGTAATTTGAAACTTAATTCACTGAGCATAGATATGGCAGGTTGAGAAAGAAATGTGTAGATCCTCCTTCAGTGGCTGATAAGTTTTATGAAAGAATATCAAACTGATGCAATAAACTTTGACTAAGGTTAAATGCAAGGGGAAAGACCAATGGCTGCGAAAGGAGGAACATGAAGCTTGGATCCCGTGAATACATCAGTCTGGGAGGAATGAGGGTTAAACAAAGACTTGGAAGACAGATTCTGAAAGCCACATTGGTAGGACCGAGAATCAAAGTTGAAATGTAATAGGAAGAGAAGAGGGTTTAACCCAGAGCCCAATAGGATACTCCCCTATAGCCACTCTCAGCACAGCATAAGTCTCAGTTTCTTAAGGGAGCTATGGCAGCTACTGACACCAAAAGGAAAAGGGAAGCCAATATCCAAGGCGCTCAAGTGCAGCAAGCACCTGTTATTTTTCTGAGAGTAATGTTACGTAGCTGTGGCCATGTTTGAGAGCTCAAAAGGAAGTATGCAATGAAATAACCTTTTGACCTAGAATCATTTTAGCAATCATCAACCTGAATGTGGACACAGCCCAACAAACTCATGTGATAAATGCAAAGCTGTTAAAACATTATTGTCATGGTTTAAACATTATTTTAAATTTTCTTAGATAATACTTTATAATTAGATGCACTTAGAATGTTTCTTATTAGATATCTAAGTTCAAAAATATATCCTTTTTTTTTGACAGAGACAGAGAGACAAAAAGAAGGATAGACAGGAAGGGATAAAGATGAGAAGCATCAATGCTTTGTGTGGTTCCTTAGTTTTCTTAGTTGTTCATTGATTGCTTTCTCATTTGTGCCTTGACCAGGAGGCTACAGAAGAGCCAGTGACCCCTTGCTCAAACCAATGACCTTGGGCTTCAAGCCAGCAACTTTTGGGCTCAAGCCAGAGATTATGGGGTCATATCTCTGATTCCATGTTCAAACTAGCAACCCTGTATTCAAGCTGGTGAGCCCATGCTCAAGCTAAAAACCTCAGAGTTTCAAACTTGGGTCTTCTGTGTCCCAGTCCGATGCTCCATCCACTGTGTCACTACCTGGTCAGACTCAACAGTATAGTCTTAAGTTCTAAAGTTATTCAGTAGAGTTAACCGAAGCTTAACACATGCATCTCCTTTACGTTATAACTGCTCTGGCCCTTATGTAAGCTTTTTTTCTCTTTCTTAAAAAAATGAATTTTACATTTTTATCACAAAAGTTTAAGACAATTGCATGTAACATTTTGTTTTAAAAATATCATTGCTAAGCATTAATAAAAATCCATATAATAAATATTCTAGAAACTGAAAAGAAAGAATATAAGAAACGTATCTCTATAGTGACTGAGTACTACAATATTCAAATCTAAAGCTAATGTCCATGATGAATGCTTTAAAGCATACTCATAAATGAATAAGTCATAAAACTCTTTATTGGTCTATATATTTTTTAATTTCCTTCATATTTTCAAACTTATTGATGATGATGACCATGTTAATAAAATAACAATCCTGTAGAAATATAGTAATAATTTTGTAATATTGGGCATCGATATGTGTGTAATTCAATGGTTTCAACGTAGCTCTATTAGTCACAAACCCAGTGGCCCATGACAAAAGGTTTTTGTAAGGACTTTGCAGAATATAACATTTTGAGCTTAGCCCACAATTTAGCACTGATATCATGTTAACCTATTTCTCACCTAGGCAAACCTTATATGTATGAAGCTTTCATTAAGAAGAAATACATTCACTCATCATGACCATTTATAAAACCATGTCCACATTTAATTTTTCTAGTCAATTATAAACTGATTATTACTACTTATAAAGTTCTTTATAATTACTACATCCATAGTGCCCTAATTCCAAAATATTTCTCAATTGACTATTTGACCTGTTCTCTCAAAGGATTCCCATGAAAATTCTTGCTTTAACAGGTTAGTAATACTTAATTTGCAAGTATTTCCCTATTTTTTTTTCTGTGGTAATCATCCACTTCCATAATGACTTGCCTCCAGAAAATAATGGTCTATAAGTTTGTTACTTACCTACTTACTTGCATGAGTGCCAGATTTAGCAAATAAAAATATTGCATGGGACATACTTATACTAAAACTTCCATTCATCGTTTATCTGAAATTAAAGTTAAATGGGCACTCTATATTTTATCTAACAGTCTTATATATTTGATCCATTTTATGAATAATGTATATAGACCTTCCCTTGAGAGTTCCTAGAAGTTTCCATCCATGAGACTGCCAAATTATAACCCCTATACTTTCAAGCTGGCCTATTGCCTGGCCTATTTACCAAGAACACAACCATGCTGGTATTCTACTCTCAGAATTCCAGTCTCCAGAACTGTGAGAACTGAAATACTGTTTAAGTCTCTCAGACTATAGTATTGTGTTACAGCAGCCTGAAATAAAATGCCAGGCTTAACAATAGGAAATCCACTTATTTCCTCAATATCTGTGATAAGAGCCTTGAAGATTCCTTATAAAGCACTCACTCAAATATCCTAACAACAACAGGTTTATAAAATTCTATTACTTGCCCATTTGTTAAAGACTTTTTTTTAAGAGTATTTAGGCATTTCCTATTCCTTTGGGGTGGGGGTGGGGAGGTAAGAGAGAAGAGTCTATTTATATTGCTACAAGAAAGAGAAAACTTGTACAGAGGAACAATGTAAATAAGTTCTAATGGCCTCGATTTTCAGCAGCATGTTTGAAAATTTACCTACCAGTATATAGTAGTAAGAGAAAAAACAAGGGAATTGTGTAGCTGACTTAATAATAGTTTATTTAACTGTACTGAAGCCATAAAGGTTAGTGAACACAAGGCTACATAATGTCCATCTTATAGTGGAGTGTGTAAGTGTATGTGCACATGTGCAAATTCACTAAAACTGCCTCCAGTGTACAAATGTTGCCTGAAGATGATGTATAAATAACTGAATCAATAAATATGTCATGTGTATACATATTTCCAGCTCTTTAAATTCCTACAATTATTATTTGTGCCATACAATTTAACAATCATGTCTACATTATTTACACTTTAAAATTGGTATGTGTAAGTCTTTTTAGTTTGATAAAGTCCTATTTGCTCATCCTGTCCTTTATTTCACTTGCCTGTGGAGTTAAATCAGCAAATATATTGCTGCAAGAGATGTCAGAGAGCTTACTGCCTATGTTTTCTTCCAAGATGATCATGGTTTCATGACTTACATTTGGTCTTTTATTCATTTTGAGTTTATTTTTGTAAATGGTGTAAGTTGGTGGTCTAGTTTCATTTTTTTGCATGTATTTGTCCAATTTTCCCAGCATCATTTGTTAAAGAGACTCTCTTTACTTCGTTGTATGCTCTTACCTCCTTTGTCAAATATCAGTTGTCCGTAAAGGTGTGGGTTTATTTCTGGGTTCTCTGTTCTGTTCCATTGAGCTGTATGCCTGTTCTTATGCAGGTACCAAGCTGTTTTGAGTACAATGGCCTTGTAGTATAACTTAATATCAGCAAAAGACAACATGAACAAAATAAAAAGATAACCCACACAATGGGAGAACATATCTGCCAACATGTCCAATAAGGGGTTAATAACCAAAATCTACAAAGAACTTTTAAAACTGAACGTCAGGAAACTAAACAATTCAATCAAAAATTGGGCAAAAGAACTGAATAGACACTTCTCTAAAGAGGACATACAGATGGCCAATGGGCATATGAAAAAATGTTCAACATCACTAATCATTAGAGAAATGCAAATTAAAACCACAGTGAGATACCACCTCACACCTGTCAGAATGGCACTCATTAACAAAACAACACATAATAAGTGCTGGCGAGGATGTGAAGAAAAGGGAACTCTCCTGCACTGCTGGTGGGAATGCAGACTGGTGCAGTCATTGTGGAAAACAGTATGGAGATTCCTCAAAAAATTAAAAATTGAACTGCCTTTTGACTCAGCTATCCCACTTTTAGAAATATATCCTATGAATAACAAATCACTGTTTCAAAAGAAGAAATGAACCCTCATGTTTATTGCAGCACTGTTTACAATAGCCAAGATCTGGAAACAATCCAAGTTTCCATCAGTAGATGAGTGGATAAAAAAGCTCTGGTACATATATGCAATGAAATACTACATGGCCATGAAAAAGAAGGAAATCTTACCCTTTTTGGCAACATCAATGGACCCCGAGTCTATTATGCTAAGTGAAATAAGCCGGGCAGGGAAAAAAAGTATCATATGACTTCACTCATATAAGGAATCCAATGAACAATGAGAACTGAGGAACAGAAGAGAGGCAGAGAAAGGGTCAAAGAGTCCAGAGAGAAAGGGGAAGAGAGAAGGGTATCAAAGAAAAGAAAGACATTAGTGAAAGTGTATAAACATAACACAGAGAGATAGAGTGCATGACAGTAAATTATGGGGGAAAAGGGGAAAGATGGTGGGGGGAGGGGGCAAAGGGTGTATCAAGGAGAACAAGGGGGGAGGGAGGGAGATATATTCTAGGGTACACCTGGAACTATGTAAACACAACAAATTAAAATCAATAAAAATAAATAAATAAATAAACTGATATGTGTAAGTCACTTTAAATTCTAACCTTCTCAGTAGTTTGACTTTTCATAGTCACCCAGAAGAATGAAGCCACTAGGGCAAGGTAAAGATGAGAGGAACACAACAAAAACAGGGGCTAGTTAGGGATTAGACACCAAAAGCAATGTGACAAGGAAGGAAAATCAACTTCCTGAGACAGGTGTCAAGCTGGAAAGCAAGATTCACATGCAAAGAACATAAAAGTGATGCAAAGCAAATGGTGATAAGGAGGATATTGAAAGCTCATGGACAAATCTGACATCAACACCAGCCAGACCTACAAAATGAAAAGGCAGGGCCTTATGTAGGCTGAGAATGACAGACACTAATTTGTGTGAATGGTCACTAGTGTCATAAAGAAAATTGGAAGGTCTACTGTCCTACGTCTGGACACATTATCATCAGGTTTAAAGACATACTACTGCATGGTAATTACTCTTTTTCTTGGAAGCATTTATTTTATCTTTTTATTAAATTTTTATTCCACTGCACCCAGCACTATACCACCAGCACATTCAAGAAAAAGTTGGCTATTGATGGATTAATGTTAACCTTTGGGTTCTCACTCAATACTGTTTCCACACATTATTTTTAGTGACTGCTGCAATTTATATTGCAACAATAATTCCTATAAATCCTTTAACGCACCATCTCTGTTTTCTCTAAACAACAACAGCTAGATGAACAATAACTAAAGATTAAAAATCATGTGAAGCAAACACTTCCCCATAACTAACAAATGCAAACACATTTGTTTATCTAGTGTGGTTTATTTCTACATATTATCCTAATAATTGTTGACATTGCCTGAACCAAAAATGACAATTCTTTATGATATATTGAGGAACCTAAAAAAAATATCTTTTTTTTAACCTTGGCAGAATATAATGTGCATTGGGTGGTTTAGCTATTCCATAGGCTGGGGAATGTGCATAATAAATATTCAAAAGTAAAACTGAAATAAACATTGGTGTGATGTTGCTCAGCCTGAAATGTATCTAAGCCTGACAGTAATGTTCTTCCTGTTTCTAATTTGATGCTGGTTTTAATTATTGGTTGGATTTCAAATGATAAAATTTTTGAAATTAGAAGAACTTTGAGATACTAAGAATTGATCATAGGACATCACATGAAACCTGGCTTAATTTGGCAGCAGAATACCATCAAGTACAAACTGAATGGTGATGGCCCTCACCAGTCCCATACACTACTCCCCACAATAAGAGGAAGCATCTGCTCACTTTAGGAGTCAGGAATGTGTTACAGCTTTTTCATATACCTCTCTATATCTATTGAGCTATGTTTGTAAGTATGTTTATACTCCCCAATGGAGCACCTCTGGTTACATGGATCATTTAAGAGGCAAAAGAGTTTATGATGATGGTCAACGGTTCCTTCCAGATAAGGGATAGATCACTTTTTATGAGTCACAGGTTGAAAGACTTTAGATTCTAACCCATAATGATCAAGTCACAGTATGCTCTGTCATTTAAAAGAGTAGCATTTCATAGCATTTTGGTAAAAATCAAAATTGAAGGTCAAGGTGAGAATGGCAGTCAATAATAACATTGAACAGAAAAAAAAATCTTTGGATTATTAATTCAAATAATAGTGGACATTATTTAGGGCTCACCACGTATCAGGTACTAAATTTAACATTTGGAAGATGCATTTATGTAAACTTTGGAACAACTTACAATGTGGGAGTTGTTGGGTACTGATATCTCCATTGTGTAAGAAGGTTTTACTCCATTGTAAAAGTGCAGTTTAAAGACATTAACTGGTTTCCTTTTATCACAGAATATTAAGTGGTAAATCCTGGAATAGACCTAGGTCAGAGACTCCAGAAGCCTGTGTTCTTGAGCATGAACACATCAGCCTCCAATTATATGCACATATCATGTTTGTTTCATTTTATTTCTTCCTCCCCCCTACTTATAGTCACCCAGTGTGCCGTTTTTATAAGCAACCTAAAATGTTTAAAGAGAGAGCCATTTTATCCTCTTCTGGATGAGGTGAGAAGACTATCCAGGCCCATTTGTTATTCATACAATTTTTCTCTAAAACCACTTGTGATGTTGGGTAATAATCCCAGATGGAAGTCATTAACATTTAATTTGTATGCATATGTGACATCTTGCTTTTCAAATCTTTTTGACTTTACTCTTTCCATTACTGAGACTAATTGATCTATATGAGAAATAACTAATTATAATGAGTATAAAGCAGTTTTCTCAAATATAAAAACATGCCATAAAATGCTAATAAAACTATGAAAATGTATGGAAAAATCTGTCAATTACAAAATTAATTTTAGATGGGAAAGCAAATATCATTTATCATTACAATGCCCAAATAAATGACTTGTCCGACAGCTGAATGCTCTTTTGTTGAATGTTAATAAAATCTCAAAAATAATAGTTATTCTTTATTTCATAATGCTCACCAGAATAAAATTTTGAAGATGGTCATTTGAAACAAAACTGTAAATAGCTTTTTGCTAGGAGCATTATTGATTATGGTTAAAGAAAAAGTAAGTTGCCGGTTGGCAAATCATATTGAAATGGAAGAGTTTCTTTCTCCTCTTCACGAGTGACTTGTGTCTGGGTGATAGGGAAAGGAGACCATGCCCTTTGGGAGAGATCTGTTATCAGGGGAGACAGACATAGTGAATGAATCAGCAGGACTTGGGCTGCCAGGTGGCCCTGGTTTTAAAGAGTCTGAGAAAGCAGGCTCCAGGAGGGCACTGGACTTAACTAGGAAGACCCACAGTTAATTGTATCTATATTCATATGTAGACATAAAGGAATAAGAAACTGGCTTGGTTTGTGGACATCCCTCAAAAAGAAAGTTTAGACAAGGCAACCTTCAAATGTGTCTCAGTGTTTTAAATAAAATTACCTCAAGCTATTTGCTGTATTTAATAACTTTGTAATAATTTTTTAAATTAGTTGCTGTTTGTGAATTGATGACAATTTGGGTATATTTTTGTATTCTTTTATCACTCATTTATTTATTCTTTTTACAAATACCTATGAAATGTATACTTATGTTAAGCAAATAATATCTTTAAGATCCACTGATAAGAAGCTATCCCCTCCCACAGTAGCTGTTCTCATGGAGTTTATCAACAAATCTAGAAGACAAGTATTTAACATATAATTACCTAAGGAAAGATTTGAATATCATTTTAATGAGTGTAAGAATAGAATGCTGCACAACTTGGAACTGAAAACTCTGACCCAGCCTGAAAATCATCTTTTAGGAAGTGCCAGATCAGAAGGCAGGAGGACCTTTGTGCCATGCAAGGTGTGTCACCCAGTGGAGTTTCTGTATCATGGAGAATGCAGTTTATGAAAAGAAACTTTCCAAGTGACCCTAAGGACAAATGTTTGACCCAAAGGATATAAGTGTGACCACAATTCCTTTAATGTCATTGTTCTCTAGATAAGATTCTTAGCTGAAAGCAAATAAGATTTAGTTACAAACAATCACCTCAGTTCTTTCTACTATTAGGGAATCAGGATAAAAGTAACATTTTGGGGGTAAGAGTAGCATCATTAGATGACATAGGTACTAAACTCATGGACCTGGGTTTTAAAGAGCATTTTATGAATTTGACTCCAAAGGCAAGAGAAGTGAAGGAAAAAATTAATGAATGGGACTACGTCAGACTAAGAAGTTTTTGCTCAGCAAGAGAAACTGATAACAAAGTAAACAGACAGCCAACTAAATGGGAAATGATATTTTCAAACAACAGCTCAGATAAGGGCCTAGTATCCAAAATATACAAAGAACTCATAAAACTCAACAACAAACAAACAATCCAATAAAAAAATGGGAAGAGGACATGAACAGACACTTCTCCCAGGAAGAAATACAAATGGCCAACAGATATATGAAAAGATGCTCATCTTCATTAGTTATTAGAGAAATGCAAATCAAAACTGCAATGAGATACCACCTCACACCTGTTAGATTAGCTATTATTAACAAGACAGGTAATAGCAAATGTTGGAGAGGCTGTGGAGAAAAAGGAACCCTCATACACTGTTGGTGGGAATGTAAAGTAGTACAACCATTATGGAAGAAAGTATGGTGGTTCCTCAAAAAACTGAAAATAGAACTACCTTATGACCCAGCAATCCCTCTACTGGGTATATACCCCCAAAACTCAGAAACATTGATATGTAAAGACACATGTAGCCCCATGTTCATTGCAGCATTGTTCACAGTGGCCAGGACATGGAAACAACCAAAAATCCCGTCAATAGATGACTGGATAAAGAAGATGTGGCACATATATACTATGGAATACTACTCAGCCATAAGAAATGATGACATCGGATCATTTACAGCAAAATGGTGGGATCTTGATAACATTATACAAAGTGAAATAAGTAAATCAGAAAAAAACAGGAACTGCATTATTCCATACGTAGGTGGGACATAAAAGTGAGACTAAGAGACATTGATAAGAGTGTGGTGGTTATGGGGGGAGGGGAGAAAGGGAGAGGGAAAGGGGAAGGGGAGGGGCACAAAGAAAACTAGATAGAAGGTGACGGAGGACAATCTGACTTTGAGTGATGGGTATGCAACATAATTGATCAACAAGATAACCTGGACTTGTTATCTTTGAATATATGTATCCTGATTTATTGATGTCGTCCCATTAAAAAAATAAAATTATTAAAAAAAAGAATAGCATTGTTGTATTATCCTTAGGATCATAGGCACTTAGATTTTCTTTTATAAGAGGCTATGCATTTCTCTATTGCTTATCACCACTCCTAATGAGTATATTGTGAGTTTGCTGGCAATAATGTCCATGAGACAATGAGACAGAGTGGAAAACAGGGAAAAAGGAAAATTTTCTGAGTAAAATTAGTGAGGAACACACAGTTATTTAGGTTACTGTTCTCACTGAAAGGCCAGGAAGTCTGGAGACAGATGTGTTGAAAGAGTGGCATTTTCTAGTAATTATTACAAAGTTTTAAGATATGGTTTAAGCATGTGCAAGCTACCAACTGGGATCCCTCTGCCCTAGATTGCATGTTTGTGCTCCACCTCCAATATGCAGAAACTCATAATATTATAGTGTTTAGAGATGGGATCTTTGGGAGATAATTAGGTATAAATAAGCTTATAAAGGTGGGGCCCTCATGATTGAATTACTGCCCTTATAAAAAAAGAGAGAGAACTGATTGTTGGTGGCATAGTGGATTGAGTGTCAGCCAGGGATGCTGAGGGCCCTGGTTCAAAACCTCAAGGTCACCAGCTAAAGGGCAGGCTTGTCAGACTAAGCTTGTGCTTGCCAGCTTGAGTCCAAAGGTCACTGGCTAGAAGCCCAATGTCACTGACTGGAACCCAAGATTGCTGGCTTGAATCCCAAGACTGCCAGTTTGAGCCCAAGGTCTCCAGTTTGAGCAAAGGGTCACTGGTTTGGCATGAGACCCGTGGTCAAGGCATGTATGAGAAGCAATCAATAAACAACTAAAATGAAGCAACTACAAGTTGATGCTTCTCATCTCTCTCCTTCTTCCCCCTCTCCTGTCTCTCTCTCTCTCTCAAAAAAAGAAGGAGGAGGAGGAGAAGGAGGAGGAGGAGGAGAAGGAGGAGGAGGAGGAGGAGGAGGAAGAGGAAGAGGAGGAGGAAGAGGAGAAGGAGGAGGAGGAGGAGGAGGAGGAGGAGAAGAAGAAGAAGAAGAAGAAGAAGAAGAAGAAGAAGAAGAAGAAGAAGAAGAAGAAGAAGAAGAAGGGACATAAAAGTCTTCTCTCTACCATTTAAGCTATTAAGATCAGTAGCCAAGTTTCTTAATAAGATATGTTATTTTGTATTGCTTTGCAGAGCTACTGTACACATTTGTTTTGCAGGTCCAAATCACATCTGGGTAATGCTGCAATACCTAAAATTCAAAAATTGTTTTGCCAAAATGTCTGTTTTCTTATTTCATGTATAAATAGACATCATATATTTAAAGAGGGTCCAAATAGTGTTAAATAATCTTCATCAACTTTGTTTGTTGGGAACTAAAGAATCAGGACAATTGGGGGACTTGGGATTCAGGAATAGATAAATAATTTAAAGACAAAAGTTTGATGTATCTAGCTTCCCTTCGGGTTCTTTAGCATCATGATTGCAAGAAATAACTCAGTAAGAATGGTTTACTTCAGGTCAGCAAAGAAGAAGAAAACGTAAATATAGGGATCTGAGTAGAACCCATTGAAGGGTTATTAGCAATTAAAACCTTAGCTTTCCATTAAGACTTAACCTAATGAAAACAAAAGGGAAAGATTAAAGACAGAAAAAAAATATTGAAATAAAAATTGTATTGCTTTACAGATAAGTAGATGAGAAAGAGCACTTCAAATTTTTTTGAGTTTCAGACAGAGATAATGAGGATGTCATCAAAACTTTTCTTAAAAACTTATATGTCTAGGAAATATTTTCTTCACAATTCTGTATCTATTAGGGAGTACCCTCTCCACATGACCTTGGTCTGTGCCGTGATGGCAGTATGGCAACAGCAGTCATGCACCTCTGCTGCCCCCCAACCGTCAGCCACGTTCTGATGCACCTGGACACAGAGCTATTCTTGTGACTTATAAAGTGCAACCAAAGAGATATAGAACTTCCCAGCTATAAAGAATGTA
The DNA here is from genome assembly GCF_036850765.1 of Saccopteryx bilineata. NCBI lineage: Eukaryota > Metazoa > Chordata > Mammalia > Chiroptera > Emballonuridae > Saccopteryx > Saccopteryx bilineata. Next base: position 20,231,466 of record NC_089495.1, read on the forward strand.
ATATTCACTTTGCTCACATTCCACAGTGGCTATCTTCAAAAGAAACTTAAAAAAAATTCCCTACACATCCTAGTCTTTGTAGCATTCAAAAAAACTGAATTCAGGAGAATCACTGAAAGATTTTTTTTTAATTAGTTCCATTCTAGTTCCTTTCTTCCAAACAAGGTACCCTGAGGGACCTGCCCTGAGCTCTCAGAAACGTTCATCAAATTCATGTTTTATTGCCCTCTTTTTCTATATCAAGTATACTTAATTTTCCTATATCAAGTACACTCGACCAAGTGTTCTTGATAAGTTTAAATTCTTACCACGACACAGAAATAAGTAGGTGTCTGGGGTTAGTCTTCAAGCACCTAATCAAAGGTAAACATTGAGCCTTATTTTCACTTCTCTGGCTGACAAACCACATCAGGAGAAACAAATTTTCATAAACAAATCTTTTCTCTGGGTTTATAGGTGGCCATTGTTGAAGTAACAATTAGAAGCAGTAACTTCTCTTTGAATCTAATTTATTTTCAATAAAATAAATAGTAATTATCCATTTCCTGTACATGAGGCTTTGTAAAAGCAAAAAATAATTATCAAAAAATTTACATTACAATGACAATAATACTTCTTCAATGCATATCATGTACCAAGACCTGTATCAAAACAACAAATTGCTTATTTAATCCTCAGAACACAGTGAGGTGGGTCCTTTTATATTCCTAATTCTGAAAAGGGAGCTGGCGAAGTAAGGAGAGATATCTTATTTCAACAAGCTTAAGATGCTATACATTTGAAATTACACCATTAATTTTACATATCCGTGAGGAAGGAAAAGGTCCACAAATATACTGACTATCCTTTTACAAGTACTAATTAATAATTACTGGTAAAGTGTTTATTTTAAAATTGATAAAATAAAGTGACCTGTTCAAGGTTAAAAATCGAGAGGGACTAATACTGTAGAAGTCTCAAAAAGAAAGTGATGCAGTACAAGACGATTCAAAAACACTACAGCTGCCTTCCAAAAATGGATGCTCAGAACAGGCATTTATCTTCTAGAATTTACCACCATCTGGATCCAGCATCTGCCATAGTAATTCAAAAAATGTATTTTATTGATGGTCCAGAGTTGATTGGCAAGTTAATGCCGATTTATGTAACCAAAGCTCACCAAGAGAACTTCTAGAAGGTCAATTTATTAGGTCAATTTATTAATCTGCCATGAGAAATATATCTGCCAAGACTTTCGAACTGAGTGAGCCTGACCAATTTATTGTTCCCCATAAGTAAGTTATAGAGGAAGACAAGTTTTCAAAGAGTTGCTTTGTAAGCCAGTGTTATGGGGCTGAATTGAGTCCCTGGTCTTAATTCATATGTTGAAGTCCTAACTCCCTGTACCTCAGAATGTGATTGTATTAGAACAAAGGGCTTCTACCAAGGTAATTAAGTTAAAATTAAATCTCCAGGTGGGTCTGACCCAATGTGACTGCTGTCTTTATAAGAGGAGGAATGGAAACACTGAAAGACTCCAGGGATGTGGGACACAGAGGGAAGAACCTGTGTGGCCACAGCAAGAAGCACGTTTTTGCAGGCAATGCGAGGCCTCAGAAGGAACTAAATCTGCCAACACACTGATCTTGGACTTCACGCCTCCAGACCTGTGAGGAAAAAAAACGTGTCTGTTGTTTAAATCACCTAATCTATGGTATTTTTGTTATAGCAGAGCCTTAGCAAAGTAGTACAAAAAGAAAGAAAAATGTAATTAGATATATGTATCAAAGTTTTAATGGATTCAACTTCTACGACTTGGGACAGGGCTCCAGTGAGGATATTCCTGACATACCAAGCATGGGGCTCATCTCATCAGAAAAGCAGAGAGTTTATCCTGTTGGAAGGTGTTTGAATAGGCCTTCATGTAGACCTTCTTCAAACAAGATATTAAAAAATGTCAGTGTTTTCCAAAGGCTATATATATTCTTGGCGGCTGCATTCAATTCAATTTGTAAAATCTTTTAAGAAACTCTAGTTAGAGGAATTTTGCATATTTATGATGATCCACAATGTCTTGATTGCAGTATTCTCTCTCAAGCAGAATTTTAATTTTTATAATTTATCTCTTATACTGCTGCACAATCTATAAGACAAGCATGACTATAAGTCAACATCAGTATCATAAAATCAAAACACCACATAGTCTTTGGAGAGACAAATTCTATTCAGAAGATCCAGAAAATAATTTCTGAAAAATAGTCTTGAAGATTGGATAAGATTTTTTTAAAAATAAGGGTTAAGTAATATTAAACCATAAGAAACCTCATAAAACAAAAAGAAAAGGGAAGTGTTCCATATAATAACATAACTGAATATAGTTCTCCTGCATAAAATTGTAGAGTAAGAAAACAGAAGCAACCAAGCCTTAGGTGGAGATCATATCATAAGGGCCCCTGAACAGCAGCGTGAAAATGTTAATATATATTAGAAGACAATAGAGCCAATGCTGCTACATTCATTCAGTGAAATACAATTCAGCACTCAAAAGAGGGAGACCACTGATACATATTACAACCTGGATGGATGCAGAAGACATTTGCTGAGGGAAAGAAGCCAGTCACAGATGATCGTACACCATTAGATTCTTTTATACGACATTCTAAAGAAGACAAGAATTTAGGCAGACTTTAGACAGCAGATCAGTGATTTTGGAAGGTTATTAATGAGGGGAGGGTGTAATTGCAAAATATAGCATAAAGAATTGGGGGGCATGATGGAACTGTACTGAATCCTTATTATGAAAGTGTTTACTTATAACTATCGTATATATACGTTTTAAAGAAATGGAACAAAAAATCATTAAATTTATATGGAACTATAAAAAACCCCAAATAACCAAAGCAATCCTAAGGAAAAAGAATGAAGCTGGGGGCATTACAATACCTGACTTCAAACTATATTACAGGGCCATGACAATCAAAACAGCATGGTATTGGCAGAAAAATAGACACTCAGACCAATGGAACAGAATAGAAAGTCCAGAAATAAAACCACATATATTTGGTCAAATAATTTTCAATAAAGGAGCCAACAACACACAATGGAGAAAAGAAAGCCTCTTCAACAAATGTTGCTGGAAAATCTGGAAAGCCACATGCAAAAGAATGAAACTCAACTACAGCTTGTCCCCTTGTACTAAAATTAATTCAAAATGGATCAAAGACCTAAATATAAGACCTGAAACAATAAAGTACATAGAAGAAGACATAGGTACTAAACTCATGGACCTGGGTTTTAAAGAGCATTTTATGAATTTGACTCCAAAGGTAAGAGAAGTGAAGGCAAAGATAAATGAATGGAACAACATCAAACTAAGAAGTTTTTGCTCAGCAAGAGAAACTGACAACAAAATAAACAGACAGCCAACTAAATGGGAAATGATATTTTCAAACAACAGCTCAGATAAGGGCCTCATATCCAAAATATACAAAGAACTCATAAAACTCAACAACAAACAAACAATCCAATAAAAAAATGGGAAGAGGACAAGAACAGACGCTTCTCCCAGGAAGAAATACAAATAGCCAACAGATATATGAAAAGATGCTCATCTTCATTAGTTATTAGAGAAATGCCAATCAAAATTACAATGAGATACCACCTCACACCTGTTAGATTAGCTATTATCAACAAGACAGGTAATAGCAAATGTTGGAGAGGCTGTGAAGAAAAAGGAACCCTCATACACTGTTGGTGGGAATGTAAAGTAGTACAACCATTATGGAAGAAAGTATGGTGGTTCCTCAAAAAACTGAAAATAGAACTACCTTATGACCCAGCAATCCCTCTACTGGGTATATACCCCAAAAACTCAAAAACATTGATAAGTAAAGACACATGTAGCCCCATGTTCATTGCAGCATTGTTCACAGTGGCCAAGACATGGAAACAACCAAAAAGCCCTTCAACAGAAGACTGGATAAAGAAGATGTGGCAAATATACACTATGGAATACTACTCAGCCATAAGAAATGATGACATCGGATCATTTACAACAAAATGGTGGGATCTTGATAACATACGGAGTGAAATAAGTAAATCAGAAAAAAACAAGAACTACATGATTCCATACACTGGTGGACATAAAAACGAGACTAAGAGACATGGACAAGAGTTTGGTGGTTACGGGGGGAAGGGGGGGCGGAGTGGGAGGGAAAGAGTAAGAGGAGAAGGGGGAGGGGGAAGGGCACAAAAAAAAACTAGATAGAGGGTGACGGAGGACAATCCGACTTTGGGTGATGGGTATGCAACATAATTGAATGACAAGATACCCTGGACATGTTTTCTTTGAATATATGTACCCTGATTTATTGATGTCACCCCATTAACATTCATAAAAATTTATTTATAAAAAATAATAATAAAATAAAATAAAATTACTGCCCTGTCTGAATAGCTAAATTAGTTAAAGAGTTGTCCTTATATTCCAAGATTGTGGGTTTGATCCCCGGTCAGAGCACATACAAGAATCAACCAATGAATGTGTAAATAAGTGAAACAACAAATAAATGTTTCTCTCTCTGTCTCTCAAATCAATAAATAGAAATAAACAAATAAATTAGTAAAAATAAAATTACTAAAAGGTATGACATAGTATGGTGATTTTCATAAAAGAAAGAAAAGCAAATATAAATACAGTGTTTTAAAAAATATTTCACTTGCTTAAACTAGTAGTTTAGCATGAAGAAAGAGGAAGAGAGAAAAATAACCAAAGATTTTTTGAAAGTCCAAACACGGGCAGATAAATAAGTATTTTTTGTGATGTTAACACAAAATATAGTGCACGAGGAAAAGGGTGACTTTGGACACAGTTTTTTGTGTGCCAAATATGCTCTGGAGGACACCAATTAGTTGAAAATATGGATCTGAACTTTACAGAAGTCTCATTAAACACACAGATTTTAGAGTCCGCCTCCTTAGAAATGACCATTCCAACAGTAGTCGTGGAGAAGGTCACTCAGCAGGACCATAAGTAATGTGATGATGAAATCTTGGTGGTGCCAATATTATGGGAGAGAAGAAGAGGCACTAATGAATTCTCTGAAAGCACCAGTCTACCTCGAGCTCTTCTTATATATCTTGCAATATTCATTTGGCATGAAGTATCCACTTAATATTTTTAAAACCAGTACGAGCTCACTTAAATTGTATACAATTTTTTTTTTCTGAAGCTGGAAACGGGGAGGCAGTCAGACAGACTCCCTCATGCGCCTGACCGGGATCCACCCGGCACGCCCACCAGGGGGCGATGCTCTACCCATCCGGGGGGTCGCTCTGTCGTGACCAGAGCCATTCTAGCGCCTGGGGCAGAGGCCAAGGAGCCATCCCCAGCGCCCGGGCCATCTTTTGCTCCAATGGAGCCTCGGCTGCGGGAGGGGAAGAGAGAGACAGAGAGGAAGGAGAGGGGGAGGGGTGGAGAAGCAGATGGGCGCCTCTCGTGTGTGCCCTGGCCGGGAATCAAACCCGGGACTTCCACATGCCAGGCCAACACTCTACCACCGAGCCAACGGGCCAGGGCCAAATTGTATACAAATTTGAGTGTTTACCCAATATGTATACACGGAACACCTAAAGTTAGAAGACAGTGGTACGTGATACAATCTTACTATTTATCACCTGGAGATAGGCCTGGATTTTTATTAAACTCTAGGAATAAATGATGTAGGTTTGCGAATTACTAGCTCATTCTTGCAGAGAGCAGAGGTGATAAATCGCGGCAGTGAGCGTGGGAATAAGATGCAGGGAGCAACGTCTCATTGATTGGATTTCAGGCAGATGAGACTGTAGGCTGCTTTCAATAGTTCTATATTCTAATCAGAAAATGTGCCCTAAACTTCACTAATATTTCATTACTCTTGCTATAAATAATTTCTGAAAGCTCTTTTATTCTCATAATATAAATATTTACCAGAAGCCCGTGTCTTATTTTCATGTTTATCCTTGGCTGCTGTGCATTGTAATGAGTCATGCTGACTACAAAGTCAGCTTGAATAACTCAGTCAGACCCATGCGATTTCCAATAACATACACATGTTGTAAATGATGTAAACATTTTTAAAAGAATTTATGTCTCATGCTGATGCCTTTTTGTCTAGGAATCCCGAAAAAAACTGAGGAAAGCCTTTCTACGGAGTTGTGAGCAAAGCCTCAGAAATTGTATGTTGGAGATAAATTAAAGGTAAAGTTCAAGAAAACAATTTTAGAAAGACACCATTGTGGTCATGCTCACAAAAACACAATAAAGTTTATTAAGTAGGGTCTAGGTTAATTATATGAGTGCTCCAACTTAAGGGGGGAAAAAACTGGCAGTTTTTCTTAAAGTAACATATTCTAAAGTATTTGTAGGATGACAGAAATGAGATCTATAGATAGATCCCCTCCCCCCATAGCTATTATCCTTGACACTTGTTCGGAGGTTCTAGCAGGGGAGCGCAGCTACTCATATACCCTTGACCGAAGAATGGTCCTCTCTAGCGGGGAAGGTCATCCTCTTCGACCAAGCGCGCAGCTTCGGGAGGGACGCACATGGAGCGGTGAGGGAGGAAGGGGACACCGGCCTAGCCAGCCAGATCAGCCGAATCAACCCTGGCGATCAATGGGGTGACAGATGTCGCAGCCAGATCTCCCTCACATCCATCAGCTATTATCTTAGGAAGGAAGGAAGGAAGGAAGGAAGGAAGGAAGGAAGGAAGGAAGGAAGGAAGGAAGGAAGGGAGGGAGGGAGGGAGGGAGGGAGGGAGGGAGGGAGGGAGGAAGGGAGGAAGGGAGGAAGGGAGGAAGGGAGGAAGGGAGGAAGGGAGGAAGGGAGTACGGGAAGAAGGGAGGGAGGGAGGGGGAGGGGGGAGAGGGGAGGGAGGACGGAGGAGGGGAGAGAGGGAGGGAGGGGGGGAGAGAGAAAGAATTACTGGATATTCTAGATTGGCTTACTCAATCTGTATTTTGCTTTTCATCTAACTGAGAAGTTTAGAAATCAAAACAAAACCGAAAGAATGCCTTTTCCAGGTTCTGTGAGTCAAGGTTCTGTAGGCAAATTAGCTCTGCCAATCATATGCATGGGCATGAGGTTTGGAAGGCAAACGTGAGGCAGACACTAGCTTCCTGTCAACTTGGCTGGCTCCTGCTCGGAAACGTGGGGAAGCCAAGATTTTCCAGCCACAGTGGAGGTGCGGCCGCACACCTGCCCTGCCGGCACTGCCCGGTGCGGAGTCTCCAGCCCCGTGTGGCTACCCAGCACTTGAAACGCGGCTAGTCCGAGTGAAGATGCCCTCGGAGTGTATACCACATGCTGGACCTTGAAGACTTTATGAAAACACAAGACAGACAAGGAAAGCATGACACATTCCGTATATTTTTACAAGGATTATATTTGAAGAGCTTCCATTTTGGTTAAATAAAACATGTTAGATTTAATGTTACTCTTCCATTTTACTTTTTTCTTTTTATGAGGCTACTAGAAAATTTAAAATGGCCAATGTGCCTCTCACTGCATTTCTCCAGACAGGGCTGCTCAGCGCCGGCGTGGAGAGAGAGCCAGGGGTGAAGCGGCCGGAAGGCTTTCCCGTGCAGCTGTCCGCCCTGCTTGGCAGCCATGGGTGCGGTTCCCTAGCTTCTGGGTGGTTCAGAGGGTGGAGGGGTGGGCTCCTGACTCTGGCTCGCTTCAGGGAAGACCTCAGAAGTGGCTCTCCTGGTGGGTCCATCTTGTGTGGTTCTGGGAGCCGTCCCTATTGATCCTGCTTAGAATCCTTTCCTTTGGTCATTTTCCCTATTTTGTCAATATCTGTGTCTCTTTATTATATTCCTTATTTTTTCTTCTTTTAAAACGATTCATGTATTTTTTGTCTTGAACTGAACCTTGATTAAGAAGAGGATTCTCTTAAACAGTAGGTGTAATTTCTAGAATGCAACTCCTTTAGATTCATTCTTTTAAGTTTCTCAGGAAAAAAAAAAATCTATTCTGATGACAAACTTTCTGAAGCTGTGAGAATATCTTTCATGTGTGTTATTGAGAAAGGTGCGATGACCCTTCTTGCTTGAATAGAGCATTTATAATACCTGCATTCTCATATTCTCAAAAGATAGCCGCTTTAAAACCCTAGAAATGATTTTTTAAAAGATACCTCCACAAATAACACTGTTTTTAGAAACCAAAGTTTAAAGACTGCAATAAAGGAAGAAGAAACCAGACGGCTTCAATCTGAGACCATGGGAATCTGATTCCCATGATAAGGACGTACAAAATTACTTGCAGTTTTTCTCATTTCAGCGTATCAAGAGGGCATCAAAATAGTGACCTCCCTTCCCGTGTTCCTGTGTTTCTGTTGTAAAAGCTATTTATTAATCTGCCTGGTTATCGCTGGGATCACTCTATTTTATATAGAGTTTATTGCCTATTTCCCACATAAGCTTCTCCACACAGTAGTACCAGGCATTCAGGGATGATATCACAGCCTTGGAAAGTTCCTGCCGTCCCTGGTACATCTCTCCGGGCTGCTTTTTGTAACCAGAGTCAGTGCACGTGTCATCCCCAGCCGGACAAGGTATTAGATGTACACTAATAAAGTACCTGCCTCTACCTGTCACAATGAGGAAGTGCAGGAGTTGTTTAAATTCAAAAACAGTTCAATAATCATTTGGTCATATACATTCACCTACACATACCGGGTGTGTTCCTTAAAGACAAATTCATTTTCCACCTATTCTATCATATGATGTGTTTAATGGTATGCTGAGAGATTTTTTAAACAGTTTGGGGAGGAAAAAAAAAGGACTGGGAGTTGCTGAATAAGATTTTTAGTTTTTTGGTGCTAGTTTTTAATCTCATAGTTTAGATTGAATTAAACTAGTCTTTAGCTCATTACATTTCTTATTACTTCAAGTGCAATAATGTTAGGATAATGGCTGGAAGATTACACCAGCACAGACAAAATTATAAACTTCAGACGGGAGAGGAGAGCAGTCTGCTCTGTGGCTTTCAAGCCGAAGGCAGCCTAGTTTAGGTTGAGAAGCTCTCAAGTTATTTCATTTAGAGATTTATGGATTTTTTTTTTGCATTTGCTATATTATAGAAATACAATTGCAGACCTGATATGAAAGCATAGATTTACTTATATTATGAAAAGAATGGAAAAGGCAGAAAGAAAATCCAAGAAGAGAGAAAAAGAGAAAAGATATAATGTAGAAGAATGACGGGGAGAGAAGAAGAAATGGAGATCTTAATAGAGGACATAAGAGGAAAAGCAGGGAAAGGGGAAGGAGAAAGAACAGAATGAAGAATGAAGAAAATTTGTGAAGAATTGATTTTCGTTCAACTAAGAATTCAAGTGCTGTGTTCTTTTCTTCTGTGAATTTTTGTGAGGACCGGTAGTCTCTCACCCGCTACTTGAGGCTTAAATTCTTTACAAGGAAGTAGGACATAACGGATTCCATTTCACTCTATATGCTCACACACCTTACTCTAGACGAATGGAAGACTTGGAATGGAGGAAAGGAAACTCAAGAGATTGAGGAGTAAGAAGCAGTACTCCAGTAGCCATTGGCTATGAGCTAACCTGGGAAAGAAGGACATTTCCAGATTTAAGAGTAGAAAGATTTTATTCTATTTCCTGTGGGAAAGTTTTTTGAAAGCTGCAACTCTACTACTATGCTTCACACAACTAGGCATGGAGAGTGACTTAAGCCTCCTGGACTGTGGCTTTGACAATCATATTATTTTTGTGTCCAACTCATTGCTTATGGTTAAGTATCCCTGTGTAGACTTTTTCATTTTGAGACTCTATTATCCAGTTTTCTGGAAGAGCACTTTCTATCATTAGTTGTGGTCTACAAAAGATAGCCACCACTGAACATCTGAACAATGCTAGTACCACTCTCACTAGCTTAGAACTTCAAACTTAGTAATTGTAGGTTTTTCTGGGCCTGCATATGGATCAGCGTGGACTGGTAGGTTTTGTAGCCTTACATACTATGTCCCACTCTAATCTGCTCCATTCTCTGGGATTTTGATATCTTGTTCCACCATCTATCATGATATGTATGCCTTACATTTCTACTTCATTACATGGGTGCCATTGTTTTTTCCTAAGCTTCCAAGAGTCATCTAGCTACCTGTTTATCTTTTTCTCTTCAGATCCTTCCCAAGGTAATAAGTGCTGTGGTCCAGTTGAGTGTTTTTATTTCAACAAGTTTTCCCTTACCCAAATTTACATAGAATCCCACTAGATCTAGCATGGTCACATTCCAATACCTTACACCAGTCTTCTAATTCATGCTGATATGTCTTGACTGGGTCCCACAACTTCTTTAATATATAAATTTCTCCTGTTTATTTCCTTAGCCAACCCAGTAGTACCTTAGTCAGTTTGTGTTGTGATTTGACCTCAATTATCCTGGTGACTGGGAGGGAAACCAGGGGTAGAATCTGGTGGCAAGGCATATACTGTTTTACAAAGCAATGGCTTCTGCTTTGTTTTCAAGCAATGAGGAAGTCTTAGACTCTAACATATATATAACATCACTTCTCTAAGCCCAGCAGCCTGAGGTTTTAAGGTTCTCAAGTGTATTGACCGAGATATCCCAATCCTATATTTCAGTTTCCTACTCTGTTCAAATTTAGTCCATTGCCTAAGCATAACAGACATATTGGGTTTGAGAATTAAATATGTTCTAGGGATCAGCTACCTTTAAATCAAACCATCAGCTTCCTATTGAGCTTTTTCTGTTTTCTAAGTAAAAAGAATCAGCTTCTCTTTATGTACTGCCAAAAGGCCAGCTGACTTTCACACTTTGCCTTGGGTTGGAGATTAATGATACCCAGCTTTTAAATATCTTTCTCCAACACACTGATTTTACCAAGCAACAGCCATTGGTTCCTTAAAACTTAGAATTTTCCCCCATACTTGTCAAATAAATGAGGGCAAATGCAGCCAATTTGGTTAACAACTAGTGAAATATTCAACAATTATACATGACTGCATGCCAGGGGAAGACCAGAGATCAAGTCTTTAAGGTCATCTAACAAGTGGGTAATTCTTTTTACCAAAACTCATTCTAAGCCTGCTCCCTAGCAACTTTTGATACCAATTATCTTAGATAAGTTTCTCTGTAAAGAGATTCTAAAATGAGATCTGTCTACAAGAAGTTAATTAGGACGCACATTCAGGATCAGCATATATAAGAAAGAAACGATATTAGACGGCAAAGGGCAAATGTGAACTATACTATTATTACAACAGAAGACTCAGAAGATGCCATGGGGAAATTCAGATCTGGTGTAATCTTTCAGATTAAGGCGAGGTCTTTGTACCCACTGACTAGTTATTGGATGTGCACTGTCCTAGAGAAAGATGCTTGAATGAAGCAGCATTATTTGGCTCAAGGCAATTCTTTTTTCTCTATTTTCTTTCTTTTCTTTTCTTTTTTTTTTTTTTTGTGACAGGGACAGAGAGAGACAGACAGACAGGAAGGGAGAGAGATGAGAAGCATCAATTCTTTTTTGTGGCACCTTAGTTGTTCATTGATTGCTTTCTCATATGTGCCTTGACTGGGGATCTACAACAGAATGAGTAACCCCTTGCTCAAGCCAGCAACCTTGGGCTCAAGCTGGTGAGCTGTGCTCAAACCAGATGAACCCACACTCCAGCTGGCGATCTCTAGGTTTCAAACCTGGATCCACTTCGTCTCAGTCCGACGCTCTATCCACTGCGCCACCACCTGGTCAGGCTCAAGGCAATTCTTGATGACAGTGGTTTCTGCCGGCCATCAGCTTCCACATCACAGCATCTACTTGATATACCCGCCTGAAAATTAGAGAAGTGTATTTTCCTCTCGCCTTTGGGTATGAACGAACAAAATATATAAATAGTAATAAGATTAAAACTCATCATATTCCGTAAGATCAATCTTTACCGGTTTATGTTGACAAATCCTTGCTTTCCTCTGAAAGCTATTAGATGACACAGAAGAGCCAAGGGAAAAAAAAAACAGAAATAGTAAAAAATGATTAACATGCTTCTTCATTCTACATTCTAGACTACGTAACTATGCCAAAGCATTTAGTTGGTCATTTATTTTCATACACTGAAGACTTTGGTTTTACTATTTGGTGGATTGTTTTTTTTTTTGTTTTTTTTGTTTTTGTTTTTGTTTTTTGGGTTTTTTTGCCAAAGCTGATTCTTGACATGATTATTCTAAATGCTCTAAAATTATTAATATGATGGGAAATGGCCAATAAATCTTTTTCTGGCATGGTGGCTATCAGTACAATTGCAAAATATTCAAGACCCAGAACAGAGAAACCAAGGAGGACGTAGTGGGACATGAGGAAAGAAGTAACGGAAGTTTACAAATTATGAAAACAAAAGTTCAAATGTGCTTGAATAAGCAAATGTCCTTTGAGAAAAGTGGTTTTTCTGCTTACCTATGTCTCTGAATTCTGATTTCTCCCTTTAATTTTATCTGAAAATCTCATTCCAATTTTTCAAGTTTTTATTTCTTGAAAAGAGGCACTTAACATGTATTTTATCCAAAGGTTTTAGTGGTTCACAGCAGGACATTTGGTCTGAATAACCTACTTGGCATTCCTGAAGAACAGAGTCACAACAGCTCATTTTTCAAAATTACAACGTTTTTTCCACTAGCCCAGCTGATCCTGGCTGATGTATGTAGTGAACGTGTTGAAGACGCTCTAAGATGTTACACATTTTATTGTAAATTGACTTTTAAAGTGAGTGTATGTGGGAATCCCAAACATTTTTCAGTCATTGGTCGTGTTAGCCTTTGCTCCTGGATGAACTACGCTCCGTCCTAAAAACTTTCATGTAGTGATGAACACAGATTATTACTAACAACATTTCTTTCTCTGGGTGAAACCAAGGTATGTATTTACAATATGCAATTAGTTGAAATTGATTTTTTTACAAAATTGGCCTTATAGACTTGACAAATTGGATTGGGTTAACAATTCTATTTAACCAGGCAGGAGAATTTTTGAAAGCATACTAATTACATTTCTTTGTCCTTGTGTACCATCCAATAGTTTCTATGATGGAAGAGAAGGGGAGTATCCTTAGGTTAACCCCGCATATCATTTAAAGGTTCATAAAATGATTTGATACAAAAGAGTTTCTTTCAGTCTTTAAAAAGCTCTGAGCATAGGGTCTGATTTTTCCAGAAAATACAGTTTCTTCAATTTTTTATAAGCAAGATATATTTTCTGGAGTGACTATCTTAATCAAAGTAACAGAGGCTTAATAAATGATATATGTCTCAAGATCTGGCCACAATAGCTAGACTTGCCCAGAACAACAGTGTGCATTTTTAACTTAGCTTGGCTTGTGACTTTACTTTGGAAGACAAAGGATATTTTGTGCCATACGAAGCAAATTATGGATTTAAAGTTTTTTAAAAGTTTAGTTTTACTTTAAAATCTTTATGACCTTATTGGAATACAGAAAAAAAATAAAGGCATTTTCTTTATAAACATCATTACAAAAAAAACAAGCTAATGGCAGATTAACTAATATATTATAGAAGGATAGAATAGCTAAAACAAACGTCAAACAATATCGTTTCTGTCCCTTTGAAGATTTGAAAGAAAAAAGACTTTGCATGTGACCATGTAATGCAAGTAGTATATGGAAGCTTTGATATAAAAAAATTAAAAAATAAAATTTTGCTAGCAGAATGAGATGGAACAGAATAACAGATCAGGAATAAATCTCCAATTGTGAAATAACAGCAGGTAGAATACATAAAAATATATACCAGCCAATTCAGGGACAAGCAGAAAAGAAGACAATATTACTGCATTTAGTGCCCAGAGGTGCTGTTCAAAAATAAACATGTTTTCTAATTGGTGATAAGGGTATTGCAATGGCTCTTTATCACAACTGTATCTTTTTTGCAATAGAAATTGAATTTACTAGTTAAAGATTTTCCTGTTTCTCTGGCCACAAAGGATATTGGGAACGGAGTCTGTAACATTCAGTCTGATGGTCACTGAGTGATCAGCCTCATAATCCAGCCATATAAGCACAATGAAACAGCCTGACCTGTGGTGGCGCAGTGGATAAAGTGTCAACCTGGAAATGCTGAGGTCGCCGGTTCAAAACCCTGGGCTTGCCTGGTCAAGGCACATATGGGAGTTGATGCTTCCAGCTCCTCCCCCCTTCTCTCTCTCTGTCTCTCCTCTCTCTCTGTCTCTCCCTCTCCTCTCTAAAATGAAAAAATAAAATAAAAAAAGAAATTAAAAAAAAAAAAAGCACAATGAAACAAACTAATGGGAGATATAAATGTAATGGTCTCTTGTAAGTTGTCACTGGAACAATAAACTGTGGGTAGAGACTCAGTTAAGTCAGCAAGCACTGCATATTTTGTTCAAAAAAATTCTCTCTCAGTATATTCTGTTCATATTTACTAGATGGTGCCCTAACTTATAAAAGTGGCTTCACCCTTTCTGTAATGGGCAGGAACTAATAATAGGGAGGACATGTTCGATAAAAAGCATGTTAGTCAGCATGATAGTCAAAGAAACACAAGTCATGTGAAAGATAAAATATGCGTGGCGTTAAAAACCTTAGTAAACAAGGACAGCCTAGGAGATGTTGATTTCTGAGAGCAGCCTTCCTTGCACCTGTGTAGGTATGGCATTTAGGTGCTACAATATGTAGGAATGTAAAAACCAGACTGTTCTAATAGCACTGATAGGGCAGAGGATGAAATTGTTACTCTCCAGGTCATGCCAATCAAGATCAGGAAATGGAAGTTCAATTAAAGCATTTGGTCTATCAGAAGTTTGGGCTGTTACATAATTATCATTATGGGTTAATATGAGAATCATTTTCAATGATCTTCCTCAGAGTAAGGGTCCCAGCACCAAGGCTTAAATGAAAACCTCAACGAGTCTCTGTACCCTGACCCCTTTCCTCACCCCTGTGTAGTAGGACATGTTCTCTCTCATGCCTCCCTTCTTTCTACCTGTGAATTTCTGTCTGATTTGCCGCTGTGAAATGTCATAGCTACAAGTCTTTAAATTACCAATTTATTTTTCAAAGGACTTAAAAAACACTGTAGCTATAATATATTCACATAATATAAATAGGAATGCACCTAGATGAGGTATATATTAGTTAGGAGATATTTTTTTCCATGTTTCAATTCAAACTAACTCACAGATGAATGATCAGCCTCATAATCAAAAGAAGAATAGTACCATAAATATATAGCTTTACATTGAAACGCTCAGACATGGAAAAAACTATATTCACTTAACAGGATGTCTGGAGTGCTTAAGTAGAATAAACACATATTGCATTTTTAATTTTTAACTGTCACTTATCTTTGAAAAGAAATTTAAACAATAATAAAAAAACTCTTATTCATGGTTATGGAATGAATTGCATTTCCCAAAATATAGGTTAAAGTCCTAAATATCTTATACCTCAGAATGTGAGCTTATTTGGAAATAGGGTTGTTGTACAAGTAAGTAGTTAAGATGAGGTCATACTGGAGTAGAGTGAGCCCTTAATCCTATCTGATGGCTCTCCTTCAAATAAAGGAGAAAAGACACAGAGATGCAGAGATGCAGGGACACAGGCACACAAGGGGAAAGCCCATGTGAAAACTGCAGCAGAAATTGGAGCTATACATCTACAACCAAGGAACCCAAAGGATCTCAGCAAACCACCTGAGGCTAACAAGAGGCAGGGAATGATTCTTCCCTATCAGTTTCAGAAAAAGCATGGTGCTGACACATCTGGATTTGGGATTTCTAGCCTCCAGAACAGTGAGACAGTAAATTTGTGTTGCTGTAAGCCACTCACTTGGTGGTGGTTGATTATGGCAGCTCTAGCAAACCAATACACGCATTTACTCATTTAGTTGGCCTTTTTCCGTGACTTCACTCTATTGTGAAGATCTGTATTTCAATTTGGTATCACTTTCCTTCTGCCTGAAGGATTCCCTTTAACGTTTCTCATAGAGTGGATCTGCTGTTAATGACTAAAAGCTTTTGAATTTCTGAAAAGCCTCTATTTTTGCCTTCATATTTTAAGGATATTTTGCTAGAGATGGAAATCTAGGATGGCAGATTATTTTTCACTACTCCAAAATGTTACTCAACCCTCTTCTCACTTGCATTGTTCCTAACAAAAAGTCTGTCACAGGCTCAAGTCTGCACCTCTGCACTTAATGTATCACTTCTCTGTTTGCTCTCAAGATTTCTCTTTATCACTGGTTTTAAAAAATTTGATTATTATATGTAGTGGTGCCATCTTCTTCATGTATCATGTGCTTGGATTTCATGGAGGCTTTTGTATTTGTGGATTTATACACTTCAACAAATGCAGAAATATTTCAGTCATTAATTGTTCAAATATATTTTCTGTATGCTTCCCCTTTTTATGGACTCCAGTTAAGCATGTATTATTTTGCCCTGTTCATTTATCTAATTATTCTGTTTCATTCTGGATAGTTTCTACTGCTGTGTCTTTATCCAGTTGTTTTCTATTGTTGTTGTCCTTGTTGTTTTGCCTCACTTTATATCACCAAGTCCATTTTAATTGATTGAATTTTGTTACTATTCTTTTTTTTATTGATTTTAATTTATTGTGTTTACGTAGATTCTAGTGTTGCCCCAAATGCATCACTCCCTGTATTCCCCTCAACATCTCCCTTGCCCGCCTCCCCATAGCGCCCTCCCCACTTCCCTTCAGCTTTATCCCATCCTATCATCCAACTTCCCTTTGTCCTCTTTTCCTCTGGTCCCTTTGATCTCTCCTCTGTCTCAATTCCATTCCTCAGTTTACATTGTTCATTGGATTCCTCAAATGAATGAGATCATATATATTTTTTTCTGCATAGCTTATTTCACTTAACATACTAGTTTCCATGTCCATCCATGTTGTCGCAAAAGGTAAGATTTCCTTCTTTCTCATGGCCCCATAGTATTCCCTTGTATATATGTACCACTGCTTTTTAATCCACTCATCCACTGACAGACACTTGAGCTGTTTCCAGATCTTCGCTATTGTGAACAATGCTGCCATAAACATGGGGGTGCGTTTCCCTTTTGAAACAGTGCTATGGTGTTCTTGGGGTATATTCCTAAAAGTGGGATGGCTGGGTTTAAAGGCAGTTTCATTTTTAATATTTTGAGAAATCTCCATACTGGTTTCCACAGTGGCTGTACCAGTCTGTATTCCCACCAGCAGTACAGGAGGGTTCCCTTTTCTCCACATCCTTGCCAGCACCTATTCTGTGTTGTTATGTTGATAAGCGCCATTCTGACTGTGTGAAGTGATATCTCATTGTGGTTTTAATTTGCATTTCTGTAATGATTAGTGATGTTGAGTGATGATTAGTGATTTTTTCATATGCCTACTGGCTATCTGTATATCCTTTTTGGAGAAGTGTCTATTCATTTCTTTTGCCCATTTTTTGATTGCATTGTTTATCTTCCTGGTATTGAGTTTTACAAGGTCTTTATAAATTTTGGTTATTAACCCCTTATCAGACATATTGTGAAATATGTTCTCCCATTGTGTAGTTTGTCTTTTTATTCTGTTCTTGTTGTCTTTAGCTGTGCAAAAGCTTTTTAGTTTGATATAGTCCCATTTGTTTATCCTGTCTTTTATTTCCCTTGACCATGGAGATTAATCAGCAAATATACTGCTGTGAGAGATGTCAGAGAGCTCACTGCCTATGTTTTCTTCTAAGATGCTTATGATTTCATGGCTTACATTTAGGTCTGTTATCCATTTTGAGTTTATTTTTGTGAATGGTGTAAGTTGGTGGTCTAGTTTCATTTTTTTGCAGGTAGCTGTCCAATTTTCCCAACACCATTTGTTAAAGAGACTATCTTTACTCCATTGTATGCTCTTACCTCCTTTATCAAATATCAGTTGTTCATAAAAGTGTGAGTTTATTTCTGGGTTCTCTGTTCTGTTCCATTGATCTGTATGCCTGTTCTTACGCCAGTACCAAGCTGTTTTGAGTACAATGGACATGTAATATAACTTGGTATCAGGAAGTATGATACCTTCCACCTTATTCTTCTTTTTCAAGATTGCTGAGGCTATTTGTGTTCTGTTTTGGTTCCATATAGTTTTTTGGAATATGTGTTCTATATCTTTGAAGTATGTCATTATAATTTTAATTGGTATTGCATTGAATTTATAAATTGCTTTGGGTAATATAAACATTTTAATGATGTTTATTCTTCCTAACCATGAGCATGGTATATGCTTCCACTTATTTGTATCTTCCTTGATTTCTTTTATCAATGTTTTATAATTTTCCAAATACAAGTCTTTAATCTCCTTGGTTAAATTTACTACTAGATACTTTATTTTTTTGGTTGCAATAATGAAGGAGATTGTTTCCTTAATTTCACTTTCTGACAGTTCATTGTTGGTATATAAAAATGCCTCTGGCCCTGGCCAGTTGGCTCAGTAGGAGAGCGTTGGCCTGGTGTGCAGGAGTCCTGGGTTCGATTCCCAGCCAGGGCACACAGGAGAAGTGCCCATCTACTTCACCACCCCTCCTCCTCGCCTTCCTCTCTCTCTCTTCCCCTCCCACAGCCAAGGCTCCATTGGAGCAAAGCTGGCCCAGGCACTGAGGATGGCTCTATGGCCTCTGCCTCAGGTGCTAGAATGGCTCTGGTTGCAACAGAGCAAAGCTCCAGAGGGGCAGAGCATCACTCCCTGGTGGGCATGCTGGGTGGATCCCGGTTGGGCACATGCAGGAGTCTGTCTGACTGCCTCGCTTCCCTGTTTCCAACTTCAGAAAAATAAAAAAAATAAAAATGCCTCTGAATTCTGAGTATTAATTTCATATCCTGCCACCTTGCTGAATTCATTTATCAGGTCCAGTAGTTTTTTGACTGAGACTTTAGGATTTTCTATATAAAATATCGTATCATCTGCAAATAATGATAGTTTTACTTCTTCTTTTTCAATTTGGATGCCTTTTATTTCTTCTTTTTGTCTGATTGCTGTGGCTAGGACTTCCAGGACTATTTTGAATAAGAGTGGTGAAAGGGGGCACCCCTGCTTTGTTCCTGATCTAAAGGGGATTGCTTTTATTTTTGCTCATTAAGTATAATGTTATCTGTGGGTTTGTCATATATGGCCTTCATCATGTTGAGGTATGTTCCCTGTATTTCCACTTTGCTGAGAGTTTTGATCATGAATGGGTGCTGGATTTTATCAAATGATTTTTATGAATCTATTGAAATTATGTGGTTTTTCTCCTTCTTTTTGTATATGTGATGAATCACATTTGATTGATTTGCAAAAATCGTACCAGCCTTGCCTCCCCAGAATAAATCTCACTTAATCATGGTGTATGATTTTTTTTAACATATTGCTGAATCCAGTTGGTTAATATTTTGTTGAGGATTTTAGCGTCTAGATTCATCAGGGATAGTGGCCTATAGTGTGTGTGTGTGTGTGTGTGTGTGTGTGTGTGTGTGTGTGTGTGTGTGTGTGTGTTGTATTTGCCTGGTTTGGAATCAGAATTATGCTTGCCTCATAAAAGAAGCTTGGAAGTTTTCTTTCCTCTTGAATTTTTTGAAATAGCTTCAGAAGGATAGATGTTAGTTCTTCTTTGAATATTTGGTAGAATTCACTTGTGAAGCCATCAGGCCCTGGGCTTTTGTTTGTTGGGAGTTTTTTGATAACTGTTTTGATCTCATTTGATGTAATCAGTCTGAGTTTTCTGATTCTTCCAGATTGATATTTAAAATATTATCTTTCAAGGAATTTGTCCATTTCATCTAGGTTATATAATTTTTTTGGCATACAGTTCTTCATAGTATTTTCTTACAATCCTTTGTATTTCTGTTGTGTCAGTTGTTATTTCTCCACTCTCATTTCTAATTTTATTTATTTGAGTCCTCTCTCTTTTTTTCTTGGTGAGTCTGGTTAAAGGTTCATTGATCTTCTTTACCTTCTCAAAGAACGAGTTCCTTGTTTCATTGATCCTCTGTATTGTTTCTTTAGCCTCTATGTCCTTATTTTCCACTCTGATCTTTATTATTCCCTTCCTTCTACTACCTCTGGGCTTTACTTGCTATTCTTTTTCTAGTTCTTTTAGATGCAGGGTCAAGTTGTTTATTTGAGCTTTTTTTAGCTTCCTACGGTATGCCTGTAATACTATGAAATTCCCTCTCAGGACTGCTTTTGCTGTGTCCCATAAATTTTGAGTTGTTTTATGCTCATTATCATTCGTTTCTAGGAATTTTTTTTATTTCTTCTTTGATCTCATTGTTAATCCATTTGTTATTTAATAACATGCTATTTAGTTTCCAAGTGTTTGAGTATTTTTCAGTTTTTCTGTTGTGGTTGATTTCTAGTTTCATGCTATTGTGATCAGAGAAAATGCTTGATATGATTTCAATCTTCTTAAATTTGTTGAGATCACTTTTGTGCCCTAACATGTGGTCTATCCTAGAGAATGTACCATGAGCACTTGAGAAGAATGTATATTCTGCTGCTTTAGGGTGAAGGGTTCTGAAGATATCTATTAAATCCAGTTGATCTAGTGTGTCCTTTAAGTCTGCTGTTTCTTTGTTAATTTTCTTTCTTGAGGATGTACCTAGTGATGTTAATGGGGTATTGAAATCCCCTACTATTATAGTATTGCTGTTGATCTCACCCTTTATATTCATCAAAGTCTGTTTTATGTATTTAGGTGTTCCTATATTAGATGCGTAAATATTTATAATGCTTATATGCTTATATCTTTCTGTTGCATTGCTCGTTTTATCATTATGTAATGGCCTTCTTTAGCTCTTACTATAGCTTTTGTTTTAAAATCTATTTTGTCTGATATAAGTATTGCTACCCAAGCTTTATTTTTCATTTCCATTGGAATGAAATTTTTTTTCCATCTTTTTACCTTCAGTCTATGTGCATCTTTTCTTTTAAGGTGTGTCTATTGTAGACAGCATATGTATGGGTTCTGTATTCTTATCCATGCAGCTACCCTATGTCTTTTGTTTTTTGGGTTTTTTTCTTTTTGTTTTTTTACCCAATGTCTTTTGATTGGATCACTTAATCAATGTACATTTAAACTTATTATTGATATGTAGTTGTTTATTGCCATTTTATTCTTTTATTTTATTTTATTTTTTAATGGGGTGACATCAATAAATCAGGATACATATATTCAAAGATAACAAGTCCCGGTTATCTTGTTGATCAATTACGTTGCATACCCATCACCCAAAGTCAGATTGTCCTCTGTCACCTTCTATCTAGTGTTCTTTGTGACCCTCCCTCTCCGCCTTTCCCTCTCTCTTTCCTCCCTCCCCCCTGTAACCACCACACTCTTATCAATGTCTCTTAGTTTCACTTTTATGTCCCACCTACGTATGGAATAATGCAGTTCCTGGTTTTTTCTGATTTACTTATTTTGCTTCGTATCATGTTATCAAGATCCCACCATTTTGCTGTAAATGATCCCGTGTCATCATTTCTTATGGCTGAGTAGTATTCCATAGTGTATATGTGCCACATCTTCTTTCTCCAGTCATCTATTGATGGGCTTTCTGGTTGTTTCCATGTCCTGGCCACTGTGAACAATGCTGCAATGAACATGGGGCTGCATGTGTCTTTACGTATCAATGTTTCTGAGTTTTTGGGGTATATACCCAGTAGAGGGATTGCTGGGTCATAAGGTAGTTCTATTTTCAGTTTTTTGAGGAACCACCATACTTTCTTCCATAATGGTTGTACTACTTTACATTCCCACCAACAGTGTATGAGGGTTCCTTTTTCTCCGCAGCCTCTCCAACATTTGCTATTACCTGTCTTGTTAATAATAGCTAATTGAACAGGTGTGAGGTGGTATCTCATTGCAGTTTTGATTTGCATTTCTCTAATAGCTAAAGAAGATGAGCATGTTTTCAATATCTGTTGGCCATTTGTATTTCTTCCTGGGAGAAGTGTCTGTTCATGTCCTCTTCCCATTTTTTTATTGGATTGTTTGTTTGTTGAGTTTTATGAGTTCTTTGTATATTTTGGATATTAGGCCCTTATCTGAGCTGTTGTTTGAAAATATCATTTCCCATTTAGTTGGCTTTCTGTTTATTTTGTTATCAGTTTCTCTTGCTGAGCAAAAACTTCTTAGTCTGATGTAGTCCCATTCATTAATTTTTGCCTTCACTTCTCTTGCCATTGGAGTCAAATTCATAAAATGCTCTTTAAAACCCAGGTCCATGAGTTGAGTACCTATGTCTTCTTCTATGTACTTAATTGTTTCATGTCTTATGTTTAGATCTTTGATCCATTTTGAGTTCATTTTAGTACAGGGGGACAAACTGTAGTCCAGTTTCATTCATTTGCATGTGGCTTTCCAGTTTTCCCAGCACCATTTGGTGAAGAGGCTTTCTTTTCTCCATTGTGTGTTGTTGGCCTCTTTATCAAAAATTATTTGACTATATATATGTGGTTTTCTTCCTTGACTTTCTATTCTGTTCCATTGGTCTGAGTGTCTATTTTTCTGCCAATACCATGCTGTTTTGATTGTCGTGGCCCTATAATAGAGTTTGAAGTCAGGTATTGTAATGCCCCCAGCTTCATTCTTTTTCTTTAGGATTGCTTTGGCTATTCGGGGTTTTTTATAGTTCCATATAAATCTGATGATTTTTTGCTCCATTTCTTTAAAAAATGTCATTGGAATTTTGATGGGAATTGCATTAAATTTGTATATTGCTTTGGGTAACATGGTCATCTTGATTATATTTATTCTTCCTAACCAAGAACAAGGTATATTCTTCCATCTCATTATATCTTTTTCGATTTCCCTTAACAATGGTTTATAGTTTCATTATATAAGTCCTTTACATTCTTTGTTATGTTTATTCCTAAGTGTTTTATTTTTTGTTGTTGCAATCGTGAAGGGGATTATTCTTTTGAGTTCGTTCTCAATTGTTTCATTGTTGGTATATAGAAAGGCTATTGACTTCTGTATGTTAATTTTGTATCCTGCGACCTTACTGTATTGGCTTATTGTTTCTAGTAGTCTTTTTGTGGATTCTTTGGGGTTTTCAATGTATAGGATCATATCATCTGCAAAAAGTGATACCTTTACTTCTTCTTTTCCGATATGGATGCCTTTTATTTCTTTGTCTTGTCTGATTGCTCTGGCTAGAACCTCTAGTACCACATTAAATAAGAGTGGAGAGAGTGGACAATCCTGTCTTGTTCCTGATTTAAGAGGGAAAGCCTTCAGTTTAGTGTCATTTAATATGATGTTAGCTGATGGTTTATCATATATGGCCTTTATCATGTTGAGATATTTTCCTTCTATACCCATTTTGTTGAAAGTCTTAAACATAAATTTGTGTTGTATTTTATCAAAAGCCTTTTCTGCATCTATTGATAAGATCATGTGGTTTTTGTTCTTTGTTTTGTTGATATGGTGTATTACATTAACCGTTTTACGTATGTTGAACCATCCTTGAGATTCTGGGATGAATCTTACTTGATCATGATGTATTATTTTTTTAATATGTTGTTGTATTCGATTTGCTAGTATTTTGTTTAGTATTTTAGCATCTGTATTCATTAGAGATATTGGTTCGTAGTTTTCTTTCTTTGTGCCATCCTTGCCTGGTTTTGGTGTGAGGGTTATGTTGGCCTCATAAAATGTGTTTAGAAGTATTGCTTCTTCTTCAATTTTTTGGAAGACTTTCAGTAGAATAGGAACCAAATCTTCTTTGAATGTTTGATAAAATTCACTGGTATAGCCGTCAGGGCCTGGACTTTTATTTTGGGGGAGGTTTTTAATGGTTTTTTCTATTTCTTCTCTACTAATAGGTCTGTTTAGGCTTTCTTCTTCTTCTTGACTCAGTCTAGGAAGGTTGTATTGTTCTAGGAATTTATCCACTTCTTCTAGGTTGTTGAATTTAGTGGCATAAAGTTTTTCATAGTATTCTACAATAATTCTTTGTATATCTATGGTGTCCGTGGTGATTTCTCCTCTTTCATTTTGAATTTTGTTTATATGAGTTCTTTCTCTTTTTTCCTTGGTAAGTCTTGCCAAGGGTTTGTCAATTTTGTTGATCTTTTCAAAGAACCAGCTCCTTGTTCTATTAATTTTTTCTATAGTTTTTCTGTTCTCTATTTCATCTATTTCTGCTCTGATTTTTATTATCTCATTTCTTTGGCTCATTTTGGGTTGTCTTTGTTCTTCTTTTTCTAGTTCCTTAAAGTGTGAAGTTAAGTGGTACACTTGGGCTCTCTCTTATTTGTTCATATATGCTTGAAGTGATATGAACTTCCCTCTTATCACTGCTTTTGCTGCATCCCATAGATTCTGATATGCCGTATTGTCATTTTCATTAGTCTGTATATATCTTTTGATCTCTGCACTTATTTTTTCTTTGACCCATTCATTTTTTTAAAAGTATGTTGTTTAGTTTCCACATTTTTGTGGGATTTTTTTCCTCTTTTTTGCAGTTGAATTCTAGTTTCAAGGCTTTATGATCAGAAAATATACTTGGTACAACTTCGATTTTTCTGAATTTGCTGATGTTGTTTTTGTGGCCCAACATATGGTCAATTCTTGAGAATGATCCATGTACACTGGAGAAAAATGTATACTCAGTCACTTTGGGATGAAATGTCCTGTAGATGTCTATCATGTTCAGGTGCTCTAGTGTTTTGTTTAAGGCCACTATGTCTTTGTTGATTCTCTGTTTGGATGACCGATCTAGAGCCATCAGCGGTGTATTGAGGTCTCCAAGTATGATGGTATTTTTGTCAATTTTTGTTTTAAGGTCAATAAGTAGCTGTCTTATATATTTTGGTGCTCCTTGGTTTGGTGCATATATATTAAGAATTGTTATGTCTTCTTGATTCAGTGTCCCCTTAGCCATTATGAAATGGCCATTTTTGTCTCTGAGTACTTTTGCTGTCTTGTAGTCAGCATTATCAGATATGAGTATTGATACGCCTGCTTTTTTTTGGATGTTATTTGCTTGGAGTATTGTTTTCCAGCCTTTCACTTTGAATTTGTTTTTATCCTTGTTATTTAGATGAGTTTCCTGTAGGCAGCATACAGTTGGATTTTCTTTTTTAATTCATTCTGCTACTCTGTGCCTTTTTATTGGTGAATTTAATCTGTTTACATTTAGTGTAATTATTGACACTTGTGAGTTCCCTATTGCCATTTTATAGATTGCTTTCTGTTAGTTTTGTGTCTTGTTTGATCCTTCTCTTTCATTTTTCTATCTTTTGTTTTTATTTGGTTGTATTCCATACATCTTTCCTCTGTTGCTATCTTTTTTAAATCATGTGCTTCTGTAGTGGTTTTTTTCAATGGTGGTTACCTTTAATTAATGAAAAGGGTTCCTACCCTGTTCATTGTAGCGCACTATTTTGTGAGTGCTTTTGCACTCCATCGTCCTTTGCTACTGTTAATCTCCATCTTCTCCCCCCCTTTCTTTTTGTGTTGTCACAGTTTAGATTTGGTTTTATTGTGTTCTTCTTGGAGCTTTTACTTGTGGCTTTGTTTTTTTTTTTGTTCTTTGTATCTGATTGGAGAACCCCCTTTAGTAATTCCTGGAGTGGGGGTTTTCTGATGATAAATTCCCTCATCTTTTCTGTATCTGTGAATGTTTTTATTTCTTCTTCATATTTGAAGGATAGCTTTGATGGGTATAGTATTCGTGGCTGAAAGTTCATCTCATTCAGGACTTTAAATATTGGGGTCCACTCTCTTCTAGCTTGTAGAGTTTCTGCTGAGAAATCTGATGATAATCTAATGGGCCTTCCTTTATATGTTGTATTCTTCTTTTCCCTGGCTGCCTTGAGAATTTTTTCTTTGCTATTGGTCTGTGCCAATTTCATTATGATATGCCTTGGAATAGGTTTTTTGGGGTTAAGAAAACTCGGAGTTCTGTTTGCTTCTTGAACTTGAGGCTTTAGTTCTTTCCACAGGCTTGGGAAGTTCTCATCTATTATTTGTTTGAGTATGTTCTCCATTCCATTTTCTCTCTCTTCTCCCTCTGATATACCTATTATTCTTATGTTATTCTTTTTGATAGAGTCCGATAATTCTTGTAGGGCTATCTCATTTTTTTTAAATTTTTGAGTCTCTTTCTTCTTCTCTCTGTTTTGCCTCAAGTTGCTTGTCTTCTATTTCACTAATCCTCTCTTCTATCTGACCTATTCTATTAGCTTAGCTTGTTACTTCGTTTTTCAACTCGTGAATTGAGTTTTTCATCTCTGTTTGATTTGTTTTTATAGTTTCAATGTCCTTGGAAATATATTCTTTGTGTTCATTGTTTTCTGAGCTCCCTAAATTGCCTTTTTGTGTTTTCTTGTATATCTCGGAGAATTTTTAGGATTTCTATCTTGAATTCTCTGTCATTTAGCTCCAAGGTTTCCAATATATTAAATTTTTTCTCCATAGATTTTTCCTCATCTATCTGTGTTACCTCTCTTTCTTTTGTATCCATGATATTCGATTTTCTCTTCCTTAATGGCATCTGAGGGTGGATTTGTTGATAGTATTAATGAGATTTAATAAAGAATAAAAAGTTAAAAAATAAAAAATTGAAGAGTTGTTTTTTTTAAAAAAATTAATAATGAAATAGAGAAAAATAAAATAAAATAAAAGTTTAAAAAAGGAAATTATTCCCCCCCTCCTTTTTTCCTCTCCTCTCCTCTCCCCTCTTTCTTGAGAAAATCTTGTGGTGAACTGTGAATTATAACAAACAATGCCTGTAATGGAGGGCCTGAATTGGGGAAAAGTAATAAAGGGGCACAAAAAAGGGGGTTATGGACCCACAAAAAGCAAATAAGGAAAAAATTTGGGTCAAGAATAACATGATTTGCTTTTAGGTGTTGGTTGACTAAGATTTATGATGAGAGAAATAAGATGGAAACAGAAAAATGGGGGGACAAATTTAAAAATTACTATTGTATTTAATGGAACAAGAACTAGATAAAATGGAGAGCCAGGGATAGGAGCACTGCTATTGAGTTAAAAAGGTGAAGTAAAAACCCCCCAAAATGCCACAAACATAAGTTTGAGTCCCAGATAAGATAATTTGTTTGTTATTGAGGTTTGAATGAGAGGAGATGTAAGGAAGAAACTAATATAGAGGGAGAAAAGAGAGAGAGAGAGAAAAAAAGAGGGAACCACTAAAAGAAGAAAAGAGAAAAAAGAGGAGAGAGAGAGAGAGAGAGAGAGTTAAGGGTTTTGGAGTGCAACCCTCATAGAGAGAAAGAAAGAGGAAAGAAAAGATATTGGGAGATGTAACACTTATGGGTAGTGTAGATCAAGGAGAGGAGAGAGTAAGACCGGCAGAGAGTTAATCAGCCAAATTGAAGGAGGAAAAAAATATCAAGAATGAAGATAAGAGAAACAAACGAACAAATATAATAAAATGGGATAGGTTATAAAGTCTGCAGATTATTCTTGATTTTGAGAGGTTATCTTCTTGCTTTTTCTTTTCTCTCCCTCTTCCTGGTCGGTGACTCTGTACCCCAGGTTCTGCCCCTTTGGCACGCTCAGGTAGAGGTTTGCAGTTGATCAGTCTCTATGACTATGTCATGTATTGTGCTCTAGTCTCGTTGGCAGTCGAGGCTCATTAGTATTTATAGGGTCCAACAGTGAAAGAGTCCGTGTTCCTGGAGCCTTTCTCCTAGTCTTTCCTTCCTCAATTAGTAGCCTGATAATCCAGCTATGGGGTTGCTACTGCCTCTGCCTCTGCCTAGATAGTAAGAGGCTCAAAGAGCTGGCAACTCTTCACTCTATTTCCACTCAGCACAGGGCTCTGTGTAAGGCTCAGTCAGTCAGAGCTGCTAGCATAATCAGGCGGGGCTTCCGCCCACTCAAAGACCTCTGGCTCTGCCACTCTGTTCAGTAACACAGGCGGGCACCCACTCTTGGGGTGCTTGGAGGAAACTCTCGCTCACTATCTGCGTGTGCAGACCAGGATATCAGACCGGCAGTCTTACGCTCTGAGTGAAACCCCCAACCGCACAGAAAAGTTCCAGCATTAGAATTGGCTCTCACTCCATCCCTGTGCGCGGCTTTTGCAAGGTGCTGGGGCGGCCCAAGATTCCGCTTTGGCCCACACAAAGGCCCCTGACTCTGCCCCTCTGTGTGATAACACGGGCGCGCACTGCCGAGGCACTCAGAGGAATTTCTCGCTCACTATTTGCACACACAGACCAGAATATCAGGCTGGCCGTGTTTCCCTCTGAGTGAAACCCCCACCATCACGGACAAGTTCCACCGTTGGAATTAGTTCTCGCTCCCTCCCATGCGTGGCTTTCGCAGGGCACTGGGGCTGCCCAGAGATTCCGCTTTCGGCCCACACAAAGGCCTCTGACTCTGCCTCTCTGTGGGACAGCACAGGCGCCCACTCCCAGGGCTTTGGAAGGAATCTCTTGCCCGCTATCTGTTCACGCCGACCAGGGGATCGGGAAAATGGCTGCCCCACTTGTCTTTCTTTGTCTGGGTTTGGCACGAGTATTAGCTTGTATTGCCCGGTTTGCCACAGGAACAGTTTTTCCTCAGCTTGGATCTCTGTGCCACTGCCTGGTTCGGCTATTTGTGCCGCAGCTTGGATCTATTCACCCCCTTTGCCCACCTCAATTTCTATATTCACAGATCCCAGAGAAAGCCGTCCTGTTTAGGTTAGTGAGGAAGGCGGAGCATTTCTTACTCCCTATTTCCTTCGGGGTTTGGTTATATATTTAGCCAATTTTTCGCTCGACCATACCTTCGGTTGTATTGCGAAACATCTGGAGGCTCCAAGGATAGGTTTTTCTGTTTCTGGTTGAAGATCTTGTTGAGTTTTGGGGGAGATTTATCAGTATCGCTTCCTACCTCACCATTACTCTGATGTCATCCTCCGCCATTTTATTCTTTAAAGCTGTATTTCTCTTTTGCAATATTCTTTTCCCCCTTTGATCTGTTTACAACAGGCCCCTTAACATTTCCTGCAGCATTGGTGTGGTTATAATGAATTCCTTGAGTTTTTTTCTCTGTAAAGCCTTTTATTTCTCCTTCAATTTTAAATAATAGCCTTGCTGGATAAAGTAGTCTTGGTTGTAGGCTCTTATTCTGTATTACTTTGAATATTTCTTGCCATTCCCTTCCTAGCCTCAAGTGTTTCTGTTGAGAATCAGATGCCATCCTTATGAGAGCTCCTTTGTAGGTGATAGCCTTCTTTTCTCTAGTAGTTTTTAATATTTTCTTTTTATCACTTAGCTTTGGTATTTTAGTTATGATGTGTCTTGGTGTAGATTTCTTTGGGTTTCTCTTTAATGGAATTTTTTAATGGAATTCTTTGTGCTTCTTGAACTTGTGTGCCTTTTTCCAACTTCAATTTAGGGAAGTTTTCAGCTATGATTTGACTGAACAAAGTCTCTATCCCTTGTTCTTTCTCTTCATCTTCAGGAACCCCTATGATGTGGATGTTATTTCTCTTCATGTTGTCACAGAGCTCTCACCTGAAGTTCCTCAGACTTTTTGAGTCTCTTTCCTTTTTGCTGCTCTGCTTCCGTGCCTTCGTTTATCTTGTCCTCTAACTTGCTGATTTGATCCTCAACTTCATCCATCCTTTTAATTGCTTCCATTGTGCTCTTCATTTCGGATATTGTATTTGTCATTTCTGACTGATTCTTTTTTATTATTTCAATGTCCTTTTTTATACTTGCTATTTCTTTATTTAGTTGTTCATTATGACCATCTATTGCTATTCTAAGATCTTTGAGCATCCTTACAATCATTATTTTAAACTCTGCACTTGGTAATTTGATTATATCTGACTCATTCAAGTCCTTTTCCGGAGATTTCTCTTGATTCAAGTGGGTTGCATTTCTCTGCCTTCCCATTTTGACTGTGTATAAGAAGGGTGTGGCCACTGGAGTCCAATGGGTGTGGCCTCTGTGTTCCCTAGGTGTGGTCTGTCTGCAGGACCACCACTCCCTCTGCCGCTGCCTCAGGTATTTGGGTATGGGCATTGCTGGCACCTACCGGCTGCACCAGTTGCTACATTGTCCACCTCACCTCCAAGAGAGGGGCTGTGTTCACATGCCTAGGTCTACTAGCCTTGCCCTTTGCTCTGCCCCTGAGGTTGGGGCTGCATGCCGCACCCAGGGCCATAAGCCTCAGCACCTTGGGATGGGGTGAGCACCTTTTTTTTTGCCGCGAGTCTCCACCTATTCCTGGGCTTTCACCCACCCCCATGGGCAGAGCTTTGCTCACGAGTGAGGACACAAGCCCCAGCTCTGCAGGCTGGGCCGGGCTGCATGCCCATGCTCAGTCATGGGTCTCTGCAATTCCCAGGCTTTCACCTTTCCCCTGCAGGTGAGAATGCAGGTGGGCCCACAGCTGGCCAGACTGCTTTTGTGCACCCATTTGGCCCCTGCCAGGCAAGACTGAGCTCATGCTGGTCCTCAGTCATGGCCATCCTGGCTTCCACCCCTGCTGAATGACCTTGCTTCTGTGTCCCACCACCTCCCGCTCTCCTGCGATCCCTAAGCAGTGTGGGTGGGGGCACTGTAGCTCAGACCCTAGCACTCAATACTGTATTCCTTAAGGTTCCCTCCTTCTAAGTGACTCTGTTCTGAGTGCCACAGAAGAGCTTGTTTGGCTGATGTCCTTCTTTCCTTTTTTGGTATTGCTGGTTCTGGGGGAAATATTCACTTCATATTTGGGGAGTGATTCAGCCCAGCGATTAGAGTGGTTGTCCCTCAAAGTGTTTCTGCCTGTGCTTCCTAGATTACACTCTCTTTTTGCTACTCCAGTCCTCTCTTCGCTCTCTGTTTCCCAGAGCCCCAAGTGAGTGGTTGTGAAAGAGGTTTTCTACGTGGTCCCTTTAAGGAGAATCCTGGGTCTGAGAAATCTGCCTCTTTCTCACAAACAGTATCCTGACTTGTTTCACAACTAAACCATTCATACACTTCTTCAAGACCCTGGGGCTTCAGTCTGCGGCTTTGTTTCTGGGGCCCAGGACACTTCCCTCTCCACTAAACTCATTTCTCACCATGTGAGTCTCTCTGATTGCCGTTTGCTCCTGGGAGCTGGGCAGCCCTCGCCATGTTTCCACTTTTCCTACCAGTCTCTGTGTGGCTTCTTCAGTGTTCCTTAGTTAAAGAATCCTGTTAGTTTAGTCCAAAGTCAGTTCTTCCACATGATGGTTCTTAAAATTAAGTTGTAATCCATTTTGGTTCTGGGAGGTGGAAGTTGGTATGTCCACCTACTCCATCACCATCTCGCCACCCCCTTGTTACTATTCTTTATGGTTTATATTTTCTTATTCTTGTGTATACCTAGTGATTTTTTATTGGGTGTCAAATATTTTAAACTTTAACTTGTTGGATGGGAGATATTTTTTATTTCTATTCATATTATTGGACTTTGTTCTGAGTTGCAGGTAAGTTACTTGGAAATTTTTTTAAATTTTGGGGGGGGTTTGTGGCAGAGACAGAGAGAGTCAGAGAAAGGGATAGATAGGGACAGACAGGCAGGAAGGGAGAGAGATAAGAAATATCAATTCTTTGTTGCAGTTCCTTAGTTGGTCATTGATTGATTTTTCATATGTGCCTTGACCGGGGGGCTACAGCAAACTGAGTAACCCCTTGCTCAAGTTGGTGAGCCTTGCTCAAACCATATGAGCCCATGCTCAAGCTGATGACCTTGGGGTCTCGAACCTGGATCCTCCACATACCAGTCCAATGCTCTATTCACTGTGCCACCGCCAAGTCAGGCGAAATTTCTGGGTTTTGTTTTTTAGATTTGTTTGAAGTGATTGAAGCAATGCTTTACCTCAATTTAATTATCCTTCACTCTGGAGCCAAGAGGCTTACATGTTCTCTGTGCAATTCTCCATGAATCAAGAGATTTCCCTGACAGATCACTGGGAACACTGTTCTTGGCCTTATTTGAAAGCCAAGCACTGTTACCTCTAATCTTTTCAGATGGTTCTGCCCCAGTCTTGAGTAGTTTTCTCACATATACACACTGAAGTCTCCAGGGAGATGTCTGAATATCTTCAGAATTTTTTCTCTAGCACTTCTTTCTTCTCTGTTAGTCTGTCCTATCTCTGTTAGCTACCTTGAACTCCCTGAAATCTCAACTCATTCTCCTCAACTCAGGGAATCTTCCAAGCATTGTGGGGGATTCCCTGGCCTGTTCTGTGTCCTGGAAACTCTTAATAAGCTGGGCCAATCATTGGACTTACTTCATTGTTTCCCCACAGGTCAGAGCTCACTGTTATACATTGCTTGATGATTAGTGACTTTAAATTTAGTGCTTTACATATTTTTTCTGCATGTATACATATATTCCTTTGGAGTTATAACACTCTGACATAAAAAAATGTATTCCTAACAATATTAAGAGATTTTTTTAAATGTAAAAAGCATCTTTTGGACTTTAGTTTTTATCCAAGATTAGAGTAGCAGGGGTTGAATGTTTGATAGGGTTTATTAGCATTATATATATTTTTGATTCAGGTGTGTGAAAAGCAGAATCCTAATTCACAGAATCTGTGAACATGGTATGTTAGATGGCAAGAAAAAAATTAAGGTTTCAGATGAAATTAAAATTGCTAATGAGGTATCCTGAAAATAAGGAGATTTTTCTGACTTATCTGGGTGGGCTCAAAGTAATTACAAGCATTCCTAAATGGGGAAGAAGGAGACAGAGAGTAAGTGCAAGAGAGACATGGTGAGAGAAATTTGGCCAGCCATTGTTGGTGTTAAAGAAAGGAGGAGACCAAGAGCAAAGGAGATGGGCAGCCTTCGGAAGAGATGAGGAACTGTGTTCTGCCCAGAACATCCAGATGGGAATGCCGCCCTGCGAACATCAAGGTGTTAGCCCAGTGAGGCCCGTTTCAAACTCCTGGTCTCCAGATCTGTAATATAATAGTTTTTCAATGTTTTAAGCCACCATATTTGTTGTAATTTGTTAGACCAGCCATACACAATTAACAGAAGTGGTAATGCTAATAAACCCTGTCAAGTATTCAACTCCTGTTACTTCATCTTAGTTGAAAACGAGAGTCTAAAAAAATATGGTTTTCATGTTTTAAAAAAAAATTCTATTATAGTTAATAAGTGTACACTTTTTATATCAGGGTGATGTAGACCCAAAGAAAAGAAAAGATTAACGATGCAGATGTGAAAGTGAAGGGAGGGCCCATTTCAGGTGCTAAGTTCTTAAGCATGGACACATGCAGAAAAAAAAAAGTGAGTATTTCATAAACTTTAACTGCTGTGATTTGTTTGGGTTTTTTTTGTTTGTTTACTTGCTTTAACATAATCCATTTCCTCAAAGTTTTAACCCTATGGAACAAGAAGCTGACACTGAGTTGGAGCCAGGATAGGGGCTGCTTTCTTTTCTATTTCCTTCTCCCCCAATATAAAAACATAGTATTTTTGTGTGTGTGGTCCAAAAGATTGACATTCAAGTAAGCAAACTTACTATGTTGTTAGAATAGAAAGATGCATTGAAAATGGAGAGAGATGAGACAAAAAAAAAATGGGAGAACTTATTAAAAGAAATTATTACTAAACAAGGGTATTTGGATTTCACAAGATTAGTAAAAAGGAGACATTCTAGAACATTGCCACTCTAAAAGCACTGTTTTTAAATATTCTCTTAGGTGATAAGTTTTGTAGAGGCGGGTTTATAAAAATACCAGAGGCAAAGCTTTGGCAAACATCATCAATTTAAGACCAGTTTGGTTTCTTCCCTCATTGGTCTAAATGTGTATGCTTTAAAATACAGAAAAAATTAAGATTAGTAACCAATAGTTTTAGCTCTGTGGGATATGTGTAGATAAAGTAGGATAATAAGTCTACTATGATGTTTAGATTCTCGCTTATCAATATGTGATGAATTAAGAAAGCTTCACCCTCAATTAGCTCTTGGACACAACCTGATGTAGAAGCAGAAAGATTGCTGGAGGAATTAGGAAATCCCGGTAGTACTTCTGGTCCTCTATTATTCAGTAAGCTTATAAAAAGAAATCTGAGCACACATGTGGAAACTATACATGTATGTTTCCAAGATGATAAAATGAAAAGTTATTTTAGATATTTCACAGGTTAATAATCCACACTTTGTAATGTTTCCTTTACACAAAAAAAGCTTATTTTAAATTTAATGTTTATTTTTATAATGTTTTGTATAATGAATAACAAAGGTTTGGAGAGAAGTTAACTACAGAACTTAACTAGTCTTGCTTTTCTTCAGCGTTTCCAAAGTATTATTTGTGCAAAGGATATAGGTTTTTCATTGGTAATTCAAGGACCCCTGTGGGCATAGCAAGGGAGTTGTGAATCCATGTGAGCTCCAAGCATTGCCTGTAAACTGATATTGTATATTGCACACATCTATCTATTGATACTACTATTATTTTCAATAATCTATGATAATACAAAATTAATAAAATATTTTTAAACATTTTAAATACTGAAAATTTTAATAAATGTATTATCTCAAAAGCCTTTATTTTAAATTTTGTAGACTTATTGAGGTTATAAACGCAAATGCTTACAACAGAACTTGAAAAAAAAGTAATTGGTAATGCATGTCAACCTCTGTTCTATTTATTCACTTTGTACATACTATTTATTTTAAGATTCATAATAAATCTATTGTTGAATATGATACTAGGGAACAAAGAAGTTAAGCTACATGTCCAAGGTCACACAGTGAGTAGACCATAGCACCAAAAGTCAGAGCCAATGCTATTGATCTCTATTGTCTTCTGCTTCATAAGCATCCACCATCACTCCAAACTTTCTCCCAAAGGAGGATAGTTCCCATTCTTCTTTTTCTCTTCTACTTTTGCTACATGGTTATGTACCCGTTCTGCGACTACTGCTCTACTGCCCAATAAATTTTCATTGTTAAAGTGCAATTACCAAATGGAGGGTGAACAAACTTCCCTTTTTAATTTTATAAAAACAGGCAGTGACCACTCTGAATCAATCACTGTAAGTCATACAACCTCAAATAAGGGAGCATCATAATGACCAAACCCTAGTATTCGCTCCCATAGGGGTATGGCCATGTTAATAAACTTCATTTACTTTCTCTCATAGCCAAATGGGCACCAGTCCCACATGTCTCTCAAATCCATATCTCATGTTCCCTTTCTACGGGTTCTGCCCTAAAGTAGACCCTCTGCATGTCTCACTCACAAATCCACCTGCTCTGTTTTCCTCTCAGATAACATACTGACTAGATCAGTTTGGCCTGACAGTCCTAAACATTCCTAAATGAATACATCATAGTTATTCTCTATAATCAAAAAAAAAAAAAAGGTGGGAGTATAATGTTTGGTATAATTATCTTCAGCCTTATTAATTAAGACTAATTATATTTTAGGCTAGATAGAGAAGTTTTTCAGCAAGTGTACTTTGCTTTTAAATATCTGATGGATTTAAACAGTAGTATCTCTCCTGGTGCGTGAGTGAATGGCTTGTGTTACTTACAAAATACATTTATTCATTCAGCAAATGCACATCTATTTTTTGGAGAGCTAACATATTCTGGGTACTAGGAACACAAAGTGAATAAGATAGGTCCTGTCCTCATAGATAAAGAAACATGTAGTTTTAATATAGGGTGATAACTTACATAAAGAAAAAAATTCAAAAACACCCAGAGCACAGGCTACACGAGACAGGTAATA
Source organism: Saccopteryx bilineata (assembly GCF_036850765.1). Taxonomy (NCBI): domain Eukaryota; kingdom Metazoa; phylum Chordata; class Mammalia; order Chiroptera; family Emballonuridae; genus Saccopteryx; species Saccopteryx bilineata. Next base: position 20,267,179 of record NC_089495.1, read on the forward strand.
GGATGAGCCAATGTCAGCCTTGGACAGAGAAGTAAGGAGAAAGCATTCCAGGAGGAGGAAAGCCGCCAATGCCAAGGCAGAGACTGAAGAGACATTTACAAGTAACTTGTATAGCTTTTACCGGGTAGGGGAGGCTGTCCTGGGCAGTTAGCTGAGCTGGAAAAATCGGCAAGAATCAGATAGAAATCCCTGTATCCTTCTAATGAAAACTGTACATTATATTGATGGCAAGAAGAGACTGGCATTGTTAGATTTATGTTTGTTTTGCTTTTAAGAAATATTGTATTTTATTTTGAAATGTGGATTTGAGAAAGGAGCAGAAGGAAGAGCAGCCTGTGGGAAAGTTACCATGGGAAACACGGGAAGGATGATAAAGATCAAAATAAGGGTGAGGCAAAGAGGGAGGTGTTCCAAACTCTGGGAACTCGACTGGAAGCAGAATCATGCTCCAATGCAGAATATATAAATCGGGGAGCAGATTTTAGAGCATTAGATCAGTAAAAACAAACAAACAAACAAAAAGCTAAACTAAAAATAAAAACAAACAAACAAAAGAAAATAGAGTTTTGTGGTCAGCGTGATCATTTGAAGTGTTTACAATCACTTAAGAAAAGGCACAAGAGTGACGTCACGGAAATGGCGCCGTGAGCAGCGCGTCCGACAGCTCTCCCCTAAATCACAACAAATTTATCAACTAGAAACAGAAAAATTTATCCTCGGAGCATTCCGGAGTTCCACACAAACTGATAGCGAAAGGACTGTTATCACTTGAATCTGAGAGACGAGGGTGTGGAGGAATCTACCACAGGGACGTTCTTTCAAACCACAAGGAAGTGTGCCTGTGGTGAGTCAGCCCATATACTTGGGAACCGCGAGCCGCTGCGAGCGGCCGACGCAAGCCGCCACCGCGAACCGCCGCGAGCGGCCGCCGCGAACCGCCACCGCGCGCGCCCGGTCTGGTTGAGCACCGCTGACGTTCCCAGCGGCCCGCACACTGCGAGTGGGGGTCGCCGGCCAACGGTGCCCAGAGCGCCCCATTCGCGCGCGTGCCTTGGGCATTCCACGCGCCCAGGGCGCCCTGCTGGCCCGCACACCCAGGGGGCTCCATTATCCTGCGCCTAGTGCGGTCCAGCCGCCAGCAGCCGGGCGAGCGGGAGAGGCTTGGGAGATTCTCTCCGTGGGCGGGGAACCTCACCCAGCCATTCAAGCTAACAATCAAGCGTTGGGGGAGGGGCACGCGCAGGCAGCCTAAAATACCTTTGGAAGCACAGCTGCGACCCAATCACTGAAATTAGCTTAACCCATAAAATCTGCGCACCCTCGGTTCTAATTGATAAGATCTCTCTCAGTTCAGCGGTCCAAGACAAGAGGCATGATATTTTTTAGTGCCTCTCGCTAAAGGGGCAGGGGTAACTTCTGATTGATAGAGCCTCCATATTCAGAGATAAATGCTAACAAGAAGGACTTGGCAGATAATAAGGTCTATACTACACTAGTCGTAAGCAGAGACTAGTGCCTCTTCTTCCCTGCAAAAACAGGCTACAAAGTGTGGAAAGCCTGGGTTGAGAGGTCCAACTAAATGATAGGCACTGAACAGTCACCTTGACAACAATTGACTCCCACCCCCGCCTGATTACACTGGAGGTCCTGACTGTCAGAGCCTTTCCCAAAGCCTTGCACTGAGTGGGGATAGAGTGGGGATTTTCCAGCTCTTTGAGCCTCTTACTCCCCAGGCAGAAGCAGTTGCAGCCTTATAGCTGGATCACCAGGCTGCTAATTCAGAAAGGAGGGACTAGGAGAGAGAATCTAAGAAAGCAAACTCTCTCATCGTTGGACCCTGCAAACGCCAACAAGCCTTTACTTCCAGCAAGACTAAAGCCAATTATATGACATTGCCATAGAATCCCATCAACTGCAAATCCCTACCTAAGAGTGACACAGGGGCAGAGCCTGGGGTACAGAGTCACCGACCAGGAAGAGGGAGAGAAAAGAAAAAGGAAGAAGTTAACCTCTCAAAATCAAGAAAAACCCACAGACTTTACAACTTGATCCACTAATTTTTTTTGTTGTTGTTGTTGTTGTTTGTTGCTTCTATCTTTTTGCCTTTATTTCCTCCACCTCGGTCCTTCTATTCTCTGCCCATCTTATGCTTCCCCTTTCTTGAACTACACTATCCATGAGTGTTGCATTTCATTTTTCTTCTTCATCCTCACTCTCCTTTAAGGTTATACTCCAAAACACTTAACTTTCACTCTCTCCTCTTTTGTTTTTTTGTTTTTTTGTCTTGCTTTATTTTGTTTTTTTCTCTTCCTATTTTATTTCTTCCTTCGTTTTTCTCTTTTTCTTATTTTTTCCTTTCTATTCGTTTTTTTCTTTTCTCATTTTACTTTCCTCCCATATAATCCTCAATCACGAACAAATTAGTTAATTTGGGACTCAAGGCTTTTTTTTGGCTTTATTTCTCTTTTTTGCTTTTTTTTTTTTTTTTTTTCTTGTTTGTTTATTTTTGTGGCATTTTGGGTCCTTCCAACCCAAGGTCTCCATTGTACTTAGTCTTCGCTCCACTTAATACAACAGATTTTTACTTATTATTTTTATTTTTTCTTCTTTATTATTCTTTTTTGGTCCTTTTTTCTGGTTCCCTCTTATCCCTCTCATTATATCTCTTAGTCGACCATCACTTACAAGCAAATCATCTTATGCTTGTCTAAGATTTTCTTCCTTTTTTTTTTTTTTTGCATTTAGTAGGTCCCTACTCCCTTTTTTTTTGCCCCTTGAACTCTTCACCCCAAATCAGGCCCTCCATTATAGGCACGATATTTCCCTGAGGAGGGGAGAGGAGGGAAAGAGAAGAGAGAAAAAAAGGGGGAAATAATAAATTATTACTGTTTTTTTTTGTGGGGTGTTTTACCTTTTTTTTTTTTTTTGTACTTTTTACCCTTTATTAATTCTAATTAGTGCTATCAATAAGACCACCCTCAGATGCCGATAAGAAAGAGGAAATCGAATATTATGGATACAAAAGAAAGAGAGGTAACACAAATAGATGTGGAAAAATCTATGGAGAAAAGACTTAACATATTGGAAGCCTTGGAGCTAAATGACAGAGAATTTAAAATAGAAATCTTAAAAATACTCAGAGATATACAAGAAAACACAGAAAGGCAATATAGGGAGATCAGAAAACAACTCAATGAACACAAAGAATATATTACCAAGGAAATTGAAACTATAAAAACAAATCAAACAGAAATGAAAAACTCAATTCACGAGCTGAAAAATGAGGTAACAAGCTTAGCTAACAGAACAGCCCAGATTGAAGATAGGATTAGTGAAATAGAAGACAAGCAACTTGACGCACAACAGAGAGAAGAAGAAAGAGACTCAAAAATAATAAAAAACGAGAAAGCCCTACAGGAATTGTCTGACTCCATCAGAAAGAATAACATAAGAATAATAGGTATATCAGAGGGAGAAGAGAAAGAAAATGGAATGGAGAATATACTCAAACAAATAATAGACGAGAACTTCCCAAGCCTGTGGAAAGAACTAAAGCCTCAAATTCAAGAAGCAAACAGAACACCGAGTTTTCTTAACCCCAACAAACCCACTCCAAGGCACATCATAATAAAGATGACACAAACCAATGACAAAGAAAAAATTCTCAAGGCAGCCAGGGAAAAGAAGAGTACAACATATAAAGGAAGGCCTATCAGATTATCATCAGATTTCTCAGCAGAAACTCTACGAGCTAGAAGAGAGTGGACCCCAATATTTAAAGCCCTGAAAGAGAGGAACTTTCAGCCAAGAATACTATACCCATCAAAGCTATCCTTCAAGTATGAAGGAGATATAAAAACATTCACAAATACAGAAAAGATGAGAGAATTTATCAACAGAAAGCCCCCACTCCAGGAAATTCTAAAGGGGGTTTTCCAACCAGATTCAAAGAACAAAAGAAAACAACACCACAAGTAACAGCTCCACCAAGAACACAATAAAACCAAACTTAAACTGTGACAACAAAGGAAAAAAAGGGGGGAGAGGATGGAGATTAACAGTAGCAAAGGATGATGAAGTGCAGAAATACTTATAAGATAGGGTACTACAATGAATATGGTAGGTACCCTTTTCATTACTTAATGGTAACCACCCTTAAAAAAACCACCACAAAAACACTTGACTTAAAAAAGGTAGCAACAGAGGAAAGAAGTATGGAACACAAACAAACAAAAACAAATGATAGAAAAACAAAAGAGAAGAATCAAACTAGATACAAAACTAACAGAAAGCAATTTATAAAATGGCAGTAGGGAACCCACAAGTGTCAATAATTACACTAAATGTAAATGGATTAAACTTACCAATAAAAAGACACAGAGTAGCAGAATGGATTAAAAAAGAAAATCCAACTATATGCTGCCTACAAGAAACACATCTAAGCAACAAGGATAAAAACAAATTCAAAGTGAAAGGCTGGAAAACAATACTCCAAGCAAACAACACCCAAAAAAAAGCAGGCGTAGCAATACTCATATCTAATAATGCTGACTACAAGACAGAAAAAGTACTCAGAGACAAAAATGGTCATTTCATAATGATTAAGGGGAAGTGGAATCAAGAAGACATAACAATCCTTAATATATATGCACCAAACCAAGGAGCACCAAAATATATAAGACAGCTACTTATTGACCTTAAAACAAAAACTAACAAAAATACAATCATACTTGGAGACCTCAATACACCGCTGACGGCTCTAGATCGGTCATCCAAACAGAGAATCAATAAAGATATAGTGGCCTTAAATGAAATACTAGAACACCTGGATATGATAGACATCTACAGGACACTTCATCCCAAAGCGACAGAGTATACATTTTTCTCTAGTGTACATGGAACATTCTCAAGAATTGACCATATGTTGGGCCACAAAGACAATATCAGCAAATTTAGAAAAATTGAAATTGTACCAAGCATATTTTCTGATCATAAAGCCTTGAAACTAGAATTCAACTGCAAAAAAGAGGGGGAAAAACCCACAAAAATGTGGAAACTAAATAACATACTTCTAAAAAGTGAATGGGTCAAAGAAGAAATAAGCGCAGAGATCAAAAGATATATACAGACAAATGAAAATGAAAATACGACATATCAGAATCTCTGGGATGCAGCAAAAGGAGTAATAAGAGGAAAGTTCATATCACTTCAGGCCTATATGAACAAACAAGAGAGAGCCGAAGTAAACCACTTAACTTCACACCTTAAGGAACTAGAAAAAGAAGAACAAAGACAACCCAAAACCAGCCGAAGAAAGGAGATAATAAAAATCAGAGCAGAAATAAATGAAATAGAGAACAGAAAAACTATAGAAAAAATCAATAAAACAAGGAGCTGGTTCTTTGAAAAAATCAACAAAATTGACAAACCCTTGGCAAGGCTCACCAAGGAAAAAAGACACAGGACTCAAATAAATAAAATCCAAAATGAAAGAGGAGAGATCACCACAGACATCATAGATATACAAAAAATTATTGTAGAATACTATGAAAAATTATATGCCACCAAATACAACAATCTAGAAGAAATGGATAAATTCCTAGAACAATACAACCTTCCTAGACTGAGTCATGAAGAAGCAGAAAGCCTAAACAGACCAATCAGCAGGGAGGAAATAGAAAAAACTATTAAAAATCTCCCCAAAAATAAAAGTCCAGGCCCAGACGGTTATACTAGTGAATTCTATCAAACATTCAAAGAAGACTTGGTTCCTATTCTACTCAAAGTCTTCCAAAAAATTGAAGAAGAAGAAATACTTCCAAACACATTTTATGAGGCCAACATAACCCTCATACCAAAACCTGGCAAGGATGGCACAAAGAAAGAAAACTACAGACCAATATCTCTAATGAATACAGATGCTAAAATACTAAACAAAATACTGGCAAACCGAATACAACAACATATTAAAAAAATAATACATCATGATCAAGTGGGATTCATCCCAGAATCTCAAGGATGGTTCAACATACGCAAAACGGTTAACGTAATACACCATATCAACAAACAAAGAACAAAAACCACATGATCTTATCAATAGATGCAGAAAAGGCTTTTGATAAAATACAACACAATTTTATGTTTAAGACTCTCAACAAAATGGGTATAGAAGGAAAATATCTCAACGTGATAAAGGCCATATATGATAAACCATCAGCCAACATCCTATTAAACGGCATAAAACTGAGGACTTTCTACCTTAAATCAGGAACAAGACAGGGTTGTCCACTCTCTCCACTTTTATTCAACGTGGTGCTAGAAGTTCTGGCCAGAGCAATCAGACAAGACAAAGAAATAAAAGGCATCCATATCAGAAAAGAATAGAAGTAAAGCTATCACTTTTTGCTGATGATATGATCCTATACATCGAAAACCCGAAGGAATCCACAAAAAGATTATTAGAAACAATAAACCAATACAGTAAGGTCGCAGGATACAAAATTAACATACAAAAGTCCATAGCCTTTCTATATGCCAACAATGAAATATTAGAAAACGAACTCAAAAAAATAATCCCCTTCACGATTGCAACAAAAAAAATAAAATACCTAGAAATAAACATAACAAAGAACGTAAAGGACCTATATAATAAAAATTACAAAGCATTGTTAAGGGAAATCGAAAAAGATACAATGAGATGGAAAAATATTCCTTGTTCTTGGATAGGAAGAATAAATATAATCAAAATGGCCATATTACCCAAAGCAATATACAAATTTAATGCAATTCCCATCAAAATCCCTATGAGATTTTTTAAAGAAATGGAACAAAAAATCATCAGATTTATATGGAACTATAAAAAACCCCGAATAGCCAAAACAATCCTAAGGAAAAAGAATGAAGCTGGGGGCATTACAATACCTGACTTTAAACTATATTATAGGGCCACGATAATCAAAACAGCATGGTATTGGCAAAAAAATAGACACTCAGACCAATGGAACAGAATAGAAAGCCCAGAAATAAAACCACATATATATGGTCAAATAATCTTTGATAAAGGGGCCAACAACACACAATGGAGAAAAGAAAGCCTCTTCAACAAATGGTGTTGGGAAAACTGGAAAGCCACATGCAAAAGAATGAAACTCGACTACAGCCTGTCCCCGTGTACTAAAATTAATTCAAAATGGATCAAAGACCTAAATATAAGACCTGAAACAATAAAGTACATAGAAGAAGACATAGGTACTAAAATCATGGACCTGGGTTTTAAAGAACATTTTATGAACTTGACTCCAATGGCAAGAGAAGTGAAGGCAAAGATAAATGAATGGGACTACATCAGAATTAAAAGTTTTTGCTCAGCAAGAGAAACTGATATCAAAATAAACAGACAGCCAACTATATGGGAACTGATATTTTCAAACGACAGCTCAGATAAGGGCCTAATATCCAAAATTTACAAAGAACTCATAAAACTCAACAACAAACAAACAAACAATCCAATTAAAAAATGGGAAGAGGACATGAACAGACACTTCTCCCAGGAAGAGATACAAATGGCCAACAGATATATGAAAAGATGCTCAGCTTCATTAGTTATTAGAGAAATGAAAATCAAAACTACAATGAGATACCACCTCACTCCTGTTAGATTAGCTATTATCAACAAGACGGGTAATAGCAAATGTTGGAGAGGCTGTGGAGAAAAAGGAACCCTCATTCACTGTTGGTGGGACTGTAAAGTAGTACAACCATTATGGAGGAAAGTATGGTGGTTCCTCAAAAAACTGCAAATAGAACTACCTTATGACCCAGCAATCCCTCTACTGGGTATATACCCCAAAACCTCAGAAACATTGATACGTGAAGACACATGTAGCCCCATGTTCATTGCAGCACTGTTCACAGTGGCCAAGACATGGAAACAACCAAAAAGCCCTTCAATAGAAGACTGGATAAAGAAGATATGGCACATATATACTATGGAATACTACTCAGCCATAAGAAATGATGACATCAGATCATTTACAGCAAAATGGTGGGATCTTGATAACATTATAAGGAGTGAAATAAGTAAATCAGAAAAAAACAAGAACTACATGATTCCATACATTGGTGGAACATAAAAATGAGACTAAGAGACATGGACAAGAGTGTGGTGGTTATCAAGGGTGGGGGGGGAGGGAGGACATGGGAGGGAGGGAGGGAGAGAGTTAGGGGGAGGGGGAGGGGCACAGAGAACTAGATAGAGGGTGACGGAGGACAATCTGACTTTGGGCGAGGGGTTTGCAAAATAATTTGATGACAAAATAACCTAGACATGTTTTCTTTGAATATATGTACCCTGATTTATTAATGTCATCCCATTACCATTAATAAAAATTTATTTAAAAAAAATCAAAAAAAAAAAAAAAAGAAAAAAATCAATAAATAAAATATAAAAAAAAAGAAAAAAAAAAAAAAAAGAAAAGGCACAATCGGCAACTAAGTAGGCGGGTCTACAATGAGAATCGGGAATGTTCACGAGCTCAGCTCAAATGTGTGCAGGCCCATTTCTAGCAGAGTGGCCCCGAGCTGGTGGGAACAGATGTAGCAAGGATTGCTTTCTGGCCACGTCTTCGTTTGGTGAAGTTAGCATTCCACTGGCTTCCCGATGTTTCCCTGTCCTCGGCAGCACAAATTCCTCTGTCTTATATCATCAGACAAATTAATCTCTAAGGCCGCTTCCCCCACTGCAGCATTATTCTTTCAGCTTTGGCAACCATGGGAGCTTTCTTTCTCTGATAATGCCAACTAAAGGGCAAGCACTTGAACAGTGTTTAGAACACACCCCGCGTTACAAATGAAGAAGCATGTTCGTGGTTGATGATTTATGGAGACAGGATAAAAAATAAATCAGAACGAGGGCACTGGATTTTTAAAGTCTGAAATGTGTGATGGTCTTGATAAGAGACTGAGCTAGAATCCCTTTGGTGATGCTTTTGGAAAGTGATCACCGCTTGATGTAGCCGGAGGATGATTTAAGGCCTCCATAATGGATTTAGCCTCTTTAATATGGCTCTACCATCCCCCAGTTTCCCGTTGTTAGGAAAACTTCAGCCTAGATAAAACATTATGTGCTGAAGATTGTTGATATTATAATAAGACAGTGTGTTGAGTACTGAGTTGACAATTATAGCACATGGAGACCACATTATCTATCTCACATTTTTGACTCACTCTAAATTTCTAAACTATCTGGTCATAGTAATGTCCTTGCATACGTTAGATGAAGGCTGCATCAAGCCCAGCTTCCAATTCTTTCATGATTGGGCCCCACTCAGAGGCAGATGTACCACAAAAGTAATTAAGCTTAATATCAGGGCTTCTCACTCGCACCGGTGGCTTCCAAGGCCCTGCAAAGGGTTCCCCAGCACAGCGTTTAAAACATAATATGTGCAATTTTTAAAATCAAGCTTTATCTTTTTAAACATAGTTAGAATGGCTGGCCTTTTGACCAATACTTCCCACTTGCCCTCTAGTCAGGTGACATCGAAATGACTGGAGGGGTTTGGAGGATCCAGCTAGAGGGAAGGTGAGCCGACAGGATATTTAGTTTGTGCTCAGTGGGTGTCAGTCGCTACCACGCATGGGTCAGTCATTGCCATGCACAGGAAAGGCTTCCAAGAATACACCTGTGACCCACTGTACCAACACCAGCGTCATGACAGAAGTGCAGGGCAAGGTGTTACAGAGATGTCTTAAAGGGCCTGCCATCAATCAAAATTGGAGTGAAGAAGAGGAGAAATGAGGTTTGAAATGTACCAAGTAACATTTTGTGAAGGATTTTTCAATCTTCAGTAATTTAAAACTGCAAGCAGAGGACTTATTTTTCATAGGCTGCTAGCCTAACTCATCAAAAAGGAAAAATAAAATGCTCATGCTAGAGGAGGCAGAACTATGTTTTTATTCTTCCTATATGAAATGGTCCTTCAGAAGGATTATCACATGAAGACGTCATTATAGAGCTTACGGCCAAACCACGTGGAAAAAAGGGTGTGCGCCTAGTACAGAGAGCTGTGCCAGGTTCTAGGTAACAAAAATCATGTATCTTTTTCTGAGTTTTCATTAGCTTTTCAGATTTGTGATTTGTTGTGATCATTTTTCTTAATCCAAGTAATATTTCTCTTTACAACTGAGACAACGTCCAATTGTACTGTCAAATCCGACTCCTGTGTTCAGATAGCTTATTTCCACAATAATTTCACAGATCTAAGCAGAAGTAAAGATATGAGCAGATCAAAGCAAAAAAGAGCCAGAACCTAGAATGCAGCTCACCAGGGACTTTCTTCTGGCTTTCGGCCTAAGTCAACACAAAACATCTCTAAGCAGAGTGTGCGGTCACCTCACTTACAGAGGGAGCTGTTTGGATCTTGACACATCGCTATTTTATACATAGTTAATTATAGAGTTCATGTGACATTTTCCAGTAAATTTGTAAATTTCAGGCATATTTACTACAAGGGTTCTATAGAGTCTACCTGCTTAAATATGTGACTATACCCTGACAATCCCCTTTAACATGCTTTTGACTTTGCCTCCTGCTGCTTTATGATTGGCTTTTGTTGGCTTGTCCATCCCTATTCCAATTGCTTTGGTGTCACCCAAAAAATGATTAGTATTTTTCACCTGAGACTTCTCTGAGATGGGTAGGTTTCACCACTGCCTATAATAAGCTAACTGCTGCTTCCTATTGGTCTGTAAGGAGCTGCTGCTTCTCAGTTTATAAATCCAAAACCTAAGATGTCTTTTCCTTCTTTAACTTCTCTCAAAAGGCTGTGTATGTTCAGTTATGGTTCATAACAACGTAGAAATTGCCCATACCACCATATTCCTTAATGATTTTAAAGTGCATTTCTCTGCTCATGACCCTCTGTGCATTCATTTTCTTCCATTGACTTTATGAATAGAGGCCATCGGGATTTCTAAATGAGGAATAGAATTCCACCAATACCTAAAGAGCTCTGATGGCATTCTGTGTTGTTCTTGTTGGCAGGGTCTGTGAGAGTGCATTTTTCAGGGAAATGTCCTTCATTGTTCCAATTTACAGAATTCTTAGAATTTCACAGACTAAGCTAGGCCTTGCATTTTAACTGACTTTGTCAGCCAGCCTCTATTCTGCAGAGTTTCTTCCTCTGAGGAAGCTGTGACAATCATGTCATCAGTGTAGTATACTCACTTGCTCCAATGGTTATCAAGTTCAAATCCTGCCTCATTAGATTGTGGCCTGTGAGTTCAACTTTCCCTGTGTCAAATAGGGATGCATGCTGATTTTCATTCCACAAGACTGCAAACTGTACCTGCTTGGACTCCAAATCTGCCACTGAAGAGAAAGTATCGGCCAAGCAGGTCCCCTGCCAGTGCCCACTGCTCTGCTGCACTTTCTACGCCGACTCTATGGTGTTAAGTACAGCTGAAGAATCAAAGGACCCACTTTAGCTAAACCCTATTTTCCACAAATACTAGTCAGACAAGAGTATTTAAAAGGGAGACAGAGAAGTCAAAACACCCACTGCAACCATTTCCTAATGCGAGCAGCAATTTTATTTCCTTGTTGGAAGTCTCTATAACTGAATGTTTATTATTGAGGAAGGCTTGGTTGCAAAGGTTCCCATTTACCAGGGCAAATTAATATTGCATGAAAGATAGATTCAGCAGACATCTTTCCTACAAAGAGTAATGTGCCCTGTTTGCATGTAATTCTCATCCCAAGCATACATTCAGGGAAAGGGGAAGGGACTGTCCTTATTCAGTCAAACTTTCCAAATCGTAACTCTCCCATGATATTAAGAGCACGTTCCTACCACCACCTCCCCATAGGAATTATTTCACACCGGGTACCTATATCTAACATTCCTAAAGAAGTTTTGCTTACTAGGCCATTTGATCTAATGATTGCATACAGCCAGGGATCCCTTGCCAGAGATTAAACAAGCAGAACTCAGCCCCTTAGTCAATCTTTTCTGAATTTTATGGCTTTGCCTTTAACTGAGGGAGTAAATTCCCCCAGACAGGACATTTAGAGGAAATTTACAATGGTGCTTTAAAAGATAAGAGTGAGGCTGAGGCAGCTCCCTCACCTTTACCTATTGCGGCTTCTTAGTTGCAGACCACCCTGTTGCCTTTCCTCATAAAAGGTCTCAGCTACTTGAGGATCAGCCATCAACCACAATAATCACTTCCGCTCAGCAATAGGCAGTGTCAGGAATGTGCCTCTCTGATTGCTACTTCTGAGAGACCGTGCTGGTACTTACTCTCCACAATTTTCGGATATTTTTCTTTTTGGTGTCCTAACCTAAAATGGAAAAAATTCCTTCGGGATCCCATTACCTGCATTGGGGCTGCAACTGCTTATGTAATTTTTTGAGTAATCAACAGTCATAGTGCTGTTATTTTGCTAATAAAAATAACACCTCTCCCGGTTATCAAAGAGGCACGAGACGCTTTCCAAGACTGGAAAATCTGATTGCACTGATTTTATATTTTCTTACTTCAATTCACTTTTCTTTTACAAGTCTAACATTTATCAAGTCTGCTACCAACAGTCAGGAAATAAAATTTTTAATTAATTTACTTTTTTTCCGACTGTTTTCTGCCTATCCACTTAGCCATTTCTCCCAGAGCTAAATGGAATGTCTACAAATTCCATTGGTAAGACTTATCCCAACAATATGCATTGAGTTTTCACCATTTCATACAAAATTTGATAGGTTGCTAATTTGGCATGCAGTTATCATACTATCTCCATTTCATAATTTTTGTTGTCAAAATAATAATCACTAATGTTGGGCAAATAAGTTTGTAAAATGTAATTTTTATGTTTACTCACTTTGTTAAAAATGGCTGCTGCCCACATGAATGACGCTGCCCAGGTAAAACTGCTAATTACCTTCCTGCTTCAGAAGGGGCTTTGTTATGCTAATGTTGCTGGAGGAGGGGGTCTTTGTGGGCCCAGATAGTTTTTTAGAAGAGAAGAAAAAGGAAGGAGGAAGGAAGCCATTTTTTGGAGAGAAGGCAGCCAAGATGGCAGGGTGCTGAAGAAGCCAGTTTGTGCAGAGATGAGGAGGGAGAAGATGTGCAGATGGGGAACCAGAGGTGACTGAGGCTGGTGGGGTGGCCTTTGATTCTAGGAAAAACCCAGAGAAGATTCCCCTGGTTGTAGAACTGGAGAATGTGTGAGTGGGTTTTGGAGCCTTGTGTGTGTGTGTGTGTGTGTGTGTGTGTGTGTGTGTGTGTGTGTTTACTTGCCAGCCAGATGCGAGGCTAGAATAAAGGAATGGCCCACCAGTTTTTGACTTCACAGTTTCTTTAGCATTTGTCCAAATCTAACGTGAACCTGCATGTGCCTGGCTGTGATGGCCGTGACTGCTGGTCTTGCAACTAATAACAACTGTCATAGCTATTGTCATTTATGGATCTGAAATACAATCCTGCTCAATGCTCCAATCTGCAATAACATGAACAGTCATATTGTCAAATTAGACTCACACAAATCAGAGATCTTACTGAGTATCAAGCTTTACTAATAATTTAAAGAATTCCAGTAATTATGAGGCTCAAGTAAAGCAAAGAAAGTGCAAGACCTCCAGTTCAGCTCCCCAGATGTGTTCCAGTGTATATTAAATACACCAGATTGCCAAGTGATGTGTGCGGTAACACCCCGTACACAGAAGGAGGCATGATCATGAAAACATCTCCATTTTATATTCAGATATCTACACAGTTAATGTGACATTTTCCCCAGAACCATGCCATAAAAGTTTAACTTCCATGTTTGTTAGCCAAAGCAATCCTAGAAAACCAGGTTTGTATTTTGGGAAAGCATTTCAAGGATAAAAATGCTCACCTTGGTTTGCTTGCTAAGAGATCTGTCCCTAGCAAGTTTACCATGAGGTTTGATGACGTCACCATCTTTCTCTCCTGGAAACATCCCTCATCCCTGGAAAGTGGATAGAATGGATTACAGACTTGCTGCTTGCTATTTACTTTACAATTCCTAATATGTGTTTGTAATCTTGGATTCTTTTTTCCAAAAAAATGGGGGCTCCAAATGATAGCTTTCAAGCCCCCCTAAAACAGATCAATCCCACTGCTATATGCAAGCAGCTAGAGAAGAGTTAAGATACACTTCCATCCTACTCTTTTCATTCTAGTATACTTTTTTCTGCTGCACTGTGCCCAATCTCTGTGTCCTATTTATCTTATGTACATTTTATCCTGGGCTCCTACATATCTGCCCAACTCTGCCTGGAGTCATCTCCTCCTCTCTTGGGGCAAATCCTTTCCACTGTTCAAATTCAAGTTTGTAAAACTTTCTCTGATTTTATTTCCCCTTGTAAACATATCATGTCTCTGAAATTTCATTGCTTATGCAAACTCCTTTGAAATAACACTAATAACAGCTATTTCAATTGAGTGCCGACAATCTGCCATGACCCTTTCTAGGCAACGTTTATAATTGATAATAACTACATCAACTCCACAAAACAATAATGGTTGTGCATTTTATAATCACCTGCATAACATCATATAATTGCAGGTAGTAGAGTCTAAACTCAGGTCTCACTTGGGGTCTGACTGCCTTCAAAGCACAGGACCCTTTCACCATAACAACGCAGTGATGTTATTCTGCTTCATAATTTTCTTTAAATGCTTTGTTTTTAAATGTTAACTTTCTTTTTTTTTCTTTTTTTTTTTGTATTTTTTCTGAAGCTGGAAACGGGGAGAGACAGACAGTCAGACAGACTCCCGCATGCACCCGACCGGGATCCACCCGGCACACCCACCAGGGGCAATGCTCTGCCCACCAGGGGGCAATGCTCTGTCCCTCCGGGGCGTCGCTCTGCCACGACCAGAGCCATTCTAGCACCTGGAGCAGAGGCTAAGGAGCCATCCCCAGCGCCCGGGCCATCTTTGCTCCAATGGAGCCTTGGCTGCGGGAAGGGAAGAGAGAGACAGAGAGGAAGGGGGGGTGGAGAAGCAAATGGGCGCTTCTTCTATGTGCCCTGGCCGGGAATCGAACCCGGGTCCCCTGCATGCCAGGCTGACGCTCTACCACTGAGCCAACCGGCCAGGGCCAAATGTTAACTTTCTTATTAAATGATACACATTCATAGGAAGTACTGTCCAGTACATACGTGTAATATCTGTTCAGTACATACGTGGATGAATAAACTAGATAGTAAAAGTAAAGGCCACATTTTTTGCTTATTTTGCGTTCTCAGTGGAGGAAATAAAGTATTAATTATAGCTATAAATTCTTATTGACTTATGATATGTTCAGATTGATATATTTTTAGGGTAAAGAAAAGACTATTTCAGTAAACACCCTAAAATGCGGGGACTTAAAGAATATAGAAACCTTATATTTCTTTCATATGAAGCACTGAGCTAGTAAGCTGCCTGATTAGTTAAGCCAACCATGGACCAAAGATATGGGCAAGCCCTGTCATCCTCACCATGAGGCTTTCATGCTTGCTATGGACATTGTCCTTTCAAACTGGAATTGTGGTAAAAGCATAGCCCACGGAAACAGATCATTTCAAACAAGCAACAGAGAAGTTGAAAACATCAATTCCTTTCCCCTTTTTGGGGGACAAACATAGTTATGTGGCTATAAGAATGGACTGGAAAATGTAGCCCCTAGCTCCCTAGGTGACAATATACCGGACAAAAGTTGATTAATATAGTGTGGGGAAGGACAGACAAACTAGGTTATTCTGTGATAATAGTCAATCCTCAACTCTCAGTGGCTCAAAAGCACCAAGTTTTATTTTTTACCCATTCTCTATGTGCATCATGGGTCAGGTGGGAGCTCTAAACAACATTTTGTCTTCATCCATGCTCTGAGATCCTCACTGGCTTACAACTGCTTTGTGGATTTCTACCAGATGCTGTGACAAAAAGACAAAACAAATCTTAATGGTCTTAATTAGCGTTATGAGATCTAGTCCATTAGTGATACATATCACTTCCTTTAAAAGTTCCAATATATGTATACATTCACAAGATCTCAACCAACCACAGTGGGCCATGAAATACAAGCCTACTTTACAATACTTACTGAGCCCCAATAAGGTTTTCCACAATTTAGAAAAGGCAAAGAATGCACCTGCTTTATATTCAACACTGGTTGCCTCAGCATCTAAAAAGAAAACAATCTAATTTTTTTAAGTTAGATACACATAACTTGACTTTCTCTTTTTGGGATTTATATCATATTATTTGAGTATTGAAATTTTCCCTAGGAAATAGTTGGTAATTGTTGGACTCAGTGACTGATCAGCCCCAAGATTCTCATTTAAAAATGAACCTTCCCCTTACTGAACCATATGGTTTGGATATACTGAATTCTCACTCACATCCAAAGGTGCGCATTTATTTGTTGCAATCAAGCTGCATAATCTTATTCCACATGATCATAGTAATTTGATTCAAAAAGAGGCATGTAACAAATTAGTCTGCTCAGAAAAAAAAAATCCAGAATTTTGATTTTAAGGTTGTGGGAGAGGTGAATCCTTGGCAAATGTCTTTGAAAAGGGCAACCCACACATGGAAATGATCATTTTTTTTTGACATTATTCAGCTGCAAGATTGAATCAACCTTGAAGTTTTATTATTTAATGCAGTTTATTCTAGATATTTTATTCCTGACAAAATAAATTTCTAAGTAATCAATCTGATCTATAAGGGTTCAGAATCTTGCACTGGTATAATTGCAAGAAAACAAGTGTTTATAAATCAGAACAGAGGAATGCCACCTAAAAAGAGGTGACACCAGAATTCCTCTTAGCAACTGTGTTAAAAAATAACTTCATGAAATGAACCAATCCCGACCCTCCCCCTGCATTTCTGTGTTTGTGTTTACCAGTTTCTCCTGTAGCAGAACTGAATGCCTCTGCCCATACAGAAGAAAGCATTTAGAGTACTTGACATGATCTGAGATAGAGATAACAAAAAAGAATGGAACAGGAAAACCAGAGGCTGGCAAAGTTGCAACAAGCTGTGAGCTATGCAATTGACCCCTTCCTATAAACAGGTGATGCCCTCAAATATCTACCCAATGAAGTCCACCAACCTAATGAATGCAGAGTATCAGAGACTTATTTTTGTAAATAAGTACTACCTCAGGGTTGAGGTGGCATAGAAGCAAAGCTTCACACAGAGAAGTAAGAGGCCAGGAGGCAGAGATGGCCCAGGGAATGGAACCATACTTCAACCCCCAAAATTATCAAAAATGTGAGTAAGGGCTTTGGACTAAAGGCATGGTGTAATTTGGAGGAGAAAATATTATCACTAAACTGTAACAAAATTTCAAGAACACATCTAGATTACCTTTAAAATATAAAACTGAGACTCAGGGACATAGATAAAAGTGAAATGGTTATAGGGGGAGGGGTATGGGAAAAGGAGATGGGGGAAGGGAATAAAGAAGAACAAATATAGGGTGAGAGAAAATGATTTGACTTTGGGTGATGTGTACACAACATAGTCAACAGTTCAAATGCTATAGAAATGTTTACCTGAAACCTATGTACTCTTATTGTGTACATTGTGACATTAATTAATGTCATCCCCTTAAATTTAATTTTCTAAATAAAATTTTTTAATAAAGAATGTTACATGAATAGAATGATTTTATTTCTCCACAAACTTCATTCTCAGAATCTATATAAAGGAGCAAAAATGTTTCTTCTCATGAGGAGCACTTAAATTAGCATTAATAATAAAGCCAAACCCATTCACAGTGTACACACACTGATGAGAAGTTCATCTAAAATTATGGTATAAATAAGCCAGGCCCGGAATCAGGTATTTTAAATCTTATTGACATTAATCAGCAGAGGGAGCTTGCTGGGCTTTATATATAGGGGGATAGTATAAGATTGCCTTTGGCACTATGAATCTGTGAAGAGTAACATAACTTGAATATGTGACCTATTTAATATTTATCTCATGCCTACACTCGGCTTTAGTTACCTGGCTAGACTGAGATAATATACTACTATTTGTATATAGCATCCTAACTTTTCTCTCTTTTTTGTGACAGTGTCAGAGAAAGGAACAGATAGGGACAGACAGATAGGAAGGGGAGAGATGAGAAGCATCAATTCTTCATTGCAGCACCTTTGTTGTTCATCGATTGCTTTCTCATATGTGCCTTGGCCAGGGGGCTACAGCAGAGCGAGTGACCCCTTGCTCAAGCCAGTGACTCCAGGCTCAAGCTGGTGAGCCTTGCTCAAACCAGATGAGCCCACACTGAAACTGGCAACCTCGGGGCCTTGAACCTGGGTCCTCCACTTCCCAATCCAATGCTCTATCCACTGCACCACAGCCTGGTCAGGTTATAGCATCCTAACTTTAAAAGTCCTTTCCTGTGTACCTGGCACTTTCCATGTACAAATTCTGTACAGTAGAATGGCCAATTAGTATTATACCTATTTCACTGGTAAGGCCTAATGTTACAATCAATAAGGGGCTGATGCAAAATTAGAATCCAAACCTTTTTATTCTTACTTAAGATGTTGGAACAACAACAAGAAAGTACAGCAAAATGCTTTTTTGTTGCTGCAAAAAGAATAATAAGTGATGGAGAGAACAAATGCCTTGTGATGCTATAACCCAGAATAGAGTTACCCTAAAGAAGCAAAAGATGCTTAAGAGGTAAATAATTTTGTTCAGAAAGACAAATTTGCAACACATGAACGCCAGCATTTTTATAAAGGAATAATATCCTAGATCTGACTGAAGTAAACCACAGTCATAAATTACAGTACCTTAAGTTCAGTGAGCTTTTAAAGATACATCAGCAAGCAAAGATTAATCCCCAAGGTCAACAAGTACCGTTTGCTACATGGGGCAGTGAGTCTAGAGACAAATGACTCCGAGAAAGGACGCTCTTCTAGACTAAGAGCAGTGACAAGCCAGATGCCATAGGAATCAATAGAAAGACCAATTTGGCTCATTTTTTATTTCTGAGGCTGGGGGAGAAAGCAAGCAAGCAAAACAATGAAGCTTGTAAGTGCTAAAAAAAAATAATAACTCTGAAGAGAGAGGATAAGTTAGGAGAACATAACTGAATTCAGAGTAACTTTGACAAAATTGGAGTCCGGGGAAATAATTTACTAACTAAAGAAATTCAACACGAGTAAATAAATATAAAATAGTAAGGCTCGTGAAAAATATTGCCAAACAAATAAGACGCAGCAATGACGAGCAGAATGATACCCTCTTGCTGTTTTCAAGTTCCCAAGGATGGCGCGTTGCTCACCATTCAGGCACAGATCACGGCTGAGAGGAGCGGCGTCAATGTTGACGGAGCGGCGTCAATATTGACTCTGGGACGCGGAAGAAAAGGGCTCAAGGTAACTGTAACTCTGTTGCATACTTCAAAGGCTCCTTGTTATATTTCTACGAGATTTTAGTTTTCGCCTGCTCTCATTTTTCACATGTAAAATATTTTTTTGTTTTCTAACAATCACAGAGAAGGAAATCTGAATTTATCAAGTTCAACAGCTTTGCTCTAGAGGTGGAGAACATTGAAACTCTATCAATATTCTATAAATTTACAAGATGAATTTTATACTCACTTTAGTCCTATCAGTCTCTGAAACTTTCAAGAGTGCATAACTATCATTCTCCAAGTCTGTATAGGAAAATAACCTCGCCCTACAAGGCAGTAACAAAGGGATGGCATCTATCATATGGACATCTAATTCATGCTACAGAAATACATTTTTTTTTTTTTTGGTATTTGTATTCTGTAAGTGGAATTGACATTTCCACCAGAATGAGAAATATCACATTTCAAAGGTTCCCCAAGATTTTACTCCTTGCTATAATTCGAACATTCCCTTATGATCTATCATGGCATCCGTTACAGCTATGTTACATCTACTCCCATCTCTGTGCCAAAGCTACTTCTGTTAAAGAACGGAATAAAATCATATTATGTCTCCTTTAATGAAGAAGAAGAAAGCAATTCCTAGAGGTGACTCGGGTAGTAGTAAAATCCAGAAGATCTGGGAGGACATCTCCAATTTATACCGGTGACAGCAGCACCACCTACAGAAGCATTCTGGAAGCGAGGGTGATAGAAAGTAGATGCTCTTGAAAGCTTCGGAGAAGAAAGGGCTGGAAGAGGAGCCAGAGCTGGAACGCTTAGTGTAGAGCAAGCTGAGCTCTGGCCTTTCTCTCTCCCCCCTTCCTTCCAACTCGACTGAAATTCCATCGAGAGAACCAACATCCAGCCAGATGCAGAAAGTCCGAAAACAGTCTGGACCAATATTAGTGAACTGAACCCGAGAGAGACTATCCAGGCTAAGAGGGTATCCATTACTCAGCTCATGTGGTTATAGGGAACAAACATAGACAAACCTTAACTTTCATTTTTTAAAAAGCTGCAAATATGACTTTTTAATCTAAAGTATTTAATTTTTAGAGTTGTGGACAATCGATTCAGTGTCATTTTTAAAATACTGTATTGGTTGAAGGAGATGTATCAGCAAGCTACTTGTGGACCACAGGCAGCCAGTTGGGGATTCTTATCCTGGTCCAAATTCTAATATGTAATATAAAAACTACATCTATGCCAAGCCAGAAGGTGTTAAGAGAATCTGTTTCCTTTTTTAGTAGATCTTCTGATGGCCTTTGAGAAGCCTTATACCCTGCAGAGTTTTGGAGGATGCACTATTTCCCAAAACTATATATTATGACATTAAAAGCAAGATGAATTCTTGTATGATTTATCAGTGAAATTTGTTGAAAGAATGACATGAGGCCTATAATCGTCCAGATTACCTGACACTTACTTTCAATTTTTATTTCCATAGAAAATTTTGAAAATCAGATTTCAATTTTAAATTAAATTAACACCCTACTGAAGCAACCATTAGATATCTTAAGAGCATTCAGTTCCAAAACAAAACACTGGCAACTACAAATTATCAAATAGTCAAGGAGAATAAAACAATAATATATGAACTCTATGTTCACACTGATACAATTATTCTATTTTTAATATTAGATCTTATAAAGGAACGGGCAAGGACAGGAAAAGCATTTAAGTTAATGACATTACCAGCCAAGAAGAGCAAACCTTGAGTAAACAAAAATTATGTGTCTAGAATATAAGAGACGTACTTATAAATATTATTTTACATCTTAGTTGGATAATTTGTGGACCTGACACCTGTTTTATTAATCAGGGAATGAATGTGAATGAACTCTGTGAGCTACTTTACCTTGTTTTTGCTGTCAGTTCCACTCTCTTCATTCAGTCCTCACAGGTCCAATAAGTCAAAGAGAAATAATAAAATGTAGAACGTTTTTCTTTTCTGTTCTTGGGACATCTCTTCAAAAAGAGAGTGAAAATAAAGTAAAGAATAAGAGAAAAAAATAATGACCAAAATAAATTGCATCTAATTTTAAATATTACCCCTGATATTAGTATTATTAAACTAAGTATTTCTTTCTTTCTTTTTTTTTTTTACAGAGACAGAGAGAGAGTCAGAGAGAGGGACAGACAGGGACAGACAGACAGGAACAGAGAGAGAGGAGAAGCATTGTAAAGCCAGTATCCACGGCCACCATCACAGCCGCCTGGCCCATGCAGGTTCACATTGGATTCAGACAGTCAGTAAAGAAAAAATGGAGCCAAAGACTGGTGGGCCATAATTTTTAATCCTAGCTTGCACCTGGCGGGCAAGTAAAAACACACACTGGGTTCCAAAACCCACTCACATTCAGTGCTCACAAAGCTACTGACTTATTCGAGTTTCCTAGAATCAAAGGTTTCTAGCTCACCAGACTTATTCACCTCTGTTCCCCATCTCCTTCCTTCTCCCTGCACAAGCTCTGCACAAACTGCCTTCTCACTCAACACTCCACCATCTTGGTTGCTTCTTCTGGCCTCCTCCACATGGCCTTTCTCTGCTCTCCTCTCTGCTCTCTCCTCTAATGATAATCTCAGGAACCAAGAGAGCAAGCTCCCATTCTGTACCCATTTTATAGTGCAGAAATCAAAACCTCCAATCCAATATACAAAATAAGGAAGTCTCTGATGCAAAGTCACTTATCTGAGGCATAATTGGATTGTACCACCCCACATCAAAAAGGGTGGGAAAGGCTTAGTCCTAAAACCAAGCCCCAGGCTACAAGAATCCTGCCTGCCCACAGCCCTCAGAGACACACATTAATATCACCTGGGTGATGGCCTCCACGTGGGCAGTGCCATCTTTAACAAAGTGAGCATAATATATTTTATCTGCCCAACAAGCATCAATCATCAGTTTTTCATTGCGACTCCTTAGTTGTTCACTGATTGCTTTTCCATATGTATCTTGACCTCAAGCCTTCAGCAGACTGAGTAACCTCTTGCTTGAGCCAGCGACCTTGGGTTCAAGCTGGTGAGCTTTGTTCAAACCAGATGAGCCCACGCGCTCAAACTGGCAACCTCGGGGTCTCGAACCTGGGTCCTCCGCATCCCGGTCCAACG
Organism: Saccopteryx bilineata; assembly: GCF_036850765.1. Lineage (NCBI taxonomy): Eukaryota > Metazoa > Chordata > Mammalia > Chiroptera > Emballonuridae > Saccopteryx > Saccopteryx bilineata. The sequence goes on from NC_089495.1 coordinate 20,289,719, forward strand.
CTCTATCCACTGCACCCTACCTGGTCAGGCTAAACTAAGTATTTCATTTGCATGATATTATTGGTTTAGAGCAGTGGTCCCCAACCCCTGGGCCACGGACCGGTACCAGTCCGTGGGCCATTTGGTACCAGTCCGCAGAGAAAGAGTAAATAACTTACATTATTTCCGTTTTATTTATATTTAAGTCTGAACGATGTTTTATTTTTTAAAAGTGACCAGATTCCCTCTGTTACATTCATCTAAGACTCACTCTTGACACTTGTCTCGGTCACACGATACATTTATCTGTCCCACCCTAAAGGCCGGTTCATGAAAATATTTTCTGACATTAAACCGGTCCGTGGGCCAAAAAAGGTTGGGGACCACTGGTTTAGAGTCCAAACCTCCTTCCATCACCATTTATCCCCCCTTGACCCTCTTCTACCTCTACTTTCCCCTTTCCCTCTTATAATCACCATACTGTTGTGGAAGAAGGCTGGGGGTGGGTGGAAAAGGTGGAGGGATTAAGCAAAGGGGAAAAAACTCTCTCTTTCCTCCAGCTCCCAGGCTGAGATGAGATACAGACCTGGTGGTAGGACTTGCCTTAGATTCGTAGATGAAGGTAATAAACTAAGGAAAGAGTAAGAAAGAAGAAGCTTTGCGTCTGATACATTTAAAAAAAATCCTGAATAGGTGTCAGATGGAAGATAACTAAAATTCACTTTAGTTATAAGATAAAGTTTACTTTAGTTGAAGACGTTGTTATTTAGGGTCTCTGTTATAAGATGTAAATCTTGACTGCAATTCAAGTATTAAAAGGAAAATTATATAACTTTCAACTTTCAGAATTGATGGTAAATTATTGCTATTATCTTTTCACTTCTACCCAGCCATTCATATAAAGGTTGAGATTCTACATAGCATTTCAAGAGAACCCGAGTAGTGTGGTGTCTGGGTGCATAATCTTTGCTACGACTGCCCTTGAATTGATCTAACCTCTGAGACTCACTTCCTATATGACTGACCAAGGCATTTAGTCACCCAGCCACATTTTCTCACCTATAAAAGGAAAACCATATCAGCTTTATGCCTGACACATCTGAAGGTTCAGTAACCTGTAGATCTTTAGAACGAGTGCCTACACTTGAAGTATTGTTTAAGGTTTTGATTTTTCTTATTAGACTCCAGTATTTCTCCAGGGAAATGGTTACTTGTATTTCTTTCTCTTTTGTTTTTCCAGTCCTCTACAATTCTAAAATTGATTGCTAACTATACAATGAAATACTCATTCTTAATTAATGTTTCAGTATTACTGATCAGGAAATGAATAAGAGCAGTCAACAGTTACAATTTGCTATCACTAACAGTATTAGTTACTACATGAACAGGTAGTATAAATCAGAAATTGTTGTGGTAAGCTATTTTTTAAAGCAGTTCAAATTAGACAGTCTTTTGTATACAGCCTCTGTGGATAGCAGTGCTCTTGAAGAGTTGTTATTCATGCCCATGAGACACACAGAAACCAAATTGCAGTCTCCAAAAACCTGTGTCATTCAGCCTGATGCCTAGTGCCAAGTCACAGTTGGCAATCTGGGGGAAAAAGTGCTAAATTACTGTACTTGCTGACACCTTTAAATGCACCTTAAATGAATAATTCATCTCTTGAACTCAATATGCTATAGTCACATTACTAAATAAAACCTAAGGAAATATTTTCTAATAAGAGAATTTGCCTGGTCCATAAGACCCCACATAATAAAAATTATCTCAAATAGACATTCATGTATAAACTCAATATTATATGAGGCATGAATTATTCTGATTGAATACTGTCTATTCTAATTCATTACAATTTTATTAAGTCAATGTATGTGTCTGAAAGTTCTGACTTCAAGATTTGAATTTCTATAGATTGTCTTTACATGCGTATCTTGAATTGCCATAGCTATTAAATTGAGTAAGAGAGACTAATAGAGTAGAACCAGATTATTAGATTTATTGTGTAGTTTTTAAATGGCTTATATTTCAAGTTGATTTTAAATATTTTATACTATTCAATCATTGTAAATGCAAATACAATTATTACTTAAGTAAAGGTTATGGTCAAAAGTGTATGTGATGTTGATAATAAAAATAAGAACTAATATTTATTGGCAATCTCTCAATAAATGAGACTAAATAGTTTCCATATATAGTAGTTTCCTTCAAGCTTTACACACAAGTCTTCCTGGTGAGATTCTGATCAACCCCATGTTAGAGTAGAGGAAACAGAGACTTAGGAAGGCTAATAAATGAAAAATATCTTTAGGCCAAAATTTTAATTGTTTATTTTGGGAAGAAGAGGAAATGACTTTCAGCGTAGAATTAAATATATTATATAGTTAGAAGCTGCCTGTTTAACAAAATTATGAGAAGATCAAGTCAACTAAAATAATTTCTGAGTTGTTGCAGAAGGCAAAATTTAGAAAAATGAGCTGTTTTAGTTTGTAAAGATAATAAAAGATAAAATGTAATGGCTTGTGCAAAGGAAAATTATATATATATATATATATATATATATATATATATAGTGGTACATTTGGTTCAAGATTACTTTTTGTGTTAGTTTTCAAAATTTATGATGTTCTAAATAGTTACCAAGATCTGTTGATATTTAAAAAAAAAAAAAGATCTGTTGATATTTGAGATATGACACTAATTTATATTTATTCTTATTATAGGCATATTTACTGCCCTCTGGTGGCTATTTCCTTAACAAGAGAACCATTACTAAGCACGGGATGTATTAAAATTTTTAAATCATCTTTTAGAAAATATTATCAAACAACTCATATCAGCAATCAAAAGAACTGTAAGACATAAGTAACTATGCACTGTCATTTGATTCTAAGAAACTAAGTATCTATAAAACTCTACTTCTTAAAAATTCTTATGTTTATAAAAATATCCATTTGGTTACCTTTTAAAATGAATCAAGAGAGTTTTATAAGACTGTAGTTTTGTTACCCATTGAACACTGTCCCAACTTAAATATGAAAAATCACTGAATCATATCAGTGCTTTCAACAAGGATTTTTTTTTTTATATCTGGGCAAAGTTAAAGGACTACTTTTAAGGATCTATACAACAATTTTACTTTATATTCTCATTATCATCTCTTTTCAAGTATATATCTAGCTTAGTTTCAGTCTTATAGTAACTTGCAATGTCTCTGTAAGATTGTCATGTTAATTTTAATATCCAAGTAAGTATGAAGATATACAAATAAATTAAAATATGACTGAATTTTCTCTTAAGGCAAATCCATCATTCTTGGTAATTTTTAATAAGAAAAATACAAGAAGTTATTGCAGAACATTAGAGTCAAGAGTTGTTAAATGATTTTTAATTAATCATAGGAACTATTTTTTTTAAATGATTGAAGTATTAAGAAGCACCTGATATATTTCAGGAAACTTTTGTGAATCTAAAAATATCTTTATCAAGCAATTTCTATTCGTGTATTCTTATGATAAAATTGAAATATTAATGTATAAGGATGTTTTTAATTTATATTACAGAAGAATATATTTCAATAGAGATGTTCTTTAAATTATTCTTATTTTGTTAGTATGGTTTAAGTGAATACAGCTAGTGCTCGACTTACAACCACGATTGGTTCCGACAGACCGGTCGTAACACTATTTGGTCGTAAGTTGAGTAGGCTATAGGTACAGTACTGGGAAATGATGTTATAAAAATCTTTAAGTCATATTTTATCATAATTTTCTTTCATTGTTGTTATATATCATAATTTTCTTTGTTCATTTTATGCCATTTGTATCATCTCTACACCATTTTGTTTTTTATTTTTACATTCGTCAGGTTTAAGTAAAACACTGCATTACCAGTACAACTGGTTTAATATTTGCAAAACATACAAAATTACAAAATAGAGGTGCATACAAAAATACAAAATACAGGTGTAAAAAATACCATAGGAAACATTTTCCCAATTGCAAAACATATCAAAATATATAAACATGTATGAAACATTTTATTGGCCAGCACTGTCATACTCCCAGATGGGCAATGCTTGTGCTGCCAGATGCGGAGCAGTCGTGGCTAGCGATTGTGGTTGTAAAGTTGAATTGTCATAAGTTGCATAGGTCGTAAGTCGATCAATGTACCTGCTAAAAGTTAGGAAACATGTACTCAATAATTTAGCCAGGCTTTTAAGCCTGATACATTTTTTTAATTAATTTTTTTTTTAGTTTTTCTACTTCTTAAATAAAAACCAGTTCACTTTCTGAATGAAAATTTTACAGATCATAATGAAGGCAATAATGTCTATTAGAACAGCTCTGCTTTCTTGTATTTGTTTCAGGTAATCCTTATTCCATAGTCTCTCTTTTTTAATGTAAATTATTGTGATAATGACAACTTAAATCATAAATCTGATGTTTTTGAGCTCTTTCACATTTATAAAATGTAAAATAGTAAAAAAATGCACCACTCACATAATTTAATTAGCAAAATTAATTTCATAATGGTCACTAAATTGCTAGTTGTAACTAAATATTATACTACTCTGGGGTAAGTAATTTGAAGTGCAGCTGGTCTACCCCACTGTGAGTTGAATAAGGATTCAATTTTTCTACTTTACTTACCTTATGCAAACTCCTTGGAAATTTTGTTTCATGTTGAAAATCTCAACATCCCTTAAAACACTGTTGATATGTAAGTCTTATAATTATCCATACTTAGAGTTTCTCATACTCTTCTCTGATCTCTAGTACTTCCATAAGTAAGAATATGATCAGTGATGAATTAATTGGATGATTATTTGGTGTGTACCAATCTGTATGTCTATACTGCAATACCATGTTTGGCTTCTTAATTAAATATAACATTGATAATGCAAGTTGATTTATTATGCCTTATGACCATTGCCTTATATGTATATACACACATATATATAGCATATAGTTGTTTAAAACATATTTACACACTCTGACAACTTATTCTATTGAGATAATGTCTCTATTGCCTCCCTTTGAATCTAAATTGGTCTCAGTGACTCAAAAGAATAAAATCAATAGAATACAGCAAAAGTGACACTGTGACTTCCAGAGCTGGCCATAAAAAATGCTGCTGCTTCTTTGCTCCCTTGAGCACTCATGTTTAGAGCCATAAGCCACTAGGTAAGGAATACCTTGATGTTGCCCATGCTGTGAAGAAGCCTAATCTACCAGAAAAACTATGAGTACATTCTCAGGCTGAAAGATTCACATTAACTTTTTTCATGTGTAACTTTTGTGCAGGAAATTTTACTTTGAAGTGTAATGGTTTAGCTCTGTGTTATGTGCCCTTTCCTTGTTGATCAAGGTATTTTTGTAAGATTTTTATCAAGAATAGTTGATAACAAATGGGCAATATTTCTAAAATTCCAATATAGCTAATTATTGGTAGAATGAGTTCAGAAGTATATATTAACAAAAGATAATCTAATATAAAACATTGGCCAGGGGCCCTTGACACCCTCGAGAGAAAACTTGAAGAGAAATCCAAACAGAAATCTTCTTTAAAGCTGATACTCTACTGTGTAGTTTGTTTAATGCTAATAGGTAGGTTTATATAGAAAGGATTAGAGAAGAGGGGACATTTTTGTTTGATATTTTTGACATTCATTATTAATTTAGTCATTTGCACTTCTGTGTGTTTAGCAATGCACTAAGGAAGAGGTAATTATCCTACCTTCCCAGACCTGTTAAAGCTAGGTAGTTAGAAACCAGTATACAGGTCTTATTTTTAATACTTAATGAGAATAAAATATTAGAATATGCAAATTATTGCTACCCTAGAGTTATGAGAGAAAATACTCTGAACCACATTTGACACATGGTCCAGACTTTTTATACTTCCAAAATTATGATTATATGCATCCTTCCCTTTTTAGGTAAAAGAATTCTAAAAAGTAAAAAAAAAGAAAAAGAAATTATTAACCTGAGATATGTAAATACTAGTCAGTTATAATTGAAAATACCTTTCTTTTGTTATCTAGCCAACTGTTTCATTCTTTTAATCTAAACATCCAACCAAATATTTATTTCAGGTATACTGATTATTTGCTGCATTCATAATTTTTGTCTCAAAATAATATAAAGTCATCTGTAATAAATCTAGATCCCATAACTCTTGATTCCTTGGGATTGTGTAAATGGGTCTCCAGTGATACCAATCTCTCCAAGCAGAGCACTAAGAGGCCAGTTCAATGAAGTCTTCTCAGATGGGGACAGTCAATAAATACCCTAAGCCTCAGCCACAGGCACAGGTCAACCCACAGCATGCAGGTGGAGCTTTCGGGGGTGTGCGCACGTGTGTGTGTGTGTGTGTGTGTGTGTGTGTGTGTGTTTAAACAAGAATCAGTGCAATACCTTAAATTCCCTCTTCAATGTATTGTCTGTTTAGTATGAGCATAGTCAAAAGAAGCAAACCTTTCTGATATTTTATTTTTCACGAACAGAAATTAAGTATACAAAACAGAAAACAAGCAGGCATGTCAACTGTTATTTACTTAGTATCACTTATGTGTTGTACTGATATTGGACTGAGGACTTCAGGAAAAATCAATCCTGAAAACCCTGATTTTACAGAAGAGGAAACTGAGGCTCACAGGGATTAAGCGATTGGTCATTGATTATATAACAGTGATGTGGTACAACAAAAGAAGAATTTAAATTTACCTACTTTTGTTCTCAGAGTCAGATTAACGGAAAAAGTAGCTTTACTATTCAGTAGTGGCCATAGTAAAATTTTATTGTTTCAGTCAAAGAAAAGTGTAACTAAAAATCTCTGAAGAATATTTTATCAACACTGTACTTTATTTAAATATGAAATAGATTATTTACTTAATAAGTCCCCCTAGGTCATGAACTCTAACTTAATTCTTCCCTATCAAAATTCATCAACTTACGGTTTCACTATCAGAGATGAAAATGACCTTATGTAGTCTATTTCAGGTGTAAAAGTTCTAAAAGATCACACTTTAAAATATACATATATTATGTATGCAATATTATTTGTACATTTATTGTTATCAAGTAAAAACTTAAAAATTAAAATTAATAGACCTCTTTTCAAATAATAATGAACAGTTATATTAACAAATCTTATATATTACTTATTAATATGAATGCAAAGAAAATAAATTTTGATGAAATCATTAACACATTTTCCAAAGTTAAGGCTTAAAAACAGAAACTGTAATGTTATTGTTTATTATTATGACAATTTAATATATAAGTATAAATGTTTAATTTTTAAAGAAATACATTAATATATTTTAAAGCTATCAATTTATTACTTTTTCTTTTTTGTTCTGTAATTTCTATATAATTTTTATTTAAAATATTTAACTGGCATTATTGAATTTTCAAAGTCAAAAAACATATTTTTACTCTCTGCATTTTTACTGGCCTGAATTATTGTTTTCTTAATTTTATAATTATTATTGATAAGAATTATGTTATATTGTAGAGGAAATATCAAATATATTAAGGATGCCACTTCTGTGAAGTATACAGCATGCTTTTAGTAAATTGTTTTCCTATTTAATATAATCAGAATGGATACGGTCGGCCCTGGCCTGTTGGCTCAGTGGTAGAGCGTCGGCCTGGCGTGAGGAAGTCCTGGGTTCAATTCCCGGACAGGGCACACAGGAGAGGTGCCCATCTGCCTCTCCACCCCTCCCCCTCTCCTTCCTTTCTGTCTCTCTCTTTCCCTCCCGCAGCCAAGGCTCCATTGGAGCAAAGATGGCCCGGGCGCTGGGGATGGCTCCTTGGCTTCTGCCCCAGGCGCTAGAGTGGCTCTGGTCGCGACAGAGCAATGCCCCAGAAGGGCAGAACATCGCTCCCTGGTGGGTGTGCCGGGTGGATCCCGGTGGGGCGCATGCGGGAGTCTGTCTGACTGCCTCCCGGTTTCCAGCTTCAGAAAAATACACACACACACACACACACACACACACACACAAAAGAATGGATACTGTCATTTGCAACTAAGAACCCTGATCTATTGGATATCCAAAGGTACTGCTTCAAATAAGATTTCAAAGGCCAAGAAGATACTCAGCAGAATTGCTCTTACAGAAGGAAATAAATGAAAGACAAGAGTCTTGTGATTATGTTTTATGTCTTGTAAGAGTCAAATAAAAATTACAATATCACCCTATATATATGTGTACACACGTATAAATAATGGCAAATATTTTAAAACCTAATTTCTAATTTCCCCTTCTAAATTTTCCTTTATTTGGACGACCTCTATTCAACCAAATATTGATAATAAGCTTAGTGTGCTGAATCTCATTTATGTGTCATATATTAGAGCAAATATGAGTTCAGAAATAGGAATGGAGGACACATTTTTTTTTTGCCTTCAAGAGATTTACAGTTATTTGGGCTGAAAACCACATGCATTAAAAAGGCAAGTGAGAATTAAAGTTGCATGAGGTCAAAGGTCATGTCAAAGGTAATAGAATTGTTCTAAATATATCAAAATACTTAAAATTTAAAAAAATATATTATCTCAACCTTTCCATTGTTCAACATTTAGTATACCATTGGCATAGAGTTCTATGAACATTTGTTGTATTTTGTGAAAAGTAAGAATAACAGTAAGAGTTCCCCGTAATTGACTGCTTCCCTTGTGCCAAATGTTCTTCTGAGTGCTGCATATGTTTTAATGTATAAACTTACATTATTTTAAACCTTGATCTAGTTTTCAACCTTAAAAAGTTAAAGTCAATCAAACATTAAATAAATATAATTGTAAATCATGGGAGTATAATTTATCAGGGATAAATGTTCCTATGTTTTTAAAGATTAATAAAAATAATTTGTTTAAAATATAATATTCACTAGATCTACTTCTCCTTTCTTATGCTCTTGTTTCCTGAACAACTTTGACACTTTTCTCTCCTCAGGTGTCCGCCGGAGCTTGTCCCTCTCACAGCCGTGTATTCCGGATGCACATCTCTGCACGTGTAGACTGACAAACCCGTGCAAATGGCATGCTCCCTCGTGCCTCCAGGTACTTTCCATCATGACTGGGATTTTATAAAATATCATAAAATGCACAAGACACAAATCTCATTAAGTAGGAATGGTCTAAAGGGTCATGTGCATGTAAAATCATTTCCACCAAGAGCCTCTTTATGTAATTGATTTTACTTAATACTTCATTTTTTTCCTCCACTATGATATATTCAATAAAGAGCCCATTAACTGAACTAAATGAATAAGTGCACTGATGACTTTCTCAAACAAATACTTTTTAAAGTATTTATACCTTTTATAATTAATATTACTGACTTACTAACTTTTGTAATAGCTTTATGCATTATCGGTTAGTTTGGTATGGATGGAGGTGCCGGCTTGTCTGGAGGGCAGTGGTAGCAGGCAAAACAAAATGAGGAGATACACCACTCTAGAAACAAGTGGATTATAGACTTAACACCAAAAATATACCATTTAGGCTAATCAAATGTTACAAGGCACAGAGGCTCAAATTTGGAAATAACTTAGAAAGAAGAAGTATCAAATCTTTGAGTATCTCTCTTCATTCTCTCATACCTAAAGGTTGATATAGAAGGTCTAATTTTAGACATAGAATTATATTCCACCTGAATGTGTTTTTCAGCCATGCCCACGCCTCCTTCTGTAGCATCCCACCACCCCCAGCCTGTCCTTTGCCTCACAAGTGCTTAATGTCTTCAAGCTCCTAACTATGTTCTTCCCCCAGAGCCTCTCACCACAAAAGCAACAGAAATCACTTATTTATTCAAAGGATAAAATAAATGACAATACAGTGTATATGTATATAGGGTATTTTCATTTTTTTCAAGTTATAAAAATAAATCCATTGAGATTGTTTCAAAACTAAAATTACAAGGTAGTCTTCAATGAGAGAAAAATTCTAAGATTTGAATTTTAGAAGAGAGCAGTTAGGCTCCCAGTCTACTGAACATTACCTTCACTTAGTAGACCAGAATCTGATCCCCTTCCTCACTCCCACCCCCAAGAGTCAATTACCTTGAAGCTGTTGTATTATTCCCATACACAACAGGAAAAGCAACCTTCTTCTGTCAACCACTGCTTCTTCTAGAGCTAGTCCTCCCCAACTCAAGTCAACTGCTTCCTACTTTTAGTCTCATGTTACTTATACAATACCCTTTATTCTCCTTAGCACTACCATCTATACCACTTAAAATAATTGTTTTTGCTCTTTAACTGATTTCTAGCATCATCATCTGTGACCTCAGTCTTCACATTAATAACCAATACCTAATTCTGACCTTGCAGTCCTGTGATTTAATTCTATGACCTTCCAGTCACCTATACCTTCAACTATACTCCAGACACACATGGTCACCCTCTGGTTACAGCTTTCCAGTTAATTCTATGTCTGTAATCTAGACCTTTATCTCTCCAAATCCAATTTCCATTCTTCCAGTATTCTTAATCACTTATTCTAATTTTATGCTATGTTTCACCTATTTAGTTCTCTTAATCCCTCTCTTTCAAAGAAAAAAACAACTGTGTGTGAGTGTGTGTGTGTGTGTCAGCCCTTATCTATCTCTTTCTTCTTATAGAGCAAAGATTCCACATCCCATCCATTTAAGCTCTCTGAACAATTCCCTCAAATTCCTTACCATGTTGAACTTCTGCCACTTCACTTCACAAAGTCCAACCTTGTTTAAATCTAATTGCCTGATTCCTCTTTTTACATCTGCATTTCTGAGAGCTGCTGGGGAATATCTGACTAACAAACAGATTCGTGTCTGTCTAAAAGTATGGTCACTAACGTCAACAAAGAACACTTCCCAGCAACCCTTGCTTCCATATTCATTACATTTCTATCAGCCTCAAATTTCATAAGTTTTTTTCACACAAAATATGATTCACTTGTATACTTCCTGCAACAAGCATACCAACCCATGTGCATCTGTATCTACCCCTTCCTGCCTCTCTGCTTCTGTCAGACAAGTGCTTAGCCTCTTCCAACCCAAAACTTCTGTCTTCTGTTTATGATTCCATTTCCCCTCATTTCCAGGCAGGTATTCAACTCCTTGGAGACATCCCTCTTCAACCACCCATTTTCTCTCTTCTTTACAGGCAGTTTATTGTTAGCATTTAAATCTACTCAGTTCTTCTCCAACTAAACACATACACACAAGAATGTATCCTGCACTCCTCTTCTCTTTCTTCTTTTAAAGTCTACAAAGGGTTTTCTCCATTCACAGTAATCACTAACTGCTCATGCCTGCTGACTCGGCTTCTCTTCCTTAGCTTCCCAGTGATGGAATGAAACCAGAGTGCCCCAGTGAAAGAGAACTGATCCATTGTCTGCATCCTTCCCGGCTGCACAGGGATGCAACCTCGGTAGCTCAAACATTCCCGGGGGTGGGAATGTGTATTCCCTTCAATCACCACCATAGCCTTTACTAGTTTTTCTGTGAAATATTCAATTACCCAGGAAGGCATTTGAAGCTAAGGAGATCTTTTTTTTTTTTTTTAGAATGAAAAGTCCGGAAGGAAAACAGAGTGGAGGGGTAACTGGGGAACAAGGTTACCAAATAAGATCATAGAGACTTCAAGGGTATGAGGCATTTCAAAAAGGGACGTGAAGGAGAGTTTGTCACAGTTCTACCTAGTGCTATCCCTGCCAGAAACTGTTGTATTTTTAAATTATTTTAACACAGAGTTTTAAAGGCAAAGACTCTGGTCTGGTCAGGTCTTTTTCAGGCAGCTTCTTTCCAATAGAAGGTAGTACGGGTGGCGCAGCCTCAGCCAGAAGAGGAAGAGTAATGGTCGTAACGGGGTACGGTGTTCTCAGGGCTGCTCGTTTGGCGCCTGTCTGCACTGACTGGAGAAGTGAAGAAACATTCTCCGAAAATCTTTCAAAATAAACAGTTGTTTCTGGTTTGTTTGTTTTTCCCCAGCTTTACTCAGCTATAACCGACATATACATTTTTGTTTACTTTCCTTCTTATGTGTGAAATTCAGACTCATTAACATGAAAAAGTGAACAGAAGACATAAATTGAAAGTTTAAAGTTGACAAAACTTTTATTTAAAAAAAAGGTGTAAATTTTAATCTGCTTACTATAGCTCAATGAAAGAGCTCTAGCCCTGTAATTCAGATATTTAAATAAGACTTTTTTTCTAACGAGTATCAAAACAATCTAACACAAGTTTGGGTTTTAGTGATTTTTCAATATCAAAATCCAAATTTTCATACATATTTGCCTGATCTTTCTTTGTAATGTCTTTCATAGCTATTAGAAACTACTAAATTTAAGCTAAAACAAATATATTATATAGCCATATTTTATTTTAATAGAAAGTGGCATTAAAATATTATAGAGATTTCAAAGTGTATAAAGTTTTCAGAGTGCTTTTATTTTTTTTCCTCCCAGAATGAACTTCCACAGTTATTCCTGCTTGTCAGTAAAATGTTTTTAACATTTATTTTTACTTTTCTTAGTTTTAAAAAATAATTTTAAAATTAGTTTGATATATATCTATATCAAAACAAAAATATGTATGTCAATTCTAGATGGAAAAACAAAAGTATTATTCATTTCGAAACATTTTCATAGAACATTCCCCCACCCACTGACATACATATATATAGTTTGTAAATAGTTTTTCAATACAGAAATAAAGGACTGTGTGAAATATTTACACTTGATGCTTCTTTTTAAATTGCCTAAAGGCAGACATGGTACTTCAAACAAATACAATCTGGAAGTAATCTGAGTAAAGTGACCAAATTATTGTACTTGTTAAAAAAAAAGTGTATGGATTTACATCATTGTAAAATGTTCAGCTTCGTTCAAATAACTCACATTCCCTTATTAATGATAAATGTCTCTAAATGACTCTGTTGTCTGTATATTTTTATTTTCTAGTGATAGAAATTGTTCAAATTGAAACAAAAGTTTGAATCTAGTCACACTATGATAGTCTCTATCACTTTGGGACTGTGAAATATGACAGGTAGACATGACAGGATAGTGAGGTAGATATCTCTTGGGCAAGGCTTTATTTCTTGAGTATAACATTTTTGCTTTTTGCCTTGAATGATACAAATAATAGAATAAATTACCTAAATAACAGCATCACTTTTTCACTTATACTTACATGCATAAGGTTTATTTAAACAGTCACAAGCTACAAATTCTGTAGAATTATCAAAGCTATAGGTCTCAAGATTCAGGAAATAGTGAAGTAATAATGGAAATCAGAAACTAGAAGGAAAATATTATGAATTGTAACAAATATATAATGTTAACATTGTCAATTCATTAGACATTCTATAAAAGCAGAAATATTTAAATCTTGGGGGTTTTTTTGTTGTTTTTTTTTTCAGAACATTTCTTGTAGAAACAAGATTTCTTTACAATTTTTAATTCCATTAAATGAGAATCCCTTGAGGTCTTTAATTACTTTTTACTGAATCTTACAGTTTCTGGTTTGTAACTCCAAGCATTTTCATTTCCAGCTCTTTTCTTCAAAATTCTAAGATTTGAAAGAATTGTAAGAATTTTTGGTTTGGATCAAAGGGAATAGATTCAAGAGAAAAGTTTTTTTTCAGACTATAAAATACTTATTCTGGCTTTTACTGTGGGTAAAAGGGGAGCAGTAAGGTAAGGATAAAAAGAACAGAGAGAATTAAAATGAGAATCAAGGATGACAAATTATAGACAGCAAGAATATCCAGAGGAAATGGCTATTAGACAACAACTAGAGAGATGGCAATAGAGCAGCAGTGAGATATTCACAACAGGTGTGGCATGCAACCAGCAAATAACTACCACAAGACATGGTGTTCAAGGCTCAAGTTGTTCCACGGGAGCAGAGACAGGTCATAAACTGGCCAAACTTCACTCAATTAAACTTCGTTCTTTTGCTCATCTCCAGAAGATTTCAATTTTATTAGCTGCCAGCATTTTGCCTACTATCTATTCAGAAGGAGTGATGTCCACACATGTTGCAAATTTTTGCATAAGCCCCATCTGAATTTCCTCATATGAATATCTTTCCTCTCAAAGCTTAAGGATTCCTTTAAACCCAAAATGAGGCAGATATTGTGTATCCCATTACATCATTATAGTAAAGGCACTTTTGCCTTTGAGCGAATATTTTAATTCATTTGCATTTAATGTTTTTATTGATAGCTAGATTACATGTGCTATATTATTTTTGTTTTATGCCTTATGCTTTTTTTGTTCCTCTGTGAATAAGTGAATAGTTTTCCACTAAGTTAATATTTTTAATGTAATTTTTAACATTTTCATGATATTTTTATTTTTCAAAAAATGATTTCTTAGTAGTTGCCCTAGGGATTTTTATATGCATATTAACTTATTAAAACTTAATTTAGATTTATATTAAACAAATTCCATTGAGATATAGAGACATTATTTTTATATAGCTTGATGACTTTTATCCCATTTTGTGGTATTATCATTCTAAATATTACATTTATGTAAGATATAAACTGAACGATGCATTGTTATAATTATTACTCTATAAAATTTCATTTCAAAGAAACTAAGAAAAGGAAACTAGTATACGGAAATAGCATTTATAGTATATGTATTTTATTTAATATATCACTTATAGTCTTCTTTGTCCCTGTGGATTCAACTTACCATCTGGTGTTATTTCCTTAGCTCAGGACAACATTGTTCCTACTGATCTCCTTTGTGTTGTTATTGGCAAATAATATTTTTATATGTTATAGATCAAAAAATAGAATTACATGCACACAATTTCATAAAATGTATTTCATACACATCTGTTAAGGGAAGAGGAGATAAGCTTACCACTTCTATATTTCCCAAATTTCAAGAATGAACCCTACTTTGTACAAGCATTGGACTGTGACTCTGAGTGACTTAGCAGTTAGGAATTCATGCCTAGATCTCAATCAAGCAAGACGAACTTAAGAACATGAAGATTTAGAAAAATAAATCCACAGCGCCTCCTCCATTTGTCCTCAAAGCATGAAGAAAATTCCAGTATGAATGTGTTAAAGAGCCACACTCAGTCAATATTTGCCAGTGTTTTAAAAACGTCTTGTATGCTGAAGATCTAATGACTTAAGTATAATCAAAAGCCTAAATTGATAAACTAACAATTCTTTGTGCGGGAAAAGGCGCATTAGACTTGGATGCCACAGGGCAGCAAGAAAAGACTTCAGACCTATTTCCCCAGGCTGATTTCGCAGCAAATTCATGAAATCAATGATCTGTGAAGCTATCATCCAACCATGCATTTTTGTGATTTCAACAGTCACAAACATTATTGCTCCATCACCTCAGTTTTATTCTACTTTTAACTGAAATGTAAAAATCAGATATTATGTGTGGAAGAATAAAACTTTTATGGAAAGGTAAAAAAAGGTTTTATCTGAAATAAGCAGCACTTCTCATTTTACAACCATGGTATCAAAAGAGATGTACACCCTGACCTTGCATTTGTAAGGATTCTGTATGTGGGGTGATAAAAAGTCATAGAAGGATTTAGAAGACTTGTAGGTCCAGGCAGTAGCATCCAAGGGTAACGATGCAAAAGTAAAAACATTTTTAACAAAAAAACCCTGCCAAAGTAGAATGACTCATTTCTTCTGGCAAAATCAATGCCTCTCAGAAATAAAATGTAACATCCATCCCAATTCTTTCAAGGGAGACCCTCTGATTTTTCCTCTCTGTAGCCCAAGGGTCATATCTAAAGCCATCCTGCTCTTAATAAGGTATCCAGGTTACAATGAATCTAAGAACTACCCTAAGGAGCTATAATTCAAATGGGAATGCCTTTAAGTCAGAATATACTGGTGAAGAGGACTATAAGGAAAAATTTAAAAAGCCAAAAGTAGAAGTGATGTGGTATAATTGAGATGAAAAAAATAAAAAGGAATACAAATTCAACATATCGGAAAAAAATAAAATGAGTTTTCTTAATTTTTGACACTTTCTAACCTAAATATAGGAGGATTCTGAGAGCTCACCTAACCCAACTATTTAGTCTTCTAGGTAAAGAATTACAGCCTAACAAGATGAATTCTGCCCCAAGCCTATTATTTGAGATTCTTCTAAACCTATAGTTCTAGAAAGAGGAATATAAAAAAGGTAATGCAGTTGAAAAGATGTAAACAAAAATTTAGGAGGGATAAAAATAAAAAAGCTAAATTTAAATCTATATTTCTTTGTAGATATACCACAATGAACTGGAGAAAAAAATAATTGAAGTGCCATTTTTAGACATTTTGGTGACTTTTACAAGATTAGGAAAGATCATAATAATATATACTTTGGGAAATAACTAACAGATAAATGTAAAACATTGTGTTTTATATATACTTGGCATGTATGGGGAGTACCAGAAAATTTCCACTAAGGAACCAGGGTTACTTTTCAATATCTTTTTTTTTTAATGGACAAATGGTAGTGGTCATTTCTAACAGATAAAATTGAAAAGGCTGATGAGGAATTTTAAGAAGATTAAAAAAAATTAAATAGTATATAATGATACCTACCAAGATGGATAAACTGAGGCAATGACCAGCTTAAATCAAGGAATATCAGTTTTCAGTTTTATAAAGGACTTTTACACAGCGGATGAGTTAGTGTCTGTTTACCATCTAAGAAAACACAACACAATAGTTATGAGAATAGAAAATACAGAGGATATATGAGAAGAATTTATTAAAGAGCTTACTTTCTCTAACTCATATCATACAGTTAGTTGATTATGGAAACGAAAATAAAAAACAGGCAGCATATATAGGTATTACATGTAGCCAGGAGTATTATATTATTGTATGCCCTTAAAAACCCTACAAAGTCTAAATTATTATTTTCCCTTGGTTGAAGACAGAAGTGACCTCAATAATAAAAATCAGATTGCAATGACCTTTTCCAGAATAAATTAGTTAGTTGCATACCATACATAAAATGAGGCATTATTTAAGCACTGAAGGGCAAACTCCTAAAATGCCACTTACTACAACTCTAGGTAGAGTTTTCTACAACTTTGGTTATCTCTTAGAAGTATAAAATTTTCTTGGAAATTAATGGAAATTTATTCACATTTTTAAAATCTGGCCTGACACACCATACTCTAGATAAATAATGACTAAGACATGAGAAGTTTAATAGATTAAGTGAATTTCAAGGCTGGGAAGAATTATTTTGTTTTTATTTTGAAGTATAGAAGACCCGTTTAGTGCAAAGAAAGAGGGAAATGTGTTACTATGGGTACACAATAACACTCCTGCTAAAAACGGTGTTCAGTTTGAAAATAAGGCGATAATGTACACTCATTCAGTAGGTATGTAATATTCTCTGACACATATCTAACTGTAGTAATAAGGAAATAATCCACCTACTTCCTCATCAGCATCACTAATGAAACTGGACCACTCTTCTATATTATTATTAATAGTTATTATTATTTTTGCCAAAATAAGTGTAGTTCGGTCTTCTCTTTTATGAAATTCAATTTTTCTCAGTTGCTACATCACAATCTACATCACTATGATAAATAATAGTTGTATTTTATGAATGTTTATCTGAGAACAAAAGCCAATATACTGTCTATAATTTGAAGAATACTGGCTCTTAACTAGTAAACTATAATGCCTTGCATTTTCAGAAGTTGTTTCAAATAGACATGAGGACAATGGACAAGGGCCATAAGAGATTGGAGTTAGTTGTTTGATTGGCTTGTTTATAACTTCCTTTGGTTAATTTAGTTCTACTTTTACACTTCCGACAACAAAAAAGTTCACTATTGTACATATGTGAACTTGGTACTATATATACCTCTAAATTTTGATAGAAAGACAATAACATTAATGTCAATGCAGCCTAAATTTTAGTTTTAATAGTTATTGGCCAGACAGGCCAGACTCTCTGAGCCTTATTTTCAGAATCTATAAAAAATGTGATAACACCTGGGTCATCTTAAACTGGTACAGACTAGTATGCTTATGTGTGCTATTTCTGGTCAGCATAACTTCTGATTAGTTGGTGCCATGCCATTTACATTGTTAAATATTTTGAGTAATTCTTATATCTATAATATAGGATATTTTGAAGAATTAAATAGATCATGTTGTAAAGTTTCAATACTTAATTCCCTCCTTAGTGTCACTATTACTATATAATATATAACACATGCAAAGCTGTTGATGCATTCGCAAATGCATATTGTACTTTTTTTAATACATGATATTGGAAGGAGATGATCTAATTGCTCTGAGCATCTGAAAACAATAACTATTCTTTTATGTTACATAAGATATATACATAAGAATAAAAGTTATGTCAATGCCTCTCTAAAACAACTTTCTAGGCCCTGGCCAGTTGGCTCAGTGGTAGAGCATTGGCCTGGTGTGCGGGAGTCCTGGGTTCGATTCCCAGCCAGGCCACACAGGAGAAGCACCCATCTGCTTCTACAACCCTCCCCCTATCCTTCCTCTCTGTCTCTCTCTTCCCCACCTGCAGCCAAGGCTTCATTGAAGGCAAGTTGGCCCGGGCACTGAGGATGGCTCTGTGGCCTCTGCCTCAGACACTAGAATGGCTCTGGTTGCTACAGAGCAACACCCCAGATGGGCAGAGCATCGCCCCCTGGTGGGCACGCCGGGTGGATCCCGGTCGGGCACATGCGGGAGTCTGTCTGACTGCCTCCCCATTTCCAACTTCAGAAAAAAAAAAAAGAAAAGAAAAAAGAAAACAACTTTCTAATGGTAACTTTCATTAATACATTAATACAATTTGATATTAATATATTCTTTACTTGATAAATATTAAGAAAATAGATTCTTTTGTACTATATTTATTATATTACTTTAAATGCTTATTATAACTCATAAATTAGAAATGTAATGAACATGTATCTCTAACCCAATTGATTAAAAGTACTATCTTATTATATATCCTACTTATATTTAGTCTTCCAAAGGTTTTATATAGTGCATCTTAAATGAGTGTGCACAAAAAAATTTAATGACTCTGACATTGCAAAATAATGATAAAGAGAGAATTGTAAAGTGTGTTTGGTTTTTTAAAACTCAGAATTCTTTCCCAGGATAAAACAGGAACAAGCAGAAAATTTTAATTCATTACTTAGAGTTTGACTGCCACCTACAGGGCTAATTTATTGTTGTTGTTTTCCATTTACAGATAACCAATATGACTAAATCTCTAAATTAATAAAATTTGGGGGTGGGGGGAGATTTGTGAAACAAGTCATTTGTTTCACTTAAAGATTGATCTTAAGAAAATTTAAACAATTACTCTTTAAGCTTTATACATGCTATATTGTGCATTGATTTAGTGTCTTATTGAGATATGGACTAATCATTCTGATTTGTGTGATAAAATACTTAAAAGCTCAATTTAGGACCACAGTATAAAACCTACATATAAAATGACCCAAATTTAAAGCTTAGTTTATTCCTTTAAGAGTTAATTTTAGTAAAACCTCTAAATGCTCCAACCAAGGGTATTGATAAGACAATGAACGAAGCAAATATAGTTGTACAACATAAATACCAAATGGTCTTATGGATCTAATTCAGGATATCACCAAGCTAAAAGCAAACTAGAAAATGCTTAAGTTAAAATGATAGAAATCACCAAGCTCTATTTTTTGCATGGCACATTCTTACGAGTAGTTAATACACAAATTTCTTTGTATATATGCATGACTATATGGAAATGTTGGTTTAATTTTAATAATAGAATTAATGCATATTTCAATAACAGAATAAATACTTACATGAACTCTAGACCATCTTTTCTGTGTAGGTACTCTTCTCCATTTCTACCTCTGTCTCCAGTACATAAATATTTGTGTTTGTTAGTCCTATGACTTAAAATATATATACAAATGGCGCCGTGAGCAGCGTGTCCGACAGATCTCCCCAAAATCACAACAAATTTATCAACTAGAAACAGAAAAATTTATCCTCGGAGCATTCCGGAGTTCCACACAAACTGAAAGCGAAAGGACTGTTATCACTTGAATCTGAGAGACGAGGGTGTGGAGGAAGCTACCGCAGGGACGTTCATTCAAGTCGCGGAGGGAGTGCGCCTGTGGTGAGTCATCCCACACTCGAGAGCAGCAAGCAGCCTCCAGCGCGTGCCAGGTCCAGTTGCAGAGCGAGCACCGCTAACGTTCCCAGCGGCCCGCGCACTGCGAGTGAGAGTCGCCAGCCACCGGTGCCCGGAGCACCCATTCGCGCGCGTGCCCTGGGCATTCCACGCGCCCAGAGCGCCCTACTTGCCCGCACACCCAGGGCGCCCCATTATCCTGCGCCTGGTGCGCCCCAGCCGCCAGCAGCGGGGCGAGCGGGAGAGGTGCCAGGGCGGTCTTCCCTACTTGGGAGATTCTCTCCATGGGCGGGGCACCTCACCCAGCCATTCAAGCTAACAATCAAGCGTTGGGGGAGGGGCACGCGCAGGCAGCCTGAAATACCTTCGGGAGCACAGCTGCGACCCAATCACTGAAATTAGCTTAACCCATGAAATCTGTGCACCCTCGGTTCTAATTGATAAGATCTCTCTCAGTTCAGCAGTCCAAGACAAGAGGCGAGATATTTTTTAGTGCCTCTCGCTAAAGGGGCGGGGGCAACTTCTGATTGATAGAGCCTCCATATTCAGGGATAAACGCTAACAAGAGGGACTTGGCAGATAATAAGATCTATACTACACTAGTCGCAAGCAGAGACTAGTGACTCTTCTACCCAGCCAAAACAGGCTACAAAGTGTGGAAAGCCTGGGTTGAGAGGTCCAACTGAATGCTAGGCGCTGAACAATCACCTTGACAATAACTGACTCCCACCCCGGCCTGATTACACTGGAGGCTCTGACTGCCAGAGCCTTTCCCAAAGCCTTGCGCTGAGTGGGGATAGAGTGGGGATTTCCCAGCTCTTTGAGCCTCTTACTCCCCAGGCAGAAGCAGTTGCAGCCTTATAGCTGGATCACCAGGCTGCTAATTCAGGAAGGGGGGACTAGGATAGAGACTCCAGGAAAGCAAACTCTCTCATCGTTGGACCCTGCAAACGCCAACAAGCCTTGACTACCAGCAAGACTAAAGCCAATTATAGGACATTGCCATAGAATCCCATCAACTGCAAATCCCTACCTAAGTGTGACACAGGGGCGGAGCCTGGGGTACAGAGTCACTGACCAGGAAGAGGGAGAGAAAAGAAAAAGGAAGAAGTTAACCTCTCAAAATCAAGAAAAATCCACAGACTTTACAACTTGTTCCACTAATTTTTTTTTGTTGTTGTTGTTTGTTTCTTCTATCTTATTGCCTTTATTTCCTCCACCTCGGTCCTTCTATTCTCTGCCCATCTTATGCTTCCCTTTTCTTGAACTACACTACCCATGAGTATTACATTTTATTTCTCTTCTTCATCCTCACCCTCCTTTAAGGTTATACTCCAAAACACTTAACTCTCACTCTCTCCTCTTTTGTTTTTTTTTTTTGTTTTGCTTTATTTTGTTTTTTTCTCTTACATTTTTTTCTTCCTTCGTTTTTCTCTTTTTCTTATTTTTTCCTTTCTATTCGTTTTTTCTTTTCTCGTTTTACTTTCCTCCCATTTAATCCTCAATCATGAACAAATTAGTTAATTTGGGACTCAAGGCTTTTTTTGGCTTTATTTTGCTTTTTCGCTTTTGTTTTTGTTTTTTTCTTGTTTGTTTGTTTATTTTTGTGGCATTTTGGGTCTTCCCAACCCAAGGTCTCCATTGTATTTAGTCTTCACTCCACTTAATACAACAGATTTTTACTTATTATTTTTATTTTTTTCTTCTTTATTATTCTTTTTTTTCATCCTTTTTTCTGGTTCCCTCTTATCCCTCTCATTATATCTCTTAGTCGACCATCACTTACAAGCAAATCATCTTATGCTTGTCTAAGATTTTCTTCCTTTTTTCTTTTTTTTTGCATTTAGTAGGTCCCTACTCCCTTTTTTTGCCCCTTGAACTCTTCACCCCAAATCAGGCCGCCCTCCATTATAGGCATGATATTTCCCTGAGGAGGGAAGAGGAGAGAAAGAGAAGAAAGAAAAAAGGGGGAAATATTAATTATTACTGTTTTTATTTTTGCGGGGTGTTTTGCCTTTTTTTTTTTTTACTTTTTACTCTTTATTAATTCTAATTAGTGCTATCAACAAGACCACCCTCAGATGCCAATAAGAAAGAGGAAATAGAATATTATGGATACAAAAGAAAGAGAGGTAACACAAATAGATGTGGAAAAATCTATGGAGAAAAGACTTAACATATTGGAAGCCTTGGAGCTAAATGACAGAGAATTTAAAATAGAAATCTTAAAAATACTCAGAGATATACAAGAAAACACAGAAAGGCAATATAGGGAGATCAGAAAACAACTCAATGAACACAAAGAATATATTACCAAGGAAACTGAAACTATAAAAACAAATCAAACAGAAATGAAAAACTCAATTCACGAGCTGAAAAACGAGGTAACAAGCTTAGCTAACAGAACAGCCCAGATTGAAGATAGGATTAGTGAAATAGAAGACAAACAACTTGAGGCACAACAGAGAGAAGAAGAAAGAGACTCAAAAATAATAAAAAAACAAGAAAGCCCTACAGGAATTGTCTGACTCCATCAGAAAGAATAACATAAGAATAATAGGTATATCAGAGGGAGAAGAGAAAGAAAATGGAATGGAGAATATACTCAAACAAATAATAGACGAGAACTTCCCAAGCCTGTGGAAAGAACTAAAGCCTCAAATTCAAGAAGCAAACAGAACACTGAGTTTTCTTAACCCCAACAAACCCACTCCAAGGCACATCATAATAAAGATGACACAAACCAATGACAAAGAAAAAATTCTCAAGGCAGCCAGGGAAAAGAAGAGTACAACATATAAAGGAAGGCCTATTAGATTATCATCAGATTTCTCAGCAGAAACTCTACAAGCTAGAAGAGAGTGGACCCCAATATTTAAAGCCCTGAAAGAGAGGATCTTTCAGCCAAGAATACTATACCCATCAAAGCTATCCTTCAAGTATGAAGGAGATATAAAAACATTCACAAATACTGAAAAGATGAGAGAATTTATCAACAGAAAGCCCCCACTCCAGGAAATACTAAAGGGGGTTTTCCAACCAGATTCAAAGAACAAAAGAAAAAAAAACCACAAGTAACAGCTCCACCAAGAGCACAATAAAACCAAACTTAAACTGTGACAACAAAGGAAAAAAAGGGAGGAGAGGATGGAGATTAACAGTAGCAAAGGACGATGAAGTGCAGAAATATTCATAAGATAGGGTACTACAATGAATATGGTAGGTACCCTTTTCATTACTTAATGGTAACCACCCTTGAAAAAACCACCACAAAAACACTTGACTTAAAAAAGGTAGCAACAGAGGAAAGAAGTATGGAATACAAACAAACAAAAACAAATGATAGAAAAACAAAAGAGAAGAATCAAACTAGATACAAAACTAACAGAAAGCAATTTATAAAATGGCAGTAGGGAACCCACAAGTGTCAATAATTACACTAAATGTAAATGGATTAAACTTACCAATAAAAAGACACAGAGTAGCAGAATGGATCAAAAAAGAAAATCCAACTATATGTTGCCTGCAATAACACATCTAAGCAACAAGGATAAAAACAAATTCAAAGTGAAAGGCTGGAAAACAATACTCCAAGCAAACAACACCCAAAAAAAAGCAGGTGTAGCAATACTCATATCTAATAATGCTGACTACAAGACAGAAAAAGTACTCAGAGACAAAAATGGTCATTTCATAATGATTAAGGGGAAGTTGAATCAAGAAGACATAACAATCCTTAATATATATGCACCAAACCAAGGAGCACAAAATATATAAGACAGCTACTTATTGACCTTAAAACAAAAACTAACAAAAATACAATCATACTTGGAGACCTCAATACACCGCTGACGGCTCTAGATCGGTCATCCAAACAGAGAATCAATAAAGATATAGTGGCCTTAAACGAAATACTAGAACAACTGGATATGATAGACATCTACAGGACACTTCATCCCAAAGTGAAGAGTATACATTTTTCTCTAGTGTACATGGAACATTCTCAAGAATTGACCATATGTTGGGCCACAAAGACAATATCAGCAAATTTAGAAAAATTGAAATTGTACCAAGCATATTTTCTGATCATAAAGCCTTGAAACTAGAATTCAACTGCAAAAAAGAGGGGGAAAAACCCACAAAAATGTGGAAACTAAACAACATACTTCTAAAAAATGAATGGGTCAAAGAAGAAATAAGCGCAGAGATCAAAAGATATATACAGACAAATGAAAATAAAAATACGACATACCAGAATCTCTGGGATGCAGGAAAAGCAGTAATAAGAGGAAAGTTCATATCACTTCAGGCCTATATGAACAAACAAGAGAGAGCTGAAGTAAACCACTTAACTTCACACCTTAAGGAACTAGAAAAAGAAGAACAAAGACAACCGAAAACCAGCCGAAGAAAGGAGATAATAAAAATCAGAGCAGAAATAAATGAAATAGAGAACAGAAAAACTATAGAAAAAAATCAATAAAACAAGGAGCTGGTTCTTTGAAAAGATCAACAAAATTGACAAACCTTTGGCAAGACTCACCAAGGAAAAAAGGCACAGGACTCAAATAAATAAAATCCAAAATGAAAGAGGAGAGATCACCACAGACATCATAGATATACAAAGAATTATTGTAGAACACTATGAAAAATTATATGCCACCAAATACAACAATCTAGAAGAAATGGATAAATTCCTAGAACAATACAACCTTCCTAGATTGAGTCATGAAGAAGCAGAAAGCCTAAACAGACCAATCAGCAGGGAGGAAATAGAAAAAACTATTAAAAACCTCCAAAAATAAAAGTCCAGGCCCAGACAGTTATACTAGTGAATTCTATCAAACATTCAAAGAAGACTTGGTTCCTATTCTACTCAAAGTCTTCCAAAAAATTGAAGAAGAAGCAATACTTCCAAACACATTTTATGAGGCCAACATAACCCTCATACCAAAACCTGGCAAGGATGGCACAAAGAAAGAAAATTACAGACCAATATCTCTAATGAATACAGATGCTAAAATACTAAACAAAATACTGGCAAACCGAATACAACAACATATTAAAAAAATAATACATCATGATCAAGTGGGATTCATCCCAGAATCTCAAGGATGGTTCAACATACGCAAAACGGTTAACGTAATACACCATATCAACAAAACAAAGAACAAAAACCACATGATCTTATCAATAGATGCAGAAAAGGCTTTTGATAAAATACAACACAATTTTATGTTTAAGACTCTCAACAAAATGGGTATAGAAGGAAAATATCTCAACGTGATAAAGGCCATATATGATAAACCATGAGCCAACATCCTATTAAACGGCATAAAACTGAGGACTTTCTACCTTAAATCAGGAACAAGACAGGGTTGTCCACTCTCTCCACTCTTATTTAACGTGGTGCTAGAAGTTCTGGCCAGAGCAATCAGACAAGACAAAGAAATAAAAGGCATCCATATCGGAAAAGAAGAAGTAAAGGTATCACTTTTTGCTGATGATATGATCCTATACATCGAAAACCCGAAGGACTCCACAAAAAGATTATTAGAAACAATAAACCAATACAGTAAGGTCGCAGGATACAAAATTAACATACAAAAGTCCATAGCCTTTCTATATGCCAACAATGAAATATTAGAAAACAAACTAAAAAAAAATAATCCCCTTCACGATTGCAACAAAAAAAATAAAATACCTAGGAATAAACATAACAAAGAATGTAAAGGACCTATATAATGAAAATTACAAAGCATTGTTAAGGGAAATTGAAAAAGATACATTGAGATGGAAAAATATTCCTTGTTCTTGGATAGGAAGAATAAATATAATCAAAATGACCATATTACCCAAAGCAATATACAAATTTAATGCAATTCCCATCAAAATTCCTATGAGATTTTTTAAAGAAATGGAACAAAAAATCATCAGATTTATATGGAACTATAAAAAACCCCGAATAGCCAAAACAATCCTAAGGAAAAAGAATGAAGCTGGGGGCATTACAATACCTGACTTTAAACTATATTATAGGGCCACGATAATCAAAACAGCATGGTATTGGCAGAAAAATAGACGCTCAGACCAATGGAACAGAATAGAAAGCCCAGAAATAAAACCACATATATATGGTCAAATAATCTTTGATAAAGGGGCCAACAACACACAATGGAGAAAAGAAAGCCTCTTCAACAAATGGTGTTGGAAAAACTGGAAAGCCACATGCAAAAGAATGAAACTCGACTACAGCCTGTCCCCGTGTACTAAAATTAATTCAAAATGGATCAAAGACCTAAATATAAGACCTGAAACAATAAAGTACATAGAAGAAGACATAGGTACTAAAATCATGGACCTGGGTTTTAAAGAACATTTTATGAAGTTGACTCCAATGGCAAGAGAAGTGAAGGCAAAGATAAATGAATGGGACTACATCAGAATTAAAAGTTTTTGCTCAGCAAGAGAAACTGATATCAAAATAAACAGACAGCCAACTAAATGGGAAATGATATTTTCAAACAACAGCTCAGATAAGGGCCTAATATCCAAAATTTACAAAGAACTCATAAAACTCAACAACAAACAAACAAGCAATCCAATAAAAAAAATGGGAAGAGGACATGAACAGACACTTCTCCCAGGAAGAGATACAAATGGCCAACAGATATATGAAAAGATGCTCAGCTTCATTAGTTATTAGAGAAATGCAAATCAAAACTACAATGAGATACCACCTCACCCCTGTTAGATTAGCTATTATCAACAAGACGGGTAA
This sequence comes from Saccopteryx bilineata, assembly GCF_036850765.1. Classification (NCBI taxonomy): domain Eukaryota; kingdom Metazoa; phylum Chordata; class Mammalia; order Chiroptera; family Emballonuridae; genus Saccopteryx; species Saccopteryx bilineata. The sequence continues at coordinate 20,316,645 of NC_089495.1, forward strand.
TAGCAAATGTTGGAGAGGCTGTGGAGAAAAAGGAACCCTCATTCACTGTTGGTGGACTGTAAAGTAGTACAACCATTATGGAAGAAAGTATGGTGGTTCCTCAAAAAACTGCAAATAGAACTACCTTATGACCCAGCAATCCCTCTACTGGGTATATACCCCAAAACCTCAGAAACATTGATACGTGAAGACACATGTAGCCCCATGTTCATTGCAGCACTGTTCACAGTGGCCAAGACATGGAAACAACCAAAAAGCCCTTCAATAGAAGACTGGATAAAGAAGATGTGGCACATATACACTATGGAATACTATTCAGCCATAAGAAATGATGACATCAGATCATTTACAGCAAAATGGTGGGATCTTGATAACATTATAAGGAGTGAAATAAGTAAATCAGAAAAAAACAAGAACTACATGATTCCATACATTGGTGGAACATAAAAATGAGACTAAGAGACACGGACAAGAATGTGGTGGTTACCAGGGGTGGGGGGAGGGAGGACGTGGGAGGGAGGGAGGGAGGGAGGGAGAGAGTTAGGGGGAGGGGGAGGGGCACAGAGAACTAGATAGAGGGTGGCGGAGGACAATCTGACTTTGGGCGAGGGGTATGCAACATAATTTAATGACAAAATAACCTAGACATGTTTTCTTTGAATATATGTACCCAGATTTATTAATGTCATCCCATTACCATTAATAAAAATATATTAAAAAAATAAAAAAATAAAAAAATATATATATATGTTGTTTTAGAATACAGGTGTATATATTAATATATACATATATTTTAAACATAGCGTGTATGTGTGTTTCTTCCAGATAAGATTTATCAAGATACCCTTCCTTTCTGACAGCCGCCAATGCAGAGCAAAACTATCCTTCCTTAAACTTCCCCCAAAATCTTGTAACACCAGTTTTGATCCTATCACACATCCTTTCTCACACCTCTGATTGTGATGCCCCCACAGGTCCCCATGGTGTGTGTTCCCTGTAACCAAGTAATACACCCAATTTGTTCAAATACAGGAGGGTCCTTAATGGTCTTTGGCTGAGAAACATTGAATCAATATATAATATAAAAATAATACAGTATATTGGTTAACTTAAAACCATTCCTAACTAGATTAAGAGGGAAACTAAAAATGGCCTTTCCCCACAAAAAGTTTGAAAGGCTTTAGCTTTTAACTTTAAATTTTTCATTGTAGTTAGGACTCCACCTTATCTAGTTAACCCAGAGTGATCTGGTCTTTCTCCACACCATCCATTTGTATTGTTCTGTGTCTTTATTTTAATTCTGTGTGAATAAAATTTTTTTTACTGTGTTACCAACATCCATTTTCCTTAACATTGTTCTTCGAATTTTCCTCTTTCATATACAGCACTTTGTCTCAGGAGAAACTGGGCCGCCTTCTCACCTCAATGGGATCTGTAGGGCACCAGAGGTAATGCCATTCCCCTCCGTAGCAATTGCCCCAGGAAGAGTCATATCATCAGGTTGTGGCTAATGAGATGCCATGGGTGATTTGCTGGAAGGATTTTGGGAAAAGATTTACTACTCTGAGTGGTTTCATAACTGGATGTAATAACAGATATTGTTCCAGTCATACTTTCAGTAGCCCGAGGATAAGGGCAGCACTGAAGAGGATAAAACAGAGAGAAGAAAAGAACTGGGTCCTTCAAAATATTGTTAATTAATAGAGCTAAAAATCCTGATTTTTATTCTACTTCCTAAATGTCCTAGTATGGGATATAATAAGTTGTTTTATTGATTAATTCAGAATTAAGTAAGATTTCTCTTAGAGGAATCAGTAATCTCTCTAAAACACTATGATTATCTATTGCACCTAATAAATAAAAAAGAACTACCTTTTGGTTCCTGAGCCAAAGGTTAGCACCCAAAAAGGTAAGTCTCTCACACTCTTGCTCTCTCTCCCTTTCTGTCTTTATACCTCTGCCTCTACCTCTCTTTTTCTTCATCTCTGTCTCTGAAACTCTCTTGATTTTGCTTTCACTTTTACAGTTTTCAAATTATAAGAAAAGGACGTAGGGCAAGTGCTTACCTCTGTACAGTCAGCTGCAGCCAGTGCTGGAGGCAGGGACATGGTGAATGACATGTCGTGTGCACACGCATTCACACACAAACACCTGCCGCAGTGCCCATGTGGGCCAGAAGGCACAGTTAAAGAAGGGATGACTGTGAATTAGGAAGAAAATACAAAAGACATCTACTACAAATATCTTCTTGTGTAACATAAATTAAAACCACACTTGGGTCTTCCCTTTCAAAACTGTATAACTCAAGTATAGAATTAGCTGCCTTAACCTACAAAATATACAGGTAAGGAAATGATTTATTTTTTCATAATGATGTCATTATATAAAGTTACAAACATTTTTCTTAAAAAAAAATTTAAAAACCTAAATGTCTTGGAAATATCCTCATCATTATTCATATGGCTTAGATTATTGCTATAAATAGGAATATGTTTGCATTATTTTCCATGACATTTTCAGTTAAGCTCAATGTGTGTAGTACAAAATGATTCATGTATTTATAGTAGCGGAAAAATAACAACATCTTTTCAAAATTTCTTTATTAAAAGCAACTTGAAATACTGGCATTATTCTTCTTTTTCTTATTTCTCCATTAGCAGCAATACATATTTCAACTTAGTGTTTAATGCACATTATGACAAACGTTGTGCAATATATTCAAAGACACAAGGTCAGAAACATACTCAGTGTGCAGTAAAGTATAACCCTTGCCTTGAAATCATAGAATATTAGGACCTAAGTTACCTGAGAGCTCAGTTAGTCCAATAACTAATAACACACAATGTGCAGACAATAAAATGAAGCTCAAGGCAGCTCCAGAGCTAACACTCAGGACAACGTCTTATTATATTCTATTCAATTCTCTGTGCTCTGGAGAAGCAATGACCCAGAGAAGAGTCAGACAGCAACATAGGGGGATGAGAGGGCCTCCCAAGTGGTTCCTCAGGAAAAACTGAGGTTCATATAGACATGAAAAAGGCCAGGTTTCCATATCTTTTAAGCCTAGATAACCAAAGATAGCTTACTATAGCATAATTTTATATAAAATAATGCAATCTTCTTGCTTATTCTTATGAGTTGCATTATGCCCACTCCCAAATTCTCAGGACCCCAAAATGTGACCTTATTTGGAAATTATTTCATTGTACATGTAAATAGTTAAGATGATGTCATACTGTAATATGACTGGCCCTTAATCCAGTATGACTGGTGTTACCATAAACATATTAATATCACAGGGAGGAAAACACATTGGGCTGAGGGAGATACTGAGTGAAATTGAATTCCAGCAACAGTCCCAGCTGTCAATCCAGGGAAGAGCATGATTCTGTTAGGAAGCTGACAGTTAAAGGCATACTGGTAAAAGAACTCCCAGAAAATAAGCAACAATCTTTCCTTGATGGAGATCTTGGCTGCGTATTTCCATGTCCATTTCTCTATACTGAGGATCCTTTGGGGAGTTCTTGAGTAGCCCTCAGAACACATGCACTCCCTTTGTTAATGCTACTAGCACTTATTGTCTTACAGGAAGGGACTCATTGTATCGGAGTATGCACATTGGTTTCCTGGATTTGGAAAGTGACAAGATTAAATCTGATGCAAAAAGGAGGGTCAGTTGATGAAAGTGTTTGCCATAGACTCTGCAATTCCTTTTCCAGGTCTCTCTTTCACTCTCTTTCTTTCATTTTCTCTATCTCTCTCTTATCTCCAGTTTTACCAGTAGAATCCGCCCTTTGCTAAAGACTAACACTGGAGTTGAAGAGTATAGCCTGAAGCCTTGGAAGTACAATAAAGAGTTCATTTGAGAAAACACAAGAGCAGAGACAAATGTCGAGGGTCGCTGAGAAAAGGATGCAATGCTTGGATTTTATATGGGGGAGCAGAGATAAATGTAGAGAACTCCAGGGTTCATGGTAAGAATCTAGTTTTGTTTTGTTTTTCCTTTGTATTTTTCTGAAGCTGGAAACGGTAGAGACAGTCAGAGTCCCGCATGCGCCCGACCGGGATCCACCCGGCACGCCCACCAAGGGGCGATGCTCTGCCCCTCCAGGGCGTCGCTCCTGGCGACCAGAGCCACTCCAGCGCCCAGGGCAGAGGCCAAGGAGCCATCCCCAGCGCCCGGGCCATCCTTGCTCCAATGGAGCCTCGGCTGCGGGAGCGGAAGAGAGAGACAGAGAGGAAGGAGAGGGGGAGGGGTGGAGAAGCAGATGGGCGCCTCTCCTGTGTGCCCTGGCCGGGAATCAAACCCGGGTCCCCCGCACGCCAGGCCGACGCTCTACCACTGAGCCAACCGGCCAGGGCCAAAATTCTCGTTATTTTAAGACTTTATTCTGTACATGGTCTTATTAACCCTTTGAGTAGTACGAACGTTCATGTACATCCTCACTCAAAGGGTTAACAAAAGACGCACTACTCAAAGAGTTAAATGATATTTTTCAAATAAATGTCTCAGTAGTATAAAAGATGGACTGGAAAGATAGTGTGAGGGCAAGGAAAATATTAGAGTATCTATGTCAGGATTCAGGTGAATTGAAGAAGACAATTAGTACAACCAAAGAGATATATTAGAATCAATAAAACATGAAGACATTTTGAAAATGAGTAGCGGAAAGGAACAAGAAGTCAAAGGAGACTTAAAATATCAAACCAAACAGAGACAGGAATGAGAACACCCATTTTAAGGATAAGGTTACATGCCTATTGTAAGACACACGGAAATTTGAGTGAAACAATCAGTCAAAAACTAAGTCTATATCAGGGCTTAGGAGAGGACAGGGCTGGGAAAGAGATTTTCATATAATCATATTGAATACAAGAAGTATGGTAAGTTTTTAAAATATGTTTCAGGCCTGACCCGTGGTGGTACAGTGGATAAAGCATTGACCTAGAAATGCTGAGGTCACCGGTTCGAAACTCTGGGCTTGCATGGTCAAGGCACATATGGGAGTTGATGCTTCCAGTTCTTCCCCCCTTTTCTTTCTCTCTCTGTTTTTCCTCTCTCTCTCTCTCTCTCTCTCGCTCTGTCTCTCTCTATTTCCCTCTCTCCTCTCTACAATGAATAAAAATAAATAAATAAAAAAGATTAAAAAAATAAATAAATAAAATATGTTTCAAATTACTTGATTTCTTCAGTTTATACTAAAAAGAAAATAACAAACCCATAAATATGCCATTAATAATACTTTTTAAAAAATAATAAGGCTCTATCCAAGCAAATTTTACTTTTAGTCTTTCAATACTTAAATTTAAACTATCTTTATTATAATTAATTATAATTTAATCATTATTTCACATTAGGATTAACCATATTTTATCATTCTATTCTCATATGTAATAAATCAAAACAAAATACAATTATTAACTTATAATATTGGTTACATTAAAAGTTGGAAACAAGATTTGGAGTTTTGATAAGTGATTAAAAATTTTAATATTAATTCAAGTGAATGTATTTTTTTTATTATAGTACTACAAATTTCCTCTTACCGTGATGCTATCAAATTAATAAAAAAATGACTCCAATAAGTTTAAATATTGCAATTAAAGGTTTTTTGGACATTATATTTGTATCAAATGCTGGCTGGAGTCACAAATTGAAATTAGTATTCTATTCATGTAAAACATATACCTTTTTTTAATGGAGAAACAATTCTTAATGTGTACCTTACATTTTTTATTATAACAATGCTCTTGATAAAAATTTTCACTCATTCTCAAAGATTAAAAATAATTAATTATAAGTGGGTAATTTCAGTAATTTATTTATCATGTAAGTCAAAATTGCTCGGTATTGAAGTAACACATAATTCAGTAATATAAGAATGTTGCTCCTGGAGATGTAAAAAACTTTTTGAGAAAGAATCTAACAACCATCGAAGTTCAATAATGGCTTTAGTAAATCCAATAGAACTCTTCCAGTCAGACCAGGTGGTGGCACAGTGGATAGGGCATAGGACTGGGACACGGAGGACCCAAGTTTGAGACCCCGAGGTCGCCAGCTTGAGCATGGGTTCATCTGGTTTGAGCAAAGCTCACTAGCTTGGACCCAAGGTCACTTGCTCGAGCAAGGGGTTACTCGGTCTGCTATAGCCCCACGGTCAAGGCACATATGGGAAAGCAATCAATGAACAACTAAAGTACCAAAAAAAAATTGATACTTTTTATCTCTCTCTCTCTTCCTGTCTGTCTGTCCCTATCTGTCCCTCTCTCTGACTCTCTCTTTGTCTCTGTCAAAAAGAAAAGAACTCTTACAGTGCAGGACGGGTGTTGATTGGCTGATCTGAGCACACAAATAAGGCCTCTTGGAAAAAGACATGGTTGAGCAAGGAGAGTTTTAGTAACTTTTCATCTCCATTTCCTTGGTAAAGCCAGTTTTCTAAAGTCTGACCAGTTAAATAACAAACAGGGATCAAATGCTAACTTGTAAAAGGTGAATGCTGTACTTTGATACAAAAGAAATAATATAAAGATGGATGCATATTGTCAGTGTCTGAGAAGCTCAAAAGGAAAACTCAAGACCTTTGTAATCTTTATATCCACATGGAAAAAGAAATAAAACTTGTATCAAGTCATATAAAAAGTAATTCTAGATAAACTGTAGCTATTGGTAAGAGAAACAAAATGATAAAACTTCCAGAAGATGACACAGAAAAATGTCTTCATTGCCTTGGTATTAGGAGACTTTTCTTTAACAGTACAGTGGTACCTTGAGATACGAGCAGACCAACATATGAATTTTAAGATACGAGCTGCAACTCAGTCCGTACTTTTGTTTGAGATCCAAGCAAAATTCTGAGATACGAGTCGTGATTCGGGAAGCTGCCGCTAGTTGACGAGTTGGCGCACAGGTCCAGTATTGGCAACACAACGCCAGTATCCCGTTCTTTCTTACATGTTACCCACAGAATCAAGTTGAATCTCATGAGCTGTACTCATTCTTGCATCATTTTTGCATTTTTTACTAACATTTTTTGTGTGCTATTATGGGGCTGAAGAAAATGAGAGTAAAGGACAGTGCTGAGAAGAAGAAGATAATGATGTCAATAGAGGTAAAGCAGGAAATAATAGAAAAACACGAGCGTGGCGTATGAGTGATTGAACTGGCAAGGCTGTACAACCGCAATGCATCTACAATTTGTACTATCCTTAAACAAAAGGATGCCATCAAAAGTGCAAGTCCAGTGAAAGGAACTACAATTCTGTTTCAATTAAGGACAAATATCCATGAAGAAATGGAGAAGTTTCTGCTAGTGTGGGTGAAAGAGAAAGAGCTGGCAGGAGGTACAGTGATGGAGATTGTAATATGCAAAAAGGCATGTATTATTTATTGCGACTTGAAGAAGTAAGAACCATCAACCTCAAAAGAGGAAGCAGAAGATACGTTTAAGGAAAGTCACGGTGGTTTAAAAATTTCAAGAAGAGAGCTGGCATCCACTCGGTGGTGAGGCATGGTGAAGCTGCAAGTGCTGATGTTCAGGCAGCTGAGAAGTACATCACAAGTTTTGCTGCACTTATCGCAAAGGAAGGCTACATCCCCCAACAAGTGTTCAACTGTGACAAAACAGGATTGTTTTGGAAAATAATGCCCCAGAGGACTTTCATCACCACAGAGGAGAGGAAGCTGCCAGGCCATAAACCCATGAAGGACCGTCTGACCCCTGTGCATTGTGTGCAAATGCTCATGGTGACTGTAAAGTAAAGCCACTGCTAGTGTATCATTCTGAAAATCCTTGAGTCTTTAAGACTCACAAGATTCTTAAAGAAAAATTGCAGGTTATGTGGCGTGCCAATGCTAGGGCATGTGTTACGTGGCAGTTTTTTATTGAATGGGTAAATCTCATCTTTGGTCCTGCAGTGAAGAAATATCTTCAAGAAAATAAACTCCCAATGAAAGCATTACTACTCCTTGAAAATGCTCCAGCCCACCCACCTGGTCTTGAAGATGACATTCTCAATGAGTTCAAATTCATGAAAGTCCTCCACCTCCCACCCAACACGACTTCAATCTTGCAACCTATGGATCAGCAGGTCATTTCCAACTTTAAAAAGCTTTACACAAAGCACTTGTTCCGCCGCTGCTTTGAGGTGACTGAGAATACCTAACCCTTCGAGAGTTTTGGAAAGATCACTACAACATCGTGATATGTTTAAGCATTATTGACTTGGCATGGCAAGAGGTTACAAGAAGAACCTGTTTTCTTTGAATATATGTACTTTGATTTATTGATGTCACCCCATTAACATTAATAAAAATTTATTTAAAAAGAAAAAAGAAAATCAGATCAATACAAAAAAAAAAAAAAAGAAGAAGAAGAACCTTGAACTCGGCATGGAAAAAGTTATGGCCTGATGTTGTTGCAGACAGGGACTCTGAAGTATTTGAACCAGAGACCGAGACTGAGGTAGAAGCGTTGGAAGAGATTATGTCCCTCAGAATGTTGATGGGTTTGAAGGTAGATGAAGGTGACATAAATAAACTTGACAACTTCCTCCTTGTCGAGGAACAGAAGGCAGAACTCTCAACTGAGGAGTTAAAGGAGCTACAGATGATGCAACATACGGAGCTTTTGCAAGATATTAGTAGTGAGGAGGAGGTAGAGTCGGAGGAAGTGATTTCTACAAGTGAAATTAAAGACATGCTGGCAATGTGGGAGAAGCTTTCAAGTTTCATTGAAAAGAAACACCCAGAGAAAGTTTCAACTGGTCGTGCTTCAGCACTTTTTAATGACACTTGTTTGTCACATTTCCGTAACATTTTAAAAGGCAGGCAAAAGCAAACCTCTTTGGATAGATTTTTATTCAAAAGTCCTGCAAGTGAAAGTGCCGAAAGTGCAGCCAAAAAGGCAAAAACAAGTGATGGTTAAATGAAAAATACGTAATGTTAAGCTTAGGTTAAGTTAAAAGTTAAGAAAGTGCATTTTTTTTTACAACTAAGTTTTGTGGTTTCATTTTAAGTAAAGAAAGTGAAGTTTTAGTTTTGTTTAAAGTAAAGAAAATGCAGTTTTAGTTTACATTTAGTGTTAAGAAAGTGCAGTTTTAGTTTACGTGTCTACAGTGCCTGCATCCCTTCCCCCCTCCCTCCTCCTCTGCCATTCACCTCCATTAGCCGCACTTGTTTGTCTCCAAGGTAAGAATACAGTACTAAATAACACTTTTTTCTTTTATTTCATATATTTTGTTATGCATTGGTAAAGTATACATGTGTGTTTCTTAATTAAAAACATGTCTTTTTTCATAATTTAGGATGGTTTAGGAATGTTTCACAGGGCTGGAATGGATTAAATCTATTTCAGTTATTTTAAATAGAGAAATTTGTTTGATATACAAGTTGACTGACTTATAAGCTCGGTTACAGAACGAATTAAACTTGTATCTCAAGGTACCACTGTATACACAAAGCACTAATCTTAAGGGAAAGATCAGTACACAAACCAACTTAAAATTAAGAAGATCTGTTCATCAACATTCTATATAAGCATACTATACTAAACAAACATACTATATAAAATGCAATATGGAACATGTGATCAAGAAAAGCCTCTTATCCAAAGTATTTTTTTAAAAACTCACATCAATCTATAAGAAAATATATAGCCATCACAATAGAAAAAAATGGACAAAAGTTACAAAACAACTAACAAGTAAAAATGTGCTCAAACTTCATTAGTCATCAGAAAAATTAAAATTTTAATGAGATATTACTACATATGCACTGGCATGGCTAAAACTGGGAAGGACAGCACCTCCAGTCACTACTGAGGACATGGACAGAGACTCCAATACTCCTTGCAGGACAGTAAAGAGGCATTACTACTTAAAAAGAGCGTTTTACTCACTACTCATGAAAGACAAAGATCTCACAATAAATTTCTAGTTATAGTACCAACAGAAATATACACATATGCATCTATATCTCCATATATATGTAGATATCATGATTCCAATTTAATAGATTTGCAAGGCAGGGAAAACTAAACTATTGTATCAAAAGTCAAGATAGTGGCTACATTTGAGAAGAAAAGGGGTTTGCGATTTGGTAAGGGTAATGAACTAGGGTCAACATTCTATTTTGACTTGGGCAATGGTTACTTGGCTGTTCACTTTATGCAAGTTTATTGAGCTATACATTTATATTTTTTATGTACTTTGCTATCCTGAGGAAAGGCATTTCCAAACTAGGAAATTTATTTAAAACATAACAACTTTGTTTTAAAATAAATAGGGATCTTCCTTTTTCCAAATGAAAAGAAATATTTGTTACCTGAATAGTTAGATATTTCAGATTTATAAAACACAGATCTCCTGCAGTGCCTGCCTTACATGGAATATAGAAAAACAGTCACTTCACAAGACAGAGCTCTATCCCTTGAATGTAATTTATTGATCAAAAACCAAGGAAAAAGTGGTAGAGTGTCAGCCTGGCATGTGGATGTCCAGGACTTGATTCCCAGTCCAGGCACACAGGTGAGGCGTCCATCTGTTTCTCCACCCTTCCCCCTCTCCTTTCTCTTTATCTCTCTCTTGCCTTCCTGTAGCCAAGGCCCCACTGGAGCAAAGTAAGACCAGGCGCTGAGGATGGCTCCATGACCTCCACCTTAGGCACTAGAATGGCTCCAGTTGCAATGGAGCCACTGCCCAGATGGGCAGAGCATCGCCTCCTAGTGGGTATGCTGGGTGGATCCGGGTCAGGCGCATTCAGGAGTCTATCTCTCTGCCTCCCTGCTTTTCATTTCAGAAAAATACAAAAACAAACAAACAAAAACAAGAATAAAGGTGACTTCAACACAATAGCAAAAAGAGTTCTATGTTGAATGGAGATGATTCGTCTAAGCCTTTATCTATATGTATCTTCTTCACAGAAATTTGTTTAATTCTCTAAAGACTGTGCGTCCAAAAATAAAGGACCTCAAGGGAATTCAACCTCAGTGTTGCATTGTTTGGGAAAATTTTTATTTGAAAAATTATTATACCTTTGTAGTGTCTAATGGAAATCCTGTGCTCTAAAAAAAAAATCAGGTCTTAGAGTCAAATTCCCTTGAGAAATACAAATTAATATTTTAGAGGCCAAATTCTTTCATGCCAGAGCTTACTGTGGACAAGCAGCACACATAGGCAGACAGAAAGATTATATTTAGCAGATTAACCTGAGTCTCCCAAAGTGCCACACATCTTTGAAGCTAGTCATGGGGTGAACTGAGAGCCTCTAGAAAAGCAACTGAATGCATTGGGACCTCGCTGTATCTGAAGTAAGACCAAAGACTGAATTCTGCTCTGAGCAAAGAAAATCAATGTGAAAAGCAGTCTCTCTCTCCCTCTCTTTATATATATTTTAATATATAGTTTTATATATATATATATATATATATATATATATATCCATCCCATGGGTGATGGTAAAAAATTGAGTGAAAGAAGTGATGAAAACATTTCTAGGTTATTAAACTGCTTATTGTGTCCTTGAAACATGAGACTCAAAGTCAGTTATTCTGTTAGGCAGAAAGTAACAGGCTGGGCTTTGAACTTGGGAATTAATAGAGCATTAAAAATAACACGGTAAGTGAAGAGCCAGCCAGTCCTTGAGCAGGCACCAAGACAGTTATTAGAAGAAATCAGACCCTATCCATAGAAAGCATTCAAACCAAAATGAAACCAAATCAACTGCCTGGACTGGCCCAGCATTGCAAAGAGACAGAATTCATTGTGCTTTCCAGCGAAGGTAACAACTAAAGCAGTAAATCAAAGAATAAATTCCATGATCTTTCCCTTTGGCCCATCAAATGTAGTATTCTCTGGACTAGAACTGCCTAAGAGAAATCTAATTCAGTTACAGAAAACCCTGAAGCAGATAGGGGGACCTTCTGTCTGGTAAACCCATGCTCCCTTATGACCATGCTGGCCAATCAGCGCAAGAATTACTTCTCCAATTTAGAAGTTGCCTTCCCTGTCGGCTGCCTCTCTGGAAAAAAGGATGCATAATTGGGAAAAGAAACCCTCTAGAGACTCCTCCCAAGTAATTAGGAAAATGTACTGCTTTAGTATCTCAGCCCATCAGAGTCCTCTACCTTCTGTCTGAACACAAGCTAGGGTTTCGCTTTGCTTTCGGGATACTGGGAAGATGAAACTCTGAAAAATGTCAAATACTTCTTGAGATACAGCAAATTGAATGAGATTTTCCCCCTGATTTGCTCTCCAATAATTGCCTTAAATCTGTACTATGGAAATAGAAGCCTAGCCTACCTGTACAAATTCATAAACATCAACCACAGTTCTTATGATAAGCAGAGCTTTATTTCATGCGCTGTATTAATATATACCTATCCAATATGTACTACTGTTGTTCAAGACTTTAAATCTCTTTTTTTAGCTTCACAAATTAGATGTATCATTATTAAATTATGTAGTTGATATCTGTCTATGCTTCTCCACAAGTCTACCATTTTCGGAGCTGGCTTCTCAGATTTTCAAGGATCATTTTTATTTTTCTTGGAACCCATTTGTTACAACTCTTTTTAATATAGTCTGTTGATAATAAACTTTCTCTGTTTTGATTTATCTGAAACTCACCATCATCCTTGAAATATTTTCCCCAAGTCTAACACTGTAAATGGATAGTTATTTTCTCTCACTCTTTCAAATCTATTATCGCACAGTCCTCTGGCTTCCTGTGTTGCTACTGAGAAAAAAGACATTAGTTTAACTATAATTCATTATGTGTAACCCATATCTCATTCTGACAGCTTTTAAGATCTCTTATTTTCCTTTGATTATTTTTTTTGCAATACCTACTATGCATGGATTGAATATACCTTTATTTTATTTGCTATACAGTTTGCTTCCCATAATGAGGATTATTATCTTTAATTATTTCTGCATATTTATCAATTTTCATATGTTTGCATTATTATATAGTATATATTTTTCATTGTGTTTTTTTCTTTATTTCCTCATGGAATTTGGATTATGCCCATATTAGATTACCTCACTCTCTTTCAGTTTTCTTCATACTAATAAGAAACAGAAATAAATAGCACACCCAAATTAGAAAAATTCAAAGAGAAAGATTGCATATAAAAATGCCTATTTAGCTTGACCAGGCAGTGGCACAATGGATAGAGCGTCAGACTGGGACACAGAGGACCCAGGTTTGAAACCCTAAAGTCACCAGCTTGAGCGTAGGTTTCTTTGGCTTGAGCGCATGCTCACCAACTTGAGAGTGGCCACTGGCTTGAGCGTGAGATCATAGACATGACCCTATGTTCACTGGCTTGAGCCCAAAGGTCGCTGGCTTGAGCCCAAAGGTCACTGGCTTGAAGCCCAAGGTCGCTGGTTTGAACCCAAGGTTGCTGGCTTAAGCAAGGGGTCACTCACTCTTCTGTAGCCCCCCTCTTTTTGGTCAAAGTACAAATGAGAAAGCAATCAATGAACAACTAAGGAGACTAAGGAGTTGCAATAAAAAACTGATACTTCTCATCTCTTTCCCTTCCTGTTTGTCTGTCCTTATCTGTCCCTCTCTCTGTCTCTGTCACAAAAAGACAAAATGCCTATGTAAAAGTTGGACAGATGAAGGGAACCTTGTAGCATGCAGCAGCCAGGTCAAGCAGTAATGAGTCACTTAGGATCTTGGGTCCTGAGAAACAAGGAGATGAAGTGGCTATCAGAACACAGGAAGACACAGAGCTGTGTACTGCAGGTCACCTTGAGACAAGCAAGGACATTCTGGAAGAGGATAAAGCTAAGACAACTTGTTAGAGAATTAACTATCTTCCCATCATTCTTCTTCCCTACTCCAATTCTCTACCAATGCTCCACACGAATTGGCTCCAACTCAAAGTAGAGGGCATGGGATACAGTCTATACAAGTAAGCCTGGGGCAGGGACTAAGACACAAATTCAGTACTAAGAGTGGAGTGCTGCTATAACAAATACCTAAAAATGTGAAAATGAATTTGGAACTGGGTGGGGCAGAGTCTAGTATAATTTGGAGATACATGTTTGGAAAAGCCTATACTGCTGTGTACAACCTGCTGAAGGCCAATCTGGTGAGGACTCAGGAGAAGAATGTTGGAAAGAAAGATTCAGTCTGCTCAGGGAATAGCTACATGGTCATGAACAGAATGTTGGTGGAGCTATGCATGCTGCAGGCTATTCTCATAAGCTCTCAGACAGAAATTAAAGTGTATTGGAACCTGGACGAAGGGTGATCCTTGTTCTAAAGTGCCAAAGAGTTTGGCTAAACTGTGTTTGTATCCCAGTGTTTGGTGGAAGGGAGAACTTGTAAGCAATGAGATTGAATATTTGGCTGAAGCTATTCCTAAGTGAAGTATTGAAAGTACAGCTTGGCTTCTCTTGAATGAAGACAGAAAAATTTAAGAAGAGGGAAATGATTTAAAGACATAATGGTTAAATTTAAAAAAAACCTAAAATTTTGAAAAATTATAGAGCCTGCCTAGGAGGCAGCGCAGTGGATAGAGCATTGGATTACGATGCAGAGGACCCAAGTTCAAAACCTCAAGGTCTCCAGCTTAAGCATAGGCTCATCTGGTTTGAGCAAGGTTCACCAGCTTGAGCCCAAGGTTGCTAGCTTGAGCAAGGGGTCACTTGGTCTGCTGTAGCCCCCCGGTCAAGGCACATAAGAGAAAGCAGTCAATGAACAACTCTGGTACCACAACGAAGAATTTATGCTTTTTATCTCTCTCCTTTCCTGTCTGTCTGTCCCTATCTGTCCCTCTCTCTGTTTCTCTCTGTCTCTGTCACACACACACACACACACAAAAGAAATTGATATAGATCAATCATCTTAATGGAAGTTAAGAGTTATTCATCAGGACAGAGGGAGACTGGCCATCCATTCAAACCTAACCAGGACATGTCCCAGGCAATGAAATAAATGGCCCTGCAGGCATTTCAGAGATCTTCAGGGTTGCCATTCTCATCGCTCATCGCCAGAGCAGAGTGCAGGGGCCTTCAGAACAGAATGATTTCAAAGGAGGGGTTTCTGCTTACTCTGAGCCACTTCACATCCTGGGTTAAGCTCTAGAATTCCAATTAGGGCACCATAATCTTCACCAGTCCCAGGAATGGCACTTTTGAGGTGGCCGATCCTCCACAGGGTGCCTTCTTCATCAGCCTGTGGACTGTAGGAGCCATAGAGACATGGCTTATTCGACCTAGATTTCAATGAATATATCGATACATGAGAGCTTCTATCCAGGCAAGAGGGCAACCATGTGGCAGGGGCACAGAAGAGAGTCCCCACAAAGGCATTGTCCAGTGGAGCCATGGGGGCAGTGTAAGGTCACCTCTGACTCCATGCCAGTAGATCTGCTGGTGTGCAATTCCAGATTAAACTGTGAGGGCTGTGCCTGGAAGAGTCAATGGGGTGGCCCCCAAGACCAACTGCAGCCCTAGCAGGTCTATTATGTGGGGTCTGAAACCAAGGAGGATTGTTCTCAAGCCTTGGGCTTTAGTGTTGGTTACCCAGTTGTTTTAGACTTATCTGGGACTTGTCACTCCACCTTTTCTTCTATTCCTCCCTTTTAGAATGAGAATGTTTAACTTGTGCCTGTCTCCCACTGTCTTTTGGAAGCACATAACAATTTGCTTCGTTTCACAGATTCACAGCTGGACAGCAATCTACCCCAGGATGAGTGGTATATTGAGTCTCCCTCATGTCTGACTTAGATGAGAGTTAGCTGAGACTTTATTTAGATTTTGAATTGATCCTGGAACAAGATAAGACTTCAGGAGCTACTGGGATGAATGGATGCGGTTTGCATGTAAAAAAAGACATGGATTTTGGGGAGTTGAAAGACAAAATGTCATAGTATGAATGCTTGTGCCCCCAAAATTCATATGTTAAAATCCTAATGCCATATGTGATGGGCATACATAAACCATGAAGGGGAACCTTCATAAGTGAGGTTAGTGCCTTACAAGGGAGATATATTTGGTGAAACACTTTTATAACGGAGATATATTTGGTGAAACACTTGAATATATGTAAGCACAATAAATTAAAATCAATTTTATAAAAAAGAGAGAGTTTCCTAGCTTCTTTCACCAAGTGAGTTTACAGATAAAAGACACAGCTATGAACCAGGAAAAGGGCTCTCATCAGCAGGCAACCATGTTGGTGCCTTAATCTTAGACTTCCTAGGTTCCACAGTTTAAAAATTAAATCTCTGGTGTTTCTAAGCCACCCAGCCAGTGGTATTTGGTTTAACATCCCAAACAGACTAGGCCAGGAACACTAATCAGTCCTGCTTGAGCTTGTTCAGGCCACATGGGAGTTGGAAAATTTGACTCCAAATATGCATAGAATTGGGAATTCTTGGGGTATTTCCATTGTTGACTACTCCATTCAGGGACTGGACTGAGACACACAGATGCTCATACCATCTTCCTCCTCAGGACAGATTTTCTCCTAGATGATCATCATGTGATTGTCTGACATTTTGGGGATGCCAGTTTTATCTGCAAATCCCGGATTCTCCTTACCACGCTTTTTGTGCCCCAGGGCTGGTTCCCTCTGCCTTGTTTGCGCAGCCTGACGATGCCACCCAGGTTTGACAGATACTTTCAAGTCTAAAGCCACTCACAATTTTTTATAGCTCTATCAGGATACAATTGACAAAGAGAAATTATATATTTTTAAGATCTATAGCTTAGCGTTTACATAGATATTGTGACATGGTCACCACATTTAAGCTAATGAACATATACACCCAAGCATACAGTTACCATTGGTGTGTGTGTGCATGTGTTGAGAATACCAGTGATCTATCTTCTTAGAAAATTTCAAATGTACAGTACAGTATTGTTAACTAGAGTCACCACACTGTATTTAGACCTGTCGAACTCATTGCTTGGTAACTTGTTAAAATTTGTACTTTCTCATCATATCTGTTCTACAAAGACTTCTCCCACCTTCCTGCCCTTCTCACTCACATATGTGTGTGTGTGTGTGTGTGTGTGTGTGTGATCTTGTTTTGTATCTGGGTCCAACATTATTTTGGGGACACCATGCTGTGAGAGTTCCTCTGAGCATTCAGTCTGCCACACTGCTTGAAATGAAAGTCCATATTCACTTTTTGAAACTTGGCAAATAAATTTGACAAATATGTTTCTTTGAAAATAAGAAAATAAAAATGCCTGAACTCCCATCTCCATTATGAAAATTCACATACTTTATTATACATAATGACTGAAGGAAAATTATTTTTTAGTCCATAGTTCTTTGTTTGCTTCTCATATTTACCTTATTCTACAACATGTGTGCCCTCCTCACAAAACACCATGGTTGTAGCTGCTGCCTCTTCATCCCAATCATAAGGGGCTGCTGCCAGCTTGCTGGCCACCAGGATCAGTTGCACCTGCTTTTCTAATGGCTCCATTTTGAGGTGGTGACTTTTAAAATGCGATCTGGAGACATTCTGCTTATAAATCACCAGAATGCAAATTAATAAGAGCCCTAAAAGCTTATAAGGATCATTATATTTGGGAACAGTGCTGATATCTTCATCTGAATTCAGCCTCTCTCTGATCAAAAAGAGTAAGTTTTGGGATAAGAATTTTATACAAACACCTTCATTCTCTTTCCTACCAGGTCCCTTTGAAAGGAGTTTAAATATATTTAAGTGGAAACCATCATGACTTCTTATAGAAAGTAGACATTTCTATGAGTCTTGTGACTTTCCTGTTAAAATGATTAAATGACTAAGTAAGAGGAGTTCCAAATTCATCAATTTTTATAAAACTTTTGGATATTATACACACCATAATATTTAAAAGATACATTTTACATGTATCCTACCACTGCTCTTAAAAATGTAAAAATCAGTGTACCATAGATCAGGGGGGATTCTGTGAAGCAAGAAGGCTATAGAATAACTAATGATAAGGGAGTGTGTCTGAGAAAAGACACCGAGGAAAGGTGCAGACGCATGCAGCAGACATAGGACACTAATGTAGCACGGGAGGAATAGCGAGGGGTTCTGATTGACATACAGAATCCTGTTAGGTTAAATAGAAGATACGTATCCAAGAACAAGGAATATTTTTCCATTTCATTGTATCTTTTTCGATTTCTCTTAACAATGCCTTGTAGTTTTCATTATATGGGTCCTTTACATTTTTTGTTATGTTTATTCCTAGGTATTTTTTTGTTGTTGTTGTTGCAACCATGAAGGGGATAATTTTTTTGAGTTTGTTTTTTGATGTTTCATTGTTGGCACATAGGAAAGCAATAGACTTTTGTATATTAATTTTGTATCCTGCGACCTTACTGTATAGGTTTATTGTTTCTTGTAGTCTTTTTGTGGAATCTTTGGGGTTTTCGATGTATAGGGTCATTTCATCTGCAAAAAGTAAAACCTTTACTTCTTCTTTCCCAATATGAATGCCTTTTATTTTTTTCTCTTGCCTGATTGCTCTGTTCATTGCAACATTGTTCACAGTGGCTAAGACATGGAAACAACCAAAAAGCCCTTCAATAGATGAATGGTTAAAGAAGATGTGATATATATATATATTATAGAATACTACTCAGTCATAAGAAATGATGACATAGGATCATTTACAACAACATGGATGGAACTTGATAATATTAAACTGAGTAAAATAAGCAAATCAAAAAACACTAAGAACTACTATGTGATTCCATACAGAGGTGAGACATAAAAATCAGACTCAGGGACATGGACAAGAGTGTGGCTGTCACCACACTCTTGTCACCACACTCTTAATGGGGATGGGGGAGGAGAGGGAAAGAGAAAGAGGAGGGGCACAAAGAAAACCAGAAGTTGACGGAAGACAATTTGACTTTGGGTGATGGGTATGCAACATAATCAAATGTCAAAATAACCTGGAGATGTTTTCTCTGAATCTATGTACCTTAATTAATCAATGTCACCCCATTAAAATTAATAATAAATGAAAAAAAAATAGAAGATACGTTGAGTCTTCTACAGAAGACCTCACACCCTAGCCAGAATTTTACCATAGGGCAAATCCTTTAGATTAGATGAACCACACCCAACCCCAAACCCCCTGTTTCTTGTTCACTTCCACTATAGACCATGTAAAAGATACATACTCATTTCCTAGTATCACTATTAGTTGTGGTCTGGCAAACAGTTCTTGGTAATGAAGACTCAGAAGCTTTGAAAACTTGGATATTGGCAACATTTATCTTGCTTTTTGTCTCCATGACATAAAAATTCCTAAAGCAGAGGGTAAAGGAAAGTAGGGTCGCCTTCCCTAGATGAAGGAAGGGGGCAGGGTATTATACAAAGCAAAGAGAAGAAAAAATACCCTACTATCTTGAAAGTTACCAAATCACACCCAGGTCGTGGGGAGTCAGCAAAGATTTTTAAAAGTGTCAATAGCATTTTAAGGATAATTATTCTGGTGATAGCAATGACATGAGTTGAGAAGGTTAACTCTTATGTTTAGAGTAAAAAAATAAGTTATTTACAGATGAATAGTGCAAAATAATTTTATAAACATGTTTCTACTGAAGTCAAATAAAATTATTAATTACATGCACAAAGAATGCCAAAATATAGTCATCTATGAGTGTTCTGATACACAGTCGATAAAAACTGGAGACAACTCAAAAGTCTGTGAATGTAAGTGGATGAACAAGATGTGTATATCCACACAATGCACTATTATTCAGAAATAAAAGGAACAAGCTATTGATATATGTAGCAACATGGATGAATTTCAAAATAAGTAAAGATGCTCTACAGCTTACGATGAAATTATATACACAAAAAATAATCCTTTTAAATTGAAAATATCATTAAGTTGAAAATGAATTTAATATACCTAACCCACTGAACATCATAGCTTAGCCTACCCTACCTTAAACATGTTCACAACACAATATGCAAAAAACACTGACAACACAGTACACTGTACAGTATCAGTTGTTTGCCTTTGTGATCCTGTGGCTGACTGGAGCTGCCACTCCCTCCTGCTGTCTAGCATAATGAGAGAGTATCCTACCACATTCTAAATTCAAAATTCCCAATACAGATTGTACAGAAAGTGGATCACTTTCTCGCCATCATAAAGTGAAAAATCATTAGGTCAAACAGTCGAGAGATGGACCATCCATATGTTGAAAGAAAAAAAGCAGACAAAAAAAAAAGAATACAAGTTATATGGATCCATACAACATATCTATGTATAATTCTAGACAATGCAAACTAAGTTATAGGGACATAAAGCCTCTCACTGTTGCCTGGGACGATTGAGTGTTGGGAAGACCTCACAGGGAAGGTTTATGTGAAGCGAAGTAAACTTTGGGGTAATGATATGTTCATCGTCTTGATTTGGATGATGATTTTATGGGCTAAATGTACATCACAATTTATCAAATTGTATACCTTAAAAGTGTGCGACATATTATATGTCAACTTCCACAACAATACTGCTTAAGAGGTTTTTGTTTATTCTGAAATAGTCCTCTTCACATGAATTCACAGGGTCACTGGTTGTGTTACCATAATTCCTAAATCTATTTCAAACTACACTCAACATAAACATTTTTAATGTGTTTAATATGAAGATTTTCCTTCTCTTAGAATTTTGCTTTCTGATTCATAGACTAGAGTTAACCCACTTCCTTTATGAATGTATAAGTCGTTGCACTTAACAATGATATATAAATGGAGTGCTTCGATTCTGATGACTAAGCTAGATGCCCAGGCTATAACAGTAACTTGCCCGGCCTCTGCCCTGAGAGAGAATACCCAGTTACACTGAAACATTAGACGCCAGGGCAGACCTTTGCGGTCATACAATGTTCCGCACTGCTCTATTGGTGCTGAAAGTAATAATATGCACCTTATTGGAAAAATTATAACAATTTTTTTAGCAAAAATACATAAATGAACAAATAAAAGCCCTTAGGTCAAAAGATGACAGTGGTCCAAAAGACAAATTTTCATAAAAAGTTACCTCTCATCCTAGTCACTTTGATATTTAGATATTATTTTTCTTGTACTTCTTTCCTAAACTCTTAGGAAATTAATTTAAAAACAGTTCTTTTTACTAATGTGTATAAAACGCTCTGCTAACTTCTGAGGGTATGAGGATGAATGAAACATGTATGAGTCTTCAAAGAGTTCTCATACTTGTGAGAGAGAAACACACACAGAACATACACAGACAATCACACAATACACACAAAGGCACAAACATCAGTACTTCCTATTCTATGTACTTCCTGCTCTATATGCTCCAGAATCTCTTTGAGACAGATGAATTATCTTCATAAGGTAGATAAGAAATTGAAGCATCCAGACCTAAATTTTTTTTTTATGATTGGGGACAAAAGGCCAGAATATTTGAAATCATGTTTGTCCTTAAAAATACTAGATGTATTGTTATAATTACTATGCTGAAACCAAATTGACATAATTATTGTAAAACAAATATAGAAAAAGTTATAGGGGCATAAAGAAAGTAGTTAATAATATTTAAGCATACATTAACATAATTTTAATTTTAGGCAAAATAAAAATGAAACAAATAGCTCAAACTCTCAATATCCACATAACAAGAATTATTTTATTAACAAAATAGAACAATATAAAAGTAAAATGTGTGTACAATACAAACTCAAATAATATAGACATTTTAAAAATAATAAATTAACTTTTATTAAAACTTTTGCTTCAAAGTAAACATTGAGTTAAAAGGCCAACATGTATAATATCTTCTATTGAAACATTATTCAAATATATACATTTTTGTACATAGTATATATTTGAATTAAAGCAATAACACAATAATACATACTGTTCTGCACCTTGTTTTTTAGATTTTTTAAATAAATCTTCTAAATAATTTTATTTAAAATTATTTTATTGCTTAAACACTATGTAGTAATTTGTTGTATAGACATATCATAATATAGGAAAATGTGAGTCATTTCAAACAAAGTTTATGTTTATTTGTAGCTCACAAGACTTAAGTAATGTTTAATTTTTATACATATGTATTTCAAGTGCTTTCAAGTCTTTAGTGTCAACCTCCTCAAGTTCCAGCAGATGGCGATATGACAACATACCAGGAAATGTAAATTGGTTAATTCGAAACTCAGCTATTCAAAGCAAAAATACTGTCTCCTTTCCAAGGTAAAATAATAATAATAATAATAATAATAATAATAATGATAATAATAATAATGCAAAACTCCCAAATCCTATTCTTTCATGATTTAAAGGCTATTTTGAACAAAATAAACTAGTGACAATAGGAAGTAGGTCAAGTGATGACTACAAGCACCTGTGGTGAAAGTAGTAGTACCTTTCAATGTCTAGTTACTACTGACAAAACACTTTCACATACAATATCTGAACTGGTCCATAAATAACCCTACAAGGTCAGAAACCCAAAAGTTATCTTCAATTTACAGATAAGAAAGCTGAAATTCTCATGCTTTGCAAGGGCTTCCCGCAGGGGTTGGGAACCTTTTGGCTGAGAGAGCCATGAATGCCACATATTTTAAAATGTAATTCTGTAAGAGCCATACAATATGTTCAACACTAAATACAAGTAAATGTGTGCATTTTATGTAAGACCAACACTTTTAAAGTACAATAAGTCTCTGAATTTTTGTTAATAACATTGTTATGCTGTTGCTAACTAATGATCAATAAAGTACTTCTTATCATTAATGCAACTTCTGGTGCTGCATGGTTTTGCTGGTGGTTTTATAGTCTGGTTGATATGTGGTGAGGTTAAGCTTCATGCAGGCGTTGAGACTTCCATCTGTTAAATGTGATCGTAGGTTGGTCTTAATGTTCTTTAGATGTGAGAAACAGTGCTCACATGCATACGTAGAGCCTAACATTGTCAGTACAGCAATACCCACACACTGCAGTGTGTGGTATGAGACGGGAAGTGCGATCCAAGTTTTGACAATCAGCTGGTCCTCTGGTTGAAGTTTTTTCATTTCTCCCCACTTGCGTTTGCTCTGTTTGCTGTCATACAAGTCTTTCCAAATCTTCAGTGACTTGAACTTATTCACCCACATGTCTGAGGCCTTCAGGTCAGCAGCTTGTAGCTTAAAATCTCTGACAGAGACACTGGGGATGTAACTCAGGTCGGCACTGTCCACTGCACACTCATGTGGATGGGTGATGAACTTAAAAAGACTAGTGCACTCACAAAATTCTCCAAAGCACGCTTTGAATGACTGCAGGAGATTAGATATGAAGCCCACTAGCTTTTGGAGATCAAGATGTTAAGCAGGGTCACTCGCTGTGCATGCATCTTTAAACTCTCCCAGTTTTTCAAAGTGTAGTAAATGACCTGTTTTAATGTTGGCGATGAAGAGTTCCAGCTTGTTTTCGAAAGCAAACACTGCTTGTTGAAGGGATGAGACTGTATTTCCAATGCCTTGCATTTTCACATTGAGCTGTTTCAGATGTTCCGTCATGTCCACGAGATAGTAGAACTTCAGGAGCCACTCAGTGTTAGCTAATTCAGGATGCTTGACGTTTTTCACTTTAAGAAAAGTCCGGATTTCACTCAGACAAGCTGTGAAATGGCTGAGCACCTTCCCTCTTGACAACCAATGCACATTGCTGTGCAGAAGCAGACCAGGATAATTATTCCCAACTTCATCCAGCAGTGTTTTAAACTAGCGATCATTTAAAGCTCAGGCAACAATAAAGTTGACCAACCGAATGACCAGCAACATCACCTCACCAAGCTGCTTGTCACACATCTGAGCACAAAGCGCCCCCTGATGTAGAATGCGGTGAAAACTTAGGATGGGTCTCTTTTCATGTTCACGAGAAGTGCTACAAATCCTCTGTTTTCCCCACCATGCACGGAGCACCATCAGTACACACAGAAATAAGTTTATCCACTGGTAGATTTTTTTCTTTAGTGAACTTAGTTAAAGACTTAAATAAATCCTCCCCTCTTGTTGTCTCTTTCATAGGCAAAACAGCAAGCCTTTCCTCACATAGTGTGTCACCGACAGCATACCTTGCAATCACGCTGAAGTGGGATAAATGGCTTACGTCTGATGACTCTTCCAAAGCAAGAGAAAAGAATGATGCTGCATTTACATCCTTCACTTGTGTTGCCTCAATTTGATTTGCCATCATGATGGTACGATCGTGAACAGTTCTTGCCAACAGAGGTATGTCTTTTATTCATTTGATTATACTGTCTTTATCCAAAATTTCGTCAAAAAGTTCATTGGCAACATCAAGCATGAATGTTTTGGCATACTCCCATTTGTAAATGGCTTTCCGTTTCTCACAATTGCTAAAGGACCAGTAAAGCTAGCTGAATTCCAGTCACCTTGTTGGGTCCAAACACGGAGTTGCTGCTGACTGGCTTGCACTCTGCACAGTAGCTTTTGACATGCTATCTTCCTGCTGTCCCCCGCTGGATATTTCGATGCAAATGTAGTATGGCGTGTGTCAAAGTGCCGCTTTATATTTGACTGTTTTATTGATGCAATTTTATCATTGCATATTAAACACACTGCAGAACCTGCTCTCTCCACAAAGGCGAATTCCTCTGTCCATTCCTGCTGAAAAGTACGATACTCCTCATCTTTTTTTCTTTTAGCCATCTTCTTTGTCAAAAGGGTTTCTGCAATTAGCTAATTGACTTCTTGATTAAAAGGAGGGAAGTTTACTTCTTGACCTCACAATGACCCATGTACGTTATACGTTAGCCAATAAAAATTTGGTGTTGTCCTAGAGGACAGCTGTGATTGGCTCCAGCCACCCGCAACCATGAACATGAGCGGTAGGAAATGAATGGATTGTAATACATGAGAATGTTTTATATTTTTAACATTATTCCTTTTTTTATTAAAGATTTGTCTGCAAGCTAGATGCAGCCATCAAAAGAGCCACATCTCACATATACACTATGGAATACTACTCAGCCATAAAAAAATGATGACATCGGATCGTTTACAGCAAAATGGTGGGATCTTGATAACATTATACGAAGTGAAATAAGTAAATCAGAAAAAACCAGAAACTGCATTATTCCATACGTAGGTGGGACATAAAAGTGAGACTAAGAAACATTGATAAGAGTGTGGTGGTTATGGGGGGAGGGAGGAGAGGGAGAGGGAAAGGGAGAGGGGGAGGGGCACAAAGAAAACTAGATAGAAGGTGACAGAGGACAATCTGACTTTGGGTGATGGGTATGCAACATAATTGAACGACAAGATAACCTGGACATGTTATCTTTGAATATATGTATCCTGATTTATTGATGTCGCCCCATTAAAAAAATAAAATTATGAAAAAAAATAGCACCTTTCTCATAAGATAGCTAATAATTGAATGCAATGATACAAGCAAAATGATTAATATCATTCCTGGAATATTGTTAGCACCCAATAAATCTAAGGTAATATTATTAAAAAAAAAAAAAAAAAAAAAGAGCCACATTTGGCTCTCAAGCCATAGGTTCCCGACCCCTGGCTTACAGAAACAGGGTTTAAACTTGGGTCCTCTAGACACCGAAACATGGAACTCTTCCCAACCCAACAGTTCATTGGTTGGCTCTATTGTTGGTTTTGCTTACCAGTTTGTGCATGACAGCTATACATTATAACATTTGTAAGATGAAATAATGCATTAGTATTTGGTAAGTACAACCACTGTTAAATGTCAATCAATCAAATGAGAGAAAAGGAAAGAAGAGAAAAAAGAACAGAAAACAGAATCAGAAGGGGGAGCAGGGAAAAGATAATGAAGGAGGAGGAGGGAAGAAAATGGCAGGACTGGGGGGGTGAGGGAAGAAGATGAAAACTCAACTGGACAGACTTTCAGTTGGTGATAGGATCAGTCCTAAGCACTGATGATAAGCTCTACGATTTGCCCGTTGAACCTGTTATCCACAGCCCACAGAAATACTCCTACTGCTCTAATCCTTGAGTGCCGTTATAGAGAGAACATGTGATGTGTGTGTATAAAATGTTTGACAGATAAAGATTTTAGTATTTTAAGTTTTAGTATTTAGTATTTTAAGTATCACCTTAAAAAAAAAGCACTCAGCACTGGATTCTTCACCAAGCAAGGTTGGCAACACATTTTCAGGTGAAGTTGAGTGATTTAAATCTTTCAAACTGAGAGTTTGAAAATATGAAGTTATTACGAGCTATAAATGAAATGGTCACATATCAGGTATGCAATGCTAATTTCACTCTAGCTCATGCACAGTGCCTTTGAATTTTAGCATTAAAGCACTAAACCTGTGTGATGTGACCCATGTTTATTTCTCCAGCTTTATCCTGGTTTTTCTTCAATCAGAGCAAAGACCGTGTCCTTCCGAGTTATTGTTTGCTTTGTTTGTGTTTTTATTTTTTTACTGCACTTGGCTCTTTTCCTCTTTAAACCCCTCTTTATCTGTTTTTCTTGGTTTCAAATGCCCACTAGACTGTACACAATAAGGTAGGGACCACGTGACTTACCCCACTCACAACACAGAGCCAGCCATGTTGCAGATATTCAAATAAACCATGTACATCAGACATATTAATGTGATAGTATTTCTAATTGCTAATGAAGAAACCAATTTTTCCTTTAACCTCAGACCAGCTAAAACTAAGTACCACATCTCATTAGTAAGCTACATCTTAGGCTGTTTCCATTATACCGCACTGGAAGTTACAGGACATCGAGGAAGCGATCCGTTCATCCGTGTCAATGTAACGTCAGGAGGTCTGCTGACGTTGCCTGCATAGCCTCCAGCACTCGGCCTAGGATGAGATTCTTCAATGTCAAGGACTCTACCAGGCAAGGGAGCTGGCAGGAATAGATGGCACAGCAATAGACAGGTGTAGTGGGGGAAATACGATGACTTTTCAAAGTGAAATATTTTCTGATTCTTTTTACGACCTCCCTTAGAACAGAAATATTAAGCACAAGGTGTCATCCCCCCATTTACTCTCACCTTGAGGCAGTTTAAAGTTGACATCCAATCACACATTAATCTGAGGCACTAATGAGGCAGAATTAACTTTAGTGACCCTTTAAACAAGCCAGAATAATTTTCAGACAAAGATGCTCAGACCTGAAAAGTCTTTAAATATACCAAGTTCTCCTTCTCAATATTATCTACGCTTCTGGAAATGATGTTCACTGGTCTTGATTTACTTACTTAAGAATAATAACAGCCTGACCAGGCAGTGGCGCGGTGGATAAAGCGTCGGACAGGGAAGCGGAGGACCCAGGTTCGAGACCCCGAGATCACCAGCTTGAGCGCGGGCTCATCTGGTTTGAGCAAGGCTCACTGGCTTGAGCCCAAGGTCACTAGCTAGAGCAAGAGGTCACTCGGTCTGCTGTAGCCCCCCCCATCAAGGTACATATGCAAAAGCAGTCAATGAACAACTAAGGTGCCGCGACAAAGAATTAACGCTTCTCATCTTTCTCCCTTCCTGTCTGTCCCTATCTGTCCCTCTTTTTGACTTTCTCTGTCTCTGTCACAATAAATAAATAAATAAATAATAATAGACAACAGTTATAATGACTTCATTCCAACTTTTCCACAACAAAGGAAACAGTATCCACTGGCTAATACCATAGTGTTTATTTCTGTATGTAAGAGGAGATTAGACTAAGCCTCTCTCATATCTCCAAAACTTGAATATTCATTCTTGGTTGAATTTTAGAAAAATTCTGAAGCTTGCTTTAAAGAATGAAAGTTACTTTGTAATTAGATTCTTATTTCTATTCAATATGAGGCTTGTGCCATGTTTCTTGACCTGAGACAGAAAAACAAAACGTGCAATGGAGGGGAAGCCTTTATCTTGACTGTCATTCTCTCTTTCATCTCAACGGTCTCCCCATAGTTCTCATGCGGATTCCAATGTTTTCAACGAGTAAGTAAGACATATAAAGCTGAAAGATATCTGCCTTTTAACTTCCCATATGTTAAACCAGAAAAATACTTAATGCATACTGGGGCACTGAATAGCTTTTACTTGCCCTAAAATACAAGGGGGTCCTAATTATGAATAACACTCAAAAGCTGTAGTTCTTATTTCTGTGTTTAACACACTGTTGGTGTATTTGTGTGTCTTCAAATTTCAAAGATATGTAATGGAAAAAAATACAAATTCGTTAACCTGCTTTCAAAAAACCTTTCTGAGAAGGCAGGGCTGTTCCTGATATAAAAATTGACACAAGATGGCACTATTTCTTAATGTTAACCTCTTTAAAAGTCAAAATGGTTCTGAAATGTGTTCACCCTCCAAACTGGGACTGGAGAATTCACTATATTCCAAAGCTCCAAGGATTATATAAATTTGGTGCTTTGGTCAGTTAGTCGATCTTTTACTTATTTATTTATTTATTTATTTATTTATTTATTTATTTATTTTTGGTGAAACAGACAGAGAGAGGAACAGAGGGACAGATAGGGACAGACAGACAGGAAGGGAGAGAGATGAGAAGCATTAGTTCTTCATTCCAGCACCTTTGCTGTTCATTGTTTACTTTCTCATATGTGCCTTGATGGGGGGGGGGGGGTAACAGCAGAGTGAGTGATCCCTTGCTAAAGCCAGCAACCTTGGGCTCAAGCCAGTGACGTTGTTCTCCAAGCCAGCAATGTTTAGGCTCAAGCTAGTGACCATGGGGTCATGTCTATTATCCCACGCTCAAGCTAGTAACCCCACACTTACGTTGGTGACCTCCGGTTTCAAACCTGGGTCCTCTATGTCCCAGTCCGATGCTCTATTCACTTCACCACCACCTGGTCAGGCTACTTGGTTCCTTTTTATGTGACAAAATAAATTTATTTTACTACAAGTTTTAATAAATGCCCATGGATGGAAATAATGCTATTGTGAAGAGATACTTTTCGATATGGAGGACATTGATTAAAGAAGTGCCATGGGTTCTTAAGTCAGCAGACTTAGATTTATTCCCTTCCTGAATGAATTCAAAACTTGCTAAATGAGTCAGAATTTCCTTATTTAGACAATGATCATCGTTATACATTCTTGATGTAGTTAACTTTGATAATTAAATTGGATAATATACATGCACTGTACATACTAGGCTTTTTAGAAAGTTTACCCTCTTGCATATACATACCCTAAATGCTAACGTGTCTAATTCATCTGTGTGTCACAATGACTTTCTTTTATTCTCTGAAGCAAAAATTGTAAAACAATTTGTTAATGACTTTCAACCCATCTTTTCATTTGATCTTGAAACCAAGGAAAAACATATCATATTTAGGATATTAGGAAAATATATAGTATATTTAAGGTATTAGGAATATCTAGATCATATTTAACCTTAGTATTGAGCACATACTAGAAGCCAGAAACTCATAGTCTATGTGTTTAATGTAAATAGCACTGAACAGAAAACAAAATATACCTTAAAAGAGAAAAGAAGGTAGTGCGAAAACCAGTAAGATAGAATAGAGACCAAGAAGGCTTCCTGAAGAGGTGATATTTGAGTTAAACTGAAATATTGAGAAAAAGGCATCCTTGCTAAGACCTGGCAATGTAATTCTCTCCAACTGACTGAAGAGAGAAAAGAAAGTGTCACGAATCAAAGTGACCATGGAGGGAGGAAAGTTGGGAACGTAGACAAGGACTAGCTCATGTAGGGTGTTGAAGGCCCTGAAAGCGGTTTAGATTTTAAGCTGAGATGTCTCAACGGTTTTAACCTAAAGCATAATTTACTATTAGTTTATGTGGATTTCAGAATGTAAACAATAAATGAAGGGGGATTGTGTTACTTAGTCATATTGCTTAATAATTCCCAAACTAGGGCTTGTTTACAATTGAGAGCGTCATACTTTCTGAACATTGAAGAAGAATAAACATTTGATTCTGTGGTTTCAACATAACTCAAGACTTGCTTGTAAAAGAATAATTTTCCAACCCCAATGAACACACTGAGGTTATTTCTCAATTCCATTAATATTTATGTAGAAATATTTTTTTCTCTCCTGCTTCAAAGATACTACTCACTGTTCTATAAAAATGTGTGCTTTCTCTCCCAAAAAAGCATGGTATGAAGTACATAGATAAAAAGTGTCCCATTAGAGCCCGAGCTCTATGTCGATTAGGCATCCCTGATTTGACTTCCTATGCAGTGGGACCCTCCTGCTTAGAGACAGGGCTGCCGGCCTCTTTGAGACTACTCTTGAGGCAGCTGTGAGGATTCTACTTACCTGTACTGAGACCAACTTCCACTGGAGGAAAGACACGACTGACACACAAGTTAGTTACAAGAATCACACAGGCAGTTTATTACTCACAAATCCTATGGCATTCCTGGGTACAGCTTAATGGGGCCCCATCAGTGTGTTCCTCTCCGCTGTCCTCCGTCAGAGCAGCATGGAGACTATCTGTGCTCAACATTGGTGTCTGAACAACTGACTGCAGCTGGGGCCCTCTCAGCTTTAGTATCCTTTCTGGCATATACCTTCTAACAGGTGCTAATCTATGGGATTATCATATCAAGCCACTTTTACAGAGTTCCTCGCAGGGAGCTCTATCTACATATCATTTCACACACACACTAACTAGGCCTTGCGCAGAGGGCATGGCCTTGCCTATCACATCTTTACACACTAGATTAGCTCTTGCCCACAGGGCATAGCCTTATTCACTTGCCTTAATGACTTTTAATGTTATATCCTAACTTATTTCTATATTTTTTCTATATTTATTTACTATAGCATTATATTACTGTAACAAAAAGATAAGTGGATGAATTAATAAATCAAAATTTACATCTTTAACTCTCTGGTTATCAACTTGGGATTTGGAGATGGAATGATTTAGATTTAACTGATGTCCCTCAATTAAAATTTGGATATGCACCCTACCCATCTGCATCAGCCTTGTCCCTGTAAGACTCCCTTTTCAGGAATCACCTTGAGGTGTTGGGAAATGAGAGTAGACCACGGACAAGCTTAAGATTATTAATATAAAAGAAGTAGAAAATGTGGAGTAGGACCTCAAATCATTTGGTGTAATGGTTCTAGATAAGTAATGAGAACTAGGAAATAAAGCAAGAAAAGAAAATCTAACTTATCTTCAAAGAGATGAGAGATACAAGGGAGTTTTATATTTAAAAAAACAGTCGAATACTAAATTTGATGTTAAATAACAACCTATTTCTAATTCAATGCCTACTCACATCCAACCCTACTTTTTGGGCACCAGTTATGCACAAGATTGTATTCCTTTAGTCCTCACTAGAAATATTGAGTATTTCAACAAAATTGTGTGGTAAATAAATTGGCCTGCGACTTGCCATTTAGAATAATTGTCTTTCAGAAAAACAAAACAAACAAAAAAAACAACAACAGTATTCTCTTCAATCACTTAAAATAATTTTTGGAACAGAAGCAATAGATGGATCATTTAAAAAATGATCAGCCTTATTTGCCTTTGCTTAACAAGTGCTAAACTGATTGACCTAAATTAATTGAGTGCTAATCTTAGGGAAAAACAATAGCAGTCAAAGAATAAATTTCTTATAGGAATAAAACTTTGTAAATTTTAAAGCTTTTTTTGTGACTGGAATATTTTAAATAGGTTGACTGGAGTGATCACTTTGCAAGTTACATAAATATCTAATCATTATGTTGTACACCTAAAACATAGCGTCAACTATAATTAAAAAATACATTTTTTTCTTTTTTTTTTCTTTTTTTTTTTTGTATTTTTCCGAAGGTGGAAACGAGGAGGCAGTCAGACAGACTCCCGCATGCACCCGACCAGGATCCACCCGGCATGTCCACCAGGGGGCAATGCTCTGCCCATCTGGGGCATCGCTCTGTTGCAAACAGAGCCATTCTAGTGCCTGAGGCAGAGGCCACAGAGCCATCCTCAGCGCCTGGGCAAACTTTGCTCCAGTGGAGCCTTGGCTGCGGGTGGGGAAAAGAGAGACAGAGAGAAAGGAGAGAGGGAGGGGTAGAGAAGCAGATGGGCGCTTCTCCTGTGTGCCTTGGCTGGGAATCAAACCCGGGACTCCTGCATGCCAGGCTGACGCTCTACCACTGAGCCAACTGGCCAGGGCCTAAAAAATAAATTTTATAAAATATATCTTAACCCTTTGCTGATAGGGAATTCAAAGAATTGTTGGCAATAACTCCAGGCAGCTTATCTGATGTATGTTAAGTACAATAATGTCCTTGAAGTTTATATTTTTAATATATTTTACTTTAAAATTTGGCTTCAGAATCCCTACCTTGAATCTAAATATTGCCATGGCAATGTCTTCCTAGATTACTTCTAGATAGGAGTGTCTCACTAAAATTGTAACTGTAGGTACTGCAGGCTTTGTTTGCAGTAGACCCTGTCAAGTGAATCCCAGTAAATTGAAGTGCCGGGTATGTAACCTCGGTCTATATAAAGGTAGATTATATACAATACATGCAGAGGTAGATTTTATGTAACCAGTAAAGTCAAAATAGAATGCTCACTCTGAACCTAACCTGATTGTCATACCTGATTTACACGGCTTGAAAGAACTCTCAAAGTCATTGACTGGACCGTTCTTGGACTCACCCAACTCTGATTTCAATGTTCTTTGAATTTTCTTCCTTTTAATAAAAAGTGGTTCATTCATTTCCAAGGTAATATTTCTCTTTGGCTCCCCAAGACAGAGTTTAGGTTTTCGAATAGTCTGACAACTGCAGAGCTGGACTGAATGACCTCACTGATCACAGGGCACCAGACAAATGTGGATTTGAATCTCCGTGACCATAAGCTATTTACTTAACCTCTCTGAGTTCGGTTTCCTTATGTAGTAAAATAGAAATAATAATATCTCACTTGAATCGGTTGTGGTGAAAATTAATGAGTTAAAGCACTAAGCACAGTGCCAGATACATTAGAAATAAATGAGAGCTATTATTAGGTCTCTCTTTGATTTTCAGGATGAGTGCTGCCGCGTTGCCCCTGGGAGCCAATCCACCTGAATACATCGAAAAGCTCCTCCCTTTCTCTAGCATTGTACCTGGCACTTTGCAACCTCCATTTGTTCTTCTGGAGCCAGTAATAGTTCTTCATTTGAATTTCCCAGGTTCATAATCAAATTGAACTGTCCGTATACCTTGCCCTTGCCAAACTCGATTGACACTTCTGTTACAACTGTTCCAAGTTATATTGTCACTTATTTGTTTGAACATCAGCATCTTCCAAATGATCATGAACTTTGCAAGGTCCGAAACTGGATTTTATTCATCTTTGCCTTCCCGGTGCATAGGGGGACAAAGTACAGCACCTAGTAGGTTCTCAAGAAAGGTTTGCATCAATAAATGAATGCATGGCCCTTCACAGAACTCACCTGGACCACATTTCAAATCTCACAGTTCCCACAGCCCTTTTAGAGAGGATTGCAAAATCAGTTTGCTCTGCACTTTTCCCAGGGTGGTGGGAGGAACTGCTTATCTAGTCCCTTTGATTTGGGGCCAAAGGAATTACTTGTGGGAAGATTGCCCTGCTGGAAACAGTAAACCTTTACTCATTTTTTTTTCTTGATTTCCTTTTTCTAATTCTCTTTGTCATATCAGGCTAAAAGGATTTAAGTCATGTTTCTGTGCCCACTAAATGCTCCTGCCAAAGATAAGAAAGGAAAAGGCAAAATTGGAATAGCCTTGTTAGATTTTTGGCATTATGGATAATTGAGCTTTTCTATGGTATAATTTAATTTTTACAATTAAAAAATAGAAGAAAGAACAGGCCATGGTTGAAAAAAGTCCCACTGCTCTACTAAAACCTGTTTGTACTTTACCAAAGATAATCTAACCAATAATGTATTTTTAAAAAACAGTCATTACGTGGCATCTGGGAGACTAAGGAGCAGATTGGCTGAGGGTTCTATTTTTTTTCCCACGTTCAACTGGAAGCTGTGTGTTTTGTCTGATAAGGTCCTATCGTTTAGCTAAATAGAGAAACACAAGGAACCTTTCTGAATTCAAATGGGATGTTTAGTCATACCTTTTAAACTCGGACAGCAATTGCTTCTTGTACCTCATACCTGCTTAAACACAATCCAAATCCATTACCAATTAGAAAGGGTAACAGTATAGGACATCTTTGCCAAAATTTAACCGTGGCTTGGACACTGCAGCAGTTTCACAGGAATTTCCTATGTGTTGAAAAATAATACAGCTTCAAAATATAATTCATTCCAAAACATTCAAAAATTAGGATTAATTATCAGTGGGAAAAAAAAATTTAAGAGCAGCGAAAAAAAAAACTTAATAGGCTATCTTGGTAATAAAGTGTTACAATACACAGGGAGTTGGTGACCAACTTCCTTAGCACAGGGCTTAGGCAAGTGCCCAGGGGGGACACCCCCTTCAAGGAGCTAGGAAGGTCCAGCAGTGGTCCTGGGGTGTTCCTGCAAATAGATGCCCTTAAGCAGCAATAACTTAATCTCTTAAACATCGATTTCTAACTACTTTTAAAGATTGAGTCCAAGTGCTTTGAGGGTACCTCCCCCATTAACCCACAAACTTGCCAACACGTTCTAAGTTACATCATACATGCCATTCACAGAAAACAATCCTATGAAGGATCAGCTTCACCTTTAAGTAAAGAATTAACTTCGAAGACTATTCTTTAGGATTTCGGACACTAAATGTATTCTTGCATGATTACTTTCATGCAATTTTGATCATTTAAACACACTACCTCCATTTGCATGGGCTTTTCCTTTTCTCTTTGTCTTCCTTCTCTTTTTTTTTTTTCTCCAAATCTCAATACGTTTTCTCCTTCTATAGATCTTATGATTTAGAGGTTACTAGTGTGTAGCTATTTGGGAAAAACAACATATTCCACAGTAATTGGCTCTAACTGACATTTTCCCAAATTGTTTCTCCTCAACACATAAAATTTGGGGATTTGATACAATATAACTAAAAAAGATACAAGAAAGCAAGTAATAGGCCAACTTCCTAAAGTATTCCATTCCTTAACCCATGCCCCAATCATCTGATATTTATGTGACATTTGCAAATTTGGGAGTCATATACAATCATCATCTGTGTAATAAAAGTGGGTTATATTAAGCATACAAAAGCAAATTAAAAAGATACCTTAATCAGAAAGTCTCCTTGAGTAGTATGAATTTGTAGTTTAGCCATTAAAAAAATCATTTGAGATTTACATAATATTACTTTTGTATAGCAAGAACAACAATGTAAATTGTGTAACAGGCCATAGAAAAAGCAAGGGTGTCAAAACAGAGGAAATTAACCTTAGAATCAGGATTTTGTAATCTCTTCCCAAGGTAAATCAAAATCAGTTTCAGCCTTGGCCGGTTGGCTCAGTGGTGGAGAGTCGGCCTGGTGTGCAGGAGTCCTGGGTTCGATTCCCAGCCAGGGCACACAGGAGAAGCGCCCATCTGCTTCTCCACCCCTCCCCCTCTCCTTCCTCTCTGTCTCTCTCTTCCTCTCCCGCAGCCAGGGCTCCATTGGAGCAGGGTTGGCCTGGGCACTGAGGATGGCTCCGTGGCCTCTGTCTCAGGCGCTAGAATGGCTCTGGTTGCAACAGAGCGACACCCCAGATGGGCAGAGCATCGCCCCCCTGGTGGGCATGCTGGGTGGATCCCGGTCGGGTGCATGTGGGAGTCTGTCTTACTGCCTCCCCGTTTCCAACTTCAGAAAAATACAAAAAAAAAAATCAGTTTCAAAGTATAATATCCTGGTTCCCGGAAATGTTTTAAATGTCTAAAAACTGGATCAAAGTGAAAATTTAATTTTAAAAAACTACTTAAGAAAAGAAAGTAAACATCTATACTCAGAGTCTGCATGTTCCTCTCCATGGTCTGTCAGAGAGGTGAAAGTTCTTGGATTGCTTTCAAGTTCATGCCTCCACAGTCAAATGCCATAGAAGTTATTATTAGCCAAGAAATAAGAACTCACCAATCCTATTTGTGCAATATTAGTGCTCTACAGTTCAAGGTTTGCCAATAGTATGTACATATTACTACAAATAATATTGAATAATAAAGATCATATTCTTTTAACTTTTATACAAGTTATTCCAATTAGAAATCATTCTGAGGTTAATGAATAATCTGACATCAAGTAATGGCAACACATTAAACATGATTATTATACTTAATTTATGTTGCTAAGTGATTTATCCATAACAACTATTGAGTATTCATAATATATAGTGAATTAAAACCTCATGTTACTGAATAATTATTTGATGTTAACAAAGAAGAGATTATATTCAGATCTTGTGCAATTTATAGTGCATATGATTTTTATTAGTGCTTGGCTGGTTGCTTCCATAATTATTCCAATTTTTTTTTACTAAAATTGCTCTGAATTGAGTTTAGTGAGCAAGATGAGTTCTCATTTTATTATCAAAGTTTCCAGCACATAATAAAAATCTGTGATGTAATTGTATAAATATCTCAATTGCCTAGCAATGAGAAAGGATGTACAAATAAGATAAATAATTATTAAGTGAGGCACACTCCACAAAATTATCACAATGTTTTTTATTCTAAACCTATTGTTTCTGTATTTCATCAAAGATAATAACACCATTTTTACCTGCTTGGCTAAAGATGTACCTTTATCATGTTTGTGTGTTTTTGATATTACCGAGATGGAGTTACTGGATTGATATATTAGATGATTTTAAAAAAGTAATTCATAGGAATAAAAAGTCTTTAAACATATCTAATGGTTCAGAAATTCTATTACCAATTAACAATAACAGACTTGAATTTAAAAAATGCTTCTCTGAGAAATACATAAAACATACATGTGATTTACAAACTCAAATATTTCTGAAAACTTTAGGATGAAAGCAACAGTTATTATCTGCCTAATCACTATTTTTCCTTGTTTTGGTTTCAGAGGGAAAAAAACAATTATTGTTCTGAATTTTTCTCATTTTTATCACTTGATGTCTAAATCATGTGATTATATTGATGTTTTTGATTTATTAACTGTAGACATTGTTTATCGACTTTTCGATAAGGGAAAGGAGAAATCAGTTTGCTTAAGCTATTTATTTTCTGCTCTTTCTTCCCAATAGTGATTTCATTGCTTACATATGCTTCCTTGGTTACTGCTGCAATTTTAAATAATCAATTTAAACCAGTCGATCTTAACCCATTAGTGATAGTTCCACTTCACTCCTCACTTTGAAAAATAAGAACTTATCACTGCTACCTTGCCCTTCACTCTCTAAACCCTTCCAAATACAACGTCAGTTATGCATTTATTTTATATCATCAGAATTTATCACATTTTATTCTATTGTGTTTGGTTCATCTCTGAGTTGAGTTGACTAGTAGAATGTAACAATAACAACAAATACTTTAAAACTTCCCTTACATTAATCATTCTCTTAAGTTTTCCAAAATTTTTAATTATATTTTAGATCAACATTTTTTCTCAGAAAAGTGACTCCCAAATAATTTCATTAACTCTTTTCATTCTAGTTTTCTGAACCTACCACTAATTGAGCATCTATAAAGATCCTTTTTTTTATCACTATAGGTTGAGTTTCTATTTACTGAATCCCACATCTTTCTCTTTCATGTTTTGTTAAAAGTCATTCTCAAAAACTTCAAAGGAATGGTATGTAGAATGTAAATTTTCTGAGGTTATACATATATATCTAAAAGTTACTTTACTCTACTCTCATGTTTGATATGTAGTTTGGCTGGGTATAAAATTCTAGATTGCAAATAAGTTTCCCCTTATTTTTAAAGTCACTGTTACATTGTCAGTTAATAATCCATTCTGTTACTGAAACTAATATTGCCTGAGTTTTATTCCTTTCAAATTTATCTGCATTCCCGCCACCATGAAACTGTATATTTTAATGATATTGTAATGATCCTCTATATATTTTTATCTTTTGTGTCAACAATTTTAGTTTATCTCTTTTAGTCCTATATATTCTGGAAGTTTACTCCAATTTATTTTTCCAGAATTAATTTTTAGCTCTGGCTGGTTGACTCACTGATAGAGCATCAGCCCAATATGTGAAAGTTCCAAGTTTGATTCCTGGCCAGGGCACACAAGAAAAGCTCCCATCTGCTTCTCCACCCTTCCCCCCTCTTTTCTCTTTTTCTCTCTCTTCCCCTCCCACAGCCCAGGTTCCATTGGAGCAAAGTTGGCCTGGGCACTGAGGATGGCTTTGTGACCTCTTCCTCAGGTGCTATAATGGCTCCAGTTGCAATGAAGCAGCACCCCAGATGGGCAGAGCATTGCCCCCTAGTGGGCATGCCGGGTGGATCCCGGTTGGGCACATGCAGGAGTCTGTCTCTCTGCCTCCCCACTTCTCCTTTCAGAAAAAATACAAAAGAAAAGAAAAGGAATTCTTTTTTACTTCGCAAATTATATTTTTATTATCCAAAACTACTTGATTTTGCTCCATCTGCTGAGAGTACATGTATATGTCAAAACTCCTTGAACTTTTGAAATGCATGCATTTTATTGTATATAACTTGTACTTTAATAAAGGTGATTTTATCAGCTGTAAAGTACCATTTATCTCTATTTCCACTGTCAACCTATCTCACTCATTCTTCCAAATATTTTTCTTAGTGATCCTTTTCCTTCTACCCTTGTCAATCTTGAAAATATTGTCCTCATCTGATAACATAGAACTGTTAGCACAAGAGTCAGATCATAAATAGTATCTAAACACCTAGGCATAGACCAGAAGATCTATTTACTGTCTGACCTTCTTTCTGACACCATTGAAGAATTATCTTTCATATTCCTGAAGTTTTAATGATAGAGCTTTGGAGGGCTGGTTTTCTGAAATGCCACACTCATTCTTAATTTTTGGCTTTCTGTTACTTCTGCCTAGAACTCAGTCCCTCTAGTGCCTGCACACCTGGTTCCTTCTCATCATGTAAGCCTCATTTATATCTCACCCCTTCACAGAGGCCTTGCCTGACCACCTTACATAAAGGTCTCCTCCACTTACCACTCTGCATTTGCATATTCTTTATGGCACTTAGCACTATCTAAAGTAATATTGTTTTCTGTTTCCCCTCAGGAGAAGTAAAATCCATGATTGATAAGGTTGTCTTTATTTACATATATCTGATATTTGATACCTGCTCTTGTATCTGCATTTTATCAGCCTTTCCCCCAATGTTATCTCAATTAATCAATGGTTTATATAATCTTGATCTTAAAAATACCTTAGATCACGCGTTGGTTTGAAACCAGGAAGACCTCTGGTTGAATTCTGGGTTCTCACTTATTTTGTGATCTTTGGTGATCTGGACTTCAGTTGTCTAATCATTAAAATAAAGATTATATGTGCTATGGTAGAGATTATTTAAATAAATTATGTAATTATTTTCTTAGATAGAAAGATAATACATGCTCAATAAATTTAAATCATCTTCTCTATCTTCATTTATTCATTCCAAAATATTGATAGATCACGTGCTATTTTTCTTTAGAGTTCTGGGTCTCCTCTCCTTGAATGCCCTTACTATAATAAATTTATAATCCTCTAAGAAAATCTTTTCCATTTTGAATCAACACTCATGTTAGACTGTTTAAGTTTCTGTTAATTGGAAATTTGATCTTTATTACCTTCACAAATTCTTCCATATAACAGGCTTGTGACAATGCTTTGTCTCTCCTAATTCTTCTTTTCTCCAGCTTAACTATTTCCATTTGTATTAAGCATCCTCCAAATGACATAGCTGTTATTTTTCTGGATGAATTTCTATTTGCAGTTTCTCCATGTAAAGCTTATTTCCTAGAACCTCACAAATGC
Organism: Saccopteryx bilineata; assembly: GCF_036850765.1. Taxonomy (NCBI): domain Eukaryota; kingdom Metazoa; phylum Chordata; class Mammalia; order Chiroptera; family Emballonuridae; genus Saccopteryx; species Saccopteryx bilineata. The sequence continues at coordinate 20,356,471 of NC_089495.1, forward strand.
CCCATGTGTTTTCACACTAGGGCATACTGCAGCAAGACTGTCATCTCTTGAAATTTATTTTACTCGTCATCACATTACTTTTATTTTTTCAAGTGGCATCATGTGAAGTCTTATGATGAAGCCTCCAAGTATTTTCACATATGTTTCTGTTAAACATATCATCTGTCATCTTGATGTTGCACATTTGCAGATTACTTTTTGCACGTTAATTCAAGATTTATAGTTTTTTAATACATTTCCAGAAAAAAATTTTACCTGTAACATATTCTAATTTTCTATGATTTTAAAGAAGCAACAAGTATAATTGTAGAGAACTTTCTCAGCTTTTCTCCCAGAATTTGAATAATATTGGACGGTAACGATTATGTAATGTACGTCTATGTTCATCTCTGCTCATTAAAAATGACGTTTTGAAAATACCGACATCTGGGCTTTATGTGTGTATACTTATACCATCTGGTACATGTTATTTCCTTGTGGAATGAAAGAATTACATAGTATTCTAGGAAGGCTGGTTTGGCACACATAGCCATTAATATAAAACAAAATGCAGAGAACAAATCGGTCACTAAATTCCAAATCTGTATTCATTAACAAGTAAGTCATAAATGTAAACATCTAAAATATGTAACACTGGAACAAATTTAAATCTAATTCTTAAATACATGCTTATTTTATTTTAATGGTAATTGGTATTTTTGTATTGACACTGTATTTTATATATTTAGAAGATTCATTTATCAGATAATTTTACAATCCAAATAGATTATTTTAATTCATTGTTTTAAAGATCATTTTCTTTAAGGTGTTTGAAAAGCATGCTTCGAGGGCAGGAGCCGTGTGCCAGAGTTTAGCTGAATCAAATTTTGTATTGATAGTAAGTATCCCTAGAAATTGACCTCAACTTCATAATATCTTTTTGTGATTTTCCTAATCCTGCCCCCCCAAAAAAAGCGATCATATATGAGTGTTTAAAATATACTCACTAAAAGTTAATTTGAAAAACTGAAACATAAAACTTGTTAATTGCAGCATCTGGCTGATAACTCTTGTTTTTGCTCGCCTCATATGCATTCCCCTAGCTTCTGATATAACAGCTTACTTTGCCTTTGGTTAACCTCATCTACTTCAGGTTTAGTCTAAATAGTCAAAATCCATCCCATATCTCCAAAGAATGGGAATATGATGCACACCTTGCAAGAGAATATCCCACTTTTTAGCAATAAGGTATAAGGAATGACCATTGGACTGAAGTTAGAGGAATAGAATTATCCCCACATGTCTGATGAAATTGGGAGAGAAGACTCATGAATTTACAGCGATATTAAGCAAATAGGATATAAGCTCAAAAATATTGCAGACTATGCTTGAAATTGCTTGGAAATAACTAATCGGAAAGTGAAAGACCACTTACAGATAAACACGGCTAGAGATAGAAATATATTTTTAAAAACATTCCTTCTCTGTTTGTGTCTTTGCTATACTTGATCTAGTTCTGGACTTAGTTATATGAGCTAATAGAGGTTGTTTTGGAGGGGATTTCCCTGAAACTATTTTTAATGTTTATTTTATTGACTTTAGAGAGAGGAACAGGAACATCAATATGTTCATATATGTGCCCTGAGCGGGATCAAACATTCACTGCAGGACAATGCGTTTACCAACTGAGCTGTCCGGCCAGCGCTCCCTTAAATCATTTTGAAATGGTGATTCGGCCCATTTTAAATAGACAGGTCCAGATTAAAACACATTGCAACTCTTCAACAATTCTAACAGTTTCTCCCCAAGCCCTAGTCCCGCACAAGACCATTATTTCCAAGACAAACAACCAGATTGTTATGACAGCTAGGTATAGCTTCCAATCCCGTCACCCAAATAATGTTAGGATATATAAAGATAAATTTAACTAGATTTAATTATAATAACAATTTTAAAAAGGCTACAATCCCCATAAAAAAAGAGGCAATATAAACAATGAGTTTTTCAAGTAGATCAGTAGTCAGAAAACTATGACCCATGGAGCCAAATCTAGCTCACTACATGTATTTATATAAATTTATTTGAACACAGCCTCACCTTCCCATATTGGCTGCTTTTATGTCAATATTGGCTGAGTTGACTAGTAAAGACAGAGCCTCTATTACCTACAAACGGCATTAAAATCTTGACTGTAAGTAATTTTTTATTTTTCAATTACAATGAATTCACAATATTGTATTAGGACTGACTTGTGGTGGCGCAATGGGTAAAGTGTCGACTGGGAATGCTGAGGTCACCAATTCAAGAACCTGGGCGCTTGCCTGGACAAGGCACATATGAGAAATAACTACTATGAGTTCATGCTTCCCACTCTTCACCTGTCTCTCTCCTCTCTCTCTCTCTTTCTCTTTTCTAAAATAAATAAAGAAAATCTTTTTTTAAAAAGTCAAAATATTATATTAGTTTCAGGTGTACAGTCCAGTGATTATACATTATGTCACTTACTAACTGATCCTCTCGAAACATTTAGTACCCATCTGACACCATACATAGTTATTACAATATTATTGACTAAATTTCTTAGGCTGTCAGTCCCTATGACTATTTTCTATTCTATAGAATATATTCTACAGAATATACTATTATACAGTTAGTCTACAGTTATAATCTATAGAATATTCTACATTCTATAGTTACAGTCTATAGAAGATTCTATATTTTATAGTAATATTCTGTAACTACCAATTTGTACTTCTTAATGCCTTCACCCTTTCCACTCATTTCCCCCCCTCAACTTTCCTTCCGTCTGGCAACCATCAACATGTTCTCTATATCTGTGAATCTATTTTTTGCTCTGTTTGCTTGTTTTGGTTTTTTTGTTTTTTTTTTAATAAATTTTTATTAATGGTAATGGGATGACATTAATAAATCAGGGTACATATATTCAAAGAAAACATGTCTAGGTTATTTTGTCATTAAATTATGTTGCATACCCCTCGCCCAAAGTCAGATTGTCCTCCGCCACCCTCTATCTAGTTCTCTGTGCCCCTCCCCCTCCCCCTAACTCTCTCCCTCCCTCCCTCCCATGTCCTCCCTCCCCCCACCCCTGGTAACCACCACACTCTTGTCCATGTCTCTTAGTCTCATTTTTATGTTCCACCAATGTATGGAATCATGTAGTTCTTGTTTTTTTCTGATTTACTTATTTCACTCCTTATAATGTTATCAAGATCCCACCATTTTGCTGTAAATGATCTGATGTCATCATTTCTTATGGCTGAGTAGTATTCCATAGTGTATATGTGCCACATCTTCTTTATCCAGTCTTCTATTGAAGGGCTTTTTGGTTGTTTCCATGTCTTGGCCACTGTGAACAGTGCTGCAATGAACATGGGACTACATGTGTCTTCACGTATCAATGTTTCTGAGGTTTGGGGGTATATTCCCAGTAGAGGGATTGCTGGGTCATAAGGTAGTTCTATTTGCAGATTTTTGAGGAACCACCATACTTTCCTCCATAATGGTTGTACTACTTTACAGTCCCACCAACAGTGAATGAGGGTTCCTTTTTCTCCACAGCCTCTCCAACATTTGCTATTACCCGTCTTGTTGATAATAGCTAATCTAACAGGAGTGAGGTGGTATCTCATTGTAGTTTTGATTTGCATTTCTCTAATAACTAATGAATCTGAGCATCTTTTCATATATCTGTTGGCCATTTGTATCTCTTCCTGGGAGAAGTGTCTGTTCATGTCTTCTTCCCATTTTTTTATTGGATTGTATGTTTGTTTGTTGTTGAGTTTTATGAGTTCTTTGTAAATTTTGGATATTAGGCCCTTATCTGAGCTGTTGTTTGAAAATATCATTTCCCATTTAGTTGGCTGTCTGTTTATTTTGTTATCAGTTTCTCTTGCTGAGCAAAAACTTTTTATTCTGATGTAGTCCCATTCATTTATCTTTGCCTTCACTTCTCTTGCCATTGGAGTCAAGTTCATAAAATGTTCTTTAAAACCCAGGTCCATGATTTTAGTACCTATGTCTTCTTCTATGTACTTTATTGTTTCAGATCTTATATTTAGGTCTTTGATCCATTTTGAATTAATTTTAGTACACGGGGACAGGCCATAGTCGAGTTTCATTCTTTTGCATGTGGCTTTCCAGTTTTCCCAACACCATTTGTTGAACAGGCTTTCTTTTCTCCATTGTGTGTTGTTGGCCCTTTTATCAAAGATTATTTGACCATATATATGTGGTTTTATTTCTGGGCTTTCTATTCTGTTCCATTGGTCTGAGTGTCTATTTTTCTGCCAATACCATGCTGTTTTAATTATCGTGGCCCTATAATATAGTTTAAAGTCAGGTATTGTAATGCCCCCAGCTTCATTCTTTTTCCTTAGGATTGTTTTGGCTATTCGGGGTTTTTTATAGTTCCATATACATCTGATGATTTTTTGTTCCATTTCTTTAAAAAATGTCATAGGAATTTTGATGGGAATTGCATTAAATTTGTATATTGCTTTGGGTAATATGGCCATTTTGATTATATTTATTCTTCCTATCCAAGAACAAGGAATATTTTTCCATCTCATTGTATCTTTTTCGATTTCCCTTAACAATGCTTTGTAATTTTCATTATATAGGTCCTTTACATTCTTTGTTATGTTTATTCCTAGGTATTTTATTTTTTTTGTTGCAATCATGAAGGGGATTATTTTTTTGAGTTCATTTTCTAATATTTCATTGTTGGCATATAGAAAGGCTATGGACTTTTGTATGTTAATTTTGTATCCTGCGACCTTACTGTATTGGTTTATTGTTTCTAATAATCTTTTTGTGGAGTCCTTCGGGTTTTCGATGTATAGGATCATATCATCAGCAAAAAGTGATACCTTTACTTCTTCTTTTCCGATATGGATGCCTTTTATTTCTTTGTCTTGTCTGATTGCTCTGGCCAGAACTTCTAGCACCACGTTAAATAAGAGTGGAGAGAGTGGACAACCCTGTCTTGTTCCTGATTTAAGGTAGAAAGTCCTCAGTTTTATGCCGTTTAATAGGATGTTGGCTGATGGTTTATCATATATGGCCTTTATCATGTTGAGATATTTTCCTTCTATACCCATTTTGTTGAGAGTCTTAAACATAAAATTGTGTTGTATTTTATCAAAAGCCTTTTCTGCATCTATTGATAAGATCATGTGGTTTTTGTTCTTTGTTTTGTTGATATGGTGTATTACGTTAACCGTTTTGCGTATGTTGAACCATCCTTGAGATTCTGGGATGAATCCCACTTGATCATGATGTATTATTTTTTTAATATGTTGTTGTATTCGGTTTTCCAGTATTTTGTTTAGTATTTTAGCATCTGTATTCATTAGAGATATTGGTCTGTAGTTTTCTTTCTTTGTGCCATCCTTGCCAGGTTTTGGTATGAGGGTTATGTTGGCCTCATAAAATGTGTTTGGAAGTATTGCTTCTTCTTCAATTTTTTGGAAGACTTTGAGTAGAATAGGAACCAAGTCTTCTTTGAATGTTTGATAGAATTCACTAGTATAACTGTCTGGGCCTGGACTTTTATTTTTGGGGAGGTTTTTAATAGTTTTTTCTATTTCCTCCCTGCTGATTGGTCTGTTTAGGCTTTCTGCTTCTTCATGACTCAGTCTAGGAAGGTTGTATTGTTCTAGGAATTTATCCATTTCTTCTAGATTGTTGTATTAGGTGGCATATAATTTTTCATAGTATTCTACAATAATTCTTTGTATATCTATGATGTCTGTGGTGATCTCTCCTCTTTCATTTTGGATTTTATTTATTTGAGTCCTGTGTCTTTTTTCCTTGGTGAGTCTTGCCAAGGGTTTGTCAATTTTGTTGATCTTTTCAAAGAACCAGCTCCTTGTTTTATTGATTTTTTCTATAGTTTTTCTGTTCTCTATTTCATTTATTTCTGCTCTGATTTTTATTATCTCCTTTCTTCGGCTGGTTTTGGGTTGTCTTTGTTCTTCTTTTTCTAGTTCCTTAAGGTGGGAAGTTAAGTGGTTTACTTGGGCTCTCTCTTGTTTGTTCATATAGGCCTGAAGTGATATGAACTTTCCTCTTACTACTGCTTTTGCTGCATCCCAGAGATTCTGATATGTCGTATTTTCATTTTCATTTGTCTGTATATATCTTTTGATCTCTGCGCTTATTTCTTCTTTGACCCATTCATTTTTTAGAAGTATGTTGTTTAGTTTCCACATTTTTGTGGGTTTTTCCCCCCTCTATTTTGCAGTTGAATTCTAGTTTCAAGGCTTTATGATCAGAAAATATGCTTGGTACAATTTCAATTTTTCTAAATTTGCTGATATTGTCTTTGTGGCCCAACATATGGTCAATTCTTGAGAATGTTCCATGTACACTAGAGAAAAATGTATACTCTGTCGCTTTGGGATGAAGTGTCCTGTAGATGTCTATCATATCCAGGTGTTCTAGTATTTCGTTTAAGACCACTATATCTTTATTGATTCTCTGTTTGGATGACCGATCTAGAGCCGTCAGCGGTGTATTGAGGTCTCAAAGTATGATTGTATTTTTGTTAGTTTTTGTTTTAAGGTCAATAAGTAGCTGTCTTATATATTTTGGTGCTCCTTGGTTTGGTGCATATATATTAAGGATTGTTATGTCTTCTTGGTTCAACTTCCCCTTAATCATTATGAAATGACCATTTTTGTCTCTGAGTACTTTTTCTGTCTTGTAGTCAGCATTATTAGATATGAGTATTGCTACACCTGCTTTTTTTTGGGTGTTGTTTGCTTGGAGTATTGTTTTCCAGCCTTTCACTTTGAATTTGTTTTTATCCTTGTTGCTTAGATGTGTTTCTTGCAGGCAGCATATAGTTGGATTTTCTTTTTTAATCCATTCTGCTACTCTGTGTCTTTTTATTGGTAAGTTTAATCCATTTATATTTAGTGTAATTATTGACACTTGTGGGTTCCCTACTGCCATTTTATAAATTGCTTTCTGTTAGTTTTGTTTCTAGTTTGATTCTTCTCTTTTGTTTTTCTATCATTTGTTTTTGTTTGTTTGTGTTCCATACTTCTTTCCTCTGTTGCTACCTTTTTTAAGTCAAGTGTTTTTGTGGTGGTTTTTTTAAGGGTGGTTACCATTAAGTAATGAAAAGGGTACCTACCATATTCATTGTAGTACCCTATCTTATAAGTATTTCTGCACTTTATCGTCCTTTGCTACTGTTAATCTCCATCCTCTCCCCCCTTTTTTTCCTTTGTTGTCACAGTTTAAGTTTGGTTTTATTGTGTTCTTGGTGGAGCTGTTACTTGTGGTGTTGTTTTCTTTTGTTCTTTGAATCTGGTTGGGAAACCCCCTTTAGTATTTCCTGGAGTGGGGGCTTTCTGTTGATAAATTCTCTTATCTTTTCTGTATTTGTGAATGTTTTTATATCTCCTTCATACTTGAAGGATAGCTTTGATGGGTATAGTATTCTTGGCTGAAAGTTCCTCTCTTTCAGGGCTTTAAATATTGGGGTCCACTCTCTTCTAGCTTGTAGAGTTTCTGCTGAGAAATCTGATGATAATCTAATAGGCCTTCCTTTATATGTTGTACTCTTCTTTTCCCTGGCTGCCTTGAGAATTTTTTCTTTGTCATTGGTTTGTGTCATCTTTATTATGATGTGCCTTGGAGTGGGTTTGTTGGGGTTAAGAAAACTCGGTGTTCTGTTTGCTTCTTGAATTTGAGGCTTTAGTTCCTTCCACAGGCTTGGGAAGTTCTCGTCTATTATTTGTTTGAGTATATTCTCCATTCCATTTTCTTTCTCTTCTCCCTCTGACATACCTATTATTCTTATGTTATTCTTTCTGATGGAGTCAGACAATTCCTGTAGGGCTTTCTCGTTTTTTATTATTTTTGAGTCTCTTTCTTCTTCTTTCTGTTGTGCCTCAAGTTGTTTGTCTTCTATTTCACTAATCCTATCTTCAATCTGGGCTGTTCTGTTAGCTAAGCTTGTTACCTCGTTTTTCAGCTCGTGAATTGAGTTTTTCATCTCTGTTTGATTTGTTTTTATAGTTTCAATTTCCTTGGTAATATATTCTTTGTGTTCATTGAGTTGTTTTCTGATCTCCCTATATTGCCTTTCTGTGTTTTCTTGTATATCTCTGAGTATTTTTAAGATTTCTATTTTAAATTCTCTGTCATTTAGCTCCAAGGCTTCCAATATGTTAAGTCTTTTCTCCATAGATTTTTCCACATCTATTTGTGTTACCTCTCTTTCTTTTGTATCCATAATATTCGATTTCCTCTTTCTTATCGGCATCTGAGGGTGGTCTTGTTGATAGCACTAATTAGAATTAATAAAGAGTAAAAAGAAAAAGAAAAAAAAAGGTAAAACACCCCACAAAAAAAACAGTAATAATTTATTATTTCCCCCTTTTTTCTTTCTTCTCTTTCCCTCCTCTCCCCTCCTCAGGGAAATATCGTGCCTATAATGAAGGGCCTGATTTGGGGTGAAGAGTTCAAGGGGCAAAAAAAAAAGGGAGTAGGGACCTATTAAAAGCAAAAAAAAAAAAAAAGGAAGAAAATCTTAGACAAGCATAAGATGATTTGCTTGTAAGTGATGGTCAACTAAGAGATATAATGAGAGGGATAAGAGGGTACCAGAAAAAAGGACCAAAAAAGAATAATAATGAAGAGAAAAATAAAAATAATAAATAAAAATCTGTTGTATTAAGTGGAGCAAAGACTAAATATAATGGAGACCTTGGGTTGGGAGGACCCAAAATGCCACAAAAATAAACAAACAAGAAAAAAATAAAAACAAAAGCAAATAAGAAAAATAAAGCCAAAAAAAGCCTTGAGTCCCAAATTAACTAATTTGTTCGTGATTGAGGATTAAATGGGAGGAAAGTAAAATGAGAGAAGAAAAAACGAATAGAAAGGAAAAAATAAGAAAAAGAGAAAAACAAAGGAAGAAATAAAAAAGGAAAAGAAAAAAAAACAAAATAAAGCAAAACAAACAAACCAAAAAAAAAAACAAAAGAGGAGAGAGTGAGAGTTAAGTGTTTTGGAGTATAACCTTAAAGGAGGGTGAGGATGAAGAAGAGAAATAAAATGTAACACTCATGGGTAGTGTAGTTCAAGAAAAGGGAAGCATAAGATGGGCAGAGAATAGAAGGACTGAGGTGGAGGAAATAAAGGCAATAAGATAGAAGAAACAAACAACAACAACAACAACAAAAAATTAGTGGAACAAGTTGTAAAGTCTGTGGATTTTTCTTGATTTTGAGAGGTTAACTTCTTCCTTTCTCTTTTCTCTCCCTCTTCCTGGTCGGTGACTCTGTACCCCAGGTTCTGCCCCTGTGTCACACCCAGGCAGGGATTTGCAGTTGATGGGATTCTATGGCAATGTCCTATAATTGGCTTTAGTCTTGCTGGTAGTCAAGGCCTGTTGGAGTTTGCAGGGTCCAACGATGAGAAAGTTTGCTTTCCTGGATTCTCTCTCCTAGTCCCCCCTTTCTGAATTAGCAGCCTGGTGATCCAGCTATAAGACTGCAACTGCTTCTGCCTGGGGAGCAAGAGGCTCAAAGAGCTGGGAAATCCCCATTCTGTCCCCACTCAGTGCAAGGCTTTGGGAAAGGCTCTGGTAGTCAGGGCCTCCAGTGTAATCAGGCGGGGGTGGGAGTCAATTGTTGTCAAGGTGACTGTTCAGCGCCTAGCATTCAGTTGGACCTCTCAACCCAGGCTTTCCACACTTTGTAGCCTGTTTTGGCTGGGAAGAAGAGTCACTAGTCTCTGCTTGCGACTAGTGTAGTATAGATCTTATTATCTGCCAAGTCCTTCTTGTTAGCGTTTATCCCTGAATATGGAAGCTCTATCAATCAGAAGTTGCACCCGCCCCTTTAGCGAGAGGCACTAAAAAATATCACGCCTCTTGTCTTGGGTCGCTGAACTGAGAGAGATCTTATCAATTAGAACCGAGGGTGCACAAATTTCATGGGTTAAGCTAATTTCAGTGATTGGGTCGCAGCTGTGTTCCCGAAGGTATTTTAGGTTTCCTGCGCGTGCCCCTCCCCCAACGCTTGATTGTTAGCTTGAATGGCTGGGTGAGGTGCCCCGCCCACGGAGAGAATCTCCCAAGTAGAAGACCACCCTGGTGCCTCTCCCGCTCGCCCTGCCGCTGGCGGCTGGATCGCACCAGGCGCAGGATAATGGGGCACCCTGGGTGTGCGGGCCAGTAGGGCGCTCTGGGCGCGTGGAATGCCCAGGGCATGCGCGCGAATGGGGTGCTCCGGGCACCGGTGGCTGGCGACTCTCATTCGCAGTGCGGGGGCTGCTGGGAACGTTAGCGGTGCTCGCTCTGCAACCGTACCGGGCGCGCGCCCACGGCTGCTTGCGGCGGCTCGCGGCGGCGGCTCGCAGCGGCTGTTCGCGGCTCCCTAGTGTGGGCTGACTCACCACAGGCGCACAACCTCGTGGCTTGAATGAATGTCCCTGCGGTAGCTTCCTCCACACCCTCGTCTCTCAGATTCAAGTGATAACAGTCCTTTCGCTATCAGTTTGTGTGGAACTCCGGAAAGCTCCGAGGATAAATTTTTCTGTTTCTAGTTGATAAATTTGTTGTGATTTAGGGGAGAGCTGTCGGACGCGCTGCTCACGGTGCCATTTCCGTGACGTCACTTCCTCTGTTTTGTTTTTTATATTTGTTGATATATATGTATTTATTGCTATTTTATTATTCATATTTTTAAATCTTTCCCTCCCTCTTACTTTCAAATAGAGATCCTCTAATATTTTATGTAATACTCATTTGGTAGTGATGAATTCCTTTAGCGTTTATTGTTTGGGAAATTTTTTTTTTTTTTTTTTTTTTTAAAGTTTTTTTTTTTTTAATTTAATTTTATTTTTTTTAATTTAATTGTTTTTTAGTTTATTCATTTTTAGAGAGAAGAGAGAGAGGAGAGAGAGAGACAGGGGGGAGGAGCTGGAAGCATCAACTCCCATATGTGCCTTGACCAGGCAAGCCCAGGGTTTTGAACCGGCGACCTCAGCATTTCCAGGTCGACGCTTTATCCAATGCGCCACCACAGGTCAGGCCGGGAAACTTTTTATATGTCATTCGATTCTTAATGATAGTTTTGCTGGGTAGAAGAATTTTGGTTGTAGATCTTTGCTTTTTGCTTTTCATCACTTTGAAGATTTCTTGTTACTTCCTTCCGGCCTGCAAAGTTTCCATTGAGAAATCAGCAGACAGTTTTATGGGAGCTGCCTTGAAAGTAATTAACTGTATTTCTCTTGCTGCTTTTAAGATTCTCTCTTTGCCTGACCTGTGGTAGCGCAGTGGATAAAGCATCGACCTGGAAATGCTGAGGTCGCTGGTTCAAAACCCTGGGCTTGCCTGGTCAAGGCACATATGGGAGCTGATGCTTCCAGCTCCTCCCCCCTGTCTCTCTCTCCTCTCTTTCTCTGTCTCTCTCTCTCCCTCTCTGTCTCCTCTCTAAAATGAATAAATAAAATTAAAAAATAATAAATAAATTAAAAAAAAACACACACACACACAAAAAAAGATTCTCTCTTTGTCTTTAATCTTTGGAATCTTAATTATGATGTCCTGGTGTGCTGGGCCTCTTTAGGTTCATCTTGTTTGGTACTCTTTGTGCTTCATGAACTTGTATGCCTATTTCCTTCACCAGGTTAGAGAAGTATTTTGTTTGTTCTTGTTTGTTTGTTTTGTGACAGAGACAAAGAGAGGGAAAGATAGGGACAGACACATAGGAAAGGAGAGAGATAAGAAGCATCAATTCTTCATTGTGGCATCTTAGCTGTTCATTGACTGCTTTCTCATATGTGCCTTGACCGAGAAGCTATAGCAGAGCAAGTGACCCTGTGCTCAAGCTAGCAACCTTGGGGTAAAGCCAGTGACCTTAGGCTTCAAGCCAGCAACCTTTTGGCTCAAGCCAGAAACCATGGGGTCATTTTTATGATTTCATGCTCAAGCCAGTGATGTTGCACTCAGGCTAGTGAGCCTGCGCTCAAACAAGATGAGCATGAGCTCCTTATATTATCCTCATTTTTGAATTGTTTTATCTTTTTTGCTTTCTGATTGAGTGTTTTCTGCTTCCTTATTTCCAAATTTCTGACTTGATTCTCTGCTTCTTCTAGTCTATTTTTAATTCCATGTAGTGTATCCCTCACTTCAGTTAGTATATTCATCATTTCTGACTGGTTCTTTTTTATGTTTTCTTGTCCCCTTTTTATGTTTCTTACCTTTTTGTTGGAGTTCTCACTACATTTATCTACTCTTCCCTGAAGTTCACTGAGCATTTATATAACAGTGTTCTAAACTCTGTATCTGGTAGATTGTCTCTACTTTGTTTAGTTCTTTTTCTGGAGTTTTGTTCTGTTCTTTCATTTGGGACATGTTTCTTTGTCTCCTCATTTTGACAGCTTCCTGGGTTTGTTTCTATGCATTAGTAACAGCTGTTATATCTTCAAGGCTTGGTAGAGTTGACTTCTATAATAGATGTCCTATAGTGTTCAGTGGCACAGCCTGCTAATCATCCAAGCTGGGCACTCCAGGTGAACCCTCTCCCTTTCTCCCATGTGGGTTGTATATACCCTCCTATTGTATTTGAGTTTTGACTGCTCCTGGCACTTCAAGAACAGGGATCTACCTCTAGGTTCGTCAGCTGCAAAGACTGGCTGTGACTACTGTGTAGGATCAGCTGTCCAGAGGCCAACCTCGTGGAACAGGGCTTACTTCAGGGGGTCTGGTGTCTGCTGAGTCTGCCCCTTGAGTATGCCACTTGTGGAGGTGGTTGGGTGGTGCTTCAGTGTGGTCTGAGGCTGTCCACCGGGTGTGCTGGCTCTGGGGCATCCTGGGAGGTGCAAATCATACTTAGCCATTGACTGCATTCTCCCTGGGGCCACCTGGCATGAGCTACAAAGCAATCTGCAGATGGCTGCTAATTATGCTGGACTTGGATGTGCCCAGGAGAGGCCAATCTGTAAATCAAAGCCAGCTGCTGCCAGTACCGGACTGGGGACCACTTATGGAGAGGTGTGGACACTCTGAGGCCAGATGTTGTTTGTTTGAGGGGTTTTAGGAACAGAAGCATGAGCCATTCCTATGGGAAAGCCACTGGAAGCAGCTTGGGTTGGCCCAAAGTTGGGTGGGGCAGGGTTTCAGGGAATCACTAGTGTGGGGTAAACAGTGTGAGCCAGGTTGGTGGGGATTAGAGTATGGTGACCACCCACAGATCCACGGAGTGGAGGGCTCGGAAAAGGAATAATGAGGCCTTCAGCAGCCCCTCTGCCTAGGAGAAAGCCACTGCTCTCCCTCTGATGTCAGACAGTTTAGTTCTTCCCATCCGTTCCTGGTGCTTTTGATGTGTTACCTTAGCGCTGAAGCTTAGAGCAAGTGAGTCTGATTAAGTTCATGTGCAGACCCTGTAAGAGGAACTAGGCATTACAAATCTTACAGATTTCATGTAAAGCTAAATCTGTGGCTAAAAAAAAATAATAATAATTAATTAATTAATTTAATTTATACTTAAAAATATTCTAAGACAGCCTGACCAGGTGGTGGCGCAGTGGATAGAGCGTTGGACTGGGACGCAGAGGACCCAGGTTCAAAACCTCAAGGTCTCCAGCTTGAGCACGAGTTCATCTAGTTTGAGCACAGCTCACCAGCTGGAACCCAAGTTTGCTGGCTTGAGCAAGGGGTCACTAGGTCTGCCGTAGCCCCCCAGTCAAGGCACATATGAGAAAGCAATCAATGAACAACTAAGGTGCCACAACAAAGAATTGATGCTTCTCATCTCTTTCCCTTCCTGTCTGTCTGTCCCAATCTGTCCCTCTATCTCTGTCACAAAAAAATAAAAAATCCAAGACTATATAATTATTATACCAGGATTTCTCTATGATCCTGGCACTTTATTTGTATATTAGCCAATATTTTATATTTATTTTATTACCAAACAAGCTAACAAATAACTTTTGCAATTAAGAAACAAATAAATACTAAAAAATTTACCACTATTTTTTCAATTCACTTAACTCAGTGATCTGTTTAGTGTGAATCCAGGTTTGGAAACAACGCGTCTTGTCTCTAACATATAGCTGCAAGACTGAACGTATACAAAAATACTTCCTCTCAGACACTGACTTCTATCAATCATATAATTTTAACTTCAACATGATAATAGGTACATGTATGTCAATAGAGTGATGGTTAATTTCCTGTGTCAAATTGACTAGGCCACATAGTGCCCAGTTATTTGATTAAACATTATTCTGCATATGTTTATAAGGGTGTTTCTAGATGAGATTTATATTTGAAACAGTAGTTTGAATAAAGCTGATGGCCCTTCCAATATGGATGTATTATAAATATATATACACATACAAACATACACACATAGATATCTATGTATTTATAGATGTATATTTCCTACATATATCATATGTATTATATATAAGTATAGATATAGATATCTCTTATTGGTTCTCCTTCTCTGGAGAATTCTGTCTAATACAAATAGCTCAAATAATGACCACTTAACTATTTATATTTTAATAATCACATTAAAATAAGTTCATTGTAGAACTAAAGGGATGGAATACATTTAGCAAGTATTTCAGGATATAAAAGAGCAATAATGTATGTTATTTCCACAATTGAATCCAGATCATGAAATAGTCCACAGTCTAAACCTCGGCTGAAAGTGTGAGTTTTTGTGATGTCCAAATCTGTCATACGAACATTCAGTGCCAGCCATTTCAAATGGTTTTTATGAATCCCAAAAGCAAAAACAAAAAAACAAACTAAATTTACCTACAAGAATCTTAAGGTTGTATGTATAGTTATAAAATATAAGACTCCCCCTATCCTTCATATACAGGGAATAAAAGACTGAAAATCACTGTCGTATGATATATAGACATCAAGAAACTTAGATCACTGAGTGTTTTGGGCCAGAACTTAATTCATTTGGCTTGATGTTTTTCCAGAAAATCTGTCTATGTTTGCAAAAATACATTATGACTTTAAAACACTTTATTTACAGAACATAAAACAGACATGACAATTAAAGTACACATGTGGTTGTTTTCCTCTGTGACTCTCATGCTTTCTCTGCTTGTGTGAATCTAGTCAAGAGGACAGCTTAAGGGGGTCTCGAAAACAATACCCCATTCATACTTCTCATGGGGAAATTTCTGCTGACGCCACCAGAAAAGAAATAGCTTTGTCCAGAGATGGAGTTCATAGATGAGCGATCTTCAAATTTTAATGTCTAGAGTAATTATTGGGTTATATATTTATTTTAAGATACCTCCTCCCAAAAAGTCTATTTTAGTGATTCTGAGATGTGACTTAGGCATCTACAGTCTAACAAGACATTAAAATAATTCTCATGCAGGAGGTGGAAGGCTTCTGTTTTGAAAACCACACATAAATTTCCTCTTGCCAAATTTATGAATTTTCTCATCTGGTTGCATTAGTTCATTTTGCTCTTTAACAACAAAACACAAAATGTCAGTAGCATATAACAATAAGCATCTATTGTTCCAATAGCTGAAATCAACTGAGTATCTCTAAGCAGCTCTGTGTATAAAGGCTGAGCTTGCTTATCTGTTTGGAGGTGGGTAGGCCAACCTGCCCATCCAGACTGGCCTCAGTGGACATAACTGGGGTGGTTCTCATCCTCTCTCAAACAAGCTTGGGAGCATCCTTGAGGTGATGGCGAGACACAGAAGAGCAAGCAGAAGCTCTCTAGGTCTCTGTAGGCCTATGCTCAAAACAGATCTGCTGCAGTTCTACTTAACTCCATCAGTCAAACGAAGTCACATAGTTGAACTCAGAGTTACAGGCTAGAAAAATCTTCTCTGACCTTTTAGTGCAAGAAATTGAAGAGTAACCTGACACAGGGTATGGGCTCAGGGAGAGGTGAAAAATTGAGGCCATTGTTGCAATCAACTATTAAAAAGTACTAAAAAGACTCTGAGCCATAAATTTTATTTGAAGGAACATGGGTTTGCAGACATGTTGTTTCAAGGGCATTTCTAGAATGTATATATATCCAGTGGATATGGGGCAGTATATTCTGTTCTCATCAAGATACTCATCTAAAGCCTATGTTTTTCTTCCACTATAACAGTGGAGTATATATAAGTAGCTATGAAAGTTTGTGCTGAGCGTAATAAATACTCCCCTGAGATGGTATTACCCTAACATAGTGCTATGGATCACCCACATCTGATGAAGCCAATAAGAAATCTAAGTAAATAAATAAAATAGAGTTTGATATAAAATTTAAGGGTCCTAAACAATAGTAATAAGCATTATAAAAAGTCATCTTTTTGAAAATTGGCTTCTTTATGTGCAAAAAGCTCTTAATATTCCACATTTTAAAATACATATTCTCAACCAAAAGGTACCATAGCTATGATAAAATATATTTTTGAGTTTGAGAAAATGTACATTTCCAAGTAAGATTTTAAATGCTAACACACTATTTTAGAACTTTTTCTTGAATTATTTTTATATTCTCAGTGATTAGTCGAGCTCATTTTTACCTGTTTATAACCATGTTGTCTCAAGACTTTGACTAGTAACAATTATATCCCATATATATATAAATATATATTGAAATCATAAGACTGGCTTCCTTTAAACATCACCTAAAATTGATAAATCTTAATTCAGTCTGGTTTTTGTTTTAATTCATGTGAATTAATGGTATTTTGCATTGTACAAATATCAATGTATCTTCATTTTAATAAATTACCCCAGGACTCAGAAAATTGAAGCTTCTGTGTACATAATATGTAAATATTTAACAGAAATCATTTTTGACACACATAAGTCAGTGTTGGAAGAGTCACTGTTCTCAAAGTAAATTCAGAGGGGAAAGATAAATTGTTAGTCTTGTGCCGGCTCTTGTCATGGGAGAACATGAAGGACCTCACTA
The DNA here is from genome assembly GCF_036850765.1 of Saccopteryx bilineata. NCBI lineage: Eukaryota > Metazoa > Chordata > Mammalia > Chiroptera > Emballonuridae > Saccopteryx > Saccopteryx bilineata. Next base: position 20,373,402 of record NC_089495.1, read on the forward strand.
TAATAAATAGACAAGTCTTTCTTGTAAACTCACATGATCTCAGACATTTGTAAAAATAGAAATTACTGTTGATAAATACACTCGACTTGGAATGCCGGAGAAACATCCTGCTGAGGATTTTTCTCAAAGTTCTTACTAAATCCTAATATTCAAGAGTATTAGGATGCTTCTATGGAAAAACTTGAGAAGGGAGAGAAGAGCTGATGGGACTGGAGTAGCTGAAAGTCACAGTATTTCATCTAAGCACGTGCCATTGTTAATAAGAATAGAGTGTTCTCAGCTCATTGTTGTCACCTTGCCTGGACTTTCTACCTGCCTTTCAAAAATGCCAAGGACATATGCCAGAGATCCAATGAAATATGTTGGTTTGATGTTATAGACTCAGTTACACCAAACCAAGTAAAACTTGTGAGAATGCTCATTCTAATTTGGAGCTATTTAATGATGAATTAGCTAAGGCAGGTCCTTAAACCAAAATTATCCTTCCCACACTGCTTATCAAATCATTATCTTACTTTATTTCTTATTATTTAGAAAAGCTTTACATTTCTGATGTTTTGAAGACTTACTTCAAAAATATAATACCTCTGGGAGGATCTATCTTGAAACGTTTGAAACATTTTATGAAATTACAGTTGATATTTAAGTTAGTATGGTGGTACAGGATAGATTCCATATTTGAAGGAAGAGATTTTCAAAGAAAACCTTTTCCTGCCTCAAACCTTAACTTGAAACAAGTGCAGATTCTGGCAGGAGGTATTTTGGCTGTTCAGACAATAAGGGACTAATCTTATGTTCCTGTGCCATCTGTGCTGGGCACTCTTGAGGTATAAGTTTCCTGGGGAACACTAAAAGGGAATGCCTTCCTCTGGTTGGGTTACAAAGCAAGAAATGAAGTTCCACAGGGGCAAGAATTTGCTGGTTCACTTCTATTGACACAAGACGCAAAGTCATCTTGGCACATAGTTTGTGCACAACCAATAATTGAATAAATGAATTACAAATTTTAGATAGTTCTTAAGTTTCCTGTAAAAATAATGATTCTATTACAAATGTTAAGTTCTCGGGTAGATGTGTGCTACAACAGAGTTACTGGTTTGAGACAAAGATCAAATGTCCACAGCAGGACCTTTTAGAGATAGTCTTTGCATTTAATCTTTACATCAGTGAACATTTCATTCTAATCCAACCCACTACACAGAAAAATATCTTCAAATTCTTTTTACACTGTGATTGATTAGAAGTGAAATAAATCAAAGCCATTAAACCTGTTTAATAACATTACTGCCTAACCTTCTCTAGTGATTCAGTCTATACCTGGGTGTGAGTAATGAAGTCAGTAAGTATAAGCGTATCCTATAAGTGGTACTTCATTAAAGCACTGTTAAGCATTCACTGAGGGCCCGGAGAAAATTCTCATAACTATACAGGTTAGGACAAAAATCAATGCTTCTAGAAATCCCCTTGTACTTCTAAACCATTTCCCCAAAAGCAAATAAGAACCTTAGGAAAGTCATCCCCAGATGGAGCAGCTTTACTGGAGGTTTCAAAATAAAAAGCCCTCTTGAATGTCATTTCTGCCCTCTATTTTTCAGCCTGGGGTCCAGGACTTACTGTCCTTATCTGTACCTCCTGAAGGGCTCTATTCTTCCATAATAGTGAGCTCTAGAAAAGACTCAGTAGACTTCCCCAGGGTTTTCCCTCCACACTCCACTCCCTCACGCTACCATTACCCAAATGACCAACCCTAGGTTTTCCTATATACTCCAGGTAAACAAAGGCTAGAAAAAGGGAAACCATAAAACTTCTTCGAAATAATTTACCTGTTTCATCCTCCATTCCCAGTTTATTTATAAATGGCCCCAAGCCAAATATCATCATTTAAAAAAAAAACACCCAAAAAATTAATAACTTTAATTAAATTTTTAAAACTCAAACTCAACATACCTATGATTTTTTTAAACCACTTTATTGAGGTGTGGTTAACGTACAAAAATTTGTACATATTTTATGTGTACAACTTGATTAGTTTATAGATAAGTATCCACCCCTGAAACCATTATCATAATCTATGCCATAAACATATCCAATACTTCCAAAGATTTCCTCTCACCTTTTGTACCATCATCATCATTAATACTATTATTAAGATTATTATTATTATTATTGCTACTATAACCACTACTAAAGCAGAAATTAGTTGCCAGGGAGTGGGGCCAAGGGAAGACAAGAAAGTATTAGTCAAAAGGTATAAAGTGTAAGTTCTGCAAGAAGAAAAGCCCAGGAGATCTAATGTTCAGCGTGCCTATGGTTAACAGTACTGTATCATATGCTTAAAAGTTTGATAGACAGGTAGGTATGATGTTAAGTGTTCTTAACACACACACACACACACACACACACACACGCCCTGATTTTTATTTATTCTTTTGAACAGCTCTTTCATGATTTTTAAGTGAACAAAGTGAATTGACTAATACAAGAATTGTTTGTCTTAAATAATGCTAAGAAATGTTGGCTCGTTTTCATTATTTTATTTGGTCCTTCCTTCAAGAAAAATGTGTACTAATTTAGACAGGGAATTTGATCCACAGAGGAAATGCATAAGGATGCCGAGGGAGAAATGAGCCAGGCACTTGGATTAGTTTAGCAAAATCTAGAAAATCTGTGGTGTGGGAAAACTAACAAGCAAAGAAACACACATGCTCTAAATATTTTGCAAGTTTAAGAGCCAGTTGTTGACTGTAAAGGACTCAGTCCTGGGAAGTCTCCAAGTTTCTCTGCTTTCCATTTCTTGAGAACTTTTTTTTTAAAGGACAAATTTAAAAACTCTGACATCATGTTATTTTTCTATAATGTAGTATCATAATCTTAGTCTACATATTATTAATAATTTACACTTTCTGTGGGACAGTTCTTATGTGTCATAGTGTTGACTTTCTTGAACTTTCTAATATTATAAACTATATATTTCATTGTCTTATGAATATTACCAGTCTTACAGATCTTATTCTTCATTCTCATTGTCTGGAGAGCCAACTGATCCCATTAGTTTTTCTTGAATGAAGAGAAGTATCTTTACGTGTGAAAAAGAAAGACAGCAAAGGTCCATTTGCCACATTAAACTCTTTCTCCAGTGTGCTAGACCTATTTGTCTTTCAGATCCACACTCTGTTTTTCTCCTTCTGCTCAGTATGGACTACATCAAAAGATCCCTTGCCTTCTGATTTCAATTTTATTTGAATAGACATCACCAGCAGAAGGAGGATAGGATCAGGGATATTACCTACCTTTTTATTTCCCAAGAGGATCACATTAGAGACTTTTTACATCTTCGACTAAAGAAAGCATAGGTAGCCCTGGCTGGTTGGCTCAGTGGTAGAGCATTGGCCTGGCCTGTGGAAGTCCCAGGTTTAATTCTTGGTCAGGGCACACAAAAGTTACCATCTGTTTCTCCATCCCCCTTCTCCCTCTCTCTTTCTTCCGTTCCCAAAGTCATAGCTGGAATGAGCAAGTTGGCCCCGGACACTGAGGATGGCTCCATGGCCTTGCCTCAAGTGCTAAAATAGTGCTAAGCAACAGAGCAGCGGCCCCAGATGAGCAGAATATCAGACCCAGACTGGGGTTGCTGGGTGGATCCCAGTCAGGGCACATGTTGGAGTCTGTATCTCCACCTCCCTGTCTCCCATTTGATTAAAAAAAAAGAAAAGAAAAGAAAAAAGAAGGCATAGTTAATGTCAGGCCACCTTCTTCACATAATTCTCTTTTTCTCTCTCCCCTTTCCCATAATCTTAATATTTTAAAAGCCCTGAGATCCTTGGATTCACTGTTTCCTTACACCTAATACCTTTGAAAGTAGTCCTTTACTAAACTAGCTTCTTCCTTAGTTCTCCAACTATTACTCTTCTTCTAACCCTGACAATAAGTGAGAGCAATTGATTCATTGAAAAAGTAATCTATGTCCTCTGACAGTAAGTCCTTGCTACCATCACTCCACTGAGCTGGGTACTATTGAAGCCTTTGATTGACTGGCATCCACAAACCAGCTTTTTAAAAATATTTTATTTTTGATTTTTAGAGAGAGGAGAGAGAGAGAGAGAGAGAGAGAGAGAGAGAGAGAGAGAAGGGGGAGGAGCAGGAAGCATCAACTCCCATATGTGCCTTGACCAGGCAAGCCCAAGGTTTCGAACCTGCAACCTCAGTGTTCCAGGTTGACGCTTCATCCCACTGCGCCACCACAGGTCAGGCAAACCAGCTTTTTTAGAAATAGTCTTCTTTAAATTACATATGCCTTTCAAAGCCCTAGAGAATATTACTTCTGTTTTCTTTCTCAAATATTTTTTAGGTTCAGTTTTTGCCATATCACTTTCTTGTATATTCTTAAAAGCTCCTATTTGATATTCCTAACTTAATGATATTGTTCTCCAACTCTCTGTATTTACCAGTCTAATTCTATATGATTTTAACAATAACTATTGTTTTAATTACCACTTATATGATGAAGCTTCTTAACTCTATAATTCAGATTATTGATAATTCAAGATTCACATATCCAACATCTTCAGATCTAGTTTGAGGTTCCTTGGATACCTCAAACAAACATGTCTATTAACCCACCTTTATCTCAAACCTATCTCTTCTAAATTCTCCTGCTTTAATGGATATTAACACCATCTGCCTGGGCACAGCAGAAAAGACTAGTGGATGCTGGGGTGTGCCATTTAGATCCCTCCCTTAAGTCCAAGGAATGCACTTCCCAGTTGCTGCAAGAATACTGACAGCTCACTGATGAGTCTCTCCCTAGAAAGTGCCCATAGCTAAAGGGCTCACATCTGGTTATTGTTAAATATGGAGGAACTAAGTCTCACACTTCTTGTCTCTGTAGGGGACAACTCAGGTTTGCTACTCCAGCTCCAGATCTGCACGTAGGATAAGCAAAGCCCTCCACTCAAGTACATCACAGCTCAGCTTCTCACTCTGCCTAGTTCTGCTTTCCTCAGCCTCTTACAGATGTTGTTCCTGTCAGCACTCCCTGCACAAAATCTCTGCCTCAGTCTCTGTTGCCCAAGAGATTTGACCTAAGATAGCAGGAACTCAGTGTCAGCCTTGCTGACTCCATCTTCCTTATCCCATTCTTCCAATGGGCCACACAGTCTATGAATTTGGCCTTCTAAATAATATCCATTCTTTCAGTCTCTGTCACCATTGCTTTAGTCCAGGTCTTCATCATTTATTATCAGAATTCCCACAATTATCTGCTAATTTTCTGCTTGACTAACTTTTCTTTCCTCTGTCTGATTCCCACTCTGTTATCAAAATGGTCTTTACAAATCACAAACTCCATTACATCACTATCCAGTTAAATTCTATCAGATCACTGACAATGAATTTAAACTCATCACAGTTGAATGCCTGCCTGTGTCTCCAACCACAAACACTTCTGCTTCTCTTACTACTATTACTGCTATTACCATTATTACTACTATTGCTATTGTTACTGCTGTTACTATTACCACTTACATATACATGCTCATATAATGGGATTCAAAAAAGAAACAAAGAAAGAAAAAGAAAAAGAAAGGTCTTGTAGCTCCATTTCTCCAAATAGTACATGCTGGTTTATGCCTCATTGTCTTCAAAGATTTTAGTTCTTCCTGGAATGTCTCCTCTGGCATACCCTATTTTCCATTCACCTTTAATACAGTTTCTCTAGCTCTCAAACCTTAATATGCAGATCTTATTAAAATGCAGACTTTGATTCAGTAGATCTGGTCTGCAAAGCGGATGCTACTAGTCTAGGGACAACACTGGAGGAGCAAGTTCTGAGTTAACACTCATCTCTCAGAAAGCTGATATGGAGGCTTATTGTTATGTATATAATAGTGGCCTCTGTGTAGGAACTTTTACTTGATACAGTCCCTTACTGGATACTACTCACATTCTCCTGTAGGCCACAGAGATCTTGAGCTGCCATTGGGTAATAAAACCTATCTAGGATCTGTGAGGTACTTCTTTGTAGCTGCTCACAGTTATTATTCTCCTGGTGGCAGCTTGACACATTGTTAATTATTTTACAATGGCAGTTGTCCCTAAGAAATAATCCACACTATCTACCAGTCTCACTTACAATGTGCCACTGGTGGAAAAGAAAATATTAACATGTAAACAAAGAAAGAAAGAGAGAGAGAGAATTAACTTAGAATATCTCAGGATAGTGTAAAGGAATACAACTGCAACCTGTCAAAGTTAACACCAGTGATGGCAGCCATAGAAGAATAGAGGATAGAGCACCACTCATCTTCCAGGAATGAGTGACCATTATCTTTAAAACGTTTCATCTTACCACAATGCCCTCAGACAAGTTACTAGATTAATGTTACAATTCTTGGATGTCGAATTCAAAATTACAGGGTTAGTTCCGATAACACTCACGTGTTTCATCTTATGAAAACTATAAAATATTTTCAAATGAGGTTTTTGTAATGGGTGTTCCAAGTAAAAGAAAGAGAAAGATGGATCAGGAAAAGCCTAAAGCAAAAAATATATATATTATTACAATAATAACTAAAAATAAATAATTATCAAAATATTATTATAATCAAAATAGAAGGAATAAAAAAGTAACACTTTGAAAAAGTGAAAGAAATAATTTACCAAGAAAATATGATAATTTTAAATCTGTATGCATTTGGAAACATATACCCCAGATTCAAGTAGTAAAAACTGTTACAATTACCATAAGAAATTAATAAATTTATTGTCATGTTGGAGATTTTAAGATACCATTTCCAGAAATATATATGTCAAGTAAACAAAACAAGAAAGGTTTATAGGAGTTCTGAACAAGAAAATAGGTTGTATTTGAAGACACCTAGTCAGCACTCAACAACTGTTCATATATGTGGTGATCAAATTAATGAGTCAAAGAAAAAAATCTGATGTTATATAGAGCATATTTAAAACTGAATAACGGTAAAAATACTACATCTTAAAACTTGTGAAATGTCGGGCTTAATGAGTACCAAAGTACAGAGAACCTGAAATTCCTGTGCAAGTAAAAAAGAAATAAACAAAAGTAATGAGCTAAGTTAGAAAGAGAGAAAGTTTGAATAAGAAAGACAAAGACAGGCCCTGGCCGGTTGGCTCAGTGGTAGAGCGTCGGCCTGGCGTGCGGGAGACCTGGGTTCGATTCCTGGCCAGGGCACATAGGAGAAGTGCCCCTTTGCTTCTCCACCCCCTCCCTTCCTTCCTCTCTGTCTCTCTCTTCCCCTCCCGCAGCCGAGGCTCTGTTGGAGCAAAGATGGCCTGTGCGCTGGGGATGGCTACTTGGCCTCTGCCCCAGGCGCTAGAGTGGCTCTGGTCGCGGCAGAGCGACGCCCCGGAGGGGCAGAGCATCGCCCCCTGGTGGACAGAGCGTCGCCCCCTGGTGGGCGTGTCGGGTGGATCCCGGTCGGGCGCATGCGAGAGTCTGTCTGACTGTCTCTCCCCGTTTCCAGCTTCAGAAAATCGGAAAAAAAAAAAGACAAAGAACAAAGAAACATTAGCAATGAAAAATGGAGAGAACTACAGATATAGAGAAATAATTTTATTATAATAGATATAAAAGAGAAACAAATGAGTAACTCCTTGGAATATATACATGTATATAAATGTATCACATATATGCACGCACACATACATATGGTATATATATGTACTTAAAAAATAATAGACAACACAAATAGACCAATAATAATTAAATAAGTTAAATATATAGTTAAAATTTCTCTCCATTTTCCAAAGAAAACATCAGACCCAAACAATTATACAGTAAGTTACTAAGTGTTCAAACAAGTAATTTAATATTATACAAACTCTTTCAAAGAAGAGAAAGGAAATAGGCTTTAACTCAATTTATGATAGAAAAGCTTTAGTGAGTATAAAAAATTTAGAGCATAACTTCATTCAAGAGAATAGATACAAGGATCTTAAAACAGCAACAACATATAAGCACTGTACAAAATAATCATAGAAAATCTTATATTAAATCAATTGAATTTATCACAGGAATATGAGTGGGTAAGCATTAGAAAAATCATAAAAAACTTGCATATAAGAAAAGACTTCAAAAATAAGATGTAAACTAAATCATAAACTGATAGGTGATACTTGTACACATATAAAAGATAAACTATTTATAACTAGTGTAAATAAAATCAACAAATCGATATGGACAAGTAAATAAACAAGGATAAAAATGTAACAAGCATACTGTTAAACTTAAAAAATAATTTTCAGGAGACATTATGCATGATGTTGCTGATATGTCTCAAACACTTGAAAAATAGCACATGTAACAATAAAGCAAATGTAGGAATGATGAACACTAATATCTAGATTCTAGACAGTAGTTACTTGGGGAAAAGTTAAATGGGAAAAGTGGCAGAGTGTTCAGTGGGGATGTGGAAGTCCTGGGTTCGGTTCCCAGTCAGAGCACACAGGAGAGGCAGCCATTTGCTTCTCTCCCCCTCCCCCTTCCCCTTCTTTATCTCTTTCTCTCTGACTCTCTCTCTTCCACTTCTGCAGCCATGGCTCAAATGACTTGAATGCATTGGCCCCAGATGCTAAGGACGGCTCCATGGAGCCTCTGCCTCAGGTGCTGAAAATAGCTCGGCTAGTCTTAATTGTGTCATTAACTAGTTAGATAGCATTGATTAAGTTATTCCCTGCGTCTGGGCCTCAGTTACCAATCAATCAATTGATCAATTTATCAATGGATACATACATACTAGTATACTTTCCAGACTGTTTTATGGTTCATTTTATAACCTGCATCCTTTGAGGAAAAAAAAAGTTATGAAATCATTCTGACATATAAAAAGGCATAAATAATAATATCATCAACAACCACATACTCAACAACAATGTTATAAATACAGTTGAAACCTCCTGTATACCTTCCTCAATACATTTCCCAACTTTCATCACAGTTGTTTCTATTTGAATTTAGCTTTTATCATTCCTAAGTATTTCTTTGTCCTTTACCATATATGTATCCTAAACCAGATCTAGTATACTCTTTAAGATTATTAAATTTTCTATGAATCATAGAGAACTGGTAAATTTCTAGACACCTTGCTGTTTCTCTCTCAACATATCCTAGAATATATATTAAATTAATTCTTGTTGATTTGTTTCTCAATGTTGCTCCTATTACTTTTGGTGGTCATACTGTAATTTGTACATTCATTGTCTTATTGATTGTATTTTATCTTTGGTTATTTGTTACAACTCACAATACTACTATGATCATTGTTGTCAGTCTCCTTAATCTGTGGGATATACCTTTAGAAATGGAACTGTTGACATTTCAAATCTACCAAATAATAACAAACTGCTCTCCAGCATGACTAAAACTGTACTTCTTCATCAGTAGAAAGAAGTCCTGTTGCTGCTCCATATCCTCACTAGCACTTGTTATTGTTGGACTACTTAGATTTTCCCAGTATGAGGTCTGAGAAATGGTATTTCTTTGTGACTTTCATTTGCATTTCCCTGATTTCTAGTGAGGTTGAGCATTTTTTTATGTGTTTTTTGGCCATTCGTGTTTCCTCTTCTGTGAATTGCCTTTTCATATCTCTTTCTATTTTTCTACTTGGCTGTTTTCTTTTTCATTTTGATTTGTAGCTTGAAAATTTTATTTTGAATGCTAATCTTTGTTAATTTTTTGCATTCCATGTAACTTCCCCCTGAACTCCCTCCATCCTTTTACTTTCTGTGTCTCTTGCTATGCAGACATGTTTAGTTCTACCAGTCAAATTTATTAATCATTTTTTAAAAATGTTTGCTATGTTTTGCTTAAGAAATTATTCTCCTGATCCCAAAATTCTACAAATTTTTTTTATCACAAATGATTTAAAAGTTTTCTTTTCTTTTCTTTCTTCTTTTTCTTACTTAGATTGTCAAATTTGTCATCTATGAAGTTTATGTAAGTATGTGAGTCAATTATATTCGGTTGGCTAATTTGTCTATTTTTGTCTCATATGTCTATATAGCCAGAAAAATGCACCCATTAAGTTTTCTTTTCTTAAAATTGTCTTACCTCTTTTGGGCTCTGATTTTCGTATGCATTTTTAGAATCATCCTATCAGATATCAATCAAACCCTCTCAAGATTTTTATTAGAACTGTATTATCTTTGGACATAAAGTTGGTAAAAAAAAATGACACTGTTATATTGATTTTTCTTCTCTATAAGCATGGAATATGTTTTTATTAATTTTAAGTTATTCATAGATATTTTCTAAAATATCTTTTAGTAGAACCGTATTCTTTTTCCCAGGTAGTATCTCTGATCTTATGATTAATTTATATTCCTAGGCATTTTATATATTTTATTGTTAATATAAATCATATATTTTAAAGTTTGTATTTTCAAAATATTTTTTCTGGGGTGCAGTGAATTAAATTATTTTAAAGATTGTATACCTAGCAAATTGAATACACACATAAATACATATCATAATTATATTTTATTTTTGAATTTCTAGTATTTATTTGTGCATCCTTTTTCTTTTTCTTTAAAAAATATCTTCAAAATTTGATTACCTTACTAGTCTTTTTAAAGACTCACTTTTGGCTTTGTGGATCCTCTACATTGTATTTTTCTCTTTATTAAACTTATATTTATTTATTAGTATATTTTTTCTACCATCTTCAAGGCTATTTTGTTCTTATAACTTTTTGGTTTGAATTTTTGTGTTCCTAAATCATGATAGTCTTCATTTCAAATATTTGCATTTATAAAAATGTATTTTGCTAAATATTACAAGACATGTCATGTAATTTTATTATTATTTAAATCATAAATATATTCTATAAATAAACATGTTTACAAAATAATTTTTTACTAGTAAATAGTTTAAGAAAATATGCCTTTCCTTTTTCTAGATATGGTCATTAGATAACCATGTTAATTATGTAATTTAAATTTTCAAAAATTTTTATTGTTAGTTTATTAATTATTGAGAGATATTATAATTTTCCTCATAAAGAATAATTCTTAAAATTTTACTTACAAGTCTGATAAGTTTCTTTTGTCTTTTTTTAATTTTTATTTATTTATTCATTTTAGAGAGGAGAGAGAGTTAGAATGAGAGAGAGAGAGAAAAAGGGGGGAGGAGCAGGAAGCATCAACTCCCATATATGCCTTGACCAGGCAAGCCCAGGGTTTTGAACCGGTGACCTCAGTGTTCCAGGTCAACGCTTTATCCACTGCACCACCACAGGTCAGGCACAAGACTGATAAGTTTTGGTCATAATATTATTATACGATTGCTAGACTCTATAGAGTTGTCACATTCCTTAGTGAGGTTGAACTTTATCATTACGCAATAACCCTTTTAATACTCATTTCTCATTGTTCCATTAAAGACTTCTTCCTTTTTTTTTTTTTTTTTTTTTTTTTTTTTTTGCATTTTTCTGAAGCTAGAAACAGGGAGAGACAGTCAGACAGACTCCCGCATGCGCCCGACCGGGATCGACCCGGCACGCCCACCAGGGGCGACGCTCTGTCCACCAGGGGGCGATGCTCTGCCCATCCTGGGCGTCGCCATGTTGCGACCAGAGCCACTCTAGCGCCTGGGGCAGAGGCCACAGAGCCATCCCCAGCGCCCGGGCCATCTTTGCTCCAATGGAGCCCTGGCTGCGGGAGGGGAAGAGAGAGACAGAGAGGAAGGCGCGGCGGAGGGGTGGAGAAGCAAATGGGCGCTTCTCCTATGTGCCCTGGCCGGAAATCGAACCCGGGTCCTCCGCACGCTAGGCCGATGCTCTACCGCTGAGCCAACCGGCCAGGGCCTAAAGACTTCTTCTTTACCTAGTACAGCCCCTTCACTTTTCATTTGTTAGTATTTGTGTAGGTTATCATTATCCTTCCACCGTCAACCTTTCTTCTTTCTATACTTTTAGATGTTCCCTAAGTTTGTAGATAGAGCTGATGTGTTGAATCTAATAATCTTTTTCATAATTGAAAATTTAAGTTTATTTGTGTTTTTGGAGATTGTTTAAAAATTTTGCATTTATATCTACTGTCTCATGTTTAGCTTAATATTTTCTATGTTCTCCTTTACCTTTCTTGACATATATTTTGTTAATTGGGCTTTTTAGTTTAGTTTTTGTTCTTTTATTCATTTAGAAATCATATGTCCTCTCTCTGCTAACCCATGCCTCCTAATTTAGCCTTTGAAGCTTCACTCCCTGTATTTGTAGCTTATACAGATTTATTTTACTTTTTTATGTGCATATGTGTATAAACTCAGCTATGCATTTGCCTTTGATAATTTTTATTTTATCCACCATATTTAGAGAATTTTTTGTCACTGGGAGTGTTTATCTTCCTTACCAATCCGAAATGTTAACAGAAATTAAAATATCCACCCTTTCCCGTTAACAGCTCCTTCAAACTCATCACTTAAATAATATGGAAGATAGTCTCTAGCTAAAAATAATGGAATTTTTTTTTTTGTATTTTTCTGAAGCTGGAAACGGGGAGAGACAGTCAGACAGACTCCCGCATGCGCCCGACCAGGATCCACCCGGCACACCCACCAGGGGCAACGCCCTGCCCACCAGGGGGCGATGCTCTGCCCCTCCAGGGCGTCACTCTGCCGCGGCCAGAGCCACTCCAAAGCCTGGGGCAGAGGCCAAGGAGCCATCCCCAGCGCCCAGGCCATCTTTGCTCCAATGGAGCCTTGGCTGCGGGAGGGGAAGAGAGAGACAGAGAGGAAGGGGGGGGGGGTGGAGAAGCAAATGGGCACTTCTCTTATGTGCCCTGGCCGGGAATCGAACCGGGGTCCCCCGCATGCCAGGCCAACGCTCTACCGCTGAGCCAACCGGCCAGGACGGGAAATTTTTAATAATTACTAAAGGACAGAAGAAACTCACTTTTTTCTTATTTCTATACTAATATCAATAATCAAAGTTTGTGTAAAGTAGCAGTTTCCTAAACAATGTTCTACTCAATTTCTGCCAATGATATTGTCACAATACCTTCTTATAGACCATGATTCTCAACAGTCAACAATGGAATGTCTGATATTACTTTTAAACGTTTCCCATCTCTTATTTATGCAACATGGAGAGAAAGAAATAGTGATTGTATACATTGCTCTGAAAAATCAGCTTTAGAAACTGTCATTAGATTTCAGAGGACAAATAGATGGTATTTTCTCAACTTTGCCAACACCTACCACATGTCAGCCTCCCACTGCCATTCTAATAGTTCAAAATCAGTGTTTGGAAGATTGGTGATAGGAAAAGACGCTGTGAAATGGCCACCAAAATCTCAGGTAGATGTTGCTTGGAGGAGCGCCATCTAACTCATCCATAAGTTATTTGAACAAAAACAAACACATTCATACTAATCCACTACAATTTGACAGTTGTTTAAAATAACCAGTGGCCTCGCCTCGCTTATATAGTGACACACGTTTTCAAAAGGCAACTTGTATCTTTAGCCTCCAAAACTTGTCATTGCTGGTTCTTTTTATCATAAATATCTCTTCATAATAGATATAATAGTGGAGATGTGTTTTCAGTGAAATATTTTATATTATTTCAGCTTTTAAATTTTTATTATTTTGGAAAAATTTCTTCAATCTAAACATTTAACTATGAGCATGTACGTTTTTGAAGAAAGCTATGTTTAGAATTAGAAGTATTTTTTTAGTTTATTTGGATATTGAAGAAAGTAAGTTTATTTGCATTAATTTGCACTGAGTTATCAATAGAATAAATTATTTTCAATCTGGTGGTAAGTAGAGCCAATTTCACTATTTTAAGTGGTACTTAAAATGCATCTTAAGTCTTCAATCATTTATTATCTTGAGGCATTAAATTAAAATGTGCTAGTTCCATTTTTGTGTGTGAATGCTTAAAAATATAAGGGAAAGCTATGTAAAAAATGAGGTTTAAAATATCTAGTCCAATAATTGTAATTTTACTTTGTAATAGATAAAAATTAATTTCACCTTTAAATAAATGCATGAAAACTTTCCTACCAATCTAATTATATTCTAATTATTCTAGAATTAGAATTTAATGTGAATGAAAAAATTTTTAAATAATGACTTAGTCCATTCAGCTCCTGATGCAAACCTTCCTGTGGAAGTATTTGATGATCTAAAAAGGAATCAGAGAGCTTTCCTCTAGTCCTTGATGAGTAAGGGTACAGCTTACCCCACTATTTCTCAGAATGAAAGTTTACCTCTCTGCCAAGGTCATGGATAGAAGCCCTATTTCCTAACAAATTTAAACTCTGTGTTACAATATTAAGATGCAACATCCATAGCACTTAATTCAATGATACTTTGTAAGGATGAAACTTGTGCCAGTTTCTTAGAAATGCTGCTTTTAATAGCAAATGAGCCTACAGTTTAGTTGGCCTATTAATACGCCAGATTGCTAACCCCATCTAAGTGATTGTTTGCATGTATTAATAAGTGTTTGACAATGAAAAACCATACATTTTCCAGATAGAACATGCACACCTTTAAAAACATGTAAGTTCATAGGTTTTTGTTATGAAATAGATATAATATATCCACAAATTATAAAAATAAGTTACAAATACATATAGAGCATAATATAGTTAGTACCATATGTAAATACATTTATCTTATATTTACATGTTGTGTTTATGTTATTAATAATACAACAAATATTTATACATAACAACTAATACATATTTACATATATAATAATGTTACTATTATTTATTAGGGAGCTGGTATTTGCCAAGAATTATGAAGTGCTTTATAGGCATAATCTCACTTAATGTTCACAACATCCTGAAAGTTGAGTTCTCATTTTATATGAGTAAACTGAGTCTCTAAAAAGATAAATAAATTGCCCAAGGTAACAGGATTAGTTAATGGCAGAACAAAAAATTAAATACTGCTTCCAAAGCTGGTGCATTTTCCACAAAAAAACACGCTATCTAGTTTCCCAAAGTATTTGATAAATCTTTATGGTAAAATTTCATGTTTTTTATTTTGTTTACACAGAATTTAAGTACTTTTTATAAATGTACTATCCCAAATAGCAAGAAAATAAAACATTAGTGTTATTGTTATTTTTGTTCTAGAAACTGGTGGCTCAAGTTTTCTGGGAGATTATATATTAAAGAACTGCAAGAAAAAAAATAATAAACCTGACTCTTAGCAGAAAGAATCCTAAGCAGGGAGTCCCAGGTGGTGCAATGTCAACATTGGCTACGAGCAATCCAATCAAGTTTTGCTTTTTCCCTGATCACATTATCAAAGACAGAGTCCTTTATTTTAGATATGGAAGTGGTCACCACCTGAGCCCCAGGGGATGAACCGTGAGTACTGTTAGCCAATTCTAGGAATTCTTTCCCCTTGAGAAGTGGTTGGACTCAGTCAATTCTCATGGATGGAGCTTCCAGAAAATCTTTGCTTTTCTAATATGGATGTCATTTCTTGACATGTTAAGTTCTGTTAAGGGTGTGCAGATGGACAGAATTCTAAGAAAGATGCTCAGAAAGTGGGGAGAACTCCTTAAATCTGCTTGATAAAATTGTTTAATCTTTCTCAGCTCAGTTTTGAGATAAATAGATAAAACATGGTAATATACAGTTATGCTAAATGTATAGATACCATATACATGTAGGCATATTTAAAGAACTTCAAAATGTATGTTTATATGTTTACTTTTTTTTATTTGTTTAATAATTTAAACAAAAACAATCAGTAAAATTAGTCAAGATTTTTCTGTGCCCATGCTAGAATATTAAGATTAAAAGCAAAATATTACATTCACTCTTCTAGCTTGGGGCTTTCTAAATATAGTATGTCCCTTTAAGGTCTCAATAAATGAAATTTCATGCATATTTTCATGCATAATGCCTCCTTTCTTTGTGCTTACATTTAGGTCAATGCAGATGTCTTTTGTCCTCATCCTCCAATACCCAACCTGGCCCTCTCTACCTTGGGGCAAGGTTGGGGTGCTGACAAGCAGGAAGGGAGGGAAGAGTAACTGGATGATAAGGAACAAAGAACAAAAGGGATACTTACAACATAGGGTATAGGAATTGGGGTAAAGGAATATGCTTTTCATATGAAGATAACTCTTTAAATCCATTTTAAAAAAAATATCATTAATCCTGTGGTTTAGTCCAGAAGGGGCAAAGAAGATAATTAGCATAATAGGCTTTATTTTTTTTTAACCTCTTGACACAGGGACCTTCTAACAAACCTAGCCTCTAGCAGAAAGGGTTCTGATGTTCTTTCTCATGAAGAAGAGGTAAAGACACAATAAAATGCCTACAATTCTGAAACATATTAGAATAAAGATTCTGTGAAATGGGAATTGTCATTTCTAATTTCTCAGCACTCAGAGAAAAGGGTTTGTCAGAGATAAAATGAGGCCTCTGCCGGGTGACGACATCACGGCGGTCTGCTCTGGGACACTGTCTCTGTTATGAAGTACTGCGTCTGTCCTATCCACTGCACAAGGCATCCGAAGTTACAACAACAGCTGCTAGCCAACCATGCAAAACGGTTTTCATTTTCAAGAAAAAAAGGATCACTTTATAAATTCAATTTTCTCTAACATAAAACCCTGTCTACCTACAAAATGGAGTAAGATAATTTAATTAACATCTAACTATACCTTGGTCACTAATGGACCCAGTGTTCTTTAACCAGTGTTAAATTCAGAAAACGCTGCTGCCAGATTAAATCTCCCTAAAGGCGCAGTAAGAAAATATATGTATCTAATCCACTTACATCAGGAGAAATGACCTAGGGCAGTAATGATATTTCCTATTAAGGTAATCTGGAAAGTAGATGGAAACCAGTTAGACAGTAATTTAATATAATAACAACATAGAGCTCAGAAAAGAACAAATTTATTCCTTTACTAAAGAAGAGTTCAATGATATCGTTTATTGGATCTAAGAAAATAATTTTCAAAGCCTGGAATATAGTTATCTTACAAACATCACTTCAAAAGTCATTGAGAAGTACTTTTTCAAACCAATGTAAAGGACAGAACTCTTCTATAGTGACTATAAAAGTTGACAGAAAGCTATCACCTTCACTTTCATTGTCACAGTAAAAAAAAAAAAAAGACTAAATAGGTTAGCAAATTTTACTAAGAATCAAAATGTCTGTACAACGTAATAAGTAAACATTAGATTCCAAGATAGAAAATCTTAAAATAGACGTTTTACATATTTACAATACATATTTATATTTATTTTGTCTTATCAGAAAACATGTGTCATCCTAATAAAATTGATATTTCAAAAACAACTCATGCATCCATTTATAAAAAGGTCTGTGTATGTGTGTGTTGAATGTTCAAAGGTCCTTCTGGATCTCTTCTCTGTGCAGGAGGGTTCTAAGCTGAAGTGCTATTTCTCTGTGTCCCTGTTCTATTTCTACATTTGTGGCTCAACACGAGGAAGAAATGACTAGCAAGCACTGACAGCAACATGGACGGGGAGGACACTTGTCAGAGCACTGGTTAAGTTCTAGTTAAAGAAGTATTATAACATTACTTACAAATACTCAGAGTTGACCCCCAAAGCCTCAGTTACTCCTATGCTGCGACCTCATCGTGAGGCAAGTGTAATGTCCTTTCAAACACTTATATATATATATAAATACATGGCGTCCCCCTGGTGATGGAAGGACACTTGACTTGGAGTGGTGAACACAAAATGCAGTGTACAGATGATGTGTTGCGGAACTGTGCACCCGAAACCTGTATAATTTTGTTAACCAGTGTCACCTCAAAAAATTCAATAAGAAGGAAAGAAAAATAAAACCACCATAAAAGAAAAATTAAAGCAAGGTAGGAAGGGCGTGATGAAGTGTCTATCTCTTGGTAGTTAAGGAAAATTCCACAGTTAAACTAACACTGGAATTGAGACGTGAATGCAGAGAAATCCATCTGGGAAGAGTATTCAGAAAGAGTAATCGGTAGGTGCAAGTCCCTGAGGCAGGAGCGCCACTGAGCCCTCTGAGGGATGGCAGAAAGGCCAACCTGCCTAGGAGCAGGCGGTGAGGAGGGCAGTGGAGCAGAAGGAGTGGTGAGTAAGGCCAGAGAGCTGTGATGACGGGCCAGGCTTTTGTGGGGCATCATAAAGTAATTTATTTTATTCTGAATTTGGGAGAATTTTCAAATTACCTAGTATACAGCCTGATGTAACTGGGGGATCAGGAAAGTGACATGATCTGACTGGTGTTTCAGAAGGATCAGGCAGGCTGCTTCACAGAGGACAGGTTGAAGGCATCAGTAGAGAAAGAGGAAGCTAGCTAGAAAGGTTACCTGATAGTCAGCTATGCTAGGGTAAAGGCGGTCAAAGTGGTGAAAAGTTGTTAGATTCTAGACACAGACAAAAGAAATGGACAGAATTGTCAGAACAAGTTGGGAGAACGGTGCAAAAAAGAAAAATATTTCTGGAAAATGCAACTCGCAGACATAATCAAACAAGGCTATCTTATTTTGTAAAACAATATGAGATGTATGAATTTGTATACAATTTTGTGAAAATATTATGCATAAGAAATCATAATATAAGCAGATATCTAACAGGTAGCACTTTCCTGAGTTGAGTAAGATGGGATCCAAAAATAGCGAGCCTCCTTCCTCCTCATAGAAATTTCAATGAGACCACATGTATCCATCCCACGTGCTGTTTCAGAGGGCCTCCTGTGTCATCAGGTGAGAGATAACACTGCTTGCAGTTAAGCCTGTTTATAATTTTCACCCCAACAGGTAAAAATGAGAAGAAAGAAAAACTTCAAAGAAGTGAAAGATCAATCTTACTTTCATATAATCCTCGTTACAAAATACTCCTCAAACCATAAACTTCAGTGAAATATATCTCATTTCCTTCTACTGATGCATGAATACACCCACAGCAGATTGTACATACAATACGAAGGGTCAACAAATGGAGAATGGTTTCATTGTCCGCAATAGCATTCCCTGATTGAAAACAGTCCCTTGGGAATTCATTACTGAAGACAAGTCCCACCCCTTGAAACTGCAATTGCCCTCACCCCTTTAAGCTGCAATCTCCCTCACTCAGGATTATTCAGGACAGTGGCGGTGAATTCATTCTTTCTACTCAGCTTTAGACCAACGCAGGTGATTAGGTAAAACACTTACTCTT
Source organism: Saccopteryx bilineata (assembly GCF_036850765.1). NCBI lineage: Eukaryota > Metazoa > Chordata > Mammalia > Chiroptera > Emballonuridae > Saccopteryx > Saccopteryx bilineata. The sequence continues at coordinate 20,392,584 of NC_089495.1, forward strand.
CCTTTTGTATTTAATATCATCTATAACAATATATATGTATTATTATGTGAGAGGTTTGCATGCTAACTTGTTTCTGAAAATAGTCATTTTCTGCATGAAATAAAACTCTATATGTAGATAAAATTACTATGATTAAATGTACATTAAAAACTTGAGATGCTTATGGTTATTTTCTGACATTGAAATTATAGTCAATTAAATTGTGTAATGCTTTCTCATAGAAATATGAATTTTTCACAAAAATTGCTAATTGCAATGCTATGTCATATAATTATTTGGAAAGATGATTCCAGCTAAATAGTTCAAAGTTAAAAATGATTATTCAGTTAAAAGCAGATATTATGTGGGATTTGCATTTTCATTTTTGTTTCCATCTCCATTTTGTTATTAAATAATTTCAGTATAGAAATCACAAGATTTTCATTGTTTTTTGGAATAATTTTTATGTATGTGTATAGTTATTTTTATCAGAAAAGATGTTATAGTGTTCTTTTTATCATAAAATTTTTAATAGCATTTGATCAAAATTTGTTAAATAAATCATCTACCTCCTCTGACAATTAACTAATGTACCAAATAGATCCAAGCAAACTCAAAGAAGAGTATTATCAAGATTATATTGTCTAAAAGCATAGCTTTTTAAGAAATTTAGAGCTGCTTAATCAACAGTGTTATAAATGAAATGATCAGTGGCCTTGAGGTTGAGATTTAATTGAATGAATAGACAGCATGCTTCTCCTTACAACAACCTATAACATTAATGGATAAGCTCATTTTTTTCTTCCCTAAAGTAATTGCACAGTCACATTAATTTAAAATCACTTGCATTTATTCGTTTGTTTTCAAACAAGGCAAAGGTCTTGAACACTTACTGGGGAAATTTAAATTGTCAGTATGAAGTAGAGTGTAGGACTTCTCAGTATAAGTAATTAAAATTTACATTGCACCTTTTTTATGTTATGTTGAATATTTTAACTATTATAGTTTGTAAAAAAAAGGTAATATTACTAAAAACTAATCTTATAAAACCTTAAAATAATTGTATTATTTCTCTGTTGATTCAATGACTTCTGTTTTGATATCATGTAAGAAATTCTGACCAAATATTAAAAAAAATAAGTTCTTCTCATTAATCAAACTGTCTAGATTAGTAAATTGTATACATTAACCACTATTTTAATATTGCCAAGACTCATAAGCCAATGAATGATGTTAGAAACATTACAGAGAAATAAGAGACAGTGAAACTCAACATCCTAATGCCTAAATGAGAAAAACCAAGACCATTTCCATTAGTGTCTCTATGCACAAGAATAAAGTATCACAAATTAAGTATTAGTTGTCATATTTCTTAGTGTTTCTCATTACAATTTGCAGAGTAAGATCATTTTTTTTAAATTCTATTAAGCAAAACTGCTCATTCTTTGAACAATTTAATTTAGACATTATCTTAATTTAATTATCTTAAAAATTAGCATGTTCACTTTCTGTTATATTAATAGCAATGTTAATTTCTGGTATCTTAAAATAAGTCTATCACCTAACAGAAAGACCTATGCCTTAAAATTCAATGACAAAATATAAGTTGTATTCTGGGAAATTTCAAAAGTTCATTTTACTGTACTTTATTTTTGTTGTTTATTCAGTAGCCTGAAAATGCCTTTATTTTATCATAATTTTTAAAAATCTATGAGGAATTTTAAACATATATACAAACTGCAGTGTAATGAACTTCTAGGTACACAGGACCAACCATTAACAACGCATATGGCCATGCCTGTTTCATGCATAGCCCTTTTAATTTGTCTCAGTTTCCATGTTATTTTGAAGTAAATCTTAGAGAGCCTATTATTTCATCTGTAGATATTTCAGTATGCTTCTCTAAAAAATAAGCTTCCTTCCTTAATATACTGTAATGCCATGGACCACAGTTTAAACAATAAATGTCCTTAATATCATCAAATAAACGGTAAATGTGTAACTATCCTGCAGTCTCCTAAAGGTCATTTTTTAACATTTACTATTTAAATCATAATCTACGTAAAGCAACTGTTCAGGTTTTTTTGTTTTGTTTTAACCTATCAATTCTCCTTCTATCTCTCCTTTTTTTGGTTCCTTTCACTGGGTTGAAAAAACAAACAAAAACCTGAATTTGTGTTTTGTAGAATATCCCAGCCTGGCTCTTGCTGACTGTAGCCCCACGGTGTAGTTTAAGATATTTCTCTGCTTTCTGGATTTTTTATGAGTTGGCATCTGGGTCCAGAGGACTGGTCAGGCTCAGGCTCTATTCCTTGCCAGGACCTTCGGACTTGGAGTTGGCCTTTGTTCTTCGTTCAGGAGGCAATTACCTAGTGGCTGTCTACTTTCCCGGCATCAGCAGCCATTGGTGCTCAATGTCATGTATATTTTTTGAAATGTAAAAACAGAGTTGACTTTGAAATATAACGAATACATCAAAAATTTTTGTGAAAGAACCCAAAATGAAATGTGAATATTAATTCTGGGTTACATGGTGAGAAAAATCACCAAGGCAAGTTTTTTTTCTTATATGTGATGCAGTTTCTAGAATGTGAAAAAGATAAAAAGTCTCTGATTTCTTAGAAAATGTACACTCACTTCAGTCCTCCATTCCCCTTTCTCTGTTTTCTTGTGTCTTTGTCCTACGACTCTAGCTCCTGACTGGATACTTAGCCAAGTTAATCCAAGCTGCCAGCTCATATACTACACTTATGTCTAATTATTCTAACAAGTACTTCTTTATGATTATTAACTTCATTATAGCAGTTATGTTTCCAGGAATCAAAAATAGGGCGTAGAACCTAAAAGAATATATTTGCCTCGTTTCTAGCAATCTGAGAAGTATAGCTCACATCCTAAAATGTCAGCATTTCTTTGCAAGTTTTATTATTTATGGGATCAAATTGAAAAAATACTGTAAATAATAATTTCTCAGACAGGAATTTATGTATTGCAGTATCAGATAGCATCTGCTTAGTAGAAGGTGGGAATTTGAGCTCAAGAGTTAGTCAAAAACCCAATTACCATAATGAAAATATGTATGAGGCCAGACCTGGATGGAGCAAGGCTCACTGTTGGTGGATGGCTGAGCATTATATGAGAACTGCTTGATGCTGCCACATCTCTAATAACCTTAAATGGGACGAAGGTATGCTTCAGAGGACTTCATGGACATTTGTAAAACATTGCATGAAAGTAGAGGCCAATTTTTTAAAATGTAGGGGCCCCAAAATAAGTGAATATGTAATTGTTAAGAAGCAATGAACAAGCAAAAAATAAAATACAACTTATATTGGGGAAATATCCATGATGATTTTATAAGTATTACATATAAAATGAGTAAATTCCATTTGGAGCAGTTGTTAAATGATTTTGCACTGCAAATAGGCAAATCAATACAAATAAATGTCCTAATCCATTGAGACTTATAAAGGTATATATACGTGCAATATGAAAATAAAATTAATGAGAAGGAATATCATTTTGGGTGCTGTTTATAGCAATTTCATTAGTTTATACTAAAGTAAATTTACTTTAAATTTTAAAAAAATTATTTCTGACTGGAGTAAAGGTGACTGCCTTTGGATTGTGTTAGTAATAACAGAAAATGAAAAATTTATTTGATGTTAAGCTATTTTATTTAAAGACACTCCAGTTGCAGCTAACTTTCCAGGGTTCAAATCAACTTCATGACTACTATATATTTCTTCTGGTGGAATTCTTGACGACTGGGCCTCATTGAGACATTTTAATTACTTAAGGTCTTAATTTCCCCTAGGAACTCCATAATTCATTTCCTCTTATTTAATATTTTACTAATTAAATTCCATACAACCTTTGTCTTAAGAGAGTTTATAAATTAAATGAAAGGTTATCAGAGAAATAGGTATGTCTCTTTACTGTGCATTTACTTAAATAGAAATCCATAGAGAAATCATTGAAAATGCCATAATTCAGGCCCTTTGTAGTTTGAATTTTTGGCACAACCTTTAAAGGAAAAGAAGCATGTTTTCCACTGCCTTCTAATGACAAGTTTAGAGTTCTTGCGATACTACTTCTAAATCAGGCAAGGCTCATTTAAGAATGGTGGATGCAGTAAGGATGCTAACCCTAAATCAGATTGCCCAGTAGTTCCATACCCCATACAAACTGAAACATACACGGTATGTTTGAGATTTGTTTGTCTTTCTCAGCTCTACTTGTTATTATAAAGACTTTTATAATTCTTCAAAGTTGTCCTGGCTATTCAAGAATCTTTGTATTTCCTAATTGAGAATCAGCTTGTCAATGTCTACCAAACAGTAAGGATTTTTTATTGGGATTAAATGTATTCACAAATTTTGCTAGAACTGGCATTACCATATTGAGTCTTCCAGTCCCTAACTTGGTATGTGTGTTACCACTGTTGAGTTGGTTCTGACTCCTGCCGACCCTCTGAATGAGTGAGGTTCCCATTGTTTTGTCTTCAACGGCTCTGTCCAGCTCCTGTAGACTCAGGCCTAAATCTTCTTTTATGGAGTCAATCCATCTCATATTTGGTGCTTCTCTTTTCCTGCTGCCTTCTATTTTTCTTAGCATTATCATCTTTTTCAAAGAACCTTGCTTTCTTACAATGTGCCTGAAGTAAGACAGCATTAGTTTTGCCTCCAAAACTAATGGAACTTTTAGGTTTAATTTGCTCATCTTTCTGGCTGTCCACAGTGTCTATAGAGCCTCCTCCAACACCATATTTCAAATGAATCAATTTTTTTTTCTGTCGGCCTTCTTCACTCTCCAACTTTCACACTCATGCATAGTATTTGGGAATATGAAGGTATGGACGAACTTAACTTTGGTCTTTAATAACACATCTTAGCTTTTGGTGATCTTTCCCAATTCTTCACTGCTGCCCTTCTGAGTCTCAGCCTTTGCTTGATTTCTTGGCTGCAGTTGTCATTTGAATTGATAACTGAATCAAAGTAAGCAAAATATTTAACCATTTCAATATCTTCATAGTCCATGTTGAAGTTATGTATTTATTCTATAGTCACAATTTTTTGTCTTCTGGTGTTCAAGTAGAGCCCTGCTTTGGGCACTTGGTATATAAGTCCATTTATTTAGGCCTTTGCCAACTCTATCCATAATGTGTTATAATTTTCTGAGTAAATGACTTCTACAATTTCTTTAGTTTATTCTGAGATATTTACTGGTATGTCAGCGTGCTCAGCAAAGGCAGCACCTGAAAGGGCTCTGATTAACAGCGTGCATTAAACACTACTCTTACATATTTTAAAATAACATGAATGGGAAAAACAGTGAAATTTTTGTTGGATTTCACTTTTTTTTTGTTATACCCCTCTGAATTATTTCTTAATCTAATAATACTTAAAAGTTTGAACCAATAATCCAAAAATTCCAGAAAATAAGTGTCTCTACTTGATAAGAAAGTTGAAGGCTACTCTGGTTTATTTAGGCAAAAACAGACCACTACCAATGGCAAAGTAAAATTATTAATCAAGCTCTTGATACCTCTTTTATTGTTTGTGTATAAACTTCTTTAACTCTCAGTAAATTATGCAAGTCTGCATTCCACGCAAATATGGCTAAATATAGTTGTCTCTTGGCTCCCTTAGTCTATATGTGATGTAATTCAAATCCTATATATAGCAATTCACATTAAAATAGATCAGAATGTGTCTACAAATTCCTTGAGGTTTTTTTTACTCAGTCTTTCATTGTAGTTATGAAATGTATTTTGAGTGGGGACCTACAAGAGGGCAAGATGTTGACTTTGAATAAAAATGTATCATTAAATATATATACACTTTATCTATCATAGCATAACTTGTTATAGCCTGGTTAATGCCTACTTATGTTTATACATACTGCAATTACACTGAAGCTTTTAATCTTCAACATACACACACACACACACACACATACACATAATGATACTTATCCTATGTTATATATATAAATAAATGCTGCATATTTTAATTTAATAAAAAAAGAGTAAAATACCTAAATTTATCAATGTGCTCAGAAATATAACCCAATAAATGGGAAGATGTTTCAGGCAAATGTTTTACTAGTTTTAACATGGTATTAAAACTCATTCAAGGGGTCAAAATTAGCTGTCTAAAACAAAAATTGAACGATTAATTATCTTAAGAAATGGGAAAAGCAAGACACTAGCTCTCCTGAGCCTCTAGCCCCCCAGCCCACATAGCCAAACTTCATTGGACTTGCAGCCTCCATAATTATGTGAGCCAAGTACTTATAATAGAACTTGCTCTATTGATAGATACATCTTATTGATTTTATTTTTCTGGTGAACACGAATACAACATGTTGTGGATTTTTTTATTTTTAAATGAATAAGTATTTAAAATATGTCTTAATTTAATTGCTAATATAGTAAATATATATAATCCACATATAAACAAGATCTTCTTGTGGTTCTCAATAGTCTTATAGAGTGTGAAAAGGTCCTAAGACCAAAATGTTTAGAGAACCGCTGGTGAAAACTATATTTGAAATAAAATTGCCTTTATTTTAAATTTTATAGAAAGATAGATGTGAGATAAGTAGGCAGGTGGCCCAGTCCCTTCTTATGTCATTCCTCTAGTTTGAAAATTGTGCAATGCTAAATAAGTATAATAAAAACTTAAAATATGAGCTTGAAATACATCCATCCTTCATCTGAATTTTCTTCCAAATTAAATGTGAATAATATTTTTCATAATGTTAAAATAATATCATTAAATTTGATAGAATTTTTGGTTCCAATGATGCAAGTATAATTACATTACTATATATATGGTCAATGAAAGTCCAAATGGGCATTATAAGGTGAAAAATATAAATTATCCTTGTCCTTGCTGGACTATTTAATAAAAAACAAGATGGAACCATTATTCTAATCTTTCCTTCAAGCACGGGACACTGAAGAAAAGAGTGTATCTATATCATAAGAATTTAAAATTCATTTCTAAAGGTATGCTGCTGGTCAAAGATATGGTGATGGAAGGAAATTTGGTTTTGGCTGGCTGTATACAGATTAAGTATTATAGAATTGTATACTATAAACCTATTTAATTTTTTTAACCAAAGTCACCCCAATAAATTCAATAATAAATGAAAACATGCTTTTGATCTGTACCCCACCCCCACACTGAGTACACAATCATTTAACAAGATACAAAATCATGTGATTCTATAATAATTTAGGTCTCTCACGATTGACATTACTAAGAAATCAGTTGTGACAAGTGTTTGGTAAGAAGCATTTCTTGAGCTTTAACTTCTTAGCACAATTGTAGTTCATGTGAAGTGTTACACGTGATGATTTTTAGTTCCTCGAAGCCAAGGTTTTAGAAGAAACCTGGAGGTCCCTGGGAAAATGTATAAGGGAAATGAGACGTTCCTTTGAAAGTCTCTCATGTAAGAAGCATCTCTGTTCTCCTTTCTGCCTCTTTTCTAAGCTCATATGCTCTCATTCAAAGTACAAGTCCTCCTGAAAATCCAATGCTGCTCCTCTACTAACTCCCTAAGAAGTTAAACCCAGAGGTGACTTTAACAGCGGGAGCACCAGGCACGTGCCCTGGACCTTGACTTCTGGACTTTTGAAGCGCCCTGCAAAACCCCAACTTTACACTTCTTTCTAATGTAACGGGCCCAATATTTTCTTCTGTACCCGGGCCTCAACAACCTTAATCTGCCTCTGGCTAACCCATTATCTTTTCCATGAAAGTATCAAATACATTTAAGAAAAAAAAAACACATTAGAAATCTGGTTATCAAAATGATTAAGATTGGGAAAGTCCTACAGATCCTGAAGCAGAATCAAAACTAAGAGACACTGGAAGTTGAAGGCTATTTTTTCAGGATGTTGTGAGCCACAGCAGTTCAGGGGCTTTGCCAAGAAAGGTTACCCTTCTGTCCCCAAACTGCCTCCAACCTCCTCATCTTACTACATTAAGCAAACAAAGTAATAATGAAATGGAAGGCCACATTGCAGAGGTTCCTAATGCCTTCCCTTCTACCCAGAGAGCTAAGTTTTGTGCTGAAGCTGACATCCAATAACTGACTATAAATATGACAATATTAGAATTAATTTATTCATCACTTAAGTCCCTTCACATGACTTTTATCATTTTCCTATCTAAAGTGAATGTTTTGTTTTAGGTATATCAAAAATTGTTTAATTCAGAGAATTATTAAACTCATCAAATGTACTTCTAGAAGATATAAGCATCTGTATGTATATGTAGGGAATGTATATATAAAATGAAGTCTCTTTTATTTTTAATTTCTCTAGATAATTTTTGCATAATTAATTTAGAAGTGAAAAATTCCAGTGCCATAAAATACAGTGATCTTAGGTTTCCCCACAAGATTTGTTGAAAACATTTTATTTCAGTTGATTTAACATTTGTGAGTCTACAGAAAAAAAAATATTATTCTATTTACAAATCTCAAGGTACTGTGGTAGAATAAGCCACAGGGAATTTTTAGCATTCTATTTACAACACATATTTTCACAATTAGTAATCTTTTTCTATTTGAGAGTATGTTTATGTTTAAATATATTATCTCTTATCATTACCAGCATATCTTTGACCCAGATTTATTTAACTCAACAATAGTCAAAGCTTATTTTTTTCTTAATTTCTTATTTGATGATTGTAAAATATCTTTGAGCCCTGGCCCGCTGGCTCAGCAGTAGAGCGTCAGCCTAGCGTGCGGAGGACCCGGGTTTGATTCCGGCCAGGGCACACAGGAGAAGCGCCCATTTGCTTCTCCACCCCTCCGCTGCGCTTTCCTCTCTGTCTCTCTCTTCCCCTCCCGCAGCCAAGGCTCCATTGGAGCAAACATGGCCCAGGCGCTGGGGATGGCTCTGTGGCCTCTCCCCCAGGCGCTAGAGTGTCTCTGGTCGCAACATGGCGACGCCCAGGATGGGCAGAGCATCGCCCCCTGGTGGGCAGAGCGTCACCCCATGGTGGGCGTGCCGGGTGGATCCCGGTCGGGCGCATGCGGGAGTCTATCTGACTGTCTCTCCCTGTTTCCAGCTTCAGAAAAATGAATATATATATATATATATATATATATATATATATATATATATATCTTTGAAGACTTAAATATAAAATTTTAAATTTGCTATTAGTTTGATTCATGGACAATATGTTCAAAATGCCAAAAGTAGGATATGTTGCTGAATTTCTCTCTATCAAAATTCCAAACGCAAAACTGGCTTTTGAGAAACTGAACGACATGTTAATTCTGTTTACCTAATTCTTACTTTTATTATTTCGAGAAACTATATTCAATGATGTTGGTTTGATACTTAAAACATTTTCATGAAAATGAATACATTTATAGTAGAACAGTCAGAAGAATTGTCACCTGACATCTAGAACACTACTTTCATCCAAAAAGTAACATTCTTCTATTTTTATTAGCAAAAAAAAAATTAAGTAACTAAAAGTGCCTTTGATTTAGGAAAAGGGGAAGGAAGCATCTCTATCATTACTTTTTAGTGATCTTAATGCTTGTGACTATGCAGAACAGTAATGACTACAATTTCACCAATGACCTTTAGTCATTCCATTCAGATTCTCTGGATGTCTGAAGAGAAAAATAGTGTCTGTGATGCAGACAATTCCATTTTTTTCACAACAAATATATGTAAGTCACAATAAGACAAATAAAATATTGAGAGTCACCTTCAAGACTGATTGAAAGGGATGGTCAAATAAATTGTTAATGTAAACATGCTTTGTATGGAATTTTAAAATAAAATAAAATTAACATAAAATGAGGTCCCAAATTGTTTGTAAACTTTCTGCGACAACCTTTATATTACAGGCATCTTCCTTGATAGTGATTAGAGTATTGTTTTGAAAAGACCATAATATGAGAGGTAAAGATACCGAGTATAGAATAAAAGGGAATGTAGAACACAATTCCAGTGAAGGCTGTCTAGACTATGGAGAAGACTTACACAGAAAACGGAAAAACCGATGTGAGGCAGACAGGTGAAATTCCATCAGAAGGCAGGCGAGGAGGTGAAAGTAATGAAGGACAGTCTGCTGCACTGCAAGGAAACAACCAAGAGATTAGATAGTTCCTTAAAAATAAATAAATAGAAACAATTGTCAAAGAATCAGGCCCTGGCCGGTTGGCTCAGTGGTAGAGCGTCGGCCTGGTGTGCGGGAGACCCAGGTTCGATTCCCGGCCAGGGCACATAGGAGAAGCGCCCATTTGCTTCTCCACCCCCACCCCTTCCTTCCTCTCTGTCTCTCTCTTCCCCTCCCGCAGACAAGGCTCCATTGGAGCAAAGATGGCCCCCGGCGCTGGGGATGGCTCCTTGGCCTCTGCCCCAGGCGCTAGAGTGGCTCTGGTCGCGGCAGAGCGACGCCCTGGAGGGGCAGAGCATCGCCCCCTGGTGGGCAGAGCGTCGCCCCTGGTGGGCGTGCCAGGTGGATCCTGGTCAGGCGCATGCAGGAGTCTGTCTGACTGTCTCTCCCTGTTTCCAGCTTCAGAAAAATACAAAAATAAAAAAATAAATAAAAAAGAATCAACAATGACAGAAAGCTCCTCTACAATGAATGCAGAGCTAAGTAGACCTCAGGGAAGGACCTTACAAGGTCGTAGGCAAAATCAATACAAGAGGCCTATTCTTCATTGGATCGTGAGGTTTATTGTTTGTTTAAATCAGCCATTTGGGCCTGACCAGGGGGTGGCGCAGTGGATAGAGCCTTGGACTGGGATGCTGAGGACCCAGGTTCAAGACCCAAAGGTCGCCAGCTTGAGCAAGGCTCATCTGGTTTGAGCAAAGCTTGAACCCAAGGTCGCTGGCTTGAGCAAGGGGTTACTCAGTCTGCTGAAGTCCCACGGTCAAGGCACATAAGAGAAAGCAATCAATGAACAACTAAGGTGTTACAAAGAAAAACTGGTAATTGATGCTTCTCATCTCTCTCCATTCCTGTCTGTCTGTCCCTATCTATCCTTTTCTCTGACTCTCTGTCTCTGTAAAAAAATAAAATACAAAAAAAATCTGTTTAAAAAAAATCAGCCAGTTGTATTTTCCGGCTTCATGTTTATTTTAAGTCAAGTTTCATTATTATCTTGTGGCAAGTGGGTCTTTGCATGAGTATTTTCTGTCAATTTCTTTATCTGTGCTTGGTCACATATTTCAATTTTTCCCTTGATGTACAACTAGGTTACCATTATGAGCACCTCCACAGAGATGAAGTTCTTTGGCCAAGGATGTGCACAACTGATTTCCTAATCAGTTTTTACTGTATTGCTTCTGAGTGTAACTAATAACAATAGGATTTTTAAAATAAGTTTTCAAATTAGGTTAATGCCATAGTAACCCACAATAAGTTGGCAATCCTGTATCTGTCAGGAGGTGCTCACTGATCTCTTTCACATTTGTCCATCTCCTGCACTCCGGCTGATCAGGCAGAACTCTCTAGAACTGGCAGGTTGGTGAACAGTGCACTTAAATCTTCTACCTACAAGGGACGCCTACCACTCCCACACAACATTTCATTGGTCAGTGCAAATCAGAGAGTCACTCAGTTTCAGGGGAGCAAAGAATTACAACTTACCATGTGCCCAGAAGAAGAACTGGAAATATTTGACTGACTAAACTAGCGGCTGCTATAAGTTATCAGCTGAACTGAAGCAATTTAATCCTCTGATGCTTCTAAAGTTGGTGTGCTAACAAAAAAACAAATTAGTTAATTTAAATATAAATAAATAAACTAAAGAGATTCAGGCATTTGGAATTAAAGACATATTCTGTCTCCAAAACACTTCTTCTTGGCCTGCTATTAACAAAATTGATGATGGCTCTTATTAAAAGCACAGCCAACTGGAGCACAGTTTGGGTAAGATTCGATAAGGAACACTACAGTGTAAATTTGGAAGAAATTTAAACAGCTTTGCTATTTCAGACCATAATATATTATTCATCCACTGAAGCTAAATCTCTTAACTAGAAATGAAAGAGAAATAGCACTCAGCTTGGAATATTTAGGAGAATGAAAGGGGGTGAGTATGAGGGTGTGACCCTGTTTCAGAAGCATGACTCAATAAAATTTCTGGAATTAATTATAAACAACACATTCAACTAGAATAGTTGGGAAACTAGCATGACCAAACCTGATTAACAGAGATTAATTATTGCCTGGCCACTAAAAACAAAACAAAAGAAATAAAAAAATACCCTAATGCTCACAGAAAAGAAGCAGGTGGCTCAGGTAGTAGAGTCTTCTGCCAAGAGCACTGCTCCCAATGCCCATCCCAAGGGTAGTACTCAGGATACTGAAGGAGAGAAATACCCTCAGTAGGAAGAACCTTGACAGCAGAATTGGCTAACCAAGATCTACTCCATAGTTTCAACAAATGTCTGCTCAGTTATCAAAATGCATTCCAGACAAATTAACAAGCTAGAGTAATTTATAAAAATATGTACTTATTAAGGTTGAAGAAAATATATTGGTCAATGTTTATTAGACTTTTGATGTACAAGAACCCTTAAAGTAAAAAGTAATGATAATAAAATTTAATTAAAATAAAAAGGCATGAGTTATAGAGTATATTAAACTATCAGTAGGTTTGGCTACAAAAACAGAGGGAACTATTAAAATATAAATTAAACAAAAGACAAAATTGGAGGGAATTCAAACATTATAATAAGGTTCTGTGTCATTGATGTGTGAAAGATTTACAGTTTAATAAAATGTCATAAATATCCCAACAGAAAAAAGAAAAGGTGTGGAGGCAGACTACTTGAATTAAAAGTCACTGTACAGTCAATAAATATAAGACCTCTAGCCCTACCTTAGCTACTTTTTTTGTCATTCTACTGGCTGGGTCTCCCTGCTCTGTTTGGCCTCTTTTGGGTTACCCAGGGGCCTTATCCAGGACTTTTCTTTCATCAGCAGGTGCTTCTGAGTTGACCTCACCCAGTTGACTTTAATCCCTAATCTGTCACTGAATTATATTTAGTCTATACTCTCAAACTTTAGATATTTATATCATACTGAAGGTTTTAAATCATTACAATAATATTCAAAGGCACACTAAACTTTACAAATCAAACAGAACCCTGGGTTCCTCTCCCCATTCCATCAATCCAGTCCTTCCTCAGTCTTTCCCACCTCAATGTACTTCACCACCATCCATTCCAGGTTGTCCAAGAAACAACCATGAGTTCACTTTACAATTTCATACCTTACATACCCATATATTCTATCAGTTATACCTCCAAAATATATCCCAAAACTTTCAGGTCTTTCTAATTGCACTGATAGCAAACAGATCTAAGCCACTATCACCTATGGTTTAGATTCCAGCAAGAATCCCTCTGTGGCTCTCCCTCTTTGCAATAAAACAGTAAGAGTGCTCATTTAAGCCTGAGAAGGCGGTGGCACAATGGATAGAATGTTGGACTGGGATGCGGAGGACCAAGGTTTGAGACCCTGAGGTCATCAGCTTGAACGCGGGCTCATCTGGCTTGAGCAAAAAGCTCACCAGCTTGGACCCAAGGTCACTGGCTCAAGCAAACCCCACATGAGGGGGCTGTTGTTTTTTTTCTCTCATTTCATGTCATATAAATTATTTTTATTTTATTTTTTTAATTCAGTGAGAGGAGGGGAGGCAGAAAGACAGACTCCTGCATGCACCTGAACGCGATCCATCCAGCAAGCTCACTAGGGTGTGATGTTCTGCCCATCTAGGGCACTGCTTCATTGCTAGGCAACCAAGCTCTTCCTTGAGGCAGAGGCCATGGAGCCACTCTCGGTACCTGGAGCCAACTCACTCCAATTGAGCCATGGCTGCAGAAGAGGAAGAGAGAGAAAGAATGGAGAGAGAGGGTGAGGGGGAGAAGCAGATGGTCACTTCTCCTGTGTGCCCTGACTAGGAATTGAACCTGGGACATCACATGCCAGACCCATGCTCTACAACTGAGCCAACCAGCCAAGGCTTCTTTCATTTAAATTTAATTTCATCCATTATGTTCAGCCACACTGACCTCTGAATTCTTTGAAGGCACCTATTTTATTGCTGTCTGGGAGTTACAATGAAGAAAAAATTGGTGATGTTTGTAAATGGCACTGAAAAGTATAAACCTTTTTGATTTTATAATTTCTTTTCTGGGAATATCTGCTTTGAAAGAAAGTGTAAACAGATTTACATATATATGTAAGTGCTAAATGTAGTATTTTATTAGATTGATAGAATGAAAGCAAATTAAATATTCTATAGATGGTGAAGAAGTAAATAAATTTTAGCACTTTTAAATTCTGCAGTTGTGAATGAAACTATTTAAAATTAATGCAATATTAAAGGAAAAAAAAACTAATATAAATAAGTCATTGAGCAGTGCTCCTTGTTGGAAATAGAGAATCAACGTCAGTAATTTAATCAGAAAAATTAAATACTAAAGAATGTTTTGGAGCTCTTGGAGTCTTAGAAGGCTAGAAAGCAAAATTCTAAAGCGAAACAGTCAAACTCATTGCCCAAGTATATCATTTGGGCTGTTCTAGTAAAAATGTCAGGGTCATTTTTCCTTGGTACCCAAGGTGCTCAGAACTGAATACCCACCATTGCTGTGTCCAAAGTACAGTAACTTTGAGAACTATGCTTACCAGAATATTGATTACTGCACATGTGGATGCCTCTTTGTTTCTAAGTACAAATCCCATGCTGGGATACTACTTGTAAGAACTCTACTGTAGCTGCAAAGAGACAGGAAACATGAACTTTATAACTTCTACCTTGGAAAGGCAGGACTTATAATGTGGGAAATTATTAGGCTGTAGAAAATATATATTCAAAGATATTGAGAGCCCACAAATGAAAAATATCCTAACACTGTATATACAGGATTGATATCAATATAGAAAATATATATATATACACATAGAAAAAATGAGAGGGAAAATAAGATAAAATCATATATATATAATACATATATAATATGTATATGTATGCATATATATTTTTAATTTGAAGAACAATTTAGATTTTCTTATCCAAAAAAGTTTTTTCCATACACTTAAAAATAATACATGTTCCTTGTTGAAATTTTGAAGAAAACATAGATGATGTTGAGGGGAATACAAAGGAGGGGGTGATGCATTTGGGGTGACACTGGAATCTATGTAAACACTATAAAATTAAAATCAATAATAAAAATTAAAAAAAACAGGGTTGGAAGATGGCAGCAGAGTAGGAAGACACACAGATGCCCAGCTCTCAACACCAAACTGGAATACAAATCAATTTAGGAAAAATCAGCATGAAAAACTAACACTGAACTGCAAGAACAGCTCTTAAAAACCAAGGAGCAAAGAGAAAGCCACAATAAACCTGGTAAGGAGTGCCTGAATCTCCTCTGCTTACAGGAACGGCGGGGGGGGGGGGGGGTGAGGCTGAGAGCCCAGAGAGGATTTCACAGAGGAAAAAGAGCAGAAACTACTGCTCACAGCCACTTACCTGGCGACCAGGGAGCAAGGTGGGTTGAAAAGACCAGCTTATCTCCCAAGTGGAAAGGACAAGGAGAGGGACAGACTGTGAGGGGCTAAGGTATGCAAGAAATGAAATAAAAAAGCTGACTCATTCATGCTGGAGGCGGCCATAGCTGGGGGAGGGACTGAACATTTCACAAAACAGAGCTGAAGTGCTTCCGGATCAGAGATCTCCGGACATCTATCCAGCTCCAATCAGCGCAACAAGACACAGCTGAAAACAAGAAGTGGGGAGGAGGGGCAGTAACTCAGGTCTCCATGGAGATCTGAGATACACCTCCCCCTACTGAAGCTGAGAAAAAACCCTGCCCCCAGTGAGATTAGTTGGTGGAACAGACCTTCAGCGTCTCAGGTTACACCCACAGCATTCCTGGTTACAGTTTCAAGGAAGCCCCCTGCTGAGATCAGTTAACAAGACTATCACCTGTTAAGAAAACAAACAATTCAAGACTTCAAAGCTGCCCAAATCTGAAAGTGGATTACAAATAATAGCTGATACCAATCCAAGAAGACCTAGAAATAACACAACTGAAAACAGGAGGCAGAAAACACCAAGCCTAGACTCAAGCAACTCTACAAATAAAACACCATTATGAGAAGACAAAGGAGTGCAACCCAAATGAAACCACAAGAGACACCCTTGAGAGATGAGCTGAGTGATATGGAAATAATCAAACTTCCAGATGCGGAGTTCAAAATAATGATTGTAAGGATGCTTAGGGATCTTAGAACAACAATGGAGGGGCAGTTTGAAAACCTAAATAAAGAAATAGCAAGTATAAAAAAGGATATTGAAATATTAAAAAAGAATCAGTCAGAGATGACAAATACAATATCAGAAATGAAGACCACAATGGAAGGAATTAAAAACAGGATGGATACAGCAGAGGATCGAATCAGCGAGTTGGAGGACAACTGGAACGAAGGCATGAAAGCAGAGAAGAAAAGAGAAAAGAGACTCAAAAAGTCAGAGGAAACACTTAGAGAGCTCTGTGACAACATGAAGAGAAATAACATCCACATCATAGGGGTTCCTGAAGAAGAAGAAAAAGAACAAGGGATAGAGACTTTGTTCAATCATATCATAACTGAAAACTTCCCTAAATTAATGCAAGAGAAACTCTTACAAGTCCAAGAAGCACAGAGAACTCCATTAAAGAGAAACCCAAAGAAACCTACACCAAGACACATCATAATTAAAATACCAAAGCTAAGCGATAAAGAGAAAATATTAAAAGCTGCAAGAGAAAAAAAAGTTATCACCTACAAAGGAGCCCCCATAAGGATGACATCAGACTTCTCAACAGAAACACTTGAGGCCAGAAGGGAATGGCAAGAAATATTCAAAGTAATGCAGAACAAGAACCTACAACCAAGACTACTTTATCCAGCAAGGCTATCGTTTAAAATCAAAGGAGAAATAAAAAGCTTCCCAGACAAAAAACAACTCAAGGAATTCATTACAACCAAACCAATGCTGCAAGAAATGTTAAGGGGCCTGTTGTAAACAGATCAAAGTTGGAAAAGAATATAGCAAAAAAAGGAATACACCTTTAAAGAAGAAAATGGCAATAAACAACTACATATCAATAATAACCTTAAATGGAAATGGATTAAATGATCCAATCAAAAGACATAGGGTACCTGCGTGGATAAGAAAATAGGACCCATACATATGCTGTCTACAAGAGACACACCTTAGAACAAAAGACACACATAGATTGAAGGTAAAAGGATGGAAAAAAACATTTCATGCAAACGGAAATGAAAAAAAAGCTGGCGTAGCAATACTTATATCAGACAAATTGGACTTTAAAACAAAGGATATAGTAAGAGATAAAGAAGGCCACAACATAATGATAAAAGGAGTAATCCAACAGGAAGATATAACTATTATAAATATCTATACACCTAATAAAGGAGCACCCAAATATATAAAACAGACTTTGATGGATTTAAAGGGCGAGATCAACAGCAATACTATAATAGTAGGGGATTTCAATACCCCACTAACATCACTAGATAGATCCTCAAGAAAGAAAATTAACAAAGAAACAGCAGACTTATTGGAAACAATAGATCAACTCGATTTAATAGATATCTTCAGATCCTTTCACCCTAAAGCAGCAGAATATACATTCTTTTCAAGCGCTCATGGTACATTCTCTAGGATAGACCACATGTTAGGACACAAAAGTGCTCTCAACAAATTTAAGAAGACTGAAATCATATCAAGCACCTTCTCCGATCACAATGGCATGAAACTAGAAATGAATCACAGCAGAAAAGCTCAAAAATTCTCAAACACATGGAAACTAAATAGCAGGGTGCTAAATAATGAATGGATTAAGAATGAGATCAAAGAAGAAATAAAAAAATTCCTAGAAACAAATGACAATGAGCATACAACAACTCAAAATTTATGGGACACAGCGAAAGCAGTGCTGAGAGGGAAGTTCATAGCACTACAGGCACACTTTCAGAAGCTAGAAAAAGCTCAAATAAACAACTTAACCCTGCATCTAAAAGAATTAGAAAAAGAACAGCAAGTAAAGCCCAAATGTAGTAGAAGAAAGGAAATAATAAAGATCAGAGCAGAAATAAATGACATAGAGGCTAAAGAAACAATACAGAGGATCAATGAAACTAGGAGCTGGTTCTTTGAAAAGGTAAACAAGATTGATGAACCTTTAAGTAGACTCACCAAGAAAAAGAGAGAGAGGACTCAAATAAATAAAATTAGAAATGAGAGAGGAGAAATAACAACTGACACAACAGAAATACAAAATATTGTAAGAAAATACTATGAAGAACTGTATGCCAAAAAACTAGACAACCTAGATGAAATGGAAAAATTCCTTGAAACATACAATCTTCCAAAAATCAATCTGGAAGAATCAGAAAACCTAAACAGACTGATTACACCAAATGAGATCGAAACAGTTATCAAAAAACTCCCAACAAAGAAAAGTCCGGGGCCCGATGGCTTCACAACGGAATTCTACCAAATATTCAAAGAAGAACTAACTCCTATCCTTCTCAAACTATTTCAAAAAATTCAAGAGGAAGGAAGACTCCCAAGCTCCTTTTATGAGGCAAGCATAATTCTGATTCCAAAACCAGGCAAAGACAACACAAAGAAAGAAAATTATAGGCCAATATCTCTGATGAATATAGATGCTAAAATCCTCAACAAAATATTAGCAAACCGGATCCAACAATATATGGAAAAAATCATACACCATGATCAAGTGGGATTTATTCTGGGGAGGCAAGGCTGGTACAATATTCGTAAATCAATCAATGTGATTCATCACATAAACAAAAAGAAGGAGAAAAACCATATGATAATTTCAATAGATGCAGAAAAAGCATTTGATAAAATCCAGCACCCATTCATGATCAAAACTCTCAGCAAAGTGGGAATACAGGGAACATACCTCAACATGATAAAAGCCATCTATGACAAACCCACAGCCAACATCATACTCAATGGGAAAAAATTAAAAGCAATACCCTTAAGATCAGGAACAAGGCAGGGGTGCCCCCTTTCACCACTCTTATTTAACATATTCCTGGAAGTCCTAGCCACAGCAATCAGACAAGAAGAAGAAATAAAAGGCATTCAAGTTGGAAAAGAAGAAGTAAAACTATCATTATTTGCAGATGATATGATATTGTATATAGAAAACCCTAAAGTCTCAGTCAAAAAACTACTGGACCTGATAAATAAATTCAGCAAAGTGGCAGGATATAAAATCAATACTCAGAAATCAGAAGCATTTTTATACACCAACAATGAACAGTCAGAAAGAGAAATTAAGGAAACAATCCCCTTCACAATTACAACCAAAAAAATAAAGTACCTAGGAGTAAACTTAACCAAGGAGACTAAAGACTTGTACTCGGAAAATTACAAAGCATTGATAAAAGAAATCAAGGAAGATACAAACAAGTGGAAGCATATACCGTGCTCATGGTTAGGAAGAATAAACATCATTAAAATGTCTATATTACCCAAAGCAATCTATAAATTCAATGCAATACCAATTAAAATACCAATGTCATACTTCAAAGATATAGAACACATATTCCAAAAATTTATATGGAACCAAAAGAGGACACGAATAGCCTCAGCAATCTTAAAAAAGAAGAATAAAGTGGGAGGTATCACACTTCCTGATATCAAGTTATACTACAAGGCCATTGTACTCAAAACAGCCTGGTACTGGCATAAGAACAGGCATATAGATCAATGGAACAGAACAGAGAACCCAGAAATAACCCACAGTTCTATGGACAACTGATATTTGAAAAGGAGGTAAGGAAATACAATGGAGTAAAGACAGCCTCTTTAACAAATGGTGTTGGGAAAACTGGACAGCTACCTGCAAAAAAATGAAACTAGATCACCAGCTTACACCACTCACAAAAATAAACTCAAAATGGATAAAAGACTTAAATGTAGGCCTTGAAACCATAAGCATTTTAGAAGAAAACATAGGCAGTAAGCTCTCCGACATCTCTCAGAGCAATATATTTGCTGATTTATCTCCACGGGGAAGTGAAATAAAAGACAGGATAAACAAATGGGACTATATCAAACTAAAAAGCTTTTGCACAGCTAAAGACAACAAGAACAGAATAAAAAGACAAACTACACAATGGGAGAACATATTTGACAATACATCTGATAAGGGGTTAATAACCAAAATCTATAAAGAACTTGTAAAACTCAACACCAGGAAGACAAACAACCCAATCAAAAAATGGGCAAAAGAGATGAATAGACACTTCTCCAAAGAGGACATACAGATGGCCAATAGGCATATGAAAAAATGCTCAACATCACTAATCATTAGAGAAATGCAAATTAAAACCCCAATGAGATATCACCTCACACCAGTCAGAATGGCGCTTATCAACAAAACAACACAGAATAAGTGCTGGCGAGGATGTGGAGAAAAGGGAACCCTCCTGCACTGCTGGTGGGAATGCAGACTGGTGCAGCCACTGTGGAAAACAGTATGGAGATTCCTCAAAAATCTGAAAATCGAACTGCCTTTTGACCCAGCTATCCCACTTTTAGGAATATACCCCAAGGACACCATAGAACGGCTCGAAAAGGAGAAATGCACCCGCATGTTTGTGGCAGCATTGTTCACAATAGCGAAGATCTGGAAACAGCCCAAGTGTCCGTCAGAGGACGAGTGGATTAAAAAGCTTTGGTACATATATACTATGGAATACTACTCAGCCATAAGAAATGATGACATCGGATCATTTACAATAACATGGATGGACCTTGACAACATTATACGGAGTGAAATTAGTAAATCAGAAAAAAAAAAAACTAAGATGAATCCATACATAGAAGGGACATAAAAATGAGACTCAGAGACATGAACAAGAATGTGATGGCAACAGGGGTGGGAGGTTGGGGGAGGAGGGAGGGGGTGAAGAAGGAGAGAGAGGTTAGGGGAGGGGAGGGGCACAAAGAAAACCAGATAGAAGGTGACAGAAGACAATTTAACTTTGGGGGAGGGGTATACAGCACAATCAAATGTCAAAATAATCTAGAGATATTTTCTCTCAACATATGTACCCTGATTTATCAATGTCACTGCATTAAATTTAATTTAAAAAAATTGGAAAAAAATTAAAAAAACAGAATATTAATCTTTTTACATACAAATAATAACTCTTAATATATTTAGTATAGCTTCTCAGTTTTTTCAAATCACTGCATTTATACATATATTTTTAAGATTTCGTTTAAAGTGTATTTAATTCTTTTATCTTTATTTTTAATTTACTTTTATTTTATTAATATTTTAAAATATAAATATTTAAATTAAATATTTAATTAACTAATATAAATATTATTTAAATATTTTAAAAATATTCAAATATTTTTAAAATTAGAAAAATAAAAAATAAAAATATTTATACAATATTTGATTTTTTAAAAGATAACTGATCCCAGAGGTATATAAAATGTTCCTTACATCATTCCATAAAGCACTAGGCAGAGGCCCTGGCCAGTTGGCTCGGCAGTAGAACATTCGCCCCATGTGTGGAAGTCCCAGGTTTGATTTTTGGTCAGGGCATACAGGAGAAGCATCCATCTGCTTCTTCTCCTTTTCCCCCTCGCTTTCCTCTCTATCTCTTTCTTCCCCTCCTTCAACCAAGGCTCCATATGAGCAAAGTTGGCCCAGGCACTGAGAATGGCTCCATGGCCTCCGCCTCGGGCACTACAATGGCTTCCTCCACAATGGAGTGGCACCCCAGATGGGCAGCCGGGTGGATTCTGGTCAGGCACATGTGGGAGTCTGACTGCCTCCCCTTTCTAACTTTGAGGAAAAAAAAGACTGGGCAGAAATAAAAACAAACAGAAAAAAATTATAAAATAAAAAATATGAAAATAGTTAATCAACTTGAAAAATATTCTCAATATCAATGAAATGAAATAAGTGCAAATTAAAAATGACTGTTCATAATTCAATAGTTGAACTTCTGAGCAACACAAAATCAAATCGACACAAGTCAGCATTCACCTGAACATTACTTTCAAAGAGCACATGCAATCTATCCAACAAAGCTCCTGTCTCAAAGCTGTTAGAAAGATGTGCTAAAATTTCCCGGAAGAAAATGGAGATCATTGCTCCTGACTGCTGTAAACATAAATGTTTCAGTAGATCTCCCCAAGCAGTCAGAAAATAATTTGGTTTTGGTTTTTCAATTAGCTTGTTCTGTAATTATACGTAATGCAAACATTGCCATTTTGTTGTGACTAAAGAAATATGCATAAACATGTCTGGGCTAAGAATGGTTAAGTTTTATAAACCAACAACAGCCTGTTGTTTAGACAGTTGAAGGATAGCCTAATGAAGAATATGGATCATGTGGTTAAAATACAAAGAAAATCTTGGCAAAGACTAGCTTTGGTATTTGACTTCTCACTGTGCACTAGCAACCCATAATTGTTATCAGATTCTGTTTTATGTTGAGTGGATATGATCCAGAACTGTGAAAAATATCTTCTCTTATAGGAATGTGAGGGCAATCTGACTCCATCTGTCACCCGGTCGACTGCCCTTGGGTATTCTAGCTTGTTAGACAGGTGACCCTCTTCCTTCTCACTTATCTCAGAACTATGTGCTTGGTCGCAAAACAGAAGAACTTTCTTAAATGGAGAGCAGAAGAGTAGCAATGACCTCTCCCAGTCCCCATACTTCTCCTAGTCCAATAAATATAACTGAATCATGAATACTAAGTCTGTATCTTTAGTCTTTGTGAAAACAGCTGCTGAGATAGTTAAGTAGCCATAATTTCTAAATCATCTGATATTGAGCCAAAAGTTCAAGGTAAATGGTACCAAGATTTTTATTTAAATTTTTGTTTAATACGGCGTCTGTCATTTTTATGGAATATACTTTAATTTTATTGCTTGGTCCTTCAATAAAATTGGGGGTTTTAAATATACTATATCCCAGGCTATATTTCTCTGTAGTGTAGTGAATTTATATTTAATGGTCTTATGTTGGATAAACATAGCAATTATAATTTTCTACCACTTCCAAAAGTTTTAGTGTTTGCCTCTGTTTTCTTTCCCTGACTCTCAACTACTGTGGAATAAATATATTCACCTAGATGTCATACACCAAGTTCAAAATAATTATTTCTTTCTCAATTCTGCTAAAATTCTCTTTCCTGGATTCTCTCTCTCAGGTAATCCACCCAGTTGCTTAATGTAAGTGTCATGTTTGAGAACCCTTTTCTCTCCTTTAATCAATTGGTCACCAAGGTTTATTCATTCTATTATCCCGAATCTTTTTCCATTTTTTTTTAATCTATTTTCTCTGTGGAAACCTAATTTCAGACCCTCAAAACTCAGTCTAGACTAGGACAATGCATCCTTGCAAAATGTAATTGTACTTAAAATAACTAGAATTTGAGAGACAAACACCTTTAAAACCTGAGCTCTTAAGCCCTGATGTAAACAGAAGTAGGACCTTTATAATAAAGGATTACAAATTTTAGTCAAGGATTTTGAATTTTAGTCTACACACAATAGAAGTGATGTTACCAAAACAATTTTAAAAGATTAACTTGGAATTATTGCATAAGATATATTGATATAAAAGCATACCGCAGTGAGGACAAGAAAGAGTAAGTTATAATAATTAGAGCATGACGTGATAAGGGTCTAGATATAACCGTTTTCCTGGAGAAAATTAAGGAAAGGGTGAATCAGGAAGTAAAGTACTGAAAAACTTGAGAGATGGGTAGCACTTTATATTAGTTGTCTAATTATTCTATTCAAAGATCGATATATAATAAGACTTCATTTTTACTTCCTAGATTTATAGAACCTACTGATTAAATAGCCAGCATTGTAGATAACAACATTGCCCAATTACAATTATAAATTAAATGTCACAGCAACCATCAAAAGCCAACTATTTGTGATGTTTAAAGGTTTGGTTTTATGTTTGAAAAACATACCAATGCTTTGGATTCTCTAAAGCTCTTCAAACATGTCTCTTCCACATTTATCATTTTGTTCAGCAGAATTTTGTTTGGAAAATGTCTGTGATAGCCAAAAACAAAGTTCCAGATGGAGGAGGTGAAAATAGACATACGTTCCAGCTGTTTTTAATCACTCTTTTCTTGGCTGTGGTTAAAATGAAAACACACCCTTTAAGAGACAGAATCGTCCCTCTTCAAACGTGTGGGGTTCATATAGTGGCCACTTATAGAATTCTGTCTCTTCTATTGAGAGTTGCACCTGTGCATGTACATGTGTGTTGGGTATGTGTGCATGCATCCATGAGTGTGTGTGCATAACCAAGTTTCCCAAGTAGTACTTCTTCTATAGTTCTGAATGGCTTCCTACATGTATTTTCAACTTCCTGCTAGACATCAATTACATAAAGTCTTAAATTTTAAAAATTCACTCAGGTATTATTTTACTGAGGTACCTGACGTAGGTGGATCTTACTTAGTTTGGGCAGATTTATAGCACCTTCAAGTCCTCAAACCTAGGTAAAGAACACTTCTTATAGAATGCCACCTTAACAAATCTCACTTGACCCCCATCTACTGGCATCTCAAATTCAAAATGCCCCAGTGGTGATGGAACTGTTTTATATCTCAAATGCATCAGTATCCATGTCCTGTTGTGATTGTAAAATGGATTTGCAGGATGTTACACTGAAAGAAATTGTGTATTACAGGGACCCCCTGTATTATTTCTTACAAATGCATTCATAAATCTACAACTATTTCAAAATAACAAGCTGAACTTTAAAAAAAAAAACGATTAATTCGATTATTATGCTCTTGGCAAGAGGACAAACTTACTGTTTCTTTCATATCTGCTGGCGACACAGGCCCACACCTGACGGGACATAGGTGTCACCTTCTGGTCTTCCCTACCTCACCATCTACCTTGCCCTCTTCCTCTTTCCGCTGCTGATGCCATGTTTCAGAGCCTGATTATATGTTCCCTTAATTAATGAAACAGCCTACAAATTGATCATCTTGCCTTAAGCTTTGTCATGTTAAAACAGTCATTTGAAATGTACCTGTATGTTACACTTTCTTGTGAAACTTTAAAAATACTACTGTCGGACTTCCACCCACGAAGCAGTGAAATCACTATACACCTATATGAAGGCCTGGACATTTATATATGTTGAAAGCTTCTCAGATCATTCTAATGTACAGCCATGATCGAAAATCATTACCTTGAATATCTGCCTTCAACTAAGAGTCCAGAATGATTTAACTAAAACGCAGTTCTGGGAATTTCATTCTGCTATGGTTTAAATTGAGTTCTCCTGAAAATCTATATGCTGACATCCTAACCTATATGCAGTACTTCAAAAGGTGACTTTGTTTGAAGATAGGGTCTTTTAAACGGTAATCATGTTAAAAAGAGGTCATGTGGGTGGGCCCTGACTCAGTCTGACTGGAGTCCTGAAATGAGAAAATTTGGACACAGACCTGCACACACAGAGAATGCCATGGGAATACAAAGGTAAAGATTCAGGTGAGGCTTCTATAAGCCAAGGAACTTCAAAGACAGCCGGCAAACCACCAGAAACTAAGCAAGAGCCCAGAACACATCCTCTCCCACAGCCCTCAGGAGGCACCAACCCTGCCAACACCTCGGTGTTTTACTTCTAGTCTTCGAACTGTTGTTAAATCCATCTAATTAGTACTTTGTTATGGCAGCCCTAGCAAAATACACACCTTACATGTTACAAAGTAAAACTTAAGCTTATCTTATTCAGGTGGTTATCCTATGGTTTGTCCTCTGCCTATCTCTCTATTTTAATTTCTTCATTCTTTTTACTCCAGATGGTATATCCTAGTGGATAAATTTCCTTTAAAATGCCAAGAACTCCGGCTATATTCAAAATATATTTGTCACTGTAATGACTGCATTGAATTCGACACACTTGTTTATATTTTTGTGTTCTAAAGAGACCCTAAGTCCCTTGAAGACAGTACTATGTCTCATTCTGTACAAAATAATAAGTTCTCAATAATATTTTTTACTGAATTAATGAATAAAAATTCTAATGAAGAGTATTGCATTAGTTTGGGTCTGTTAAAAAAGCAGAGACTGATATGGGATTAGGGGTACAAGAGATTTACCAGGAGAGGAAGCAAGAGAAGATGAGGAGAGCCTTCAGACAGCAAAGCAGTTTAGAAACCTTTGGAAGGAGTAAGAAGGAAGTAGGACCTAGTAGGAAAAGCCTTTGTCTGTGCACACTTCCAACACAGCTTCTGGCAAACCAATGTCAAGTCCTTGAGCCAGAGTGCCCCTTGGGCACCTTCATCTCATCCACAGCTGACTTGAACGTGCCTGCCTCTGCCCCTCTGCTAAACTAAGGTAAAGACACAAGACACGACGTCAGTTCTCTCTTTGGGGGTCCTCGCTCCCATGGGGCATGACTTCTACCTTGTGCGGGACAGATCTTCACTCCATGCTATGCCGACCGGGATCCACCCGGCACGCCCACCAGGGGGCGACGCTCTGCTCACCAGGGGGCGATGCTCTGACCCTCTGGGGCTTCGCTCTGCCGCGACCAGAGCCACTTTAGCGCCTGGGGCAGAGGTCAAGGTGCCATCCCCAGCGCCTGGGACATCTTTGCTCCAATGGAGCCTCGGCTGCGGGAGGGGAAGAGAGAGACAGAGAGGAAGGAGAGGGGGAGGGGTGGAGAAGCAGATGGTCACTTCTCCTGTGTGCCCTGGCCGGGAATTGAACCTGGGACTTCTGCATGCCAGGCCGATGCTCTACCACTGAGCCAGCCGGCCAGGGCCTGCCATGTGTTTTTATTGTCTCAAATTATGGGGGAAAAATCCAAGAAATTAACATAAGGTCCCCATTTCAAGAAGATTCTAGTGGGGCACAAAAAAAAGATGAGAGATAATTTAAAATTTAGACAACAAATAAGTTGATTGAAAACCCATTGAAGAAAATAATCATGGACACCAAGTAGAAAGTAACTGGTGGGAAAGAAATGTTAGTTTATATAGGTTAATCCAGAAGGCTACTGAGTTAATAATATTTGAAGGACTTTGAAAAATGAGAAGTCAGAGAATAGCAATGGAACGTGTCCGGAAAGGGGGTGGCGTGGACAAGTCGGCGGCTTTGAGAAATGAAATTCTCTTACTGCCAGGAGCAGAGCCGGCAATAGAGTGAGAGGAGGGAGGTTGTTGGCAGGTGCCACCTCGGTTTCGTCACCCCATTGTTTTGTCCCCACCCCCTACCCCTACCTAGCCTCCCCACACTTCAGAAGTTCCTGAGCTATCTGGGCACAGGTAATGATAAAAGACATCTGTTTCAAGATGTGAAGGCAGCAATGAGATGTTCCTGTGCTCTTTGCGAAGGAGGCTTAGATTTTACCCCAGGATCTCCCAGAAGCAAACTTGTGCCGGAGCCTCAGAGTCTGTAGGTGAAGGATACGGCACGGCCATCACAAATTTGATCCGTTCACCTTTTCAGTGATGCTTTCCCAAAGAATCAGAACAGCCAGTGGGTCAGCAGCAGGTGAATCGGTGCCCCTGCCTCCTGCTGAGCCCACCCGGTACTCTCTCACCTGGCTCAGCAGCTTACTCCTGCCCAGGGCCAGGGTCCGCAGCAAGACCCACAGACCACCAGCTTTAGGACCGCCGTCTGGCTCAGGCAGCTCGTGAGAAGAACGTGCCTCAGAGGGGCCAGACCACACCTGGCAGGTTGGATCAGATCAGCAGATCACACCAACTCTGCTCCTGGCCCCCCAGATTTTCCTTGATTTCTCAAAGCAACAGAACTCCCCTGCCTCACCCCCTTTTTTGACACATTCAGTTGTTATTCTCTAACTTCTCGTTATTCAAAGCTCATCCCAAATTCATCAACTCAGAGATCTTCTGGACCACCCAACATATATTAATGGGCCCTTCCCAAGCACAGGACCCAGCCCAGCAGATGCAATAGAACATTAGCAACACCAGAAACATGCCACATGTGTGGATCTGCTGTTCTTGTGATACCAGGCCCTCGGACACTTCCATGCCCCACAGAACCCAGAGGCAGAAGTGCAACAAAGACAGCTGCTGTTCAGCCAACTCAGATGAGTTAACAGCTCTCACAGATCCAGAAAGTCACATGATCACTGGCTAGGGTCCCACCCAGCGATCATCCCAATCAGCTCTCACAAGGATAAGCTCATGAGGTGACTCTACTGTGGACCTGTGGTAACAAAGTCAAGGACACCCTCTGCAATTTTTGTAAATTTTACTTTACCATGCACACAACTCAGGCACTGAGAACAGTCTCCCTCCCCAAAGGTACCAAAACTTAACTCGAAGCTACTGACTCTAACCAAAGGATGCAATATTTATTACTTTCTTGTTTTGCTTAAAGAATAATATTTTGCAGCCCTACCTAGGTAGCTCAGTCGGTTAAGAGTGTCCTGAGACAAGAAGGTTGTGGGTTTGACCTCTGGTCAGTGCACACAAGGGAAGCAACCAAAGAATGCACAACTGAGTGGAACAACAAATGAATGCTTCCCTTCCCCCTCCTCTCTCTCTCTCCTTTCCTCTCTCTGTCTATAAATTTAAAAAAATAAATAAAAATTAACCCCTGGCCAGACAGATTGGTTGGTTGGAGCATCGTCCTGAAGCGTGGAGGTGTGGTTCAATTTCTTGGTCAGGGCACATAGAGGAGCAGCTTGATGTTTCTGTCTCTCTCCCTACCTTCCTCTCTCTCTTAATAATAATAATAATAATAATAAATAAATAATTTGCTAAAGAATTAATAAGGTTAGCTGTGTTAACAATACAGCAAAAGAGAATTATTTTATATGGTATTTATAGTGTTGTCTTGTAGAGAGTAGTTTAGAAAGGTTTGTTTTGTTTTGTTCTGTTCTTGTCTCACCGCCTCACCAATTTCCTATAGAAGAAAATCTCTCAAAGGATGTGCATTACCTTGTCATGGCTTTTTAAGAAGCTGCTGCCCTTGAGAGCTCTGTGTTATTACCTCCAAGATTAGAGAAGTACTTTTGTCTTTAAGAGGTGAATCTGTTCTCCAAAGAGTGGGTGGGGTTTTTTCCCCTAACATCTCCTCTCTCTCTTCCTCTTTCTCTGCTCTCTTTCTCTCTCTCTCTCTCTCTCTCTCTCTCTCTCACACACACACACACACACACACACACACACAGTTTTAATTTTATTTTCTTAATGCATTAAAATTTTTTTCCTGGCGTGTTCTCTAAATTGCATGAAATACAGGCTGGGCAAAAGTAGGTTTCCAGTTGTGAGTATGTGAAACACAATGTATCCTTGTATTATTATTATTTACTAGTTATTATATTGTGAATAACTTGTAAACCTACTTTTGCTACATCTTGTACAATA
Organism: Saccopteryx bilineata; assembly: GCF_036850765.1. NCBI lineage: Eukaryota > Metazoa > Chordata > Mammalia > Chiroptera > Emballonuridae > Saccopteryx > Saccopteryx bilineata. The sequence goes on from NC_089495.1 coordinate 20,422,043, forward strand.
AATCTCCTTTTAGATAGGAAGAAAATAAGAAAACAAAGAGGATAAGGAAGAAGAGAGTGAGCTCAGAAAAAGGGCTAGGTATTTCCCTGACATAATACAAAGACCTATGACCCCAGTTAAATTCCTGAAAATTAGTTGGTAAACTGGGAATTTCTACATCTCTAACATTGTCAAGAATAATCATTGACTCTCTCTAAACCCCAATGTCCAAGTGAGCCCAATATATTTTAGGATTTGGAGGGATCTGGAAGCAACACATTCATCATTTACAAATTTTATTCAAGTATATATGTATTATTATTCACATATTGGCCTATCTTGAATTAGCTCACCCCATAACAGAGGGCTCTAGCATCTGTCCAAATTTTCATACAATAGTACCTCTCATTAGTGTCCCCTCTCCCTGCCCCCAGAAAATCATTCCACTGTAGCAGCTTCAACAACCTTCTCTCATACCTCTTGAAGTCCCTGAACCACCCATGATGATTATAAGTTGCTGGATTTCTGGTTTGGGAAACTGGACTCCTCAGTCCATGCTATGTACCATTAGGGTGGCAGTTGATGACTGCATACAGCGCTCTCCTGGAAGTGAGGTCCCCACAAGTCCTAGCCAGTGAAGCTCCATACCTTTCCGCAGGGCACAAGGCTGCACTCTAAGGACCGCCTTCCTAAGTCAGAAATGTCACCCACGGGATAGAACTAAATCTGGGCCCGCTGCAGTATCCCACCCACTGAAGAGGGTGGCTTTTTCTCTTCTAACCATTTTTGTCAATGACAAGGTGCTAGATGAGGCCACTCCTCTCAGCTTTTGGCTACCTGGGGAGTCCCTTTGGGCTCAAATGAGTGAAAGGCAATAAGAGGGTACACTTTATGAACAGCATCAAAACCACCCCTGATGGAGTCTCTTAGAGAGCTGTTGCTTTTCATTCCTTCATTTAGGCATCTTTATAAAGAAAGGGTTGGCAAAATTAGCTGAATTTTGGGCAGTCATCTTACCCTGGCCAACCACTGGCTCCATCCTTGCATTTGTACAGATTCTTGGCCCATTGCCAGTGGACCTACCCACAGTCCAGCTCTGTCAATGTTAGGAACAATTACTTATCCAAGGTTTATCAAGAGCAAAATGACTACGAGAGTCTCTTATCTCACAAATTCCCAAAATATAGATCAAGATTACATATTAATGCCAAAATACAAGCCTCATTTTAACCACTTTGGAGTTGCAGACATTAAGAATGACTGTTGGGTAAGCAAGTGTTTTTAGGTTTGCTCACTTGTATTGGGGCAGCGCCATGTGTGTATAGACTATGGAAGGTTGTGGGTGCTTGCCCTCAGGGTGGCAGATTGCAAGTTGTGAATTGTCTTCCTGTTTCATAGGGGCCATTGTTTGCTATGGTTGCCAGAGAAAGGGTTTTTCCCCAGCCTGTTTTTCTGGGGAGTACAGAGAGAGAGAGAAAGCTGAGGGGATTGGGAGCCCTGAGATTTCAGCCTGGCCTATTTGGCTGGAGGTTGCTGAGGTTGGTGGGGGTCTGGGATTTCAGGTAAATCCAGAGGAGAAAGGGAAGCAATCTTCCCTGCCTGTTTGCTCATCCACCATTAAGAAACTCTAATAAATGAAATGGTCCAACATTTTTTGGCTCCATAGTTCCTTTACCACAGGGGTTGGGAACCTATGGCTCATGAGCCAGATGTGGCTCTTTTGATGGCTGTATCTGGCTCGCAGACAAATCTTTAATAAAAAAATAATAACATTAAAAATATAAAACATTCTCGTGTATTACAATTTATTCATTTCCTACCACTCATGTTCATGGTTGCGGGTGGCTAGAGCCAATCACAGTTATCCTCCGGGACAACACCAAATTTTTATTGGATAATGCATAACATACACAGGTCATTGTATGGCTCTCACAGAATTACATTTTAAAATATGTGGTGTTCATGACTCTCTCAGCCAAAAAGGTTCCCCACCCCTGCTTTACCATTTGCCCAAATCTAATGGCAACCTGAACCCACATGGCCATGGTGACAACCCCTGGCCATACAATGACCATTTCACTTTTAAAAATACACAAAGTTAGGCTGTTGAATAAGGTGTTCAATGGAATTTTTATCACCTTCACTAGTCAGGCTACAGGCTTCATAGAGTACTATTATGCCCTACTTAGGCAAGTTAAAATATAGTCAAGTGAAACATGGCATAGTTACATCATCAGTCAGATATCAGGGGTAAATTATAACAAAGAGTCTGATTCCATCTTTGATGTTTGACAATCAAAAATTTTGAAGCCTTACCCTTCTGCCCCAGGTTCAGGCTGGTTGATGAGAAAACCTGATACCTCCTTCTTTGGTACTGGCAGGAATTTCAAACTATGTAAGGAGTTCTAGCCCATAGGTAAGGAACCTCATCTCAGTTCCACTCGCATTTACAGTGAAAACCAGGCCAGGCTGCTTTTCTCTCTCAAGTAATTTGCAGATCTGCTTGAGAGCCTGTCTTATGTCCCCAGAAGCCCTCTTTATGTGAGTGATAAATGTTTTCATACCCACTCAGATATACCGTGTGGTCATTATTCTTGATTTTCAAAGTTTGGGTGTGATGACCACAACCTACTTTCTACTCACTTCAATTTGTACATCAACAAACAGTGGGATCATCAAAACTGGGCCTTAGGGTTATTTGAGCCACCCTCATAGAATTTTGCAATTTTCAGTGTAATTTGAGTATACTGCAAATGGGAAATTTTCTGAATTCTCTATTGCAAAAGGTATTAACAACTAAGAATAGATGTTAGCCCATCTTTTCCTTTTCTGTTTCTCAAATTAAAGACTTGTGTATATATTTTTTATTTTTCAATTCCAGAAAAAAAATTGAGGGAGAACCCACACCCAAGTAGAGCCACAACTCCTATTTCTTTGCAACCTGGTTAGCTATGTTACTGCAGAAACAACTAAATTACTATATTAGGCTTCATCATGAATTAAACTAACATGTTTAAAGTTGGTGGTATTCTGAGCTGGGTGTCCCAAACATTCCTAAACAGTTCTGAGGCTGGAATTTGAATGACTCAGACGCTCAGGATAGGGCTTTCTTTCCTCTCAATCTGGTACATCCCTTTTTTCTTTTCAAGGATTTTGTTATCCTCGTGTTTGTTAAAGGCATAGATTTGTTTCTTGGTGCAGAATTTTCTTATTTGTTTTCAATAAAAAATTCTAGATGATAAAACAAATTGAAGAGATGCATATTTATATAATCTATATATTATAATTTTATAAATTAAATATTTGTATAATTCTGTATCAAGTTGCCAGATGCATTCTAGTGTATTGGAGAAATATGTGGTTTCCTAGCTTCTGAACTGATGGGCTTTCCTTTCCTTCTGTACTGGAATCTTTTGGTTGCAACTATAAAAATTTTGGAAAAAGAATATTTATTCTTTTTAAATTTTCAAGCATCAAGAAGGTTCACACCATTTCAAAAATACAAAGAAGTCATAAATTATCTTTAAAATTAACAATGCAGATAAAAATATTTCCATCTAAAAACATGGATTCCAGGGGAATATTTCTCTATTAACTATTTTAAATGATACTGTACTGACTGAGTGCCTATTTTCTGGAAAGATGTCTTATCAAAAAGTTTTTCACTAATTCCTATTAAGAAAAATTGCATATATACTTGAAAAAAAGGGAATCCCGACCACAAAGAGAGAGAAAAATGACAGAAAACAGCTATAACAAGGCAAAACATTGACAGAAAAGAATATCCTGCAGGTTGTTTTCTTCTTTTGGTTCAAAAGACATTAAATCACATTGTTTAGAATGAATTTACATTTCATCCATTAAATTTTTGTTGAGCACCATGGTGTGTGAGGCATTGTGCTAAGCAGTATAAATACATAAGAGAGATATTCTGTCTTTCTGTTGCTCACAATAAAGTAAGAAAGAAAGCATATTAAATTAAATAAGACACAAATTATAACATGAATTTATGTTAGTGCCTGAGGAACATACAAGGCAACACAGCCCTTAAGTCTGATTAGTCAGTATATGAGAGTTATGAGATGAATGCAAAGAAGGTAAGGTTTTAGGCTGGGTTAAAGAGTACAGCAAACCACAGGATCACTCAACTGATGACAACAAAACAAAAACCAACAAACGAAACACCTTTGACAAAACCCAACACCCATTTATGGTGAAAATGTTCAATAAACTAAGAATAGAGGGGGATGTTTTTTATATAAAAAATGTTGTATATGATAAATCACAACTAGCATCATACTCAAACGTGAAAGACTGAAAGGTCTTCCCCTGAGATCAGAAATGAGATAAAAATGCCAGTTCTTAATACTTCTAATCATCATAGTACTGAAAGTTGCAGCCAGAGAAATTAGGTAAAGGGAAAACAAAAGTATACAAATTAGAAGAAAAAAAGTAAAATTATATGTTTGCAGGTGACCTAGTCTGATAGCTAGTAAATCTAATGAAATCAATTAAAAAAAAACTGTTAGAGCAAATAAATAAATACAGCAAAGTTACAGGAAACAAAATTGACAGGCAAAAATCAGTGGTATTTCTATGTACTAAACAACGAACACCTAAAGAGAAATTAGATTGGGGGAAATGCATTTATAATAAAAAACAAAGTGATAAATTAGGAGTAAATTCAACAAAGGAGGCACACAACTTATACAGTAAAAAATATAAAATACTGTTGAAAGAAATTATAGAACACCTAAATGAATGAAAAGATAATCCTTGTGTGTTGATTGAAAGACTTGATATTGTTACGATTACAATATTATGCAAAGTAATACACAGATTCAGTGCAATTGCTATTGAAATTACCATGGCATTTTTACAAAAATAAAAAATTCATGAAAATATTCATATGAAATCTCAAGGGATCCTGAATAGCCAAAACAATCCTGAAAGAAAAAGAATACAGATAACTTTAACACTTACTATTTCAGAACTAACTACAAACATCAGAAACAGTGTGGTGCTGGCATAAGGATAAGGATGTCGATTAGTGAAACAGAAAAAAACCCTCACATTTGTGGTGAACTGAGTTTTGACAAGGGGGCCAAGATCATTCAATGGGGAAAGTACAGTCTCCATAAATGATACTAGAAAAACTGGATGTCTACCTGCAAAAGAATGAAACTTTATCTAATACCATAAGCAAAATATTAATTCATAATGGATTAAAGACCTCAACACAAGATCTAAAACTATGAAACTCATAGAAGGAAGCATAGGGACAAATCTACCTTAATTTGGCAACAGTTCTTAAACATAACAACAAAAGCATAAACAACAAAAAAAAGTAGATAACTTTGACTTCATTAAAATTAACTATGGCCCTGGCCGGTTGGCTCAGTGGTAGAACGTCGGCCTGGTGTACAGAAGTCCCGGGTTTGATTCCCGGCCAGGGCACACAGGAGAAGTGCCTATCTGCTTCTCACCCCTCCCTCTCTCCTTCCTCACTGTCTCTCTATTCCCCTCCCGCAGCCGAGGCTTCACTGGAGCAAAGATGGCCCAGGCGCTGGGGATGGCTCCTCGGCCTCTGCCCCAGGCGCTAGAGTGGCTCTGGTCACAACAGAGTGACACCCCAGAGGGGCAGAGCATCGCCCCCTGGTGGGCAGATCGTCGCCCCCTGATGGGCATGCCGGGTGGATCCCGGTCGGGCACATGCAGGAGTCTGTCTGACTGTCTCTCCCCGTTTCCGGCTTCAGAAAAATACAGAAAAATAAATAAATAAATAAATAAATAAATAAATAAATAAATAAATAAAAATTAACTATGCGCTAAAGCAGGGGTCCCCAAATTTTTTCACAGGAAGCCAGTTCACTGTGCCTCAGACCATTGGAGGGCCGGACTATAAAAAAAACTATGAACAAATCCTTATGCACACTGCACATATCTTATTTTAAAGTAAAAAGACAAAACTGAAATAAATACAATATTTAAAATAAAGAACAAGTAAATATAAATCAACAAACTGACCAGTATTTCAATGGGAACTATGCTCCTCTCACTGACCACCAATGGAAGAGGTGCCCCTTCCAGAAGTGCGGTGGGGGCCGGATAAATGGCCTCAGGGGGCCGCATGCGGCCCGCGGGCCGTAGTTTGGGGACCCCTGCACTAAAGGATCCTATCAAGCCTGATGAGGCAGTGGCGCAATGGATAGAGCATCAAACTGGGACACAGATGACTCAGGTTCGAAACCTCAAGGTCATTGGCTTGAGCACAGGGTCGCCTTCTTAAACATGGAATCATAGACATGACCCTATGTTGGCTGGCTTGAGCCCAAAGGTTGCTGGCTTAAGCAAGGGGTCACTCGCTCTGCTGTAGTTCCCCCATCAAGGCACATATGAGAAAGTGATCAATGAATAACTACGGTGCCCCAACAAAGAATTGATGCTTCTCATCACTCTCCCTGCTCTCCCTTCCTGTCTGTCCCTATCTATCCCTCTCTCTGTCTCTCTCTCTCTGTCTCTCTCTCTGTCAAAAAAAAAAAAAGAACCCTATCAAGAAACTGAAAGCTACTCTCTCTCTCTTTCTCCCTCTCTTTCCCCCTCCTGCAGCCATGGCTCTATCAAGTTGGCCCCAGGGGCTGAGGATAGCTCCATGGCCTCTGCCTCGGGCACTAAGAATAGTTCAGAGCAACGAAGCAATGCCCCAAATGGGCAGAGCATTGCCCCCTAATGGACTTGCTGGGTGGATCCTGGTTGGGCCATGTGTGGGAGTCTGTCTTTCTGCCTCCCCTCCTCTCACTGAATAAAAAATAAAAACAAGAAAGAAACTGAAAAGACAACTCACAGAATGGGAGAAAATATTTGCAACTCCTATATCTGATAAAGGTTTCATATCCAGAATATATTTAAAAAAAAAACAACTCCTACAACTCAATGAAATAGACAGCCCAATTTTAAAAATGGGTAAAGGACTTGAATAAACATTTCTACAAATAAGGTAAACAAATGGCCAATATCATTCATCATCTGGAAAATGTGAATCAAAAGCAAAATGAGATACCACTTCATATGTACTGGAATAGTTATATTTTTTTTCAAAAATGAAAAATTGGCAAGGATCAGGAGAAACTGCAATTCTTCTACATCACTGCAAATGTAAAATGCTTGAGCTGCTATAGAAAGAAGTGTGTGTGTGTGTGTGTGTGTGTGTGTGAGTGTTGTTGTTGAAAGAGAGAGAGAGAGAGAGAGAGGAAGAGACAGGAACATTGAGCCGCTCCTGTATGTGCCCTGACCAGGAAATTGAACTGGCAACCTTCATGCTCTCAGATGATGTTCCAACCAACCGAGCTCTCTGGCCAGGGCTTGATTTATTTTTTTTCTTATAGACAGAGAGAGGAAGGAAGAGGTAAAGGGGAAAGGAAGCATTCATTTGTTGTTCCACTCAATAGTGCATTCATTGGTAGCTTCCCGAAATATTTTTGTGAACTTCTTTTTAAGATTTTATTTACTGATTTTAGAGAGAGGATATGTGGAGAGAAAGGTGGTGGGGGAAGAGCAGGAAGCATCAATTCACAGTTGTTGCTTCTTGAATGTGTGGTGACCCAGCAAGCCTGGGATTTCGAAACGGCAACCTCAGCACTCCAAGCTGACGCTTTCTTCACTGCAGCGCCACAGGTCAGGCCATAAAGAATTATCTTCCGAATTTGTATTTGCATAAAGAAATACTGCAAAATATATTGAGAAACTATTGTAAGTGACTTCTTATAAGCATCATGTACACTAATCAAGTTGTACTAGTTACAGTACAGAAATACTCTGTCCTGGTATAAGTGGCCACTCACCAAATCCATGAATATTCTCTACCTCTGCTCTGATCCCAGGATAACTGACTTCCCCATGATCTAACAAGTGAAGTGTTAACCCTGGCAGAGCCAGGGGTGTGTCAGGCTACCTTAGAATGAAGATGGTAACGGGGTGCAAGGGCAACTTTATATGCTAACCTTTAATATCCTTATGATTTTTAAGCCATGTAAATAGATTGCCAATTTTATTGTAAAATTTCAAACTAAATAAAAAGGAGGGGGTGGGACAGGTGGAGAATGAGGAGGGGGAAGAGACATACAGCAGCTGGAAAAAGCAGTATTTTAGCAAAACAAATGTGTACTTATAAACTATAATGAGCAGGGAATTGCAAGTCATGTAGAAAGGCTGAAAAAAATAAAGGTGGGAGAATAAATGACGAGGTTATATAGGTAAATTTGGGCCAGATAGTAAAGAACCTCTCTGTGGTCTTACCAATTTAAACTATCCCTATGGCACTGAAAATCATTTAATTTTTTTGATCAAGAAAATTAATTAAACAGATTTGTGTATTAGAAAAATAATTCTGACAACTATATGATGAATGCACTGAAGAGAGAAACCAGGAGTGGGAGGGCTGAGAGGTTGAAGGAGATGACAATGAGATGGAAATAAGAAGTCACGCTCAGAAGATACTGAAGGAGAAAGATCTAATGGTCTTGCCAAAACATAGGAGTTTCAGTTTAAAAATAAAAAAAGAGGGACAAAAGATGATTTTATGTTTTCTAGCCTGGTTGACTAAATGAGTGGATTATGACCTTTAATGGAGCAATTATAAATGGGAAATTATTCAGAATTTTGATTATGTGAAATGTGAATATAATGAGATGCCAAAGATAAAGATGACATAATGTGTATTTCAAATAAGAAGTTATTATGCAAATGGTAATGATTTGATTCCCATGTTATTTAGGAATGACTTAATAAGTGGAAATATGCTAAATTTTATAGGAGAAAGTATTTTTATACATAAATGAAGATCTAAAATCAGAGTTGTATTGAAATATGTTAAAGACTATTTTGTGCTGATTTACAAATTTCCTTTTTACAAATGTCTTTCTTTACAAATTTATTTTCAATAGTGATATCTTAAGTGTTGAACTTGTAGAAAAATGATCTCTAGCTAATGTCACCAATTATTGGATTTATATTCTTATAGAAAATAAATATAATTTTTCAGAATGCCAGTTAACATTTCCCCTAATAAATGTATTTTCAAAACAACATGGTATTTTCAGGGGATGATATTGTTTCATCAGAGTGGAAATTTTTATGACCAAAATGTTTTAGATATTTATTCAAATATTCTTCCAATATTTGAATATTTATGACCAAAATGTTTTAGATATTTATTCAAATATTCTTCACTCAATTATACATATACCTTTAGCTTCCCCACTCTTTTCCTCCACAGCTGAACTTCAAGAAGAAGTCCATATTAATATTCTTCATTTCCTCACATTTATGGCTCAACCCATTTGCCTCTTTGGCCTATTTCTATACATGAAGTGGCAGTCGCTCAGGTCAACAGAGCTCAACACGTGACTAAATTATCTGATTGGAACAAACTCTTTGTTGCATTTGCATGCTCAGAAACCCATCCTTCTTGAAATGTTCTCTTTCTTTGCTGACACTACACATTCCTGGTTTTCTTTACCCTTTTATGATGATTTATTTTAAACTTTTGTTGGTTTATTCTCTATCCAGCCATTAATTATTGGATTTCTCAGGACTTGGTCATATTTCCTGTTCACTTCTCACTCAACCCTCTTTCAGAAGAGCTTACCACATCTATGGCTCCAACTCTAACTGTATGCTAATGATCTGTGGCCCTTTCCCTTTATTTCAAATCTCTAGACCAGATCTTTTCTCCAGACTGCAAGCACAGATAACCAAATGTTTCTCACCTCTCAAAGTGCGTGAATGTCTCAAATATACCTCAAACCAATTATGTCCAAATAATTACACTCATCACTTTCATCAAATATGATTCTAATCACACTCATCACTTTCATCAAGCATGATTCTCATCCAATGTTCCTATATATAATGTAATGAAATTTATTCATACAAGTACACAAGTTAAACACTTAGTAACACTTTTAACATTTACCTTTCATTAAATCCCCATATGCATTTCTTCACCAAGATCATTTATTACCTCCAGCACCTCTTATATTTCTGTACTTCGAACTGTACCATCAAAATCCTAGTCCAAACTACCAGCATCTCTGTTTGTTGTAAAAAAAACCTTGTAACTATTCTAACTTCAATGCTTTCTTCTATAATCTAAAAAATTATTGGATCAAAAGGTTTTAGTACTCAAATCTGTGAAGGAAGCACAGTCAAGTTTTAAATTGGTTTCCAAAGTGCCTATAGAAATGACAATTATTCAAATGCACAACAAAAACATCTACCCACATTACACATTATCATTGATAAACAGCATGATCTGTTTGGTCAGAGTCAGTGATTTGAGAAATGGTAAAGCCAAAGGTGAATGACCAGCACTATTTCCAATCTACATCTTCTGCTCCTTATCTGACCTTTCAAACCCAGAGTATCTCTCCTGACTTTGCTCCTTCAGTCTTTTCCAGATTATTCTGGGGTCATCTGAAAGCCTTGGGAGGCCCTGATGTGCTTCTCTAACACGGGTAAGAAAGCCTGTAGTATGAAGACGTTCATCTATTTTCTCTTGGAGTAAACGTGACTCCAGTAAAGTCCTCTTTTGTTTCAAGAAGGCCGACTGAGCCAATTCTGCTCTTTTTCTGGTGCAATCGGGACACCTAGAAGAAACATGTTGCTTAACTCTTGCCGCCTGTCTCAGTGTTGCTGACATGTTTTTTAAACAGATTCTGTTCCAAAGCTCATCAGGGACAGTACAATCTGGGGCAACTGCCTCTGAAGCTTCTGCATCCAATCTACGCTGCAGCTTTTTCTGTCTGCTGCTCGTTTTCTCCTCAGAATTTGCTTTATGACGGATCAGGTTTATTTTAAAGGTGCAGAAAGACTGCAGGGCCTTCAACTGTTCATCAGACGCCCCAGTGGTTTCTGTCTTCAGTTTAATGTCTGGTTGGTACCGTCCACAGTTAGTTTCTTTGCCCTTGAGGTAGTTGATCCATTTCCAACTAAACCTCTTTTCCGAAAGGTCAGAATGTTTATCTTGACAGTCCAAGCGAGCAGTCGGCTTTCCATTCTCAGGTTTGCTCCCCAAGTTCTGGGGCCAGGGCTGAAGTCCTCCAGAGGAGCTGGGTGAACCGGAACTCCGCACCTCATCACGGAAGGGCTCCACCGTCTCATCAGAACGGTCAGCCATGGCCCTGATGTCAGCTTGCTTCACTGAATCCTCCAGCTTCTAGGCAGATGGCCATCACATTGCGTCAGACTCGGCTCCTCACCTGCCTTGGTCAAAACTGGCTCAGGAACCAGTCAGGCCTGAGCCATCAAAGGAATAGTCCCTCCGGGTGCCGCCAGCCCAGCCCGGCTCCGCTTCCGCCTGTCGCCTTTGGCAACGCGGCACGGTCATGCGCACTGGGTCTCCGCGCGGCGCTCCGCCCCTGCCCCGCCCTCCCCGGCGCGGGCTCCGCCTGCATAGTTCGTGCTCGGGTCCCGGTAGGCTGTCTGCGATTGCTCTGCGGTTGCTCTGCTCTTTTTGGTACTATTTTAAGTACAAAATCTAGTAATCCGCGAGAAAGGTTGCGAACAGCTTCTCTGCAGGTGTCAAACAAGAGTACGTGTGTGAGGCCAACAAGGATAGGCAGCTGACTAATCCCAGAAAGAGTGCCCCACCTAAGTGATTCAGATCCAAAACAAATCAAAACCTGAAACCCCGGCGTGCCAGAAAGCGCAAACAGAAATGTAGAACCAGTCTGCCCGTCAAATAGCCAAATCACCTATTTATATAGACCATATCTTAAGATAAAAATCAAAAACACTGAGCCCATCCTAGAAGACTTCTGCATGACAGGGCTCCTCCCATTTTTTCAGCCTCATCGTGCACAACTTTCTGGGTTTCAGCACTCGTAGGAATTACGCTGTTCCCAAGTCATAGTTTCTCGGTCCTTGGTGCAGTAGGGCCTTTCCGATTGGCATAGCGACCCCCTGTTCCCTCTTTATAGGGTTAATTACTGCTGCTCCTTCAAGCCCCTTTCCTTTGTCAAGGACTGCATACCCACTCCAGCTACCAACCACTTGACAACTTTTCTTTCACAGTTTACAACTTAGGATTTGTCATAGTATTTTGATTATTATCAAATCGCGCCACTAGATTAAAAACACCATGAGAGCAGAAACCATTTCAGTGATGCCGGGAACTCAGCAGGTACTTGACACACAGAAGTCAATCTCTGCTGAGTGAATGAGCTGAATTACTGTGGAAGCAGAAATAAGTATTACCTCTCACAGTTTCTGTGGATTTTGTGTTACCAACTGAAGGAACTTCAAGCTATTCTTTTTCCTGACCCTCTCGCCCCCCACTTCAGCTCTTATTTATGGTATATCCTTTCACAACAACTCTTTTAAAAACACAATAGAGTTTTATGAACAACTGTTCTGAAACTTTATAAAATACTATTTATGCAGACTGGCTTTTTCTGGGTCTTAACAAATATCTGCGTATTGGTATTTCAGATTATTATTTCAGAATTTCAAGAGAATGGGCTTCCTTGCTCAGTTCTGCGTGTGTGTGTGTGTGTGTGTGTGTGTTGTTATACAAGTCTAGCCAAATATATTTAATGTTACTTCAAAAATATTCACTTTGGCAAAGACTCAAAAGTTTGTTATGTTCAAAAAACATCTCTCTTATATAAGCCAGATTCATAATAAAGAAAAAAGATTCCAACTTCATTTATTCAAATTAAATTATATATCATCATAAATATTGGTCTTTAAAAACAGGTAGCAAATAATTTGTGGATAGTTCCAGTGATTTCCAGCATCTCAAAAGCTCAAGATTTTCTATTTTAATTTTTATTTTAAAACTTTCCTTACTCCCTAAATATTTACACCTAATTCATAAGACACATTATCTCCAAAAACACTGAGCAAGAGAGCTATGCTCTAAATAAAGTATATTCACATTTTCTAATATGCTAAATATTTTTAAGAATAACTTTTCCTCTGAAGCAGATACATTTTGGGGGAATATCCTGTAATTACCCAATTTCTTTGCAATAACTAGCACGATCCAGTAAACTGTTTAACACTCCAACATGTATTATCTAAGGAAGTAACATAGCTCAACAGTACTACCATTACCAAATACAGTTCACAAAGACAGAGGTCAAAGTTTGGTTTTAAACATGGAGACTCTTACTCTGTATAAATCTTACACTGTCAACTTTCATCACTATCACAGAATATAGTTTAAAGGCAACTCTACTTAAAATCCACACTCCTTTATCTCTTTTCTATATATGAAACAAAAGTAATATTTGCCTCTGATCTTCCTTCTATGTGAGAATTTTCAGAGATGTAAATGTGAAAAGATAATCTCAGACCATTAAATAAGCACTACTAACAAGATATCCATATTCCACAGTGTTAAGATTGTTAAGCAATCTGTGAACAAGTAAAATGCCTTACACTATTTTTTCAAATTAGATGTTTCAAGTGAGAGAAAAAACAAAACAAAACAAGAATGCATAAAGAGAAAAGGAGTGGAGAGTTGCAACTTTCATATCTTATCTAAGATCTTTTTATACTACACCACTATAAACAAATCACTCCAACTTGCTATACTGAAAACAGATTTAATCAATATTTGCAGAAAAAAGAACATAATATGACATTTTAAACATTGTATTTGCATCATTTTTATCTGTAAAAGAAAGATCATGGGATTGACAGACAAGAAATACTTATAGCTTCCCCAGAAAATTCATAACAACATTTTAGCATCTCAATACTTTTGTCTTTTAATTACTTACTCTTTATTTAGCAACTGTCTGTGAACCTTAGTGGAATCTTTTTATGCAAAACTAAAACTAATTATCTAAAAATAAAATTAAAACCAAATTATTCAATCAATACTCAAATAAACAAAGAAAATGCTACATTTTTATTTCTTGTTATAAATGTAATCTTCTTTACAAGATCTCACCCATTTTGATAGCTGTGGAAAACCATTAACTTGATAATTAGTGACATCCCAGACATTCTCTTTTAAGTCAGTCTCATTTTGGCAAACATTAGTCAATGCTAACCCTAACACCTTAAGGAACTATTTCTTCCTTTCTAAGATGGTGCCTACTTAGAGGGAAAACCTTTACTATCTTCGGAGCATTTAGTGTTTGGGGCCCTAACTTTGTGGTTATCCTTTTGCTGGTCTTCACAGCATAGTGCAGGTGGTTCTTGGGCTTGTGCTGTTTTCTACCAAGGCACAATTAGTTAGGGTCCTTCCAGGGTCCTGACAAAGTCCAAGGCTAGTGGAATTTGTCAAAACCTCTCCTGGCTATCTTGACATCCACTTGTCTTGACACCCACTGGTACTTTGCCTCCCTCCTGGAAGTTGGCTCTGTTTCTTTCAAAACCATGCTGGGAAATGGCAGAGGAGAAGGGGAGTCTGCTCTGACAGTCACCGTATGGCCCAGAGCCCTGCCACTCCATCTTCCAGCAGGCTTCCTCGGACAAGCTGTCCCTCCAGAAATTTCAAGCATCTTGACATCTTAGCAGCTGATGGGAAAGTCAGAGTCCTTTATAGACCACGTTGTGGCAGAGACCGTGTGGGATGTGAGTAGGAGGGGATAGGAAGAAACAGACAAGTCAGGTGTCCCTATGGAACCACACTATAGCACTACTTTTATTGTCCTGAAGTCATCATTTCTTTCCTCATAGTTCTTAATGGGGAGCAGGGCAAAACTCTTCTTCCAGCAATTTCTCAACAATCGGACAAACGTGCTTTGTGGCTATAAGGCTTACTTCCAGAGAAAGGGCACCAAAACAAATCAAGAACTCCTGTCTGATTCCATTTTTCATCTCTTTCTTAAAAGGGAGGAGGGCACACTTTCTGCTTCTGCCTGTCAGGGAAGCACTTCTCCCAGGTACTATAGCATCCTCCTCAGCAAGGTGGCATTTGGCCTGTATCCCTTCCTGGAGCCATTTCACTGTGCAGGGTACCAAGATAAAATCTAGTTTATGAATAAAGAAAATTATGTTTACAGAGCCTTCAAAAATATTCTACCCTTTACATAAACTTCACAGCACCGTACTCGGTTCTATAGATCAAGCAGAATGAAATATTAAGAGG
The DNA here is from genome assembly GCF_036850765.1 of Saccopteryx bilineata. NCBI lineage: Eukaryota > Metazoa > Chordata > Mammalia > Chiroptera > Emballonuridae > Saccopteryx > Saccopteryx bilineata. Next base: position 20,437,128 of record NC_089495.1, read on the forward strand.
CTTCCTTTCTTAAGAGGCTAAGTCAGCGTATCAGAGATCTCACTGTGAGAAAGAAATCATTTTAGTGGAGTAAAGAATCTTAAATCACTCTTGATAAAAAAAAATGATTTCAACTTACAGTGCTGTAGTTGTTCTTTATTTTTCTTAAAATTATTTTATATCTCAAATACCTCAAACTTGGCCCTGGCCGGTTGGCTCAGTGGTGGAGCGTCGGCCTGGCGTGCGGGGGTCCCGAGTTCGATTCCCGGCCAGGGCACACAGGAGAAGCGCCCATCTGCTTCTCCACCCCTCCCCCTCTCCTTCCTCTCTGTCTCTCTCTTCCCCTCCCGCAGCTGAGGCTCCATTGGAGCAAGGATGGCCCGGGCGCTGGGGATGGCTCCTTGGCCTCTGCCCCAGGCGCTAGAGTGGCTCTGGTCGCAACAGAGCGACGCCCCGGAGGGGCAGAGCATCATTGCCCTCTGGTGGGCGTGCCGGGTGGATCCCTGTCGGGAGTCTGTCTGACTGTCTCTCCCCGTTTCCAGCTTCAGAAAAATTAAAAAAAAAAATACCTCAAACTTTTCCATCTTTTTTCCTTCTGTTTTTTAAAATTGATTAATTGCTGTATGAAGACCTTTTACTTTAATGGTTATTATTTTGCAAAGGTAATATATGCTTATTGTAGGAACTTAAGGTAAAGATAAATCACAAATATTAATTTTTAAGTAAAACTTACCTCCTAAAGATAATCACTATACATAATTATCAAACACTTTAATACTTTGCCTTCATTGAATTATGTGGTTATTAACTACTTTCTTCATTAGTGATATAAACATTTTTTTATTCAATTTATAAAAAAATTTTCAACATAATTTTAAAAGCTATATTGCATTATTTGATTTAACTAATAAAATTACTTAAACACAAAGTGTTTCCCTTTTTTGGTTCCTAAAAATTATTGGAATAGCATTTCTCTGATTAAGTCTTTATGCACATAGTTATTTGTTTAGGATAAGTTCTAGAAATTATAATTGGTAAGTCAAAATGCATGTACAGTTTTCAAAGACGAGATCGGGTGCGTTCAGGGTGGTATGGCCGTAGACAGCTTGTACAGTTTTAAGGCTTTTGATATATCTATCCATCTTCCTCACTTTAACCTGCTTCTGCATATTAAAAACATAATATTATTTTATGCATAAGTACTCCCATTTATATCGTTAGTAGGTAAGACCTTCTAAAAAGCAAAACCAATTATGATTATTATATCTAAAAGATAATAATTCCTTAGTGTCATCTAACAATTATTCTGTAGTCGAATTTTTCTGATTTTCTCAAAAAATGCCTTTTAACAGGGTACAGTCTTTGAATCAAGGACCATGCAGTCCATTTGGCTATTATGATGCTCAAAGCTCTTTCACTCCATAACACTCTCAAAGTACAAACAATTTTAAAATTAAAAAAAAAGGAGTAGGCAGAGAAGATTAGCTTTCCTTGTAATCACCATTATATTCCCACCAGAAAATTCATTATGTAAAACTTTTGATTTAGTCTTCTAAGTTTCTTTTTAGAAATGTGAATCTATGTGCATCTGTATCCCCTTTCTTACAAGGAAGTGTTTAGCGCGCTCCACATATTGCTTCACACTCTTTTGCTCTTTTCTTCTTAAATATATATATATATATATATATATATATATATATATATATATATATCTTGGATATTACTTCACATCAGCATATAGACATAGTCCTTATTATAAGAAATCAAAATTTTTCCTTGGATTTGTGAAATCTCCAGGAAAGTTCCTAGGAGTGATATTAGTGAATTGAAAGATAAAAGCATATGTAATTTCTTTACAAATTTCCAAAGTTCCCTCTATAAGGGGTATACATTGGCATTTCTGCTACAAATGTATCAGAGTGCCTATTCCCAAGAGCCTGATCAATAGATTATGGACTCAAATTTATGGATTTTTATGAATCTAATGAAAGAGAAGTGGAATTTCAGTGGAATTTTACAACTATTTTTTTTATTGAGACTGGACACCATTTCATAGGTACAAGGGTCGTTTACTTTTCTTCTTATGTGGACTGTCTAGTCATTTCTTTACCCATATTTTCATAAGATTGTTGTTTTATTTTTCTTAACTCTTAAAAATGCTTAAAAGCACTTTAATATTGAAATTTTATCCATTTGTCCATGACATAAATTGCAAATGATCTTTCCAGTTTGTCTTTTTATTTGCTAATGCTGTTTGCCAGGCAAAAGATAGATTTTTTTATTTCATATAGTAAGTCTATCGATCTTTTTTCTTACTGTTCTTGGTTTCTCAGTCACTTTTAGAAAATTTTTCTTTACTCCTGGGTTATAAATAAACTTTCCATGTTTTTTGTTGGTTTGTGTGTGTGTGTGTGTGTGTGTGTGTGTGTGTGTGTGTGTGACAGAGACAGAGAGACAGGAGGGAAGAATCAGTTCTTTGTTGTGGCTCCTTAGTTGTTCATTGATTGCTTTCTCGTATGTGCCTTGACCTGGAGGCTACAGCAGACCGAGTGACCCCTTGCTCAAGCCAGTGACTTTGGGCTCAAGCTGGTGAGCCTTGCTCAAACCAGATGAGCCCACGCTCAACCTCGGGGTTTCAAACCTGGGTCCTCCACATCCAGTCCAATGCTCTCTCCACTGCGTCCCTGCCTCCTTAGTCTTATCCATGTTTTCTTATAGTATTTGTGATAAGTTTTATTCCCTTGCTTTAAAACGTTGATCTTTGTATGGTTTCTTCTCTGCTATGGTATGAAAATGAGTCTGATTTTGTATCTTTCATTCTGGTTTTCTAGTGATCATAACAATACTTACATACAAAATGTTTTTTGTTACCCTACTATCTTTAGATGTGCCTTATTATTTCCCCCTTCGATTGGGGTGGGGGAAGGGAGAGGAAGAGGGAGTAAGGAAGAGAAAAAGAGAAGCATCAGCTTGTTCCATTCAGTTGTGTACTCATTAATTGCTTCCTATACAAACCTCGACGGGAATTGAACCCCTAAACTCAGTGCAATGGAATGACACTTTATTCACTGGGCCACCTGGCCAAGGCCTAGATGCTGCCTTTATCATAAATTCTTATATGTGCATAGGGTGTTTTTTCCCTGTAATTTCAACTCTAATATCTGCAGTATATTGGTCTGTTTTCTGTTCATGTATCAATCCTATACTGTTTTAATACATTCTATAATATGTTTTAACATCTCATAGGGCCAGACGCCTCTCTTTTATTTTCAGGAATTGTTTGATGTTCTTCTTTTTCCAAATAAATTTTATAACCACCTTGTCTTGCTGAAAGATAAAAGTAAAGAACATAATGGTACATTATTGAAATGCACTAAATATATAAACATTGCGAATTCTTTTAAATTGGGTCTTCAGATCCAGAAATATGTGGTATGTTTTTCCGAGTATTCAAGTATACTTTGGCATCTTTTACATAGGTTTCTTTATTTAGGTTTTGTCTATTTCTTGAGTTTATGAATTTTATTTTGTTTTACTTTATACACTTGTATTTTAGTGCTTGTAAACAAAGTTGTTTATTCTCCTGTATCATTTAACTGAGTATTATTTGTATACTGGAATGCTATAGATTGAAGTATCTTTATTTTATAGTGTCTTACTTTCATAAAGCTTGAATTGCTTAGAGTAACTTTATCTTTGTCTTGGATTTGTAAAACATACATAAAACTTCTCGTTCAGAAGTATTTTCAACTTAGAAAAACAAAAACTCAGAATGATCTGCATGATACAAAAGTGTCCTATAAAAGGCTAGTATTGCAAATCTCTGGTAGGGAGATAAATACATAGATAAAATGTTGAAGAAATATATAAATTAACATATAACAAATTCTCCAATTGTAGATTTTAAATAAATTTTCTATTATGTTCTTTCAATATTGCCAGAGCACTGTTCATTTTATCTGGATTTGTGTTTTAAAAACTTAAGTTTAAATAAAATTAAGTAAATCCTGCAGAAATAGTGCTTTTTATTTTTAAATAATTTCTAATAATGTGACATTTACCTAAATTTTTTCTAAATAATTACAAGCAAATAAACTTAACAGAAGTGTTATAATATAAGCTAGCAACACAGATTGAGCCTAGGCATTCCAAATGTCATAATTTTAATCCACATATTTCTTCAAATTAAAAAAAAATGAGCATAATCTCAGCTATCTTTTTTAAAAGAAATCACCAGAAATGTGGATCATTCTTTATTTCTTGTACAATATGTTAATTTGCTACAGTTACTAGAATAAAGTACCACAAACTGAATGGCCTAAACAAATAAAATAATCATTTTAAATTGATTACCTCTATACAGACAATATCCAAAAACAGTCACATTTTGAGAAAATGGGGTTTAGAACTTCAGCATAAGAATTTGTGAAGGGGTTATAATTGGTTTTCCAAAAAACAGATTAAAGCTTAGACAGTTTGCCTCCAAGATAAACTTAGTATAAAACTGCTCATGATTGGCAGAAGGACAAAACTAATGTTGTTTAACACAGGGACTTAAGAAAAGACAGACTGCTTTATAGGTGTACCTAGAGCTACATTCTTGTAAGGTTGACATTATTTGCATGGTAATTAAGAAGTACCTTTGTTTTAAATAGAGGCTCATAGGGGCCTTGGGAGTGTGATATATTCTCAGATTCTGTCACAAACTTGACTGGCCAACCTGTTAAGTGATTACTTGCATCTACTGTTTTAAGAAGGTATTGTTCTTATTGGAAAATAAGTAAAGTTCTGAATTTACATTTTAAAACATTTCTTTTAAGATATTTTGTTTGGTGTTGCTCAGGACTTTTAATGTTTTTAGGCATTGAGTAATGATTTCCCACTGCTCCATCTGAGTAACTGGTAAAATTCCAAACAAGTGTAGGTCATAAATTATTCAGTTATTTTAGAAATAATACCTCCAGTATATTAAGGGCATCAATGGTAATATTCTTCAACATATAAAATTAACTGTGAATTTGTATTATATGATCTCTTTTGCTATTTTTCTTGAAAATTATATCAAAACAACACGATACCTAAGTTTTTTTTAGCATTGCGCCAATAGATAACTGCTTTATGTACTTTCCCTTCATTGTACTTCAAATTCAGAACCAACATTCTCAGCATCTTTATGCAATTTTATGCAGTTAAGACCCTGAGCCCACAGGCAATGCAATTTAAGACTGACCTTGACATTTAGGAAATTAATATAAATCAGATCCTAAATATAATGTATTTCTCTTCAAAGGCAGAGGAAGCATGAAGTGAATTCAGAAAAGTTGCCATTAATTTGAATTTGTGTTATATAGTTTTGTGTTCTCCTTGAGGGACAGAAGTAGTTCTGGATAATAGGAAAAAAAAAAAAGACTGGAATTCACAGTGGTTTCCTGAAAATTACTACATAGAACTATTTTTTCTTCTATCCAATATCTCTGCAGAAGCATTTTACTGTAATTTTCCTACTTACAAAGTAAGCTTTCACTGTAAAATGAATATTCATATGATTGCATAGGGTTGAATGACATAGAAATTGCACATAATCTCATTTGAGACCAATCTTTCTGTAGAACTATTCTATTGAAGTGTTCAATGTAATCATAAAAATATCACTATGCTCTGAAGAGACATTTAATGTAGTAAATTGAGCTCACAGGCTCAACTTATTTTATCTTCTTATTTTAGATAGGCATTTTCCAAAAACAAACTCTATCACTGAAGAATGTAAGACTGTTTCTTTAGAGCCTTCCATGCTTAACTTGAAAGCTGTCAACCCAGGAGGCTGAAACAGAGCGAGATTATGAAACCTGAGTGAATAGCTCATTCTTTGCTCCCATGCCCTTGCCGCATGCTGCCCCGTGGTACAAGCCTGAGAGGTATGCACTATGATAGCTAATGAAGCACTTCCTTTATGTCGCACTGACCAGAACTCTTATTTGAAGCCTGTATATTATGCCACTGAAATCTCACAATGTCAGTCTTTGTTCTGGCTAGCAGTGGCTGTTTCTTGTCTTTTCTGTGGCTGAATTTCAGGCATCAAACTTGTGCGACCCTTTACTAATAATAAGTGTGGCTGTCATTAAACTAATTTCTGCTGTGTGTGAAGTTGTTTTTGCATGTTTGTTTTCTCTGGTTTTGTTTTTGTCTGTTCCCTTGGTATTACAGCATCCTCAAAGCCAAGATGTTATCATTTTGAACCACTCGGAGATAAAAGCTTGGAGGTGAAAGCCACTGAGCCTCTCCTGCAAGTCCCTCCTTTATGTCAAGTCTAGTGATGACAATTAACATTCTAGAAATTAAAATAAGAATAACATTCATCCCGAATAAAGAGAAAAGTATCAAATAAATTAAAATTAATTGCCTAATCCTATATATAACTGAGAAGTATTAAAAGTGGTCCACTTGTTATTTTTTAACATGTTATCCCCATACTGTGTTATCTGATTAGGAATCTTCCTTCCCTCAATTACTATTATATAGGTATGTCCCAAGGCAAGTTTTGATAAAGTGACCTAAAGAATAATCAAAAGTGATTGCCAACGCTTTCTACAAAACTGTGTTTCAGTTAACTTAAGTATAAACAAGAAGAGTTAAAAGGTTTTTCAGAGCCTATAAATTTCAAAATGAGAATATTATGAACTCTCTTTTTAAACCTGAGTTGCACCAGTTTCTTCATCTTTTTTTCTTAAAATATAAAAAGGAAAACAGCATCTATCACGTGGGTGGTGTTAATTATTAAATGAGATAACGTAGACAAGAGCTTATTACCCAATCCAGGGTAGGTGCTATGGACACCATCATTATTACAATTCTACACTAGATTGAACTGGGAATCTAAAGACTGAGATCCTTCTAATACTGGCTCCTCCATTATGAATTGTCTCTCTCTTTTTCTTTCCTTTATTTATTTATTTTTTTTTACAGAGACAGAGAGTCAGAGAGAGGGATAGATAGGGACAGACAGACAGGAACGGAGAGAGATGAGGAGCATCAAACATCAGTTTTTCGTTGTGACACCTTAGTTGTTCATTGATTGCTCTCTCATATGTGCCTTGACTGTGGGCCTTCAGTAAACCAAGTAACCCCTTGCTCGAGCCAACGACCTTGGGTCCAAGCTGGTGAGCTTTGCTCAAACCAGATCAGCCTGTGCTCAAGCTGGCGACCTCGGGGTCTCGAACCTGGATCCTCCGCATTCCAGTCCGACATTCTACCCACTGCGCCACCGCCTGGTCAGGCAAATTGTCTCATTTTTAATAAGCATTTTACTTTTTTGATTCTTAAGTTTTACATTTGTATCTTACCTACCCAGGATGATTGTCTAAAGCAGTTGTTAACTTAAATATGTAAAAATACTTTGAACAACAAATCACTGCAGACATACAATTACTTCCTCAAGTGAAAGAAAAAAAGTAATTCAAACACATAATTCCATAGGCCCTATTAGCTCCACATTTCTACCACCTTGATATATTTTTTTTCTGATCTTCTGTTCTTCCAATCGTAGCAAGATTTTTAAACTTTTCAGGTCAACATAATATAAATGCCAGAAAAACAAATCTCACAATGCCAGCCTTTGCTCTAGCTAGCAGAGGTCAAGTTCTGTCTTTTCCTTTGTTAAAGCACATGTGTCAAACTTGTTAAACTCATCTAGTACAAATGCATGTCTTTACAAAAAATTTATTTTGTTTTTATCTTTTCTTTATAGTTTTAGATTAATATTTTTTTTTATCAGCCCTGGCTGGTGACTCAATGTATAGCATGTCCTCCTATGAGCCAAGGTCATGGGTCAGGGCACATAAAAGAAGCAACCAATGAGTACACAACTCAGTGGAACAACTAAGTGGAGCAGTGAGTTGATGCCTCTTTCCGTCTTTCTCTCTCCTACCCGGTAACTCTCTTTCTCTCTCAGGTCAATGCAAAAAAATTTTCTTAATGTTTTTTATCAAATTTTTTAACATTTGATTAAAGAAAATACCTTTAATGAATAAGCCATAATCTGAATTAGCGACAGATTTTTATTTCCTCTTAGAACATATGTAATGTCATTATAACAGACTTGTATTATAATCAAAACAATAATAACATGAATACATTTTGTCAGACCTGCAGTTTTTTCAGTTAATTGCTAAATTACTTCTTGCTAGCACCTACATATTAAGATATTTTTAGAGCATTCTTTAAAAAACTATTGAATTCTAACAAATAAATAATTATAAAATATATATCTATCCCACATCCCCATTTTTCATTCAAAACTTGTGTTGTTCAGAATTGTCTTCAAGAGCAAAATTTCAATTTTGGAATAAAAATTCCAAGTGACATTGTCATGCTATTTTGTCAATAGTTTTGGCAATTTGTAGCTGAGTTCCAAATTCTTCTCTTGAGTAGGTAGTATTTTTGCCATTTATTTGGCATGCACACCCTTCCCATCTCCAAGCATAAAAAATATCTCTCACAATCAGCTCTACAATGGCCCGGTGACTCAGAAACATCATGTTCTCAGGCACACAGTGCAAAAAAAGGAATCCAGAAGGAATGCCCAGCTACATACTTCCGCTTATATTGTATTCCATTGCCCATAAAAAACACATATTTTTTAAGTAAGAAATTTGATTTTCTATACTTTTTCTCACTGCTACTAAGTATCATATTTCAAGGTATTAAACCATTGCCAGTCTAGAATTATTATATATTAAAAGTAATCACACAATAACAAGAGATCGGGTAATTGGACTATGGTCAAGAAGTTTGGTTCTGAGGTTGAAAACTCATGAGACAGAGAGCAGAAACCCACAAATGAGTCAAGGCATCTGAGTCCAGGGAGTCAGCCGTAGGCCCTTCCTCTCCCCACCGCATACTTCCAATCAATCACAAAATCCTGTTGACACTTCTCTCAACTGCTATTTCTCCTCAGTCCCTGCTCAAAGCTCCTGGTGTAGGACACCATTATTTTTCACTGGGTCTAATGCACCTGTCTTCAAGTTGGCCTCACAGCCTCTAGATTCCTCCCACATCCTTCACTTCCTTTCTTTCTTCTTTCCAGTTCTATTCCTTTCTAAATAATGAGCCACACACTGCAAGCAGAATGAGGCTCGGCTCAGACTGCGCCCCTCCCTCCCCCGCTTCGTGTGTCTTACTGTCTCATCATTTTATGTACTCTGAAACCATTAGCTGATGTGCACTGGGAAAAACAAAAACAAAACAGTGAAACAGTTGCTAATACAGTTACTAAAGGTTTTGTGTAAAAATACTTGAGGAAGAAGGAGAGAGGAAATCGGTTAAGCAGCTGACAGTTCCCCCGGGAATGCCATAACAGTCAGCATTCCGCAGCGGCGTTTCCCGGCCTCCTGCCCGTTCTCCCAGCTGATCAGTACGCATCCTTCAGGTCTCAGCTCATCCATCACTTCTTCAGACAAGCCTTTCCCTCAGACCCCGAGGACTCATGCTTTCCATTTGTACCCAGAATACGCATGGAGTAATTACCACGCCATAAATAAATTCACAACTGTGTAATTAGTTGTTTACTGTCTGCCACAACTGTAAGCCTTACCAGGGCTGGGAAAAGTCTGTTGTCTCCGCCTTTAGATTCTGTGTCGCAGAATCTCAGCCTTTTGATACATTTTGGAAACCGTAAATGAATTAAATAATTGATTTTATAGCCTGGCGACAGTTTTGGCCCGTTAGTGGCAACGCTGATAGCGTCCTCCTCAGAAGTAGGTACATGCTTTCCTTACTTTTGTTTTGCATGCAATGGTAATTCAAGTTCCTGAAGTAACTGACCACCCAGGCCTTGGTCATTAAAAACCACACTTGCCAGGTGTCCAGCCTATGTTTGCATTTGGGGTTCTGATCCCTGGCACATGGCCTGGCCTGAGCAGCAATAACAATAGGTACAGCTCAGTAACCTGTCCCCCAAACCCCACAAGTGGAAACTACAGGAAGAACACATCTCAAGGGATCTTCAGAAGAAGTAATATACTAGGAAGACACCTGGCCTGGATCCCTATAGTGGTTCTCAAATTCTGCTCCACTTTAAAACCACACCCCATGCCAATTAAATAAGACTCTTTAGGAGTTGGATCCAAACATCGACATTTTCTTTTCTTTCCTTTTCTTTTTTGTTCTTTTAGAGAGAAAGATGGAAGGAGGGATGAAGAGACAGGAAGGAAGAAAGATGAGAAGCATCAATTCTTCATTGTGGCACCTTAGTTGTTCATCGATTGCATTCTCCTATGTACTTTGATGGGGGTGTAATCTAGCCAAGCCAGTGACCTTGGGCTCAAAACAGCGACCATGGGGTCACGTCTATGATCCCATGCTCAAGCTAGCAACCCTGTGCTCAAGCTGGTGAGTCTGCACTCAAGCCAGATGAACCCACCCACAAACTGGTGACCTCAGGGTTTCGAACCTGGGTCCTCCATGTCCTAGGCCAATGCTCTAGCCACTACGCTATCGCCTAATGTTTGGTCAGGCCAAAGATTAACATTTTCTACAACTATCGAGGGATTCCAGTGTGCAGCCAAGTGTGAGATCCCACACCACTGGACCTCGTCAGCAGTGCTTTACCATCAGAAGAATGGGCATCCCCTAGGAGAGTCTCACAAGGGCCAAATCCCAGAACTCCTAAACCACCAGCATTGGGATTTACTTATGAAAACAAATCCCTGGGTGATTCCTGTGCATGCTGAGGTTTTAAAAACATGTCCTAGCTATTTTTCTGTAAAATAACCAGTTACACGACTGCCTTCTGCCACTGCCTTTGTCCTCTATCCTTCTGTTATCTGTCTTCTCCCTCACCTCTGCGCTAGCCACCCTGAACTGCAGTGTCCCGACATGCTACTTGCTTTCTTTCTCAGTATACCGCTTTTTTTAACATTATAAAATATTTTAAACATTCAGAAAGTTTAGAAACTCAAACCATTAATATGAAACAAAATTAACTCTCACCATAATTGAATTCTACAAGTAGTAAAACTATCAATGGCACATTAACATCTAATGCTATCAAAATGTAAATGTTAATATTCTGTTGGTATGGGGAACTATTCCATTAATGAAACGAATCTTGTGTAAGCTCAAGTAACAAGCTTTCAGTTTAATTTCCCATTTCTCATTCTGTGTTTAATTGATGGTGGTCTGCTAGATTCCTTGAAAAAATACAGCTTTTCCATGAAAGTAAATCACTTCCTCCAATGTACCAAACAAAAAGGACTACCGTGAAAGGGGATGTAGGAAAGCAAAGAACAAATCTCTTCTGTGACCAACCCACAGATTGATTCTTAGGCAAATCAATTTTAAGAAACAGATATGGAACTAGAGTCCTTTAAAACTGTGCCCCCTGCTTGACAAGGCACTGGTGCAGTGGATAAAGTGTCAGACTGGGATGCAGAGGACCCAGGTTCAAGACCCCAAGGTTGCCAGCTTGAGCGGGGGTTCATCTGGTTTGAGCAAAGCTCACTAGCTTGGACCCAAGGTCACTGGCTTGAGCAAGGGGTTACTCCATCTGCTGAAGGCCCGCGGTCAAGGCACATATGAGAAAGCAATCAATGAACAACTAAGGTGTTGCAACGCACAATGAAAAACTAATTTTTGATGCTTCTCATCTCTCTCCGTTCCTGTCTGTCTGTCCCTATCTATCTCTCGCTCTGACTCTGTAAAAATAAATAAATAAATAAAAGATAAAAAACTATCTGTGCCTCTATATGGGGGGAGGGAGCAGTTAATAATAATAATAACTACATAGTTGTACAAGAATAAACTCTGTTTTGTGTAGTCACATCTGTAAACCTACTTTTGTTCAGGTTTAGGAAATCTTTACATGCTCCCTGATATATGTGGATATAAATTGAAAATCATTGTTTAGAAAAATGAGTACTTGATTAAAAATCTAAATGCTAAATTCTTCACCTTGGCTCACTATAAGTGACTTTGACTCTGTAAATCATTTAACCCACTGAATCTCAATTCTGTCTTTACAAAGTAAGGGAGTTAGGCTAAAGCTATATTTTTCAAAGTGTTCTTGGAAATGTATATGTATGGTCAAAGAAGTTTGGAAAATGCTATAAACTGTCTTTTTATGGAAAACACAACACACACTGGTAGAGTAAATTCACTGAGAATTCTTGCAGGAAAAAATGCATTTAACTTCATCTAGCACATTGATTTCTATACTCTTTGACCATAAAACTTTTTTTTTTCAATGTTCTAGAATTCACTTCAACACTCTGGACAGGAGAGATGAGTTGTCTGTGAGTCTTTCTGGCTTGACAGCTTCATGAGTAAACATGACACATGTAGCCAGATTCATGTCATAATTGCAGTCACCAAGCTTATTAAATGATTTATCTATTCCGTAGGGCTTAAGCTTACTTTAAGTTAGCTGAAGCTGCTTTACAAATAACTAAAAGAATGTACACAATGATGATTTGCTTAAGGATTCTGATTTCACTTCTATTTCTGCAGAGTACTTCCACAGAAAACCGTATATGCTTCCATGTGTATTTTGTCACCACTGGATAGGAAAGAGGATTATCCTCGTCTTTGATTTTAAAATTAAATTTCCCTTGATCATCTCAAGCAGATCATGCAAAACCTCAGGCTAGGTTGGTGTCTCTCTACTGAAGGTCAGGATAATCACCTGGTTCTCAGACCAGACTCTGGAGACTCAGATCACTTGTCTCTAATCTCAGTACCTACTAGGCACATAGTAGGCACAAAAAATGTTTCCTAAATGAATATAAATATTTTTGTCTACTCACTACAAACCAGAGAGTTATTTTTTAAATCAATGGGATGAATAAAAATATAAGATAACACATTGCTAAACTGACTACTTAAGCTTCCAGCATTTCCATGTAATCTTTGAAAATCTAAATGTATCACATCCTTGAATTGCCTTTATCTTCTTTGGCAGTAGGATTGTCAGAGTTCTTTTGGAGATTAGTTTAATATGACCTTCCATTCCTGAAACCACACAGGCCTATTTCAATCAACCTGTTCTTTTCCAGATGTTTTTTCTACCACATCCTTTAACATGGTTTAAAATGTTAATTCCTTTGCTGTTTAATGTATCATCCTTTCTTAGACTAGTTGTGTCACAAACATGAATTACGTTGTGTGTGTTAGCTACATGGCAATGTTTCCATGTGATTTCACTGGGATACCTTATAGAAATGTGGAAGCACAGAGAATGGAGATGTAATTGTAGGGTTAAAGTGGTTAAATTTGCTTACCTCACCTACTGCTTTACAGAGAGTTTTTGAAACAATTTTCAACTCAGATGGAAGTGCCTTCTAATATAGGTTTTTATATTTTTTAGGATAATGAGCTCCTAAAAAAACAACTTTTTAAAAACTATTGAATTTCTTGTAATACAATGATTTTACCTGCTTTTCAGTGATTTGTCCTATTACTCATAGACCTATCACCTAAGAATGGTTATTGAACATAACTGGCTTTAGAAGGCTTAAAGTAATTTTTACTTAAGATGTTTATTTCTTTCCATTGTTTTTACTGGTAATTTTTGCCATCCTGAGAGTACAAAAATGTCTTTTTTTTATAGGTGGAGACTTGTTTTTTTCATGTTTAGTATAGTTGGTCAATTATAACTAAATTTAATGGAAGAAAAAGTTTTGAAAAATAATATAATTTTATTTTATTTATTTATTTTTAGAGAGATAGAGTCAGAAGGGTGGGAAGAGAAGGAAGCATCAACTCCCCTATGTGCCTTGACCCAGCAAGCCCAGGGTTTCGAACCACTGACCTCAGCATTCCAGGTTGACACTTTATCCACTGTGCCATCACAAGTCAGGCTAATAAAAATTTTTTATATTTTATAAATTTGAGTGGAAAAATATAAAAGAGAGAACTCTTTCATTGAAATTCAGTAATTATAAGTGTTTACTCATTCAATACCTTACAACATTTTTCTGGAACCCAAAAAGTATTTTGTTAAAAAAAAAAAAAGATTTTCTTTTTCAAAAAAATATATGATGTGCTTCTGATGACTCAACTAAAAAATCAGTCAATAATAGCAAACCAAACAAACTAGATTATGTTGTTTATCATATGTTGTCATATGACTATGTTATATTTCTGTGCTGTCAAGAGGTGGTAAGTAATCTCTTAAGTTATGACACCAACTAAAACAAAACATTGTTAAATGCATATGAGAGCTGAACAGGATAAGACACAGCTTCTTAAAACCCCCTTCCAGTTTTTACATCAAAACTGTTTTTTCAGAAGTGATAATACAGTGTGTCTGTTAAGTCATGGTGCACTTTTGACCGGTCACAGGAAAGCAACAAAAGACAATAGAAATGTGAAATCTGCACCAAATAAAAGGAAAACCCTCCCGGTTTCTGTAGGATGATGTGGCAGCATGTGCGCATGCGCAGATGATGACATAACACCGTGTATACAGCGGAGCAGCCCATGGCCATGCCAGTCAAGATGTGGACGGTACAGAGGAAAGTTTAGTGTGTTCTGTGGCTTGCTAAATTCGAATCCATGACCAAAGTGCAAAGTGAATGTCGGCATGTTTATAGCGAAGCGCCACCACATAGGAATAACATTACTAGGTCGGATAAGCAGTTGAAGAAAACCGGCATTTTGGTGGAGAAACCCCGTTCTGGTAAGCCATCAGTCAGTGACGAGTCTGTAGAGGCTATATGGGATAGCTACCTAAGGAGCCCTAAAAAATCTGTGCGTTAGCCCACATTGAACTGCATTGGATAGGTATGAAACTGGGAGAGTTTTCCTTTTATTTGGTGTAGATTTCACGTTTCTATCGTCTTTTGTTGCTTTCCTGTGACCAGTCAAAAGTGCACCATGACTTTATGGACACACTGTATTTATGCATCTTTTAACAATTATTTTATTGTTCTTTAAGCAAATGTTTGACACTATTTGTTAAGTACCTATTATATGCCAGATTATGACAATAAAAAGAATTAACTCAAGTTCATCTGAAATATTTTTTCTTAAAGAAGATATAAACAAAGAACATTAACTTAAAAAAGAAACACCTTGGAAGTCGATGTAAGGCAATTCAATATTTCTATTGGAACTAGAGTAAAAGGATGGGGGAAGAGTGAACTCATTAAACTTAACAATTCTCTACCTTTTCATATGAATAATCCCTTGGGACATTCACAGGCATTAGTGAATGCCTAAAATGTCCCTTCTTTTACTTTTCCAAATATTTATTTTACATATATATACATGCATAGTGTCTAGAGCAGGAGTCCCCAAACTTTTTATACAGGGGGCCAGTTCACTGTCCCTCAGACCATTGGAGGGCCAGACTATAAAAAAAAAAACAACTATGAACAAATCCCTATGCACACTGCACATATCTTAAAGTAAAAAAACAAAACGGGAACAAATACAATATTTAAAATAAAGAGCAAGTAAATTTAAATCAACAAACTGACCAGTATTTCAATGGGAACTATGCTCCTCTCACTGACCACCAATGAAAGAGATGCCCCTTCTGGAAGTGCGGTGGGGTCGGATAAATGGCCTCAGGGGGTCGCATGCGGCCTGCGGGCTGTAGTTTGGGGACCCCTGACCTAGAACATAGTAAAAGTTCAATATGTTTGTTGTGTTTTTGTTATTAGTTCTTCATGTTCAATTTAACAAACCTCTCCTTACCTTTGCTTCAGCCCCCACCGCACTAGACTGGCTAAGTCTATTATATGTTTTCATATTCTTCTGTATTCCTATACGGGCCATTTTTCATACTCACAACTTGACTTATATTTATCTTTCTGTGTATATCTCATTCATTTTTGTAAACCAAGCATCCAGTATTGAACTGAACTAACAAGTAAGTTTCAGAGGGAAAAATAAAAGGTGAGATTTGGGGTCTGGAATAGAGAGGTAGGTATGAAGATGATAAATAACATTAAAAAATATAAAATAAATATTTGGAAAAGTAAGAGAAGGGGCATTTCACATAGGGTTGAGGACTTCAACTTTTATTTCTAAAGTCATAGCAATAGTAATATTTGATTAATAATAACTATTAAAAATCTCCAGAAGGTTATAAAAATCTTTTCAGTTGTTTATAGTAAGTTCTGAATTGAAAATACTATTATTCCTCAATTAAATTGTTTTTGATACAAGGTAATTAATGCCTACATTGTATCATCAGCTTTCTGTCAGATAATGTGAAATTTTCTTCATCATTTAATTGAACTAATCATATGCAATAAAAGTAGTTGATTCATCAAAAGATTTTAAGGAATTTTATGTCATAGATATTTAATGATTATCATTAAGATAAAATAATGTTTTTATGTATAACTTAATTCAAGAAGAAAGAACTTCTCTAGGTTTCTTTACTCTAAGATACATAGAGTGTCCATTTCAGGAAATGTAGGATTGTTTTAACAATTCGCAGCAGTCTAGAAACTCTTGCCAACTTATGACAGAACCCATGATTGATGAATAAAATATGGAAGATGGAAAGAAGCCTAAACCTGGGATATAATATTCCAAAGTGATTAGGGCCAATTACTAAGATGTTGACCCCACTGGAAGCATGACCAATCTTAATGTTGGCTTTCATTATCAAAAGGCAGTATATACTGAGTGGCTCCTACAATAGAAAACCCAGGAGAACAGAGGGCTCTGGTATTTCCTTAGTTTTCATGATCTTCAGTGCAGAAGCAGAATGACATGTTGGTGATTCATGGATGAACCAGCCATATTCTGTAAATGAAGCATCTGGAAGGTGATTTCAAGTTGCACCTTAAACACAGTCTTGTAAAATGCTGCAGCTAAATACGGCTTTTTGAAAAGTTCCTCAGATGATTCCACTGTAAAGAGTGAAACTCAGTCCTTGTTATGGCTTTTAAAAACGTTCCAAATATTTCATCATATTAAAATAGTTTGTTTTTAAAGATGAATATTCATAAACATTTTACATTACAACTGATTTAAAAAAACAAATTCTCAAATTCTCGGTCTATTTTTAATGCTTGGGCATTAAATTGCAGAATAATTTCAGACCACGAAATTCCGCGGGTAAGTAGAATTTATGGTGGTCTGTGATTATTGCTGAAACAAAGATTAATGACCAATATGAGAAAACCATTACATCTGACAAGCTGACTGTAGGCCCTATAAATAGCATATCCTTTACAAGATTTCCAAAACTATTTTTGACTTTATAATAGACAAGATTTCCAAGATACCATAAAAAATTGTTTTCTTAATCCCCTCTCCTATTTTCTTCAACATACTTTGGAAGCCAGTGCACACACTTAATGACTATATGTGTATTGTTTTCCTTGGCTGGTATCCTAATGTGCCTTTTAAAGAATGAATCAACTTTAAGTTACTAAAATGATTAATTTTTAATGTTTCAAAGAGTGTGTGGCATTTTATTCACCCTAAAGTATAGACATGTTGGATTCTAAATTGCTTAATTACTATTCATAATAGAATTATAAGTTTAAAGATTTTTTCTTTAGTTTAAAGATTTTTTTTAACCTCATAGACAAACAAAAGAATCAGGCAAATAGAAAGTCTTTTTTATTTAAATATGATATCATTCATCTTAGCATAAATGGTTCAGCCAGATGTAGAATTTTAAGCTCCAGATTCCAAATCCAATGCCTTGTCATCATTAGTATTATCATGTAGCTAAATGCTCTCTATCTATGGTACAGCTAGAACTGACAGAGTATATTAAACAGATAGAGTCCACAGACACAATTTACAATAGACTGAGGTTTTTAGAGCAGAAAATATGAAGGGTAAACCCACAAGGGTAAACCTTGTCTGAAAACTGTACAATGATCCAACCCTGAGAATGCAGGAAGCCACTCTGGGCCCCTTTTGTCCAGGAAAGAAAGAGGACCACTCGCAGGCAAACGTGGCTTACAGTGAGACCTAAGCTTCTCGCCATAACACTCATGAAGCTGAAGTTTCTCAGATTCTTCCTTTCTTTACAGACATCTCCTTATCATCGTTCAATCTGATTTTAAAAGGATGTTATATGTTTTGTTCATATTATAAATGGGCGCTTAATAAAATATCAGTTCTTCTGAGAACTAATTTATATTGTTTCTAAGTGTTGCAGTTTACATTTAGTCCAATATGCATTCATTCATAGTTAATTTAAAAACGTTATCAAGTACCTACTATATGTCATGCACTGTCCTGGCACTGGGGATACAACAGTTAACAAAACAGAAGCTTAACATCCCAGCCAGTGGACCAGACTGCAGTGCTGCACAGCCCCACAGAGAGAAAGGGGTGCTATTCACTTGAAGTCCATGTCAGTAGCGCCCCCTGAAGTTGACATTATACAGACTGTGTGGTCCTTCCGTGCTGAATGCTCCTGGATATTCCAAATTTTTCATTTAAGCAGTATTACTGAACTAATTGCTGTTGAAGAGTATTGTCCAAGTGAATTTCCTAAAAGAAATAAAGCTTACTATAAAAAAGTGCCAAAATATTTTTAACTATTTTAATGGACAGATTTTGAAAATGGATTGTACATTTCCATGCCTTGTTAAACAGAATATACTGATCAGACTGAACTTAGTCCTAATGACTCCATTTCATCATCTTGAACGTAGGCTATTAGACTGCTCTGAAACTCAGTGATTATTCTCGGGGACAAGAATCCATGTAATCACTGAGCAGTCCCAGCTGCTACACTTTTCAGGTCTTTTGTCTGCGTTTTGTAATCACTTCCTTCATGCTGTCGGCTCTCAGATCCTCCCATCTCTGCACCTATTCCTGCATTTCATTTTCTCATGCTCAAGTACTGTGTTTAATCTATGTAGAGATTAACCACATAATCAAACCTGCTCTAAACAATTAAACTCTATATATCACATATATATATATTTATCTATCTATACAGTATATATATTAATTTGAGTATTATACCATTAGAAAATACATAAAAATCACTAATGATAATTGTTTACTTTGGTTACTTTGAGACCTTAGTTTATCTTCTGAACCGTAAATTGATTGGTTTGAACTTAAGTGACCAACGTGCTATGATTGTTCATATTTGCACACATGTGTTATATTCATGTGTGAAAAAAAGAGAAACAATGACAGAGGAGAGTGAAACTGATTAATTTGTATATGTGTATATACAATTTATGCATTTATTATACATGAGTTTCAAGTGATATAAAATAAATTAAATATTTGTTTTTATAACTCTAAATTTATCTGGTAATGACTGCATTTGCTGTTGGTCTAAATCAATGGTAGTCAACCTGGTCCCTACCGCCCACTAGTGGGCATTCCAGCTTTCATGGTGGGCAGTAGCAGAGCAACCAAAGAATAAATAAAAAGATAGATTTAACTATAGTAAGTTGTTTTATAAAGATTTATTCTGCCAAACTTAGCAAAAATATGACATAAAGTACTTGGTAAGTAATTATTATTATATGCTTTAACTTGCTGTAACTCTGCTTTATAAATTTTCTAAAGTAAAGTTACTTCTCTACTTTATAGATCACCATTACTGTGGAACCAGTGGGTGGTTAGAAAATTTTACTACTAACAGAGGTACAAAAGTGGGCATTAGGTATAAAAAGGTTGACTACCCCTGGTCTAAATTATCTATTTCTGAAGTTAAGAAAATTTACAAAACAATCACAATTCTATAAGGTACTGTTTTAGAAAAGACTCTAAAGTTGTATTTTCTCTAAATCTAAACATTCAAAAATTGCTTTCTTCTTTTGTTCAATTTCTTAATTGCTTATATTGAAAAATAAATGGTCACTAAATACCAATTATATAGAAGGTACAGTAATCACTGGAACAATCAAAACGAGCCTTTTCTTCCCCTTTGATTTATAACTCTATTGCCAAGTAAAGTTTATCCACATGCAAAACTAGTGGATAAATAAACCCATATAATTTATGGTATTAACAGAAAAAAAATTACATAAATTAGAGAATTTATGTAATTATAATAAATACAGAAACATTTGGCAATTATATAATATATTGAATAAAGCTGTCTTTATTATTAGACAATATAATGATGTTGGTAGAAAATTCTATGAAATCCCTTTAAACAGCTATTAGAATTAATAAGTGATTTAATTATTTTTCAAATATCAATATACAAAAACCAACTGTGTTTTTATACATTGGCAACAAACAAAACTATAAACAACAACATGAAAATATAAAATACTTAAATTAAACCAAAACTACAAGATTTGTAAACTAAACTAAAAACTAAAACACTGTTGAATGTTTTAAAAGACCTAAATAAATCTAAAGATAGTCCAAGTTTATTGATTTGGAGATCGATAGTGTTAAGTGTATTTTTCTAAAATTAATCTATAGATTCAACTAAATTCCAAAAGACTTTCTTCTGAATAAATTAATAAAGTACTTCTAAAATTTATATAAAAATTCAAAGGACCTAGAATTATTAAAACAAGTTTTAAAAAGACTTATTATAAAATTACAATAGTAAAGGTAATAGGGTATTGTTGAAAAAATAGACTTATTGACCAATGGAAAAGAATAGGGAACTTAAGAAGAGACCCGTACATACACTGTCAATTCAATGTCAACAAAAATGCAAAATCAATTCAGTATTTCAAGGACTACGTTTTAACAATCTTTTATTACTATATGTATATCTGTATGCAAAACAAATATATATTGTGCCTTACCTTACACTATTATATTTATATAATAATAATTATCTCTAAATAGATTGTAGACCTAAATATAAGAACTAAAGTTGTAAAACTTCTAAAAGGAAACATTGAAAACGATTTTTGTGAATTTAAATAAATATTTATTAGGTAAAATGAAAAAATCCCAAGCCAAATAAGAAAAAAAGTCAAACTTCATCATAATTAAAAACACACTTATCCCATCAAAAAACACTCAAAAGATACTCTCAAGAAAATAAAAGGAAAACCATAGACTGGGAGAAAATATAAATATTTGCAAAACATATATCGATTAAGGACTTATATTTAAAATATACTACAGATCTTACAACTCAATATTAAGAAAATACAAAATCCAAGGATAAAGTAGGCAAAAGATTGAATAACACTTTACCAAAAAATATACAGGGTGGGGAAAAATAGATTTACAGTATTTGTATGGAAAATAATACAATCATTAATAAATAATACAAAAATAAACTCTCATACTCACAACTCTAAACCTTCTTTTGCCAAACCCTGTACATAAGTGTCAAATAAGTACATGTAAAGACTCTCAATATCTTTAGGAACATGAAAATTAATATCACAATTAAATACTACAACATACCCACAAGAATGACTAAAATTATATCTGATTAGCCCTGGCCGGTTGGCTCAGCAGTAGAGCGTCGGCCTAGCGTGCGGAGGACCCGGGTTTGATTCCCGGCCAGGGCACACAGGAGAAGCGCCCATTTGCTTCTCCACCCCTCCGCCACGCTTTCCTCTCTGTCTCTCTCTTCCCCTCCCGCAGCCAAGGCTCCGTTGGAGCAAAGATGGCCCAGGCGCTGGGGATGGCTCTGTGGCCTCTGCCCCAGGCGCTAGAGTGGCTCTGGTCGCAACATGGCGATGCCCAGGATGGGCAGAGCATCACCCCCTGGTGGGCAGAGCGTCACCCCTGGTGGGCGTGCCGGGTGGATCCCGGTCGGGCGCATGCGGGAGTCTATCTGACTGTCTCTCCCTGTTTCCAGCTTCAGAAAAATGAAAAAAAAAATTATATCTGATTATACCAAGTGTTTTCAAGATGCAAAGCAACTGGTCCTTTCATATCAAAGAACAGTTTGGCAGGTGACAGAAAGATCAATATCTACCAGGGCCAGCAACTGGGAGAAAGGAATGAGTGTTAAAGGGAACCTCCTACAGTATAGTTGGTGTGAATTGTTTTATAGTATAGTTTTAGGAGTGGTGGATTTCATGAATTTATCAAAACTCATTGTCACACACTTGAAACTGGTGACTTTTGTTGTGTGTAAATTATAATTCAAAGATGCTAATAATAATAATAATGAGTTAAGTTGTCCATTTGAAAACATAGTAATGTGGAATATCAGTTCTATGTCTCTGAGAGAAGTGTGATAGTTCTAAGCAGTCCGGATCCTGCACTTATTCTATAAAAACCAACAGCACAGATTTTGCTAAATTTCAAAAGGACAGTCTGAACCCCTGTTCTGTTTTTCATCTGTGATCAGTGTCTATCCCGTTTGTAGGTTGTACTTTGAACCATGTTTGTAGATTGCAATTTGAACAAATCCCCAAATGAGTGATTGTTGTGTCCAAATCCTCATTAACTGGCTGATTGGAATATCTTATCTTGTCTTAGCCTCACTACTAAGCTCAGGAATAATTAGAATAGTACTTCAAACCTAACAAGGATTTGGTGATAACAGAAATTGATTGACCTGAATGCATGCTTGCTGATCAATACTTGTAGAGGAAACATGACGCCACTGACACCTGTAGTTTGTCCAGACAGCATTTTGTAAGAGATGGTGTTTATCTGGCCTATCCAGTTCAAGAATTGGAATGCTGAGTGGGACTTTCTGTTTAGTAGCAGACTTCAATCTCCTCACTTTAATCATATCTAGAGAGGTTCATTAAACCTGGGATTTTATTTTTTTTTAAAGTCATTTGCTAAGGAGGATTGAAATTTTACTGTTTAGAATACATAAATAGTGAGTTTAAGCTTAATCCTGTTTTTAACCATAGCAATATTTTACTAAGGTTGTAGTGAACTACTGAACTAAGACCATGGGAATAACTATGGTGAATCTGACAGATCTCTAATTGCTGTGTTCCTGGACTGCCTATTTCTTCACTTACTTCTGACATCTGTGTTTCTCAATATCACATACTTGCATTCCACCACAATTTCTTTTTATCAATTCTGATATATTAGGTATGAGCATATTCTCTGAATCTATGTGTATACCTGAAATTCAAAGTCCTCCACATCTATGTTTATAAAGCTCTATTTATTTCTATTTTACGGTGTACACATTTCTATTGACTTTCTCCTCTAGATTTTTTTAAAAATATGCCTGCATGCCATGGCCAGTGGTAGAGCATTGGCCCAGAGTGTGGATGTCCCAGGTTCGATTCCTGGTCAGAGCACACAGGAGAAACCATCTGCTTTTCCACCCCTCCCTCTCCTCCTTCTCTTTCTCTTTCTGTCTCTCTCTCTTTCCGTCTCTCTCTCTCTCTCTCTCTCTCTCTTTCTCTTTCTCTCTTTTCCCTTCCTGCAGCCATGGCTTGATTGGTTCAAGTGCATCAGCCTGGGCATTGAGAGCCCAGGAACCTTGGTGTCAGGTGCTAAAAATAGCTTGGTTGCAAGCATGGCCCAAGATGGGCAGAGCATTGGCCCCAGATGGGGGTTGCCAGGTGGATCCTAGTCAGGGTGAAGGCAGGAGTCTGTCTCTCTATCTCCCTTCTTCTCACTTGGAAAAGAAGAAAAAAATATATACCTGTGGCTAATTTTATAAAAAATATCATTATTTTCTTCACTGCTGCACTGGAAAAGATTTTAAGTTTATCCTAACTTTGGTCAAGTATATAAAGATGACTTTCTAATTCAGCATGAACCAAATTATTTCTCTATTGTTTCATACTCCCCACTATGTAGACATCATTCACTTTCAATGTTTAAATTATAACCTCCCCCCCACTCTTCAATGCCTCATTTTTAGGAACAAAAACAAAGAATAAAAACTATGAACTTGCTGACCTATCAAGGTTTTGATATTTAATCTAAAAGACATTTCCTGGGCACCCACTCTTCATCAGTCCCTGGCTAGGGGCAGAAGGCTCCCGTCCTCAGGGGAAGACTGGATGGGGGTCATTGAACCTGCTCTCCTTAATGTAGTCTTCAGCCTGCTGATCTCATCTGAGTTTTCACAAAATCCAATGAGCAGATCTGTATAACAAAAGCAGAATTAAATATTACCTATAATCTAATAAATAACAATTATGACAAATGTGATAGCAGAATATAAAATTTTTACAAAGATTAAAGGGTAAAGATTTATGAAAAATAAAATAATGTAAACAACTAAATAGAAAAAAAACAAATATTTAACGACATGTTTTAAGACAAAGAGAAAAATGTAAAAATAGGAAAAATTTAATGAGATGGAATTATCTTTTGTAGGCAAATGAAAAAAGATCTAGTTCATAGCGTTGTTATCCATGTAACTGGGGAGCGGAACAGAGGACCATTTCTTTGACCAGCAGTTTATTCACACATAGTGAGGTGATGATGAGTGAAGAGTTGGAGTCAGCCAGCCTGAGGTTGAAACCTGCCATGACCACTTATTTCCTGATTGAGTCGGCAAGATACACTGTCCCTGGATCCCCACCTGTAAAGCCAGGATAGTCATCTCACCTACTGCAATGGTTCAAGAGCAGTACTGACTGAAGTGAAGACAGCACAGTGTCACACCCACTGATACAGCACACATTGACACAATTGGAGGAAGCTCCACATTTAACCAGCCAAGGAAAGTTCTGAAGCAAAATGGCGACAGAGAACAAGTAGATGCAACTTATCTGAGCATCACATCTCCATTGCCTTCAAGGTCCCTGACAAGGGTCTATCACTGCCCTGGGCACCATCTGTAAAGAGCAGGGTTTCACCACGTCTGCAAACCCTAATCCATGACACACTGCCAAAAGTGCCTCCCCAACATAAATGTGTTCCATTTACAAGATATTTTTATAAATGTTCTGTTCACTAGATTCTTGAGCCACGTTCAGTCTCAACAATTCCCCTTTCTCACCTCAAGGGAGAAGGCAGCCTCGATCATAGGTAATCCTGATAATATCTTCTGCTGCCACTTGTTATTATTATAGTTAATAATACTTCCTTGTGTATTTGAAAGTTGTTAAGCAGGATGACTTTGAAAGTTCTCATCATGAGAAAAAAATATCGTGACTATGTGTGGTCACAGATGTAACCAGACTTACAGTGCTGATCATTTTACAATCTATACAAATATGGAATTATTATTAGTGTACCTTAACTTTTACCTCAGTAAAAAACAAAGACCTATTTTTCCACAGAAGCAAAGAAGATTTGTGGAGGATTAGAGATAATCCTATAAAGACTTAAGCACATAGTGAATGCTCAATATTAATTATTTGATAAATATTATTAAATAAATATTCATTTTATAACTTTATAATAACATCAATTAATTTTATTATTAATTCATTGAGTCTCTTTGTGAGATTAAATCAGATATTGATGTAATATGCCTAGACCAGAACCTGGAGCATACTAAGCTTTCAAGAGTCACCTCTTATTATTATTGCTGTTAGTATTCTTGTCGTTGCTGTTATTAGTTTTACCGTTATCTACTATATATAAGTGCCCTCACTCTGCACTGATCCTTTGCCTACATGTGTCTCAGTCTAATGGCCTGTGTGCAGTTTTTCACTAAAACCTTGGACTCAAGACTTGAGAAGATTGTTTCACACCCTGTTTTTGACAAAGGAACTGGCTGGAATCCTCAGCTTGCATTTCAAACAGCCAGTATTTCATCGTACTTCAGAAGTGACAAAAGAGCAATCTAGGAGGCCCAGTATTGCCATTCATACTGTTTTATAACAATATGTTAGAATGATTAAGTCTAGCAAACATTCAATGTCACAGTTTAGTGTGGAAGGTATAAATAACAGAACCAGGGCACAACTACGGAAGTGATTTTTGATGTGTTAATAGAAATACAGGGTGTTTGTCTTCCTTAATTTCTTTTTTATTGACCCCCAAAAAAGACACCTTTCTACCTTGAGTTCCTGTTAATATATATATATAGCATACTAGTGTGTTTTATTTACTGTTACAATTTTTGACTAAGATTAAGAAATATACTACCTTATTAGTTGCACCACTCTTAGTTTTTATAGATCTTGTCAAAGTGTACTTAGGCTCTTTTATCAGAAAGATGTTAATAATCTTGGAATTTTAACATAAAATTCCCTTATATCTAATAATACCCAAAGATGACGTGTTTTCCAAAAATATGGTAACTCTGAAACTTATTCTTGGATGCACTGACAGTTTTGACTTGTAGATGGCTTAGTATTTTATAGTACAAAGGTTAAAAAGAAGATTGAAGCTCCCTAAGTGCATGATAGCTTAGTATTTTATAGTACAAAGGTTAAAAAGAAGATTGAAACTCCCTTAAGTGCATGATTTATTTTATTACATCATAAGTATTTGCAATATCCCTTCTCCAAATGTCGTCATTGGCTTTTGGCTTTAGGTCATTGTGCAAGGCTGGCCTCTGATTCCGAAACCAAGAGACCACCTGGGACAATGGAAGAAGCTTGTGACCTTGGGTAGTGTTACCTGGTTAGCCTGCCCTGTCACTCACTACCTACCTACCTGCCAGGGCCCAAGCCACTTACTTTCTCCTAGCTTCATTCTGACTGTTTGCAAAATAGAGAGTGGGAGTAATGGCCTTACTCTCACAAAGTCAGCGAGAAGTCCCAGTTAAGTACTGAATAGGAAGAAGCTTCTTCCAGAAGACTTTCATTCCACCTCCATTGGAGCCACTCCTAAAAACACGTCTTTTATCTATTACAGTACTCCAAACTGCATTAAAACAAAGCTTGGAACTCGGTGATTCTGCTCTGTGATGATAATCTACAATCCTTAGAATTCCCATTCCCTTCCGTTTCATTCTGTACCCTCTCATAATGGGATCTCAACTTCATCTGCTTCTCTGCGGAATCAGATCCTCTTGGCTTCCACGTTTTGTATACAGAATACCTTTTATTCTTTGTTAATTATAATGTACAATGTATTTATCTGGACATCATTGATGTATAAGGAGGGAGATGCTATTTATCATTCCTAGCTGTTATTGCCATTGGTGGTAAAATGAATCACCTTTCCCCAAAATTAATTGTATGAACTACCATCAGAGAGCCCGGATCACACATGTTACCTGTGTGCAATGTCTAATATAATCATAGCATCTTGGATGTGTTAGCAGCTCAAAAAATCTTGCTAAAATTGATGTAAATCTATACCTCCATCCAGGAGTAAATGTATGACTGGTTCTATTAGGCTGAGAAGAATTTATATAAAATGTTGGGTGGTCAAACTATATTATTCATATGAGCAGGGTTATACATATCAGTAGACATAATATGTATTTTTTTAAAAAATTTATTGACTTTTTTTAGAGAGAAAGAGAACAAGAGAGAAAAAAGAACATCAGTTTGTTATTCCACCTATCCATACATTCATTGGTTGGTTTCTGTATGTGCCCCAGTCGGGGACTAAACCCACAACCTGGCACATCAGGACAACACTCCAACCAACTAAACTACCTAGCCTGGACTTTTTCATTGATTTTTTGACATATTATAAACATTAATAATGAACATCAAAATACAGCACACTGTTTTATCTTGATATAATGCTTGATATTTGTATCATAATGTAGTTTTTTGACTGGGAGATATTTGTTTTATGAACAGTAATACCCACTAAATTATTTAAATCTAACTACAACCCAGTTTGATAGTTTTCAGGGACAATTGAGTCTTCCAATAACTATGTCCTTGGAGCTTACTTTATGGAGTAAATTATTATTTAGACATAGAGTCTAATTTTTATACATTGAAATTTGACCTTATAAGCATTTATTTTGAGATAGCCTATTCCATTTTTTTATAAACAGTGTATAGTAGGAAACTCAATTTGTGCCTAAGATGCGTTCACCCTGAGTTGTAGGGAGATCCAGCTACTCACGCCAATGCCATTTTTATTTGCTTACCATGAAATCCCTCTCCCCATGCTTTCAGCCCAATGTCACTTTGGCATAGAGGACTTCCTTCCTGATGACCTATCTAAAACAGTGCGTATTTAGCCCCTCTCACTTCTTTTACAGACCAGAAATCCAAGACCCAAAGCAGTATTAGCCTGAAGCCATACAGAGAGTTGTTGACTGAGACATCATAATACCTTAACCCTTCAAGTGTACTGCTTCTGTTACATTTCTAACACATTGTGCTGGCCTCCATTACTAAAATATTACATGTTCACTATGAAGATATTTTAAAACTCCTAAAAATTAGAGAACTTAGAAATATATCAACAAGATTCTTTCACTCAAAGACAATCACTGTTATATTTTGAGACTTATTTTCAGTGGGTTTTCTTTCCTGTGGATAGGTTTTTGTGAACTTTTGTTTTTACTTTGTGGTAAGAACTTTGTAGTATCACTGCATAGTGGAGATGCAAGGTGCATAGTTCTGCTAAGGGCAGTAATGTGTGCATTGAGTGACACTTGCATGATAGTTCTCTCTTCTAGCCTCTCAACTCCATTTTAAATGAGGTTTTGTTTATTAATTTTCACACTGTATTAGTCTTTTCAGACTGCTATAAAAAAAACACAGACTGGTGACTAAAGCCATAGAAATGTATTTCTCATAGTTATGGAGGTTAGGAAGTCCAACATCAAGGCGCTAGATAATTTGGATCCTGATGAGGCTCTTTTTCCTGGTATGCAAATAACTACCTATGTGCCCTGTGTCCTCAGATGGCAGAGAGAAAGCTCTGGTGTCTCGTTCATCTTCTAAGAGCACTAACCCCATTATTCTGTGAATAAAGGGACCCGTCCTCATGACCTCATCTAAACCAGATTACCTTCCAAATACTCCATCTCCAAATACCATCAAATTGAGGGTCAGGCTTCAATATATGAATTTGGAGGGGAGGGCACAATTTAGTCCATAGCAAATGTTAAAATACTTAAGGTATTAGCCAAAACACGTATATACATAACACATAGTCACAGACAACAGGGTGGCAATAGCCAGAGGGAAAGGGGGTGGGGGCAAAGTGGATTTGGGCAAAAAGCGGGGTAATGGCATTGCAAAGAGACTTTTTGGGGGACAGAGGGTGCAAGATGTTGTGGGCAGATGGTGTGGTATTGAGCTGTATACTTAAAACATCTGTATGGTTTTGCAAACTAATGTCATCCCAATTAATGCAATTAATTTTTAAAGTAAACAAAGACGCAAACTGCATTTTGTGACTCCAAAAGTAAGCTCTGTGCTAGTTTTTGGATCTTCTAACTAGATTTTGCCTGAAATTGAAAATCTTGATAGAACACACTCTTCCTTTCTTTATTAAAATATGAGTACTAATATAAGATTGGAACAATATGTCATCTGATTTACTATATTTTGGGTCAAGTGGTCATAAAACTATTCAGACAACCTGCCAGGTTCTGTTAGGTTACACCCAGAGCTTCACAGTTTAAGACAAATGTCAGCTGAAATGTTGACTCATAGGCATGTGGTCTGGCTCAAGGATATGCTACATATTTCTGGAAACACACACAAACACACAACTGAGAAACTCAGAAATGTCTTCAGAAAATGAAAGCAAAAATCAGAGACTGAGTATCTTGTCCTTCCAATTTCCACTATTCCTTAGAGAAGCAACTAGGTATTTCCTCTGTGGTTTGCAT
This sequence comes from Saccopteryx bilineata, assembly GCF_036850765.1. Taxonomy (NCBI): domain Eukaryota; kingdom Metazoa; phylum Chordata; class Mammalia; order Chiroptera; family Emballonuridae; genus Saccopteryx; species Saccopteryx bilineata. Next base: position 20,466,631 of record NC_089495.1, read on the forward strand.
TTCAAGGAATTTTGGAAAATCAGCAGTAAGTTTCTTTTTATATTATCTTATAACTTTATTTCTCTTAAGAAACTGATATATTAATCTTATGACACCATCAGGTTGGCAGGTAAGCATAGAAGACTTTTAAAAAAGCACATAAACGTGCTTTTTAAAATGTTTAAATATAAATATGGGGAATAAAGGGTAGCACACTGGTCAACTCCTGATAAGGTCACAAACAGCCCTCATTTTTCAGCTTTATTTTCCATCCCTCAGGGGCCATTATGTTTCACTCCAGTGTCGCAAAAGCCTGAAAAGTGTTCCAGACCAACGGCTCTATCCCTCTATGCGCAGAAGTTCCCCTTGTTCTAAATTACCCATCACTCTCCCCAGTGCACACCACTCAAAATTTCTGTTCCTCCCAGTGTATGGATAAGAAGAAAACAATCTAATTAAACTATGGCTTAAATGTGATTTCCTGATAGCCTTCCATCCCTTTTTACCTAATCTCTTAACAGCAGTGTTAGTAATAGAATTATAAGTAAGACATGGCCTTCATCTCACAATAGGAGAGTCAGACATGCTTCCTCTCAGTATGCAGAACAGTAACATATATTTATAATACAAGAAAAACTAGGATTCTGGTAATGACATACTTATGGATTTCTAGGATTTAGTAATTTCATCTTTTGATGTTTGTTTAAATCAGCACTTGAAAATAATAGATCAATCCTAACAAAACTGCTTCACCCACTTTATTTTAACAAAAGTACTTCTTCTAATTCACTTATTTCATTTGCTTATACCTCTTTCACATTCTTTGGTTTTTATTTTGTCATTGGTTAGCAATAAGAATCATTGATATTATCTTCCCATCTAGAAGAAAAGCAAATAATCATCTTGGCATAGCTCTTCAGACATGAACTCAAATAAATTTTTCTTACATACTAATTATTATTAAATGTGAAATTTCACTCATATGTGTTAGTAATAGAACAATCGTCACTGAAGAGTTCCAGTAGCATCAGAATGGCCTCACCACTGCACAGCCCAAAGAAAACACTCACAGAAACCATCACCCAGGGGACTCCATCTTCACGTTCCGGCAGTCTGTTGCTCAGAAAGGCTTTGCATGTGGAGTTGTTTTTATCCTAAACTTTAAAGTCAGAAGTCTGTGTTTTTGATAGTTCACACTTTCTACCTAAAACCCAAAATATTATTTTAACTCATTAAAAAACTTGCAGCTCAGCAAGGCCCCAAATAAAATAGCTACTGTGTTTCTGTGATTCATTTGTCTACATAGGAACTTGGCAACTATAATCAACAGTCTACTTTGGCCCACAAATATCTAATATAAGTGAAGGAAACTCTGCTATATTTTATTCCACAATAGGATTATTTTAGCAGTGAAATTCAACCTTCTAACATAACGATAGAAGAACTTATTTTGACATATGTTTTACAAACTCAAATTATTTTTTTCTATATTTGAATTTGGGCAAAGTTTTTGCTACATTCTGTCTAATGTATTTTTCCCCAACTTAAAATGAGATACGTAATTTCATGAAAAATTTAATTTTAAATATTTAAAAAATTTTTTTCTTCATGCTAAATCAAAATCTGGTCATTGAAATTCATGCAAGAAAACACAGTGGTGAATTGTTTTATTCAAGAAAAGAATTAAGACTAAGGTTATAAAAGTAATACTATATAAAAGTAGATATATCCAATTGGATACTAAATAGAACATCAAAGTTTTTCAAGAATTTGAGAAAGCATTATATCCTTTCAGTTCTAATTTTGTCATTTATTTCTAATGGTTAACATATCATTTCTATGATAGCTGATAATCTATAAGTAAAATAATGATTTCTATTGAATGCTTAAGCAGGCACACGCATCAAATTAAGCTTAAAAATTCACTGAATTCAATTTTCAAACTTTTGGTTAATACATAGTTAAAACTCATTTCAAATATAAATGATTATCCTACAGGCATGTGGAGTTTAAACTAGATAATGCACAAAAATCCCCAAAGGAAGGTAACCTCTGTTTTAAGAAAGTATTAGGTTGCTTAATGGAAATCTGAAACTAAGGGTTCTCTAAAGACAAGACTCTAGCTTCTACATAATGGATGCTGTTTCATTCCTGCCTGACAGAAGAATTGTGAAAATTTTTCAGTTCTCTGCAACTTGGTCGAATCCTTCAGTTATAAAAATAGTACAAATAAAAAACAATACACTTCTTTTCAAATGCACTTAAAAATGGACCATATGTTTGGCTATAAAGCAAGTCTCAATAAATTTTAAAAATCCAATTATTCACAATATGTTCTCCAGCCATAATGGAATTAAATTAAAAATCAATAGCAAAAAGAAAAAAAAAAGCAACAACATTTCAGCAAACTGGATTCAATAATATAAAAGGATAATACATCACAACAAAGAAAGGTTTATCGAAGGAACTCAAATTTGTCTAACGTTTGAAAATCAATCTATGAAAAGTGCCATCATTAACAACTAAAAAAGAGAAACCCTTTATGTAAATAAAAAAAAACTATTCACAAAAATATTTTTTTTATTTCCAATAGCTTTTCTTGATTTTGAAAAACAATGCTTTCAGCAGACTAGAAATAGAGAAGGGCTGGGTTTCTTAACCTCAACATTGTCAACATTTTGGGTCAGATATTTGTTTGCTGTGGGAAGCTGTCTTGTGCATTGTAGTATGTTTTGCAACCAGGAGCACCATTCTGACCCAGTTGCAATGGCCAAACATATCTACAAGAATCTCTAAATGTCCTTGGAGAACAAAATCATTCTCATTTGAGAACACGGAACAGAGGGAACTTCCTTAACCTGATAAAGGTAATGAACAATAAAACCTCGCGGCTAGGCCTGACCTGTGGTGGCACAGTGGATAAAGCGTCGACCTGGAAATGCTGAGGTCGCCGGTTTGAAACCCTGGGCTTGCCTGGTCAAGGCACATATGGGAGTTGATGCTTCCAGCTCCTCCCCACCTTCTCTCTCTGCCTTCTTTCTCTGTCTCTCTCTCCTCTCTGTCTCTCTCTCATTTCTCTCTTCTCTCTAAAAAAAAAAAAAAAAAAAAAAAAAAACCTTGCAGCTAATGTAATTAATTAATGGTAAAAGACCAAGTGCTGCCCTGGCCAGTTTGCTCAGTGGTAGAGCATCAGCCTGGCGTGCAGGAGTCCCGGGTTCAATTCCCGGCCAGGGTACACAGGAGAAGTGCCCATCTGCTTCTCCACCCTTCCCCTCTCCTTTCTCTCTATCTCTTGCTTCCCTTCTTGCAGCCAAGTCTCCATTGGAGCAAAGTTGGTCCGGGCACTGATGACGGCTCCATGGGCTCCACCTCAGGTGTTAAAATGGCTCAGTTTGAAATGGAGCAACGCCCCAGATGGGCAGAGCATCACCCCCTATTGGGCACACCTGGTGGGTCCCGGTTGGGCACATGTGGGAGTCTGTCTCCCCACTTCTCACTTTATAAAAATATCAAAAAAAAGACCAAGTGTTTTTCTCCCTAGACCCAACACAAAGCAAGAATGTCCACTTTTATCAATGTTATTCAACATTGTAAATGCACAGACTAGCTTGTAGATTAAGGCAATAAATAAATAAATAAATAAAGCAAGCATTTAAGAGAAGCAGAATGGTCTTTATTCACATACAATGAGATCATCTACACAGAATACCTTAAGGATCTTAAAAAAAAACTACTAGAACTAATTAGTGAGTTTTGTGAGTTTGGAGGATACTAATCAATGTAAAATATATATTGTGTTCTATATAATAGCAATAATTAATTAGAAATGGAAATTTTTTAAATATCATTTACAATGGCACTCAAACTCCATTTAGAGGTAACCCTGACAAACAAATGTACAATCTTTGAAGGTAAAAACATTGATAAATTAAAAACCTCAGTAAAAGAAGAGATACATAGTGTTCATGTAACAAAGAACTCATTATTAAGATGTTAATTCTCTCCCAATCGATCTAACTACCACATTTATCAAAATTTCAACAAGATCTTTTTTTCTTTTTGTAAAAATGAATGAGCTGCTTTTAAATTTATATGGAAATTTCGTGGTTCTAGATTTTTCCAACCAACTTTTAAAAAGGAGAATAAAGTTGAAATATGCAAACGACATATGACTACATATCTATCAGAATGGCTAAAATGAAAAAAGAAACTAATCATACTGTGTTTGCATGCATGTGGAACAACAAAAACTCTCAGGAACGTCTGGTGGAAATATAAAATGGAACATTCACTTTAGAAAACAGTTAGGAATTTCCTGAAAGTTAAAAATATGTCTACCAAATGGTCCTGCCATTCACTCCTAGGTATTTATCCAAGGAAATGAAACAATACATGCATACAAAGATTTGTGCATGAATGTTCATAGCGGTTTTATTTGTAATAGTCAAATAACTTTGTCCCAGTGTTATAGTCTCCACTGTCCATCAACAGGTGGATAAAGAAGTTGTGGTATATCCCTACAAGGAACACTATTCAGCAGTAAAAAGGAATGAACGATTGATATATGCGACAATATGAATGGATTTCAGATGATTAAGCTAAGTGAAAGAAGACAGAAAAAAGTACATACGTATGATTTCATGTGAGTAAATGTCTAGAAAATTTAAACTAATTTTCAGTGACAGAAAGAAGACGAGTAGTTGCCTGGAGAGGGAAAAGGACAAAGAACCAAAAAGGAAGGATTACAAGGAGGCACAAGATTTGCAAGTGAGAGATATGTTCACTATTTTGATTGTAGTGATGGTAGCACAGGTACAAGTGTTTGTCAAAACTAATCATATTATACACTTTTAAGTATGTTCAGTTAATGGTTCAATTAAATCTCAATAAAGTATTAAAAATACACATGAGAAATGCCAAAAGCAACTTAAATCTAGAAAAACTAAGAAATGAACTAAAAAATAAAAATAAAGAAATTAGCAAAAGGACTCAGAACTAGAAAACAACAGTAAAAATACACTACCAGAAAATAAGAGAAGCACAAAACCAATACCTTTCTTCACAGATTTGAGGGTTGGAACTGGAGTGTATAGTGTCGGGGAATAAGTTTCTCTGCACCTGGTTGGAACAAGTTTCATCAGAGAAGTACACAGGGTGGGATTATACAATAAGTCACACAGACAAGCACAGTAGCAAAATTTTGTAAGTTCTGTTCCTTGTATATCATCTATTTAATTGATTATTGATAAGTATAAACATTATGTGACTAAGAGAACAAAAGTAATTGTAAATTAAAGAGCAATAAAAACCATAATAGTGGTCAGCTGAAATTTGGCGAGTGACTAACTGAATCATGGGAGCTGATATCTATCCATCTTCTCATGTATCCTACTCGTACCTAAAATCAATCCCTGCTCCTAGACACCAAATTTTCTCTCCTACTCAAAAATTCACTCCAGCGTTTCTCCACTCTTTTATCTACATCTTTCTTCTGCCTTCGGGAAGATACCATACTGCTGAAAAAACAAAACAAATTTTGCAATCAAGCCGTCCTTCCCCACCCTAAGAAAAGTTTCTGCTGGCCCCACGGCGCCCTGCAGTTGGTTTGCCTTGCTTTGCAGTAGAACCTCAAAAGAGTTGACTACTTGCGGCTTTAATTCCTTTCCTCAAATTCTATTTCAGACCATGCTAACCAGGGTTTTGTCCATATGATTCTCTGTCGTTATCACCAGGGATTTCCACATTGTTAAATCCATTGGCCAATCAGATCTTTCCCTTCTTTCTTTCTATGTGCCTGACACTATGCTAAATATTTAGATAATTATCTCAATATTTATCTTTATACTCATATTTGGTAAAGCCTTTATGAGAATATAAGTTCTGAGATCTGTTGGAAGTCAGGCAACTGAAGGATGAGAAATAAATAAAATGATTAAAGATTTGGGAAGTAATCTTTCTAATAATAGAATAAAGCATGAAGTCTTATTTTGTTTAAAGAAGAAAATGTGAAGGAGAAAATTACTTAAAAAGAGTGTCTAGATATCTAAAAAGACATGTATAAATGTATGTGAATAGGATTTTGTTACTTTCTCAGGCCAACACAAACAGAAACACAGCTAAATTAGATGGGAGGGGATCGTATTATTTGCGAGGAAAATCAAGCTCAGAAGAATTATCAGAATACTAACATTTATTGAGCATACACTGTGTACCAGAGGCAGAGATAGAGATAATGATGTATAAGTTATTTTAGGAAAAAACTTACATCAATTCTTCTTCCATTCTGCTGCAATATTTTCCTAAGGGAAACAAATGTAAATTTATAAATATTTGTGCATGTAGGGTTATTCCTGCTTTCCAATCTTTGAATTATGTGGAATTGTCCCTATTTTAAAAGAGGAATCTACAAAAGAGTTTAAGAAGACCTCTTAATTTCACACAGCAATTAAATGGGAACCAAGGAAAGGAAAACGCACAAAATTTAGAGTCAGAAAGTTCCAATGTATACTTGGCCAATTTTAAATGAATACACTCGAAAATCATTGGAAAGATTTGATGGGCATAGTTTCATAAAAATATTTTTAATATAAATATAAATAATTCTTCAAAGAATTTATGAAAGTATGGGCTTTCTTCTTGCCACATGGGTTGAAGGTTAAATAAAAGGCTTTTAAATGCTCATTTTTAATAAGTAATATTTTGATATAAACTATTAAAAATTGCTTCTGACTACATGTTTTTCTTTGATTGCTTCTCATCTTCAAATTCATGCACAAATGCCATTCTTGTGATTTAGCATTTCTTAATTATCTATACTTTATATTAATTTTGAAAAATTTTAGTTTTCCAATAAGAAAAGAAATAGCAGCTATAACATCATTATACTGCTTTGAGTTATCACCTATCCAATATTCCCAGGGAGCACTAAGAAAGGTATCCATTGTGATATCCAGATATCTGTCAGCCTTTATAAAACTTAGAGTCAACTGAGAACAGACATGAATAATGAAAATGACTTATAATTTCAGAGACATACAGTATGGCTCTTAGGGTTAATCGATTAATACTTCTTATACCGCTTTATATATTACACATTTATCATTTTGAAGTTGAAATTGTTCTTGTTCTTCCCGTTATTGGAAATCTCTAGGAATTTGCAAATTGCCCATAGACTCCATCATCAGATTGACCCGCTCACTAATCACTGGAAAAAAAAAATTCTTAAGTCATAAATAGCAAGAGAATCCATTGATTGTAAATAGAAGTGAGATATTACTGAGCAATTTCAACTGAGAAAGATAACTGAACTCAGAGACGCTACTCCCTGTTTCCCTGCTATAAACAAGGCCACTCCACTGGCCTCTCCACAACTTGGATGCACCAAGGCCACATCCCTCTTCTTTCCTTCCACTTAAGAATAATTCTGGGTCATGAGAAAATGAGAGAATCCATATAGCTTTCCTGAAACGACCTGAGCTTCCTCTGCGTTTATATTTGTGTCATCTTCTTATAAGATGAGCTAACATCTATTATTAATTGATGCACTAATTAAAGCCATACTTGCAGTTTCCATTAGCTTATTTCCTAAATTCTCCCAAGTTGGCTGTCTGGTTTTAATCAAAACCAAATGGTAGTCCAAGTTCCCAGCCTGGAGCAGCTAGGAGGAAGTCATTCAGTGGAGGCACAAGAAAGCAGAAAAGATAAACAGATGATAGTTCACAAAATTTGCGTCGGACGAAGGATGCAGACCCTGTGAACTGCTTTCGAGATGTGATTCAGGGACTCCGTCATGCTGGAGGGAAGCAGTTGCAAGTGGTTAATGTCAGCAGGGCTGTAATAGGATCAAGATGGAGTCTGCCTTCTGCCTTTCCAGCACTGGATTTGTGAACTGGAGGATTTTGACTAGAAGTAAAGCTACATGAGCCAGGACGCAAACTGCTTTAATTCTACGAAGGATTCTTGGGACCGGCCGGATCTTAAAGAAACCATTCTGTTTACTGGATTCTTGGGACTTTACTTACAGATCATCTCAGGTATAACCTAGGTTGTAAGGCTGCAGCATTTTAGCTTGTGAGTGGTATCAAAAAGGATTTCAAATTTAGAAGAATTACGGTATGAAAACTCAAGTCCTCTTGCTCCCTTAAGAGATGTTTTGAAAGGAGAGCTGCAAAGGTATTTTGGTTAAGTTGTGTCTATACATTTAATAGAGTGGAAAAGTTGTAGAGGAGGGAGAGAACTGTTTTTCTTTTTCTTTTTTCTCATAAGCAATGTGGGATAGAAAAAGCTCCACGACTTTATGACTCTCCAGCTAATCACCTCAAGAGCTTTGACAAACTCACTTCAGTGCTGTGTAAAATCAGAACTCCTACAACGCCCAGCGGGCTCGCCTCCCCCTCCCCTCCGCTTCGTGCAGTCTTTCTCACATGCACACTCCGCAGAGGCAGGAAATGCTTCCCAGGCAATCTGGGCCTGCTTGTGGAGGCCCCTTTCGCAAAACATCAGTCTGAATTTAGTAGACAGAAGTCACTAGGAACGCCTTGACAGACTCCTGCTCTAGCTAAGGCTCCCTCCAGCTGCGGAGGCTGTTTTTGTTAGAATCACACACTGCGTAAAACTGCTTAGAATAGAGCCATGATCTCAACCATGAAATGTGAACTTATATGTTGGAGAAAGTAACGGGGACGGACTTCTTCCCTAACCTGAGAGTTGAACAATGTCATGCCTTGGAGTTTCAGCTCCTCGCTGTCTAGGTAAGACGCTGTGGACTATCTATCTTTCTACTTGGAGGCAATCTTTGAAGAGGCAGAAAGATGGGGATAAATGTTAGCATCTTGCACAGAGCAGTGAGTTCCTAGGTTTTAGAGCTAAGCCATGAAATCAGAAGTGGGAAATGTTGTGAGTAGAAAACTGTGAGTCAAATTGTTTTAGCAAAATGTCAGTTCTAAAATAGGCTCCACAGAGAATTTATTCTTTTCCTCCATAAACTAAGACTTTGTTTTAATCCCTTTTTATTCTTAATTTATTTATGAATAGAACTACAAGACCAAGTTTCCTATTACATGGCATAATATGAAACAAACACTTATTCTCACACATAAGTGTGAGGTGTCAATGAATTCTTTTTTATCTCTTTTCTCTTGCCAACAGGGAGAGCAGATAGCACTAGAGTGACTTTCTTAATCTCCAAAGAATATTTGTCTCATTTAAAATATGATGATTAAATTCCTCCATATTTTCCCAAACCAATATTAACCACAGCTCAAGCTGCTGAGATACAGCCTAAATATTTTATTAATTAAAGAAAGTAAATGCATAAAATTTAACCACTCTTAAGTAGTATTTAATCTGATTTTCAAAATGTTTAATATCAGCACTGAATTTAATTTTTATTAACTTCCCTGAAGTCACTGGTCAGGTCATATTTTTGTGAATATTTTTGAATAATTGAAGTAAATCTCAATGACAACAACATTCATCATTATAATTTTAAGGCAGCCGGAAATCACTACAATTATATGGTCATGTGTTTATAATTTATATAATCATAAGATTATATTTCCACTGGGCAACAGTCTCTGTAAGGTATCTTAAGTGTTTAAATGTGCCATATATGAGGAAATATATTTAGTAATGACTAAAATGGTATTGACTTTTAATGTATAACATAGTGTTATCTTTATATTTCTGAATATTTAGAAAAAAATAACCTTTTTATAAAAATAATATGCAATGGTATGTAAAGGGATTAAACATGTATTTCTAAACCTGTTAGATGAACACAAAATATATACTAAAGATAAGAGCTATTTGACAGTTGTATCATAAGGAATTAACTGTCTTAATTATAAACTTTTACATATTGCAAGGGGACCATTTGCTGCATTAGGCATTTATTCTTAAATTCTATGCTGGAATAACTTATATTAATAAATCTTAACTGTTCACTAATTTAAGTAATGTTAAGACTAAATATTAAAGATAATCTATTTGTAAGAATGTTAAAATACAAAATACTGACATATAACTTGTTATTTAATAAAATCTCTGAATAGAATTTCAAGGAAGAAACTAATAATATAAGACATCACTCTTTAACACCATTCTGAGGTTGCCACAGGAGCTAAGAAATGACATTGAAAAATGGCCTGTCCCAGGTCAGACCACTAGCTAGTAGAAGAGATGACAGTGGAACCCCTGTATCCCGGTTTATACTTCAAATATCTTTATACTACATCATCCTGCTCTCAGATAATGCTTATGCAGAATAAAATATTCACATGCCCAGTGAAAGTCGACTTTAAGACAGAGAATCAGAGCGCTTCTTTAAAAAAAATAATAAGCTGCCACGAGAATTACAGTGTGGGAAAAATGGTTTTTAAAAAAACTATCAAATTTACTCAAATGCAAGTTTTCTTTAAAAACATTGATTTGCCTTCAACAAATTCTTCAAGGGAGTAACTTGTTTGTCACTATTTTGTTGCATTTCATGATTATGCCAAAAGAATCAATCCATATGTTAATAATCACAGTAATTTTAAACGTATGTTACTTAAGAACATAGGGCTAGAACAGAGCTTGTCTGGTTCATATCCTTGCATTCAAATGGTACCATAATGAACTTACCCAAACAGTAATGTTCAGAGGAGATGTTATTAACCCATCCCCCACTGAAACTGGTTTAATGGATGCAGACTTTCTTCCATTTATCTAACTTAAGTTTCTATTGCTGCAGTCTATTTCCAGTTCTATGGGTTTTTCCTCAGTGGAACTATAAAAAGCCTAAATGGACATATGAAAACATAAGTGTATATTTCTAAACCTAATAAGCCCACTTCCTTTCATTTTCCCTTCTGTAGCTTATTTTTAATCTTTTCATTGATTATATCTACTTCGAACCTTCTGTAAGGCCATTTAGTTTAGAATACAGAATTTGTTACAGTATGTAAATAAACAGCTGACCAGCAGCACAGTGTAAAATGGGAGAGTTGGCTCTTTCATCTGTATCATCCGTCATACATGACAATATATGTGCTATGCACACTGAATGAGACACAGCCCTTTCCAAGGCAAGAGCTTTTCTCATAAAACTAATATATGTCATTGCTAGTTCATGCTATTTCTTTTAAGAGAATGTGTGTAATGATGTTTTTCCCCTATTTTTATGAAACAGATTGGATGTCATTACCACTTAAAAATTACATTACTCAACACCTCCAGTGTTACCACATTCCAAATTATTGAGATGAGGAACAAATGCAGTAAAGAAACAGCCTGTATAACTGACTGCAAATTTCCTAGAGGGCCTAGTAAAAGAGAGTGCATCATTCTAAGGGCCTTATTTAAAAAAAAAAAAAAGTAGAATTTTTAGGTTTGATGTAATCTTACAGAAGATGAGTCTTCTAGGCTTAAAATAAATTTAAATTTGAACATGTAGAATTTACCTTTTGTTTTTATCTTATTTGTTTCTTTCTGGAGAATGAATGAATTGGTTTCAGTAGTTGGTGTTATCTTACAATAAGATGCTCAGATTCTCTCTGAAGAAATTATTACAGTACAGAAAAGTTCCAAACCAGAGAGGGCCTAGATCTGGATCAGAGAATTTTATTATGAAATTAGAAAAATGTCAAGAATTTGAGACATGAAAATTTAAAGAAGATGAGGGGGAAGTGAAAAAAAGAAACAAATCCAGATTTGAAGGAAGTGGCATGAATACTGTGCCTTCTTCCCCCCACTTGAATGGGAAGCCCCTTATGTGCGCAGTTTACACTGAACAGGTGGAGAAGCCCAAGTGCAGATTAAATTTGGTGTAGATATAGAAATACACTGACTTGCCTGGTTCTATTTTGGCATTAAACTGCTAGTCAATTCATAGAGTTTTGAGAAATAGATAGGCTTAGTTTTTAAGGAAGTTAAACAGAATAAAGATGAAATGTGGACCTTGAGACTTAGTTTTAAAAAGATGATTGGTTTTGATTCAGTGGATTATAGAGTAAATAAGTGAACTTGAAAAGATTATACAGGGACTCTGACACAGACAAAACAAGGTGAAAGGTAATGTAAACAAGGTGCATATGAACTTGCACATCAATTAAGATAGATGGGTAAACAAAAAGTATTGTGGCGAGCTGTGCATGGGAAAAGGTTGCTTAGTGTTAGGCTGAATTAACAAAGTGTTTTACCAAATACAATTCAAATAATGCAAAGATAAAATCATTCCTGTTATTGGAAATAAGATAGGAAGAAAGTAGGAAGATCAGAAAGCAAATTTAGAAATTCAGTGTTTCTTTTTATTCCCAGAAACTAGCAAAATTCAGATCATGTCAGGTGCTGTCAATACTTGTTTGTCAATAAATGTCTGTGAATAAACAGGAAGGAAAGAGGAAAGAAAAGAAAGCAAAACTAGGCTTGAAGATTAAGGGTTGTGGAACTTTTTTTTCAAACATCTTGTAATGATAGAATAATAATTTTTAAAGGGGAAAGAAAATAGGAGGTTGTCAAGAGTCATCAGAGCCTGAGGCCAGAGGTTAATGACACTCTCATAAGTTGCCATTACAAGTTCATTAAGAACCAGAAGGAAGCAGAGCATCCAGAAATAGTTTGAAATTAAAAGTTATAGAAGGCCAGTGAGCACAACGCACCAGTGAATTTTCCATGATTTAAATGGAGCAGTTTACTGAAAAGTCCAATGAGCAGAGTCAGAAAACGGCTCTAATTTGCATCTTTGCCACTTGATGCTCTAAGATTTGAAGCAGGCTCCATAACTACATTGAGCTCTGCTCTTTATTGGTAAAGTGGGAAAGGCAGTGAAAATATTTGTATCACTGGGTCACTTTGAGCGTCACATGGGATGTTGTATATGCAAATTATTTTGCATACAGTATAATAAACAAATCTGTTTTAAAAAGCATAAATCAATGAATCAAGAAAGGAAGAATCATGGTGGTTCATGTTTTGGTCAAAATTGTTCATCTGTATTAAAATTACATGGAAATATAGCTCAGACTGAGCCATGGGTTCTGCAGCTAAGGTTTACCATGAACTAAGGGAGTCAACATCATTGTCAGCAGCTGCAGCATGTGACTTAGCATCTAGTGAGCTCTTGCGATATGCCATGAGTTAAGTGTTCTGTGTGTACTCTTAGCTCATTATTGTCATTTTAGCTCAATAGTTACAATTTTCCCCTCAACAATTTTTTATTATTCTCATTATAGAAGTGAGAAAACTGAGGAACATAAACTTAGGTAACGAACCCAAATCACAGGGCAGGGGGAGCATTCTTTAACAGCCATCTTCCTTTCACAGAAAAATGACACTAGTAATTTCTTCCCACTAACATGTGTTTGACATGAGCTAGTGACTTAGTCCCACCAAAATTCCTCCCTGTAAAGGTAGAGTGATGATAGTACCTACTTCGTAGAGTATTGGTGAGTATTATCACTAAAGGAGATAGTGTAAGTAAATACCTGACCCACAACAAATGCTTCATAAGTGGAAGCTTTTTTTTAACTGTTGTTATTATTATCATGATCATCAAAATTTTTAATGCACCTATTACTTGGACATATAGAAGAACACTGGGTAATAAAAACAAGCTTAAATGCACATAAGAATATGATTAAATAAAATGAGAATTATAGATATTAAATGTGGAAAATGAAAGTTGATCTCAGAGGCACTGACCACTGGTAGGATGATACCAACCTAACAGAAGTAGCTAAGTGCCCAATGTTTTTATATTCCTCATTTTAGCAAAAGTTGTACTTATTGAATGAAATCTCAGTATCTTATTATCACCTCGCTATCTGAGCACCTGTGTTGATGTAGTCATATCTCTTACTTATATTTAGTGATTACTGTGTCTACTGATAGAGTGTTCTTAGAAATGATAGCAAAGCTAAAAATAGAGAGTGACCACTTAAAGCAAAGCCACATCTCACCATGCTGATGATAAGCATTATAATCCATGTCTCTTGTTGAATAGAAATATCTTTTTATAATAAGGCAAAACCACATTGCACTCCTACTGATTTGCCATCCAAGAAAAGGCAGCCAAACTCCTGATATCAAATTTAACTCTAAGCTATTTCCTGTTGCATAAAAAATTCCATGTGAAACTAGTTCAGAGTGAAGGCAATACTTTTCTTTGGTTATAAGTGATTCTATATACAGAAATAGTAAGGCAATATATATTAGTTATTAATTGATTAATTTAATTGTAGAAATATCTATGATATGTAGTTCTAAATACTCAAAGAGTTCTGCATAGGACAGAACACTATTTTTGAGAATACTGTGTGCTTAAAAAAAATACAACATGAAAAGCCAAAGAAAAGACAGGTATGTAGAAATTATTGTATATATTATGCAATATTGCCCTCCATGACTGTGTTAATTCTGAGACCTCTTGGAAACCAATTACCCCTCCCCCCAAAAAAAATCTTAGTGCTATCAAACAGTATCATTAAATGTTCCAATATTTCCTCAAATTACATGTGGGTTACTCAAGAGAATGTTAAGAGAATTTGCAAACCTGGCTAAACTGAGCTATAAAGCGGTGGTAAGTCAAACATTGCCAGTATCTGGGCTCCTCCCTATAAGAAAATTAGAAACTACTAGGACGACATTAAATAGAAGGAACCTGGAGGTAAAAATAGAAGGTACCATGGAAATAATACCTTGCAATTTTGTAACACCCTACTCTTTTCTGATGAGCTGTTTTCTAGCGGATTGACGGAGTTAATTTGCCAGTTTGCTCGATTCCTGGAATATCTTTGACTCTGAAAGCTAAGAATGAGAAAGTTTTCCAAGCTCAAAAGAACTGAAATATACATAAAAATAGAAAAATATTAAAAAGAATTTTTTTAATTGGGTACCTACTTACTTCATTTTATTTTTTTAAAGACCAAAAATAATGGAAGCTTGGATGTGTCCCTTGGAAAAAGTGATGGACTACTTATTCCACTGACTTAGCTCATTATAGGTGGTTTACTCTGTAATTTACTAAAATTTTAAATGCTCTTCAGACAGCCTAAAGATATGAAAGCTAGTTCATACATAATATTTTAAGCTTCACTTAAGCAATTTACCAATAAAGAATTTTAACAGGAGTTTGTTTCCTTCTACAGAGAGAGCTAATGAGGCATAATGAGTAAAATCTGAGAGTTGGCAAAGGATGTCGAAGTAGATGGATAATGATTTTGTGAAAGATTAAGACAGAGACTACTACTAAAAAAAGGAAATCTGCATGCAATCAAATGGAGATAAATTCTGACATAATGTTATTAAAGGTCTCTCTCTCTCCCACAGTTTAATTCTAGCCTTACCTAATTTGGATTAGGTACCATGACTATTTTTTTTTTTTTTTCATTTTTCTGAAGCTGGAAACAGGGAGAGACAGTCAGACAGACTCCCGCATGCGCCCGACCGGGATCCACCCGGTACGCCCACCAGGGGCGACGCTCTGCCCACCAGGGGGCGATGCTCTGCCCATCCTGGGCGTCGCCATATTGCGACCAGAGCCACTCTAGCGCCTGGGGCAGAGGCCAAGGAGCCATCCCCAGCGCCCGGGCCATCTTTGCTCCAATGGAGCCTCGGCTGCGGGAGGGGAAGAGAGAGACAGAGAGGAAAGTGCGGCAGAGGGGTGGAGAAGCAAATGGGCGCTTCTCCTGTGTGCCCTGGCCGGGAATTGAACCCGGGTCCTCCGCACGCTAGGCCGACGCTCTACCGCTGAGCCAACAGGCCAGGGCTACCATGACTATTTTAAAGAAAAAGCACTGTGTTTAATAAGGGTTGGCTACTCTGACTAGACTTGTAGAAATGCGTTTTTAACTGTGCTGTTATTATCATGTTTTGCTAATTGTTCATATATTTACACGAAGTAATTGAGAAAATCATCTGGTCCGTGCTTTCTTGCACATGTCACACCAGGTTGACAATGAGGAGCAATCCTCTTCATGTTATATCACGGAGTTAGGGACAGTGCAGAGGTAACCCAGAGGTACAATTTAGGTTGCTAGATGATTTGTTCTTTGGCAGCTCCATCAAGGGAATTAACTTCATTGCAGCCTCCACAAATGCTCACTGTTATAAAGGTTTATGTTGACATTAGTGAGCGCACACTTGAAAAACTGTATTCAGCTGTGATTATGTCTGTTTCTCTCTTGTTGATTCTGTTCTAATGATTAATACAATTCAAAGTGTTTGGGGCGGCTCTTACTATGTGGAAATGTGACTTCTTGAGAATAGGCTAAGCTACGTTAAGATTTCAGATCACTATAGATGTTCCCAATCTTTTCATCTCACCAACTGGACCCTTTTCAGTAGTAGCAAAGCAGGCCAGTGTTCTTTTGAAGAACACTAAATCAAGTGTTCTTTTCTTGATTTAGAAACATTCTTGGAAGACCAAGAATGTATTTCAGAGAGTTGAACCTCCTTTAAATTAAAAGGTTATTCCCCTTATATTCTCGCTTCTTTCCCAGAGCAACTGAGAGCATGCTATGTAATAAATATTACACATCTATATACTTTAAACTAGTAGTAAGAACACATATCCTAAAAATTTAATGTGGAATGGGTAATTAAGAAGAGAGGCCCTAAAGGAAACCAGAAAAAGCTCTAGCTAGCTAAGGAAAAAGTAGAAAAATAAAGAGAAATTGGCAGTACTATTACCTATGTCTTTATTTTCTCTTCTATTAAACATCTAGATTTATGTAAATATGTTTTAAAATTATCCAGGGGTCAATCATATATACCTGTATATGCTTATGGATTTTATATATATGTATTTTATATATATATATATTAAATCTGTGTTCTAAAAGAACAAAAGAAGATATCTACATTCAAAATGATGAATTAAAAAGTTGCCATCTTTTCAAGAACTGTGGGTGAGGTATCCAGGAAAAGTGCTAAAATAACATCATAAAGAATTCCTCTTTTGATATGTACTTACTCATTTAATGTTATTTATATATTATTTTCTATGTCTTAAACTTCTATTCAGGTAATATTTTTAAAAGACTATATTGCTAATAAGAGGATTGCCAAGGCTCCCTGTCCTAAATTTCAGGAGTTGCCAGAAGGGGTGAGGGAAGAAAGGAAGCCATGAAAGAAATCACCTCATGGAAAACTGCACTGACCTTGGTAGCCAAAAATAACTACCCAAACTGGCACCTTTATTTTGTTGAAAGTATGAGCAAGTATGTGTGTAATTGTGAGGTGCTTGTGTGCTGAGTGGAGCAGGAACAAAGGGGATTAGTTTGAACCTATTGATATTATAGAGAAACTACAGGCATACTACTTATACATCAACTCAAAATTACTGCTCTGAAACATTAAACTATAGATTATTATTTAACTTGATTTCTGAGATTCATAGATACTTTTTTTTCCTATCTTAAGCAAATAATACTCTGAATCATAACACTTAAGATTGGTTTTAGCTATTTCTCCTGATATTTACTTCCGTACTTCTAAACACACAATGTGATTCTAATATGTTTTTTTTCCATTGTAGACATTATCAGTCAATCCCCCACCATAGAAAATTAAACATCAGCTCTCTAAAACTATCCTGCTCACCATCGCTAACTGCGCACCCCACAAAACCTTGTGCTCTGGAAATAGTTGTTCCATAATTTTGATTGAGTCAGTGTTTACTATTTGCATTATCTTGGTTACTGAAAAAATTTACAACTAATCCAGGTAGTATATTATGGTTATATTTCCTTTTTCAAAAAACTTTGTTTTTGTTAGGGTTAAATGATTTCCTTAGTTCTCTATATAATCATTACTAATTCTTTGCCTTAAATTGTCTGACTTTACTCAATTTGGTCACATACATTATATAATTTATTATTTCCATGGTTTTTCTTTTTCCTTAGAGACATTTCTTGTAGAAAAAGTTAGAATTTATGTGAAATGATTGTCCACAACCTGTTCCATAAATTTCACTCTGGAAATTCATTCCTGAGCCATTGTGTTGAATTCATGGCTTCCTTCTTGCCATGTTTCTTTTCTACTTTTTTATTCTCCAATTTGGGTGGAATTATTCCTTCAGTAGTCTCCTGAGAAGAGGAAAAAGGATTTCAGGCTTCTCATATAATTTCAAAGTAGAAATAATTTCCTACCATAACTTTGAAGGTATATTTGTCTGTCTTATTTTTAGTGTTGAGAAATCTAGTACCATTAGGATTCCCAGTACCTAATATATAATCTCTTTTTTCTCTCTCTGATAATATTTATTACCATTTGTTTACCTATAAATTCCTAAAATTTCACAAAAATGTTTTTTTGGTATGGTCTATTTTTATTCTTTGTATTATTGCCTACTCCATGAATTCTCTTCAATCTGAAAATTTAGGTCATTAGTTCTGGAAAATTCTCTGATTTTTTTTTCTTTGAAAAATTTCTTTCATCAATTTTCTTTGAAATGTTCCATAGAAATTTGCTACCATTGTGTGGTCAATGAGTTTTCAAGTTGTAAGCAATTTTGTAGAATAGTAAACATCTGAAGCCAGAAAGAAAGAAAGAAAGACTTACCACATATAGTAGAAAATCTATCTCAATTTCCATTTGACCTGCATGCATTGGAGGTGGGAAATTTCTCACAGAAGGCCTCATTCAGGGGTTTCCTCCACAGGAAGCCTTATTTAACATTTGCACCATTCCCAACACTACAGAAAGAAGGAAAGAAGGAAAGAAAGAAGGAAGGAAGAAGGGACGGAGAGAGGGAAGGAAGGAGAGAGGGAGGAAGGGAGGGAAAGAGGGAGAGAGAGAAAGAAGAAAGAGGAAGGGAGGATAGATGATCCCCTTCTTTGTGTTAAATTTTCCATGGTATTTGTGCAAGAACTTATTATTCTTGTTTACATGAATTTCTTCCAAAAAATTGAAAGCTTCTTTAGGAAAGGTTGCATATATTATATATGTAGGACTATATTCCCAATATTTAGCAGAATCTCTGTGTCCCATTGGGTACAGAATAGACACTTGTTGAATGAATGATGATCAGGCAGTGTTACCGTCAGTTCTACAGTACTGCCAACAATAAGTCCTTCATTTGCCTCATGTTCTTCTAGGCTATAGAATCAGCAATAATGATTATCATTAAACTCTTCTTCCTTAGGGACAATTGCCAGGCCAAAATCTAAGGTATGTATTTATTTCAGCAGCAAGTTCAAAGAAGAGCCATGATCACTGATATCAGATATATGTCAGTGATTCTCAATAGAATGTATTCATTTGTAGTTGTTTATTAGTACAATTATAATTAATTTTAAAAAGATATACTGTGTGTCATAAAAATGCTTATCTTATGCAGTGTTAAGTGCTACAAAATTAACCCAAATGATAAATTTGAAATCACTTTGTGTCTGAACATCCTGTGCATTAATATCACAAAAAAATATATTTGGACAATTCACAAATATTTTTGTGGAAATTTACATAATTGGAATACACACAGTCTCTTATAATGTTAATACAGTGGTGTTTGAACACATGCATTTAAGAAGTGAAAAATCCCCATGGAAATTCACTTCATAAAATCAACACCCTGGAATGACCTACACTTTTCCAGACCCTTCATCCAAACACTCAGCAGCTGAGCTCATTCTGAATGAAACTACATAAAAAAAGATTACCAAAAAAATGTAATAGAAATTTACAAAATAAGAAGTCAGTAGTTAGAAGTATAATTTTAAATAAGGCATCCTGGTGAAGCTGGTCATAAGGACTTGGACTTTTTGAAGGATTTTATCATCTTACATATAGGACGGATTGTACCTAATTCAGATGGTTTAGAAAGTCAGGCCCATATGCTGAGAGGTGACTGAAACTAATCCAGTGCTCCTTATTGTTAATATTCTGTTCAGCTTTTAGATCGTGCAGGCAGATTTTAACTATAAATATTACAAACCAGAATTTAAGTGTTAATAAGAAAGCTTGTAGATATATTATTTTAATCTGTCAGACCACAGAATATTATGCAATGAGCACTCAAAATGTAGTGATGATGATCATAACAATAATTAGGACATTGATCTTCAATGTAAAGACACATTATTCACGAGAATAATTGGGAAATAACCTAGAATAGAGACTACGACAGAAGGAGTTAACACTATGTACTATATTAGGACAGAAGGAGCTAGTATATATTTAATTCTTAATCTCTCTTTGTAGCCAGATTGTCTCAGAACTTGTTGAACTGTCGTCTTCCCTTGATGGTATAAAGCACTTACTTACTTCTTAAGGTTGGGTGGAATTAGTTAATTAATATTATGATAAGGTCTTAAAAGCAAAATTTAATATAATCTGTTCCCCAAGGGGTTAATAAAACTCTTTTTCTCCTTAGTAAAAGAAAGGAAACCAGAATTCAGTCTCAATTTAAATGTAAATGTGATTTAGGAATGACACAGTGATACCACTTGGCATTTCTTAAGTTAGCCCTCTCTTTTCTACACTGGATAAAAATAAAGAAAAGAAAGCATCTAAAACAGAACCACCCTATTACAGCCCAAATTTGCCCATGAAAGCAAGAATTTTCTGACCTGCATCTATGTGTTTTTTCCACTTTCTGTAACCTCCCACACTATAATGACTTATGCATGGAATTCAAGGACTTTACATTTTCATTTGAGTGCAGAATGAATGCCAACATGGAAAATGTGAAGGCTGACCATTTTCAAAGATGCTCACAGACCTTTGAGGGAACCAAATAGTAGCCCGAAAGATATTTGGTCAGGCTAGGGAACCAAATTCTAGTACATTCCTTCACTTCACTGGTCTCCACAGGATGGGAATATTTACCTTTCTGGCATGTGCTTAGAACTTAGTCAGAATAGCTTGAAATTTTTGGTGAGGAGTCAGACCTCTTTTCGATAGACTGGAGTGACCCAAAACCAGCACAGCAGTTAATCTTGTTTATGGCTAAAATCCATAAGCCAATCCATGTTCTGTACTGGAAATTCTTATGTGAAGTACAAACTAGAAGTGTCTGCTTTTGGAGATTTTTCTTTTACACTCTATTAGTTTGATTTCATTATGGAATAACATTTTATAAGGCTGAGTTTACACTGGTATAATCTGTGTCTTTTAACTAAGGGTTGCAATATTCAAGGCAAAAAGTATGGATACCAGGAATGCGTTTATATTCTGACCTTATCTTATGCCTGGTTTTCTTGTTTACTTGAATTTTTTATGGCCAAATTCAAACAGAAGTATACAAACTAAGCTCAATAGAAGCCAAATAAATAGATGAAAAGCTCTGAGGAATTATTCCGATTGTTTTAGCATGCTCACATCTCCCTTTTGCTTCCCCTGAATTCCTGCCTGAGTTTAGAGTATATACATACTAAAGATCTGTGGCAGAAAGGGGTGGAGGTAGGATCTCATTCCACGGAGACAGTGGCTATCTAATCCTGGCCTTAGAACCAGGGCCTCGTCTGAATCTGGCTCACTTCCTGGATATATATATAACCGTGGGCACGTTATTTAATTTCTCTAGGCTTCAACAATACTAGCTAGCTAGCTAGTAGTAGCAGTTATAGGATACATATAAATGTATTCATCCTGAGATATTGCAAATGGTATGTGTTACACTTTCTTATCCATGAATTATGTGTTAATATGAGCTAAACTGGATTATTTCATGTTTCTTAGTCACTCCCTGGAGTAACTACATCCTGATAGCTCAGGATCTGTATTAGCTCTTTGGCACACTAATACATTACAAGTGCTGTCTCTATAGCTCAAATTTTGCTTGAGCAGTTCCCTGGTGGCCTTCGTTGAAATTCAAACCAAACAGCAAATAGATTTCTGTAAAAATCTATGTTCACAAAAGTAAATTAGGAAAGCAGGTAAGCTAGAGCAACAAGTTTCTTCTGGTGAATTTTATTAAGTATTGCAATCCAAATATTTTCTTACTGGAGTTTTCAGTGTTCAATAGTTATATCTTTTTATTCATTAATAGATCAGTTAATCCAGCGGTATTTAAAAATATTGTCAATGACTTTCTGGTCAGAAACATTCGATGTAAAATTTTCTTCTAATGTTAAGCTGCTTCTTAAAAAGGTGACACTATTAAAGCTATTAAACAGAAATTTTATAAACTCAATCTTTCTAATACTGATTAAGTGCTCTCTTTTCCAAGATATATTTTTACTTTAGAATCATATACTGAACTATATATATATATTTAAATTTTTTAACAGGTGGTGAAATGATAAAACTCATTCTCTTCAATCGGCAAATTTGAAGTAATCTTTCATCAAGTTCCATCTCCTTTTGTCTCATATGGAATGTATCTCTCTATCTGTTGTTAAACTACAATGACATGTCTGTAGCTATCAGAAAGAGAAGCTGGGAAGAACATGTGACCCAATGGATGGAACAGGCTTTTAGTACTGATGATCATAACACACCATGTCATCATGGACTAGGAGCTGACAGCTTGCAAGCAAGTATGGAAAAAGATGCAACTCTAAATGCGGACCGCAAAGAGAAGTGTGTTTCACTACCGGACTGCTGTCATGGATCAGAGCTGAGCCATTTCCCTGGAAGGCCAATGGGTCACATTTCAAAGGAGGTGGATGAAAATGACAGCCACGAAGGTGAGGAGTTTCTTTCTCTGGAAGCCAGCACAGAAACACTAGTGCATGTTTCTGATGAGGATACCGATTCTGATCTATATCTTAAAGACGATAAACAGATTTTAACTTCCCAAGGGCATAAAACATCAGACCAACATGGCGTCAAAGGAGCAGGCTCCTTACTAAAGACGTTGCCTGTCCCAGAAAGAAACCAAGATGTTTATAAGTCCTGGGGACTGGCTGGTGGAACTGATTTAGCACTAGTAGAACAAAGGGGAGAGAGAAAAGTTATTGATATTATAAGTAAAAGCCTGGAGCTTTGTCATGATATAAGCTTATGTGAAATAAAAGATGCATCCCAAATAAATGTCTGTGATGCATTAAATGTGAAGGATACTGTGCCTGAGAAGCAATTGCTTAATTCTGCTGTAATTGCCCGGCAACGAAGGAAACCTGACTTCCCTAAGGAGGAACATGAAAGAAACACCTGCAGTGTAGTACAAGATGAGTGTTTTGCTATTCCTTGTATAGACAGAGGACTGCCATTATTAAAAGCAGATACTGGAAGCTGCCTTCTGCAGCCTCTTTCCTGCCCCAGTGGAATGTCAGCTGAAAATGGGCTGCGGAAGAGTGGTTTCTCAGAACATCAAAACAAGAGTCTCCCAGAGGTCAACTCAGGAGATGGCACGCAGTGTTTACACGTAAAGGAGCCTCTGGCCACCCAGGAACCCACAGATAATCAAGTCAGACTTCGCAAAAGAAAGGTAAGACACATGCATAGATTATCTCACTTTTGGAATTTTGTAAATATCCTTGTTTCCATCACTTTTTTTCTTTTGGTAATATTAAAGAGATATGTAGATGTTTCTTTTTCCCAGTAATGTAGTTGTGTAACTCAAAATACCTCTCAGGGAAACCATTAAAATTTGTAAAAATTAGCCTGACCAGGCGGTGGCGCAGTGGATAGAGTGTCGGACTGGGATGCGGAGGACCCGGGTTTGAGACCCGAGGTTGCCAACTTGAGCGCAGGCTTATCTGATTAGAGCAAAAAAAAAAAAAAAAAACCTCACCACCTTGGACCCAAGGTCGCTGGCTTGAGCAGGGGGTTACTCAGTCTGCTGTAGCCCCACGGTCAAGGCATATATGAGAAAGCATTCAATGAACAACTAAAGTGTCGCAATGCGCAACGAAAAACTAATGATTGATGCTTCTCATCTCTCCGTTCCTGTCTGTCTGTCCCTGTCTATCCCTCTCACTGACTCTCTCTCTGTCTCTGTAAATAAATAAATAATTAAATTAAAAAAAAATAAAAAAAAATAAAAAATTTGTAAAAATTAAAATGTAATAACCTACCCATTTCTTTAATAATATTTACAATGGTTTATGAACGTTTTATTTTGAGATTGTGTTGAAGACAGAGTTGGTTTCACTTTCTTTAGTTGGGATTAAGGAGTCACCAGAAAGCATAGTGTTCAAAGCCCATCTGAAAAGTAACCTTTAATTTTCAAAAAAAAAAGTCAAGGTATTTTTTAAAATTTAATATCATTTATTTGGGTTTGTTTCTTTGTCCCTTGGGAAAGCATATTTTATTATAGAGAAAGTACTATAAGTTACATTTTAGAAATGACCCATATATATATACATACATATATATATGTGTGTGTGTGTGTGTGTGTGTGTGTGTGTGTGTATATATATATATATATATATATATATATATATATATGTGGGCAACAATACCCCCTTCGCAAAACTAGGCTGATATTATTTGAAATGATCCCTGGCACATTCATTATCAATAGATATATCAACATTTCTTTAACTCTTGACAAAAAAGGGCCAATAACTGAGATTAGTTTTGTATGCCAAGGCCCCCTGACTAATGCTAGATGCTATGCTCCCTTAAGTAGTTTTGAGGTGAGAGAAGCAAGGTTTGGAGTGGAGTTACATAAAGCATGGGTTAGCTAGTGAATACTTGACCAAAGTTTGTCTTGTAGTTAGGATTTTCCCAAAACTCTTCCAACAATGTAGTGCTCTATAATCCTGGTATAAATATGCATACAGTTTCTTCTATAAATCCAATATGGCCATTGGCATTGAAAAAGCAATGCCTATTGGACACTGTAGTGTGACATCCTTGACCCTCTTTTGATATAATATTAATCTGTAATTGTAATTATAACACAAAATTTATGTTCTCAGTTCTGTTCAAGTAAGTGATCTACAACAGGTAAAAATCTCCAACTCTCTTTGTGGTAAAGAAATCTGGTTTCCATAAACTGTGGTTTCACTAACAAACTAGATCAGTGACATGTCATAAGTCAGTTTAAGTGAAGCCAAAGACTTGACAGCAAAGATCAATGTGCCCAAACTATATACCAACGGATCATTCTGCGCTTCTGGCAAACCCTTCCTTATATAAATTGTACTAAAATGCTAATGCTCCATCAAGTTGTTTAGATTGGAATGTTCAGGTCACTTTTTCAGAAATTTTTGTGTATCCTATCAAATCTGTTGGAGGGAATGCAATAATGACATCAGAGAGTATTAACCAACCTATGACATAGCTCCCTTAAAGTAAGTCAAACCCTGCCCAACTGCCGACAGAAACATTAAAAATTCCAGAAACATATGCTCACCACTTGGATATTTCTATCAATACTAAGAATGCTGGAAAGAATTTGCTCTTGGACATGTCGCTATAGCATGGTTGCATTGTGAGAGCTGTAATTATATCTCATCTACAAGTTCTAACTTAAATATTCTATTTTAAGTATTTCATCACTCTAAAGTGTTATGGCATTGTCTGGTGAAATATTTGTTTTGACTCTACATTGTGATGTCTTATAAAACCAGGTTTAATGCAAAATTTTAAATTTGGAATTTACTCTGGAAAAGTATGATTATAGGAGAAGCCTCTAGAATAAAATGATGTAGGAATTTTTGTTCTATCTTATACTGATGAGTTAAAATACCTTTGACTTGGCAATTAGCCATTTTAGGACTTTGTCAAAAGAAATAATAAAATAATTTTATAAAAATTTATGTACTGATATGTTCCTAGGTGAAGTGTATGTTACTGACAAAAAATAAAAAAATAAATTTCCATCAATCAAGAATGTTTAATTATCATTTAGAATACTATGTATATGATATAGTTAATAATAAAATTTTATATATAAACTATGCTACAGTTTGGAATGCTATGCAACCATCAAAAAGACGGAATGAGATCCATGTATACTAACTCATGATGCTCATGTTACAACGTATCTGGAAATGCCAAGCACAGAACAATGTATCTAGCATATCCCAACTTATATAGAGATAGATACAGATATAGATATTAATACTGGTATAAATCTCTCTATGATTAAATAAGAATATGCTGTGTGGACGAAAAGGGACCACATGCTGAACCTGACCAGCTCGGGTGAGCCTTGAATAGTGTCCTCACAGAACCAGAGACCTATAAAGTAAACACACAGAATGGATGGAAATTGAATCTTTTTTTTTAATTGAATTTTAGCAAGAGAAGAAGGGAGAGAGAGAGACAGAAACATTAATCTGTTTCTGTATGTGCCCCTACAAGGATCAAACCAGCAACCTTTGTGCTTCAGGGCGATGTTCTCACCAACCTAGTGATCTAGCCAGGGCAGACTTTCTAACTAAAAGCAGTTCATGGTGGGTAGTCATGTCCTAGGCAGTTATTGTTCTCTAATAGAGGTCAATCCTTACCTGAATCCAGCCTGACTGTTGTCTTTTGCATCTACAATATTGTACCTGATAACATGAGAGTTATCTTCTTTCTGGCCTCCCGGGGCAAGTGTCCCACCAGGGCAGGCACCCACAAATCCCTTCACTGTTACTGTTACCATGTTAATTAACTATGAACTATCTTATTCCTGCCTATGTAAAAAAAGTTTCATGACTTTTTATTCCCCTTGCTTTCTCCCACCTCCCTAATTTATCACCAATCCAATCTATTTCATGTAACCCCTTTATGTCTCTGTATAAAACAAGTGGTAAAACCACCACATTCTGGAACACATTCTCAATCTGTTGAGACTTTGTTTCCTGGCAATTGTTGACAATTTGGCTCAAATAAACTCATTAAAAATTCTTACAGGTTTGGAAGTATTTTTATGTTGACAGCTGAATCCTAGCTAAATAGGCACACAATTGTTAACAGCAGTTACTTTAAGATAATAGAATTAAAAGGGTAGAAACAAGGGATTTTCCCTTTTTACCCAATATAATTTTTATAAAAGACTATAGAATTATGGGAGAAATACATGTACTTAACAAATGTACATAAAGAAAATAATGTTAGATGTATAAATGACTTGAAGCAATTTTTGCTTGACACAAAACAACCCTTCATCTTGTTATCATGATTATTATTACTTTTACAAATGGAAACAAATATTTATAAAGTCTTTCAAAATATTGACGAGTTCAACTACTTGAGTCCTCATCCAGTGCGTCTTGTTTACAACAGATAAGCCTTTGGGAGAGACACATTTTCATGTCAAAGGAAGTAGATGCCAGTATCTGAAAAGAGTTTGATCAATTGTCTGTAGCTTCCAAACTCTTTGTCAGCTATGGTGACAGCTTTCAGATTAGAGTTTGGAAAGGTGAAACAGAATATGAGCTAATAAAATTTTTTAGATAGAGAACTTTAATCAGCCTATTATCTGATGGTCATGTGAGTGAACCAAATCCTTCAATGAATTTATGAGCATGAGTGTTTTTTGTTTGTTTTCTTCTCTTTGGTCAGGATATAATCAAGAGTCTAAGCCTTGCAAAAGCTGAAAACAAAAACAGAGCTTATAAGAGTGATCTTCAGAATGTACTGAAATAGTATTCTAAAGACACTGTACTGTAAATATAAATGATCATTTCTTGAAACCTATAAATCTTGGCAGGCATTTACTGTATTGCATGATATATTTTTTTCTTGTTTTCCAATGATGTTTTTGGCCATCAAGGATAGCTACACGTATATTTACTAGAAGTTCCAATTGGAGAGGACTGTATTTGTAGTATATGTAAATATTAACCTTTTAAGCTAATAATTTTCCTGAATATGATGAAATGTATCATTAAAGTGAAGCCACTAAAATCAAAGGGAAACCAAATAGATTATGAGCAGACATCAGAAATGAGCTAGCCAGAAGGTCGTGTGGCATAGGACCAGCACTTATAGGGCGTGGGTGGGTCTTTGGGGTAAAGCAGCTGGTTAAGAGTAAATTCTGAAACAAATTCCAAAGAAATCTGGAGGAGGGAGACAGTCTAAGAAGTGGTCTTTTAAAACCAAATGAGATGTGAAGATGGAAAATATGTAGGAAAAAACTTGAGGTTAGATTTTTTTTTTAGAGAACTAGTATATTTCTTCTTGATGGTGGTTTACTAATTAAAGAGAGGCCAAAATTCAGTCTTCACTAAAGGCTATTTTTAAAGTTCCCAAATTTTTGAATAACCATAACAGTTGCATAAATGTATGAAGATGTTTTCGTTTGCTCACATTAAAAAATAAACCATATTACAAAGCAAAATAAACTCCGAAAGATAATGCAAAAATAGTCCGAACTTTGAGAAGACATGCAATGGCACATTTGAACTGGGATAAACCCCCAGTCTAACAATAAACTAAATTGTATCATTTATGCTTCAAATTTGACTGCTATCACAGAAAACCAGCATAAAAGTGCCTTAAAGAGCATCTTTCTCATGCACACACATAATTATTGTGTATATTTTCAAAACCCCAGACCTGTGTATCTAACTGCTCTGTCACCTTGAGCTGGATGAGTATAAAAGGGAAGGAAAAACTTGTCTAAGAAATAAAAAACGAAAATATGGTTGAGGCCCCAAGAATGGATGTTGAATGATAGCAAGGACCAGTGGAAGAATTTGAGTTTGTGAATAAGCCTGACAAGAGGTGATACAGAGGGAAGGAAGGGAAAGCAGGATAAGTATACACAGGGTGGGGGAAAGGTTGGTTTACAGTTGTGAATACGTTGAGCACTGAGTTTTCTTGTACTATTATTTATTAATTATTGTATTATTTTCTACATGAGCAACTGTGAATCCGCTTTTGTCCGGTTCTGTATAGCTCTGTAGATAGAGTCATAAGAACAGTTAATTGATTTACACTAAGGTCACACTGATTTTAAAGACACAGTCCTGTTGAGCACATTGTATTGTTTTAAAATTTTGTTTCCTGAGGTCAAGAATTAGAGTTGTCAAGGTAAAGTTGTTACCAGATGGAAAAGTGGTCTGTAGATGTATAATACCGGTTCATTCCAGCCATGTTTTTAGTTGACTGTGTGTCCCAGGTAAAGCTGGTAGCTTTGTGAGTAGCTCATTTTGTGCGCTTAAGTCATTGAAAACCATCAAATTATTTTATGCCATTTAAACTGGCTTTTGCCTTATAAACAACCAGAAAACCAAAACATCTTTGCAGATATTTGGGGCTCTAATATTTTGCTTTATAACAAACATCATTTTCCTAAAACCAACTACAATAAAAATGCAAAAACATTTAATTATATGATAAAGGATAAACCAGATACCGCATCTGACAAAATCTATCAGCAATAGGTATTGAGCATTTTCAATATCCCAGGCCCTGTTCTGTGTTCTTCTGCATACTTGGTATATCACCGTGAGCCAGAGAGCAGTTCCTTACATTATGTACCGTTTGGCCACTAAAATGCCACTAGAGTTCTCTAATAAGGCTTCTGTCTGGCTAACACATACAGCGGGCACTGAAGGAAGGGGGCAGCAGTGAGAAGGAAAGTGAGAAAGGGAAGGGGACACAAGGAGGTGTGGAGAAAGAGAAGAAAGAAAGCAGAAAGAGAGATAAAGGTGGGGTAAGGGTGACAAAGAGAAAGAAGATGAGGCTAAAATAGGAGACGAAGAGAGGCACCAGTCCATGGCAAGGAGAAAGAACAAAGCAAATCTTGACAAAATGTAGACTTATAGCAGGCTGGAATCAGATTGTTTCAACATGATAACATTATGGTTATCACCAACAGAAGTGTAACAAGGAGACCAGGGACATGAATTTGACTCTCAATTACAGAGCAGGGGGGATAAACCATTGTTATTTTCATTTCACATTAGGAACTCGGCTAACTTGGGCTATGTATAGCTCCACCAGGCTGAGGAGGAAGCCCTGATAATCTCATATTTCAAGATCTGAAAATATGTTTGCATAGAAAGTTGGGGAGGACCTTCCCCAATTTCTTCAATCAAATTGTTTGATTCTTTCTTCCTTTTTAGTAGACTTATTTCTATTCTAATGTTTACTATGAATTTCATTGATTTCACCATTGCTAATTGAAACGTAAACTCACTGGGGGCAGTTTTATGTCTATACCAATTCAATTTTTTGTCTACAGCATCTAGCCTAGTGTTTAGGGCCCTGTCCATAAGTGTTTCAATGAGTAAATATTTCTGTCATGGTAAGGGACTTATTATCAGAAGACAAATTCAGGTGTCAAGAGCTCAAGTTATAAAGAAGCAGAAGAAATAAAGTCATACAACTAAAATCAGTGACCAAATATCCCATCCTTTACATTATAATCTCTCTGTTCTTCCTGCTGGTTCCACACAAAAACAGAGCATGAGGGGACAAGAAAAAGAAAAGAATTCTGTAAAATCAGGGTCTCAGAAACAACCTTCAAGTTTAAGATTATTACTACCCTGTCCCACAAAATAACTTAATTGTAACTATGTAGTAATTTGAGTAGGAAATATTATTTAGAACATATTCATTTGTTTCCAGAAAGGAGTGGGCAAGGGTTAGTGAAAAAGAGGAAAATATTAGAACACTTATTTATCTTTATTTTTAATGTTTTCTTTAATTTTGTATACATTTTATAAAATATACAATCTATTGCTACAACAGTATATGTGTTATAGTTTATAAGTAAATAGCATACACATGCTTGCTGAAAAATACAGAATCAAAAATGTTGGGAGGCCTCTGGTTTAGATATTCTCTGGCTTTCCTGGTTAAAGTCACTGAAGAAGTTGGGAGCAGAGGGGAGGGGAGATAACAAAAACAAGTGAGTGTAGGCGATGGAGGGACTTTTGTTTAAGTCTTGGACAACAGTAAATTTCTTTTTAATTTCTATTGTGAAAACCACATAAAGTAGAGATCTTTCTGCCAGGTGCCTTAAAGGAAGAAAAATATACTCTGAATAAAAGCAACTAGATCTGAACTTTTCTTGTTCCAGATATTTTTTTTAAGTAGTTATGAAGTGTGATGGGCCTCTCATCCAACAGTCACTTGGACCAAAACTGCATATTTACATTATTAGTAACAAGATCATTAATAAGTTCACATTTACCCAACATCAGCTTTTATTGGAGCAAGAATTAATACATTTTTATGATGTTATTTTAAATAATTAATAGGTATTTCAGAGCCAATTTCACATTAGAGGCGATGGTAATAGTGAAACATTTCATTTCATCCTCATGGATTTCTGTTACTATAAACCAGGACCAACTTATTAATCTTTTAATACCAACAAAACCACCATAGAGTTTGGCTGCCTCCCTCGAAGAAATGCCAATATCCACAAAAGTTGGGATAGCTAGCATACCCCACATAACAGGACTCTGCCCCTGTTATCTGGACACAAAATCCAATGCTGCCAACAGACTGTTGTTCATTTTCTGGCTCACGTTCTTAGAAATAAAGTATTTCCCTGCTGCCAACAAGATCTCTATTCCACAGATAATTTTCTGTCGAGAAAATTATAGTGCTACTTTAGAGATAACCTCTCAATTTCCAAAGGAAACATAAGCAAATAGGAAAGTACACTTTCATTCTTTTTTCAGTTCTGTCTTTACATTGGCATAGGAATAAAACTAGTGATTAATGAAGCTCTTCAATTTTTGGTTCTATGCTTTAAGCCAGTGAAACTTCAAAAGAATCCATTGCTTTTTATATACATTAAAAGTTAATCTAGGATTTAAAAAGTAATTAAAAGAGCATCATGAGTTGGTCTAGAAAATGAATGGCTTGGTCTGAGCTTGACTTTCTAACCAAGAAATTAAGTCGGGATGAGGAAAAGGAGCACACTATAAACTGAGAGGTGTTATTTAATCTTTGTGAGCATTATGGGTCGCTGATAATTTGAGACGAGTCTCTACAGATTGTTAGGAACATTAAATGAGATGAAAATGTAATGAAATAGCTGCGTAGTACAACCATTAGAATGATCCGTTTTTTAAACTAAAATTTGAAATGAAGATTCCGTAGGTAAATAACTGAAGAATTGCAGACCTACAGCTGAGAAGAGGTCAAATTCTAACAAAATCTATATTCATACCATATATACCCAGCCTTGACTGATTAAAAGTAGGAAAAGTAGAAAAGT
Source organism: Saccopteryx bilineata (assembly GCF_036850765.1). Lineage (NCBI taxonomy): Eukaryota > Metazoa > Chordata > Mammalia > Chiroptera > Emballonuridae > Saccopteryx > Saccopteryx bilineata. The sequence continues at coordinate 20,498,600 of NC_089495.1, forward strand.
GAAAAAAATAACTTTTTGTTTCTTAAAATTATTTAAATATTATTTAAATTGAAGGTCAATTTATGCCACAAAATCTATTTGTAGCCCTGGCCGGTTGGCTCAGCGGTAGAGCGTCGGCCTGGCATGCAGAAGTCCCGGGTTCGATTCCCGGCCAGGGCACACAGGAGAGGCACCCATTTGCTTCTCCATCCCTCCCCCTCTCCTTCCTCTCTGTCTCTCTCTTCCCCTCCCGCAGCAAGGCTCCATTGGAGCAAAGATGGCCCGGGCGCTGGGGATGGCTCTGTGGCCTCTGCCTCAGACACTAGACTGGCTCTGGATGCAACAGAGCAACACCCCAGAGGGGCAGAGCATCGCCCCCTGGTGGGCATGCTGGGTGGATCCCGATCGGGCGCATGCGGGAGTCTGTCTGACTGCCTCCCTGTTTCCAGCTTCGGAAAAATGAAAAAAAAAAAAAGAGAGAGAGAGAGAAAGAAAATCTATTTGTAAATTTCTGATTGAATTAAACTGTTTTCTTAAAAGAAATGTAAAAAGTCAAAATTATAGCAGAAAATCTAAGGATAAAATAAGTTTTTTTAAAAATATTATATATGTACACACACACAAATTAATTTTTAATATTTGCAATAATCAAGCACAATCTAAGATACAATATTAGCCTTCCTGCGGTAAGTCTCTTAACTGAGACTTGCAGTAGAGGAAGTGACAAAGCACCCAGGAATGAAGTGGAAGCAACCTACGCAGGGACATTAGTAGGGTGGCTGATGGTGCTCTGCTCCCACATGTTTCTAAAGGAAGTGCAAAGGGAAACAGGAAGCAGGCTCAGCTTCTGTAGTAAGTATCACCTTGGAGGCTCATGGATTCTTTCTTTCTGACCCCCCATCATAAAGACACAGGGAAGTGAAGTTTCAGTCAACACAGCCAACCAGAGCATAACTTAAGAAACAAAAGCTGGGCTCTTGAGTTCAGAGTGGTTACTTTTCACAGTATGTTTTTTGCCATGGTTTAGGTCAGGGGTCGGGATCCTATGGCTGCATCTGGCTCACAGACAAATCTTTAATAAAAAAAAATAACAACATTAAAAATATAAAACATTCTCATGTATTATAATCCATTCATTTCCTACCACTCACGTTCATGGTTGTGGGTGGCTGAAGCCAATCACAGCTGTCCTTTGGGACAACACCAAATTTTTATTGGACAATGCATAATGTACATGGGTCATTGTATGGCTCTCACAGAATTATATTTTAAAATATGTGGCGTTCATGGCTCTCTCAGCCAAAAAGGTTTCTGACCCCTGGTGTAGGTGGAACTTTAATTTTCAATTCATTCCTCAATAATGTTCTTGGCATTTTGTCTTCATTTTGCTGTAAGGTGCTTGCATGGCCAGTAGTCGCGCCGTCCTGGCCAGTGTCATGCAGGTTCCCACTGAATCTGGACAGATGGTAAAGAAACAGTGGAGCCAAAACGGTGGGCCGTTCCTTTATTAAAGCCTCTCACTGGCCAATGAGCAAACATACAGAGAAAACACTTCCCTCTTCATTCTGAGCTCACAAAGCCCTGACACATTCTCTGGTTCCACAACCAGGAGAATCTTCTCCAGTCTCTCCTAGAATCAAAGACCCCACCACTCTCAGTAGGACTCCCCAACCCACTCAGCTCTGGTTCCCCATAAGCACGCCTTCTCTTTCCCTGCCAATATGGCTTCTTCTTCAGCACTCTGCATTCTCTCTCTCTCTCTCTCTCTCTCTCTCTCTCTCTGCAAATATGGCTTCTTTTTTTTTCCTCTTTCTTCAAAACTTTCTGGCCCAAAAACCTCTCCTCCAGCAAACATCAGCAAAAACAATGATCCCTCCCAAGCAGGAATGCAATTTTCAATTTCACAGACCACATATACCTGGTGCTGCTCAGCTCCCAGTGCAAACTATAAGCGAGCAAACATAAAAATTCTATTTTATTAACTTATTTGACCAACAGTGTTAACACAACGTTTAATGCCTCATCACATGTTGATTTACCCAACAAGCAAGACATTGTTCAGTTGACCAGACTGTTGTAGGCAGCATCTTACAAACCAGTATGGGGTGAGGCACAGAAAATTTGCTTTTCATAGGTTCATTGACCATTCCAGCTGGAAGGGACTTGAAACATCCTTGTGTTTCACTTTAACTGAAATAATGTGTATGTGTTGGCAAGACCAAGGAGCTGTAATTTAGAGTGTTAATAGTGGTATGTTCTGTTATCAATGCAAAGTTGCTGCCCCACAGAGAAGATGCTGAGTTGCATATTATCATAGAAAGGCTATAATTTAAAAGTAATCAGAAAGAATTGACCAACAGCAAATGTAACACAAACCTAATATTAAGGTTTTTTTGAACGATGAAAGGAAATGTTTTATCCTTCTATTTCAGACATTTGTGCATTTTATGTGCAGGGGAAAAAGCAGCTTTGAGAATTTAACTACCATTTCAGGTATATGCTGACAAAAATATAAAATTTTAGAAACTGAAAATAGAATCTAAAATGAAGTTCCCCCCCCACCCCAGCTTCTCCTGGTTTCTAGTTTTTATAATAAAAAGTTGCTTTTTCCTGAGGCATGATTTTCATTTAATTCAATTATTCTGTATCTTTTCTCTGTGATCAACCTAGACTTTTATCATAAATATTATCTCTATCCACTTAGAAGTTACAAAGTGCTTTCTCTCAGATGTCCACAGTGTTTGGGTTGAGGCATGATAATTTTAAACAAGCTGAAAAGTATTTCAAACAAGTCCCATACTGTGAACAGTCATTAAGGAGGCCAGGGAAAAAGGAAGCTAGAGAGTGAATTTCAGTATAATTATCGTGCAAATTTTTCTTTTAAACATATTAATAATCATGTAAATCACTAAATTTTCATACTTACAATTCTATTCAGACTAGAAACAAAGAAAGTATGCTAAGTTGTACAACAACCTATTCTGGGCAATTTAAAATGGAAATAAATTTATTTTCCACATTTTCACATGCAGTCCCTTATGGTAATCCTAAATTTCCCACCAAGACCACTGGGGTCATTTAGTTTCCTGATGGAGAACAAAGGGGCAATAATTGTTATGCTTACAATAAGCCAGTTGATTATGAAACTTAATTATTAACTTTCACATAAATCTTTTCAGTTTTCAAAGGACCCAGTTGACCCAAGAGATGTCAATGGATAAGTCACTGTGTTGATACAGCTGGTGATGTACGGGACCATGTCTGCAGCACCATAGCGTGCCTGCAATACTCCTTTCTAAAGTCGTGGGCTGCCCAGCACTGAGGTGGTGCTGAGGCCTTGCGGGGCAGCACGGAAAACCTTCCTAAAGGCTGGGGTGGGGCTATAAGAGCATGACTTCTGTGGGCTCAAAGAGGGGACATATTTATGCTATTTGTTATCAACCTACATTAAAATCACCCCAAATCTATTGTTTATCCTGGGAGACTAAAACAAAATATCGCAAATAATAAAAATGGCCACAGTGGTTTCCTACACAATATGGGGGCTCAGGGAAGAAAAATAAAAGTCAGTCTCTACTAAGGAGAAAATAGCACAAGTGTGTTAATAGAATCCAGGAACCCCTGTTATTGGAAAGGAATATAAAGCAGCCACAAACTCATGCTTAAAATACCGAAGAGGTGAATAATAACCTTGTCTAGGGATTTATGTTGTTGTGGTTCTACAGCTCAAATCCAGGGGAGTTATACTTGACAGTATTTTCAAGTAATTGTTACCATTTCAACCACTTAACAATAAAACTTGATTCCGGAAGAATTAATAGCAAATTATCAAATATTTCCCCTGAGGTCTCTTTTCAGGCCACCTTCAGAAGCCAGGTAATCTCTCCTCTTCATGTCAGTCATCCTGAACCCCCCTGCTGTGGTCATTGGGCACCCAGGTGAGAAACAGCCTACCCACAGAACTGCTGTTCATTCCCCTGGAGGAGCTGCTTATGGTCAGAGTGACATATTTACCTTCTCCCACTGCTGCTGCCTCAGCTCTTTCTGTGCAGAATTCCCTTATCACTTTGATAACACTCTTCTGCATTCCTAACCTTCTCCTAGTGAAACGTGTTGAAACCAAAAGAACTAAACAGGTACATATAATTAAGACTGAGTCATAAGCAATACCCACAACCCCAATGTCCAGAAGGATTTATCCTGGCCGGATAGCTCAGTTCCTTAGAGCATCGTCCTGATATATCAAGGTGAGGGGTCCATTCCTGCTGAGGGCGCATACAAGAATCAACCAGTGAATGCATAAATAAGTGGAGCAACAAGTCGACTGCTCTCTCTCCCTCTCTGACCCTCTTTCTTTTTCTCTCCCTTTTCTCTCTAAAATCAATCAATAAATAAAACATTTTCTAAATTAAGAAAGTTTTAAAAACCTAAATTTACTTTGAAGCAATGCAAACCAAGATGCATCCATAGCTCTAAAAACTAAAGGGAATCACTCCATGTAAAAGTCAGGTCTCCCAGATTCAAGATGCTTATTAATGACTGCTGTGAGATTTGTACTGTTACATGTCTATATACACCTGGGGCTAGTCATCGTTCTAGAAAGTTCAGGTAAAACTTGAAAAACAATGTAGAAGTGCACCTGTGAACTGAGCAATCATTAGTGTTGTTACAAAAAGAACAATTCTACGTCCTCAATATCTCTCACACCAGTCTCCTTTATCCCCCCACCATCTCTTGCTCTAATTACTGCAGCAGCACCTTAACATTTTTTGTCCTAATACCCACCAATCCATTCTTCATACGATAGTCCAAATCATCTTTACAATGCAAATCTGTCCCTCTCCCTTACACAGCTTTAAAACATTACTATGCTAGACAAGATTTTCAAGGACGGTCACAATCTGGGCCCTGTTTTCCCCTGGAGTGTTATTTTTGTACATCTCTTCAACATATTTTATAGCCACATTAAACTTCTCTGAGTGACTCATCATTCTCTTTCACCCAGAAAGCTCTCCCCAGGCCACCTCTCTGCTCTTGCCATTCTTCAGGTTTCATCGTACATGTCACTTCACCCAAAATGTTTTTTCCTGAACCCCTCAGACTGAACGGGGACCTCCCACCAGATGCTTTCTGTGCACGATCTAACCCCCTGTGTGGACCCTAGCATAGCGCCACACTGTGTTGGAATGATCTATTCACATACCCATGCTGTCGTGGTAGAATAATGCCCCCCCCCAAAAAAAAGTATGTGCATATCCTAAACCCCGGAACCTGTCAACGTGACCTTATTTGGGGAAAAGGATCTTTGCACGTGCAATTAAGAATCTCAAAATACAGTTGTCCTGGATTACTTGGGTGAACCCTAAGTCCAATGCCAAGTGCCCTTACAAAAGACGGAGGTGAGAAAAGACACGGAGGAGAAGGTTGTGTGAAGATGAAGGCAGACACTGGAGGGACGCAGCCACCAGCCAGGTACACCTGAAGTCTCCAGAGCTGAAAAAGGCAAAAAACACATCCTGCCCTAGAGCCTTCTGAGACAGCATGGCCCAGCCATCTCTCTTTAGTCTCTGGCCCCAGGAACTGTAAGAAAAAAAAAATCTTTCATTTTAAGGCACTAAGTTTGTAGTAAGAAATTTGTCACAATAGCTTCAGAAAACTAGTGTGCCACACCTACGCTCCAAACTAAGTTCCTGGAAGGCAGGAACCAGCATAGTCATAATTTATTCACCATTGTCCTCTGAATGCCAGTGTATGCCTGGCAGATGGAGTGCACTGACTGCGTTTCTGTAGAAAGAGTGGTTGAAGACAAGCACAATACTGCAGGCATTCTCTTAGAGCATGTAATCACTCTTCCTACTGTCTTCTTGTTCTAATGAAATCTCTTGATCAGCCCATGCTATATTTTTTCTTTAATTCTACCTGATAACTCTTTGGAAATTGTAATAAAATTAGATGCAAATTATAGCGAACAATATGAAGATATTTCTACATAAAATGTACCTTTTTGTTTGTTTGAACTGATGAAAGTGAAGGGGACCCAGTAGCCCCTTGGAGGGATTGGGTTTAGATGAGAGCTGAGAGTTTATATCTGAAACCAGAGCAAATGTGGAGAAGATGGGGTATGTTCTCTGCTTGTAACTTTGCTAGTAACGTGTTCATGTTTTATAGATGTAATTCTCTTCTATTCCCTTAAAAGTACTAATTATAGTAATAATTTAATGTGAGGTGTGGAGTTTTTTACTGTGTTCTTGGTAGTACCTTTTTTAGAAAGCAGTCTGTTTCCCTTCTATTGATTTTTCTTAAAGATTTTGTGATTTTAGCCTGACCTGTGGTGGCGCAGTGGATAAAGCGTCAACCTAGAAACACTGAGGTTGCCGGTTCAAAACCCTGGGCTTGCCTGGTCAAGGCACATATGGGAGTTGATGCTTCCTGCTCCTCCCCCTTCTCTCTCTCTCTCTCTCTCTCTCTCTCAATCTCTCTATCTATCTATCTCCCCCCTCCTCTCTAAAATGAATAAATAAATAAATTAAAAAAAAAAAAGATTTTGTGATTTTAGTTGACCTTTCCAGGTTACGACTAAGAAAAGCTGGTTCGACTAGGTGACTTGTGTGGGATCTCTTCGTGATTCTTGTAGGAACATATCATGTACGTGTCTCCACTTCTTTTGTGTCCACCCTGTCCATGGGTTCAACCTAGCATGAGGAGGAACTGTAATAAATTCCCCGTTAGCTCTCTGGATCCAGTTTTTTTTTTCTTATTTTTTTTTCTTATTTTGCTCATTCTATACAGTATAATCAGATTTAAACCTTCATAAGAAAACTTCATCATTAGGTTATTTCCCTTCATAAAAGAGCTGACCCAATCTCTTGGGGTTTTCTTTTTTTCCAGATGAAGATCATATTCTCTAGCTTGTATTTTAAAGTCCTCTATGTTTAGTCCTCGTGAAAATGTTAAGCTTACTCTCACTACTCTAATGAGCCCTGCAGAATGCTCTACAAAGCCAAGCTCTCTGGCCACCATGTGCTCTTCGAGTCTCACAGTAGTCACTCTGTACACCTCCTTCCTCATCCTAGCATTACTCATCCAGTGTTGCTGAAGTTCTCAAAGCTGCATGTTCTCTCTCTCCCTGAGAAACGTCCTCACTGACAATAAAAGTCAAATCAGTGAACGTTAATTTTTTCCAATTCAAGGATGAACCTAATAGATGCCATAATTTGGTGGTCCTTTATGTACATTGAGAGCAGAGGCTATGTACTTCCCCTATGTAGTCTCAAGAATCAACATGGTGTAGTGAGAAACAGAACGTTGTCTGATGGATGGATGGATAAATGGATGGATGGATGGATGGATGGACGGACAGATGGATAGATGGATGAGAAAACTCATGGATACATGACTGAGTGAGTCTGTACTCCCCTACCATTGACTACAAAACAGTCTCTATTTGGTAAGATTGACGCAGGAGGAAAGCACAACATCCCTTATCATGTGTCTGAAAGACAGAAAGAGGATTCACACACCGTGATGTCTTCTCATGTCCTTGACTCTGCCGCTTTCATGTTCTTTGATTTCACATACACAAAGGAGAATATCCTACAATGAAATTATAATTATTTTCATAAATATATATTTATGGTTAATTAATTCGATCACTAATTCATTCATTTAACTTTTTTTTAACAATCTAACATGTGGGCATTATGTTAGTTGCCAGATAATCAAAGATGAATAAATTCTGTTATTCTCCTCAAGAAATTCAAAAACCTTGAAGTGAAAGCATTCGTAACTAACATTTCTGGTGTATGCTCCCCTAGCTGAGTGACCATTCATCCTGGTTCATCTGCACACTCAGGTTTATGCCTGTTGTCCCCACATCCTGCCTGCTTAGGTCCCCCTTTCACTCTAACAGTCCCATCTATGTGACAAATTAGATGGTACACTTTGTACTAGCCATACTGAAAAGAATTGTGGTGTGGATGTGTACATAAATATGCCTTGTCCCCTCTTCTAACTTTAAACTTCTTAGAGACATAAGAAAATTCTGTTGAGATTTTTGGATATATTTGCTTATGTTTTTAATTTCTTTAATATTTTGAGAACCTCAATCAAATATCTTTTGATAAATATTGAACTGAATAACTGGCATAATGTTTTAAAAACATTATCAAAAATAAAGCTGATGTTCACAGAAAGTCATGGAAAAAGTAATATTCGCAAAGCAATAAATGATACTAATTAGGCTCCTGAAACAATATTATAATAATTTCTTCCTTTATTCTATTTAAAGTTTAAAAGTATAAATGCTTATGACTTTTTAATGAATATGTTTCCATCACAATTCATGCTTCTAGCTTCTTTTTGCTTTAAGAGACAACCTACTCACTTTTCTTATCCTAGAAATGGCAAATATATAATGAGAACTGTCTATCTTATAGACATTTCTACTCCACCCACTCAGAATGCAATGGAGAACTGGCTATGAAATAATGACCTATTCATGTAGGAACTGCAGAAAATACCAAATTGAAGGAAATGGTGAGAGTTCAGGTTCAATTTCTTTTTAGAGTCTGCATAATTTCATTTACTTCTACTTAGTTTTCCAAGATGGCATCTTAGTCTCTTTCATATCACAAATTCAGTTTTTAATACCACATACCCAGCACTAGTCAGTGTCTGACTTCAGTCTCTAGCATCTTCTTCTGAAAATGCAAGTAGCAGCCTCAGCGTTGGTATTTCCCCTAGTTTACTCCTGAGCTGAAATACCCCACGGAGGCTCCTCATCTCCAGAGGAGATTTTGTGGTTACAGTTGTTCCTTTCTTTTCATTGTGAAACTACTACTGTTTATAATCTTTATTTTCTATGGTTACTATTCATAATAGGGACTTTTATTCACTTTCTCTCTTCAGCTCACTAAGTAAATCCAAAAATCTCCATGGTTTCTGGGCACATGCTAAGAATAACAGGAAATTCATTATTTTAGCCACTATTTTTTAGCCAAAGGCCTGATAGGAAAGATGGTCTTAAGCTGGGTCCTCAAATTTAGAAAACTAAAGTCCTTCTGAACCAAAATTTAAAAATTTAGGTTTCCTCCAGAGTAGAGTTTCAGAAAAACTTTAATTATTAAGATATTATACTGCGTTATAGGTAACACCTTTTTTTAAAGGTTGTTTTAAACAAATTCAGCCCTGATACAACACGTTTAAGTGAAAAAGGAAAACTAGCCACAAATATTTAAAAATTTACTACTTTTTAAAATCAAAATTATAGTTTGGTCTTCTTTGTCCAAAAAAAAAAGAAAAAAATGCCATTATAATTATGTCACTACCAAAATATGTTTTCATTCAATCGTTAACACCTGCACGTTGATTTAGTATAAAATCACAAAAAAATTTACTGACCAAATAAACTAAAACCCAGACAAACTATTTGGGGAAATTAATCTGAGACATTTTATTCTACATAAACCAAATTGACAAATATTACATACAGACCATGGAACAGAGACAAGGAACCTGTTATTGTTTCCTGTATTACAGCGGAGAGGGTAGAGAGCTAGCTTCTGGAAGGGTGTGATTCTCATCCCAGGTCTGCAACACCTCTGATCGGGAGCAGGTCTGTCCCCTCCAAAGGCTTGTCTCCTCATTATTCCAGGGAAGTTGTTGAACTAGGAAACCTTTCTGTCTCTCTCAGTTCCCCACTCCTTTAATTCTCAAATACTTGTTTGTTAGTAAAGTGTGTTTGTGTCTCAGTGTAATGATTGTGGTTGGCTTGTCAGTGTTTACTCTCAAGCATTAGAATTTGTCTCACACACACCAAGTTGTCATTGCAACTGAAAAATTATTACAGTGTCAACAGAAAAAGGACTTTGAAACTTCTCTTCCGAAAATCTGTTTCCTGTTCCATGTGGACAGATTACTCACATATTCCACCTGAGCATTAGGTATATGCTTTTGTGTTCTCAGGCCGCTCTGACACATACCATAGATGGAAGGGTTTAAACAAAAGATATTTGTCTTCTCATGATTCTGGAGATGAGAAATCTCAGATCAAGGTGGCAGAATGGCCAGGTTCAGGTGAAGGCTCTCTTCCTGGCTTACTGATGGCTACCTTCTCATTGTATTCTTAGTCATTATAGAAAAAGGAAGCACTATATTTTCTTTCTTTTATTGTAAGGATGCTAATCCCATCATGGAAGCTCTACGTTTATGATCTCATTATCTAAATCTATTTAACTACCCAAAGGCCACACCTAATACCATCATATTGGTGGTTAAGTCTTCAACATAATTTGGGGGTGACACAAATATTCAATCCACGAAAGTATCTCTCTTGACATACTGGGTCAGTATATCACCCTCCAACCCTGATGTGTAGCATCACACAGTCTGGCTTTTGGTGGTTCTCTAATTTCTTCTTAATTGTTTCTTCAACTATAACATCTTTAAGGCAAAGACAGGTTTTTCTTTTTTCTTGACTCTTACAGTGACTAGTATTTAAGCATTCAGTAGATATTTGATAGACTGACTGACTTCTGTAGCACTTAGCAAAATATTTTACCAAAAAGAGCTTACTCTTTTTCTCTGGGCTATAGACTATATGCATAGTAATCTGCTATAATACATTCACTAAAACTATCAGTATAACACTATTTATTTAATAGTCAATTTTGTGTTTCTAATGAATAGAGAATCTGTAGTGCTAGAAGAAATGTTTAATCACCCAGATTTTAGCAAATGGCATAGTTTTGTCCTGGACACCAGTATTTTCTGCCAAAATGTAGCTCAGGGATGGTTCTCCTCAAAGAAGCATGACCTAGCAAACCATTAAGGGGCTGCAACTATGTCTTGAAGACTTCTAGGGACTCAGGCCAAGTCTAACAGTGTGTAAAGAAGTCCCAAGGATTAACGGTCATTCATGCAAGATATATAATGAATTCCAAAGCAAGAATATGGGTTAATGTCAAAATGTTTAAAGTAGGTTATAGAAAACTAAACATTGAATGAAAACATAAATATTTCTGCAAAATTTCCACCTTCCCAGTCCCTCACTCATTCCCTTCCCCCAAGAAAATGAACAACCACTCCCTTCATTCAGTCAACATGTGTTTGTATCCATGCATGTATGTCTGTCATGAAAACAGTGTTAGTTTCTTCTTGAAGGAGACTCAGATTCCTAAAGTGACGGACACTGCTCCCAGTCTCTCAACCATTCCCTGGGAAAGTTAAAAATAAGTCCCACTGAAAAAATAAGTTGGCACTTGTTATTTGAGAAAATTGCTTTATTCCAGGAACTGCCTCATGTAGCAGAAATTTATTTACCATCTGTGTGGACTTTAAAAATTTTCCATCTTAACTGATACACAACTGAAATAGAAACAGACTTTCCGTGCATAGGTTTTCCACAGGCCTCAATCTTTTAAAGAGTGTTAGCTAAGAAACTTTGGGGGTTTTTGTGGTCCTCGGAGTCAGAGCGCTCCATGACTGCCTCTTAGCCCTGAGATCTGCCTCTGGGGAATGAGGCCCCAGGCTGATGTCACCCAGTGAGGTCAGGAGTGACTTCAGGGTAGGGTAGAAGGGAAGAAGTGGAAAGGGTGGGGGTTTCTGCCAGGGAGCTTTCCACAGGCTTTGCTGAAAGGTGTTCTTCATTTTAAATGGCCATTACAATAGTTCCCTAGCACATTATGCTCAAAGAAAATAAAAATAAAAGCCCCTTAGGCAATACATCACTTTTTTCAGAATTGCTTTTAAGTTATGTATTTTCTTTTTTCAGCTGTATAAAGGATTATTTTTTTTTCAAATGTTGTATTAAATTATTCCACAAGAGGAAGTAACTTTGTTCACTGAGGGGAAAAAATGAGGTTGAATGGGTGGATGGACACAGTGGATTTATTATTAGGCAGTGTTTTATATGAACAACAGAACAATCGGGGGATGTCCAATTGCCACTTTTATACAAAATAAGCTCTCTGGATGTTTTCCGGCAATCCTGAGCTATTATACCATTATTCCGGATGATTAAAATTAAACTTGCTTATGTATCTAATTCTTTTCACAATTTAGGCTTTCCCACAGAAAACTCAAAAGCTGGACCATTTGTATACCTATAAAGACTTTAAGCAAGTAATATCACACACCTCCAGACATGTGATTTTAACAACTCTTAGGTCCAAATCACATCAAATTATGTAGATTATATATCTCAATGGTATCTTCCAATCATTTCTTATTGCAAATTTAACATACAAACAAAAGTTTCAATGAAACTTTCAGAATATGAAAAATTATACAACCAACTTATAATTTAACTTTTCAAATAACTGTAATTTCTACTACCTGAGTGTTCATTTGTACCAATACCAGACCCTGGCTCTTTAGATACATTATCGCACTTAATCAACATAACAACTTACAAATTAGGTACAAATTGCTGGATGAAAAAAACTGAGGACTTGACAAATAAGTAACATACTTCCAGGTCACAGAGCAGTTAAGTGCCAGAGCTGCCATTCAGAACTCAAGAAATCAGGTCTCCAAAGCCCGTTATTCTGGCCACAGTACCAGGCATTAATGCAAAAGCCCAATTCTATGGCATGCATAGAATTTTTTTTAGAAAAGTTGTATGGATCTCAGCTTTCAAGGCTTTATTTAAAATATAAAAGACATCAGAACTTCCAATACTATTATTTTATTTTACAAAAACAGAAAGAGAGGAACTTTTAGTCTTTGACCCACACATTCAACATGGGCCTCTGGAAACCAACAAAGCAGTGCTAGTGTTCAAATAGTAACCACTGCCCCATTCTTTCACACTCCCAGAAAACTGTGCAGCTCTACAAATTTGTAAAAGATAAAAAGTTTAAGAAAACAAATTCTGGAAACTTGACAAAATTTAGTTTGATTCCTAGATCCCACTATGCATCAGATCATGACACTGGGAAAGTTATCTGATCTGAGGGTCTCAATAATCTATCCAGAGCATTGGAATAACAATGAGACAAGTATGGAAAATGATTATCATGAAATCTGTCATTAGGAGGGCAAATGAATGGCAGCAAAGCTGATGATGATGATATGGCTCATGGAAACTGATGGTAGGCAGGGGTAGGCAGTAAGAAAATATGAGAATCAGTGCAGGTGAAACTGAATTTCACCATATTCTTGAAAAATAACAATTGCTTCTGAAGAATAAAATCTCTGATCAACTCCACATTCCACCTCCTTTCAGCATTTGTGTATTGCTGTTTTGCACAATTATTTTGCATGTTTTAATCATTTTTAAGGTAAAAAAGAGTATAGAATTGAAATTTTAAAAAGTAAAATCAAGAGTTTAATCTCTTAAATTGCTGTTGTGTCACATGCAAGTTAGCGTTTCTACACCAAAATTTTTTTTCAACTTCACTGTATCATTAAAACAACTAAAAAGACTTCCCCTTACAGCAGTCTTACCCAAAAGGAACTTCTTTTTTCAGTTCACCTAAACCTAGAAAGGAACAGACTCTCAGATTCCATTGGTTTCACAGGGATAGGGAAGATCACCAATGAAGGTCTCTTTTAAAAACAAGACAAAGACATGAGCTGGGTATAAAAAGAAGACCTGGAAACTTGACAAGAACCCGAGATGTGAGCAGACAGGTAAAACAAGGTTGGCTAAGGACTGATATCAACACTGCAACTGGGAAACTCAATCTTGAGTCAGCTTCAGGGTGGGGAGGGAAGCCTGGATTTCTCAAACTGAGCTAAGACCCTCAAGTAAAATAGTTGTCTCTTTCCTACTGACAGAAGCAACACTGCTTTGACAAAAATTTTCTTTGATCCACAGAGTTCCCACTTGATTAAGATAAAGCAATGAGATCCAATCACAGATTATATCACAGAAAAGACAGCTACTATGACTAAGTAGAAGTCAGAAGAGTGGTGATCAGAATTTTATTTTATTTTTTATTTTTTCTCCATATTCTATATTTGAAATGAATTCACAGCTGCATATAACAATCAACTCTTCTAAGTCTAGCTCTTGTACTTGATCTCTGATTTTTTTTTTATAATTTTATTTTTTTAATGGGGTGACATCAATAAATCAGGATACATATATTCAAAGATTACAAGTCCAGGTTATCTTGTCGTTCAATTATGTTGCATACCCACCACCCAAAGTCAGATTGTCCTCTGTCACCTTCTATCTTGTTTTCTTTGTGCCCCTCCCCAACCCCTATCCCTCTCCCATTCCCCCCTCCCCCCCCGTAACCACCACACTCTTATCAATGTCTCTTAGTTTCACTATTATGTCCCACCTACGTATGGAATAATACAGTTCCTGGTTTTTTCTGATTTACTTATTTCGCTTCGTATCATGTTATCAAGATCCCACCATTTTGCTGTAAATGTTCCGATGTCATCATTTTTTATGGCTGAGTAGTATTCCATAGTGTATATGTGCCACATCTTCTTTATCCAGTCATCTATTGATGGGCTTTTTGGTTGTTTCCATGTCCTGGCCACTGTGAACAATGCTGCAATAAACATGGGGCTGCATGTGTCTTTACCTATCAATGTTTCTGAGTTTTGGGAATATATACCCAGTAGAGGGATTTTAAAAGTCAAAGTTCCTTGTACCTTTCAAGAAAGTGGGGATTGAATTAAGATAGTTTTAGCTTTTAATTTTATAATGTAAATTTTCCATGCTAAAAATAAATTGTAAAATTTTAAGGATAATCACTAAAAGAATCGAAATAATTACAAAAACAGGTGATACAGATTTTTAAAAAGCCTACGCAAATTACATTTGTAGAGGGCACACTATCATGGTATCTCTTCAACTGTATACTGAAGACCCATTCCAGTGTGATTTCAACTAGCATTTCTATTCAGCAGCAGCTTAAAAGTCTAGGAATCAGATTTTTTGCAGATGATATGATTGTCTACCCAGAAAATACCACAAAATAGTCAGACATGTTATTAAAAATAATAAGTGTTTAGCAAACTCACTAAAAAATGTAGAAAATGTAAGTTTAAATTTACCATTTATGGACACAACAAGAACTATAAGTCATAAAGAAGTAAATCTTTATGTGTTGTACCTTTGCATGTTATACCTTATGCAGGAAATTATAAAACTTTATTGAAAGATATTAAGATCTAAATCAGTAAAGAGATATATCATAATCACAAAAAGGATCAATATTTTAAAGATATTGATGCTCAGAAAATTGGTCCACCAACCAATTAAAATCAAAGTACCAACAAGGTTATTCAAGAAACTTGACAAGCTGATTCTAAAATGTGTTTGGAAGAGCACTGAGCAAAGTATAAACAAGAGATTATTTAAGAAGTAGTGCAAGATGGAAGGACTAGCCCTTCCAAACATCAAAAAGTTTTAAATATATTCAATTAATGTAATGTGATATTTATTTTTTAAAATAGACAAATTAACTAATGGAATAAAAGAGAAAGTCCAGAAAGACCACATAGATAGAAATTCAATATAGCATAGAGGTGACTTTGAGAAAAATGGGACTAATACCTGCAAAATTGACTAAAGGAGTAAAATTAAATCCAACCTCTCTCTCTCTCTCTCTTTCTCTCTCTTGCTCCTCCCCATACACACACACAAAATTCCACATGGATTAATAATTTAAATATGAAAAAACAAAATATTTTACATAAAAATATAAACAGATAAGTTTATGACTTTGAAGTAGAATAGTAAATAATTAAGAAACAATAGAGGAAAAGAAACTAATTATTTAAGAAAATATGGGTATATTTAATATGTTAAAATTTAGAAATGTTTATGAAAACACAGAATAATGAAAGTATTTTAGCCTGACTAGTGGTGGCACAGTGGATAGAATGTCAACTTGGGACCTGAGCATAGGCTCATCAGCTTGAGTATTGGTCATTGGCTTAAATGTGGAACTATAGACATGATTCCATGGTTACTGGCTTGAGCCCAAGGTCACTGGCTTGAGCCCAAGGTCATTGCTGGCTTGAGCAAAGGTAAACTGGCTCAGCTGGAACCTCCCAGTCAAGGCATATATGAGAAGCAATTAATGAACTAAACTGACACAACTATGAGTTGATGCTTCTCATCTCTTTCCCTTCCTGTCTGTCTGTCTCTCTCTGCATATCTCTCTCTCTCTCTCTCTCTCTCTCTCTCTCTCACACACACACACACACACACACACACACACAAACATTTTAAAAAGTGCTTTCAATCCATTCATCTGCTGATGGACAGTTGGACTGTTTCCAAATCTTGACTAATTATAAATAATGCTGCAATGAACATAAGGGTGCAAATATTCTTTTGAATTAGTATTTTGGGTTTCTTTGGGTAAATTCCCAGAAATGGAATTGCTGGGTCATAAGGCAGTTCCATTTTTAATTTTTTGAGGTAACTCTATACTGCTTTCCATGCTGGCTGCACCAATCTACATTCCCACCAACAGCACACAAGGGTTCCCTTTTCTCCACACCCTTGCCAACACTTGTTTGTTACTTTATTGATGCTAGCTATTCTGATAAGTGTGAAGTAATAATCTCACTGTGGTTTTAATTTGAGTTTCTCTGATGATTAGTGACATTGAACATCTTTTCATGTCTTTTGGCCATCTGTATGTCCTCTTTGAAGAAGTGTCTATTTAGGTCCTTTGCCCATTTTTTAATTGGATTTTCTGTTTTTTTTTTGTTGTTGAATTGTGCAAGTTCTTTACAAGTTTTGGATATTAATACCTTATCAGATATACCATTGGCAAATATGTGCTCTCATTCAGTGTGTTGTCTTTTCATTTTGATGGTTTCCTATGCTGTGCAAAATCTTTGTATTTTGATGTAGAAAAGAAGGAAATCTTACTTTTTGCACCAGCATGGATGGACCTGGAGTATGCCAAGTTAAATAAGCCTATCAGAGAAAGACAAGTAACATATTATTTCACTCATATTTGGAATCTATTAAACAAAATAAACTAACAAGCAGAATAGAAACAGGCTCTTAGATAGAGAACAGGCTGACAGCTGTGGGGGTTGAGACTGGGTACAGATGGTAGAAGGATTGAGCAAAAAAGCACTAAAAGAAAAAGAAAAGTACTCATGGACAAGGTCAACAGTGTGGTGATTGTTAGGGTGTGGGTTGGGGAAAGGTGAAGGAGAATATGGAGGGATAACTGTTGATGGACAGAAACTTGATTTGGGGAGGTGAACAAACAGTACAGTGTAAAGAAGATGTTTTGTAGACGTGGGCACCTGAAATCTGTATAATTTTGTTAACCAGTGTCACCTCAATAAATTCAATTTTAAAAAGTGCTTTGAAATAGAATAAATATCAATTAAAGTCACAACTATGTACCATTTTACACCCTCTAGAATGGCACTAATTAAAAAGTCTGATGTACCAAGTGTCAGAGTTGATTAGGATTAATAGGAGCTCCTCTACATTCTAGATATCAATATAATGGATAAATAGTTTTAGAAATAAATTTGGCATCATATCTTAAAGTTAACATTCACATACCCTAACAAGAATCCCACTTCTAGATGTTCATCCTTAAAAACAATCTTGAATTTGTCCTCCAAGAAATTTGTATAATACGCATTGCATTAATATTCATAATATAAAAGAAGCAAAAACTAGAAATAATCCAAATATTCATTGATAAGAGAATGGATAAACAGTACATTGTAGTCATACATAACAGCATATTATATAGATATAAAGTGAATTAAACACCTCAACACACCACTAGATGTTTGTAAAATAATGTTGCAGGGAGTAAGAGAGGCAAGTTCAATAATGTTATAAAGCTCAGAGAACTAAATGATATCTTACTTAGGCAACATATATATGAAACTTCAAACCTATATATTTTTTAAAGCAAGGGAATAAAAAACAAAAATTTAGCAAAGTAGAAGGAGGTGAAGAAGAGATAAGAGAGGAGCATATAAATTGATTTAAATCACTGGTAGTAATCCAGCTCTCAAGTGAGATGGGCATTCACAGGGGTCATTGTAATATGCTTCACAATTTATATATCTGGAATATGTTTGATATAGAAACTGATGTATTACCATACAACATAGAAAAATGCTTAAATGTGATAACAAATGTGAATGTGTTTTAACCATAAGATTTAAAGGGATTTTTATTGTTGTGTTTTACAGTATTGTGTTTCAGTTCTATTTTCCATAATTAGGTTGTAAACTGCTCACAGGCCAGGATGACTTTGAATTCCAAGCAACACTTGGTAAAGTGTTAGGCAGATGTAGGCTTACAGTTGTGAGTATACGAAATACTGAGTAGACTTCAAGAATGTGCAAATAATGAAGGTGGGCAATTTGAGTACTTCTGAGATTGTACCTAAGTGCACTGTGCCATTTCATTGTTAATAAAGCTATTGTAATCATCAAAACCTGCATATCTTTTTCCATACAAACAACTGTTAACCTACT
This sequence comes from Saccopteryx bilineata, assembly GCF_036850765.1. Classification (NCBI taxonomy): domain Eukaryota; kingdom Metazoa; phylum Chordata; class Mammalia; order Chiroptera; family Emballonuridae; genus Saccopteryx; species Saccopteryx bilineata. The sequence goes on from NC_089495.1 coordinate 20,517,023, forward strand.
TTTGCCACAACATATATAATGCATCAATGCATTTAAGTTGATGGAAAAAATAGTGTGTACTGGTTTTTTTTTGTTTGTATGTATGGCTTTTTCACTTGTGTGAGTTTAGATTATGTCTGACCTAGTGTGTGCACTTGGTTCAAGATCTCTAGCCCTTTAGAATATGACAAAGGTCTGTTTTCCTAAAGTGCTCAGGGATTTAGGAAGCCTTTTCAGCAGAGACCTCCAGCACCAACTCTACAAGTTGCCTCAAGGCCTCAGCCCACATTAACGAGCTTACAATTTTTGTCTTGCATTGAGTCTTAACTAAGGTTAAAACTTCTCACTGCATTCAAATTTTTTTCTCTACCTTTTATTTTAGTTTATTGCTTTTATTTATTTCATCCTTTGGGCTGCAGAGAAGGAAGCAGGTTAGCTTCCTCTTTCTCCTTCTAGCTCTTTTTTCTCGTCCCACAAGTACACTGCTCCCAGATGGCCCTCTTTCCCCAGCAGGCAACTCTCTAGGGAAAGTTGATAATCCTAGTCTTTAAAGACATAGGTCCTGGGAATCCAGCAAAATGTCAGGTTTCTGTTTCCTCATCAGAGAATAATAAGCCAAAAATAATAACTCTAAACAGCTATTAGAACAATGTTGTTTCCTCATAACCAGAAATGATCAGTCGCATTTTGGAGACAATGAGCGCAAGAAGCGCTTTTATCTAATCTTCATGAAATCTTTACCAAATTCACTGGTTTTTAACAGGACTACTCCAAAAGTAAACAAAATTAAAGCTATTTCATAAACAAATCTCTGTAACAAATCACTAGGGGATAAAATAGTGAATATCCATGTAGTTTGAATATATATCAGATTACAGTCTTTTAGTCCTTGAATAAATCTGAAAAAAAAAATGATCTATGCCCTATCAAGTCATATTTTTTAAAACATTTCCTTTGCATTATTACTTTCTGTACCTTATAGCAAAAAGGTAAGACTCATCCTCACAGTTATTTTTCTTTGCAACTAACAGAATCTGAAACTTTGGGTACCCATCAAGGCCCAAATTCCAGTGATCAGGTTCCCACAGCATGGCAAACCTGATACACGTTGTCACACAAAGTTATCAGGCTAGATAACAGCCTTTTGTGAAGTTCCTAAAATGTGGCAATGAGATAAAAGACATCTCCCAAACTCTTGCTTGTTTTTCTAAGACTATATAAAATGCTAGCTTGGATAGTCAAGAATATTTCAATTCAAAATTGCCAGATGTATGTTGTTTGCAGTGACAAGGAAAAAGGCCAGTGACTTCTGATTTATCTTTAATTTTTGACTAATGATACCTATGTATCATAATGACCAACAATAAAACTAGAAGGTTATGGGAATTCCAGAAACAGCTACAGCAACTAATAAAACATGTGTTCAGTCTTCTTCTCTAAAGACAGTTGACAGAGAGTGAGCTTCAACACTTTGTAAAGGTACTTGGATTATAACCCTGCTCATTTCTCTGCTTTCAAAGAGAACTTATACTAAGATGTAAAGAACAGACACATCTACAATAAGAACAAAAATAGCAGAGGTACTTTAATCCTCTTGTTCAAGATGGATGGCCCACTAAGCTGCAGGAGAAAAGTACTCAGGTAGACTCAGGGTTTTTCCATTATTCTGGGCACATCTGGTATATGTTACTATACAGGATGAAAAGACAATGAAGAATGATTCTGGATACATTTGAATAGAATTTGTATTGACTAAGTTGAAAATGTGTTTACTGAATGACAAGGCCTGTCTCCTGCTAGGAAAGGGCTGAAGTGGAACCACAGTAAGTCTCATTCTGCTCCATCCATCTCCACAATGTGGTTTTCCCCTTTGAAGTGCAGATATAAGGCAGGGTAGAGAAAAAGGATCCTAGAACAGGTTTTCTCTCCCATTGCTAAGGTGAGATCAGAAGCAGAGATGAATGTCCCACTGAAATCCTGTATGCTAGACACGTGGTAACATCCACACAGTGTGTCTCAGGCAGCATCCTTACACACCAGGCATATTGATTTATGTATAAATGTAGAAGATATGGTAAGAAGACAGAAAGAGCACTGGCCCCAGAGAGGTGAGCCTTGTCACCTGGACCGCTAACTAGCTCTGGGATTCTGAGTACAGCTGTGAACCTGCTCCTTAACCCATACAAAAAGGGAACTAAATACAACACTTTGCAAGGCAGATGCGCAGGAGCAGGGAGAAATGCCCTCTTTAAAGGGCCATGCAGAGTGTAAAATAAGTCGTATATATCATTTTATATTTGAGAAAGGAACAAAATAACTATTGGCTTTTAAATGTGTTATTATTCAAAACTATGGAAGTGTGACTCTACAAAAATCTGGCCCGATGGACAGTTGCAGAATAGTCATGGTTAGCACCTGAAGGCACCTGGACAAGGAAGGGGTCGGGGAAGGGTGGGAGAAGGCTGAAGACCTCCGTGTTTGTTAAAGAGGTAGAGGGAAAGGACTGTGAGATGCAGTGTGGACCGAGGTGCTGAATTGTCACAGAAAGATGGTGAAATCATCCCGAGACTCATTGCCGTGGAATGCTAACTCACTGGCACAGTGGTTTCCAGCGTGTCACTGCTACATGGAGTTTCACATCCATAAGGCCCTGGTTCTTTTGTTTTTGTTGTTGTGTTGTTTTGTTTTGTTTTTGTTTGTTTTGGGTTTTTTTGTTTTGTTTTGTTTTTGTGGCAGAGACAGAGAGAGTCAGAGAGAGGGACAGATCGGGACAGACAGACAGGAACGGAGAGAGATGAGAAATATTAATTTTCATTGTGGCTCCTTAGTTGTTCATTGATTCCTTTCTCATATGTGCCTTGACCGTAGGGCTACAGCAGACCAAGTGACCCCTTGCTCCAGCCAGTGACCTTGGGCTCAAGCTGGTGAGCTTTGCTCAAACCAGATGAGCCCACCCTCAAGCTGGTGACCTCAGAGTCTTGAACCTGGGTCCTCCACATCCCAGTCCGACACTCTATCCATTGCGCCACCACCTGGTCAGGCATAGGGCCCTGTTCTAACCTCATACTGTGAAACCACCATAATTCTGCTGAAGAAAAAAATCCGTCTTCAGGATCAGTGCTCATGGTAGTAGTGCTTGTCATTTGCATTGTGATTCCTAAATCTGGCTGGCCTTAGGTATACACATATGCATCCCAGACGTTGACTGCTTTATGTGATAATCCTTTTCACCCTTCCAATAGCAGGAATGTGCTATGAGAAAAGAGGAGAAAAGTTCATCCCTGTGTCCCTTAACGTTTATGCACACCATCACCCCCTAAGTCTCCCCCTCTCCCTTCTCATGTCTCCTCTCAGAACCCTGTATTCCCACAGTAGCACTCTCAGACCATTAGAGTGACACTCCTTACCTTGAACTCTAAATGTTTATTTACTTTGTCCCTAGCCTAGTAAATCCTCCAAGGTAGAGACCATTTTTTTCTTTACCTTTGCAACTCCAGCACATAATCAGGTCTATATAATTGTGTTATGATGACTGAATGATTAGATGTGTAGAACATTTACAGTGAGCATGAGGGGAATCGTTATGGAAGCCTTATAATTAGACAGACAACACTGGATGATCTTTCGTCATGGACAAGGAAGGTACTTCGCAAGGAGCTGAGAAGAGAGGAAGCCCAGCCCTTTAAATGCTATGAGGCAATTGGACAGATGGACCTTTCCAGATATACATGAGCACAGGCAGCAGGTTTTTAAAACCTGCAAGGGATAGGGACGATACATATCAGGGGAGAAACCTCCCTGGCTACTGGGATTCAGTGCCTCATGTGCTCAACAATTCTCAGGAGCGCCCAGCAAGTTGCTAGAATGCCCTTGATGTTAAAATCCTGTGGCTAGGAGCAGAATCCTAGCGGACAGTTCCAGAGGGGGTGGTACAAAGTCATTTCACTGTAACTGAGGGCTGGGTGTGGAACTGAAGGCTGGGTGGGTTCAGGAACCAGCGAAGCGGAATCAGGATGGCATTTGGCACATGTACACAAAGCAGCATTGGGTGAGCGCAGGCTGAGTGTTCCCCAGACCATCCTCCTACTCATAAACTTGTGAAAGGAGTTGTGCACAAAAATCTTTTTATAGAGTAGGTTATGTGGCATTTGTAGCCTTCTAATTTTATTATGCTTATTCACAGGAAGCAGTCTCTCCATAACATCTCCCTTCCCTAAAAATCAAAGTGGTCGCTATTTATTCCGGACGGGAAAGGGAAGTGATAACAACACTTCAGAAACGTGGCTGTGCCAGAGAAGTAGTAGGTCCACAGTGTTAGCACACAGCACACTGGTGCCTGTGAACTGAGCGTTCTGAGGACCAGAGGGCTCGTCCTGGTGTACTCCCACCCCCGCCCCACCCCCACCCCTGTCAGGAAAACACTGCAGTTTCAATGGACAAAGAGATAATACTTACTTCTCTAAGAGCCCAGTAATTAGCCTCAAAGGAGTCACTGGTAATTGTACAGCTATGAAGAAAGAGGGGAGAAAAAAAAACATTTAGAACTCATTTATTGACATAATTACTGAAAAATAAAATCAGAAAGAAATCCATGACTTGGAATCTTTTTGAAAAGACCACCTTCTGACATTGGGACAGATCCAGATGAGGTCAACACCCTCAACTTCCTGTCCCAGAGAATGAAGAGAAAAAAACAGGGAATGAGAGAGGGGGAGGGAAGGAAAGCTATCTGAAAAACAGAGAGCTTCACAGAATTTAGAAATTCTCCAGAGATACAACAAGAAAAAAGAGAACTTTCAAGAAGACTTCTCTTTAGAGAAGTTTTAAAAGAAATGCTACATTTCAAAAATCAAGCTATAGTTTGTTAGTTATTTAAAATCATATTCTATTAAGGAAGAATTCTTATTCATTTGCTGGATACAAGAAACAGATTGATCTCCAATAATGGAACAACATTGAAGGGTAACATTTTCAGCTAGTTAGTGAGTTAGCCAGATATTGTTATAAAAAGAATAGTCTGTATTCTTACATGAAGCTTTATCTTTAATATGCTATTTTACATGCTTACCAAGTTAACAATAATAAGCTTTTGGGGGATTTTTATTAAAAGTAATAAGTATACTTTTTTTCTAAGTAAAGGAAAACTATGGGCTTGATGTTTAGTATTCATAATATATGACAGAGGTAGAATAGCGGTAAGAAAAATGTTACCAAATCTGGTTTGAGGGGGAAAAATTGCAATTAGAGATTTAGCTTATATTTCAAAAGGTCATTTGAAGTACTTTCAACTACTGACTTATGAAGTGTCAGCAACATCTGTGATTTCGAAATTGCAGCAGTGACTTAATATCAGATCACTGTTTTCATATATTGTACAGTGTGAGCTCTGTAGCAACAGAGAACAAAGTATCATTTTGGAATTTTCTTAAATGCCAATTTAGCATTTCAAATAACAAGGGAATTCTTTAACAGGCTCACCCCATGTTAGAACATTTTATTGACTATATCTTATCAAGGCTCCAAAAAAAAAATCAAAGCTTCAATTAGTAGAAATAGCAGTGGGCTGGAAGTTAGGAGTTATGTGTTTTAATTCTTGCCAGTTTGACCCTGGGAATGTCATTTTATCTTTCGGGGCCTCATGTCCCTTATCTATAAAGCAAGGGAGTGAGACTAGATGATCATTAAGGTTCCCTCCAACTCAAAAATTATGGAACTTGCCAGAAGTGCTTCGCTGATGTTGCACACTTTGTGGTAATAAATTTATAATGCGCAAATTTTGGCGAGAATTAAAATTCTTCATTCTGGTAATGTTTGATTCTTGAATATCCATATATGACTTAAACTTGGTGTTTAAGCATCATTCTAAAATCATTCTGCTTTCTTTTCCCAAGGGCTCTGCAATAGCCTTTCCCAACATTTAGAGGACTTTTCTAGTGTTGACCAATCACCTAGAGGTTTGTACTGAGTCTCAAAATTCTCACCCAGTCTATTTACTGTGCAAACTCGTGGTCTGGGTTGGTTCTCCTCAAACCCATTCTATACTTTTAATAAGTATTTTCGGAGAATATGATAAATGATTAGAATCGAAATAATTCCTCTTTTCAACTATTCACACATGATACCATAAGACACAGAAAAAAGTCAAGGCTTAATTACTTCTTAGAGGGGGAGGAAGAGTGAGTGTATCGAAATCACATTCTTGGACTCAATTGCCAAACTCCCAAGGGGTCTTTGTGTGAACTCTGTTTTTACTTTCATAATCTCACTTAACCTTATTTGTTCATACATTGATTTCCTCTAGAAAACTGCTTGTTTAATTGTTTTTGATATCCTTAGAATTTCCTATAACATCAAGTTCTTTAATTAAATTAACTACAGTTGCCTTGCTATTTTTCTTTTTTCTCTCATTGACTGACATAGTTACAAAATAATTTCCTACTTCATTGTATATCTTTCCTAACATACATCTTAACTTCTTGATTCATCCCCCTTTGATTTAATACCTGAGAACCTTCCAATCATTATTATAATACAATATGACAGGCATATATTTTATAATAATATCTGTTTGACAAAATATTTTAAGTTATCCAACAAAATATACATAGAGATGATGGCTTTTCAAATAATTTACTCAGTAACCATTCAGCAAGCAGTGTGAATGAGACATCGTGCTGAATTCCGGAAAGGAGTTCACAGTAAGTACTCTGAGAGAGCGAGACATTTAACAAATGCCGAGTGCAACCGAACAGTCATACACAGAAATAGAAATGTACCCCAAAAAAAGAAGACTTTAAGTCTCATTTTTTTTAATGTAATACAGATTGTCTAAGCATAATTAAGGGTGTGTGCTAAAAAAGGACAATATTGTCAATTATGACAACTACAAAATAAAAGAAGCGGTGCAGCCATTCCAGCCCATTGACAACACTGCAGACTTGATGATGCTATCTTGAATTGATTTTCTGCAGCTTGATACATAGCTGGAGGAATGTTGTAAGTACCTAGATCAGTGCCATGATAGATGCTCAGTCAACATTAGTGGAACCTCTCTGACCTGCTGAGATGATCTTGTCTATGTCATATATAATTTATCACCTACAGATCCACCAAACTGTCCCAATATTGAACATTCTATAAATTATTATTATTATTATTATTTATTAAGTGAGAGGTGGGGAGGCAGAGAGACAGACTTCCACATGCGCCCCAACTGGATCCACCCGGCAAGCACCCTATGCGGCCATGCTCTGCCCATCTGGGGCCGCTGCTCTGTTGCTCAGCAACTGAGCCATTTTAGCACCTGAGGCAGAGGCCATGGTGCCATTCTCAGCACCTGGGGCCAACTTGCTCGAATAAGCCATGGCTGTAGGAGGCGGAGAGAGAGAGAGCAAGAGCGAGAGAGAAGAGGGAGGGGTGGAGAAGATGGGTGCTTTTCCTGTGTGCCCTGACCGGAAATCAAACCCAGAACTTCCACACACCGGGATGACATTCTGTTACTGGGCCAACCAACCAGGGCACTATAAATTTTAAAAAATAAAAAACTTTTTATAACCCCTTTCTCCATTATGCACTCAGCAGGCAGTTTTGTTCCAAGTCTAACACTTCTCTTCTCTGTAATATTGCTGAAATTTGATCATTACTCTACACCTTCTCAGGAAGTTAGTGGAAATGATCTTTCAAGAAAACAATGTATATGCGAATGTGTTTTGCATATGGAATATAGTATTTTAAGAAGACAGTAACATTTTTTTTTCTGAATAGATGTTTCAACCAAAAGAATCAAAATCTTTCCCTAACCACTTCTTTACTTTCTCAGATTACATGTTAGTTTGCTTTTAAAAGATTTTTTTTATGCTCACGAAACTATGGCCTTGTATAAGTTTCCCAGGAGACAGGATTCTCAGCATTTTGTTGGACAAACATTTGTTTTTTTGTAACTACATGAACAAGCCAAACTGCACGTAGTCCAAAAAAATAATTCCGCCTTTTCCACCACTCTTTTTAAAATGCCATCTCCAAGGAATACTAGACAGTGACAAGTAAAATGTTTTAATTTTACCATTTAACCATGCGGAAGATTTTACACAATTTGGCACATGTAATAAAATAACTTAACATTCTATGAAAGATCTTGCAGTGTGATCTCAATTTTTTGTTGTTAGCTAAGTAGACAAGGAAAAAAGAGAAGGCAGTCATGTTTTACAACTTTAGAATATATCTATTTGCTTAACAAATGAACAAAAATCAGTATCTTTCATATTGGAACACGTATTTAAGCAGATAAAGAGGTCGTCTTTGTAATTAAATTTAACTGTAAAATAACATTTCCAGAATAGTAACTGAGTACTATTGAGTTTCAAACTATAGGAAGTTGAATGAAAAGAAAGCGGAGCCAGGCTAGTGGCATTTCTATAAATTCTTCTGAGGATAGGCATGAGATTTCCAGGGAGATATGCCTCCTTACACCAACCAGATCAATGAATTGGCTCTGCGCTTTAAGATTAGTAAATATTTCCGTCCGACAAACAGAAACTCTGGGCCATCTTTTTTTTATTAGTAAACTTAGTAAATTAGTACATTTCTCTATTTTCATAATTATAACAAACTAAAACAGGAATCTCTATAAATGACTTACAGCTCTATTAATCTTTTTGATAAAATGAGTCTGTTTTAGTACTTGCTTATAGTAAATATACTTATATTCCATCCCTCTTTAATTTTATCAGTAAAGATATACTTGTAACGTATTTCTTCCTTTGGTTCTGGTGCAAATACTTAAAAGACTCGTTGTGATGTGGGCTGGTTGCTGATCTCCTTCTCAATTCTACTTTAAAATGAGGATGACGTTGCCTGATAGGGTTATTGTGAGGAATGAGTGAGGGAATGACCGTGAACTCATTCAGAAAGGAACAAATGGTTGAAAAGTAAGTACCTTGGGAATTATAGCAATCACATCATTGACTTGGCATAAGGATATCTGGATATTTTGATATCAAGTAGAAAATGTTTTAGTATCTCTTCCAACCATACATAGAATAACATGAGTTGAGTAAGTCTTTTACTCTCGCTGTGTGATGTTTAATCACCAGAACAGATGTAACTGCTGTGGTCATTTTGGGCAGCTAGAGATATAACTATGATTTGGTACAATTTTGAAATTTTAAATTTTAGTTTTTAATATATTTACAAAGAAACATATTGATCAAGAAAATTGTTTTAAATATTAAATTCACAATAACTTTTTTTATTAGATAACTCTTCAAATGTTATTATAGGTATATTGTATCTTTTATATAAGATTTCTAAAGCTCTGTCCAGGTAGTAGTTCAGTTGAAGCATCATCCCTATATGCTAAGGTTGTGTGTGGTTCGATCCCCAGTCAGGTCACATGCAAGAAGCAACCAATAAATGCTTAAATATGTGGAACAACAAATTGATGTTTCTCGCTCTCTCTCTCTCTCTCTCTCCCTTCCTTTCTCTTTCTCTCAAATCAATAAATTTAAAAAAAAATTAAGATTTCTCTTTTTATCTTCTTTTCCAAGTGAGAGGAAGGGAGGTAGAAGACAGACTCATGCATGCCCCCCCCCACACTCAGATCCACCCAGCAACTCTTGTCTGGAGCCGATGCTCTGCACACCTGGGGTCATGCTCGCAACGGAGCTATTTTTTGTGCCTGAGGCAGAGGCTCTATGGAGCCATCCTCAGTGCCCACGGCTGATGCGCTTGAACCGATTGAGCCATGGCTTAGGGAGGGGAAGAAGAGAGAAAGGGAATGGGGGGGGTAGAGAAGCAGATGGTTACTTCTCCTCTGTTCCCTGACCAGGAATCAAACCTAGGACAGCCACATGCCAGGCCAACACTCTACCACTAAGCCAAAAGGCCAGGGCCTTAAGATTTCTAAAGACTCTCTCTTTGAACAAAATTAGATGCTCTGTGCAGCTGAAAACAAGTCAGCCTTATAGCTTAATGTCAAATAAAGTCTAATTAAGAAGTAGCCAATAAATGAATTCAGTGTGAGTTAAACCAGGCAAAAGATAATTATATATCCTTGCTTTCTTTTTTTAAATTTTTATTTTATTATTATCATTATTATTATTATTTTTGTATTTTTCTGAAGCTGGAAACAGGGAGAGACAGTCAGACAGACTCCCGCATGCGCCCGACCGGGATCCACCCGGCACACCCACCAGGGGGCGACGCTCTGCCCCTCCGGGGCGTTGCTCTGCCGCGACCAGAGCCACTCTAACGCCTGGGGCAGAGGCCAAGGAGCCATCCCCAGCACCCGGGCCATCTTTGCTCCAATGGAGCCTTGGCTGCGGGAGGGGAAGAGAGAGACAGAGAGGAAGGAGGTGGAGGGGTGGAGAAGCAAATGGGCGCTTCTCCTGTGTGCCCTAGCCGGGAATCGAACCCGGGTCCCCCGCACACCAGGCCGATGCTCTTCCGCTGAGCCAACCGGCCAGGGCTATCCTTGCTTCCTTAAGGAAAATATTTACTATACATTTTCTTCATTTCACAACTATCTTTTAAAAGACTGAACTAGATCTATAAATCTTTCATTTCTATTGTGATTATAATTTTACTTGAAAAAAATTTGTCATGGGCATTAATTTTTTAAGATTTATTTAAGAAAACTTTACACATCAAACATTATGAAGTTGCATACCAGAAAAAAAATGTTCACAAAAATAGTATACAATTTTAATTAAAAATAAATTTATTTTTCAAATTCTCATTCTAATTTTTTTTAAGTTTCTAAGTTTCATCATCTCTAATTTTTAATGTTTCATTGTAGATTTGCTTTTAACTTTACAAACATGTTTTCTTAAGTTTATAAGAAAAATTATATCAAAAGATCAATAAATTATGATAAGGTTCAGGGACTAAAAACTGATGACCCCAATGACACATGTATCACAGAAACTTCTCCCATAATTCAGAATTGAGGAAACCTATAATCTGGTATTACAAAGTTATAGCTGTCACCAAATTGAAAAGTTTTTCGCAATTTGATAATAGACCCTGTTTTCTTGATCAAGATTTTGATTTTTTTTTCCACACCATATCACAACGTGCTGTTAGCATGCAAAGGGACAACACAGGATTATCCGGTAGTGGATTCCTAAATCTTACCTTATGTTTGCCAATGATGCTTCCATTAGCCAGTAAATAATAAATTTTGCAAATTGTAGTTTTGGGGATAACTAAAATCAATATCAACACAGTCTCCTCTTTGAAAGAAACAATTATCCCTGATTTGACTCTGGAAATATTGTTCCATGAATCCCAAAATTACCCTTCCTTGTCTTTCCTCTTGCCAAAGCAAAGGTTACCTCGATTTCTCATTAAATCAACTTCACTGGAACTAAGCTATGTGCCAATCAATCTCCACATCTCCAAAGACTATTATTTACTTAAATCCAACTGTATACTTAGCTTTCTACATAAAAAGAGTCTTTGTGAAGCCCAGTGATCTCTGATTCTAGGTCATTTCACAATACTGGGATGATTTTTCTTAATTGCCTCATAAGGTTAACCTCTGGAATGGTTGTGGCTTATAAGGTACAAGCTGCTCTTTAAATCAGCATCCTCAGTAATCCATGAAATGCCTGCAAACTGGTCCCAGTAGCCTGAGTTCATCTTGGCCTCAGAACAAATAGCTAGACAGACCCATAGTAGAAAACACTGATACCCTCAAACCCCCTTAGCACCAGAAAATGATTAAAAACAATAGCATTTCCCTTGTTGTCAATATGCTATTGCACAGAACTACATCATCTGCCCCCAAAATGTTCTAAACCAAAAAGGAATGTTTCTAAAATTAAAGGGAAAAATTAAACACCAAACACTATAAAGGAGGGGTGGATGCCATAATGTGAGAGACATTGTAGATACTACTCCTGAAAGACAGTTTAGGAGACACAGGAAAGAAAATATTCTTGGGGATTATTCCTGGGAAATCCCATGAATATTGCTTGAAAATGCGCTTCTATTATAGGGCTTCATGATTCATTCCCACCCTTCTTTCCATGTGAATGTAAGTGGATACCCACAGTGACGTACCAAGACTGAGCCAAGTGGATTGAGTCACCTGGGAAGAGGCCCTGCCCAGCCATAATTACTGATGGTGACCATGTCCACCAGAAGTACTTTCCAAAATGAGTTTTATTTCAAAAATTGTACTTTTCAGAGTCAAAAAAGTACTAATATTTAGTTATTCATGTTGCCAATATCCAGAGCCTAAAGTCTCTCACGCTTCACTATACTAGGTACAAAGTTTGGGAGAATTTACACATGCGACACCCTAATATCATTCAGAGCCTGATAGAGTGTGCATGTATGTTTTCTGAAAATTGTTAAATAAATAAGCAGGATATATTAATGTTTGAGATTAGTCTTCCTAATTCTGCAAAGAATAAGAAATACCAATTTAGTTGGTCTAATTGAAAAAAAACACACACACACATAAAAACTAGAATAAAAGACAAATAAACAACTACAACACCACCCTCCAATCCAGAATGGCGGCAGATATTAGAAAAATCCCACCTTCACCACTTTCTGGTTGGCTGGGTGAATCTGGTCAATAAAGAGAAAATACGTTTAAAGAACGTAGGACAAACCAATTCTCCACAACCACAGTAACTGAAACCAAACCTAATTTATACCAAATAGATATTGCTCAATGTCACAAAAAGAATTAGTCTCATAAATCATATACTTAATAAGAAAACATCAGAATTACAATGAATGCACAGAAAATGGTCAGTAAAAGTCAACATTTGTTTAAATCTCAGTATTGGAGATGAATCAACCTTCAGGATGATCATTTAATTTGATGGAAAAATGAACTGAAAAAAAAGGTGGTATGTCTCGGTCAAAAAAAATCAACAGTTGGAAAAAATGTTGCCAACCTAAGTCCAGACTCATGCCATAAATGTTAGTTAATGCAAAGAAGACTGCAACTGTGATCACTGTAAAAGTTAAGAGGAATGTTTTAAATCACAAAAGACATGAAAACCGAGTCTTAGGGGATTTGTTTTTCTTTTTCTGATATTTGTTTTGTTTTGTTTTTTAAAATTTGCATAGAGCCAAAGTTTTTTTGCCTCCAATGTCTGATGTTTTAAAACTCAATCATGGCTAAATGAACATGTCCAGGCCATGGTTTCCAATAAATTAAATAAAACTTCCAATAAAACTTTTCTTATTGGTAAGGTTTTGTGGAAATCAGGAAATTAAAATAATAAGTGTGTTATTTTTTCATTTCCCAAATTATGAAAATAAAAGAGAAAAAAAACATTTATTTAAATGTCCCAGAGTAATTAGTATATTACTCATGAGATTAAATTCTGCTATAATCTTGCTGAGAGAAAATATATATTTTACATCCCTTGAGGGTTGATGAGCAAGACAGAAATTACATTTATGACAAGGGTAAATATTATTTTCTACCATAATTTTTTAACGTTTCTTTGTTCTCAACTATGGAACATTTGTCCATGTTATTTTTTTTTATTCTTTTCAGAGGGAATTTTACCTTTTTTTTTTCACTGATTACTTTAAAGCTAATTTAGAGTTATCTACTCATTTTTTATTGTTGTTGTTTGTTTTTTATTCTTTGTTTTGGTGTGATTTTTTTGATTTGTTATTAATATACTACTAAGCCTTTTCCCACAGCCCTTCAAGGAGTGAATATGTATATAAGCAATTTTACCAATGGGCTGATCACTCTTTCAGTCAGCAACTATTTGACTCGATAATGACTTAAACTATTTCATAATTTTTTCCTTAGGCTTCTCTATGTCTTCCTTAGAAATGAAGTATACTAAATATGGACACAAGGATTTGAAATATGCCTTTCTTTGTATTTTTCAGAAGCACATAAATATGCTGTATTAACTTTGGCTTTTTGAAAACCTCTTAGATGCTGAGTATGCAGATTCCTCAGGCTTTTAACCTAGAAATAGAGAAATGTCTGGATTGTTTTATTTTGTTTTCTTTTTCTTTCTTTCTTTTTTTTTTTTAACAGCTGTTGAACCTCGGGGTAGAATGATATCACTCAAAGAAGCGGCCTCCTTACAATAATGCAATGTCTAGTTAAGTCTGTAGTCACCATCATGTCATAGATACTAATCCTGTCTCTGTTCATTACTGTGGCTCTTGTGGAATTAACCAGATGTTCTGCTCTTCTGGGTTGTCTGTGTGACAGCTTTAATAATTGTTAGTTTTTTACTTTGTGCCTATGTTTATATCTTTGGGTTTAGAGTGGAAAGTCAAATACTATAGGCTCTGCGACTGTTATTTACAGGTTCTGTGAAGATCTAGATTACGTATTTGTGATTTTGTTTCAGAAATACAGGCTTGTGTCAGTGCCTAAAACTTCTGCTTCCTTATTCAGATCACTCATTTGTATTCCTGTCTCTCTTCCAAAATAATGCTTTTTGTCTTTGGTTAGAAATGCAGTGAAAACAGCAACCTATGGTCAACTATCTTCTGACTGTTGGACAGAAGTAGAAAGACAGAAAGATCATGCAATAAGATCAATCCATGAAGCTGTTAACTTCCTCTTGTCTCCCTACCTTACTCCCTCCTTTTCTCCCTCCCTCTCTTAATTTCTCTCTCTTCTTCCTCTTTTCTGCCGTCTTTCTCTCTTCCACTCTCCATCTCTTCCTTCCTATCCCCACTTTCCTTCTTGCCTGCCTTCTTTCTTTATTCCTTTAAATATGGAGTTTAGAGAATACATGACTTTATACATGAATGTTCTAGCCCTTTCACTTCCATTGTGGAATTTGTGGACTGAGTGATTTCTTTACTTTAGGGAGTGATTTACATTTGAAGATTTTATGATCAACTTTACGAATACGAGTCTTAAATGGAAATTCCCTCCTACTTTGCTTTATGCTGCAGTCGAGACAAAATGTTTCACATTGCATTGGCCTGTGTCAGATACCAGTGCTTTCTTAAGTCAATTAAGTTCCTTATCACTCCACCATCTTGGAGACAGTCTTGACTTCCACATAGTTTAAATACTGTAGTTTCTGCCTCTTCTCTCCCTCTTTTACTGATATTGATTCAGCTGAAACCCTATAAAAGCCGAACGAAAGTAAACATTTTGAAAAGTCACCAATTACATGAATATTATCTGGAAAATTTCAAGCAAATAATTTCCTTCTCTGACTCTTTTTCCATATATTTTTTAAGTCTTGCTTTTGTCTTATGTAGAGTCATAACTTTCTAGTAAATTTTTCCTAAAAATAATATATTTATTTATGTTTTAAGTATCCTTTTCACCACACTTTAAGATTCAGCATATATATGTTCTTCTGAAATGACAGACTGATACATCTATGCATGGGGTAGTCAGAAGGCTTTCCCCCTAGGACAGAAAGCTTCATTTCTCAGGTTTTCATGAAGCTTAGAGAATCTGTCAATTTAAGATCAAATTGATATCAACTCCTGGCTATGATAGAATAGCTCCTAAAAAGCCACCAAAAATAATAGTAATGCTACAAAATAAGGGGAAAAAAAGCCTTCTTGGTATGAAGGCATCAGAGAGCTATTGAAGCAGATAGGAATTAGGGTCTGTAACGTCAAGAAAGAAGGGACTTGCAGAGAGATGACCTCACATATTGTAAGGTGCTTCTCTTAGAACATTCTCTCATTTTCTCGAGCACCTGACATGGGAAAATGGACAGAAAGCCACTGCTAAGAGGCAAGAAGGCAGCAGAGTTGCCAGTGGTCTCATAATTAAAGAGAAATAATATTGGATTGAAAGCTGTCCTAAGTGACCAAAACATGAGCAGATGTGATCCATAGAGAAGGGGGCCCAAGGAAATGGGTCGGATACTCAAGAGGTGTCACACTTAAAGTATTAATAAATTCTGCTTGTTGCTATAAATAAAGTTTTGTCGGAACTCCGTCACATTCATTTGTTTACATATGGTCTATGGCTGTTTTAGCACTATACCAGCAGAGTTGAATAACTGTGGTGGAGACCATACGACATGCAAAGCCTATTGTATTTACTCACTGGCTCTTTATAGAAAAACTTTGCTGGCCAGCTGGTGTTCAAGGGGTGTTGTGTGTATTTTGATAAGTGCAATGAGTCAGGGTAAGTGGATGGAGAGTAGTCATGGAAGGGAGGTGGCTGTTTAGAAAGGTCACATCTCTGTTCAGAGATGACATTTAAGCATAGGGAGACGTGAAAAAGTGAGGAAGCCAGTCTGTGAGAATCTTGGGAAGAATTTTCTTGGTAGAGATGCTCAATTTGGCATGTTGAGAAAACATCTGGAAATCCAGTGGAAAGAGAGAGACATGAGAAACGAACGAATGGTAGCAGATGTGTTCACAATAATAGGTCAGATCACAACCCCTTAGCCACAGTAAATGTGGAATTTGAGTGATAGGAAGCCTTTGCATTGTTTTGAGTTCAGGATGTAACATGAATTCCTTTGTTTTAAAACAATGATCCTGGCCATTTTGTTGAAAACTAACTCCAGAGAGACAACTAAGAATAAAGTAGGGCAATTATGAATTAAAAAAAAACAACAAACAAAAAACCACAAATAACTATAATACTTACTCTACCATTAGACTACAAAGATACTACTGATTAAACACCTGTCACTAGGAAAGGCTATACATAAGAACAGTGGTTTCGGCCCTGGCTCGTTGGCTCAGTGGTAGAGCGTCGGCCTGGCGTGCAGGAGTCCTGGGTTCGATTCCCCGCCAGGGCACACAGGAGAGGTGCCCATCTGCCTCTCCACCCCTCTCCCTCTCCTTCCTCTCTGTCCCTCTCTTCCCCTCCCACAGCCAAGGCTCCATTGGAGCAAAAGTTGGCCTGGGCGCTGGGGATGGCTCTATGGCCTCTGCCTCAGGTGCTAGAATGACTCTGGTGGCAACGGAACGATGCCCTGGATGGGCAGAGCATCGCCCCCTGGTGGGCATGCCGGGTGGATCCTGGTCGGGCACATGCGGGAGTCTGTCTGACTGCCTCCCTGTTTCCAACTTCAGAAAAATACAAAAAAAAAAAAAAAAAAAAAAAAAAAAAAAGAATAGTGGTTTCAAATCTGGTGGCACATTAAAGTTCCCTCAACAGCTTGTAGAAACATCAGCGCTATAGTTTTCAGAGATTCTGATTTAATTTGGTCAGTTGAGTTTGAGTATCAGTGTTTCATTTGTTTGTTAGTTTAAAGCTCTCCAGATATCTCTGACTTGCAACCCAGATTGAGAACCACTGCTTTAGAAAAAAATATTGAAGATGAAAAAAATGTCAGTTTTATATGATAGCTAAGAGACAATCAATATGCAATATAACTTATTAAGGAGCTCGCTCTTCCTAGGAACTTTTAAAGAACCTCAGAATTACGCAATGTCCTGGACAGTTTTAAAATCAGATTGGGGACCAATTTTTCTGAAGCAGACACAGCTCTGCTTAGGAGCCGCATCGGTATCAAATGACCTTTAGAGATCCCGGATTCCAAGCAGCCTCCTGATTCTGTTATTTGAATCAATTTGTACTACATTTATGACCTGACGATGTTTGCTGGCAGGGAATTTCATAGGTTTGGAGTTTAAAACACAGTCATCTGCACCCAGACCATCCTTTAAAAGATAGCCTACACAGTGGTCCCCAAGAACCAGTTAATGCAACATTATTGTTTGCTATACGTAAACATGTGGACCTTCTAAGCCTCAGGCATAGCCATTACATGAGGTCATGTGTGCTAATGTGATTTGTTGAAAGGAATAAACATAGAATTAATCACAAGAAAGGAGACCTGATTACTTAATGTGAAAATGATTCACTTGGTTTAGATCATGTATAAGATGGCATTCTGTGTTTTGACTGCAAGAATATAAAAGACACACTTTACCTTTCAAAAGATGCCCAATTGACTAAAATGTCCACCAGCATGTCCCGGGACGATTAGAAATCATTGTAGACCGAAAGCAAAGTCTGCAGCACTTCTAATGCAAATCAGGCAGCAGCCCTAAAATACACAATTATCCCTTATATCTTTTCCCTTGTTTTTTTGCTTTGCCTTGATTTATGTTTTCATTCAAGGGGAAACTGAGTCTGTTTGCTAGCACCTTCAACTCCAAACTTGTCAACTTGAGAAGTAGTAGGAACTATTTCTCAAGGAGAGGAGCGAAGGAGAGCAAAAAAAAAATGTGCACGCTATCTAAACTTTGAGGACAAAGTAGAAGTTCAGTGGGCCATTCAAGCTATTGGGAAATCTGTGAGTGATGACGAAAGCTATTTAATGTTTTAGGGCTCGTGCCTCAAAAACTCTGTGACTGTAAATTAAAATATATGCTCTCAAAAAATTTGCATTTATATATATATATATATATACATTAGAAATGCAGATTTTTATGAATATTTTATACTAGGAACCCTCAGTCTCCTTTTACACCACAGCTGGATCACATAACCATAGTTTCCCCCCAGGGAAAGTACAAAGATATAAGGAAAGTTTTGTTGTTTTATTTTTCAAGCAAGCCTCAAATCTTTGAGCCTCCAGTAACTAAATACATTCTCACATTTCTGGTACGTATGTGATTTTTTTTAAATAGTCGATGCATTTTGGCAAGGTGTCCAATAACTAAGTCATTATAGAAACCAGCATCTTTTACGTGGCACTAGATCTTACAAAGCAGAGCAATGGAACAGAGCTCTGGGAAAACAGCACTCCCTCCTGCGCTTGTCTGCCTTCTGCATTTTCCTGTTGCTGCGTGTTAAAAAGGTGCTTTATAAAAGTTTTTTAGTAGCTCCTAAAGGAACTTTTAAATTTGTAATGCCCCAATTGTCCAGACAACAGTAGATATATGTATTTTTTTTAAATCTAAGAATCTGTTTTTATGGGAATGTCTGGAAAAGAAAAAATATAATGAAGATTGGAAAAGGGGCAGTCCTTTGGGTGTGCAGACACAGTTTCTCATTTCAAGGATTACTCCTGATAAGTAACTGAACACTGGACAGTAAAACTTGATATACTGTTCTTTTCAAGAAAAGCATAAAACCTGCTAAAAAATATATATAATAAGGCCAAATCAGGAGTAGAATAGCCTCTTTTTCCAAATTATCTCTGTAGAGTACGTTTCCTACTTACATCTGAACAAGATTTTAAAAAAAAGAAAAGAAAAAGGGCAGAATGGGAAGCAGGTACCTGGATTCTGGTCCTGCTTTCCATTAATAGGTTTGGAGAAGGTAACTGTTATCTCTGCACCCTTAAAGCTCCTCATCTATAACTGGGAAAGCTGTACTAACGCTCTGACATTCCTTATCTGGATCTCATTCTTGGTAAGCTTCACATTTCTACCGCTTCCGTAGGGTCTCAGAAATGGATGCGCTCCTTTCTAAGGCTGCTTAACGGAAGTATCACAAACCACAAACCGGAGGTTTAGAACAAATGGATTGTCTCCCATTTCTGGAGGCTAAAAGTTTGAAATCGAGATGCCCCTCTGAAGGCTCTAGGAAGGAATCTCCCCTGGTTTCTCTCAGCTTCTGGTGGTTGGATGCCACCCTTGGTGTTCGTGGTCTTAAAGATGCATCATTCTAGCCACGGCCAGGAAGCTCAGCTGGTTAGCACTGTCCTGACACGCCAGGGTTGCAGGCCGTATCACCGGTCAGGGCACCTACAAGAATCAACCAAAAGTAACTAGAGTTTGTCATCAAATCTGATTTCTTTTCTTTCTCCCTCCAATAAACACAAAATAATTGGGAAAATCATGACTTTTTTTATTTGTTCCCAGAAGGAAGTTTGGGGTTTTTTTAGTTTAGTTTTGTTTTGGGTTGTTGTTTTTTTGCATTAACAGAGCATGACTTGTAAAATTTATAAAACCTGACATCATCCATAACTGAAGATAAGGGCCTGCATATAACTGCATAATCTCATGCAGCCTGTCGGTTTTCTAGTTAAAACAACAATGACTTGCCACTTGAAGAAAAGGAAACTCCAGTCTTGCAACCATAACTGGATTTATCATTTAGCTATTTAACAATTGCAGTAGTCCTCCCTTATCTGCGGTTTCATTTTTCATGGTTGTAGTTACCTGTGGTTAACTGTGGTCTGAAATTATGTAGAATAGTCCAGGAACAAACAGTTCACTAGCTTTAAATTGTGCGACATTCTGAGTCCAGCGGTGAAATCTCATGATGAAATCTCAAGACTTTCTGCTCCTCTTGCTGCAGACGTGACTCATCCTTTGTCCAGGGTCTCCGCGCTGCAGAGGTGCCCACCCCTCAGTCTGGTAATAGGTGGACTATCAGAGTATTGCAGTGCTTGTACCGAAGTCGTCCTTACTTTACTTAATAACGGCCCCACAGCACAAGAGCAGGGATGCTGGCAACTCGGATATACTAGAGGGAAGCTATCAAGGGCTGCCTTTAAGTGAAAAGGTCAGTATGGTATATTAAGATATTTTGACAGAGACAGAAACACAGAGAGAGAGAGAGACTGCATTCACATAACCTTTATCACAGTATATTGTTATAATTGTACTATCTTATTAGATATTACTGCTAATCTCTTACTGTGCCCAATATATAAATTACACTTTATCATAGGTGTGTGTGATAGGGAAAAAAGTATAAATATATAGAGCGTTTACTATTGTGGTTTCTGGCACTCCCTGGGGCCATGGAACATACCCACCACGGGTCATCAAAACAGCACACTTGGTCCTAACCTTTCACACCTGGGACAGGCATTTGTGATTGGTTTACCAAAGAGCTTTCAGTGCCTGCTTTTTCCTGCCCTAAAGCGACCTTAATAGAAGTTTCCGCTGGAAATGTGACACGCCCACCCCCTGGAGAGGCAATCCCAAACACTTCTATTACCACATCCCTCTAGTCTTCCAAGCACCCTCACCCCAGAGCCCTCTCACACACTTTCAGCAGTGAAAATGGCCTCTTTTTTTTACCCTTTTTTTAAAAAAGAAAAAAATAGAGTCACAGGTCAAACAATTTCTTCAACTTCCTGTACTCTCCCTAAAAATGTGCCTGCTTTTTTGTGTGTGTGTGTATTTTTCTGAAGTTGGAAACAGGGAGGCAGTCAGACAGACTCCCGTATGCACCCGACCGGGATCCACCAGGCATGCCTACCAGGGGGCGATGCTCTGCCCATCTGGGGCGTTGCTCTGTTGCAACCAGGGCCATTCTAGCGCCTGAGGCAGCGGCCTTGGAGCCATCCTCAGTGCCCGGGCCAACTTTGCTCCAATGGAGCCTTGGCTGCAAGAGGGGAAGAAAGAGACAGAGAGGAAGGAGAGGGGGAGGGGTGGAGAAGCAGATGGGCACTCTACCACTGAGCCAACCAGCCAGGACTGTGCATGCTTTGTAATGAATTCTTTCTTTCCACCTTAGTGGAATGGGACTCTTCTTCCCGTAGCCAACACCTTCGCCTGTGCTTGGACTGTCTCTTCTACCTCCACAGTAGCTTGGCCCCATTGATTTTTCTCAATTTCTATGCTATATATAAACAGCTTTTCCTTCTAAACTGGCTCTTTATCTTCAACTTACAAATTAGATTTAGTGTCTCCTATCTTCAAGAAAGGGGGGGAAAAGGAGGGGCGAGATAGGTAGGGTGGGGCGAAGGGAGGAAAGGAATCTAGACAACCGCACCGCAGCCATTTTGAAGACGGGTTTTCTTCTCAGCACAGCCTTTTCTAAGGCCGGTTTTATAAATTTGTTTCCATTTTCTTATCTTCTGTTTACACTGCGGCTAATTCTGTCTTACAGCTTCATTACTCTTGCAAATCTCCCCAGCCATCTCATAGTTGCCAAAAATTTGTTTAATTAATCTTTTGCTGGGGTTTTTAACTGAAGCCCTTGACACTCTTCATTACTTAAATCTCTTCCTATAGGTAAAAGAGATTTACCAGCCCTGAATGATGTAAAGCTAACATCAACCTTAAAATTAACTTGAAACATTACCTTCCTTCCTGACCTGTGGTAGCACAGTGGGTGGTTAAAGCGTTGACCTGGAATGCTGAGGTCCCTGGATTGAAACCCTGGGCTTGCGGGGTCAAGGTAGATGAAGCATATATGAGTTGATGCTTCCTGCTTCTCCCTGCACCCTGCGTTTCTCTCTTTCTCCTCTCTCTAATATCAATAAATAAAATCTTTAAACAAACAAATAAAAACATTGTCTTTCTTAGTGAAAAGATCTGAAACACTTCTCCAGTAATCCAAAAGTTAAATCTCCATTTGTTTTTGATAGCTTTCATTTTTAGTTATACATAGCATCTGTAAATACTGCCTGATTCCTGTATGAGCATGTAAGTGGTTCTTAACCTTGATTAACTATTAGAAACACCTGGAAGGTAATTCTAATTCTTTTAAAAATCCGACTACCCAGGCCAGGTTCCTGAACAATTATATCAGACTCTTGGGATTGGGACCTAGGCATCATTATTTTATAGTGCTCTTTACGTAATTCCAATGTGAAGCCAAGGTTCCTATCTCAATCAATAGTTCTCAAATTAGAGAATGCATAGAAGTTAATTGGAAATGTAAGTTCCCCTCTCACCTACAACTAAGATTCTGATCTAATCAATTTGTGTGTGTAAGAATTATAAAACTGTAAGATCAAAATGAAAATTCTAACTTTCCTATTAGGATGAGTGTATATAGGATGTATTATATAATTTAGTGATTGGTGATACATTGCTTTATAATTGTTCACACTCATTTTTCTGGGGTGTGTTTTGATTCCATACTAGATCATAATTTCCATTTTTTTATTATTTCCTATAAGCATTTACTTATAGCCAAAGAAATGCACTAAATACCGTCTATGAAGCTGACTATAGTCAGATTTTGTTTTTAACATACTTGTTCATTTGATTAAAATAATTTGTATAAAAATAGATTTAGTTTGCTCAAATTCAGTAGCCTATTTAAACTGTGTGATGATAAATCTCGTTTAATTTGTTCTGTCCTTTGTATGAAATATCAACCTAAGCCTGTTTTTTTAATTAATAGATCTTTTGTTATTTTTAACAAGAAAATTTGATAGGGAGACAAAATACAAGATCTATTTGATAAATAGACAAATACAAGATCTGTGACAAAATGTTACCTATGAATTTCTAATATATGGTTAAAAAAATAATTATTTCTTTGGGCTCATTTGCTGTAGGAACTAATGGGAGGGGGCATTTTCCTTTATCTGCCCAGATTGTTTTATTTCTGTCTCTTAGGAGATTATCAGTCAGAACTCCCCCTTCCCTTCCTATGTCTGCATCCCAGTCACATTTAGATTTTCAGATAAGCCTATTAGATCAGAATCTCAGTTGTAGGGAGAGGGGACCTTGCATTTCCAATTAACTTTTCAAGTAATTTCAATGCCTTCTCTAATTGCAGAACTATTGATCCAAGTAGTCCGGCAGCCCTACCAGAGTCTAACCTGACCTCTTCCGTATGCTGATTTACTGTGTAATATATTCTTTGAAGAAATGGTTCTATGTCTTTAAGAAATTTGAAAACCACAAATTAGTCCAATATTTATGTTTCAAAACTGAGCTAAATCCTCAGAGAAGTGTTCTTTGCTGCCCACAATCATAAAACTACAAAATAGGAGAGCCTAGAGAAGCAAAAAACAAACAAAAAAAACTTTTTTTAATTTCCATAATAATAATAATAAGAAGAAGAAGAAGAAGAAGAAGAAGATATGTCCCCTGTTCTCAAAGAACCTGAAATGTAACTGTGAGACAGGAACGTTGGAAGTGGAATAAGAAACAAGCGGTATTCATGCAGGTTAATGGTAGTATATGCTTTGGAGTGATTAGGAAAAGTTTTATAAAGAAAGAGAGCTTGTGGTAGGCTTGAATTTGAGTAAGAATTCTAAAGAAAGGACATACACATACGGACAGCCTGTGCCCTTACATAAAGGAGGAACCTATTAGTGGATGAATGGACCGAGGAAGAGCCCATACCAATGAGCCTAGGAGCTCC
This sequence comes from Saccopteryx bilineata, assembly GCF_036850765.1. Classification (NCBI taxonomy): domain Eukaryota; kingdom Metazoa; phylum Chordata; class Mammalia; order Chiroptera; family Emballonuridae; genus Saccopteryx; species Saccopteryx bilineata. Next base: position 20,540,961 of record NC_089495.1, read on the forward strand.
GGGTGAAGGAAGGGAAGAAAATGAGTATGGACTGATTGCTTAGGATTAGTGTATGAAGGTCCTTTTGAAGAACAGTCGTTTTGAAGAAAATAATTTTCTCTTAACAGTTTCTAATTTCTTAAACTGTCCAATTCTCCTTTCACCCTACTCAGAAAATTTTTACTGAAAGACTACCAAATAAGCAGGCGCAAATAAGCAGGCAGAGCACTCACTCACTTTTCGGAATGGCACACATTGGGGACAACACGGACAGGACTGGGAGCAGGCATGCAGTCCCCCCACTGCCCGTTGTTCAGGTGTGATGCACCGTCATTCAGGTGTGATGCACTGTGACCCAGCGGGAACAGAGACCGGATTCTGAGAAAGGCAGAACTGGGTCCAACCACATGGCGGGGCAGATCCTTAGCTGCCAGCCCCGTTCTATTCCAGCATACCTTGCTCAGAAGCACCAGACTTTTCCCAGGAATGATAATGGGCTGGGGCTCAATGGTCATGACCACTTTGTCCACATTCCACTACCTTGCAAATTAAAGCATTTTCATAAAGCTAACATCAGCAGTATCATCATAGTTTGTTAGAAATTCTGAACCTCAGGCCCCATTCCCGACCTCCTAAATCAGAATCTGCGTTGTAACAAGATCTCCAAGTTGTTCTATGCCTATTGAAGTTTGAGAAGCACTGCTTTATAAAAATTGATTTATTTCAACACTTTTCTATGCCCAGTATCCGGCAAGCTCCTCAGGGGTCATTTTCACTTGGAAGGTCATCCTGTAGGAAATCCGCCTCCGCCTTGAACAACTTATTTCTTACCTCTCAGAGACATAACACGTGGAGAGAGGGCATCCTCCAGTCCCCAGGAGTGTACTTGCCTTCTGACCTCAAGTTACTCCGGTCAGCATTCCTCAAACTAGGGTTCTGTGAGAAACAGGCAAAGAGGTGAAATGGATTCTGCTCAGATATGTGTGAGATACGTCTAGTTAAGTAAAGCTATATAATTTTATTTACTGTGCAAGTCCTCTATGCTTTCCATATGGAAATAGTCATCATAATGCTTCAGTAAGGAATTATGGAAAGTAAATATCATAGCACATAGAGTATCACAAATTTATTATTTATTTTTCTCAAGTCACACCTATTAAGATCTCAAATAAAAAATCCCTACTAGGCCCTGGCCGGTTGGCTCAGCGGTAGAGCATCGGCCTGGAGTGCGGGGGACCCGGGTTCGATTCCCGGCCAGGGCACATAGGAGAAGCGCCCATTTGCTTCTCCACCCCCCCACTCCCCTCTTTCCTCTCTGTCTCTCTCTTCCCCTCCCACAGCCAAGGCTCCATTGGAGCAAAGATGGCCCAGGTGCTAGGGATGGCTCCTTGGCCTCTGCCCCAGGTGCTAGAGTGGCTCTGGTCGCGGCAGAGCGATGCCCCGGAGGGGCAGAGCATCGCCCCCTGGTGGGCAGAGCGTTGCCCCTGGTGGGCATGCCGGGTGGATCCCGGTCGGGCGCATGCGGGAGTCTGTCTGACTGTCTCTCCCCATTTCCAGCTTCAGAAATAAATAAATAAATAAATAAATAAATAAATAAATAAATAAATCTCTACTAAAATCCTCAAATACCAATTTGGAGAATAGAATGTTCAAGGAAGCCAACACGTGTGCTTGAAGCAGATGTATGATTCAAGTAGAGCATACAGCATCTCTTGCCAATGATGTATTTTCTCATCCTGTGATTTCTGTGGACCCAATGGATGCGATTGCATCTGCCATTTCTTTCTCATTCGCCACCTTATCATTTACAGCAGCTCCCGCCCCTGCAGAGACCTAGAAATGGCTAAGAAAGACTAACAAGAAAAAGGAAATGCCTTTCTTCCTAGGTCCTAAATTTTAATCATATTGGCTTGTTCCCAGAAGCCATTTACATATGGGTTTTGTCTCTCTGTAACCAAACTAGGAACTCTGCTACTGATTTTCTGGCCAGATTGTCAAGCCGTCTTTACATCAAGTGATAACCATGTACACAACTGTGAGTGGGGCAAAAGCATAAGAAGACATCATACTTGCAAGCCCACATTTTTAGTTTAGTAAAGAATTAATAGTTTCTTTGCAGCAAGGGCAGTAATTGTAAATGGCTCGAGAGAAAAGCATATTATCTAAAGGTAACAGATTTATTCCAGACCCCAGGAAGCTCACAGTTTTTTTTTTCAAAAAATAAAAATAAGTTCAAGATAACAGGGGCCTATGAAGACAGTGAAAAAAAGTTGTTTCATTCTGGGAGAAAAGGGAATAAGAAAGAATTATAGAGAGAATGACTAACAAATTATGCCCTGGAGAACAAATGAGATATTTCCACATGGAGTAGGAAGAGGTGAATTCTGAGCTGAAGAGTAGCATAGATTCCAAGTGAACAGAGACGGAAACATATCAAGAATAACTTGTTTAATCTTTACACATGTTATGAAAATCCAATTCTATGCAATTAGGAAAACTGGTGTGAAATTATTGGAGTGGTAACGCGTGTTTGAAGAAAGGAAAACTAGCATGCTCCTCAAGAGCCAAGCTTGAGTGGAAACTAGCATGCTCCTCAAGAGCCAAGCTTGTTGTCCTGGTGTGGGAAGCCACAGACTAGAACAGAACAATCCAGTGTCAGAACCGGGCCCTACGGGCCTTGACAGGAGAGGGCAATGCATTGATAGCAAATGAGAGTTTGGGGAAAACAGCTGGATACCTGAGACCATCACGGTAGAGGGGTTGTTGAACTGGGTAGACGAGGAGAGAAGCTGAGAGCTACTCACCACATTTGCACAATCGTGAAAGCATAGTGCAAAGAGTATGGAATCCAAACAAGCAACAAGAAGTCCTAAAATATAGGTTAAATTTTGGGCCACATCTGCATCTGACTAAAGTCAGGGGAATGACTACCTAGAAGTGGCAGGTGCGGGCTAAAACTGGACAAATCTAAGAGAAACCTGTGATACAAGAAACATTTCAGTAAGGCCTCCTAGTAAGTAACTGCAAGGGAAGTGGAGGGAATCACAGGATGAGAGGCAAACGTAGATAATTTTTAAAGAGAAGGGAAAAATATACAGATTTAGGCAATATTAATACAGAAATCCCTGTGAGATACTACGTCCATAGAAAAATGGTGGGATACAAATCTGAGAGAAGAAATGACTCCGTTATAAATTTTCCTGGCCCTTACCAAGAAGTGTTTCCTAGGCCTCAATTATTTAAAGAGATAGATACTCTCACTAGTCTGATCTCTTTTGAGCTTCAAATTTTATGATCCTCAAAACAGGATGGCACAGAGTGAGAGTAAACCAGGCAGGGAAACTGAGATCAAGGTGCATTTGACCAGAGACTGTGTCAAAAGAATTTTATCTGAGGTATAAAAAGAAAACACTTATTATGATATAGAAGCAATAATTCAGATAACTAAAACTATTGGTATGCAATTACCACTGCCATTGATGATAACACTACTAATAAAAATCTTCACATCTGTATAGCAATATATAATTTTTTTAATGCTATTGAGCTTCAGAAAATAAGAGAGAAGTACCTATGGTTTGTTCAATGTCTCCTGCATGGTAGTTTATGTTAAATGCTTATATACAAAATGGATGCAATTTTTTTTATTAAAAACTGACTGTTATTTAACAGTTGCTTGCAAGATTAAGTATGGTTGCAATCATATTGGTTTGTTCAAAAAAGAGGGAGAAATAGTTTTTAGGATTTCTTTTTCAGAGGGGTAGGCTGCTTATATTTAAATTCATAAAACAACAGTGTGACCACGGTCATAGGACATATGTTTGCTACAAATAGTATAATGATTGTGACCCAATACTTCAAAAATTTCAGCCAAATGCAACTGTTTCAGTCACCAGTAGGCTCTGTAATACCCTGTGTCCCCTTGTGTGGATAACCAGCCCCTCTGCCTCCCAGAGTCTTCCTTAAATGAGAGGGTGATTGCGATAGTGAAGAACTTTCTCTCTATACATTAATCTAAAAATGTCAGACCGTTCGTGTTGCTGGTATCATTCCCACCGCTGTTTGTTTGTTTTCTGAGTTTTCCCCTTTGGCTGAAATGAAAACACTCAGTGCTGTGAACTCGGGGAGCAAGACGTGCCATTCTCTTGACCCACCACACGGCTCCGTCAACATTGATTTGAAACAAACCCTCCAGGGCTGTCTGTGTTCCTGGCAGTGTTTCAATACTAACATGTGGTTAATTTTTTAGAGGATTTTTCTTTCCCTTCCTGTGCTCGAGAGGAGCCGGGGAGTTGTGGGAACAGCAGCTTGATTTGCGCATCTGTGGTGCTCACATGTTTCCCTTGGAGATAATGACCCCTTCTTCCTACGGCTTGTTCTTTTCTGCATGTTGTGTTCTAGAAACGAAAGAGAAGCATACCCTAAATTCTTAGAGGGCTTTTAAAACAATATTCTTAGAGACGGGGCATGTAGAACTCTTACCACTCACGCCTTCACAAAATTTAGCAGTTGATGCCTATTATCATATATATGGCCATTCATATTCAGTATACATTGGTGCATTGTGTTAGTAAATGCAGAGGGTGTTTGTTACAAATATTTGCTCAAAACAAGTCAATTCAATTAAGTAACTAATTTCTGACCACGAGCTGAAAAAAAAAATACCTTAAGGCAAATAATAGGGATTTATTTTTAACCACTACTGTTACTGTTTTCTAGGTAGGACTATGAGTTATTTTGTCCTGTTTAATTTCCAAAGTTCATGAGAACTGTCTGATGGAAGTATTGCTGTTTCTATTTTCAATAACATAAGGAAATGTCTCTTTAAAATCCCATGAATGGAATAAAGACCTTTCTTAGGGTTATTTTACTTACTTCCTGTAATCTAAGTCGTAGTAAAATTTATACTTGACCTATATTTTGCCAAATAAATAACAGAATCTTAAAGATAAGGAGAGCATAATTTCTATTTTTCCCCTTGGTTGGACTTTCTAAGTCTCTAATGGATCAATGCTTTGAATCCACGATTTAGAATAAAACCACCCAGTCCTTCCTTTAACATGCTCTCAGTAGAAGAGCATGACCTTCAATTTTTTTTTATCAGTAATGGTGATAGGTTCTACTAAAAGATCTATGTATTTGACCTTTTAGTTATTAGCACACATCTGTTGTTGAATAAAATCTTAATAGAATCTGATTAAATTGAGTAATGGCACAAACCAAAGCAGGAATTATGTGGAAATGCCATTTCTGATTAATAGTCACAGAATGTTTGTATGACCAGCAGTCACCGCCGTCGTGGCCACACAGGCGGTTCAGGTTTTCATTGGATTTGGACAGACGGTAAAGAAACAGTGGAGCCAAAAATGGTAGGCCATTCCTTTATTAAAGTCTTGCACCAGCCGACGAGCAAACACACAGGGCTCCCAAAGCCTCTGGTTTCTTCTAGAATCAAAGGTCTCACCAGTCTTAATGGAGCTCACAAAGCCACTCAGCTCTGGTTCCCTATCTGCACACCTTCTCTTTCCCTGCCAACATGGCTTCTTTCTCCTTCTTGTTCTTTTCAAAATTTTCTGGCATGAAAACCTCTCCTCCAGCAAACATTAGCAAAACAATGGCCATTCCCAAGCAGGAAGGTAATTTGCAATTTCACAGACCATATATACTTGGCGCTGCCCAGCCCCCAATGCAAACTATAAGCGAGCAAACATAAAATCATATTTTAAAAACTCATTTGACCAACAATTTTTCAGAAGTGCTTGGCAAACTGATTGTGTGTGTGTGTGTGTATCGTCATGAATGCTTTATCTAATACGAGGACTCAACTGTTAGCCACAAGGAACAGTAAGGTGAAATTTTATCCACCTAGCATAGGACCTTCCTCACCAGCTTGTAAAACAACTCTACTTCCATATAGCATGTAAATGGCAAATTTAGGTTCATCTTGAAACAAATATTGTGTCACCAGAGACCCCGTACAGAGGTGACCCTGTCAAGGAATAGGGATTGCAGACATAGCAAAAAGGGTACATTTTCATTTCCCACTTTTAATATATTTTTTTCAAAGATATAATTGTTTTCCTCATAAAAAATAGCATAATGAAGATCTGGAAAACGGGAGTTGGTGAGTGGAAAGAAAAATGGAAAGATAACATGCATGGAAGCTTAAGGGACAAAGCAAACCTATGTAGTTCAACTCAATCCGACAGCTCCTTCCATGTGCCCCATTCATGCCTCTCGTGCTTTGCACAGCACGTCAGCCAGACTAGTCCTCACACCACTCCTCCACACGGTCAGAATGCCAATCTACTTTAACCTGGTTTATGTTCTATTCTATTCCCAGCACACCTTACACTTCCATGCTTCCCAGTCTCCTTGGGCTTATTGAGCTCAGTTTGCCTTCTCTGTGAATCTGAACCCATTTCACCAAAGTAGATGACCTTCTTTTTTGTTGTTATTGTTTTGTTGTGTTTGAGTTTATTTGTTTGTTTGCTTTAATATGATTTTGTTCTAGCACTAAACTCAGACTCATTCCATTCAGTCATGAGTCTCAGACTCATGCTGTTTGCATGTCACTCTACTAAAAGTTAAACAAAATTATTGAAAGAATAGAGGATTTGTTTGATCTCTTGTACACAACACAGTGTTATGCATATAATACTAGTTACTCAATAAATATGGATGGGGAAGAAAAGTTTATATAGCTCCCTCTCTAAAACCAGTACTAAAGAAAAAGAAATCGACCAAATTTGCTATTGAGCCAAAAGTAACTTAAACATTCAAAAAGACAAAATGTATAGTTCTTAAAACACCCACCTGTTATCTAATATATGCAGTAGTCGTGTGTAGTTTTCTAGTTTTAACCTTCTCTCCAGCTACCCTCTCCTGCAATCAAAACCTAGGACACCAATTGTTTCTTCACATTACTAATCTTAGTTTAAAAAGAAAAGAAAAGAAAACTACACAAGACCAAAAGTCCTTTTCAAGGCTAAGTTACTACTTTGTGGTTTGTGGGTTTTTTTTTTTCAAATTTTACCATGAAAATAGCATTTTATCATTAAATACTAGTACTATTTTATCCACCTTGTTCTTTTGAGAAGAGTGACATTTTATTTTCTTAAACCCCACCTGTTGAAAACACAGAAAATAACTTTTAAATATTGTATATATTCTTTATACACACTTCAAACCATAATACCTTAAACAACCTGAACCCCATTTTGAAATGCCATTTACTATTGTTCTTAAGCTCTCTAATTCATAAGCCTTACCAGTCACATTCTCATTATAGGAAATAAGGTAAGTCAACTTCACAGGAGATTCATATATTATTGAACTTGACCATTTGAATTAATAACCATTAAATTTTTGCATCCCTTTTATGATTACATAGTTTGATGGAGGACAAATAAGATATATAGAAGGAAAATTTTTCCTTCAGTGTGCTAGATTCCCAAGGCAGAAATTTGGGTTAAGAGTTATTACCATATTGGGAAAGAAGAAGGCATTGTTTGGTTTCCTTATGCACAAGAGAAAGGCAAACAAACAGGTCTTAATGATCTCAGGGAATTAGAGGATGAGTAACCTCAATATTTTGGAAGCAAAAGGCTATTTTTCAAATGTCCCTTTCCCTTACAAATATTATACCACACAAACCTTTTAAAGATTTGAGTAAGTCTTGTAAGGACACAAACAATGAACCACTCTCCTGCCAACACATTTTCTAATCAGTACAAAGTTCTCCACAATTAAAAAGAAAAACTTCCCAGAATAGCTCTTTCTGCTTTCTTTCTCTAGAAACTTTGACTTTTGGAGATTAGCAATGTTATCTTGATGCTTATCAAAGATTGGGTCTTAGTAGATCACTAAGTGTTAATCAAGAAATACTTTTGAGCTTTTCTATGCTCTTTCTCTCTGCCAGGTTCTGCATTTGTTATGGAGAACCATGGGAAAACCTGTCTCTTCTCATGTGAGCTTTGAAAATTGACTGAGGAGACTGTGCATGAAATGCATAGTAATATAAGGGAGTTACTACTAACTAGTTATTCTTTTTTCAAATTAGTAAACATAAAAAAAATCAGTGAAAGAAGTTTACATTCCTGATCAGGTGATGGCTCAGTGGATAGACCATTGGCCTGGGATGCTGCAGACTGAAGTTTGAAATCCCAAGGTCACCGGCTTGAGCACAGGCTCACCAGCTTGAGCATGGGATGAGAGATATAACCCCATGGTCACTTGCTTGAGCCCAAAGGTCACTGGCTCAAAGCCCAGGTTGCTGGCTTGAGCCCAAGGTCGCTGGCTTGAGCAAGGGATCAATGGCTTGAGCAAGGGGGCACTGGCTTGGCTAGAGCCATGCCACTACCTGCCGGTTAAGGCACATATGAGAAAGCAATCAATGGATAACTAAGGAGCCACAATGGTGAACTGATGCTTTTCATCTCTCTCCCTTCCTGTCTGTTTGTCCCTGACTGTCTGTGTCTCTCTCAAAAAAAAAAATGAAAGCAAAAAAAAAATATTTATGCTGAAAGTAAATGTTATACATGCTGGAATTTGTCAATGTTATTTTTTTCCCATATTTTTAGAACCCCCATGGATGGGTATCCTGCTAGATGTTTTTTGTGTTTTTCTATATATGAACATAAGAATACAAAGATGCAGAATTTTGCTCTGTGTGTGTGTGTGCATTTTTGCATGCTTATTTTATACCTAAAGAGTTCCACAATGTAGGGTATTGGTTTTAACCTTTTTTGTTTTCTCCAAATAACAAGCCCTTCTGGAGCACTTTTCCTATGAATAGCAGGAACCCAAGTACTGTTGTATAGGTTGTGCCCCGCATGAGAAAACCAACCTGAAGTCCTGAGTAGAAAACGATGAGCAGCCTGTGTTTTATTCATCAAGCATGAACCCTGGCATGCGGCTGCAGCCCCTCAAGACGCACCCTTTTCTAGCTTGCATTGGAAAGCTGAAGAGGTTACCCTTGGCTCTGTCAGGGCATGTAAATCTACCTCATATTTGCAAGTACTGTGTAGTGACCCAAAGAATAATAGTCATTGTCAACCCTGATTTCAAGATATTGATTTTCCTTTTGTGATAATCTAGTAAATGAAAAATTCTCATACTCACTATTTAATTTGCATTGTTTTGATTACCAATGGTTTTTAGGGTTTTTAAATCATTAGTAATTCTTCTTATGTGAACAGCCTTGTTGTATGCTTTGATTATTTCAGTTAGGTTGTCTTTTTATAATTTCTTAATTCTTTGTTGTATATACTCTAAATATTTCCTCTCAGTGTGTTAATTGCTTTTTAACTTTTATCAGCCATTTATAGATTTTTATACAGTGTCATACAGAGAATACTGGGATTGTTTTGTTTTCAAGATTTTATTATTATGATTCTAGCAAAGTTGGCCCAGGGTGCTGAGGATGGCTCCACGGCCTTGCCTTAGGCGCTAAAATAGCTCAATTGCCCAGGAATGGAGCAGCGGCCCAGATGGACAGAGCATCACCTAATGGGAAGCTTGGTGGCTCAGGGCTCATGCAAGAATCTGTCTCTGCCTCCCTGCCCCTCACTTAAGAAAAAAATAAAAATAAGTAAAAAGATTTTACTCCTCTCTTCTTGCAGAAGAATTTTAAAATCAATTTATCATACTGAAACATTTGTGGATGAAATATGCTAAGAATAGTCTAAAATACTATTTTTTAAAAGATAAAGGAATAAATATAAAAACAAAATTGGCAAAACAGCAAAAATTTCAAGTTTATAGTTAAAGTAAGAGATAGATGGATTTCTTATTGTGAATTACTCTGGATGAGACTCTAATCCCTATTGTCTTAATTTTTGTCAGAAATCATGAAGTACCTTTTTATGTAATCTAGTTCAATGTTCCGTAACTCTCTCTATGCTTTGAATACATCTGTGGAACTTTTTAAGCAACACTAGCTTGGCTCCACCCTATACTTACTGAATCAGAATGTGATGAGTGGAGCCTAAGCATGTGGAAGTTTCAAAGCTATATAAGCTATATACACTTACAATCAGCCACTGTTGAAAACTATTGCTATCACATGAGGTCCAGAGGTTCTCAAAGTGTGGCTCCAGCAGCAGCAGCAGCATGACCTGAGAACTTGTTAAAAATGCAAATTCTTCTGCATTAAAGGCCTACTAAATCATTGGCTGTCTGTGTTATAACAAGTTCTTCAGAAGATTCTGGTTTATTTTTGAGAAACCAAAAGAAGTTCTATTTTTTTAGCAGAACATTTTCTAAAACATAATATGGTTTATGAGAGATTACATCAAGTAGTATAAGAATTTTTTTTTCCTTTTTTTTTCTGAAGCTGGAAACGGGGAGAGACAGTCAGACAGACTCTCGCATGCGCCTGACCGGGATCCACCCGGCACGCCCACCAGGGGCGACGCTCTGCCCACCAGGGGGCGATGCTCTGTCCCTCCCGGGCGTCGCTCTGCCGCGACCAGAGCCACTCTAGCGCCTGGAGCAGAGGCCAAGGAGCCATCCCCAGCGCCCGGGCCATCCTTTGCTCCAATGGAGCCTTGGCTGCGGGAGGGGAAGAGAGAGACAGAGAGGAAGGAGGAGTGGGTGGAGAAGCAAATGGGCGCTTCTCCTATGTGCCCTGGCCGGGAATCGAACCCGGGTCCCCCGCACGCCAGGCTGATGCTCTACCACTGAGCTAACCGGCCAGGGCCAGAATTTTTTTTTATTTAGATCATTTTTAGTTTAAAACACATCAGAAAAATATAAGGTTATCTGTACAGCATTCATATATTAAAATACATCTTTGACTGTAAAAAAGTGAGTCCATTAAAATAAACAGATTCAGAAATGTATAGTGGTGGTCTTCAGGATAGCAGACACTCGAGGAACACGGGGCAGGATCAACTAGAGTGATAAGAAGTGGAACAGATAAGTAAACAAAAGCCAAGTCAACATAAGACTTACTCCTAAATTAAGTCATTTTGTTTTAAGTGAGAAAAGGGGAGATAGTAAGACAGAATCCCACATGCGCCTGACCGGGATCCACCCAGCAATGCCCATTAGGGTCAATGCTTGCCACTGAGCTATTTTTAGCACCTGAGACAGAGGCTTTACAAGCCATCCTCAATACCCGAGGGAGATGGGCTCGAATCAATCAAGCCATGGCTGTGGGAGGGGAATAGGGAGGAGGAAGAGGAGGGAGGAGAAGCAGATGGCGGCTTTTCCTGTGTGCCCTACCTGGGAATCATACACGGGACTTCCACACACGAGGTCAATGCTCTACCACTGAGCCAACCAGCCAGGGCCTAATTAAGTCATTTTCATAGAAAGAAAAGAATAAATTTTACTTGTGTCTTTGTCATCCACATCTAAGGAAATCTTCATAATATTCCTGAATACATTTTATGGAATTTTAATGTTAAATAAATGTTTTTCTTATTTTTCAAACCAGAAAAAGCCCCGTCTCCCTTAATACTGAACTGAAGCAAAGAACTACTGAGAATTGCAAAACACACACAAACCACACACACTCTCTCTCTCTCTCTTCCTCTCTCTCTCTCTCTCTCTCTCTCTCTCTCCAGGCATTTGCAGATATCATGTTGGCATTATAAAACAGAACAAATCATTTGGCCAGAAAATCTGACTTTGTGTCTATAAATGTATTAAGTAACCCTGAATGTCGATCTCCACCTTTAGCACTTGAAGTGAAGACTGGTTTCAGAATGCACATCAAATGATTTAGGTATAAATTATATCCCAGTCTCCAAAGTGGACCTTTGAAGCCAGAGCAGGAAGTCACTCTCAGGTTTCTCTGAGATGAGAGGAATTGCTGCCCACACAGTTCTCTCCCTGGTTTACACCTGCCACTTCTGAGCACGCCTTAGGACCAGCTGCATAAATGTCCTTTGAAATTATTCAAGACACTGTAGAGGCAATTTACAAAAGTTTCAGTTTAGAAATGCTCCATTTGAAGTCTAGCTGAAGCTTAAAAATCAAGCAGAGACCTATTTTCTTCCCATGCCTTATAAATTGAAGGAGTTAAGTAGGGACTGGACATAAACACTTAATATAAGGCCACCATTTATATTGCGGTTAAAAGATTCCTTGTAGCAACTTTAAATGAGGATATTATTTATCACTATTCACCTAATAGTAAAATAGTTTTGGTACATGTTATTAATTGAAGCTAATATACAAAAATTTTGTGGTTAAACAGACTATATCTGACAAGAAATAGTTGCTGGTTTGTTTTATTGCTTTTCATTCTCCATAAGTTTCAGCTTGAAATGCACCAGAATCAAAATTAAGGCTGACTTGATTTAACTTGCTTAGATATTCTGACCTAGGATGATTATATTATCTTTATCTTCTGACTGTCCGTTCGGATGAAACTCTTTACTGCTTCTGAAGAAAATAAAATTAAATAAATTTCTGGTTCTTTAGGCAGGATATTATTTTAAGAAAGGAGAGTCTAGAATGAGGAATTTATTGTCAAATAAAATGTATAACACTAATATAAGATTTCATACTAGTCCAGCTGGCTACAGATCAAATAATTCCGAGGAAGTTGAGCCAAGTCTTTTGCTAAAAGGTCCCTTTATTTTACGGGTGAGCAAGGAGCAGTACCAATCCAGAAGAGCCAGTGAGATGCATATGGAATCAAAGACAGCGTAGAAGCCAGAACCTTGGATTATGATTCAGGAAGTCTTAGTTCTATTCCTAGCCTCGCCTTTAATTTATTATGGCTGTCTATGTGATGCCGCAACCCATTGACAAGCAGAACATTCAGGCAACACTGTATTTGCTGAGCCAAATATCCACTCTTTGGAAGCATCTCGGTATTTTACTGAATTTTTTTGTCTTCCTTCCAAATGCTTCTGATTAGGAAAACAGAGTCTGTGCGCCTCTAGGGGAGGCGTCCCTTTCGCTGGTCTTTGTGCTTGCCCAGCGCTTAAAAATGTCCAGTAATTTGTGCCTCTCACTGTTCCCTGTGTATGCTGTGCTCTATGTTGTTCAATAAAGAGCGTCTGAAGGAAGACCAGGGGGGAAATCACCTTCCCCAGATATAAGGAGAGAAGTGTAGCACAGGTTCCTATTCAGAGGATTCTAATTGAGAGTCTACCTCGACAGAATGTCCCCCTAAAACCTCTGTTTATCTGTCCCCCGGATACCACTGCTCAAGGATGAAATAGCTACAGAGAGAAATCTTTCAAATTTCCTAATGAACACCATGTGATTTGGCTACATTAGGTTTTTGACAACAAATCAAATTGAATGAAGTTTCTCTCCTAATTTGCCTAAGTAGCCTCTGACTTGTGTCTGAAAGAGATACAATGGGAATTTTTTTCCACAGCATCTATATATATTATCCATACCTTGACAACAGCTGGTTACAGTCTCACGACTACAGGAAGTTTCTGTTCTTAGGAGTACATAGGCATATGTTGGGGAAAAGTGACATATATCACACTGTTGACTCAAAGTCAGCTCACAAGCAACTGAATACTGTTTTGTTTTGTTTTGTTTTCATTTAAAAAGCAGATTGTGGATATCCCAATAACAGCAGCCTGTTCATGTGCTAAACAGGCACTGAATTCTTAGGATGCATTAAAGAGGGTTTATGGAACATAGGGAGGTACTTGCCTCTTCTGGCTTGATCAGAGAACACATAAGGTAATATATTTAATTCTGGGCACCAACCATTACTTGAGCCATTGACAAAATTATATCACATCCAGTGAAGAGTTAACAAAACTGATGAGGACTTGGAAACATATCATATGCAAAATAATTAAAGGAACTGGAGATAATTCACCTAGAAAAGGAAAAATGGGCATAACATAGTTTTTCACATGTTAAAAAAGCTCTCTAGGCCCTGGCCAGTTGGCTCAGTGGTAGAGCGTCGGCCTAGCGTGCGGAGGACCCGGGTTCGATTCCCGGCCAGGGCACACAGGAGAAGCGCCCATTTGCTTCTCCACCCCTCCGCCGCGCTTTCCTCTCTGTCTCTCTCTTCCCCTCCCGCAGCCAAGGCTCCATTGGAGCAAAGATGGCCCGGGCGCTGGGGATGGCTCTGTGACCTCTGACTCAGGTGCTAGAGTGGCTCTGGTCACAATATGGCGACGCCCAGGATGGGCAGAGCATCGCCCCCTGGTGGGCAGAGAGCCTCGCCCCATGGTGGGCGTGCCGGGTGGATCCCGGTCGGGCGCATGCGGGAGTCTGTCTGACTATCTCTCCCTGTTTCCAGCTTCAGAAAAATGAAAAAAAAAAAAAAAAAAAGCTCTCTAGCTGTAGGGGGATGAACTGGGGAGTTAAAGAAAAGCAGAATTTGACTTTATAACATTTCTAAAAATTAAGCTGTACAAATATGAAACAGGTTGCTTTCTAGAGAAGGAAATATGCATCATAGTAGATGGTCAGTAAACATATGTTGGATAACTGTTAAATAAAGGTATGAAGAACTGGACTAGATGTTTCAAAGGTATTTTGTTTTGCAATTACTTGTGGTCATTGGTGATCTTCAGAAACATAGTTTTTGAAAAGAATGGAAACCAGGTTGCAGGAGTTGAAGAGAGAATACATAATGCTTGAATGTCTATTAAATTAAAAATGATATTCACAGAGGTAAAACAAAAAGGAGTGCTGGAGAAAGACCAGGACAGGGACTGGAGACCACTGGGCTCGCGTCTAGTCAACCTGTCAATGGAAGAGTGATCCGAACCCCATGAAGCCTCTGTCTTCACCTGCAACAACAGGTCACTGGAACCAATAACTGCTGTCCTGGACTTCTAGATTTCTAAAGTCTTAAGTATTGAATAAAGTATCCAATCACAAAAAGAGTAACTTAAAGAAATGTGTTTTGACTTATGTAAGTAAAAATACATATATAAAGATAAGTTAATTATAATGAATTTTAAGAAATTCTACAAACAAATAATGGATAACAAGGAAGGCAGATAAAGACACTACAAGAAAAAAAATCTTACATAAAAACACTAAATTGAAGTCAACAATTTTCCCTGGCTTATTGGCTCAGCAATAGAGCATCAGCCCTGCGTGTGGAAGTCCCAGGTTCGATTCCCAGTCAGGGCACACAGGAGAAGCGCCCATCTGCTTCTCCATCCTTCTCCCTCTCTTTTCTCTTTATCTCTCTCTTCCCCTCCTGCAGCCAAGGCTCCATTGAAGCAAAGTTGGCCTGGGCACTGAGGAGAGCTCCACGGCCTCTGCCTCAGGTGCCAGAATGGCTCTGGCCACAACAGAGCAATGCCCCAAATGGGCAAAGCATCACCCCCTGGTGAGCATGCCCAGTGGATCCTGGTCGAGCACATGTGGGAGTCTGACTGCCTTCCTGTTTATAACTTTGGAAAAATACAAAAAAAAATCTACAGTTTATACATTTATACTGAACTTTACCTGGACAACAAGAACAGCTGTTAAGGGATGTAAATGCATTAAATAAATAAAATGCATTAATTCAAAAATGTTGTGTGTATCTCTTCCAACTCTGCATTTAATAATGTCTAGTACTAACTAGCTTAAAATGGGTCATGGGAGTTTTTTTTTTAATTATTTATTTATTTATTTATTCATTTTTAGAGAAGAGAGGGAGAGGCAGAGAGAGAAGAAACAGAGAGAGAGAAGGGGGGGAGGAGCTGGAAGCATCAACTCCCATATGTGCCCTGACCAGGCAAGCCCAGGGTTTCGAACCGGCGGACTCAGCATTTCCAGGTCAATGCTCCATCCACTGCGCCACCACAGGCCAGGCGGTCATGGGAGTATTTACACCACAGAAAGCTGCACATGGATCAGAACTTGATTTTTGTTTGGAGATCCAGTTGCTAAACATTTACCAACATATCAACACTAACCTACTTCAAACTTCTACCAAATAGGTTCCTGAAACAATAACTTCTTTGCATTTTGATCTCAAAATGTGCACGGCCTTGTTATAAAAAGCATCTGTTATTTCTGTATTATCCCATAATGTGAGTCCAGTTCAGACTTTTACATAAAAACGGCCTATGGTTAGAACTGGATGAATAATCTTAGGGTAAATTGAACTATTTAGCATCTATTAGTTATGTGGCAGGGCTGGACATAAAATGTGATAAAGTTCCAAAACATTAGTATGTACCGAGAACTCTAAAAGTTTAAAAAATATAGTAGATCATTCATTGGCTTACAACCTGCCAGTGCCCATTGTACAGTCACTTTCACAGTATCACATAGTCTGGCTGCTGGTCGTACTCAGCCTCAGCTTGTCTTAGCACTCACTCTCTGGTCTGTCACTCTTCCCTCTCAGCTTCCCTAACCTGTTTTCTGACCTTCATACTCACCAAGCCCATTCCCATCTTAGCACCTTTGTATCATCACTCTTTACTCTGAATGAACCACTATTTTGTGAGTTATTCTCTCTCTCTCTCTCTCTCTCTCTCTCTCTCTCTATTCATTTACATCTCCACCTCTTTCTTTCCTCCACATCATTCTTCTCTCACTTTTTGGAGAAAGTTTTCCTGGGCCACCTTATACAACGTGGGACATTCCCTCCGTAGTTGCTGTATATTTCATTACCCTTCTTATTTTCTTCATGCATTTGTCTTATTTATAAATATGTTAACTTCCGCTGTCCATCTTCTCATGGTTGGCTGTAATATTCAGGAAAGCAAAGACTTTGTATTTCTTTTTCACCGGTGAATATTGTATCCTTTTAAGAGCAGCTGGCCTGAAACAACAGTGACTGCAGGAAAGAAGAAAGGAGAAAGAGAGGAGGGACTAGAATGTAGCATCTTGACTTTGATTTAAGAGGGTTAAGTTACTGAAATACTGAGAAGTTTATTCACAAGCAGCTTCACTTTTTTTTTTTTTTTGGTTGTTGTTGTTCGTTTGTTTTTGTGAGAAAGACAGAGACAGACAGGAAGGCAGAGAGATGAGAAGCACCAGCTGGTAGTTGTGGCACTTCGGTTGTTCATTGATAGCTTTCCCATATGTGCCTTGACCCAGAGGAGCTCCATCTGAGCAAGTGACCCCTTGCTCAAGCCAGCAATCTTGGGCTCAAGCCAGTGATGGGGTCATGTCTATGATCTCATGCTCAAGCTTGCCACCTCGCGCTCAAGCTGGGGAGCCTCCACGCCAGCCAGCGACCTTGGGGTTTTGAACCTGGGTCCTCAGCATCCCAGGTCAACTCTCTATCCACTGCACCACCGCCTGGTCAACCATGGCTTCACTTCTTAAGAAGTTAGTTCCTCTTCATGGACTATGGTGACAGCATGAAAAGAAAGTTCCACTCTGTAAGTTAACTTTAGCCAAAATCTGCAAATACACATCTCTATTTGTAAGCATAAGGTATTTACTGGTGTTTAGGTGTAGAGGTAAGAAAGATCAGAACTTTGCAAATTATTAATACTTGGGCTTTAAAAACAAAGACAGGAATATTTATCCAAAGCATCTGACTTGTAGTCAATTCCATTTCATGAAGTTTTATAGATGTCTGTGTAACATGTGGTACTAGTCTGTGCACTTGGCACTTTAGTCTGAATGTAATAAATGGTGAGCAAGGAGACGCATCATGAAGAAAAGGGAAAAATAATAGGTTGTTTCTGTAAAGAAATATTGTAGACCAAGGCTGCTTGGTTTTATTCCTTTTGGCAGATTATTTGAAATAATTTGATGTTCAGCCCATGGATGAGAAAGTGTTTGTAAGGCATAATCTCAGCATCCAGTTAATTCAAAGACAAATTGTTTCTGAGACTATCACTGCAGGAAATACTGCTTTCTCCAATGTTAAATTAGGAGCTAGAAATATATCAAAATATATTTTCTAAAACTTTGGGGGCTATTATTTCACTGGAACCTATTGATTTTATTATTATTGTTGTTGAAAATGTATTGCATATGCAGTGTATAGCTTGACTCTATGTCTATTTGGTAGAAAAATGCAGTGTTTGTGCTTGAAGACGTTATAACTGGGAAATGAGAGACAATCATACAAAAATATATGTGGATATAGAAATGCAAAGAACAGTCCTGGCTGGTTTGCTCAATGGTAGAGCATCAGCCCAGTGTGTATTTGTCCTGGGTTCTATTCCCGGTCAGGGCACACAGGAGAAGCAGCCATCTGCTTCTCTACCTCTCCCTCTTTCACTTCCCTCTCTCTCTCTCTCTCTTTCTCTTGCTCTCTCTCTCCTCCTCATCCTCCTATAGCTATGGCTCGATTGGAGTGAATTGGCCCCAGGAGCTGAGGATGGCTCCATGGCCTTCGTCTCAGATGCTAAAAAATGGCTCCAGTTGTAACAAACAAGGACCCCAGACATATTCCAAAAATATTCTTTTATATGTATCTTTAAATGTCTAACCACAAGTAATTTATTAATATGTGATAACAGATTTGTACCATGACCAGAGTAATATATAATGTTTCCCAAGAATAATTAATTGGAAAGTTGTAAACATGCACCAGTGCTCATTAATGTTATACTTCCTTTCCATTATGCTTTGCTCTAGAAGATCTGTATTTAATATTCATGTAAAATACTTACTTGGCATTCGGTTACTATCTTCTCAATGAAGAGCCCATTGATGACAGAACAGAACTTTCCTTTCCCTTTCAGTAGAAGACTGACCATTATTCAGTATCCTTTTTGTCACATTGAAGAACAGGGCCCTTCTTATTCTTTCCAAGAAATGGCCTTTCAGATGAGTAACAACATGTTCTGTTCCTCAGGAAATAAAGGAAGATCGAGATAGGGTGCGGCTAGACTCCATGGTGCTGCTAATTATGAAACTGGACCAACTCGACCAGGACATTGAGAACGCTCTCAGCACCAGCTCTTCTCCATCCAGCACCCCGACCAACCTGCGGCGGCACGTTCCTGTGAGCCTTCCACTTCCCACGTCTTTCCCCATGAGCATGTTACCTCTTGGCTTCATATCGTCTGTCCCTCTTGCAAATGAAACATCTGTGATGGCAGCATCTACCCATATGTGACCCTGAGAGTGTTCCATAAAACTCACTCAAAACACATTTATGTTTCATGCAGAGTTTGTAAGAGAAGTGTGTGATTCAAAAGAAAATGGTTAATAGTATCAGACAGAAAGAGGGTCACACTGGGAAATTATGCTTCCTTGTGATCCAACTCTCCTCATTATTGTGTTTTCCGTAATTATCAGTATTCAGTGATATGCTATAAACACCATTAGCGATGCTATGTCTATCTTGTTTAGTATTTGATTTCCAGTGCCTGTAAATTCACATTGCATGTGGAAGATAATTAATAAATATTTGCTGGCTGACTGGCTGGCTGGCTGGATGGACCCATCCAGGATATTACAAGAAAGAATTTAGATTAATTTGAAAACACTCTAAAATTAATTCAATAAAATACAATGACTAAGAAAGAAGTGAGGCCCTGGCCGGTTGGCTCAGTGGTAGAGCATCGGCCTGGTGAGAGGGAGTCCCAGGTTCAATTCCCAGCCAGGGCACACAGGAGAAGTGCCCATCTGCTTCTCCACCCCTTCCCCTCTCCTACCTCTCTGTCTCTCTCTTCCCCTCCCGCAGCTGAGGCTCCATTGGAGCAAAGTTGGCCCGGGCACTGGGGATGGCTCTATGGCCTCTGCCTCAGGCGCTAGAATGGCTTTGATCACAACAGAGCAACACCCCAGATGGGCAGAGCATTGCCCCTTAGTGGGCATGGCAGGTGGATCCCGGTCGGGCGCACATGGGAGTCTGTCGGACTGCCTCCCCATTTCCAACTTCAGAAAAAAAAAAGTGAGAATGTTATTCTTCTGTGTATTAATTTTATATAAGACAGACACTCCTCAGAGATTCTGACACTCAAATTTGAAAGACATGGATTCCAGACTGATTATACACTTTACATATTTAATATTTGCTCCATGACAAATGGCTCAGTTTTTGCAGATCTAGCAAATGTGGTGATAGAATGTACTTATAATTAAACCATCCATTCCTATTCAATCAATCTGTTATTCATTATACAATAATGAACACAATAAGTCAAGAAATTATGTACTTTCCTAAGATCAAAGGAGCATATATTTCTATATATAAATTTGAGTACCGCCTGACCTATGGTGGCGCAGTGGATAAGGCGTCAACCTGGAAACGCTGAGGTTGCTGGTTCAAAACCCTGGGCTTGCCTGGTCAAGGCACATATGGGAGTTGATGCTTCCTGCTCCTCCCCTCTTCTCTCTCTCTCTCTCTCTCTCTCTCTCTCTCTTCCCTCTCTGTAATGAATAAATAAAATCTTTAAAAAATTTTTTGAGTACCTATTAAAATAGAACTATTCTCCATCAAGCCTTCTAATTATATAGTTCTACCATTGATTCTGTAGTTATTAAACACTCATTCTGACTATAGGACAGAATATTTCCAAGTAAATAAACAAATTAAAATAATGACTAAGTTTGGAATATACTAGGTATTATACTAAGTTATTTGCATATATTAACACATTTATTCCTCCCAACATTTTTCAAGCGAGTAGAAAGTATAGAGGAGTTAGTAATTACATGTGTCAGAGAAGGGATACAAGCCCAGCCAGTATGAATCCAGAGCCATGGCATGTACCCACTACACCATACTGTTTTCTCTAGCTGACCACAATGGAAATTTAATAGCTTGAACAAAAAAACAATAATTAAAAGTGAATAGAAAACCTAGAAAGCCTATAGAGATGACATTTTTTGTTGTTGTTTGTAACCTTGTGGATACTTTTTTCTTGTCCTCCCAGATTTCTCTCAAATATTTTTTTACAGTCAAGTCTTCCCTGAATCTCCTCTGTCTTCCCAGACAGAATCAGTGACCCCTTCCCTGGTGCCGCCACCGTGCTCGCACATATTTTCAGTAGGACAGGCATCCGAATGGTGGAAATGCAATCAAAGTAATCTGAAACCAACATGTTTACATATGAAGGGTGTACAGACATGTTATACTCATTTTCATCAACACTTTTAAAGCTAGAAATTATCATATTTTTCAAGAGGAAGAATTCCTTGTACTTCTTTGCTATTAATGCAAGCATAGAACACATTTTTTCTGTTAAAGTGGTCTGATATGAATTGTTTCTCTCCCTGTCTCTTTGCTCTCTCCCCTCTTCTCTCTACATTGAACTTTCCTCAATCCCTGAGTATTGAGGAGAAAAACCACAGCCCAGACTTCCGCTATATGCAACTCCATACTGTTGTGTTCATGTCAGAGAATAAGATACCCCTCCCTAGTAGGCATGCTTTGTTGAACAGTAAAGACAGAAACGGGCGAATGGGGGTGCTGATTTTGGAATTTGCCCATATCCACATCTTCTGTCTCCATTTAAGGTATAAACTGGATTCTATGTTACACGTACTATCTCATGGAATATCACTACCATTGCTGAA
Source organism: Saccopteryx bilineata (assembly GCF_036850765.1). Taxonomy (NCBI): domain Eukaryota; kingdom Metazoa; phylum Chordata; class Mammalia; order Chiroptera; family Emballonuridae; genus Saccopteryx; species Saccopteryx bilineata. The sequence goes on from NC_089495.1 coordinate 20,562,321, forward strand.
TAGTGGTTCATTCTATCAATAAAAATCTACTTCCAAGTTTTCAGTTCAACAGATAATTACAATAGGCAGACTAACACAGTAGAAACTTTATGAACGTTGGAGACTGCAGGCCTAGGCCCAAGTGGCAAGTCTACAACTGAATATGTGAGAACACAAGAAAATTATTTAATTTCTCACTTTCACGTTTGCATGAAAGAGGAGATATTGTTTCCCACCTAATGGCTTGTTGGGAGGAGTACGTGGAAGAACGTATGTGAGATGTATTACCCAGACCTGGCAGAGAGAACAGCCTGATGTTTGTTCATTCCCTTTCCTGGTACCATGTGCTCCCTCACACCAGACGCTGGGCTGATGAATAAAACCTAGCTTGCAGCTCTCCACCCTTCCTTCTTATTTTTATAGGGTATTTTTTTAGGTCATCCCTTGCTCTTTATTTCTGTTCCTTGGTATTTAAAGCTAATTTTAAAACTCTCTTATCATCGAAATATTTTCCACAGGCGCTTTCCATTACTTTTGATAATTGGGCCATGGGATAAAGGGATTACAACAATGGTTATGATCTTGATTGTCCACCAAAAAGCGCTGTCCCAGATTCAGAGAGACTCCCTCTGCCTGACCCTCCCACTGCACTGTGAATTTACAGTTTATCAGGGAGGACAAGACATGCAGTGACACAGTGACCTCATCTGAGATTACTTATGAGAAAAAGCTGGAGTGAGTTCTACCTATAATAAAAATATTTAAAGAATAATATAAGCTGGAGTTTTTAAGAATGTCCTTAAGGTGAAAAATATATATACATTAAAATAAGGGTAGAGGAAAAGATTTAGAGGAGACTGTCTTGATAGAGCCTAACAAATTGGCATCAAGTAGATTTGAGGTTTAATTCCTGCTCTGCCACAGAAGGCGAGCTGGTTGAGTTACTGACTTCAGCCCTAGTGTCATCATCTATCAAGTGAGAGTAACACATTACCTTCTCCACAGAGGAGGTGAAAATTGAAGCAGAGAATAGCCGTATTGTCTTTAAAAGGTAAAAGCACTCAATGGTACTAGTCTGGAGTATTCATTACCTTACCTAAGAATTATTGTACTGCTGAAAAGATATAAGGTTATTCTGTTATTTACCTAATCAAACCAAAACCAGGAGGATAGAATCGATGCAAAAGGTTTCTGATATACATAAAGGTCAAATGGTAAATGGTAAATGGCTTACAAATTACCTGCTACTTATAACTATGCATTTGATGTTTAGAAATTACCTATTGTTGGTGACTACTCATTTGATGTTGGTTCAATTTGAAATTTTAATGAATCATATTTCTTTTATGGTAAAATGTTTCTGTCTTTTCCATGCCCCCTCAAAAACATAGATGGCCACTGACCTGAAATTTCTCATAGGATGAGAAATTAAGTTAAAGTTATGTGCTTTATACACAAACACACAAACACACACACACATGCACTTAAAGCACGTGTATTCCACCCACCTGTGGTGGCACAGTGGGTAAAGCCTCAGCTTGGAATGCTGTGGTCACCAGTTCGAATCCCTGGGTTTGCCCGGTCAAGTCACAACACATACGGAAAGCAATTACTATGCGTAGATGCTTCCCACTTCTCTCCACTCTTTCTCACTCTCCCTTTCTTTCTCTCTCTTTCTCTCCTCTCTCCAAAAATCAATAAATAAGAAATCTAAATATATATATAATGTAATATGTATTCCTTTTTATATTCATTATCAATGTATATTTCTTTTATACACTGTTTTTATTTTTATATTCCACTTTTTTTTCCTTTTGACAGCTTTATTGAGATATAATTGACATAAAATATTGTGCACATTTAAGTTGTACTACTTGATGATTTGATACACTTATGTATTGCAAAATTATTACTGCAACAAGGTTAGTTAACACAGCTATTTTCTCATATAATTACAATTTTCTGTGTATGTGTGTATGTGTGTGTGTTTTCCAGTAGAGGGAGACAATCAAGGATTAGTAAAAGAGGTAAGGCCCTGGCTGGTTGGCTCAGTGGTAGAGCATCGACTCAGCTTGTAGAAGTCCCGGGTTTGATTCCCGACCAGGGCACACAGGAGAAGTGCCCATCTGCTTCTCCACCCTTCCCCCTCTCCTTCCTCTCTGTCTCTCTCTTCCTCTCCTGCAACCAAAGCTCCATTGGAGCAAAGTTGGCCCGAGCACTGAGGATGGCTCCATGGCCTCCACCTCAGGCACTAGAATGGCTCTGACCACAACAGAGCAACATCCCAAATGGACAGAGTATTGCGCCCTGGTGGACATGCTGGGTGGGTCCCAGTCGGGCACATGCAGGAGACTGACAGCCTCCCCACTTCTAACTTTGGGGGGAAAAAAAGGAAAAAGAGATAAATGAAGGTTAATAGATAACAGATAAGTAGATAGGTATGTAGAAATGATTAATAGATAGATAGATAGATAGATAGATAGATGATAAATATAATTGATAGGTGGTAGATAAACAATGAAATAGGATTGTAAGATAGAGAATGATGTGCTGTAAAGATTTAAGAAAGGAAAGGACTTTAACTTGAAATGTCAAAGGATGCTTCTCTGAGGCAGTGGTATTCAAACTGAGATCTGAGTGATGAGAAAGAGCCAGCAAAGGGAAATACTGAGGTAGAAGACAGAAAGAACATATTCCCTGCCGTATAAACCTGCTCATACACTAGAGAGACTAAGAAACAGTGAGTACGGCTGGTGCATACTAAGAAACAAGTGAATGATAGAGCATAAAGCCAGAGGACAGGGTTGCAAGGTAGATAATATTTGGCCATGTGGGCCATGGTGAAGTTGAGATGTAGATAGAGTAGACATAACGATCTTTAATTCATAATGTTCTCAGGTCAACATTGTGAGTGATAAGGGCTTTCACTTCCTCCCTCTGCTTTCTCCTAACCTCCATCTTTCCTCTATGTTCCTAGGTCACTGTATAACACATACAGAGCATTTGATAAATAATATACATAGCCTTTCGAGAGATTAAGTAGTAATTGTATTCACTCAGCATGTGTCTTATCCACATAGTAGGTACTAGTTATTAATAATATTTATATTAATGGCTAATAGTTAATGAAAATTGTGTTAATCACATACGTATTGCATGTATCTTGCTCAATCCTTATGAAACTGTATGGGTTTATGCTATTATTATACTTATTTTCAAATGAGGATTTATCTTCAAATGAGGAAATTAAATTGCACATGACAAAGCATAATTTCTGCCCTCAAATATCTTATAGTTCATTAGATAGACACTTGAACTAAACAATTCTAGTCCATTGCGGCAGGTGTCACAGTAGAAGTCTGATGGGAACATAGAAGAGAGTTAGGTGAGGAGAAATGAGAACTGTCTTTTCATTTGACATTACAGTGACCCTGCTGCATGAGGGGTTTTAAGTGAGTTACTCAAGGTCACACAGTAAGGGGTATCTACTGGCTTCTACCTCCTGACTCACTGCAATGCCCTAGTTAGCCCTAGTGAATTATTGTGACCCCTTCCAATAATTCACAATCAACTGTTAAATTACCAAAGTTGTATATTTCTTCCTTCTCCAATATTTGCCTTTTAAAAGTAGACCCTTTAAAGAGTACAATTACTATTAGAAAAAAATATATGATTACAGGTGACACATCATTGTCAGTTGCCAACAACTCTTTAGTGTCTCAGTGTACGTTGGGATAAAAAAGAGGTGGGAAGCCCTGGTTGGTTGGCTCAGTGGTAGAGCATCGGCCTGGCGTGCAGAAGTCCCGGGTTTGATTCCCGACCAGGGCACACAGGAGAAGCGCCCATCTGCTTCTCCACCCCTCCCCCTCTCCTTCCTCTCTGTCTCTCTCTTCCCCTCCAGCAGCGAGGCTCCATCGGAGCAAAGATGGCCCAGGCGCTGGGGATAGCTCCTTGGCCTCTGCCCAAGGCACTGGAGTGGCTCTGGTCGCAACAGAGCGACGCCCCGGAGGGGCAGAGCATCAACCCCTGGTGGGCGTGCCGGGTGAATCCTGGTCGGGCGCATGCGGGAGTCTGTCTGACTGTCTCTCCCCATTTCCAACTTCAGAAAAATACAAAAAAAAAGAGAAGAGGTGGAAAGTGTTGGTAGCAGGGAGAAAGGCAGAGAAAGTAAATATGTGTGCCCTTCATATCAATGCAATTTTTTTTTATAGGACCTGGAGTCAGGATCTGAGAGTGGAGCAGAAACCATTTCAGTAAATCAGGCACCAACACATTTGTCTTCTAACACCGAGTCTACTGACCTACCATCTTCCACCCCGGGGGCCAATTCTGGAACCAAACCCAAGTCTACGGTAAGTTGTAAATGATAACAGTCAGTTTCAGCATGAAGTGTTGATAATCATCAGGTAAGAGTTGATATTTCATCCACTCAACGTAGAAGAAATACTCTTGGAATCTTAGCTGCAGTGACTTGATAGTATTTAATTAAGTACAACCCAATGTATGCTGTTTGTTTTAAAAATGATAACACAAGTGCTTCACTGGTACTTTATGTTTCCAAAATTATGCAAAATACGGCACTAAATTTTGCAGCTGGATACTCAGAACTTTAAAAAACTGAGAATGTAAAATCTGAAGATGGCTTCCCTGCATTATTATCTTTACCATACTGCTTATCATTTGGAAATTTGTCTCTCTAAGTCTAGATAGTTAGATATAAAATCATACACATCATAAATTTTGTATGGGTATTAAACGATATAGTGCATATAAAGTACTCAGTGAAATGCTTGGCACAGGATAAATAGTGAATAAATGTAAGCTACTATTATTATTATAATGATGCCTCATTGACTTTACAACGTTACCAAAACAACTGAACAGGAGAATTACCACATATATTATAGTATGGTGAATTGTAAAAGACATTTTCCTTTAAGTAAAAAGTTGAACTGCAGCAGGAAAGCAGTATTTGACTCTAAGAGGTAACATTTACAGAGGAAGTAATTACTACTTCAAATATCTCAAGTTCCAGCGGCTCCAAAATAACCTCTCCTAGTTTAGTGAAAATCATAGTGTCGCATTATTTTTCTTAAACTGCCCATGTTAGCTTAACACAGAGAAATAAGTTTGGATTCCTTGCTTGCCTGCCTTTAAAATAAAAGACAAGTCTGAAATACAGCTCAAAAAGAGAAGAATACTGTACTCTGAATTTGTTGTAATTCGTTCACGTGCAAGAATATCTAGAGCATTTTTGACAAAGTAAAAATGCCATACGTTATGCGAGATGATAAAGACTCACAATTCAATATAAGTCTCTGTCTTTAAACAGCTCACTGTCTAGCAAAGGGAAGTAGGCATGTAAACAATGAAATGCAATGACATGCCATATTGAAAATAAAAGAAAGCAGTGACACACTACACAATGCTAGTTTGGAGTACACTGAAAAAATAGGGTCAAAAAATCAGGTGTGCCAACAGGCTGACTTCATTGAAATGGTGCTCTTCTTTCTCATGATGGGTAAAGAAGGTTGAAATGAAAAATTATGATATGAAGCTCGGAGATCTCGCTTTCCTACTTTTTACTAAGGCAAAAGATAAAAGCCACTCAACAGTTTTAATTTGAAGTTTTGAGAAACATTAGAGCCTTATTTTCTAAATGCTGAGAGTAAGTGTGGGACTGACATATAAAAAGGAAATTATAAGAAAGGTAAATTGCCTTTTTGAAGGTGTTTTTGCTAAAGAGCAGTTCTCATCACTCTTTTATGTTCATCTTTTACTTTAAAATCACTACCATGGGTACCCACTCTTTCCCCATTGAAACATACATATTTTAATATGTGGTCACCTTGTAACTTGTTATAAATTATGCATCTCTGTGTGCAGTTTCTTAGTCTTTCTTCAATACTCCATGTTAATAAATGTGATCAATATATACCTAATTTTTTGTGGTAACCATCTTCAGTAGATTTTTAGAATTTAAAAAAAAAACCATAAAGCCATCCATCTTCCCAGGACTTTAATTCTAAAGTAGTCTATGATGGGTTCTTATTCAAATCTTTCATGTTTTGCCATATCAGTTGACTAAACTAGTCACCACACAGGCAAAATTTAAAAATACGTAAAATCAGTTATTGAAGAGAAACATATTTATTCATGCACCACAAATCAAATATTTACTAAAAAGTTGTCAACTTTGAATGAAATCAGATGTGAACCCGTAGTCGATTGTTCAGGTGTGCGTTCTTACCTGGGCACAAAATTACAGTTTCATAATGATGTCACAACTCATTAGAGAAGGAGCAGTGAGAGTCGTTATGTAACTGGGTTTGTTCTCTGAAAACAGTACTCCACTTCAAGACAACCAAAAACTGCTTACCACATCTGGACCAATCCCACAGGTAGGGCTAGACAACTAGACACACAGCTCCATCCAGCTACTGAACTACATATATAATTTTGTAAAATTCTCTAGCCAGCCATGAGAAGTACCTGGGGGTTGGGGGGGGGGGCAAACACTTCACCGTTAAATGCAATTGACTTTTAGAAAAAATTTTAAAGAAAAAATGGTCAAACAATGAAAGTAGCTTAAAATAACAGACTTCCGTTTTGGGAAAAGAAGGGTTGTTTTAATTTGTGTGTGCATTTTATTTTTTGTTATTGGTGTTGTTAATCTTTTGAGCACTCCTTTTCCACTAGTTTGAAAATAATTTTGGAGGCATTGATCAATTTTATGTTTTTAGTTGTTCCAGGGTTAGAATATCAGAACAGAAGTTTTTGCCTATTTCAGGAGAGATTAAAGACTTCCCCCTCAGTGTTGAGATTACAGATTAATGATGTGTAATGGCTTTCTGGCTACTTCGAGAAAAGAGGGGAAGCCCCAGTAACTTACGGTGCTGTTCTTTTCACCACGAATTAAAATTTCAATTTTAGTAATAAGTAGAAACATTGGATTCTGAGAACATCTACTTCTAGCATCCACCTAAAATGAACTAACATTCTGCTCCAGAATGTCACATTTTTATAGAATGCTTACTTTCGTTTAAGAATTATTTAATGCTATATTTGATTTGCTGCTGTGAAGTCTATTTATAACGGTGACTAACTGCCAGAAATATTTGGTTTTCGTTTTGTGTGTAAGGTCTTCGGGCTTCTAAGGGCCTGTTTTTCAATAAGAGTTCTTCTTTTATAGTTATTATTATGCTAAGTAATCTTCAGATTTTTCATAAATATTATACACACATGCACAGGGGTGTGCAAAAGCAGGTTGATAATAATAAACAATACCACAATAAACAAATAATACAAGAATAAACTCTGTATTTTGAGTACTCACCACTGGGAGTCTACTTTTGCTCATCCCTCTGGGTATGTATTTGGAATATCATGCAGAAAATTGAGCCTTAAAGTAGCTTTATGGGATGTATTTCCCACAAGAAGTTAAAAGGTAGGATACCCACTACCAAAAAACACATTAGATAAAAAGAGATCTAGCCTGACCTGTGGTGGCGCAGTGGGGATAAAGCATCGACCTGGAACACTGAGGTCGCCTGTTCGAAACTTTGGGGCTTGCCTGGTCAAGGCACATATGGGAATTGATACTTCCTGCTCCTCCCCCTTCTCTCTCTCTCTCTCTCTCTCTCTGTCTCTCTCTCACTTCTCTCTCTCTAAAAAAATCAATAAATAAAATATTAAAAAAAAGAGAGATCTAGTGCTTCATGTCAAAAGGTTCATCAAGTTTTCTCCTAAATTCTTTGTTTTGTTCCCCTGAGGCAGTCTCATACGCCCTTCCTACTAGACCTATCTGCAAACACCCCGTGAGTAGCCCTATCACTTTATACAAAGGACTTTGATTCACTGCAGAGCAAGCACTACAGTGCCATCTCTCTGGCCATGGGACTTGGTCACTTGCCTTGTTCCTATATTAATTACTATAGGGTTGTTACATGAGAGATTTAAAAGCTGGTGCTAAAACCTCAGAGGTTTTATTGTTCTTGTTGTTGTTTTTCCTAAAAACACTGATAAGTACAGGTGTTCCCAAAATCACTATTAATCATGCATTTATGAAGAAAGAGACCTAGTCCTATACAAGGAAAACAGCATATTTTAATTTGTAGGATAAGTGACTGGATGAACAGGGAGAGGCTAGCATTCTGCTGTGTCGAATAACTGAGAGCATCATTAGGAGCCATACGCGTTTTTAATTTAGTCTAAATTCCCTTCCCCACCCCCAGAAACTCCTTTAGTTTCCTTGTGATAGAGAATGCTAGTAACAGGAATGAGATCCTCAGTCATTCGGGCGTGTTGGCACTAGAGCTCGACAGCATAGTTTTGAGTATATCTTAAGCTATCTAAAGCAGTGTTGTTATATATTGGCATTCATGTCAGAATGTATTGAATACTGGAATTACAATATAATTGAAGATATCAAAAAGAGCAGAAGGTATTAACCTTCATTATTATAATTGCTACCAGGTAAAAAAGACAGATACAGCTTAATTCAGCTCTAGGTGGCAATGGTAGCTCGATTTCCACTCTTAATCTTTTCACCACTACCGCCGAAATAGCGATGGGATAGTTGAAGGAGGAAACACCAGATCACGGAGGAGCAGGAACCAAGGACAGGCGGCATGGCACACAGCCAGAGACCGCCAGCGCCTTTAAAGAGTGTTTCAGAATAAATCTTCCAAAGGGCTGCTAAAGGGTGACCAAAATAAAGCCTCAAGAGTATGTCGTGACTGCAAGTTTATGGTCATTTCTGATAACTTTGAAAAAGAAGAGACCCAGCGCCACTGTCAGCCTGACGCTGCTGTCTACAGACACTCACAGGCCAGCAGCCTAGCTTCAGAACCAGCAGAAATTGGTTTGAGATATTATTGTATTAGAAACGAAGTATCAGTCACTAACCTTTGACTTCTCAGAGTACACAAGAACAGTTTCAATGAAGAGTAAAGAACAGTGGCTGATTCATCAGAGCATGGCATAGCTTACATTTGTGTGTGTGTGTGTGTGTGTGTGTGTGTGTGTGTGTGTGTGTGTGTGTGTGAGAGAGAGAGAGACAGAGAGACAGAGACACAGAGAGAGACAGAGAGACACAGAGAGAGAAACAGAGAGAAAGAGAGAGGGACAGATAGGGACAAATAAACAGGAAGAGAGAGAGATGAGAAGCATCAGTTCTTCGTTGCAGCTCCTTAGTTGTTCATTGATAGCTTTCTCATATGTGTCTTGATGAGGGCTGCAGCAGAACAAATGACCCCTTGCTCGGACCAGCAAACTTGGGCATATCTGTGTGTGATTAGATTAAATGTGCATATATATATATATATCTTATTATATTAAAAGATAGATATATAGATATAGATATGGATAGATACAGGCTTTTGAAAAAATAACATCAAGAAACATCCATTTCTTGATGTTATTTTCTAAAACCCTATGTGGAATAATTCTTTTTTTTTTTTTATAAATTTTTATTAATGTTGATGGGACGACATTAATAATTCAGGTTACATTACATATATTCAAAGAAAACATGTCTAGGTTATCTTGTCATTAAATTATGTTGCATACCCCTTGCCCAGAGTCAGATTGTCCTCCGTCACCCTCTATCTAGTTTTCTCTGTGCCCCTCCCCCTCCCCCTAAATCTCTCCCTCCCTCCCTCCTCGTCCTCCCTCCCCCCACCCCTGGTAACCACCACATCCTTGTCCATGTCTCTTAGTCTCGTTTTTATGTTCCACCAATGTATGGAATCATGTAGTTCTTGTTTTTTTCTGGTTTACTTATTTCACTCCGTATAATGTTATCAAGATCCCACCATTTTGCTATAAATGATCTAATGTCATCATTTCTTATGGCTGAGTAGTATTCCATAGTGTATATGTGCCACATCTTCTTTATCCAATCTTCTATTGAAGGGCTTTTTGGTTGTTTCCATGTCTTGGCCACTGTGAACAGTGCTGCTATGAACATGGGGCTACATGTGTCTTTACGTATCAATGATTCTGAGGTTTTGGGGGTATATACCCAGTAGAGGGATTGCTGGGTCATAAGGTAGTTCTATTGGCAGTTTTTTGAGGAACCACCATACTTTCCTCCATAGTGGTTGTACTACTTTACATTCCCACCAACAGTGGATGAGGGTTCCTTTTTCTCCACAGCCTCTCCAACATTTGTTATTACCCGTCTTGTTGATAATAGCTAATCTAACAGGGGTGAGGTGGTATCTCATTGTAGTTTTGATTTGCATTTCTCTAATAACTAATGAAGCTGAGCATCTTTTCATATATCTGTTGGCCATTTGTATTTCTTCCTGGGAGAAGTGTCTGTTCATGTCCTCTTCCCATTTTTTTATTGGATTGTTTGTTTGTTTGTTGTTGAGTTTTATGAGTTCTTTGTAAATTTTGGATATTAGGCCCTTATCTGAGCTGTCGTTTGAAAATATCAGTTCCCATTTAGTTGGCTGTCTGTTTATTTTGATATCAGTTTCTCTTGCTGAGCAAAAACTTTTAATTCTGATGTAGTCCCATTCATTTATCTTTGCCTTCACTTCTCTTGCCATTGGAGTCAAGTTCATAAAATGTTCTTTAAAACCCAGATCCATGAGTTTAGTACCTATGTCTTCTTCTATGTACTTTATTGTTTCAGATCTTATAGTTAGGTCTTTGATCCATTTTGAATTAATTTTAGTACACGGGGACAGGCTGTAGTCGAGTTTCATTCTTTTGCATGTGGCTTTCTAGTTTTCCCAACACCATTTGTTGAAGAGGCTTTCTTTTCTCCATTTTATGTTGTTGGCCCCTTTATCAAAGATTATTTGACCATATATATGTGGTGTTATTTCTGGGCTTTCTATTCTGTTCCATTGGTCTGAGGGTCTATTTTTCTGCCAATACCATGCAGTTTTGATTATTGTGGCCCTATAATATAGTTTAAAGTCAGGTATTGTAATGCCCCCAGCTTCATTCTTTTTCCTTAGGATTGTTTTGCTATTCGGGGTTTTTTATAGTTCCATATAAATCTGATGATTTTTTGTTCCATTTCTTTAAAAAATGTCATAGAAATTTTGATGGGAATTGCATTAAATTTATATATTACTTTGGGTAATATGGCCATTTTAAATAATTCTTAACTATATAAATTTTTAGTAAAACTAAATCAGTAAATATGAAGGTTTTTTTTCTCATTTATTTTTTATTTTTCAAATGCATTTGACATTCAGTGCTCTATTACTTTCATGTGTACAGAGTGGTACACATTTATATAAGTTGCAAAGTGACCCTCCTTAATAAGTCAAGTACCCACCTAGCAACACAAATAGTTATTACAATACTTATTACATTCCCTACGCTATTTTTACCTCCCCATGAATGCTCTCTAACCACCAATCTGTACTTCGTAATCGCTTCACCTTCTCATTCAGACCCCCAACTCCCCTCTCATCCAGGAACCATCGGTTTATTCTCTGTCTCTATGCATTTATTTCTGGTTTTGTTTGTTTCTTTTGTTTTTTAGATTTCACATATAAGTAAAATCATATGGTATTTATCTTTTTCTGTCTGACTTATTTCAAAACCCTCTGGGTCCATCCATGTTGTCACAAATGGTAGGATTTCAATCTTTTTTATGACCAAGTAATATTTTATTGTATATACATACCACATCTTTTTTGTCCGGTTGTCTATTGATAGACACTTTGCATATGAAGTTCTTATATAGTCATATAATTATTACCCATTTTTACTATAATTTTTATTACTATTTTAATTATAATTATTAAATTATATATTATATATTGTATAGGTAATATATAATGTATATCTTATGTATTTAAAATTATTACATTATAAATAATTTATAATTAAAATTATTATTATAAAATTTACTAATACATTTCTAATTTTTGTATAAGACTATTACTCAGGATAAGCACAAATGCTGGTTTATTCATTGCTACCAGGTGTAGATTGGGATGGTGTCTGTATCTGAGGTTTAGAAAGATCTGAGAAAGGGTTTCAAAAGGGAAAAACCTAGAAGGTGGAAGAACAGAGGTCACTGGGCAATTTTTCAAACAAAAATTAACTTGTCATATCTGTAAAAAGAGGAGTTCCATGTAAAGCTTCTTAGATATAATAAGTATAAATCCTGTAACGTATTCCTTTAATAGAGAGTTGTTTGCTAAAGATATCAGGGACAATCTGATTAGAAATATGACATTAATCCATGATGACAAACAAAATTAGAAAAAAAATCTTGACCTGGAATTCATGGGTAGATTAAAGAGGGTGCCTGAACTCCCTGAAATTGTATTTTAAAATACATATTCGTATCAACATTTACACATGGAGAGGCTTTCAATCAATAGCTTTATTAGACTCTCAAAAGATTGGGCAGCACCCCATAAAGAAATGCTTATTCAAGTTTTGATGATTCAATCATTTATCCATATGAGAGATCTGATAAACATAAGAACATTTTTATTACAAATAATGTACTTCAGGCACCTTGACAGGAATTGCTTTATTTGCCTTTATTTCCTAGTAGAGAATTCCACAGTATCGCCTTTGCAATGAATTAGGCTATGCTCCATGGTTAAACTAAAGTCAGTGTGCTTGCTATATATTGAATGGTATATTCAATTGAATATAATGAATGGTATATTTACTTCACTAAAATTGAAAAAAGGGATGTACATGCTGGAGTTCATCTTACATCATGTTTAAAGTATCATTTAAAAGCCAATTCATAAGCAAAATTTTAGTAATATGTTTTATTTTGTTTTACCAGGATATTATATATAATATTTTTACTTAAATAGTTATCAGATGAATTCTTTTAACAAAGCTGTTAACTTCACTAATGCTGTCCACTATTTAAAACAAAATAGAAAGATAAAGCATTGTCTTTTGTACAAACAAGAACTGCAAATACTTCTTTCTTTATATTATCTTTGAAGAAATGCAAGATAATATATAAAATCCACACACAGAATTTTTAAAGAATGTTTAGTAGTTTCTTATGAAGCATCAAAACATTAAATTAGTACAGTTTACAATAAATGCAAACAAAAATGTAATGATCTTAGAAAAATGCCTTTGATTGCCGTGCTTTTAAACATGACCATTCAACTTTGATATAGCTAAGCAGTAATATTAAACTATGTGGATTTTTAAAAGAAATATTTGTCTTGCCTGACCAGGTGGTGGTGCAGTGGATAGAGCATTGGACTGGGATGCAGAGGACCTAGGTTCAAAACCACGAGGTCTCTGGCTTGAGTGCAGGCTCAACCAGTTTGAGCGCAGGGTTGCTGGCTTGAGCATGGGATCATAAACATGACCCCATGGTGGCTGGCTTGAGTCCAGAGGTCACTGGCTTGAAGTCCAAGGTCACTGGCTTGAGCCCAATGTTGCTGGCTTACGCAAGGGTTCACTGGCTCAGCTGGAAACCCCTGGTCAAGACACATATGAGAAAGCAATCAATGAACAACTAAGGAGCCGCAACGAAGAATTGATGCTTCCCATCTCTCTCTTCCTGTCTGTCTGTTCCTATCCGTCCCTCTCTCTGTCTCTCTCTGTCTCTGTCACAAAAAAGAAAAAAGAAATATTTGTCTTTTATCATTAAGGTCCTCCTTGTTTATGAGAAAGAATAATAAGGCTAATAATAATAACTTATTACTATTTTTTAAGAAAAACATAGTTCCTAGAGAGCTGGAAAGAAATATTGCCAAAAAAATCATTCTGAGATTATCCTAATGAGATATTTCTCATAAGTCTATAGGGTAATTCTAAAGCCAATAGGGTTTCATTTACATATTCTGGATTTGAAATAATAAATAAATATGTAACTCATTAATCTTGGACTTTGAAAAATAGAAACATTTCCCATAGCCATTTGCTTCTATATTTAAAATAAGTTGAAAATTGTTATTTCTTCTGTTTGAAGATACTGCATCTGTTTTCAATCCATTTATGCATGAATTTGTAACAGTATTGTTAGAGATAGGTTTTTTAATCTCTCTAATGACCTCTGTAAAAAACCCTTTACACTTTAAATATAGGAGTATTTTTTGCAATAAAAGTATAATTTGTACCCAGATAAACCGATCCTTAATGCTAAACTATGAACACATGGTATTTAAATAATTATTTTGGACTTGGCAAATTATTTTCCTATCTTGTCTGTGTTTAGTTTAAAATAATCTTGTTAATTAGATGTCTGGAACAAAATTTCTGAAACAAACAAACAAAAAAAGGATGGCAAAAATCAAACACATGAATGATAGAGTTAAATTGATTTTGTTAAGACAAGAAACAATTTTTTAAAAGTAATTTCTGCAACCTAGAATTTGGTCATGTGAATAGTATTTTTGTATGGTAGTATCATCATGACAGTGAGAAAAAATTTAATTTTTCCATGTATTGATGTTACTTCTCTAATTCAGCTCATATTTTTACCCAAGAGAATAACAACCTTCAGTTATTTCTGGGCAATGTACAACGGTAAGCCAAAAGCATGCCACATCGTAGCAACCAAGGATATAATTCATAGCACTGAGCAGTAATAATAACTGGTAAGCCATTTTCACAGAGTCCTCACTTTCTATGTTTCAAACCTAGTTGTCCCAAAATTTTAATTATGTATTCAATATGTTTCTAATATTTCTACTTCTCTACTTTGATTATTTGATTCTTTGATAATTAATTCTTCCCCTGGTATTTGATGGCCTCTATACTCACTTCTTAAAGACAGTTGAAGTCAGCCTGACCAGGCAGTGGCACAGTGGATAGAACGTTGGACTGGGATGCCGAGGACCCAGGTTCGAGACCCCAAGGTCGCCAGCTTGAGCTCAGGCTCATCTGGCTTGAGCAACATAAAAAATGCTCACCAGCTTAGACCCAAGGTTGCTGGCTCAAGCAAGGGGTTACTCGGTCTGCTGAAGGCCCACGGTCAAGGCACATATGAGAAAGCAATCAATGAACAACTAAGGTGTTGCAACGAAAAACTGATGATTGATGCTTCTCATCTCTCTCCGTTCCTGTCTGTCTGTCCCTATCTATTCCTCTCTCTGACTCTCTCTCTCTGTCCCTGTAAAAAAAAAAAAAAAAAAAAAAAAAGACAGTTGAATTCAGTTGAAATGTTTAACCAGAAATTACATGTGAATATTCAACAGAAGTTATATAAAGTTTGCAGAAAAGGCTCTTTTGACCATAGTTTTAAGCTGTCATCCATATATCTGATTTATAGAAAAAATAAAACATCAACCAAGTACTTGAGTATTCTGAATATCATGTATCTCAGATACTTGGAGTCATGTAACAAGAGTATGAAGTCAGGGAATTTATTTCTCTTTATCTTTATGGTAAGACAGAATCACACTTGAAAAATACCGATATTCTTGACCGTTCTGGGTGTGTAATGACCATTTTATGTGCTAGTTTTTTAAATCAATAATTTGTATTCTTTAAATTATTGTTGCCACTGTCACTTTTTAGTGATTCTCTCTTTTTTCTATTTTAGTGATTCTCTTTTTTTTCCACGTTAACAGCTTCTTGCAATCCAGATTATTTCTAGATTAGTAAACTCCTTCAAAGAAAAACCAACTAATATGTATGAAAATGCCTCCAGATTTCCCCTCTTTACCATAGATTGTTTTATCCATTTTATTTTCTCATTGTTCTATGGATTCATTCTGAAGGCCCTATCCTTATATAAATACCATGGTAGCTTGCCAAATGGGCATTTACGAAATTGGTCATAATGTAAAATGCAGAGGCTCAAACAGACAGACAACACCTGAATAAATCAGTGTTATTGAGACTACGCACTCTGGGGTAGCTCCCCACCTCACAACTGCCTTCCTCCACCTGCACCAGCCAGACGTATTTACTCTTCTCTCTTTTATATATTGCTTTTCTGAATAAGATCTTCTTTAATTAACCCATAGCATACATTTTGTTGAATTCCTAGACTAAAAAAAAAAAAAATGACATAAGAAAATGTTTTAGATTATTTGATGAGTCCAGGCAGCTTCTGATACATGTCTACTTCATATTGAAGATCACCCTGGTAAAGCTGCCCCCAGAACTGCCCACTTCTAGGGAAACATACTTACTCCTACAGCTATATCCTCACAGATCCTGAACTCTAGGGGCCGTAAGTAACAAAACAGGGTGAGAGAAAGCACAGCTGACCAGAACAACTCAATTGAGACCAGGTTCGGGATTCTGGTGGCTTAGACCAGTAAACTCTATACATCAGACACAGAGTAAACAATGTTAGTCATTAACTGGTTTGAAGTACATTATTAAAGTGGGTTATCTGCAATTTCATTTGCTGTATACCTTGGAAGGGACATCACAAGGACATGAGATATATGCCCTCCTATGCATCTTTGCAATTCAGTCAAAGTTGTTAGTAAGTTAGGCACATAAGGGAAGTTCTATTACTTTTCCTGGCTAATTAAGGACTTTCAAATTGTTGGCAACAAAGAAAAACACATAATCCGATGTCTGAATTTTAAATAGATTTTAGATAAGAGCATGGAGGTTTTAAAAGTTTATAAACATAAAACATAAAAGTTTATAAACATAAAATAGAAAAATATGTTTATTTCTATATAATATTTATATTCTTCATGGAAGACTATCTTTATATTTTTAAATTGTGTTTCTATGCAATGCATGTTACAGTGCACAAGAACAATTTCTCTATTATATACAGATATTATGGAGAAAAATTCTAACACATTTAATGTCTTTTTAAATCCTAAGTTTTACTACCATATATATTATTTTTAAATGTTATTTTTTACTCCAAGAGAAAATTAATACACCACTGATTCAAAATTCTATAGCCTTTAGGAAGTTGTTGGATATTTCAAAGCATTTTTTAAATAAAAACAATATTACAGGAGGGTCTTATTATTACTAAGTTATTTGGCGAGGGGGAGGAGAAATAAGGACATCTTACACCTTGAAAATAATAATATCCAGAAATAGATTGACACTAATTAAAATACTGTCATCAAAACTTTGAAGAATAAAAAGCATGGTTGATTGCATTATCTTGCTTTTTGTTTTCCTGTTTGCTTTCTTGTAGTGTTTGTTTTTTTCCTTTCAGAATGCTGCCATCTTCTGGTCAAATTGTTTATCACTCCACACACAAAACAGATCCACAATTTGAAGCAATTTAGGTTTATATAAATTCACCTTCTTGTGTTAGCTATGAATCTGTAAAACAGAGCCTTCCTCCCTCCCTTCCATCCACCCATCCATCTTATTTATTAACATTTCTCTCTATTATTACTAAATCATACTTTCTATTCTAACTGTATTGCCTTTTCCGTATTCAAAAGTTCAAGGTCATGGATGGGGGACAGGGAGGGGTGAAGGAGGCTTGGTGCCTTTAGCAGCTCCTCCGCATCTTTGCCTGATTTCACTAGCAGCACCACACTGTTCTTTTTATCATTATTAAGAAAACAGCTGAATGATCACTTGCATTGTTGAATAGTGTTTACCAGATACTGCAAAAAGGCTCTCTATATTTTCTGTAAGAGAAAAAATGAGCCACTGCCCAGACTTTAAGCTTAAGAAGAGAGTCCTCAGAGTCAAAGGACTCTCTTCCCCTGGAAGGCACAACTAAAACTACATGGGAACACTTTCTTTGGGATGCTTTGTCTTAGAGCAGTAATCAGTACATGATTTCACCTTTTTCACTATTCATACTGACTCTGATAAGTACTGTAGATAGCCGTATTTCCTGCTATCTATACACATATAGAGAATATGTTTATTTTCCTGAGTATTTTAAACCCCAGTTTAACACAGTACTCCGAAGAGTTTATGTTCTTCTTAGAATGATTACCAAGCTTTGAATGATTTTTTAAATTCTTATCACATGCCAAAAAAATTGCTGTGGAAATTTCCAATTTAGATCTGAGATTTAAAGAATTTAGGATTGAGTCAGATTTTTCTTTGGTCTTCTAGCATCTGGAGGTTAAGCTGTAACCTAGACTTGGAGAGCTCATAGTAGAGGATCTAAATCTGTAACAAACTGCATGGCCAATAAATGACATAACTTTTCTATTTTATTGACATCTATTTCTAAAATCACAAATTAAAAGAAGATATAATTCTTTCACTTATAGAATTTCCATACATACCTCAGCAGGAAATATTGTATAATAGGTACATATATAATTTGTCTTTCAGTAGTGCTTTCTCTGGTCTATAAAATTCTTTTGAAAATTGATTTGATTTACATTAAATTTTGCAAAGCAATCCAAATCTGGAAAATATAGTTAAAATTTCCATGAATCTGAGAAATACAAATTCATAAAATTATTCTTAACACTATATAAAACAGGGTACACATTAGATATAAATTCACACTTACACATTTTATCTTTTCTCTTTTTTAGTATATAATAAGCTAGTTCTTAAGTATTTTCATTTTAATTAAATAATTTAACCTGCCCCTTTAAAAGGGTATTCATGAAGATTCAGTGATTTATGAAATAAAACTCTGAGCAGAGTGTTTGAAACATAGTAGACCTTCTGCCAATGATGGCCATTATTACACTTCAATTGATACAGCAGATATGCTCTTAAAAAGGAGTACATAAAATTGTTTTTCATGAATCAATATTTTATAGAGCATATTTGCATTTTGCATTTTGCTTAAGTTCTATAGCAAATTGTTCTTTGAGCTGAATCAAAGCCTGGTGTTTTCTACACCAGGGTGTATGAAGGAGAGACACGTGTTATTGAGAAAGGGGCCAAGACAATCGGATTAGCTAAGAAGATCAACAGCCCATAAAGGGCATCCTTGTCTTACATGTCCTCGCATAAGATAAGGAGCGATTTACAGAGTCAAGTTCCCAGGAAAACTGGAATACCCCACCATGGGGGAAAGTGAAAGATATGAAGGACCCTTTTTATCGCCAGGGAAACCCCACAGCACACTTTTGTGTTCAAAATGACACTAATGAATGTGGTCATTATCAGGGAAGACAAGGATTATGGAAAAGATTAATAATTCAGTCGCTCCTCTTTGCATCCATCTTAATGATTGTCATTCTGGTTTCAGCTACAGTCATGCCTGCTGCTTCCTCTGGTTCTGCTTCTTTGTTGCTGTTTTCTGAGCCAACCCATGGTGGCTGCCAGGTCATGGTGTGGATGGCATCTCAACCATCTTGCCTCATTGCCTCATTAGAGATCTAATAAAAAATGTATATTATAAATTATATATATATGGCAAATTTGTTTATCTGGCTTCTTCATAACTTAATGAATTGGCTTCTTTCTATGTGAGCAAAAATTGTGTGTTGAACAGTAAGTTAAGTTAATATAACTATCTCTTTTAAAATGAAGTCTTTTGTCCCTCTATTAAATTTCCTGTTTCAATCAATAGCATGTTCCTTAGTACTCCAGATGAGAAAATGCTTTCACATTTGGTCAAAATGTGACAGAAAGTTCATGAACTGTGTTTGTTTTATTACTGTAATAATTCAAATGCCAGCAAGTAAGCATCAGAGTGTCATCGATGATGAATACAAACACTTCAAGGAGGGATTTCTACACTGTGTTGGCCCCTCTGAAGAAATGACGTTTTTTTCCATGTCACTGTAGAAGAATTTGGACGTGTTGATAGAATGCTTATGAACTGACTACCAATCCTTGAACAATACTGCTGTTTGTGTACTAAGTGGTTGGAAACAGGCTACCCGTGGAAACACTGATTTATAATGATTGCAGTTCTCTCCATAAATATTTAATCTTTATTATCAACTATTAAGGAAAGCATGATTTTGAATATTTTATGTGGTATTTTCTGGAGCTTTTGAAATGATCTTTGATAAAGGTCTATTCTTTTTAATCCCATTATTTTCAGACATTTAGTATCCTACTTCCTATGATCAAAACCACACATGCACACACATATTTTATAAAAGAAGTAACAAGGGAAATGAAAATGGTAAAGAAGGTGTACCCATTCCCCAATAGCAAAATCTTAAAATGCAGGTCAAATGAGTCATCATCTAGTTTACATTAATGCATTAGTTACCTCCTTCCACCACTTCCTAGAGAATTTATGCTCAAGAGGCTTTGGCTCTTGAGAATAAATCAATATAACAGCACATCAGTTTCTATTTGATCCTTTTGTGATGTACTTGCTCAGTAGTAAAAGTGATTTTTAAAATCCAAATATTACCTTCTGATTATTTACATTTCATCCACTTATTCAGTAATTATTTATTGAGTGCCTGCTGTGCATCAGCATTATGCTAGAGACTAGAGATACAATACACTTTCTCAAGGAAGCTTTAGTTAAACAGGGACACACACTAATAAACAACTAATTGTTACTCAGAGAAAGCTGGGGTGAGGCACCTGAACTGGTCCTGGGGGCATCAGGGAAAGGTGGCATACAGAAGGAACCATACAGAAGGAGCTCCAAAATAATGCTTTATTATTTAAGGACAGATGAATCTCCCCTGGAGTGAGTTCAGAGAGACAAGGGAAGACCTTTCTGGGGAGAACAGTCATTGAGAGCAAAGGCATGGAGGGCAGAAAGCTTACAGCTCAGGTCCAGACCACCAGACGGTTCCATCTGGCACGAACCAAGATGGACGTGAACTGAGCTAGCAGAAAAGCAGAGGAGGAGGCGTGGAGGAATCCAAGATATATGAAGGACATATAATCTATATAGTAAAGTAACAGATTGTGTAAAAGGGGTGAAGAGGAGGGAGGAAGCAAGACCTCACAATGAGTGAGCAATTAGAAATGCTAACACCCAGACAAGGAATGCCTTTGGCATCCACTTTCCATTCTTCTGAAAACTATCCCCAAATTTTACTTGATGATCCCTCCTCAGCACTCATTATGTATGGTATGGCAAAGCTATCTCCAAGAATACAGAAAGTGACCCAGGTCAGAGCCACCACAAATACTGTAATTTCCCTGGCCAATGTCATGTATGAGGTGTCTGAATGTGCGTCTGTGTTACCAGTGGACGAGTGAGGGAGGCTGGGATCCAACCTGTCCTGAGCTAGTCCAATTAGGGTTTAAATGTCAGGAAATGGTGGGACTTTCTAGAAAAGATGTTCTCTTCTTTGCATTTGGATTTAGTTTCAAGAATATGAGGCTAGGGCTACTTGTGTCATCTTGCTTCCCCAGAAAGAGAAACTAAGAGTGTAGCCAAGATAGAAAAACAGAGCTTGGCCCTGGCCAGTTGGCTCAGCGGTAGAGCGTCAGCCTGGCGTGTGGGGGACCCGGGTTCGATTTCCGGCCAGGGCACATAGGAGAAGCGCCCATTTGCTTCTCCACCCCCCTCCCCTCCTTCCTCTCTGTCTCTCTCTTCCCCTCCCGCAGCCAAGGCTCCATTGGAGCAAAGATGGCCCGGGCGCTGGGGATGGCTCCTTGGCCTCTGCCCCAGGCGCTAGAGTGGCTCTGGTCGCGGCAGAGCGACACCCCGGAGGGGCAGAGCATCACCCCCTGGTGGGCAGAGCGTTGCCCCTGGTGGGTGTGCCGGGTGGATCCCGGTCGGGCGCATACGGGAGTCTGTCTGACTGTCTCTCCCCGTTTCCAGCTTCAGAAAAATACAAAAAGTAATAAAAAAAGAAAAAAATAATAATTAAAAAAAAAAAAGAAAAGCAGAGCTGAGTAAGGGAGCAAGAACATGCAAGTTTTGGTGACATTGTTGAGACTCTGCTTTCACACAGCTGAAACCAGCCTAACCAATGGACTTTTCAATTATGCACATCAATATGTTTACGCCATTTGTAGGAGAAAGAGTCCTAATGAATACAGACTCAAGGGCAATGCGTACAATGTTTTAAACTATACATGTCTAGAGCCCCAAGGAGCAATCTCCCACACAGTGTTATCTGCAGATAGGTGACTTTAAACATGAGAAAACACCAAAAAGAATAACATGGGCAACACCATTTAGTCAACAAAGGCTTATTGAGTAGTTATTTTGAGAAACACAACATTAATAACAAAGTGGCAATGTTGATTATTATAAGTCCCAGCCCTTTTAGAGTTGAGAATATATTGGAATAAAAATAACATAAAAAGTAAAGTATATTAGCATACTTAGTAATTATTTGTTCTAAAGAGATACAGGAAGAAGGCTGGGTGTTGGCTTTAGACAGTGATCAGGGTGGTCTCACTGAGAAGCTAACATTAATATTTTTAATTTTGTTTTTCTTTTTTCTTTTCTTTTTTTTTTTTACAGAGACAGAGAGAGAAAGTCAGAGAGAGGGATAGACAGGGACGTCTAGACAAACAGGAATGGAGAGATGAGAAGCATCAATCATTAGTTTTTTGTTGTGCATTGCAACACCTTAGTTGTTCATTGATTGCGTTCTCATATGTGCCTTGACCATGGGCCTTCAGCAGACCGAGTGACCCCTTGCTCAAGCCAGCAACCTTGGGTTCAAGCTGGTGAGCTTTTGCTCAAACCAGATGAGCCCGCGCTCAAGCTGGCGACCTCAGGGTCTCAAACCTGGGTCCTTAGCATCCCAGTCCAATGCTCTATCCACTGTGCCACTGCCTGGTCAGGCTAATTTTATTTTTCAATCAAACTTCACATTTAATATTATTTTATATTAAGGTCAAGTGTACAGTATAGTGGCTAGACAATTATATATTTCACAAAGTGATCCCCCCAATAATTAAAGTACCCACTTGGCACCATAGTTATTACAATATTGTTGACTATATTCCATGCTAAACTTCACATCCCCATGACTATTCGGGAAGTACTAATTTCTACTTCTTAATCCCTTCACCTTTTTCGCCCATCCCTTCGACTCCCCCCCCCCACAGCCATCAGTCTGTTCTCTGTATCTATAAGTCTGTTTCTGTTTTATTTTGTGCTTTAGATTCCACATATAGGTGAAATCATGTGGTATTTGCCTTTCTCTGTCTGACTTATTTCATTAGCACGATACCCTCGGGGTTCAGCTATGTTGGCTGAGTGTCCAATCTTGAATACAGATCAGAAGAAAGTGCGAAGGCAAACCATTTAGCTCTCTGCTAAAGAGCACAGCAGGTGGGGAACAGGAAGTACAGAAGGCTCGGTGTAGGAGTGCCCAGAGCATGTTTGGTGACACAGCAAGGGGTCAGTAAGCCAGGGCTGAACTAACAAGAGAGAGAGAGATGGAGGAAGACCAGGGCGTCAAAAGCCTCAGGGGCCAGAGTGAAGACTTTGACTTTCATCCTGAATGAGATGCGAACCCTGGGAAGGGTTCTGAATAACAAGGCTACAAGATCTGACTTAGGCTTTAAATGAATTGCTGTGGCTGAAGTGTTGAGAATAACCGGCCAGGAGCCCAAGGAGCAACCAGGGAGGACGGTTAAGAAGCAAGTGTATCAGTCCAGGCAAGAGAGGATAGTGGCTGGGCCACGGCGGTAGCGGTGGGGATGGTAAAAAAAAAAGGGTTTATATTCTAGGTACATTTTAAAGGAAGAAGAAACAGAAAGTCTGATGGATTGAATGTCATCTATAAGAGAAATAAACAAGTCAAGGATGAATTCAGGGTTTCTGTGTCAGCTACTGGAAGAATGAGAGGAAGCCTCAGAGAAAACTGAACGGGATGCCCAGAAAGTGATGAGAGAGCACTGTCCCAGAATGCCACAGAACCTAGTTTTGAGAAGAAGGGCGTGGTTAACACTTTTCAGTGCTGCAGAAAAGCCAGGGCAATAAAATAAGGACTAAAAATGCCCATTTGATTTAACAACAGAAAAAAAAAAGGGCCTTTGATGATTTTGGTGAGAAAAACTGTTACTTCTTAAATTTTTTTTGCCAAAATCAAAAATACTAAACTTATTAGATTGGAAGGAGGTAAATCAGTAGATTTAATAGAAAGAAAAAAATGTTTTTGAAATTCAACCGAATTCAATAAATCTAACCTCTGTATACAGCACAACGGAAAAGCGAGAAAGGATTGGTGAAGTTGGCAAAGACACAGGACGTGTTCCCTAGGCACTGAGGGACTGTAGGATGCACATGTGAGCATAAGCGTAGATAATGCATCCACAGCATTGCCCTGGGTGCCCCATTCTCTGAGCATCATCAAGAAAGTTTGAGAAGACAGAGCCGTGCTAACATCAGTACCACTCATCTTTACTCAGGAAAAACTTCTATTGTTTTCTAGAAATGTGAACTATTAACATCCAACATTCACCTTACTATCTGTGCCGTCTGTTTAGCCTAAACCTGTAAGTATCCATGTTCACACCAGACTGCTTAGGTGTATCTCCCAGGACTGACATGTGCCAGCTCAACACAAATACTAATTAATGGCTTAAATGGAAAACTGACATTTTATAAGCATTCTTTTTCGCACAGAGCAGGAAACTGCCTTGCATTTTCAATCGGGTAATATCCCACTATATCAACCTCAGAGCTTGCAGCAAATAAGAACTTGACCTTATTGTTGTGTTGCCCTCAATCAGCCAGTGATGCCCTTACCGTGAAGGAGAAGGTGCCAAGTCTCTGAGGAAAGAGGAAAAAAAAAATAGGAAGGTGAAGAAGAGAAGAGAAAGACACCACGTGAACTTGGAGTGGGTGTAATGGAAAATAGACTGCGGGAGGAGATAGAATTCCTGCCACTGAAGGGCCTTTATCACAGGGAGACATTAATCTTTCAGCATTAAAGTGGGAATCAAAGCCTTATCTATTTGAAAATTCCCTATCATTTCTTTCAGCAAAACAGCTCTAATTTTTCTTTTCCACTCTGAGTTATATGTTCCTGGAATATATTCAGCTGTTTGGAACACAGTGGTCACTTGAAGCCAAGGGCAGAGATCGGTTCTTGACTAACCTATTAGCTCTACACAGAGAAAACAATCCTAAAGCCATAAACACTATTCAGTCCCACATAATTATTCATTATAATCGGGGCTAGAAGAGAATGTATACTCATTTCTGAAAAACTGCTCTTGAATTTGACAAACTTCTCAAGGCTCTTGACTTAATAACATCCTATCATCCTCATGTGCAAATTTAACTTCAGGAATCTCTTGGAACTCTCTCCTAGCTCAGGTCTTGGCATCGGTGACAGCAGGTAGGTCAGGTCCTCAGGGAGCCCAGCAAAGGGGGAGGAAAGACATGAAAGGGAGGAATCAGTCACAGAGCGTGCCATTTCTACAGACTGTGTTACGTAAAGATTACAGAGAACCTGATGGTAGGATTTCAAAGGATACAAGAGTCAGTGTACTAGACTGTAAAGAAAACAAATTCTTCTCAAAAACAAGCACCACTTTGTTTTGACGTGGTTTGGTTTTGCTGTAATAAATAATGTTGTACAAAGAAACGAGGTTGTACAAAGAGAGCTCTTTGGTAGGTAGAGGCTGCTTTTTGCTTTCCTTCCTCCCATCAGTCCTCCGATGAGGACTGAGATGTGTGTGCTAGCATTTAGGCAGCTCTCGAGAAAAGGATGTTGAATGCATGATGGGGTCTTTAAAGATCGCATAGGACCACAGCTGGCAATTCTGTGTGACACGTTTCCCAGCCGGTGAAGCTCTGGACTGACTAAGGAACATTCCACGTCCACAACAAACATTGCAGGTTACCTTGCTCCTGTGATCCTGATCAGATCTAACCTTGCAAGCACCGACAGGAGACAGAACCGCAGGTGGTATGGGGCGGGGGGGGGGGGGGGGGTGGATACACGGGAGGCAGGACGCGTGGCGAGGTCAACAGTTGAACCCCAAACAGAGTGAGGGGTTGTACAGAGAGAACGAGAGGACAAGGCAGAAACGCAGACTCCAGAGGAAAAGACACTGAATTTCATCCTGCCTCTCTTCTGCTCTTCAGCATTACAAAATACAGTAACATAGCCTCAGGGGCGCCATGGAGAGGAAAGGGAAAAGAGGCGAAGTTCACGGCCGGCCGGGAGGGGAGAGCGGGCAGGCAGGAACGGGGCTGGAGAGAAAGTGTTCCCGTGCACACAAGGAAGGAAGGGAGGAAGTGAGGCAATGCAGCAAAGAATGCAAGATAGCCCCGCGATTCCGCAGGGACCGGGCTGTGTGAAGGGGCCGCATGCACGGAGAGGGACTGCTGGGAAAGCAGGGGAGCAAACCACAGCCAGATGACCTTTGATCAGAGGGGAAACGGAGACAGTGGTCTGGAAGGAACAAGGCCAGGGCTGGGCCCGCGTCCAAGGATGGGCGTGCAGCCTTGATTGCATCTTGAGAGAGCACTCGAAAGGACAGAAGCGAAGATAAGACCTAGTCAGGGGAAGTTCAAGGACTGAAATGTACATCCTTTCTAGCTGAGCAGATTTCTTTTTTTTTTTTTTTTTAATTTCTTCCCTCATGTTCAAACTCGGGAGGAAGAGAACGGAGACAGAAACCGAGGTCTCTCGATGCTATCCCTAACTCTTTAGTTAATTAGTTGTGGAACTTGATCTCTCTGGATCTCAGTTGATTCATCCCCAGAATGAGCAGATTAGAAACTCGTGTTTTCAACAGTAGGACATCCTCACTCACACCCCTCCCACCAGCCCACAAAGAACCTTGCATAGACTGCAGGCTCCAGGGATCAAGACCATGACTCTCTTGATCACAAGCACATGACCACATTTGGAATAGTCGCAGGCACATCATAGGAGATGCTCAATGGATGTGTGTTGAAGGAATCAGAACATACCACAATCCATGAAACAGGTCAAAGCAGGGCTGTCCTGGCTGAAGCCATCTGTCACCCACTATGTCAACTGCCCCCCATCCCGGGGAACTCCAGGGCTGCAGGAAACCCAGTTTGAACATCATTGGGCTAGGCTTCTCTGCAAGTCATAGTTCTATGGTCTCTGTGCAGCCCACGTTTGAGTAAGCTGTGTAGAAATTAACCCTGTCTGGCCCAAACTCACCTGACTGAAGGATCGCTTTTCCCACTTCACCCTCCACTTCAAAGTCTTGGTCTTTCAACCCTCTTGCAAGTACATTTTTCCCTCCCTTTGCAGAAGATGAAAGCATTTTTCCAGACAGGCCTGCTGTGAGTGACTTCATGGAAAGGAATATCTTGCATCCCTTATGTGCCTCTCACATGGGGAACTCCTTGTATTTATTTATTTTTAAGAATAAGGCTAGGAGGTTGACGTTTCCATTAGCAGTTGAAGGATATATATTTTTAAAAAATAAAAACTCTACTCCTCGGTGAGACATGCCTCACATTCCGGTCGCCGCTGAAGGCAGTTATGTGCTACTAAGTATGTGGTGGAAGTGACACATGTCTGGAAACCCAGAAACAACGCCGTCTCGAAACTGCTTGCCTGGCGGTGTACAATGAAGGTGTTGTAAGTGGTTAATTGAGGAAGGCAGACTCCGAGATTCTCAGAAGCAAACTCTGGGGCACCTTAGGCATCTGGCATTTGTCACTGTGATATACTCAAAGGTGTCTTATATTTGAGGGTTGTTCACACCTGTAGCAGGATGAAGGTAGAGACTCAACTGACCTTCCAGAGGAACCCAGAAATATCATAGTTATTTTGGCCAGTGAGTCTACCTACAAGAAGGAAAACATAAACATACTACTAAAGGAGATGGACCAGCTCCACATACTTCACCTTAGGTATTAGCAAACCGTGTGGGCGCTTGATTCATTGCATTCTGTCTAGCTGAGCACACTTCTCTCTATTCCAAAGCACAGAGGTAGTAAATTTAACTCAAAGTATTTTTATCTCAATTTATGTCAGTAAAGATATTCCCATTAGGTATTCTGTTGACCGACTTGAAGGTTGGTAATAGGATAGAGGTTGTGAAATGGAAATTAAAAAGTGGAATTAGATTACTAAGGATTATACTAATGGAATGCAGATTGTATTAAATGTAAATTAATTATTAGAACAGGAAGACATTTGTCCCAGTTGAAGAAAGTGTTGAAAGTCTTTGGGCACAGATTCACCACGCACTTTCAAATATACCGAAAGTATAATCCTTGGAAAAATATGAGGTTTGTTAAATATAAGGAAAAAACTCAGCAATTACCTTTTTTTTTTTTTTTTTACAGAGACAGAGTCAGAGAGAGGGATAGACAGACAGGAATGAAGAGAGATGAGAAGCATCAATCATTAGTTTTTTGTTGAGCGTTGCAACACCTTAATTGTTCATTGATTGCTTCCTTGTGCATGCCTTGACCGCGGGCTTTCAGCAGACTGAGTAAACCCTTGCTCGAGCCAGAGACCTTAGGCTCAAGCTGGAGAGCTTTTGCTCAAACCAGAAGAGCTCTCGCTCAAGCTGGCAACCTTGGGGTCTCGAACCTGGGTCTTCCGCATCCCAGTCCAACCCTCTATCCACTGCGCCACTGCCTGGTCAGGCAGCAATTACCTTTTAACAAACTCAAAAAATTTGTTGGATAATAATTAGTTTGCATTGTTTAGATGGTTTACAGGTAAATGAATTAGAGATATAAGACAATATTTCTTAAACTATATGATTTTATTTAATAAGGGGAAAGATGTTTAGTTTTGATTGATTCTTAAAAGGTAGGGGGAAAATTTCTAGTATATGACAAATTTAAAAATCATCTATCTTGTTCCAAAAAGGGAATCCATTTTACCTTATAGATTCATGTGCCAAATGTAGGGCCACCAAACCAAAGGGGCGCTAGTAGTGGCATTACCCAGAAATCTGGAAACTTAAAAATAATGTTTGAGTCCTGGCCAGTTAGCTCAGTGGTAGAGCATCAGCCCAGCATGTGGATGTCCCAGGTTCAGTTTCCTGTCAGGACACACAGGAAAAATAACCATCTGCTTCTCCACCCCTTCCACTCCCCCTTCTCTCTCTCTCTCTCTCTCTCTCTCTCTCTCTCTCTCTCTCTCTCTTCTCCTCCTGCAGCCAGGGCTCAATTGGTTCACACACATCGGCCCTAGGCACTGAGGGTGGCTCTGTGAAGCCTCTGCCTCAAGTGCTAAAAATAGCTCAGTTGAGAGCATGGCCCCAAATGGGCAAAGCATCAGCCCAGATAGGGTTTGACAGGATCCCAGTCGGGGCACATAAGGAAGTGTGTCTCCTTATCTCGGCTCCTCTCACTTGGAAAAGAAAAAATATTTAAAAATTATAAAATAAAAGTAAAAATAATGCTTGACTGGGAGTGGGGAGGAAACTGGGAGAGCAACCTGAAAGGTAGTTGATAGGTTGACACTCCATGCAGAATTCAGCATTCTCTCAGTATCTGGACCAGAATTCACCTTATTAGTTGTTCTCTGGCTTCCTTGTGCTCTTGTCTTCTCTCTAAAGCTGGAGTCCAGTCCTGTATTATCCAAAATCCGGAAAGAGAGATCCTAGGAAAAAGAGGAAGAGATAAAAGCATAAATGTGAGCAAAGTCACCTCTACACATGCATGTACACACACACACATACACACACACACACACACACACACACACACACACACACCCTCTCCATCCTAACACTCGAGTTGTAACAAAGAAACCACTGTGGAAATCTTTTTTCAAATTTCAGAGAACTTCTCAGAGTACAGAAGGAGTTAAGGCTCTGTACCTTTGTACCTGGTTTCCTTTAGCCAAGTAAAACAAATGCCACACAGTAGACAGTTTTGTTCTTGATCTTTCAAGTTACCGTTTTGGTGCCAAACATAAAGAGATCCAAATGAAATCAATTTTGCAATCACCAAACACAGGAATATTTGTGCACACTTGACGAGGTTGGATTTGCTTGCTCCCACGGTGCCATTGGAAAACAATGTTGTAGATTTCTTTTACATGGGAGAAGAGTGTTCTTGCTTTTTGCTTTTCGTTTTACGGGCAAACACGTAAGGATTTTACGCGTGAGCTTAGGTTCTAACTGCAGTAAACAATCTACGGTAATTTATTTGCCTCTCGCCTGCACGTTGTGTCACAGATAAAAACAGTGACTGAGAATAAGGACCAATTTCTGGTTCTGTCACCAGCATTAGCACCTTGGTTTTTCTCTGAGCTTCAATGCTGTTAATTCATAAACTAAGGATCATTGTAAGTAGTTCTCATGATTACCTGCAAATTTTGCAGAAGGAGTAAATGTAAATACCTAACATTTATTAATTAAGTTCCCAGATGTGCTGCCCTGGGGCCTCAGTGCAGAACCAAACAGAAAGTAAAGACTATGCCTGCAGGGAACAAATACCCCGATCGAAGACAGGTAACAAACTCCAGAGAAATTCCAAATGAAATATAGGTTAGTTCCATGGGCTCTCATCTATATATCCGTGTTTTTATATCTTGACAGAATTAAGATTTTGCAATTATTTGTGTGATTATAGGATTAACATTTCTATCCCCCCCCCCCAAAGGGTAGGCTCAGTGATGGTAGAGACCAACTATTGTATGCTCATACCATGCACAGCGTAGGCAAATACACATAATTACAGAATAAAGGAATGAATGCATTGTGATAAAGGAACAAACAGGAGGTTATAATTGAGAAAATGATGAAATGAGGCAATAAGTCTTTTCATGGGATAGTCTAGAAAAGTCCATCTATCATGCTGGAACACTTAGATGATGAGAAGAAACCAGTTGTGTGGATAAAAAGAGCTGAGAGAGGAGAATTCTAGACAGGAAATAGTCAGGGCAAAGGCCCTGAGACAGGAAAGAGCCTGGAATGTTTAAGGAATGGGAAGGGGCCAGCGTGGCTGATGCAGGGCGAGCGGCTAGACCACACAGGGCCTGCCGGCTCTGCTAAGTTCAAGTTCTATTCTAATTACACTGCAAGTTCCATTTCCCTCTTCCACCCGCCCCCCTTTTTATATAGCTTTGTTTTAGTATTAAGATTAATACACATTTAAAAAAGAGGCAACAGTACTGGATAGCAGGTGATTAATTGTGGATTATGAGAAAGAGATATGCATGTTCCGAAGTGGAAGGGATGTGGGCTAATGCATCTAGGAAAGGCTAACCTACACCGGAGTTTACCTCTAATTTCAGGCTCGCCCTTGAAATGATTACCTTGTCGGGCACTTGGCTCCCCAGGTCACAGAGTGCCCAGAACTCTGACGGCCTCGGGGCAAGTGCTCTAATTCACACTTTGTTGCCTACACTTTGGCGGATGTTAAGAAAATTTTCTCTCTCCGTGCCAGATTTTGCAATGCCCTGAAACATGGCTTTTTCTCCCATTTCACTGGTCGACTTCCAGCAAGTCCTTTAAGCTTCACTGCTCAGCTTCCAGGCCTCTCGTGTCATGGAGTTCACCTTCCCTGCAGATGTCTTCGGCTTTCACGCCGACTCCGTAGAACAATTATGTGCTCATTCGTTTCAGCCCTGGAAGCAAATTCAACTGAAACCACTGCTCAACAGTTTCCTCCTCTGGGGCAGGAAACTGGACAATTCTGCTGATCTTTCAGAAGGGGAGAGCTTGGCTTCTATTGAGTGGCTTGACTCTGGCTCTGAACTTTGGATTTATTCCTTTGGTTTTTAGGATATTCTCTGTTCTTCCTTCTTCTTCCTGCCTTGACATTTGGAGAGCTACCTTAGTGTGGCCTAGCATTCCAATCATTACCTGGCCCAATGTACAGGACCTAAAACCACAGCTTTCTTTTAGAACAGGGGTCCCCAAACTTTTTACACAGGGGGCCAGTTCCCTGTCCCTCAGACTGTTGGAGGGCTAGACTATCAAAAAAAACAACTATGAACAAATCCCTATGCACACTGCACATATCTTATTTTAAAGTAAAAAAACAAAACGGGAACAAATACAATATTTAAAATAAAGAACAAATAAGTTTAAATCAACAAACTGACTAGTATTTCAATGGGAACTATGCTCCTCTCACTGACCACCAATGAAAGAGATGCCCCTTCCGGAAGTGCGGCGGGGGCCGGATAAATGGCCTCAGGGGGCCACATGCGGCCCGCAGGCCATAGTTTGGGGACCCCTGTTTTAGAAGATTATGATAACTGGGATTGATGAGGACTTGGGTGGCAGTACCTATTGTTGGTCCTCTGAGTTCTGCCCTGAGCGAGAAGCGAGGGTCTACTCCCTCTTATCTTACCAGGAAGAACATTTGATTTTGGTGGAGAAGGTGTGCCCAAGAGTTCCTATATACTTTTTGTCTGGGACTTTCTTTGAAATATGCAAAATAATAATATGTAACAAAGACTTTTTATAGATATGCTACTTCTTTTAAAATGATGCTTGAAATATGTATTAAATTGCATTGAAAAAAATTGCATTCTAACATAAAATAAAAAAGAAAAGGCGTGCAATATTGTATATTGCAGAAAAATGCCAACCACGTAAAATCACGAGCATATAAAAAAGGAAACGAACCAAAATGTTGACAGTATTTATATCTGGACAGTGAGATTATTGACTTTTTAATTATTATTTTCTTCCTAGTTTTCTACATTTAATAATTTTTAAGACATACATTATTTGCACAATTAGAAAAAGTTACAATATTAATAGAAGAAAAGCAATCACCCAGAAAACAGTGTTGTCCTCCTGATTACATGTGATCGTCAACCTGGGCTCATTAGAATTAATTAAGGAAAAACAAGTACAGGAAGTGGGAGAAAACTTTCGGAGCTGACAGATTTGTTCATGGCCTTGATTGTGGTCATGGTTTCATGGGTGTATACTTCTCTTCAGACTCATTGAGTTGTATACACTAAATACTTGCAGCTTTTTGTATGCCAATCATCCTCAATAAAGTGAGAAGTTTTTTAAAGAAGCAAAAAAAAAAAAATCTTATCTCCTGACATCATGGCATTGTTTATATTTTTATATCTTTTTTTTTGTGATAAACAGTTCAGTATATTTTGAGAATTCCTTAAAAAAATTTGGAAAACGCCTTAAATGTTTGAAAGCACTATTGGATATCACAAAACCAGTTTTAGAATTTCTGTTCCAGACAGATTTCAACATCACTGTATTTGCTGAAATTTCCTCTCTGATGCTTTATTTAGAATGAGTTGTGTTTTGCTGAACCTGCTGAAAATAAACTTTACCTCTTTTGACAACCAAGATCCCCACCAACCTCCAGCAGAGCTGCAGGTGCACGACCAGCAGAACGGACCCTTTTTCACTTGTGATCTCAGTCCCAGCTCTTTGAGGCAGAACTCATTTGCCCAGATTTGTATAGCATTACCTGAGCGTAACATTACCCAATAAAGCCAAATTGATGGGTTAAGGATACAAAATAAGCCATTTCAATGCCAGGAATTCCGGATCAGCTTATGAGGAAGGATTTGTGAGACAGCAGAGAGGACAGAGAACAAACACTGTGTGAAAAGATCATTTGTAACTGTTTTCTCTTGCACAATAAAATAGGCATTACCTTACAAATAATTTTGCAAAGGAAAGAAGAGTATCATCCACAAACTTGCAAGGTAATAGAGTCTAAATTTGAATAATTTTCTCAGTGAGTATATAAAAAAGGAGAGAGAGAAAGGAAACAATATTGAAAAGAATGGCTATCTTGGATGCTTCAATTCAGATTAGAGAGAAATCTTTTCTACTCACCACCTCTTTTTTTATTTCCTTTCTATGTTAGCATTCTAATTTGGGTCTTTCCTTAGCTGAAGTTTTATGTTGTACTTTTAAGAGTATTGCAACCTTGTGTTTTGTGATTGGGTTATTTGGGAAATAGTTATAAGGATTAAGTGAAAAATATTTTTCCATGTTTCCTTTTTAAAGGAAAATAACTCCGTTATGTTTTTTTTACCTACTGTGGACCAGAAGAAAATGTAAAACACAAACTAATATAGAATTAATCATCCATGGAGCTAAGCACACATAAGAAAAAATACTACCAGAGAAATTGAGCATTTTGGGCTTAAATGCAAATCAAAGGCCATCCCCATTCTATTTTTTTTTTTTAATTTTTTTGTGTTGACATGGTTTTAGGTGTTCCACCCAATATACATCCTGTACACCCCACATCATGTCCCCCATGCCCCAGTAAGTCTCTTTTCACCCCCATTTCTCCTCTTTTATCTCTCCACCCCCGATCTCCACTGCCCCTTTCCCTCTGGTTATTGCTACCCTGTTGTCTGTATCTATGTGTTATGGATATACATGTTTTTGACTAATCCCTTCACCTTCTTTGATCCCATCCTTTCTTCCCCCTTCCCATCTGTTCCAGTGATCCTGCCTCTGTTTTATTGTGTTCATTAGATTCCACGTATCAGTGAGATCATATGGTATTTGTCTTTCTCCACCTGGCTTATTTCACTTAGCGTAATAACCTCCAGATCCACCCATGCTGTTGCAAAAGGCAAATTTCCTTCTTTTTTATGGTCACACAGTATTCCATTGTGTTAATGTACCACAGCTACATTATCCATTCATCCAATGATAGACACGTGGCTGTTTCCAGATCTTTGCTATGGCAAGCAACACTACAATGAACATGGAGGTACAGATCTCCTTTTGAATGAGTGTTTTGGGATTCTTAGGCTATATTCCTAGAAGTGGAGTAGCTGGGTCAAAAGGCAGTTTTATTTTTAATTTTTTGAGGAAATGCCCTACAGTTTTCCACAGTGGCTGCACAACTCTGCATTCTCACCAGCAGTGCAAGAGGGTTCCCTTTTCTCCACAAAAGCTATCCCCATTCTTTTACCAAAACAACACGTACTCTTTGCTGTCTCACTAATCTGATCAGAGCTTTAATGAAGTTCCTCATTATTTTTATTAGTATTTCATTATTTATACATTTATTTTAATATTTATATTAAAATTTATATTATCACTATTAAAATTTATATGAATATTTATGTAAACAAACATTTAATATTGATATTAATGTCAATATAATCATTAAATTTATATCAATATTTATTATTCAGTTATTTATTATTTATAAATAAAACTATATGTTTATATATATGTAGTATATTTTATATGTGCATTTTGCACATGTTAAAAAGAGATTTGTTCTGATATCATTGGTTTCAATTAAATAGTAAATTAAAATCTTCTGACTTACAAAAACTTAAGGTAGCTAGCAGAATGTTTGTCATAAACCAAATATTATAATAAGATTAGTCTTCAAAAATTTATCTGGGTTTTTTTTAAGTTTTTTTCTTGTTTAAAATAATATCTAACTTATAAAAATATTATACAGGTATTTATATAAAATATGTACCCTAAATGGAATTTATATTTTTTATCAGGTGGCCTTCTTATTTCTCCCAAGCATTTTCATATCTTCAAGAAAGTGCAAATTTTCCAATATATTATTAATTTAGTATATTTATACAGCTTTGGAAAAAATGAATATTTCTTTGTCCACTTAAATTTTCATAAGAGTTCAAAACATCTGTTGCAAAGATATCTTCATTGTTGTAATTCTCAACAAAGCTGAAGATGAAAAGACTTGTGATTTGAATCACAAAAGGAATATCAACCTGTCTTTTTGTAACTTTATTCAAAATTTCACAATTCTTGCTAAACCATAAGAGAAGGGCCAAAAGCAATAAAACAGCAGAAACCCAGTAAGAATGTGCCAGAGTTCACTGAACAATTACCCCAGACTTAACTTCATTGACCTTCAATCTGTTTGGAGTATCAGAGGTTTCTCTATAAAGCATCTGACAACCTGACCATAGACAGCCCTCACATAGTTCTTCCACAAATCAGGGTCATAACAGTAAAAGTCAAACTTGACTTTGGTGGTAAATAGCTTGGTTAAATGTGCCCCATAAGAAACATAATGGTTTTCTCCAGCATGGTGTATTTGAAACATGTCAGGGTCAGACAATGAGTTAGAATGAAATCTCTGACTCAGAAAAAGGCTCTTCTGAGGCTACTCTGACTTACATTAATGAAGTGTTTTGCCCCAGAAGACTTTCTAGAACTCTAAAACTAGCATCTTAAGAGTGAAGTGTGGTCTCTGAGTGGAAAGATCACTGATCAGGAAGTCAGGAGACCCAAATTTCCATTACTTATGTACCATATATCAGCCACATGACTTCAGAAATGAAGTTTGGAAATCATTTATGAAAGTCCCACACTATGCAGTAGGACTGGGCAATATAAATAGAGTCCAGGTGCTGACTTCAAGAGGCTCATAATTTAATGGAGACTGTAATGTTGATGTAATTCAACAAGTGATAGTCAAGCATTTGGAAAAATTCTAAATAGAGAGAAATGAATAATCGATTTTGTTTGGGGTATACAGACAAAAACATCTGGAGAGATTTCAGTTTAGGCATTGAAAGGTAATTAACAAGTGATCTTGTATGGTGACAATATACAGTGAAGGGGAAGGAAGGGGATTTTAGACAAAATGTAAATTGAGGCAAATAGTGAAAGTCTTTGAATAACTTGCTAGAGAATTTGGTCAACTTGGGCTCTGTGAGACTAAATTTTTTCATCTTTAAAGAAGAGAATTGGACTGGAAGATTACTGATTTCATGATCAGGCCTCAAAGTCTAAAATAGATGACATTAGAAGTTCAGGAGAGAATGCCTTATTTAAAATCTGGCCAGATCATGTCAATTCCTATAAAGAAAATGCCAAGTCAGCAACTATTACTTCAAATGCCAGAAAAATAACCTCCTTTGCATTATCATAACAATTCTTAACAGCAAATATCTATATATATTTTAATTATTGAATCAATAATACTTTGTGTTATCCCTGCCAGAAGAATACTTAGTGGGCCTTCGAGTTGAATTATTTAAAATTCTATGCTAAAATGATAATGTTACGGATTGACTTGAGTCCCATCAAAATTCATATACTGAAGTCTTAACTCTTACAAGTAACTGCATTTAGCAAAAGGAAGTAATTAGGGTTAAATGAACTCGTAAGGGTGAGCCCTGATCCCATAGGATTAGTGTATCTATAAGAAGAGACACCAGATAGCTTGTTCTCATTCTCTCCTCATGTATGCAAATGAAAAAGGATGCAGCAAGAACACAACCACCTACAAACCAGAAAGAGTCCTGATGAGAAATCAGATCTGATGACCTTTGATTTTAGATTTCCAGCCTCCAGCATAGTAAGAAATAAATTTATGTTGTTTAAGCCACCCAAGCTGACTAACACAGATAACAAATAAACAATTGTTGTGGGATAGATGTTTTTTTGGTTTGGGTTCAGATATCAAAATCTCTTTTAAAAATGTGGTTTTAATATTTAAAACATTTGAATTATTAGTTCTTTATGGTAATTTTTGAGCTCTGGAAAATATATTTTAAGTGATTGTGCAACAATGTGATGATTGTGAAGCAACCCTCCCAGTGATATTTTTCAAGTAAGATATAAATGACATAAGACTTTATATTTATTTCACATACACAACATGATGATTTGATATTTAAATATATCAGTGATATCTTACTTTATTTGAACTAATACTCTTCATTATTTTAAAATTTCCCCTTTTCTAAACATCTGAACTGCATCTGTGAGCTAAATATTAGTGGCATTCAAAAAATTTTATTGGGCTGATGAATTTAACACATAAGCGAATTTCAAACCAAGCAAGTTCATTTTAACTTTTTTTCATTCTAAGACAGTTCTATTTATATGCATATCTATACTAAAAACTCTTGTGATTATTTTGGCATTCATTCACTCACATGACTCTTTTCAGCAACTATTAGATACCAGTGTTGGACCCTAGAAATAGACAAAGGTGAGAATGACCGACCTGCTCCCTCCTCACAGCCAAATCCTTAAGGCAATGGGACTAGCAGTGACAGGCACTGTCAGGAGTCAGCACGGTTCATAATTTTGCAGGTCTCAAGTTGGGAACAAGTGGGAACGGCGGAGGATTGGAAAATAAACACAGAAAGAAAAAGGATAGAATCAGGAGGCCTCCTGTAAGCTGATGACCTACAAGAGGGGCCTGCACTCCCAAAAGCTTTATTTTTATAGTGTACAGCAAAGTTATTTTGTAAAAAAAAAAAAAAAAAAGGGGCTTAGGTACAAAGTCACATTTCCGAGGCAAACCAAGAATTCTCCCTAGAGCCCCAAAAACCCTCCACCGTGCATAACATTTTAACTTCACAAAACAAAGGGTAAAAAGAAAGCTGCCACCAGTCTCTTCGAAGGGCATGGGGGATGGGACTGTAGAAACAATCAGCATCATAGCTAACGTGGAGGTGTGGGGAAGAGCATAGCCTTTAGCAATTTAAGCCTTAAACTGCAAGGATTTTTGTCAGTTTATAGTCTCCCACAGCCTCTAACAACCTATCAAGCAAGTGAGGTGGGGGGATGGACAGCAAGGACCTTGTAAGCTTACTGCCAGTCCCGCACACCTCTGTCCCCCCAAAATCTAAACTGCCTCTTGCAGCCTGTTTCCCACAAGACACAAATACAGTGGTTCTCAAAGTGTGCACCAGGGCACACTGGTGTGCCCTAGAAGATTTCCAGGTGTGCCTTATGGTATTCCAGAGAAATATGTGTCTATTGGGGACCAAAAAAAACCCAGGGTTTTTGGAGTTTAGATTTTTGGGGGACAGAGGTGTGGGGAATTGGCTGTAAGCTGACAGTCTGCCCAACCCCCCACCTCACTTGCCTGATTAGGTTGCAAAAGGCTGTTCAGCTGTGGTGCTGGATTGTTTACACTACCCCCCATGTTCCCCAGAAAGACTGGAGACAAGTTTCTTCTATCCTTTGTTTGGTGTAAAGTTAAGATGATATGTATGATGGGGGTTTTCTGCACTCAACACAATTAAGAGTAAAAAGAGAGGAATTCTTCAATGTATTAACAAGGAAATGAGAGTTTGCTTTTCAAATATATGTCCAAACATTGAAGAAATCACTGGGACACATCAGGCTCATGTTTCTCATAAACACAAGAATGAAAAAACGCATTCGCGCCAGGACCTGCCGAATTTACTAAATCTTACTAAAAATGTATAGATATATAGATATATAGATATAAAGATAAGTTTTTTGTCTATTTTTAACCCCTCTTTTTTACAAATTCTAAAAAGCATAACTCAAAAAATGTAACATAAAAATGTTTTTTAATGTCAAAATAAATTTAATTTTGTCATATTTATTTTGTTTAATTACCATAAAAGCATGTTATATGTTTTTCTTTAATATTTCACTTAATTATTATAACATATTTCTCAGAAATTTGTATATAGTGTACCTACAATTATTTGTAGGATTTTAAATGCACCCAGACTTCAAAAAATTTGAGAACCACTGCACTAGAATGTTAGGGGCTATAATAGAAGTACAGGTTGCTGCAGTGGAAGCATGTAGCGGAAGCATCTAATTAGTTAGAGAGGCCAGGAATGGCTTCCTAGGTTGGCATATATTAGATACTAGTAGCTATATCACAAAAAGGGATGTTAGTTAAATAAAATCAGCCAGGCAAAGAGGTAAGGAACTAGTTTTCCATCAGAGTGAACATCATATTTGAAAGTCTGAGGTGAAAACATGGTCAATTCCAGAAATAAAAAGAAGTTCAATATGGCTGGAAGGCAGGATCCCAAGGGGCTTCACTGAGGAGGAGCCTGTGTCTGTAGACATATCCATTAGCTGTTTCACTGTCCACCATCCTTGCGTAAACAGAGAACTGGGCCACCGAGTTACACAGTATTGACCTTTAGACTCACAAGGAAAGAAGGCTTTAGAGAAGTTATCTTTTGCTATTTTAAATAAACAAGCAATAAAAGGTAGTAAAACCTTATACAGATATTATATATGAGTTCAAACATATTTTATGGCTCAGAAAAAAAATGCCACATATGTTGTTGAGAAAAAAAAATTTTTGGATAATCAAACCCCTAACCAAAATGTCCATCTCTACTCCCTCTGCCTGGGAGTTCCTCTCCAAGAGCTGGACAGAGAAGGCCATGTGTTGGCTTAACTCCCATAACATGTCTAGGGTGCAGCCTTAGAGAGTAGGGCCACGTCTACCCCCATTCAGGGCAAAGTGATCTTCATTAACAAGAACAACTAGGAATTTACAGAGAGTAATATCATCTGGGACATAAAATTTGTATAATATCTTTTAAAAAACAAAAAGGGCTTTTCTTTTTCATTGAGTTTATTGGAGTGACATTAGTTAATAAATATTATACAGTTTTCAAGAATACAATTCTATAATATGTCATCTGTAGATTGTACTGTGTGTTTACCACCCAAAGTCAAGTCTCCTTCCATCACCATTGATCTCCCCTTTATCTTCTTCTACCTCCCCCAAATCCATGTATGCCCTGTTAATCACCATGCTGTTGTCTGTCTAGAGATATTTTGTTTTGTTTTGAGGGGGTGGCTTAATCCCTTAACTTTTTTCAGCCCGTCCCCCAACCACCCTCCCCTCTGATAGATGTCAGTCTGTTCTCTGTATCTGTATGTTTCTATTTTGCTTATTGTTTTGTTCATTAGATTCTACATATGAGTGAAATCATATAGCACTTTTTTTTCTCGGACTGGTTTATTTCACTTAGCATAATGCTCTCCAGGTCCATCCATGCTGTCACAGAAGGTAAGATTTTTCTTTTTTATGACCGAGTAGTATTCCACTGTGTAAATGTACCACAGCTTTTTTATCCACTCATCTACTGATGGACACTTGAGTTGCTTCCAAATCTTGGTTATTGGAAATAATGCTGCAGTGAATATAAGGGTGCATATATTCTTTCGAATTAGTGTTTTGGGTTTCTTCAGATAAATTCCCAGAAGTAGAATCCCTGGGTTTTAGAGTAGTGCCATTATTAATTTTTTGAGGAATCTCCATACTGTTTTCCACAGTGGCTGCACCAGTCTGCATTCCCACCAGTAGTGCAGGAAGGTCTCCTGTTCTCCACACCCTTGCCAGCACTCACTGTGTGTTGATTTATTGATGATAGCTATTCTGATAGTTGTGAGGTGATAACTCATTGTGGTTTTAATTTGCATTTCTTTAATGATTAGTGATGTTGAGTATCTTTTTATATGTCTATTGACCATTTGTTTGTCTTCTTTGGAGAAATGTCTGCTCAGGTCTTTTGCCCATTTTTAAATCGAATTGTTTGGGTGTTGGGGGGGGGCGTTGGTATTGAGTTGTATAAGTTTATAAATTTTGGATATTAGGCACTTATCAGATGTATCAGCAAGTATGTTCTCCCATTCAGAGAATTATCTTTCATTTTGTTGATGGTTTCCTTTGCTGTGCAAAAATTTTTTAGTTTGATATAGTCCCATTTATTTACTTTTTCTTTAGTTTCCTTTGCCTGAGGAGATGTATCAGAAAAATATTGCCACAAAAAATATCCAATATTTTGCTGCCTATGCCTTCTTCCAGGATTTTTTTTTTACTGATTTTAATTTATTGTGTTTACATAGATTCTAGTGTTGCTCTTCCAGGATTTTTATGGTTTTGAGTCTTACATTTAAGTCTTTAATCTATTTTCAGTTCATGCTTTTGTATGCAGTTATTTTTACATGATAAGAGTAAATTTGCTTAAGAAGCTTACTGAACAAAAGGATTTCCTTTTACTTCCTTTCCCAGCTGATAATTTTCTAAGTATGTGTGCATGAATATGAACCTATGCATCCGTGGCTACTGTGTGTTGCACAAGCACACACACACACTCACGCTATTCAGCAGCCAGCATGGATAACAGAAACTTGCCCTTTAACTGAAAGGTGTTTTTAATGAATTGCCTTACCCAGCTACCCCAAGAAGCTAAATTTTTAAAAGAAATCAATGTTTAATAAGAGAGAACCCTTAATTCGAGTGAAGACTCATGAATATTTTCTCATAGAGCTTCTTGTTAATAGTCTCTTCAAAGACTACATAAATATCTTCTGAATTTAGTCTTTATTAAAATAATTATTTTCATATTATTGTCCAATTTTGACAAAATAAAAGTTAAAATTCAAAATGCAAAATATCTAAATTAACTTACCCATCCCTACATATCTCTCTAAGTGAATCATGTTTTGATTGAAGAATAAAGCATGTACTTCCAGATGTTTTTATTTAATAAAAAAAATTCACCTTATCTCTAGTTCTGGTTAATGTGTTTATGTCTCAAAATTACCTCTACTATTACATATTAGTCACTTAACTTTGAAAAATAACAGGACCAATATGCTTATCCACAAATGAATGAACATTCTATTTTTCAAAGAAGGATAAAATAATTCATCTAATATTACAAAACAATGGCTAATGTTTAGCCAGTGGTAAATATTGATTTGACCTTGTTCTTATCTGCTTGGTATCCTACACCACACAAAACAAAGGCTTAGTAGAAATGTTAAAAATTAAAAACCTTTAAATAAAAGTTTTTAAAAATTGAACCATTATATCTATTCCTTACTGAGAACTTGTATGATCTTCAAATCTTTGAGAACTTACATATCCTTTCATCTCAAGCACTTAAGTCTACAGATGAGGAAACTGAAGCCAGTGAGAGAGGATGATCTGTCCGACCAAGTGCTTCCATGTGTAACTTGGTTGGAAGTAAACAGTGTAGCAGGATTTGGAGGCAGACAGTCTGGCTCCAGGACCTACCTTCAACCACAGGCCTCCATTGCCTCTTCCTAGTTGTATTCAGTATTTGGCAATTTTTTTTCCATCATAAAGCTGCCTCTACAATCTACATAGTTTACTTTTATCTTTTTATAAGCATATGGAGTCATTCAGCACATACGAGAAACATGTCCAATGTGTAAAATACAACAAAATTAATTACTAATAAAGATTTATTGATTTCTTAATGATCTGCAAAGCATTCTATAGATGTTTTTGAGAGCATGAGAACTGGCTGTAATGATACCACAGTTTTTATTTTACTCTTTAAACCTTTCAGCATTTTAACATTTTTTGACAAGGCAATGACTGGCATATATAAAACATTTTTTTTAATGAATGGATATATGTTATTATATGCATGAAAAAGAATTTAATTTAACATAAGGAATGTCAAATCAAATCGCTGCAATATAAACTACAGGAGCTGGTTTCTTTTGGAATTTCTTTTGAGAAATGTGTTAGGACATAGTCGTCCAGATAATTATCACTGTAAGTTAGAAGTGAGCAAACTTCTTTAATAAAAGATCAGAAGTAAATATTTTAAGCTTTCTGGAATATTCAGTCTCTGTCACAACTATTCAATTATTTTATTGTATTGCGAAAGGAGCTTGGGCAAAACATAAACCAATGTACCAGGATGTGTTTCCAAAAAACTATATTCATGGATACTAAAATTTCAATTTTACATAATATGTTTTACATAATAGAATAATTTTATAATATATTGTGCTACAATATATTCTTCCTCTTTTATTGTTTTTCAAGCATCAGAAAGGCTGTATAAAAACTAGACAGTATGGCCTGACTAGGCGGTGGCACAGTGGATAGAGCATCAGACTGGGATGCAGAGGACCCAGGTTCAAAACTCAGAGGTCGTTGGTTTGATCAAGGAGTCACTTGGGCTGCTGTAGCCCTCCAGTCAAGTCACATATGAGAAAGTAATCAATGAACAAGTAAGGTGCCGCAACAAAGAATTGCTGTTTCTCATCTCTTTCCTTTCCTGTCTATCCCTATCTGTCCTTCTCTCTGTCTCTCTTTGTCTCTGTCACACATACACACACAAAAACAAAAACTAGACAGCGTGGGTTTTGCCCCAAGGTATAAGTATGCAACCCCTTTCTTTGATTGGTAGGGAAACTTAACATGATTAAGACAGGTTGTCCCTGGTAAAGTACTTGGGTTTGGGACTGAACCCCAACTTTACTTCTCTGTTTGTGACATGTTTCCTAAGTTCTTTGTCCATCTGTTCTTCATCTATAAAGTGGGTGTAATAATAATACCTTTCTCATAAGTTAATTTTGGGTAAAAACAAATTAATAATATAAAATGCTTATACTGTGCATGGTATATAATAAATTCTACACATGTGTTTACTAAATAAATAGCTTCATTATTTAAAAACACTTGCGACTCCTTTAGAAAAACTTTCAAAACAAATTTACAAATCATGGAAGATAACATTACATTATAGCCAACTACCTTCTTTATAAACAGTGTCTCTAAATTTATTTCTTTCAAAACTTCTACTCAAATTCAAATATCTGAATCAAAAAAAATCTACTTTAAAAATTATATTTTGTGAAATCTGTTACTAGGTTGAAAAGATTTATCTACTGTTTTAAAATAAAATAATCTCACAAGGAAAATTTTTTCACAGGACAGTAACAAAAGGATGTTTATTAAGTTTGAAAACAATTACTATATAAAGACAGCCTTCTTCATAAGCTATGAGTACAGCCTTGTGCCACATAACGGTTCCATCAACAATTGACCACATAAATGAAGGTGGTCCCATAAAATTATAATGAAGCTGAAAAATTCCCATTGCCTAGTAACTTCATTGCCCTGGTAACTGCATAGTGCAACATATTGCTCACATATTGGTAGTAATGCTGGCATAAACAAACCTATGTGCTGCTGGTCATATAAAAGTATAGCACATATAATTACATCTAGTACATAAGACCTATTTGATAATACGACTCTGTTACTGGTTTATGTATTTACTATGCTGTACTTTTTACCAGTAAAGTGTACACTTTTCTACTAGTAAAAAATTTTTTTGCTATAAAACAGTACGTCATGGCTTGACCAGGTGGTGGTACAGTGGATAGAGTGTTAGACTGGGACATGGAGGACCCAGGTTAGAAACCCTGAGGTTACAGGCTTGAGCGTGGTCTCATCAGCTTGAGCGCAGGGTTGCTGGCTTTAGCATGGGGTTGTAGACATGACACCACAGTGGCTGGCTCGAGCCCAAAGGTCACAGGCTTGAAGCCCAGGGTCGTTTTCTTGAGGCCAAGGTTGCTGGCTTGAGCAAGGGATCACTCATTCTGCTGTAGCCCCCAGTCAAGACACATATGAAAAAGCAGTCAATGAACATCTAAGGA
Organism: Saccopteryx bilineata; assembly: GCF_036850765.1. NCBI lineage: Eukaryota > Metazoa > Chordata > Mammalia > Chiroptera > Emballonuridae > Saccopteryx > Saccopteryx bilineata. Next base: position 20,607,132 of record NC_089495.1, read on the forward strand.
GGTGCAACAAAGAATTGATGCTTCTCATCTCTCTCCCTTCCTGTCTGTCTGTCCCTATCTGTCCCTCTCTCTGACTCTCTCTCTCTGTCTCTGTCAAAAAAATAAATAGCCCTGGCCGGTTGGCTCAACGGTAGAGCGTCGGCCTGGCGTGCGGGGGACCCGGGTTCGATTCCCGGCCAGGGCACATAAGGAGAAGCGCCCATTTGCTTCTCCACCCCCACCCCCCACCTTCCTCTCTGTCTCTCTCTTCCCCTCCCGCAGCCAAGGCTCCATTGGAGCAAAGATGGCCCGGGCGCTGGGGATGGCTCCTTGGCCTCTGCCCCAGGCGCTAGAGTGGCTCTGGTCGCGGCAGAGCGACCCCCCAGAGGGGCAAAGCACCACCCCCTGGTGGGCAGAGCACCCCCCCTGGTGGGCGTGCCGGGTGGATCCCGGTCGGGCGCATGCGGGAGTCTGTCTGACTGTCTCTCCCCGTTTCCAGCTTCAGAAAAATACAAAAAATAAATAAATAAATAAATAAATAAATAAATAAATAAATAATGTCATGTTAAGCTGACAGTAGCCTCATACATTTCATACCTCTTATGTGTCTCTTGATTGCACCATTTTTTCTTGTGCTTGATTTAATCTCCTGCTGTTTTGTACAGTAACAGGCTACACAGACTCTAGCCTAAAAGCAATGGGCCATACCATATGGCCTAGCTGTGTAGTAGGCTGTACCATCTAGCTTTTTGTAGGTACTCTCTATTGCCATTTCACAAGGATGAAATTACCTAACTAGACATTTCTCAGAACATATTTCAATTGTTAAGTGACTGTAATAGAATCATTAAAATCTTCAAACTTTCAAGGTTACTATTCTAACATGACTAATTCTCATTTAGATATAACCTGGTGTTTTTCTTTGTAATTACACTTTACATTTTCATATAAGGAGCTTAAAATCTTGGAGAGGAGATATCAGCTATATACATGGAAAAAAGTTCAACTAAGTGCAATAAATGATAGAGAACATACAAACTAATAAAGCAATGGGTGTTATGGAGGAAGGATAAATAAATTCCAATAGAAGCAATTTTAACATCTATCATTAGGATACATTTGGAGGTCGGTTTTTGGAAAGGGAATACAATTCTTAAGAAAAGTGATATACGTAGTGTGTAGTACTTTTGGCTTCTCAACACCTTCTGGTAACTGACCCGGTCTCCGGCCGCAGAGGGGAGTGAATGAGCAGACATGGATCATCATAATATCTTTAGAATTTTTAATACTAGTTAAACAAAACTTCTTGTTCTAGTTGTTGGTCACAAACTAAAATATTTAAATTCCCAATATGCTTATAGCTCTGTTGCCTCCCTCAAGGAGAAGCTGGTCTCAGAGATTAAAGTCAGAAAACAAAAGAAGAACAAAGAAGAGAGATAGAGTCCTGATCCAGTTAGACCCAATCTTCCTGAGGCCACGTCCAGCTTCAAACACAGGATATCCAAAATGCAATCTATCCTCTCGTTTCTCCCATATCTCTTGTTACTGGATACCTGCTCCTTTGCTATTATCAGCTTCAGATTGGCTGATTTAATCACTTACAGAGAACCCTGGGAGTTCAGATTTCCTGTACCTTACTCACCTCACCTGCCCAGTCTACATCAAATCCAGATGATTTTGCCTCTGTTTCCTTTTGTAATATTTACTTTTTCATTTGTATAATAAAAATTAACAAATGCCTGCTTGGGAAAAGGGAAGCAAGAGTACCAATCACAGGGGCTATAATACAAAAAAAGAGTGTGACTGGGGGTTCACACTGGCAAGACCACCCAGCCTGTCCATTACCCCCCTCCTGGACACATCCCCGGCCTGCACAACAGGGAGGTCAATGATCTCACTACATTAGAAGAACTACGTGCACTTTGCCATCAAGTTCTTGTAACTGTGGCTCATGTTACAAAGAACAAGAAAAAACAGTTAAACTTTAGGTACATGATGGTTTAAAGAGATTTCGTGAGCAGACTTGGCAATCCAGCCACCATGTCAATCCTTTTGTCTAGGAGAAAATGATTTCAGAGTTCCGTTAAGCAGACTGGAAAGTGGACATTGAAACTATGACTTGTTTACAAATTCAAACTAACCTACATTTCATTCCTACTGATAACTGAAAAACCTTATGGTTGAGAAAAATTGGAATAGTTAAATAATTTGAAGTTGAGTAAACTTCTAATTAGTTGAATGAATGTCTAATTATTTAGATTAAATATATGCCCGCAGATTATTTTTCCCTTTCACATGATGTGCGGACTATTTCCATTTACGAAGTGAAACACACTTCATTGGTTATTTTCTTTCCCTACTTACTGAGCGAAAAGGAAAAAATATATATATTCAAGTGATTTTATCCACACTTGCTTTCCTAAAAGATCAATTTGGTTTAAATTATTGTGATGATTCTTTTTACTGTGATGGCTGTGGAGGAATAGGTGGCTGACCTCATGCATTATCTCATCAGGAACTATTTCTACCATTGTTTTGAAAGAACTGTTTTGCTGGTATTGATTTGTGGCAGACATCAAAAACCACTTGTCACTCTGCATTCTTTCTGTCTTCCAGAACTCCCCTCTGGATGGAATGTGTTATAAAAGGGAACCATAACTAATTCATCTTCCACTTCCCTAAATTTAAAATGCAGAATTTAGGTATAGTAAGTACTCAATATGTATTGAATGAAAAAATAAATGAGTAAATGAATGAGGGCCTTATAGGATAATAACAGGTTCAGAAAATAACAAAGCAAAAGAAATTCCAAGATTCTGAGATACCTGAGATACCCTCACCACTTTCCCAAAGAAAATGGTACTAGCCATACATCTACATGGTTTGTGCTATCATTCTGGAAAATTAAACAACTAAGTATTTCAAATTTGGGTCCCTAAGTAAGTAAACACGATATAAACTATTCACTTATATTCACCTATTTTACATATATTTTCAAACCAATGTCTAGAAAAGGTGTCTGAGAAAAATCAGCTCAGTGTATCTACAAATGGAATCAATGGCATTCATTCAGTCTCCAATCAGCACTATCAATGTCTAACTTTCACCAGTAAGCAATCCAGTACAGGAAAAGAGTACAGGTCTTGTAATTATATATGACTTACATTCATGTTTCTTTATTTACTAATAGCTCAAATTTGGCTGGTCATTCTGACCCTCTTTTTTTTACCCACTAAAGGGAAATTGTTATCATTATTATTATCGTCATCATCATTGTTGTCATCATCATCAGACTTATAGACATGTTAAAAATCAAATAAAATTATGCATCTAAATTACCTAGCATAGTATAAATATTTTGCACACAATATACAATAAATTCTTCCTTATCTTGAAATTTTTATTTGAGGTTATTTTAGCTATAAATGTACAGAGATATGAAGTTTTTATTTTTTTAATCTATTCTATGATTGTAATTGATTGAGGATACCACATTGAACAATCCAAATGGTTTTGAAAAACAACAGTCCTGTATCGATGTTTCTGTCTCAGTGATGAAACAGAGAAGAGAGAAAGAGAAATACAGTGAGACAGAGACACAGAGAGACACCGTCTCCCCCCTCTAGAATATAAGTCCAATGAGAAAAGGGAGAACTTTATTAAGCCCATACTAGCCATTCAATCAATATTTGTTAAATAAATAGAAAAAGAAGGGAGAAATAAATGTGAACTCTTGAGTCACAAATGAAACACATTATAAACTATTTAATTGTTATAGACTTTCTATACCAGTACTTCTTAATCTGCAAAAAGTCACATTCCCTTTGCGTTTTTACAAAAGCTAAGGATTGTTTTCTTAAGAAATAAATACACACATGCACAAATTTATTTGGCAGACAATTTTACAAGTTCAAAAACTAGTGACCCCAGGTTAAGAAACCCTGTTTGATGTTGTTTCAGACTGACTTTTGTAGAAGTGAACATTTAAACTTAAATCAGAAATAATTTCTAATTTTAAAATTATTTATCTAGAGATGAGAGCCATTCACTCTCCTTATTTCAAAACAGTGAAATATTGACAGTTAATTTCTACCCTGTCTCATGCCAGAAACCAAGTGTGATTTATAAATATCAAGGCAAATATTAACAAAATTTGTAAAACACTAAACTGTTATCTGTTACTTGATGGGATGACTTCTAACAATGGACCCTGTAAAAAGAGAAAATGGTACTGAAACTAGAGAATTGAAAGGCTAATACTCTATTTTATGAGCACTTACTTGCCTGGCACTCACTAACTGCCTCACATGCATCGTCTAGTTCTTGTCAATACTCTAGAGAAGCTGGCACCAGAAGCCAGAAAAGTAACGCATTGTGCCTTATTCTGTCTGCCAATTACCATGTCATTTGAGCATGCTCATCCCGTTGCATAACCATTTAACTTTGAAAGTTGTTTTAACACGCATCTCATTGTCTTTTAACCTCACAGAGGCTCTCTGATTAAAGTAGTTTAATCTGTAAAATTCCTATCTGACAAGCAAGAGAAGGGTTAGTTGTTTATTTATTTATTTATTTTTAGTGAGACAGACTCCCACATGCACCCAGCCAGGATTCACCTGGCAACGCAGTCTCAGGCCAATGCTCCAATCAAACGAGCAATATCCCCAATGCTGGAGACCATGCTCAAACCAATCCAGCCACTGGCTGCTGCTGAAAGAGAAGAGGGAGAGAAGGGGAAGGAGGGGGAAAGAAGCAGATGGCCGATTCTCATGTGTGTCCTGACCAGGAATGGAACCTGGGACATCTATACCCCGGGCTGAAGCTCTATCCACTGAGCCATCGGCCAGGGCTGGGTTCAGTTAATTGAATATCAATTGTTGCCCAAATAATTACTGAGCTCCTGCTTTTATTGAAATTTATCTCTCTGATTTGAAATATATGTGTCGTTGTATATGAAGTGCTCTGGTTAAAAAAATCCAAATCAGTAAATGTGTTTGGTTGAATTTCTGGATTAACCTACAAATGTCATGTTGGAGCGAGAGGGGCATAATGTGGAAAACAAAGTATACAAAATAAAATTATAGATGTTCATAATAATTGCTGATGCTGCGGAATTCTTTGATTTCCATAAACAAACAATACAAATTATCTACTGTTACTCCACTGTTTCCAGATTGAGTAGACCAATGCTTCCGATGTGCTAGTGAGACTAGTAGCTATCTTCTGTGGCCCGCGATAAAGCCATGGCATGTCAGGAGATGAACCCTTCAAGAACATCTGGTTCATCCTCCTTGCACAGCTAAGCTGTGTGAACATGTGAAACAGATTTCACAAGTCAGAACTTTTCCCGGTAAGGAATCAGGGTTTATTCACTTTTGTGTCTTCACAAAAAGGTGGCATTGGTAAAGAACAAATACTCACTAAATGTTGATTTTCTCGGTTGGAATCCAAACTTGGTATTCGTTCATTCTATAGTATGTAATATAATTGGATACTTGAAGGACAATTTCTCTATTTTACCATAGTAATTATCACGTTTTTCTTTCCTAACAAAACTCATGAGCTGGCTCCCAAACACCAGTCTTTAACTTCAGAATTTGAGCTGAGGTGGTAGCCACAACCTCAACAACAATTATTTCCAGTGAAACTAAAGCAGTAATTTTTTTAAACCATAATATTATTGCCCTAATTGATTTTTAATCATTTCAAACATTAACTATTTCACTTCATCTTCCAACAAAGCTCTGATTGGGTAAGGGTATCATCCTTGTTCTCCTGAGGTGGATTCTGAGGGCCAATCAGGTGACTTGTCTAAAGTCAAAAGCAAGATGGGAAAAACTATAACAGTTGTTTTTTTTGAACTGTGGCAACCCATCTGCAAGGCAACGTTATGGCAATCTTGAAGATAACTTTCAATTTAACTAAGATAGTAAGTTCTTCTAGCTATACTGTTAGTCTGGTAACATTGAAGGATATTATGCAACATATATTTAGGCATCAGTAATATCAGTTGTATGAAGGAATAAGTGAAGGTAGCCTAATTGGTCAGAATTGAATATACAGTTAAAATTATGGGAAATTTCTTTCTATGCAGTTTATGTCAATAGCAGTAGAAAGAATGGGACTTATTGACACTAAGGAAATCTTGTTTAATTCAATAATTTAGTAATACAATAGTGAGTTTTCTTTTGTTGCTAGAATCTACTTCTGTTAAACATCAGTACATTACTCTTTCTAGTCTTATTTTACCAAAATTTATGGAAAAGGTGCTTTGTAGATATATTATGTATATACAGATTGTAACATGTGCTTTATCTTGGAAGTTCAGTTTTCTTCATTTTGTCTGACCTTCCTAAATTCTCTGATAAACACACAAAAAAATTCAATGATGTGGCAAGACTCCAGAATCTTCCCCTTTATTGTTTTTTATCTGTCTATAATCCGTGATGCTAACATGATTATTAAATCAAATCAAAGCATTAAAAATAATTACAAAATACAAATTTCCTAGAATATGTTATTACCCAGCACCATGACCTTTGAAAATATTGGACCAGTTATTTTACATAACTGTGAGTGAATTCATTCTTAATTACAGATGAGGTAATTTATTATTCTGAAATGAAGCAGAAAAAGAATAATTTAATTTAAAAATGATTCTAATTGAATCAGAAGTATCTTTACTTGAACTCAAAAACCATATTGCCAATATCTATCTAATGTGTATTATGGAAATAATACCCACCTCCCATACTCTTTCATATAGACCTTCTTCTATGTATTACATAATCAAAAATTTTATATAGCAGAAATCCAAGATGTTAAATATTCTTATAATATCCTGGAATTCAGTTCTACAGTAAAGACATTATCAAGCAAGTATTTGAATCAGTCATTCTATTTCTATTCTTTCCTCTAAGAAGGAAGTTATACTTTCCCTTGCCTTTTGGCCAGAAACAATTGATTTTGTTTTTACTTTGTATTTTTCATTTTATCTGCTTTGGCTGATCACCTGTTTCTACTTAGTGATTTTAAATGAAAACTTAGTGATACTTAAATTATAGCAGGGAATACAGACCAATTTGACACCACTTTTGATTTTGTTTTCTGGAGGCAACATTAATGTCATATAATAAGTATATCAGTTTTTATTTAGAGGCATACTACATAGTATTTTCAAATATTTATTAATCATTCCAACCACCCTTCAAGTACTATTGTTCTTCTTATCTTATAAAGAAGATGAGGTAGAAGCCAAGAGCATGTAGCTAGTGACAGAGCTCATATTAATAGCCAGTCTTCTGATAATTCCAGTTCTTTTTGACCACACAGCAGATCCCCACGACAGAACACAGAGCTTAGCTGTGTGGGCCAACAGAACCACTCACTCTTACCTGATTTATTGCTATAAGGTCTCGTAGCTGTAAACTGCAAAACACAAGCTAATCTCATGCATTGAGAAAAACAGACTTCTCTTTTTGAGGGTAAAAACTTTTCCTGGAATTGTTACTTTTTCTAGACTGGAACATTAAAATAATTTAGCAAATCTCATAAAATATATTGATATGTCGTAGTTTCTATCATTGTAATTCTACCTCCAGTCCCAATATTAAATCATATTTTCTCCGTCTTAGGACTAGGTGTTCATTAGAAAAATAAACTTTATTAAAGACTCTGCTTCCCTGGATTCTAACAAATAATGGACTATGCTTCATACATTTAAATGAATGGTCTCTAGCTCCTACTGGAAGTAAAGTTGAATACAAACATTGGATTTGAGAAGAAAAATAACTCAGCTGTATTATCAAAAGAAAGATAAGTCTTTGGAAATATGCACTGTTTCCAATTTAAAAAAAATTCTGAATATCATTTATTTCTCCCAGTTGAAGTCAAATATAAATTTTTTTATAATTTTCAGGACAACTGTTTATTAAAACCTATTATCTTGTCAAAAAATGAACTTGTTTTGAAATCAATAAAGTCATAATTATATATATATTAGCATAGATTCAATAAATATTAATTAATTTTGCCACTTACCTATGGCAGATTCTATAGTATAAATAAATAAAGTGGTATTATAGCTCTACAAAACAATAGATCTAGATTTGGTCTGAACATTTTGTTCATTACTAGTGTTTCCTAAAAGGCAGAATTTATGATGTATCTTGTCCTACAGTTCTTGAGGCCCATTCTTATGCAGAACAGGGTTTCCATCAGCTTGACCAAGGGATGACTTTGCTATGAGGAAAACTAGGATGTTCATTTCAAATATGCCTTGAGAAACTTCAGTCCAGTTTAGATAGCCTTTCCTTAATTATCTTCACCCTGACAATTCTTCATTGCGGCTCCTTAGTTCTTAATTGATTGCTTTCTCACATGTGCCTTGACCGGGGCGGGGTGGGGGGAGGCTACAGCAGAACGAGTGATCCCTTGCTCAAGCCAACGACCTTGGGCTCAAGCCGGCAATCATGGGGGTCATATCTATGATCACCAAGCTCAAGCCAGCCACCCTGCGTTCAAGCTGGCAACCTTGTGGTTTCGAACCTGGGTCCTCTGTGTCCCAGACCAACATTCTACCCACTGCATGAATGCCTGGTCAGGCTGAACTGTATTGAACTTTAGACAGATTCTATATCCATTTGCCTAATTTCCTTTGATCACACTAGCTACTATCTGTCATTCTGAACTCACTTTTAGTTTGAGCTCCTGTGCATTTTGTTTCATATGTTCTAAATAAGACAATGTTTTAAATGGCAGAGAAAAGATATGAGGAGACTCCTGCACAGATCAGTGATTCATATCCCATTGTGGCTTTACATTCCCCCTTTGAGCAATTTGAGCCTTAGAAAATTTTAAGTCTTCCTTTTATAATATGGTTAAGGAAAGGGTATTTTTAAAGAATTTTTCATTTATTAATAATAAGGCAGACCTCAAAAAATTTAATATGAAATAGTAATAAATGACATATGAAAAATAGTGTAACCTTTTTTAAAAAAATAGAATTTAGTTAGTTTTTCTAATTAAGTAACTTCTTTAGAATCATGGTGCTGTGGAAATTCCATAGAAGAGGTTTAATCCATTTCTCTGCCTTCAAGGAGAATAAATGGACATCTCATTTTTGTAAATTTCTGTACAAGTCGTTCTAATCACAGAACCACTCATGTGTATCCATTTCAGTAGCGATTCAATATAATTCAGAAGACATCTCATATAAATATACTGTTCTAAATATACCACCTTCGTTCTCTGAAATACCAATTAACCTGGGTTAACTGATGGTTTAATCAAATAACCCATAATTTACTTCTCAGAGAGAAGACAAACCCAAGATCAGCCAACGGTGTATATTAACTGTTTCAGGCAGTTTCCAGGGTACACTGTGTGTACTCCACTTGTGCTCTGACCCTCATGTGTACTTCTTGGAACTAGAGGGCGGGGTGTAAAGCTCAGATGATTGGAAGCAGAAAGCACTGGAAGAACCAAAGTCTTCTAAGAAAGTTTGAATTGTGGTCATTATGCTATGTTTGCTATGGCAGGAAACTATCCTAATTCACTTTGCAGTGATTTTCAACATTGGTTGAAATTAACATTTAACTTTTCCTTTCTTAAATTTAAAGCTGCATTAAGGAGAAAACACAATTGATATACCAGGTCCAAAATATTCAAGCTTTTACTATGTATGATTTAGAGGTCATTAAAATGCTGAAGCAAATTCATCCTTTAAAACAATTTTTGTTGTTTTATGGAGGTTACTGTTGACATGACATGGTTTGAGCCTTCATCTTCAGAAGTTACACACACTGTCTGTCTGTGGTCACATTCTCTAATGTGCCATATCAAGAAACAGACCAGCAAAAAGGCGTAAGGCGTGGACAGGGTGATGGTAAAGCCTCTTAACACAAAATAGCAGTCCTGAGCTGATGCCGATACCGGTATTTTAGGGTTTTGTGTTTTTTGGGTTTTTTGGTATATAAAAATATTTGTGCTTCTGAAATCTTAGAAATTTCCAAAAATAGGTAGTATTTTTAAACAGAAAGTGGAACTTCCCACGATTTAGGGTTTTACACAAGGTTTTTTTCTTTTCTTTTTTTTTTTTTTTTTTTTTTTCTTTTTTTGTTTGGGGGTTTGTTTCTTAATGTTTCGCCTGCATCATTTCTAAATTATAACCCAGGCATCCTAACCGGGAAGACATTCACCAGTGAACAGAACGCAGCTAAGGAGACAATCAAGAGTACTACTGGTTTCTCTCCCTTTCCTGACCCTCCACAACAAGAGCTATTTTAACAAAACAGCACGGATCCTTACAACAAGGCCTCAGTTTGGACATTCTTTATTCTCGGCCTCCTTGGGAGTGTTACCTTTTATGAGCCAGACTATGAACATACTCTTAGGCTCAGAATTTGTTCTTTATATACCTAGCCCAAGGCTACGTCGCCCCACATTCTTGAGCAAATGGGACGTGCAAACTGGATGTGCCCCCTACAAGAAGACCACTATTTTCCACATACATAGCCAAAAATGTCTTTTTTTATTGAGTTTATTATAGCAACATTAGTTAATAAAATTATATTGGTTTCAGGTGTACAATTCTCTAATACATCATCTACATATCGTATTATGTGTTCACCACTCCCAGCAAAATAATGTCTTTTTAGCAGTACCTATTGCTCACAAGGCCTCAGTTTGATAATGAGAGAGGGACTTATTTTTCTATTTTTGTATTTTGTATCTGCATTTAGGATCAACTCAGAAGTAAGTGCTACTTGGGTAATCTTCTCTTGTCTACAAATACTTTTTTTTTCTTTTTTTTCTTTTTTTTTGTATTTTTCTGAAGCTGGAAACGGGGAGGCATTCAGACTCCCACATGCGCCCGACCGGGATCCACCCGGCACGCCCACCAGGGGGCGATGCTCTGCCCATCCGGGGCGTCGCTCTGTCGCGACCAGAGCCACTCTAGCGCCTGGGGCAGAGGCCAAGGAGCCATCCCCAGTGCCCCGGCCATCTTTTGCTCCAATGGAGCCTCGGCTGCGGGAGGGGAAGAGAGAGACAGAGAGGAAGGAGAGGGAGAGGGGGAGGGGTGGAGAAGCCGATGGGCGCCTCTCCTATGTGCCCCGGCCGGGAATCGAACCCAGGACTCCTGCACGCCAGGCCGATGCTCTTACCACTGAGCCAACCAGCCAGGGCCTACAAATACTTTAAGTTAAGAGTGAAGAACACCTGTACTAGCCAGGACCTAGGGTGTGGGTGTCGGCGCATTGTCTTTACTGGGCACTCTGTAGGACACCATGTTAGCGTGGGGCCAGGCATCACACTAATAAGGAGGAAACTCCTTCAGAAAAACCAAGGTAGTCAGTGTGCTACGTAAAAAATAAAAATTAAAAATGAAATGAAAATTTGGGGTTTATTTACAAAGCATCAATCCCATACTATTACAGCATAAGCAGTGTGAGTACCTGTTTCTAGAAAGCTGGTATAATAGAAGCCAGAGAGCCACTGAAACCTCGGTGACCATAGGACCCTGGCTCCGAGCAAGTCATAAATGAGTGATGAGCTTTCTCCTACGGGCTCATGTGTCCCAGAGCTTATTTAAGCCATTCGGGCCATATCCTGCACTTTATCTTTTTTCCTCTTCATATCTATTATTTATACTCATTTTAACCTAATTTCAGGAGTGTGGCTGGTTCTCAACAAGGAAATCCAACCTGTAAGGCTGACTTGATTCTATGCTATTGATGACAATCTACCTGTAAGGAAAGTCATTTAAATAGTTATTTTTAGCCATGGTGCCACAGAGAGTCTGGAGAAAAGTTAAACAAGTAAACAAAATAAAAAGGCCAATGGTGAGAAAAGAGAGATGCATGTAATCCTAACCCCTCACTAGACAGCCACCTCATACCTTGCCCCATGTGCTGTCACACATGCGGGACCTGGCACCTCGAAACATGAGGCAGAAACATCACGCCACACAGAAAGGAGGGTCCCCAGTTAGCAAAGCAGTCATGGGGAAAGGGAGCTGCTGACTGGTTTGAATACTCTGGCCTCAAAACTATTACCAATAATTGATATTTTCTCGGAGCTCACAGAATGTGCAACATTCTACTGAAGGAGCATGGTGTGGAAAGGCCACACAGACCCAACATCTGTTTAATAAGGTACACCTTTGTCTCCACTCAAATGTTTGCAAGAATTTAGTTAAACATCTAATAATCATTTTAAAGGAAGTGTGAACATAATTTGCTGAAGCTCCACCTCAGTACAATATTGCTAGTTGTTTTTTGTAGTATCAGAGGTGTATCTGATGCAAAAATAAATCTTAATTGTAAGCATTGGATAATAAAACAATGTTTCTTTCTCTTCTATTACAAAGCCTGAGCAGTGAATGCAGAGCTCATATACCTGTGTACGTATCAGTCAATATCATTATCTATAGCATGAAAGATATCCTGCTGGCATTGGAGGAACAAAAAGAAAGTGGATATATTCTTATCCTTAGGAATCTTAGAGGTTAATTGGAGAAATAAGACATAATATTTAAATATATAATAATAATAATATGTAAAAACATTTAAATAATAAGCTATATTAGATATATGCTACATTAGTAGTGGTAACATTTCCTAACCATAGTGCAGAGGAACAATCAGGACAAGATAAAAAACCAGACAACCCTCAAATTCAGTAGAATGTCTGTCTTGTAAACCAGTGGTCCCCAACCTTTTTTGGGCCACGCACTGGTTTAATGTCAGAAAATATTTTCACAGACCGGCCTTTAGGGTGGGACGGATAAATGTATCACGTGACCGAGACAAGCGTCAAGAGTGAGTCTTAGACGGATGTAACAGAGGCAATCTGGTCACTTTTTAAAAATAAAACATTGTTCAGACTTAAATAAAAATAAAATGGAAACAATGTAAGTTACTTATTCTTTCTCTGCGGACCGGTACTGGTCCGCAGCCCGGGAGTTGGGGACCACTGTTGCAAACCTTTTGAACTTCAGTTTTGATGGGAAGAACCTAGATATGAATAGAACTAGCCTACCTAGGTTCATGTGATGACAGCCTAAACCAGTCTGGGGATGACTAAGTTTTCATTTCTCTCATAGGTCGGAACCAAGGACAGGAATGGCTTTTTAGAACACTGCTCCCACCTTGAGAAGCCCTTCTAGCCAACTCATCAATCTGTACCAATATTACCATTATTTTTTGACATTCAATATTATTTTATATTAGCACAGTGGTTGGACATTTATATAATTTACAAAGTGATCCCCTTTGTAACTCTAGGACCCTCCTGGCACCCTACATAGTCATTACAACATTACTAATTCTATTGCCCATGCCGTACTTTACATCCCTGTGAAGAAGGGGAACGGACTAAGAAGTACGGATGATCATTTCTTATGTATGTTTTGACATGAAAATTTTGGGGAGCTCCATGAGACCAGCAGAGTCGCCACACAATGAAGTAGTGCTTGTTTTGAGGAAAGTCTGGGGAGAGAGGTGGAGGGGAAGGCGCTTGCTTGTTTGTCTCCCAATTCAGACCTTCCGGAGCCATTCCAGGGCAGGGAACCCGTTCATCACCTTTCTCCCCGGGGCTGTGTTGTCTCTCATGCGGTGCTTGTTTAACACTGAGTCGGATGAATCAATGTCTGGATCAATGATTCAGTGGATCAGTGTCTGCTTCCTCCCCTCCCACTCACTCCTCATCTCACTCCCATCCAGCTTCACATCCCCAGCAGGTTTCCACATCTACCCTGGGGGGCTACACTTCCTCAATGTTTATGTTGTTAGATCAAATAATGCATTTTTATTCTGGAACTTACTTGATGTCAGCATCACTTCCATCTCCAGACTGCCTCTCATTTCAACACAGCCTCTCTTTTCAGCTTCTGGGATAGCACACATTTCTGGGTTCTCTTTCCTCCCTGGTCCTGATCGGATCACTCTGCCGGCTCCTTCTCTACTTGGCCCTTAAATTCAACATCTCGTCCCACATCCTCTCTCCCATGACCAGGCTTCATCTCTCCAGCTCTACGTCCACCAAATTTGTACATACTTCAGCCCCGACCTCTCTTCTGACCTCCAAGCTCCTATAACTAACAATCTAAAAGACCTAGAGCTGTCTCTACTTGAGCTTGTGCGATGCCAAGTTCAGCTCCGCAACCACCCAGTCCACTCCCCACGCAGTCTCGCCCTTCGGAGGACAGGAGCTGAGCATCTGTTTTGGAAGCTGCCCCTCCCACACTCCCACCATCAGGCCAATCAAGGCTGATGATTCTCCATCTGAAGTGCAAGTCAGGTCTGAGCACTCCTCCCCATCTTCCTCACTAGCGCTGCAGCCTAGGCAGCAGTCATTCTTATTCCCGGAACTGTTATCTCTGACTTGTTAACACTGTCTCTGGTCCCCTCCTTCCTGATATGCTCTACTCAGAATGAACAGGGTGATTTCTGAAAACTGCAAATCAGATCACATCCTCCATCTACAGAAAAAACCGTGGAAAGATTCTCAGTGCTTAACATAAACCACAAGGTGTTGTGTACTCTACTTACCACTGAATTCGATAGCATCATCTCATGTTATCCTTTTCATCACTCACTGGACTCCAGCCACAGATTCTGCTTTCAGAGTTGAAATCAAACCAGTGTGTTCACCTGGCACAGCAATTCCCAATGTATTGACCCCAGAGCAGCAACGATGGCATCGCCTGAGAACTTAAAGAAAATATAAACTCTCTAGCTCTATGCTAGATCTGCTGATATACTGAATCTAAAACCTCTGGAAATAGAGTCCAACGGTGATTCTGATGCACACTCCAGTTTGAGAACCACTGATCTAGCTAATCTGAGAAAGGAATTACTGGAAGTCCCAGTTTTACTGGTTTTTTATTACTTAGACATAACTGATTAGTCAGGCTCTTTATGTGGATTTAGTAAAAGAAAGATATTGGAGGCTAGTGTTGCTTGTCCATTTAAGAAGTTGGCTCTGGCCCTGGCCCATTGGCTTAGTGGATACAGTGTTGGCCCAGCTATAGATGTCCCAGGTTCAATCCCCGGTCAGGGTACACAGGAGAAGTAACCATCTGCTTCTCTCCCCCTCCCTCTCTCCCTGTTCTCCCTCTTCCCCTCTTGCAGCCAGTGAGTCAGTTGGTTCCAGCATCAGCCTCAGGCACTGATGACAGCTTGGTTGGTCCAAATACATAAGTCTTGGGTGCTAAAAATAACTCAGTACTTGGGCATCAGCCCCAGATGGGGTTGCCGGGTAGATCCTGGTCAGGGTACATGTGGGAGTATGGTTCACTATCTCCCTTCTTCTAAGTTAAAAAGAAAGAAATAAAGAAGTTGGCTGCTGTTGGGGTAAGAATAGAAGCAGGTAGATTTTGAGTTACGAGTAGCAAGATATATGCATAATTATGTGTAGTTTTTTTGTAAGCCTTTGAATGTTTTACTACACCACATCTCAACTTAAGTAGAGGTCAGCTGATACAGAACTATGGTTTAAGTGCAAGCAAGCCTTCCTTTGTAAGAAGCTGGGCCTTCTTCCTACCCAACAAACATCCCCTCTCAGTTTCTTGAATCATTAGTGAAACTTGTGTGTATATGTCTTTTTTGAGTCTTAAATCTCAAGTTCACTGAAACTAGAAATTATACTTCATTGCCTTGCAATATCATGTTTTCAGTATATATTGAATGTGTGGTTGATAGAGCCATTTTTTTACTATATTTTGGGATAAACATAAACCACTGCATGTTTTAAAATGTGCTGCAAGAAGACAATGTTTTTTTCCCCCAAATAGTATTTAGTCCCTACCTACAGCTGTGAGAGTGCTGAAAGCTTTTTTTTTTTAGGAATTCTTAAATCTCTGTAACATCTTCCAAAGAGTTCCAGCAGCTGTTTGTTCTCACAGGAAAGACCATTATTTACTAGGAATTGCTCAGCCTGACTTGCTTATGCCTCTACCTCTATCAGGGCTCAGAAAGCACGCGCTTCTCAACCCCCTTTGATGTAGCAGAGCGATGTTTGTGGACTCCTGATGGTCTTCTGTGCATGCGCAAAGCCATTGTCCCAGAGCACGTTCAAGTGCTGAGGAGTGTCGTGGAAGCATTGTGCAATACTGGATGACTATTGGGAGCAAGAAAAAAATGTGTTCTATGTATCACATTATCCCTTCTTGCCAGACGAGATATAATTCAACAGTTTTCTCGAGGGACTGGTTCTGGTCCGAAAGCCAAAAGCTCATTAGCCTTGCTCCGACTTCCTTGCAGGGCTCTAAACAAGCTATAAAACAAAAAGTCAAGACTGGTCAACTTCTGAGATTTCTCTCTTCTTGTAGGTGCTTTCCAGTTGTTTTATAAAATAATTGCTGCAAGTTATAGGATCGTAAAAACAAATTCTGGTATGATCCTCGCTTCCAGTGAGCGCTTTCGATGTGTCTGTTTTCTACATAGTTCACTTTTAAGCCTGTGTAACTTCAAGAAACACAAAACATTTTTTAGCATTTAGTGCTTAAGCAAATCAGTCACTTGGAATATCTTATGGTAAAAAATCTTTATACAGCATCACCAAAGTACTGTCAAAAAACTACTTGATACCCTAATAGTTGCCTTCTATATAGCATATGTGTGTAGCATGTAAAATACACAAACGAATGTCTTTGAGATTTATGGGGGGGAAACACCTTTGTAAGTGCATTTTGGTTGATTTAAATTGCAAATTTTCAAGTTTAGAAAAGACTTCACGATAGCTTGGTGTGTGATATGATTCTAATCTGAAATATATATTCTGTTTTTTCTTTAATATGTAAAGTACATGGTTTGAATTTGGTTTGGAAGGTAAAGGTTTACTCAGATTTACACAGAAAAGAAAACTGTATTCTATTGTTAGAGTTAAAGCTTATTTTAAAGTCACTTTTGGGGAATTACCCTAAAGATATGTGTACAGCATGTTCCCCAGTAATATAAGCTACTAAAAATCTTGTTTGCTTTCTTTGGTACTTCTAGAGAGTGTCCTTATTAGCATATTCAAGAGAGAAAAAACAACAAATATTTTTAAAACATGGTTAGATCTCTCTCTAATGAAAGACAAAAAAAAAAATCCAGTCTGATTTGTCCAACTTCGTACCCACTGTCCTCCAAGACAGACTTGTCCTTTCTCTGCTCAGTGACCCTCTCATTAAGCCACAAAACTAGATACACTGAGATATATAAGTTGTCTCACATAATTCATAAGCCAGCTTGCTGGACTGATTTACACTAATAGCACATTAGGGAATCTTTCTGTATTTTCAAAGTCTCTAAACTATGTTTATAACCAGAAATATGTTTATTTTCAAAAGAAATAATACCACCAACTAGTGAAAGGCTTGTTTTATGCCTCCTAGGATTACTGTGAGCATTAAATAAGAGACTGCATATAAATATTCAGTAACAATGAAGTTTTCGTTTTGCTGCATTACCTTACATCTGTTTGTATGTCAATGTGGTGGGAAGACCATATGCCCTGTATGCTCACATCATATTTTGTTGAAAAGTCTAAGTTCCTTAAGGGTAGAAATAAATTTTTATTGTGTTGTATGTAACTCCTATTTTGACATAAAATGGACAGGGTTGTTCAATGACCATCGATCCAATCAGGATGCTTAACTGCAAAGAATGATGAAAGAAAATAATGAGGAACAGAGGCCAGCTTCCACTAGGTCTACCGCACACAGACACACCAAATAAAGTCATTGAATTGTAGCAGGGGACATTTGTATTCTTTATAGTAGGAGTAAATCAATTATCTTTAAATAAAACCATCTTTTAAAGGAGCTCTAAGAAACCTAGTTTCTTAGAAAATGAGATGAATTTTAATTTAGGTATAGTTTTGCAAATGTATACAAAAGATAGTGTTTAGTTCTTCATTTAAATATATAAGTAAATGTATTAGTTGTTTGTTGCTGCATAACAAATTACCCCCAAAATTTAACAACTTAAAATAACAATGAATACTTATAAATTTTGGTTAAAAATTCAGGAGCAACTTAGTTAGGTGATTCTAGTTTAGCATCTCCTGTGAAGTTGCTGTCAAGATTCCTAAAAGCAAAACTAAGACCGGAGGATCCGTTTCCAATATGGCTTATTCACGCTGCTATTGTCACAAGAACTTTACAAGGTGACTTGAGTGTCCTCACGACTGGGAGTTAGTTTATACCAGTGCATGCTGTGCAAGAAGGAAGCTGTGTTGCCTCCGGCACACCGTATGAGAAGTCACACACCCATCACTTCTGCTATATTCTATTAGGGAGGGGAATGAGGCTATCTTTTTAAGGGAGGAGTGTAAAAGAATTTGTGGACATATATTAAAGCCATTACACTAAGCTCTATGGGTAATGCCTCTCTATGCCGTAAAGAAATATTACTTCCTAGAACTCATATGGTTTCAGTTTGGCTAAGTTTTGTCTGACAGACATTTCCAAGAGAAACTTGGACATTTCAGCACAAATGAAGAATTATTTAAAATTTGGAACCTTAAAGATAAGCTAAACTTTATAACTAAGAAAACTGTGATCTAAAGTGTTTAACTTTTTTAAAGGTTATAAGACTAAATCTGAGGTTTCTAGAAACCAAGTTTAAATCTTATGGGGTTTAATCATGTTAGAATGTCAGAGCCATATGAAATCCAAGGCAAAAATCTAAATTCAAGTTAACAGTTTGTGTCCAACAAAGTAAGTTTTGTAAGGGTTACAAGTAGCTAAATATACTAAAGTACTTGCAATTTAAGTTGAACAAAGACCTTCCAAACATAACAATTGTTTGTTTATTTATTAATTGAGTTGTGGTGGTCTTTCAAAGACAAAATGATTACAGATATTCAACAGCAGTGGCTACCAGTTAAAATAGCTGGTAGATAATTTCTTCAATATTTTGACTAACTAATTAAGCACATAATAAAAGCAATTTTGATGTTCTATTTGAAATTTTGCTCATCATAAAAGAAATTTACTATTTTTCAAAACCCAATTGTAAATAATTATACATTAGACTAAAAACATTTTTCAGGTCTACTTCAATAAATCTTTAATTTTTAGTACTTAATGTTCCCAGTGTGAAGAATATTTTGAAAAGTACTATTTGTAAATTAAATTTTGACCCAAATACTAAAGAAAAGAGTTGGGAGAATTAAAAATAGGTTTACCAGAAAATGTAGCATGTTTACTGAATTCTTATAAAAAAAATACTTACAAATAGGTCACTTCTTCATCTGGGCCATGTGGGTTTATAGTGAATCATTATCAGTTTTAAAAGTGTTTCTTTTTCTATTAAAAAAAAGATTATAGATAGATGGGTAGATAGATAGATGATAGATAAAAGATAGATACTTCAGAAAATCCTCCAGTTTTGCTGAGAACTGGATGAATTATACTCTTGACTTAGGGCTCATATAATGTAACTTCCTATTTACAAAAGGGGGGGAGCATATGAAAAATATGAATTTGTTCATATGAAAAATATGTTCATATGAAAAATAACACAATAATTAATAAATTACAATACAAGAATAAACTTTTTCACATACTCACAACTGGAAACCTACTTTTGCCCCACCCTATATTGTAATCCTGAAAAAGAAAAAATACTACATTGTCTTCGTATTTTTATTTTGAATCATGCTACCAGTTTTTTTTTCTGTTGTTTACAGAAAATAGATCTTTGGATGAAATTGCACCCAATGGATAAGTTAGAGTTAGCCCAAGAAGATCTTACGTTCTCTCTTGACCAGAGCCTATCTCTCTTTTTTTCTCAACATTTTTTCTATTCTTAAAGGTCTTGATTCAAACTTTTTTTCTTCTGCACTCTCTCTCCTTGTTTGGGCCCTCCTAGTCTTTCATTTACACCCTGCCCCTTGTGTTTTACCCCAACACTCTATACACAGCCCCCACAGAGGGGAGTATTAGTTCTTTAGTGACACTGGACAGGTGCTGAACATGGTCATTTCATTCCTTTCTTTTCTCCTAGAACTCTAAATTATCACCTTCTCTCCCCATCTCTTATATTCTACTCAGCCTTTAATACACATTTTTTGAAAAAATATTTTTAAGGCATTTAGTTGATGATAAAGTCAAAATTTTATCTAACTTCTAAAGATATGTCAATTTCAGCTAACCATGCTACACCTATATACTTTACCTTTGTGACTAATGTGCAAAAATATTTAACAAGTTTTATATAGAAAATTGGTATTAAAGCAATTCAATCCAAACACTAATGGTTTCATATTTGCTAGTTAATTATCTTTCCATCTATGTTTAAAAACAAAAATGTGACTAATTGCAAATATTATTACTTAATTTTTCCTTACATTCAATGATTACAATCTTTTCACCATTAGCCTCGGTTCAGAATGTGTGAGTGCTACAAGTTTTATTTCACAGAGGGCTCAGAATGCACTTATTCATTATAAAATGCAATTTTTTGGGACTATAATACCTTAAAGATACAACAGTGGTTTCTAAGACTTTTTCATTCATTACAGTGTATGTCCTACATAACCTCCAAACAGATAGAGGGAGTAGGAAGAGAAACTGAATTTCCATGCTCATTCATAGAAGAAAGAAAGGATAGAGGTGTAGCAATCAGGGCCCCAAAGGCAAACCTGCAAAAGCATCATGCAAGGAAGGAATATTTACAAAGGGACTATTTACAGAAGAGTAGGGTAAGAGAAACATAGGGATGGTGCAGTGCACAGGGGGACTTAGTCACAGCTGAACTATGATCAGTCCAAGGCCCCAAAGAAGAAGAATCTGTTAACAGAACCTAGAAAGGAAGAATCTGCCAAGTCAGCAGGCTTGAGAACAGCAATGACCTTGGAGGAAAGGATATAACCAGTTCAAGGCTACATTCCCAGTTAGCATCTAAGGGAATAAACACTCCTTCCTCCTTTAAATAAACACACCTTCCCCCAATTTCTAGTGTTGAAGAGGCTTTCCCCCACACTGTTTAGTAATTCTCCAGATACTAGTTTTGTGTCCCGTAACTCAACCCAATTCTGATACTGTCCACCTGACAGTAATGTCAGGTCCCATATGGTAAGGGGTCAGTCCTACAAGACTGCCCTCCACTCCCATTTCAGATGCCAATTGGAAGTCTAGGTGTCACTTGTGCTTCTGACTGGCCAGCTATAAACTAGAGATTTCAATGACTCCCTTCTTTGGGTTTAATTAATTTGTTCACTGTACTTAGAGAAACAGTTGACCTACTAGATCACTGATTTATTATAAAAGGGTATAACTCAGGAACAGCTAGAGGGAAGAGATGCATTGGACAAGTTCTGGGGAAAGGAAATGAATCTTCCATGCCTCCTCCAAGAAGCCAATCTCACCAAGTTTCCATAGGTTCACCATCAAGAAGCTCCCACATCCCTTCCTTCTCGGTTTTAATGGAGGCTGCATTGCGTCGGCGTGATAGATTAAATTATCGGCCCCTGGAGGTGAGGGCGAGGAGTGGAGTGGGACCGAAGGTTCCAACCCTCTAAGCACATGGTTGACTCCATGGGCAACCAGCCCCCATCCTTAGGAACTTTCCAAAAGTCACATCACTAACATAACAAAAGACACCTTTATCACTGTCGCCACTTTGGAAATTCCAAGTGTTCTAGGAGCTTTGTGCCAGGAAGGAGACCAAATATATTTTTCTTATTAGAAATCACAATGTCACACCCTTCCGTCCCCTACTGGGACTGCCCACAGGCTCAAGCCACCTGGAAGCCAGGGCCCTGGGATGCTGCAAATGGAGGGCATGCAAAGTGTTTCCATGGAAATCCTCAGCCAAACTGGGACACTATGGTGAGTTAAAGGGGTTGCTAATATTGTGATTACTGCAAAAAAAAACCCAAAAAACAAAAAAAAAAATCCCAAAAGTGCTCTCCAGCAATTGCATCGCCATGGTAGATTTTTGCAGCGTATGGTAAATGATGAAACTCCTGTGACAGAAGCGCCCCTTGCACTCCACACACTCTGCGGCAGAACGGCTTCTCCTGTTTCCCCCGGTGTTTCACATATGCATGTTTCACAGAATCCTGACCCACATTCCCCTTCCCCCGCCAGGCTCTGTGTAGCCTGCTGGCTGCAGCTAACACCAGAGCCAAACTGGCTGCCACACCAAGTGACCAGTAGGGCCGCTGTGCCAGACACTTTCATCACCACCAGAAATCAGGGGTCAGCTGTCCCTAGCCACCTGTGTCTGAGTGCCCTTTGTTAAACCGGGGAGCAACCAGCCTGCTGGTTCTTAAAGGGGACATGTTTTTTAGATGACACCTGGAAAGGGCTGGGGAAAAGTCTATCAGTAGTCCTCTTTTCCCTAAAACCATATAGAGCGAGAACTGTTCTCTGTGCATGGATCCTACACACTACTAGACAGGACTGGAGGGGCCAGAAAGGTGGCCCACCCTGACTTACATGAATACAACTATTATCATTTTATGTCATCAAAACGTGAACATTCCAAAACTAAGCATACTCTTACCATGGAGTCTAGCAATTGTACTCTTTGGTATTTACCCAAAGCAGTTGAAAACTTATGTCTACACAAAAACCTGCACACAGATGTTTTCAGAAACTTTGTTCATAATTAATTGTCTAAACCTGGCAGCAACCAAGACATCTCTCAGTAGGCGAATAGGTAAATAAACTGGTACGTTCAGACAATAGAACACTATTTAGTGCTAAGAATAAATGAGCTACCAAGCCATGAAAACACATGGAGGAACCTTAAATGCATATTATAAGTGGAAAAAAATCTGTAAAGGCCACATACTGTTTGATTCCAACTAACGACAAAACTATGGGGACAGTGCAAAGATCCTCCGGGTAAGGGGAAGGAGGGATGAGTAGTCCGAGCCCAGAGGATGTGTAGAATAGTAAAACAATTATGTATGATACTGTAATTGCGATTGTACGGTATGTCATTATATATTTTCCCAAATCCAAAGACTATACAACATCCAGAGTGAACTCTGTTGTATACTAGGGACTTTGTGTGATAAGGATGTGTCCATGGAAGTGTATCAGTTGTAACAAATACAGCACTCTGGGGGCAGAGGGAGCTGTTAGTAAAGGGCAGAGACTGTGTCTGTGTGGGGCAAGGTATATAGGGGGAAGCTCTGCAGCTTCCGCTCAATTTTGTTGTGAACATATAACTGCTCTAAAAAATAAAGTCCACTTAAAATAAAGGAAAAGGAACATTCTGAGACAAATTCTATACTGACCAGGAGGCCCAGATAAATCAGAATTATCCCAGGCAAATCAGTGCATATGGTCTTCCTTCCCATCCGGGTCAGACTGCCAGTACAGAGGACAAAGTAGAAAGGAAATCTGGAGGGGCCAATGGAAACTAACCAGCAAAGAGTTCCTTCCTAGGAGGGTGAAAGAATTTATACGTTGTGCTCCAAGACATTGTGATTTAGAGAGACAGCTCTTGGAATATTTACCATGTTTTCAAGAGCAGGTAATTGAAAGGTTCAAGTTCATCTCTAAATAAACCCATCATTCTTCCTCATAAGGTAGATGTTTTTTTACATTTTAAGGATTTATTCAGGAATATACACCAGAAAAGGTAACACACATCTGATATGAATCTAAGCTTATATTTGAATATAATTGGTAGTGATTAACCTGGTCAAGTGAGTATGAATGAAATGCTTTATTACTCAGCTTTTTAAAAGACTAAGTGAAAATACAGGAGACAAAAACATTCATAAGGCAAGTTATTTTGTTTATAAGCTAGGCATTATATCATATGTAATCTGTGTTAACCATTAGCAAATACTTTGCCTCTATACTTTTATCTAAGTCTGCTAACAAATAATACATTATATAATAGTCCATAGAGTTGGATAAAAATATTAATGTAGTAATAAATAATAAAAATAATAATATTTTTAAAATAATAAAAAATATAAAGTAAATATAATAATTTCTAAATTATGTATGAAATTCCTTTTAGTTCAGAAACATTATATCTCATTAGATGTTCTGGCTAAATGTGAGTAGTGTCCCCAGTTATCCTCTACTGTTCAGAGGTCACTCAAAGGTTCTATAAATGCAAAAGATAAATTTTCTACATCTTTTGGTATAAGATTTATTTCTCTACATGCCCTCAGGCCCTGACACTCCAAGATGCACAGAGCTGGGAGAACAGAACTTCTTGTAAGGACCCAAGATGAATAGTGTTTCTTGTCTATACCAAAGGGGCAAAGAACAAACCCATCTATTAACAGTTGATGAGAGGCTTGGAATTAAAGGTGGGGTCTGAGCATGGTAGCTCCAAAATGGGCTTTAGAAGACTTAATGGCAATAGCTGAACCCCAAAAAAGAAGAAAAACTCTTTTCAAAATAACAGAAAATAATTACAAACAGTTCAGAATAAATAAAGGAGAAATGAACATGAGGCAACAAGTCTCTAGTGAAACTTATGAATGTGTTCAGACACTTTAGCAATGATTCTTTTCCCAGAATTAAGGTTGAACATAACTCAGGTACTATGTTTTAAAATATATAACTTACATATTCACAGAAAAAAAGAGCAACTTACAACAAAAGACACAAATAAAGGAGGACTAATAAAATTTCAAAACTAAAGATATGTAAAGGGTAAAATGATTATACCAAATGTAAGTTATTATGGTTACTCCAATTAAATAAATCATTAGCACTGAACTTTCATTACAACAAATTTGGGGAGATATGATTTGTTAAATTCTGAAAGAAATTTATAACATGAAAATGTATCTGAAGTATTCTGTCATGAATATTATCTTCAACAATGGATTAATTGAAGATATAGAGCATTATAATTAAGAATTTTAATAATTGCTGAGAAGAAGTCAATTATGGGTTTTTCTATTTATCTAGCTTGCCAAAAAGTGTTGTTGTTTTTTAAATTTAGAATAATATTAAGTTTTTCTCTTAAACCATATATCCAAATAAAAATATCCTTAACCAGAGTTTTGGCAGGAGTTAGCCTTAAATTCAATATTTAGCTATCTGAAGTGAACGTGGAATAAAATATTCTCTAGTTTGTTGAAGAAAGAATCATCAACTTTAAATACAGTAAATTCCAATATTTGGGGGGAAATTTTTTTTTAAACATCAGAAGCCCAAATTACATTTTTATCCAGTAGAAGACCATCACAGATTTGTCACAGATAGCTATAAATGAGCCTAAGATCATCACCAAAACACCCCTTAAGAATCAACTTGGTCTTTGTTTAAATACACAACTATTTTGAATTGAGACCCCAAATTTCTACACCATAGAATATAGGTGAAACTATTACTTTGATCTGCAAACTTATAAAGACTATTGTTGCAGTCAACAATCATGGGGGGGGGGGGAATTCTCACTATGGCTGACAAGTTATACCAAATAAGACATATCAAGTTCCTTTTGGAAATAAGAAGGATACGCAACATGAACTGCATTTCTTAGGTAATTATGTGTGTATTTATTTTACTCTGGTTGTATGTGTGTGTACCTTAAAAAAGTCTTCATACCAGCACGTCATTTCTTCTTCTGGTAACTGATTTCCATTATCTCCCATTGTACGATTGAGAGACCAAGTTAAACCACAATCATGAATACTGAGGGGAATAAATCTTGGTGGCTCTTGACTTCACCAGTCTTATGAATAATGATATAATAGTGCTCTAAGACCCAGATTCTAGGCTAATCTCCTTTTGGCCAACTAAGGCTCTGTACCACTGGACAAGCCACTTAATCTCTCTGGATCTCAAAATCCTGATAAGCAAAATGACAGAGCTAGAATTAGATAAGTGTTTCCCAAAGCATGGTGTATATCAACTGATATAGAGATAAACGTTTAAAATGTTGTAGCTATTTTAATGTGTATTATGAATAATATGACCAAAAATTCAAGCACATAAATTTATACATTTTATTTTTATTATCTAAAACAAGTCATGTAAAAAAAAGAAAATGTATTTTTTAATTTTTTTATTTTCTCAATGATGTTTTATTTCTATTTTTTCAATTACATCTTATAATTAATATTTTGTATTAGTCTCAGATGTATAGCACAGTGGTTAGATAATCATATACTCTACAAAGTGTTCCTCCTAATATTTCCAGTACCCACCTAGCACCATCCCTAATTACTACAATTTTACTGATATTTCATATCCTTTACATCCTCCGACTGTCCTGTAACTACCAATCTGTACTTCTCAATCTCTTCACCTTTTCACCCAGTTTCCTCACTCCCCTCCAAAATGTATTTAAATTTAGTATTAAAAATATTATTACTAAATGGTTTATGTTTATATGATTCATGTTTATAGTAAAAATTGTAAAGGTGGTATTCGAAGTGCTATACTTTGGGAAACATGATTAAATGATTCTAAATTCTCTTCACCAAGAGGAGTCTGTATTTTCGATGAAAGAACTATGATCCTCAAAGCTAGAGAAGTACTTTGAAAACCAAAAGAAATGATATCAGATTGTCAATCAGACACAGCTTTTCAATGAACTACTTGTTCAAATGAAAGCAAACAGAAATCATTGACTGGCTAATAATATTGCAGACTGGAGTGACTTCAAAAGAGTCTTTAAATAAATACATGAAAATAAACCCATTTTCCAATGCACCCTTTTTTTATGTTGTCTTTCATGTCTTCCCTCAAAAATGTGAATCCCCAAACTCTTGCTGTTGTCCCTGTACCCACAATGGGCTCTTATGCCCTCATCTGAGACAAAGGCTGTGCTATCACTGAGGGAACTTTTCCCGAAATTTCTAAGAATTTAATTACCCTTTTCTAGACTTCTCAATAAGATCTTTTTGTGGGAACAAACATGAATATTTTTAAGGGAAAGAAACACATTACTCTGCCACTGATATTTACAAATTTTCAAAGGACAAAAGGAGAAGCTCTCTATAAATCAAAACAGAATATGCTTTAAAGCACGTTGTTTTTTAGTGCAGAACCAAAA
Source organism: Saccopteryx bilineata (assembly GCF_036850765.1). Lineage (NCBI taxonomy): Eukaryota > Metazoa > Chordata > Mammalia > Chiroptera > Emballonuridae > Saccopteryx > Saccopteryx bilineata. The sequence goes on from NC_089495.1 coordinate 20,634,095, forward strand.
TGAATTCCTTCTCAGAAGCTTTCAGTCTATCATAGCTGCCCAGTGTTTGAAAGGGTTGGCTTTAAAGGGGTTTCGGAATGGTAGAATTCTGTGGTCCTGATTCCAAGAAATTATAAGAAAAAACTTTATATAAGTGAGGAACATGGCATGTTAATAAAAATAACATGTTAAAGAGGAAAACCACACTCAATTTTTACCTAAAGTCATCAAGAAGAAATTGAACCAATTGGAATGTTTCCATTGTCATATTTAAAGAGCTTCAGATATGACATCTGTTACTTATGTTATTGTTTACGGTAGCAGCTTCTATGTAGTTAGTGTAAATTCTTAAAAGGTGTTCAGCTGAAGTCCTCCTGGAAATGCAGAGAGCCATCCTAGCACAGACCAAAAGAATCTACATATGTCCACAACATTTTCACAAGGCATGGCAAAATCAGCATTTCCCCAACCATTTCTTACGTCCAAAAGCACAAACAGACTCACACACAGTTTAAGCTCCCTCACACAACTTTTAAAGACCTCATTAAGAGAAAGCAAATGGTTTCCTCCCCTCTTACTAAAGAACTTTCTCTTTAATGGCTTATTAAAAATTCAGTTGTAAAACACCTTAACAGATTAACTTAAATGAAAATCTTTAGATGTGAAGAACTATTGGAGGGTCAGATAGCCATATGAAAGGTTGTCTTTCTATCATGAAGAAGAACAACAAAAGACTATGAATTATTTTTTTCTCTCATTTGGAAGTTATTAGTAGACTTCCCTTTGTTCCATTGAGAAATGAGAGAAGAAAATATGAAGTTACAGCGAACCCATATGGCCAGCAGGAAAATCCTATTTAATTGCTTTATTGCCAGAAATGTTAAATCACTTCCTGAGGATACAGTTCAAATGAAACATATGGCAGCTATTAACAAAAGCCTCTAATGAATTCAAAAATATGCTTTTTATGAGAGCTTTCTCATAAGCAGCAGTCATGCATGTTATTTGAACTGTACCTACAAATATGCATTTGGTATTTTAATTCCACAAATGTTTGATGAACACTTACTCTCCACCAGACTATACAACCAGCTTGCATGGAATGCTTCTTTCTAAGCAACAGACATAACACTAAGGAGCCTCAGGACATGGACCTCCAACCTAGCCATATCTTTTCTCAGAAGACAAAGGTGAAAAAAAACAAAAAAAAAAACCTCTTGATCAACACCTTCTTCCTAAAGGTTCAGGAACTGAGAAAACATTTCATTTCCACCTGGGGAGTCCTAATTATCTACTATATTTCTGCTCCTTTCATGTCACACCAGTGATGGTCATTGTCATTTAGCATCAACTGAGTGGAACTGTTCTTGATCTTTTCATATATCGTCTTCAATTGGATATGAATTCCACACAAAAAAAGAAAACTTTCCTAAAGGTTGTTAGACATAGAATAATGTAAGGCATGTAATAAAAATCAACAAATAGCTTTAATTAATCAAAAGCCAAGTGTCAGTATTTTTTTATATAAATTTAATGTCTTTCATCCCTGGGAAATCTCATAAATTTAATCAATTATTTATAAACCATATTCTAAAGAGACAATTCTCCTTCAAATTCCAAGATAAAATAGCTGAGGGACATCCGGCTCTTATTATGATTTGATTTTACTTTAAAAGAGAAGTTACCAGCTTCTGGGTATATTAAACTTTGACATTCTTTGCTCCACCTCATCATGTGGCCATTGCAGTTATTTAGTAAAGTCAGCCTCGGTAGCTTAAAGAATCGTGTGGAACGTGCTGAGATTTAAAGTAATTGACATTGGCTCGGTGAAGTATTGGCACTGCCTATAAGGAGGCTAAAATACGTTTGCTTCATAGTGCAACTCATTAGCATTTTTATTAAATATTTACTTATATGTGTTCAGCTGCATGCTTTGTAATCAAATAGAATAAAATATGGAAGGCCTGTACCGGTCAACTGGTAATTCAGAGCAAGACATTCAGTTTGCCTTAAAAGCTTTAGCTATAAGAGAGAGCTTACTTAGATTTTCTTTCTTTTTTTTTTTTCTTTTTTTTTTTTTGCATTTTTCTGAAGCTGGAAACGGGGAGAGACAGACTCTCGCATGCGCCCGACTGGGATCCACCTGGCACGCCCACCAGGGGGCGACGCTCTGACCACCAAGGAGCGATGCTCTGCCCATCCGGGGCGTCGCTCTGTTGCGACCAGAGCCACTCTAGCACCTGAGGCAGAGGCCACAGAGCCATCCCCAGCGCCCGGGCCATCTTTGCTCCACTGGAGCCTTGGCTGTGGGAGGAGAAGAGAGAGACAGAGAGGAAGGAGAGGGGGAGGGGTGAAGAAGCAGATGGGCGCTTCTCCTGTGTGCCCTGGCCTGGGAATCGAACCTGGGACCCCTGCACGCCAGGCCGACACTCTACCGCTGAGCCAACCGGCCAGGGCTTAGATTTTTCTAAATGTCTAGTACCGTTAAACCTGCACAGAGATTCTGTGAGCTAAGTCTACATCTTATCATGAGATTGCTTCAATTCTTTATTTCTTTATTATTTTGATATTAGTGTTAGTGACCTCAGTGCCAGCATGCCAGTGTCTGTGTCCTATCTTCCATTATGGCCTGTGACCTCACAGAAATTGCTTTACTTTACAGAACTTCATGGGACTGTTCTAAGGATTGAGTGAGATTATGCAGATAAAAGCTTAAAATTGTGCCCTGTGCACACTAATAGCTTAGTGTTAGTTATTCGTATGCTGAAGACCTTTCTCATCAAACATTCTTTACCTATCACCAACCTTTACAATCTTATCAATGAAAGGTTTTTTATTTTTATTGTTTGTTTATTTGCTTTTCATAAATGAAAAAAGTCCATTTAAAAGCTGCAACCTCCAGTCAGCTGGACAATCCAAGAGTTAGGCTTAAAATATAACACAGTATGGATTTAATTCCATTTTTAAATCCTTTCCCAAAAGATATATAAGAACTAAACAAATATCACCAAAACTGTAGAATAACTTTCTAGGGAAAAGAGAAAATAGCTTTCCTGGAATATAGAATCAGAATTTTTCCAGAAGGAAAGAAAAAATCAGATTACCCTGCTATAAATGAAAGCATGGCCAGGAAGAGGCTGAAAGCCCACTCCATCCTTCTGCTGCTGTCTGGGTGTGGCCCTCCGCTGCCTTTTAGCACCTGACAGTCTCCTCATGACTGGGCGTGACCCTCCACTGCTGCTCGTCATAGGACAGCCTCTTCATGGTTGCGTCTTTGTCAGGATGCAGAGTAGATGTCACCACCCTGAGAACAAGACGTGAACAACTAAGCACAGATTGAGGTTAAGTCAGAATATCCTTTTAGTATAACTCAGTCTTGCCAAAACAAAACCACCGCTCGATTTTTTATCTAGAGAAAGAATTTTCTCTTACTTGAAAATTTACATCGACCTCCAAATTTTGTAAATGCAAAAGGTGAGGATCTCTGCAGTAATAAATATCTCACAAAGATATAGGTGTCTTCATATCTGATATTACTGGTAGTGCAGGTTAACGCTATCTCTGCAGGCTGATCTATAACAGGTGCAATGAGCCTTCCTGTGGCCATCTTATGTGATCAGTCGCTGTGGGGTAGGAGGCCCAGTGAATTAGATAGAGTAGAAAAGGTTTCCAGTACAAGTTATTGTCCTCATGCTACCTTTATTTTATACATGAATAGTGGATGTAAATGGGAACCAGAAGTTCAACTTCCTAAAAATGTTTTAGAGTCTCCACAAAGACATTTATACTCTGAAGTCTTTTGTAAGCATCTCATTCTAAACTCTATTTTTAAAATAATGATAGTGATAAACAATAGTTGCTTGGAATTGAACATTTAAATTTCTCATGTCAGAGAGGTTTAGACCCTTTGGCCCAGCGCCCATAGTAACAAACAGTAAGAACAGTGACTTTCCCTGAGGACCTCGTGTGCTCTCTGGAAGCTCCTAGTTGTCCTCTGGGCAGCTCTGTGAAGTAGGAGTGACTTCCTTGTCTCCTAAAGGAAGATTCTGAGTCATGAAGGGACAGGGCAGAGATTTGAAATACCAGAGCCCCAACACACAATTGATATTTTCTGCCTTCCAAAATGGGACAGAACAAATGAACTCCAAAAATCCTACCCAAATTCAAAGAGTATTTTTGTCTCATTTATTACCAATATCTTTCAAGGGTAATATGGATCTGTCTTCAGAGGATAAAACAAACACAATGATTTAGAATTCTCATAGCTGGATCTAATAACTTTATTGATAGTTCCACAACTCTCTTTTTTTTTCCTCTTCAGCTTTATTGAAGTATAACTGACAAATAAAATTGTAATATATTTAAAGTGTACCTATGGTGATTTGATAGATATTGTGAAATAAGTCTTTACATAAGAACTAATTAACACAGCCATTACCTCAGATAACTCCCCTTTTGGGGTGAGAACATTTAAGTTTCACCCTCTTAGCAGATATTAATTATATATTACAATGTTATGAACTGCAGCCACCATGTTTCACATTCCCTCCTCCAATCTTATTCATCGTACAGCTGGGAGTTTGTACCCAGTTACCAGCCTCTCCCTAGTTCTGCCACCCACTCTGCCCCTACCCGCCCCCTGTCACTGGTAACCCCTTCTTTACTCTCTAATTTACTTAACATATTGCCCTCAAGGTTCGCGTTACTGTAAATTGCACTATTTGGGGTTTTTTTTATGCCTAAATAATGTTCCATTTTATATATATATATATATTACACCCATATCTTGGCTGGTGTGAATAAATAATGCTGTAATAAACATGGGAGTGCAGATATCCCTTTGATTTCCTTTTTCATTTCCTTTGAATATATATATTTCAGAAATGAGATTTCTGATTTTTAAAATTTAATTATTAAAATTAAAAAAATTTTAAGATTTTATTCATTTTAGAGAGAGAGAGAGATGAGGGGAGGAGCAGGAAGCACCAACTCCAATATGTGCCTTGACCAGGTATGCCCAGGGCTTTGAATTGACAACCTTAGACTTCCAGATCAATGCTTTATCCACTGTGCCACCACAGGTCAAAAAATTTTTTTTTTAATTTTATTATTAAATTTAAAATTTTTTAACTTTTTTGATGAATTCCACACTGTTTCCCATAGTGGCAGCACCAACTTTCATTCCCACCAACAGTGCCCATGGGTTCCGTTTCCCTTTCTCCACATCATCACCAACAGATGTCATTTCTTGTCTTCTTGATAACCTTCCTAACAGGTGTGAGGTGATCTCTCACTGTGATTTCAATTTGCATTTCCCTGATGATTAATGACGCTGAGAATCTTTTCATGTACCCTCTGGCCATTTAAATGTCTTCTTTGGGAAAATGTCTATTCAGAACCTTTGACTTCTTGTTTTTCTATTGCCAAGTTCGATTTAATTTTCCTCCATTTATAGTACTCCATTTTATTCCTAATAATGTTATTTGATGTATCTTTCTAATAATACCACAATTTTGTGACTTTTGTTTTCTTTTCCAGGCTATTCCAGGTATTTCAGAGAAGGAAAAGGCTGGTGAGTAGATATATGGTTGTGTTTTCCTTCCTATCGCTTTTAGAATAAATTTCATCTTCATGTAGACAGTTCATTAAATATCCAAATATATAAATCACATCACTCTCTTGACAAATATAGTCGAGTTGCTGAAAAATAAATTGTGTTGCTCAAAATGTAAGAAAACAAATGTGTTTCTTAAATATAGCTCTTCATCATGTTAGAATGTGTGCTTCTTGTAGCCTTCCTACAAGTTGTAATGACAACCACAACTTTTACTTGGGGGAAAGAATGAAATGTTGTTCAGTATACTGGAGAATGGTCTTTGGAAATAGGTTGTTAATATTTATCAAGATTTAATTTTTAATTAAAAGTAACATGTTTAATAAAAAATGTACTTACTTAAAGCTGATGCTATACCATCAAAAATATAATTGTACAGCAATATGAATAATTATTGGGAAAAATTATACTATTTTTCCATGTCTGCGCCTTCATTATAACTATTTAACAATATTATGAAAAAATGGTAAGGACAATGAGAAACACAGAATACCAAAAATTAAGAGTTGAACTGATGGGATTATATGCTTTTAAGAAATCTGTTGGTCTCCCTCAATATTGTTTTATGTTTTCTGTGTAATAACAATAGTTTTTTAAAGTACAGATTAAAAGTTTACTCCCAAACTTGAAGCCCATCACTTAGTTCTTAGACATTTATGATTTTTAAGAGCTGTATTACTGGTTTATTGTATCTAAAAGAAGATGTCACGATTTCAATTGATTGTATAGTGAAGCACTGGCGTTTGTCTGATATGGTTTTCATACAAGGATGTTCCCTTTCTAGTTCAGTGATCTTATTTTTGTTGCTAGTTTTCACACAAATGTTTTTATGGTCTATCCTGCCATGGCTAAAGGTTTCTCTCGATGTTAGGCTGTTCCTGATGTCTTTACTGTAATATGTTGAAAGTAACCACTCAGAATAGAAGGAAAATATTGAACTGGCATCACGTATTGGTTAGTTCAAGAGGAAAATGTTCTATTTAACAATGCAGTGGTATTATATGGTTGTGACATTCTCTATAATTCCCAAGATAAACTACAATTCAAACCAAGTATATTAGGGGGTAAATTTGTCATCTTGTTCCAGAATACCAGCATAGTCTTTCATACCCCAAGGAGGAAATTAGGATGTAAATTCTTGGCTGGTAAGGAAAGGGAAAAGGGATGGAAATGCCATTACTTGAGAGGCTGGGGAGCCAACGAGTTCTCTTCGTTCAGGGAAGTTAAATGATTTCAGATTGATAGGGAGAAGCGCTTCATTTTATCAAGCTTCTCAGATATTTTAAAAGTATTTTTTATTACAACAAGAAACAAATTAAAGAGGGTATAAATATAATGCAATAACCACTTTTTATCATAAGCCTGAAAGTTTTCCTCCCCAAGAACAATAACCACAAAAAAGTTCATTGTCATTCTTTACTTAATATCTCTTTAGGTCATTTCTATACTGCTAGGGCACACAGAGGAAGTGTTAATAAGTGTCATTTACAGAGGTTCCACGAGATAATCTGTGAAGCATAGACTCTCTGATTGACATCTGTGACCTACCTAGGTCTTAGGTACCTGGATGCTCTACTTGAGATGCTTAACCCAGGATGGAATGATTTGAGCAGAACCTGGCTTCTATATATTAAAACATTAGAATGATTTGAATTTACTCCAGAATGAATTTTAATTTAGATTTCTTGAGAATGTGCTGATTTGTTTAGGAGGAAATACAATTTTGTTTGATTATATAAATACAAGAAAATTATATATATATATATTTCTAAAAATCAGTGAATTTGTGTCAAAATAAAGGCTTATGTTTGAATATTTAATTAATAATGGTAACAGATTTAACAATTTAAAAGAGAATATGAGACTTATTTCAAAAGTTTTAAAGGACCATAGCAGTCTAAGCAATCTAATTCTTGTATTCTTATACTTTATTATGCCCTATTTAAAATATTTAAAACATTTGGGTATTTTATATGCAAATGTAAATCTTTTTATTCCTGTCTTTATGAATCTCTATTTTTAAGCTCTGTTATACAGAGGAACCGCAATCGAGACAAAAGAACCACTCAAGCTGGGGGTTAATTGAGCTCTTAAATATGGTTAAGCATCATACCTGTCACTAAGGCCTGTCACTTTTTTCTGTCTTGCTAAACGGATGTAGCCTATTGTCCCTTATTAAGAAATCTTATTTTTAATATGTGAGTGCCCATTCCAGCCAACTGGAACCCACTTCACTAAGCTTTGTGAAGCTCTAAACAGTATAATCGGGTTACACTCCATTAATAATTCTTGAATTGCAGTTGTATGATTGTCTCTGTGTGTCCTTTAAGTGGACATCTTCTTTTTCTTTAATTTTAATTATTTTTATTTATTCATTTTAAAGAGAGGATAGAAAAAGAGAGAAGGGGTAGGGGAGGAGCAGGAAGCATCAAATTCCATATGTGCCTTGACCAGGCAAGCCAGGGGTTTCAAACTGGTGGCCTCAGCGTTCCAGGTTGATGCTTTATCCACTGCGCCACCACAGGTCAGCCTAAGTCGACATCTTCTATTCTGATCCATGTTGCTATGTAAACTAAGTTTAGTGAAATCTATTTTGCTGCTTGTCTCCCACCTTGTGATTGCAAAGAAACTCCAGGGGGAAACAATTATGAAACAACTTTTCACTGGTTTATTCATTCCACTAACACTTATTGAACAGCAACACATAGTAGGCATCATATTAGGTTCCATCCAGAAAGCAATTATAACAAAGCAACATCCTTACCCTGAAGGACCTCAAACTATAATTGAGAATATTCTGTTAGGCTAAGAGCCTCCCTTACTTCTTCTCAACAGGAATTCCTCAACCCAACTTATTCAGAAAGCTTCCTGGGACAATAATCAAATAAAAAAATATTGTTTTCAGGAAACTGTAACAGAATGGGCATTCTCAGGATCTGAAATAGAATACAATTTATTTGTTTTTTAAAAAATCGTAACTAACCACACAAGTATCAATATATTCAACACATAATATTTCAAATAACTTCTGTTACTCCACTAGAGTCTGTATGCCCCTAAAGACTGGTCCCAATGTCATTGCTATATTCTTCAGCACATCTGCTTTCTATCTGTGTGGCCTTGAGCAAGTTACTTAAGCTTCTCATTTTCTCATTTCTTGAGTATAAATAAAGAAGCTGTCATGCTTTTGTTGTAAGGCAACAATGCTTGGCACAAAGCAGTTCCTACAAAATAGTAGCTTTTTTTTTTTAATAATTGTTTGTGCTTATAATCACTATGTGTACAAGCCAAATAGAAGCTAGCTGTATTACTACTGTCCATGATGCTCCAAGAGTCCTTAAACATTTGCTCAGGGCACTAATTAACAACTAAACAGCTGTTCATGTGAAAGAAAGAGATTACTTTCTCCATAAATTTCTGAGTGAATTAATCCGGATGGAAGTTATCACAGTATAGACAAAACTGATCATATTTACCCTCTCAATAGAAATTTCTGTCTGTTATAGACTGAAATTCTCTCTTGTAAACAGATCATCTTTGATTTCCACAAAGAGTAGTCCCTTTAAAAGGTGTAACTTGTGTGCTATTTTCCCGTGACTTCCTATATCCCGAGTCCCTAAGGGAGCTGGACTCCCTCACCTGCTGCACACAACCCTACCTTCTCATCATCTCCCGTCTACTCTCCCTGCCACTGCTTCAGTTCAGCCCTCCACTGCCCGCTGGACTTTCACCACACTGTCCAGACAGCTTCCCAGCCCGCACCTAGCTTTACATCAGTCCACTCTCTACACTGCCACCAGAGCCATCTTTGAAAATCACAACCTGAGAATATAAATTCCTGCTTCAACAGGTTCTTTGTCTTCCTACAGGGTAAGGTCACGCTTTCTTGCTTGACATTTGTAATCCGGCTACAGTATCATTTATTGTACTGGATATGTCTTTGCCCCTCAGATCCACACCCAACCCTACTTCTCCCCGCTCTGAGCCCTGGAGGCTGATGCCGGCAAAATCGAAGAGCTGCTCTCCTTTCTGTCTTCCCATTGTATATACTAATGAGGAGTCCGAGCGGGAGACAGAGGGTAGGGGACCAGTGGGGCCTCCTGAGGAGTCACTCCTGCCTTCTCCTAGAGGACCCTTTCCACACAAGTTTCTAGGATCTGACAACCGTTCTCTCTTTTTGCCCTTGTGGTCTCCATGCACCCTTTACAAGTAGTTCTGAGACTAAACTTCCTCAATTTATCCAAGGTGGCATCTGTTTTCTGCTAGGGCTTGCTTGTATACCTACTGATGTTTTCTTTTTATTTCTTTGTGTCTATGTATTCGCTTCTTCGTTATATATACTTCAGCCATCACCTCCAGCCACAGAACCCCTCTTAATTCCATTTTACTACTTCTGCCTAGATCCTGCAACTGCCTTTTTTAAAAAAATAAATAAATGATAGGTAGATGTAGAGGGAGAGATGGTTTTTCAGGAAAAAGCATAAAGATGTGCACCATGTTTCTCTTCATCATAAAGGAATTCAGTTTCGTATCATTCAGTCACGTAGGGAAGAGCAATAGCTACCTTATGATTTAGAATGTGTTCTTCATTGCACAGAAGCATGTAACTTAGAAAATTAACATTGCGTTTTGGTCACTAAAATGTGATTCTGGCATATTTGAAACGTAATAAAATGGAGTATTATGAAATCTCTCATTCTAAAATTAAATCACATGGAAAACAGACTGTGCTATCATTAGCCAAATATGGTAAATATTCATTTTTGTCCTGTCTGTCTTGAAAATTCTACTTGTTTTATTAGCCCTAACACTACTTCCTCCTTAGTTAATTATTTCCCAGACAGTTTAGTCATTGATTATACTGTGTTTCTAGAAAACTCTATATGTTTTTCTATTTTAGTCCTATTAACGGGCTTCACTGAGCATCTTTTTCTCTGAGCCATGAGCTTTTCTAGGTCAAGATTATTGTCTTTACATGTCTTGTAATTAAAACAATTACTAGCTTATAGTAGGTGTTCTGAAAAGATACGGTAATGAACAAATTGTAATCGCAACGATGGTTTGGCTTTGATCTTAAATGATTTAGGTTCAATAGAGTTCTATAACCTCAACCCACCCCCTTCTTCCTCCATTTGTCCTGCTGCTTTCACAACCGCCAAATATCTCAACCAGATAATTAATTAATGGTGTTCTTTGGAGTTGTATCCATACAAATATGTAAAAGGCAGCATTGAGAAAGAAGACTTTAAACTCTGCCTTTGGTTGCATTTCTTAGTCATTTTTCTTAGAATGTTTGTTCTCCTGCGTTGAGGTTATTTGGTTGGCCAGAAAATGTTAAAAATTCTGATAGTGAATGATTACAGCCTGAAAAACTTGTGAAAGATAGCTTTCAGAAGTATACAGCAATTCGCAGTCTCTCTAAACTTTGTGTTGTGGCTTGGTAAGGCAGAACATAAAAATCAAGCCCTTCTTTGTGACAAACATGTAAGGGGAAAAACCAGGGATTTCATAATTTCATTACGGAAGCCTTGTAAACATACTAAATAACAAAGTCCAGATGTGGTGCCCTTTGTTATTAATTTTTTTGGTTGCCTTTGATCATTGAGAAGGGAAATTCAGATGACAAAAAAGAAACCTAAATTGCAAAGATATTCTCCCTTTTTCAATCAGATTATCATTGCTTCAATTCCGAGGATTACCCATGCAATCTACTGCACTCAAAGCCATGTTCCAATACTTGCAGACCCAAAAGGATTTGATTTTTTAAAAAACTGCTCTATTTCTGACGTATCCTTTGATAGAATCTTCCCTGCATTATGCTTCCATTTTAGTATGAATCAACTCAGTTTAATACCATCTCATGCACTGACTGTAAGTAAGCACCTGAAAAACAGAATTTGGTTTCATTCGACTCTGTACTCCCAATGCCTGGCATTATTGTAGTTGCTTGATGTTTGGGAAAATAACGAATAAATAAGATCTTTTAAAATTCAGAAAATGCTTTGCACTACACTCATAATATTCCCACAGCTCACGTAGAATTTTATCACTCTATGCTAAGTAAAGCACTTTCTGTAACAGCACAGACCCCAGCTGTTTTATAGGGTTCGGCAGGATCTGAAAATTGTCTTTATCGAGGCTGGCTGGCCTTTGGCCAACATTCCAAGTTCTTTATTCCCTTTCACTCTCAGAAAATGAATTTCATTATTTTTATACTAATGGCTTATAAATACTCACTTGCTGCACTTTTCTTAGTATATGGTCTCTGCTTGCCTGCTTTTTTATAAGGAAGGAATTTAGGGTATGCCTGCACACAACCTCTCGTTTTTTTTCTGAAACCTAATGTAAACTAATGCATGAAAAGTTGTCTGTGGTTGACTGGGCTGTTGAGAGGAAACATATTAGCTTTCAGGTATCAAGGAATTCATGAAAAATATAAGTAAGCTATTCTTCAACGGCAAAAATCTTGAATTCATAGGGTATTTTTCAATATGGATAACTTTCTAAATATTTTTCTTACCATTCTTATTGGTATCTTTTGTTTATTACCAAATACGTAAATCAAGTCTACTGTATCACCAAAACCAATTAAACATATTTCCTTTTCTTCTCAATCATATGACGAGCAACACAGGTACATGATAATTTCTCTTTTAACAAGTTCCAATTCAAACGTTGCCTCTTACACGGGGAGTGATCCTTCCAGGTCTCTATCACTAATGGTGGCTGTACCTTCCTGTGGCATTTAGTGATTCCCACAATGTATTTCTGTTTATGAACTATCTTCCTCATCAGGCTGTGATGTGAAAAAGGCCTTTTCATAAATTGTCTTTTCTCCAGGAAGATCAATAAAAAAGGTCAATGTCAATTAAAATACTGACATATTTTATGCTCCTTAAAGGCATAAAGCTTTCATTTCCTCTTTCTCACCCACACCCAGTGTAGAATCTTGCACAGAGCAGATGCTCAAGAAATGGTTTGGAATCAACCCATTTCTTTGACACACCAGACAGCTCATGCAGGCTCCTCGTGAATCTCCAGTTTTACTCTGACCATAACTTTTCCCAGGATTTGACAGATTGCAGGTTTCTTCCTCCAAACAGTCAGATGCACATTTCGTTCCCTCTATCTTTTGAAAGAATGACTGCTAGCAGTATGAAGAGGTGACTATGAACTACCCGTACAGGCTAATGAGGCAGTTTTGCATTTCAGTATTTTAACTGATATTGACCTTTTTTATTGATAAAAAAATTAATTTGTCATTTCAATCTTCTTGGAGAAAACACAATTAATGAAAAGGACTTTTTGATCAGTTGCATTTACAAATCAATAGAAGAACTTTTGTTTAGTTTGAAAATTATGTCTGATCATTTCTTAGATGCCTTCAAATATTTATTTACCTTAATAAAGTTCCCAGTGTGGTCTACAGTTCAGTTACTTTTATTAATAATGAATAGAAACACATATATTCAACTGACAAGATAATAGTACATTGATTTAATTTCTTTGGGGAGGTACATATAACAAAGTATTACTTAGATCTGTCTGAGTAAGACATGCCCTAATCACACCCTTTATTGGTTTAAAGGATTTTCATTTGTTTCTCCATAAGCAAGAGCCTGAGATCCATATCTTTTCCAGATTGATCCTTCAACATTTTTATTACAGAATTAAGGTATGATTTTAAGCTATAGTTTATCAAAATGGAAAATCCAAAGCAGTCATCATCAGCCGTAACAAATGAACCAATGCCCAAGAAAAGGCCGGTCTTGTACAGGCTGAACAGAAAGCCAGTCTGATTATTGCAGAAGAGCTGATCTTGGATTTAAGAAGCTATGTTGTCCTGACTACCGTATCCAGGTAGGAAGGTCTCACAGAGTTCCACAGTGATGTTTAAACAAAATCAAAAAGCCCTCACTTACCAACCACATTGGTGTTTTGTTTTTTGTTTTTGTTTTTAAATTTTTCCAACCATTGCACTTTCCCAGAAAACATACTCCAATGACTCCAAACTGTTAATATGATAAACTTCTCATATAAATGTTCAATCAATTCTTTCTCCTGGATTTCAGAAAATAGATAAATGGAGGGTGACAGTACAGTTCATCACTTCTTGAATTTACCTACCTTTTTAAGTCTATGCTCTTCTTGGATAATATTTAGCCAAATATTTTCCCTGCTGTGATTTCTTGAAAGGCAGACATTTTCTCTGCACCCATGTAATGCAACCTCTTAGGAAGTTTTTGACTTAATGTTTGTCTGATGAATGTTCGAACAGATTCGAACTGTAAGCATTTCCTCTGTGCCTGCACTTTTCTAAGCACTTTGTAGATATGAATTCATTTAATCTTCTAACAACTCTATAAAGTAGGTGGTACTCTTTTCTACATTATAGAGATGAGGAACCTGAGACTCAGGATGGTTTCCTGAAATACCCAAAGACATATTGTGGCCAAGGCAGGATTCAACACAAGCAACTCAGTCTAGAATGCATGCTCTTAACCAACTATGTTGCATGTAGTGGTTAAATGCCAAGACTCCTCAGGCTGATCAATAAATGTTTCCATAATCTGATTTTAGCCTTCTTTTCCAACCTTATTTCCCAGCCACCCCTAGCATATACTTTCCTCTCTAGTCATGGGTGCAAACCTCACTTTTCTCTTGAATTTGCTTCTGCATAATTTAAACTGAATTTGCTCTTTCAGTTTCCTTTGCAGAAATTGATTTCCTCAACCCCCAAGGTCTCCTTTGAGTCTCACCTTCACTGTGAAGTCTTCTGATTTCTTGCTTATATGAATTTCATGCTTTTGGAGATGATACATCTACAGCAGAGGTCAGGAACATTTTTGGCTGAGAGAGCCATGAACGCCACATATTTTAAAATGTAATTCCATGAGAGCCATACAACGACCCGTGTACGTTACACATTATCCAATAAAAATTTGGTGTTGTCCCAGAGGAGAGCTGTGATTGGCTCCAGCCACCCGCAACCATGAACATGAGCGGTAGGAAATGAATGGATTGTAATACATGAGAATGTTTTATATTTTTAACGTTATTATTTTTTTAATTAAAGATTTGTCTGTGAGCCAGATGCAGCTATCAAAAGAGCCACATCTGGCTCGCGAGCCATAGGTTCTTGACCCCTGATCTACAGCATATATAGTCTGCACTGGTCATTTTCATACTTGATAACATGTAGATTGTCATCATCCATTGAATGTTTTATTTGTCTTGACTTTTAAGCATCTTTTTAAAAAGTCACTTAGCACAATGCTGTGAACTTAAAAATGTTTAACTAACACTTTATTTTTTAAAGAAATTTTAATTTACAGAAAAACTAAGTGGAAAGTACCACTCAAACTATATGACAGTTGCTTAAAGGCAAAATCACGGCCATAGTAGAAAGATTAGGGGTTACCAGGAGTTGGGGAAAGGGAGTCATGACTCAGTGGAGCACAGAAGATTTTAGGGAAGGGAAACTGTTCCATGTGATATTATAACAGTACAGCATGTAGCCTTTTCAGATTCTCTTTTCACTTAGCAATATGGATTTAAAGTTCCTCCGTGATAGCTCATTTTCTTTTAGCACTGAAAAATACTCAATTGTATGAAAATACCTTAATTAAAGGAACTTATTTAATATATTTTTAATGTACAAACTTTTTAAAAACATTAATCATAATATATACTGCAATGAACTTTTATCTTTTCTTTCTTAGCCATTGATTTTCATGACTTCATTTCTCTCCTTTTGAATTTCTTCAAGCTCCCAAAAGAAAAATACTACTACCAAATACATGATCAATAGCTATTATTTATTGCGTACCTACCATGTAGTCTCATAGAAGAGAGCTAGATGCTTCCTCTATATTAACTGTAGTACACACTAAGCTACTCAGAACATGAATCACTTTTGCTCCAAAACTGATGCATCATGGACCTCTTCATGCCTAGTGCCACCATTTCTCCCAACTCCAAGTGTTCTAATAAAAATAGGATCGAAAATTTTAAGCTGTCATAATTCATATAATTTATGGGTCTACATATTTATATCTTTATGTCTTTGTTCCTGAAACTTACTGTCCCCAAAGTATTCTTCTGCTATTTTTTTCTCCAAATCACACTGTTTATTCAAGGATTCGCTTAAATGCCATTTTTTACATGAAGCCTTCTGAAATTGCTCAGCTTTTCCTTTGAATCAGACAGATCATCGCTCATCTTATCTTCTTCCCTGAAAAAAGCAGTCTTTGAGCCCTGTGACACCCTATCCTAACTTATGGCCAAAGCCAACTGGACTGACTTGACTCAAGGCTAGAAAATACATTGGCTGGCAAGTGGTCTTGGTCTTATCTATCTATCTATCATCTATCTATCATCTATCTATTTCTAGCTCTCTTATATAAATTATCAGCCAGATGATGTGTTGTAGAACTGTGTGCTTGAAACCTATATAATTTTGTTAACCAGTGTCACCCCAATAAATTCAATAAGAAGGAAAAATGTAAATAAATAAATAATGAGCCAGAAGGACTCTCTCAATCAGCAACAAGAATATCAGCTGAAAGTTCACATCAACTGTAAGAAGTCACAGTAGAAACCATTTTGCAAAAAGGAGCAAGAAAATGGAGCAGTTGAGTCAACACAGATATTAAATAACAATAATTAATACTGTAAAACCAAGAGGGAAGCACATAAACAAACAAACAGGGTTGAGACAGTAAATGTATTTTTATTTTTTTTTTATTTTTTATTTTTTTTAAATTTTATTTATTCATTTTAGAGAGGAGAGAGAGAGACAGAGAGGGAGAGAGAGAGAGACAGAGAGAGAAGGTGGGGAGGAGCTGGAAGCATCAACTCCCATATGTGCCTTGGCCAGGCAAGCCCAGGGTTTTGAACCGGCGACCTCAGCATTTCCAGGTCGACGCTTTATCCACTGCGCCACCACAGGTCAGGCAGTAAATGTATTTTTAAAATTAACTATCTTTAAGAGAAAAATATTGGAATTCTACTAGACTTACCTGTATTCTATAACTTAATGGTTTTTAATTAAAAATAAAGTCACATGTATGAGATATGGGGGCATTTTCATGAGGTTTTTCCTCTAAGATGTCTAATGGCTGCATTCCAGCTGCAATGATGGAAACAGGATGTTTCACCCATGAATTTCAAAGACCAATCAGGTGACCCAAAGTGGACGTAAGCATTTTGTATTTTCTGACTTAAGAACAGCAGAAAGCTGTATTATTTTAGTTATTGTGTCATGAAACATTCATTATTATGTATATTTCTGAACATCAAATTTGGGGACTTCTAAAAAAAAATACAAGTCATCTAGGTCTAACTTGTGACCCTGACTCTGAGATGGCACTCATCATTCTCAACTAATCAGGAGCCATTTCCCAGATGGCCCATGACAGCAGAACATAAACAGAGCAGTGACCCTTCGTCCTCACGTACTGGGGGCATCCTGGGCTTTCTGTGATGTGGACATGGGGACTGTGAAAAAGACACATGAGAAATGTCTTTCCAAATGGAGATATTCCAGCACATACACAAATATCTTCAGGCGTTCCCAAAGCACTCCCATCTAGAACGTAAGCCAGCTTTTAAAAAACAACGGCAAATTACAGATATGAAGACATTTTCCTAAAGGAAAAAATATATAACTTTTCAGCAAAGTAGGTTTAGTTAGATTACAGATAAAAGTTAGAAGGAAGTCATAGTTGCCTTTTATTTTTTCCTGGTAGAACCTAAGTGAGCCAAGCTAGCAGCGCTGATGCATAGAAAGAATTCCACATCTGGAAAATCTTTGCTCCATCTGTGGTAGGTTTTCAGCCTCTTGCTCTTTCTCTACCATTTCCCATGACTTCAGCTTACCTCCCTTTTGTTTTCTTTGGTGAAATTGTTTAACCCTTAGGGGTTTTGTGGTTTTATTTTGTTTTGTTTTGTTTTTACAAGAAAGAAGAGTAAGGGAATACTTCACAATGCTAGCCTTACTTATATTTCTATACATGTCTACATAAGTAATATAAACAATAAAAATATAAATATGTGATCAAGTCTATGGAATTATATAGTTTAAATACTTTAGGTAAATATAATGCTTTTATTTTTATTATAATGGTTTAACCTTAGTCTTAATTTTCTAATATGAGAGGTTTATTTAGTCTCAAATAATGGAAGTTAATATTACATAACACATAGAAATAGTTACATATTTATATGAGTACACATTGATATCATTTGTAATATAACTAAGAATAATATTTACTACTGAATCTTTTTCTCACTGAATCCCTTTCTAAGCCTTAAATATGTATGTGGCATGGCTTTTGATATTTGCATTTTCTTTTCTTATCTGTCCTTTCATTTCTCTTGGGAATCTCAGCAAACCCAAGATATGTGTACACAATCCCCAGCCCTACCCATTCAGCCAGGCTCCTCACCTCATTCTCAACTGCCTATGAGACTCCTCGCGGGAATGCTCACACTCTCCACACCCTCACTTTCTACCTCGGTAGCTTTGCTGATGACTGTTGCCTCTTTGAAGCTTTCCAGGCCCTCCACTAGTCTAAATTCAGCCCTTTTCCCCAGAACACTCAATACAGTATTTAAAGTTCTCATGAGTTTTTTATCCTTTCATGCACTTTATTATGATATTTAAGGCTTGTTTTCCCTATTATTTAATAAAATCTATGTCTGGTTTAGCTCTGAATGTCTTGCACATAAGGACATGCAATAATTTTTTAATTGAAAGAAAATGACATTTTAATTGAAAATAAAGTCATATCCTTTTAATGCAATGTTTGTTAAAATGTGCCTCATAATTTTCTAGAATATTTGTTTAAAAATTCAGATTCCTGAATGCTTGTAGGCCTCCTGAATCAAAATCCTTAAGGCTAAGTATCTTAAATATAATATGCTGTCCATGGAGTTATCCGCACTAAAAGTTGAAGATCACTGGTTAATGTCAATCAGAGTTTCCCATTTATTCTTCCTCCACATGCATAAAATTTCAATATGTACTTCAAAGTCTGTACTGCATAACAAGATTCTAGGGTTTCAGAAAAATTATCATGACACTGAATGGCTAACAAAAGGTCGTATTTTATGACAAACATAATCAGAAATATTTTTGAATATCTATTTTTACCAAATAATGTGCTGGGCTTACAAAACTATCTACCCTTAGAGAGCTATAGGATGAGAGAGAAGATACATTCATAGTAAAAGTTTATTGAAGAAGCAAAGTAATCACATATTTGTCATTAGCCAGCCCAATCATATCTAATCAACTAAAGATGACAACATTTTAAAGCAGTGAAAATAATTTCATATACAGACTTGATAGGGAGAGAAAAAAAAGGTAGAGATTAGACAACGAGAACTTGAATGTCCCACCACTTGACACTCAGTAAGTAGATGTTTATTTGGACCAGGTCCTTGTTTTATATATAAAGTTCTCTACAGTTCTACCTTCTCATCTCCCAGGGTTAACTAGGGTGACTTAAGACAGTAAAATGGCAGAAGGGCAGAATGCCTTAGGACAGTGGTAGTCAACCTGGTCGCTACCACCCACTAGTGGGCATTCCAGCTTTCATGGTGGGTGGTAGTGGAGCAACCAAAGTATAAATAAAAAGATAGGCCCTGGCCGGTTGGCTCAGCGGTAGAGCATCGGCCTGGCGTGCGGGGGACCCGGGTTCAATTCCCAGCCAGGGCACATAGGAGAGGCGCCCATTTGCTTCTCCACCCCCCCTCCTTCCTCTCTGTCTCTCTCTTCCCCTCCCGCAGCCAAGGCTCCATTGGAGCAAAGATGGCCCGGGCGCTGGGGATGGCTCCTTGGCCTCTGCCCCAGGTGCTGGAGTGGCTCTGGTTGTGGCAGAGCGACGCCCCGGAGGGGCAGAGCATCGCCCCCTGGTGGGCAGAGCATCGCCCCTGGTGGGCGTGCTGGGTGGATCCCGGTCGGGCGCATGCGGGAGTCTATCTGACTGTCTCTCCCCGTTTCCAGCTTCAGAAAAATACAAAAAATACAAAAAATTTAAAAATAAAAATAAATAAATAAAAAGATAGATTTAACTATATTAAGTTGTTTTATAAAGATTTATTCTGCCAAACTTAACGAAAATCCAACATAAAGTACTTGGTAAGTAATTATTATTATATGCTTTAACTTGCTATAACTCTGCTTTATAAATTTTATAAAGTAAAGTTACTTCCCTACTTTATAAATCACCATTACTGTGGAACCGGTGGGTGGTTAGAAAGTTTTACTACTGACAGTGGGCAGTAGGTATAAAAAGGTTGACTACCCCTGCCTTAAGGAAAAAGGCATTCCTAATTTGCAATTTTGTAATCCTAAAAACAGCCTAAGTGACAGTAAAAAATTACAACCATATATTTCTGCAAACAGGTCTAAATGTTATCATTCTTTAGTAAGGCTACAATCTTTATCTCGTTCTCAGGGGAATGTATTATTCTTGCTCTAGGTTAATCTGAGTCCAGCCAAATGTCAGCCCATCCAATTCTCTTCTTCAACCTCTTTCTCTCCCACTTCCTCTCCCCTCTACTCGACAGTTGAGGGTCAGTGATAAAGGGGAAAGGAACTGGGAACAAATAATGTTGATATGTGCTCCTTTTTCTGCATCTTCTGATTAGCTGTCTCAGGATATCCTTGTTCTATCTAGACCTTGAGAATGCTTCCAGCATGCTGAGCAACATAAGTGATAAAAGCTAAGTTGTAAGGTGCTGGAGATTCTAGAAATTTAGTTGAGAGTGGTCACCTAAATGGAGCAGTACAGTGAAGATCTGCAGGAAAAGAAAGCCTTAAAAAACTGAAAATGAAGATCTGAGATGTTTCTAGGCAAGGAAAACGATGTTGGCAAAGTCAGGACAGTGGGAATGCACAAGGCGTGGTGATGCAATTGTGTAGCGGGCCAGCTGGAGCGCGGGGTTTGTGTTTGGAAGGAGAGAAGACTGGGAAAATGGGATGGGTCCAGACTCCAACAGGCCTTGGAGAATGATTATAATTTTTGCTATGAATAATAAATCTTATTAAATTAATCAGTGGTTATTATCCCAGCTGCAAAGATCTAGACATCATTTTTTTTAAAAACTTTTTATTTAGTGGCCCTGGCCAGTTGGCTCAGTGGTAGAGTGTCGGCCTGGCGTACAGGAGTCCTGGGTTCGATTCCTGGCCAGGGCACACAGGAGAAGCGCCCATCTGCTTCTCCACTCCTCCCCCTCTCCTTCTTCTCTGTCTCTCTCTTCTCCTCCTGCGGCCAAGGCTCCATTGGAGCAAAGTTGGCCCGGGCGCTGAGGATGGCTCTATGGCCTCTGCCTCAGGTGCTAGAATGGCTCTGGTTACAACAGAGCGATGCCCCAGATGGGCAGAGCATCGCCCCCTGGTGGGCATGCCGGGTGGATCCCGGTCGGGCGCATGCGGGAGTCTGCCTGACTGCCTCCCCGTTTCCAACTTCAGAAAAATACAAAAAAAAAAAAAAGAAAGAAAGAAAAATTTTAAACTTTTTATTTAGTAGTAAAGGAAACCATCACAGGGTTTTTTTTTTCTATTTCTAACTTTCAGTATTAACAATATTATGTTGAACCCCCACACAAATAATAAATAGCAAGACATATACAAATACCTACAATTGTTTAATTCAGAGGTTAATTTAAAAATTCACAAAACTGTTTTATCTTTCCATCTAAACACAAGGAACTTAAACTATTAACCACTGAAATACTAGAGCAATCGTCCTCTCTAGATATTTTATACACCTACTTAGAGCAGATGGTTTCCTAAACTCCTTATGGTGACTGATTTTTTTTTCTCTCTCTCCTTGACACATACCATTTAAAAGCATGATGAAACCAGATTATTAGAAAAACAAAATGGGGGGAAAAACAGAAACCATTCAAAAATGAAAGCCAAAGTGTTTTATCATTAGATTCAACAGACATAAAATTACCCCATTAAACTATGTTTTATAACAATATTCTAAATGATTCCTTTTCATTTCTGTGCTCATCTCTGACCATCCACGTAGACCTCAACCAGTCAATGGCCACACGTTGAACTGTCTCAAAGATCAAGGAGCCCAAGCCAATAATGACTGTGAGGAAACTGGAGGTGACCCTCAAGCTTCCAAACTTAGGTACACAGTGCTGGCAGCGGCTTTCTTTGATTGCCGCCACATTTCTTACATCGATTACTAAGGATTTTCCCGCATTTAAAAAAGATAGAATTTGCCTGACCTGTGGTGGCGCAGTGGATAAAAGCGTCAACCTGGAAATGCTGAGGTTGCCGGTTCGAAACCCTGGGCTTGCCTGGTCAAGGCACATATGGGAGTTGATGCCTCCAGCTCCTCCCCCCTCTCTCTCTGTCCTCTCTCTCCTCTCTAAAATGAATAAATCTTAAAAAAAAAAAAAAAAAAAAAAAAAAAGATAGAATTTGCCAAAAAGAAGCACTTGCTGAAAATCTTCCCTGTTCCTCGCCATCTGCTTTGTGTCCTCAGGCAGGAGTATGCCTGACCTTTACTGCAGATGTCCTCTTTCAGGGGAAACTTGCAAACTGTCACTTCCCATACAAGTTTGATTTGTGCAAACGAATCCTGATGTTCTATCTCCCGTAATTTATTTTTTTTCTGAAACCTTTTATTTTTAACTTTATTCTCCTGACTTGTCTTTCTTTATCTTTTTATATGCTAGTCAGGAGAGTAAGTGTTTCACTTTTGTCTTATTCTTTTTGTTTGTTTGTTTGTTTGTTTGTTTGTTTAAAATATTTGGAAAGAGATTTTGGCTTACTTTTTATCAGAAAGAGACTGTGAAAATTGTGTGTAATTTTGATGCTAATGTTAGAAAAATTTCTATTTGCTTAAATAAGCATTTTTTAAGGTTCCATTAGGGGCCCTGAAAACAAATATGTATCCTCCCAACTAGCATGTCTTAATATAATAATGCAATCAAATAATAACCTATCTTTATTAAGTTAAAACATTGTTATTGTTTTAGTAACATGCCAATATTAGTAATATTACCTGAATTGATACTAATAATCATTCTATAGAGAATGAGTCTTTCATAATACCAATCACATAAATTTTATTATTGATAATTTCTGAAGCACCTTCTTATCAAATTCTCTTGTATTGTATAATTTGACCCAGTTACCCAGCACTGGGCAGGTCATTTCAGCATGTACTTATGCTAAACTAGGGATCCTTCTCTGAGCAATTTCATCTTCCTTCTCTGTGAGGACATATGTTTAATTGTCAGAGATTCAGAGTTCTGATGATTTGCTTTTCTCAGAGAATTTTCAGTAATTTAAAAATTTGAACACTGAGCTTCTATTTCCCAACTTTATCCTTCCATATATTCTGTGAAATGTTTATTCATATAATCCATTTATTTATTTTTCCATTGGGTTGTTAATGTTTGTGTAAGGTACAGAGAAAGGTTGAGGTTCTTTTTTTTTTCATATGGTTATCCAGCATCATTGGTTGAAAAAGATCATCCTACCCCCTTGACTTAGTTTGGCATCTTTATCCAATTCAACTGAACATGTACTTATTTCTGAAATCTTTATCCTGTCCTATCAGTCTATATGTATAGCCTTAAGTTAGCATTACCTTATCTTAATTACTGTGCATATATAGTAAGTATTGAAATCAGGTAGTATAAATCCTCCAACATTGTTTTTCTTTTTCATGTCATTTTGGTTAATTTAGATTCCTTGTATTTCCATATAAATTTTAAAATCAGTGTGTTTCCAAAATAAACCTACTTGAATTTCAACTGGTTTTATGTTGAATTTATAGATTAATATGGAAAGAATTGACCTTCTAATTATACTAAATATTTATTTAGGATTTTGTTTCTCTTGGCAATGTCTTATGGCACTCAATATACAAGTCTTATACACATATTGTTAATTCTATCTCTGAGCATTTCATATTTTTAATCGTGTTGTAAATGGTACTTCTTTATTTTAATTACTAAAAGTTCATTGCAGTATACAGAAACACAATTGATTTTTATATATTGACTTTGAATCTTGTGACCATGTTAAACTCACCTTTTATTTCCAGTTAGTCTCACTAGAGATTAATCAATTTTATCAACCTTTTCCTATAACTAGTTCCATGATTTCTGCTCTTATCTTTATTACTCTTTTTTTATACCAGCAGGTCCAGAATAGTCATTATTCTAGGACAAATTTAGCCCCCCTACTGAGGCATGATTTTTTCCGGGGATTCCCCCCAATACCCCATACTGCATGAAGTCTCTTCACGCTCGCTGGTGGGAACAGAAACTTATCCCAGCCTTGTGTGAGCTCCAGGAAGCCATCTGCCTATTGACTTTACAAACTTCTTTCCCCAGCTTGGGAGAGTTACTTCTCACATGATGCAGACCAGTATTCAGTCAAAGGCTTGGGAAGACCCCTCAGCAGATCTGCAGAGCTCACTCTCTGCTGCTCCCTCTCCTTTGGTACTTACTGTGCAATTTCTAGCTGCCCTAGTCTCCATAAACTCTGGTCTCTGTCAAGACTCTGGTCACCTCAAGACTGCCAGGTTTGGTTTGGTTCTCCTTTCTCTACTCTGTGGCCTAGAAACTACCCTGAAGCAGTGAGATTTTTTATTAATCATTTTTGCAGACATCACAGTTTTGCATTACCTATTATGTAATTTCTAAACAACATTGTTTTTAATAGTTTTGGTTAATAGTGTCCCACCAGACCTGTGGTGGCTCAGTGGGTAGAGTGTTGACCTGGAGTGCTGAGGTTGCTGGTTCCAGTCCTCAGATTTGCCTAGTCAGGGTACATGTGGGAAGCAACTACAAATTGATGCTTCTGCTCCTTTTCCCTTTTTCTCTCTCCTTTTCTCTCCTCTCTCTAAAATGAATAAATAAAATATTTTTTAAAAAATAACATGCCAATGTGTGTATCAGTAGGATCCTTTCATGGACAAAAGCTAAGTCAACCTGTAGATTAGCTTTTTATAAAAACATTTAAGCTATTTGGTACCAGTAATCTTTTGGATATCACCACAATATATGACATTTATAAAAAATATTGTTGAAAGGGTGTAATCAGTAAGTTATATTAACTTAGAAAAATATTTGGGTTCCTGTTTGGTCTGACTTGTAAATTATCCCTGAACGTGTATGCATGAGTGTGCTACTCAACCACTATCCAAAATTGCTTTTTACTTTATTATTAGTGTAGCATATTATTTGAAATTATTGATAATTGTTACAATCCAAAGGATGATCACACCTGGCATACTTTATGGAGATCTGTAACAGTAAGTTTACAAGAAGGTAAAATCACATACTTGAATTTTTTGTTTCTCCGAAGAAAATCTTATAACTCAGAATCAGCAAGAGGTTGGTTTTGGGGGGCCCCAATAGCAATATAATGATATATAAAATAACTATTATGAATTGAAATAAACACAGTTTTTTCCCCCAAAGTTAGAAGCAGGGAGGCAGTCAGACTCCCGCATGCAGCGGACCAGGATCCACCCACATGCCCACCAGGGAGCCATGCTCTGCCCACCAGGGGGCGATGCTTTGCCCATCTGGAGCATTGCTCCGCTGCAATCAGAGCCTTTCTGGTGCCTGCGGCAGAGGCCATTAGGCCGTCCTCAGTGCCCGGGTTAACTTGCTCCAGTGGAGCCTTGGCTGCAGGAGGGGAAGAGAGAGAGAGGAAGGAGAGGGGGAAGGGTGGAGAAGCAGATGGGCACTTCTCCTACGTGCCCTGACCTGGAACGAACCCAGGCAGTCTACACGCTCTACCGCTGAGCCAACCGGCCAGGGCTTAAATAAACACAATTTAAAAGCAATTCAAGTAGTCATTAAATAATCTAAATCTGAGCAGAGAAACTACATAATTCTATGTCATAATGCTAGACTCTTTTAATAACTTGCTGAAATTTTACACTATAAAGACTAAAAGATATGAAAGCAAAAAGATAAAAGGAAGACAGAAAGATAAAAATTATTTGTCCTAAGTTATAACTATATCTAAAATTTATTTTACCATTCGAGATACTATTCTTTGTTAAGGCAATGTAAACCATATATGTATTATTTCTTTAGCATTGGTACAGGTGAGGTATCCTTGTTGATTTTTCTGTAGAGTTTGAAAATATTTTAACCTTCTAAAATCATGACATTGAAGAAAATTTGGCTTCATTACACAGAAAAAATTCTGGGAACATCACTACTTCCCTCTCCTTTCTCTGGTATCTTTCATTTCCTGTCTCTCTGCCAAACATTCCAGTATAAAACACTAGAGCCAACTAAGAAAATGGAAAAGAAATCATTGAGAGAAATAAATCAAAACAAACAAATGAACAATTCCAAAAAACATATCAAAAGCAACTTAAAGAAGAAAGTATAAAAACAACCAGTTGTATTTACTAACAGTTAAGATTCTGTTGAGGTATTTTTTTGGAAGCAGAATGACACCATCTACCCAGCAGAGTTATTGACCCTTTTTGTTCCGCTCCAGGAAGAAAGGCGAAGCCTCACCTGTGTGATTCTGATATCCTCCACTCCTCTCCTCCACTCTGGACCAGAATCAGCCATCCGTTCAATTCCCTTTAGTAATTGAGAAAATGTTTTTCCAAGCTCACAAGCTGTCAAGGGACAGAGTTGAAACTGAGTATCTGTTTGGGCTGCTGAAAGAGTATCATAGCCTGGGTGTCTAATAAACAGCGGAAATTTATTTCTCACATTCTGGGAACTGGGAAACCCAAGGTCAAGGCACCAGCAGCTGATTCAGTATCTTGTGAGCTCACCTTTCCATGTGCATTGCTAGCCATCTTCTTCCTGTGCCCTCATGTGCCAGAAAGATCGAGGCAGCTCTCTGGGGCCTCTTTTATAAAGGTATTAATCCCATTCATAAGAGTTCCACCCTTGTTACCTAAGCACCTCCCAAAGGCCTCACCTCCTAATACCATCTCATTGAGGATTAGGTTTTAACATATGAATTTTGGGAGAACACAAATATTCAGCCTGTAGCAGTTTGCTTTCTCACAGGTGACTTGTCAGTCTAGGGGGAGAATTTTGTTTCAGAAAGCATAGATAGTAATGAGATTCAGCTGTCAAAAAGGAAATAAGGTATTTTTGCCTCAGTCAAGAAAAAAACAGAAGCCCGCCCTTCTCTCTTGCCTAATGTTTACTTCTTATTCTATTACACCCTCTCCTCTAATGCATTTATTCAAAAGTATTTCTCCACATTGATTTTATTCTTAAAGATAGTGTGATTTTAGTATTTATCAGTAGATGTAGAAAAGTCTCTGAACTTCTTTGATGGTTAACTCTTGTCAGTAAAACTTCTTGCACATAAAACCCTAATATATACATTCTTTATTTGTAACATATCCATAAATTGCTGTACTTGTGTACTTTGTACATTAGACAAAAATATAAATATTTGAAGAACTATTAATATAAACATACATATAGACATAGGTTTCAAGGTTTTTATTTCTGCCTTCTAAGGGAACTCTTGGCTGCTCCCAGATCAGAGATCAGAAAAGTGAAGAAAATCATCATTGTGTGGTTTATAGGTCTATCATTGATCAGTAGATACCTAACTGATAGTATAAACAACCTTGACCTAAGTTCTTTGGTTAAGAATATTTAACAGAGTTTATCATAAAGGAGATTTTCAGCCAAAATTCAATGTAATGCTTGGGGTTTCAAATGTAGAAACAAACTAAGAAGTAAAATTTCTGCTTGTACCAGAAAATTTTGTTAAAGATGATCATATTAAATAAACATTTCAAAATCAAAACAGTCAGCCTGACCATTGGTGACACAGTGGACAGAACATCGAGCTGGGACTCTGAGGTCGCAGGTTCAAAACCTCAAGGTCACTGGCTTGAGCGCAGGTTCATCTAGCTTGAGCACAAGCTCGCCAGTTTGAGCATGGGATTATCAAAATGATCCTATAGTCACTGGCTTGAGCTTATTATGGTCGCTGGCTTAAAACCCAAGGTCACTGGCTTGAACAAGGGCGTCACTGGCTTAGCTTGCGTCCCCAGTCAAGGCACATATGAGAAGCAATCAGTGAACAACTAAAGTGATGCAACTATAAGTTAATGCTTCTCACCTCTCTCTCCCTTCCTGTCTGTCTGTGTGTGTGTGTGTGTTTCTATCTCTCGTCTGTTAAAAAAAAAAAAAAAAGAACAAAATTAAAATGGTCATTTGCAGCATGTAACCTTCAGGCTAGTGTTATTAACTGGAGTACACAGTACATGCACACATTCCTCGGTGTTACAGATGCTTCGTACTATGAATTCTCTTTGTCATGGGCTTTTGGGCCTATAAAACACAGAATTCTATTTTTGTGGATTTATAGCCCTGTGGGCAGACTTATTATGCCAGAGTATGCACTGTCATTCACTAAGCCTGAGGTCTTACTGCAGAAACTGGACTGCTTATAGGGCCTAACCAAATGGAGTTTTAATAATTTCCTTTTTGTGCCAAAGACCCAGATCCAAGCATGGCAATGACTCAATAATCTTTCCATTTCTCATCATTGTTCACATTATTTTGATAGAAACCATCAGCATTTTAGTCAGTCCTAAATGTTCTAAGCGAGTTGCATCAGCACATGAGTGACCCTCAGAGCACTCTTACACTACCCAGGCTTGGAAAAGGAGGGATCCCGAACATCGGATCAAAGCGAATGGGGCCTAGAAACACTCGAACACTAAAACTTTTGTTTTTCAGTAAGAAGACAAAATTTATGTTAGATAAAACCAGATAAAATTTGTAATACATTGCCAGATGTTTTCCTTAGATAGAAAATAGTAAGGACGTCCTGGAGCCAGAATCTCTAGCGGACTGTACAAGAATCTCTGCTCTCCAGGGAGCGGAAAGAGTTCGCAAAGCACTCCCAGGTCAGAGAGCAGCCCCACCAATGGCCGACACTGGCTCTTTATCACACACACAAATAAGGAAGTGAGAAGCTGTCAAAGCTCTGTGTGGCTGTTCTCCTTCTGTCTTCTAATTCCCAGTGGGATCTGGAAAGAAACCAGCAATCTTCTCATATTCTCATTTCCCCATCTGCCGACCTGAGACAGCACTCATTATCACACACTGCCCTCACCTCTCACAGTTGGAAAAGACTTGGATTATTTGATATTTGTGGAGATACAACTTGAGGAATTGTTCTATAAACAGTGAATTCTAAAAAGCATTTTTTCCTGTGTGGAATATTTCTAATGGCCAATAAAGATAGAAAGCAAGCAAAAAAAGGAGGAAAAAATTTAATTGGCTATGTATTAAAATAGCTTTTATACCATCCCCATGATATGTAGCTAAAATTCATCCATAAGGAGTTGAAATATCCTCACAATGAGGATATTTAAATTTAATGAGTTTTCCAAAATGAGGGCCAAGTTGCCAGCCCTGTGTTGAACGCCGATAAAATCAATAATGAAAGTCCTCTTTGCATGATAGCGTTTAGTTGTGATTCTCTCCAGTAGTTTGCCAATAAAAGTTACATTTACAGCGGTATAGTTCCTTTTAAAAAAAATGATAAAACTGCATGACCAGGCGGTGGCGCAGTAGATAAAGTGTCAGAGGGGGAAGCTGAAGATCCAGATGCAAAACCCCAACGTCGCCAGCTCGAGTGCGGGCTGATCTGGCTTCAGCACAGGCTCACCAGCTAGAGCGCGGGGTCACTGGCTTGAGCGTGAGGTCGCTAGCTTGAGCAAGGGGTCACTGACTCTGCTATAGACCCCCCCCCCAGTAAAGGCACATATGAGAAAGTAAATGATGAACAACTAAGGTGCTGAAATGAAGAATTAATGCTTCTTATCTCTCTTCCTTCCTGTCTGTCCCTCTTTCTGTCTCTCTCTCTCTCTGTCTCTGTCACAAAAAATAAAATAAAATAAAATAAAATAAAATAAAATAAAATAAAATAAAATAAAAACCTCTTACATAAGTTAGGTCTATGGCTCAATCTACAAATGAAACCTAATTTAGAATAAGTAGGTTTTTCCAAAACTTGATGAAATGAGTTTCAAAAGACTAGGAGTATTGTCCTGGAAAAGTGTTGCAAAAGAGAAAGAGGGTCATTTGGAACCCTTTGGAGACCAGATGTGGGTGACCTATCGTCGAAATGTATGTGTTGACTGTGCCTTAGTTCTCTTTGCTCATTGACCTTTGATTACCAGAGCTTGGGTCAAACCCCTCTGAGACTCAGGCTTCTTCCACATCCTGGGTCTGGTTGATGATCTTGTTTGGTTAAGATTAAGAAGCTTTGGCCCATAACTTAGTATCAACTGATCCTAGATAACACTAATGGGTCATTATCACCAACATCATTAATTTATGGCCAAAGAAGTTGATCAGAAGCTTCATGAGCTTAAGATGCAGACAGCTCTGGGTATGAATCCTGAATCTGCCATTTACTATGTGACCTTTCTCAAGTCTCTTCTCTCTAAACTTCAGCTTCCTGATCTCTTAAAAAAAGATATAGCACCTATGTAGTTTATGAATATACACGGGTCTATAAACAGTGCTAGTAGATAGAGTTTATGGTATATTGTAGATACTCGATAAATGTTATTTTCCCTTTATTGTTCTCCCTCCTTTTTCATGTTTAGATAGAGCAAAACCTCTTGCCATTATAATCAGTCATTATTCCTAACTCCAACAATCAGTTGTTGATATTTATGCTAGGAATGGTTATATGTCCCTGACATTGTCATAGATCTAGATTGGAAAGTTAGGTAAGGTTAGTGACTAGGAAGAGTTAGGAATCCAGGCTATGTTGTTGTTGTTGTTTTTATTTTTCCTCCCATGTGTGCCCATTGATACTATGTAAATGCTTATATCATGAAACTTACTATGTTATTCTGAAATTATTTGTGGTCAATGTGATTTCTCCTCCTTGAAGATAGAGTTGGTGTCTTCATCCTCCGCTTCCCCATCACTAACACAGTCTTTGATTCAGTACTTGTGCTGTGGGTACTTCATGCTATTACTCTGCAAAAGGGGTCCACACGGACCTGTTCTGTCCCACCTGACATGGAAATAAGTCAACCTGCTCCCAGGTGCTCAGATATCTTTAAAGGAGAGAGAAGCACAGACAGATACACACCAGAGGGACAGAGAGACAGAGAGACAGAGAGAGAACTTTGTTTAAAATGGTATGAAGTGATTTTTTTTAATGAAAAATTTTCCCTTGAAATGGACTCCCACAAGTACAGTGGTCTATATACCTCAGCAGTTAGTACTCCTTGCTTTTTGATCTATGCCCAGCCCAACAATAAGGCAAAGGGGTAAATATCTACCGAGAAACAGTCTCAGAGATACTCATAAGCTTTAACAATGTGGAAACAGTACAACTTCTGACTCGTGGGTTACTAATAAGCCGTGGTACTAGTATTACTTACAACTTGTGAGCACCTTCTCATTACTTTAAATATCAGTTTTTGTATAATTAAGTTGTCGGAGGTGATGGAAAAGAAGGAGCATGCTGTAGAAATTTGGAAACTCCACAGATCAATTTGGGTTGGATATAGTTTCGTGTATAAAAATAATTATGATAATAATTAGAACTGGCTTGGTACCTGGCAAATGACAAAGTGCTTTTTTGCTTAATTTCATAAAGGTTATGTAACTTACATACTTCACGCCAAACCTTGAAAGTTATAAGATGGGATTTAAGGGACAGCAAGGAAGGAGAGGATTATAAACATAGTAAAAGGTAAAAAACCAGCCGAATTCATTGGCAGAGAAATAGATTTATTTGGCATTTTAGAAACTTAACATATTGTGCAAAAGAAGCAGTTGGCCCGTATTTTGATTCAGTGTTGGCACCTTTTTTATTGTTTTGGAAGAGTTTTTGATGTGCAATTATAATGATGACGTTTGCTCACTTGGAACGGAAAGGTGCACAAAACTAAGAGACAGCTGGACCTTATTTAGAGGCCAAACCAAGAATTATTTGATGAAACCACTGAATGTAAGTAGAAGCATAGTCAGAAGGCAAATAAGTATGAGGAGCTGATGAATAGTTCATTTACAACTCAGGTATCCATTTCCTAGAGAGAATCCAACCTGGTCTGTTAGGATGCTCATGACTGCCAGAGCTTCGTTCCCACAACCACAACTAACGGCTGAACTTTCTGTCTCACAAACATCCTTCTCTAAAACCATGAGTTAAAAAAACACAAATGAGTTCATCAAATACGAATGTGAATGAGAATTCACCTTGAAAACTGAAGGGCACCCTACCTGCCACCTCTCCTCAACCCCCCCCCCCCCTATTTTTTTTTTGCTTCCGAAGGCCCTGCCTTTCCTTCCAATGCAAGGGAGGGAACGTGGATGGCCAGGTCAAGAGAGATGTTACTTAACAGACCAACAGCCAAGCAGGGACCAAGTGAAGTTATTGGGTTACACAGGAAGTTAGAAGCATCTAGATAGCCACGAAGGCAGCTCCAGAGCTGCGCGAGGGTGTCGCCCGCTCAATTGTAAGCCTTTCCAGATGTGGCAGCGCGCGAGCTTGCGTTTGGCGGCTGTCCAGGAGGCCGCCTGCAGTCGGCGCACTCCGGGCCGCAGTGCGCGCCGCAATGCCGGGCTCCTGAAGGCGCGGTGCGCGCTGGCGGCTCGTCCGCGTCCGCGTCCGCGTCCGCGTCCCCGTCCCCGTCCCCGTCTCCGGGCCCGGCCTGGCGCGCACGCAGCCCGGCCGCCCGGCGGAGCCGCAGCCCGCAGCCGGGGTAGGACGCCGGCTGCCAGAGGTGCCCAGCAGCATGGTCGTGGTGCCAGAGCTGCGCTGAAGTCCTTTGCCGGGATGGGGGACTCTGAGGCCCACGTGATGGCGCGGCCCCTGAGAGCTCCTCTCCGGAGGTCCTTCAGTGATCACATCCGAGACTCCACGGCCAGAGCCTTGGATGTTATTTGGAAAAACACCAGAGACAGAAGGCTGGCAGGTGAGGGGCGAAGGGGAGGGGGAGGGGAGGGGTAGGAGGTATTAAAAGGAAAGCACTTAAATAGAGGCACAGTTATGAACTCGGATAATCTAGGACTTCATCAGCTGGGTGAAGTTCATCACTGTCACGGCATGGTTTTCACTCTCCCTCTGATATTTAACACCTCTGGAGTGTTTTGGTCTTGTGTTTTTTTTCTTCTGATGCCTCTCTGTGATTTTTTCTAGATAAGATTTTATGAGAGGTGTCCTTTTTTAACCTGGAATAGCAAAGCAAGGTGCTTGTCAGTACCAGGAAACCAGTGGGTGAGCAGAGCAGGCAGGGGCGCGGAGACCGGGGCTGGTGCCGCTCCGCTGGGGCTGGTCTGTCTGGGGCGACTGGCGTGTGTGCGGAGAGGGGCCCGGAGGCGACGTGTCAGGGAGTGACTTGCGGTGCCCAGTGATAGCTGCTGCTGTTTCCTCCGGCAGCCTGGGGCTGAGCTGAGGTCCAAGAGGGTGTCAGGTATGCCAGAGGCAGGCGTTTGAATATAATAAAACACAACTACAGTGGCGCAATTCAAATGTTCTAGGGCTCATGTGACAGCGGCCAAATGGCAGACTCTGTTTCAAGAGGTGCACGAAGGAAACAGGAACCTCTAGCTGATTCTGGTTTTAAGAATAGGCATAAATTGATACAGAATAGCATCTCAAATAAACACACAAAGAACTCCAGATCCCCTAAAGGTCTCCCAATAGTGTTGAATGGCTCGTTCCTGTTCGCTAAATTTGTATACTGATGTCATCTACATGGATGAGTCAAAGATTGTTTTCTTAAACCCTTTGGTTAATCCAGTTGTTTTATGTATGCTGGATGAAGTTCTGCAATATTAAAAATATTAGAAGTCGTCTTCAAGTGTTAATCCAGGCTTCTGTGCTATTTGTTTTTGATAAAAGGTCATTTGACTTTCACACAATTGTCCTGACATAACTTGAAAAGGGGAAATCAAAGGTTTATGTTTGTGATAAAGCATATTATGAAGATAACATACTCCTTACGTACCACAGTAGGCTGTAAATTTTTCCTAAATGCTCATAAAAATCTTTCTGTTAAACTAAATAGTGTTGCCCAGGACTGTGAGAAAATAAACAATGTTGTATAACCATAGGTAAGGGGGATAGGACAAAATATTTTAAATTTAACCATTGTAGGAAGGCTTTATAGTAAAATGGGATACCTTAAAGAACTCTTTAACTTTTTAATAAGGTGGATTTTTTAAGGTATATTATCTAGTGACAGTTTGTCATTGGCTAGAGGAAGTTTAAGAAATAAGACACGGGAGCATAAAATCCACAACTTTGACCCTTAAAAAATTAAGGTGCTTGTTTTATTGTTGTTTTATTTGACAAATTCATTGTCACAAATGGAAAGATTCCACAAATAATGTCTTGTAAAGGTATACAAAAGTATCTTACTGTGGTTTGGTGTTTTAATTTGAGAGTAAGACTAATTCAGACATTCCTGCATCCCAGACTTCCCCTTAAATTTTCATATATGAAGAGCTCTTGACAGCTGTTGATGTCTTAGAATAAGGATGTGATCCCTGGAAAGTTGCTGTCTCTGTCTTGTCATTTGTCTGGTATATATTAATGGTCTATATATGGAGTCTAAAATATAGCATCAAATGATAAACACTTAAGAGATAGTTACTTTTTATGTGTGATGAAAAATTAAACATTTCCAGAGTTCTAATAACAAGTAGGACTTTTGTTGCTGCAGGCCCACCTAAGAAATTCCACATTGCTTAGGTTTCCTAAGATGAGTATGACTTCTTGGGTACCTCACACAGTAGAGAATCCAAGTGTCATACTGGAGGAGAAAGGGCTTTGGCTATCACAACTGACTCTAATTACTGGGGCCCTTTCTGTGTTCTCCCTGCTGCCTGACACGTGGCTCATAGCTCAATCAGTGTTTGTCAAATGGACACCGATTTGGGCCACATCCAAACCTCAAGAGCACTTACTTCTATCCTTTCCCTGGAACTTCTCCCCTGTACCCACCCCTCCCACGCACCAAAGGGTAAATAACCGCTGTTAATTATCCACAAAAAGTCACTTCTCTAAACACCAGATACCATCTTGCTTATATATGGTACCACTTTGCCCTCTCTTGCAGAATGAAAGACAAAAAAAGTCCAAACCTCCCACTTTACTTTAAATCGTGAAAATAGTCAGGTGACAGGTAAAAAGTGTTTTGAAGCCTCAACAAGAACAAACTTCTATAAATAGCACCTGAAACATTGTTTCTATGATGATCATTACCTTAAGGAATTATGGCTTTCATCTAGTTTCTCAAAAACTAATCTGAGATTCCAGTTTTTTTCATAGGTTTAATCTGACCAAATTGTTTGGCCATGGCAGAGTTATAATTTAACTTTCTTTTTTAGGTATTTTCTCTTTCTCTTTTTCTCTTTCTCTCTCTCTCCATAACTTAAGAGGTCTTAGTTCTGCTCCAAATGATGTCATGTACAATCATCCTTTACTTCTCCTTACTTTAAACTTCCTGATTAAAAAAAAATAGAAATTTTGTCTGTAATGTTTAAAGATCCACAGCCTTATATAAACAAAATGAAAACTGCTGCTAGGAAAAGGCCTTCAAGTTGTGAGGAGTGACAGACTGTTGTCACTGCACACTCCTTTATGTGCAGTTGCTTTTCTCTGCCAACCACACAGCCCTCAGGAGTTTCTCTTCTGTCCTTTCTACAACTATTATTCCGACCACACAGGTATCCTGTCTTTTCTTTTTTCTTTCTTTTTTTTTTTTTTTTTTTTGTATTTTTCTGAAGCTGGAAATGGGGAGAGACAGTCAGACAGACTCCCGCATGCGCCCCACCGGGATCCACCCGGCACGCCCACCAGGGGCGACGCTCTGCCCACCAGGGGGTGATGCTCTGCCCCTCCGGGGCTTCGCTCTGCCGAGACCAGAGCCACTCTAGCGCCTGGGGCAGAGGCCAAGGAGCCATCCCCAGCGCCCGGGCCATCTTTGCTCCAATGGAGCCTTGGCTGTGGGAGGGGAAGAGAGAGACAGAGAGGAAGGAGGGAGGGGGTGGAGAAGCAAATGTGCGCTTCCTGTGATGCCTCTATGTGCCCTGGCCGGGAATCGAACCTGGGTCCCCCGCACACCAGGCCGACGCTCTACCGCTGAGCCAACTGGCCAGGGCTCCTGTCTTCTTTTCTAAGAGCACAAGACGGCATGGAGTTTGCAGGGAATTGGGACTTGGTCATTAACAGTGGGAGACAGATGACATAAACAGCCCTTCTCTGTCTTACACTTCCTCTGTGCCCTCCCCACTCCTCTGCCGCCCCCTCCCTTTGAGTAAACGCAAGGGCATCTTGGCGTCAGGGTGCATCCATTCCTGAAAACCTCTTGCCCCCTAATCCTTTCATGCAGGGTTATGGAGGGTTTCTTAGCCTTCTCTGTGCCCACTGACCTCTTTAACATTCGGCTGGAGCCTGTGGATCACTTCTCAGAATGATATTTTTAACATATAAATAAAATACATAAAATGATCAAGGAAACCAATCATAATAAAATATAGTTATCAGGATATTCAAAACACAAAGGATTGATATAGTACTATAATATGAATGGTTATATAACAGACTTGTGTTTAAAATATAAGGAAGTAAATATAAATTATTTTTTGAAGGCCCCAGCATGCAAATTGTTATTGCTTAGCTAGAGTAAGCATTAAAATTCACAACAGTCTTTGACTCATCTCCTTGTCACCAATCATTATATATAGGGACCATACCTAGGTCCCTAATCTGCAGACCCTCAACTTTCTTGTTTGGTAGTTGGATGAGGCCAGTAATTTCACATGAATATCTGTGGACAGAATGCAGTCCTGTGCGACGAGGGGCAGGTTTGATAACCAACATAACTGTGTAACATGGATGTGTGGGATATTTTGTAAATGCATGGAGAAGTCTGGTTTGTGTTAGTGACAGAGTCACAGGGACAGCTAATGCCAAGGCGTGGGTAGGGAACAGCTTGTCAACATGCATCATTGCAAGTGTCAGTTAGAGCCTGATGAAACTAGAAATGAAAATTTTCCTCATCCAAGTTCTTAGACACCCTGAATTCTAGCCATAGACCCTAGATTAAGAATCCCCAGTTAATACTTCCAGTGACTTCAAATATTTTCTACTCAAAAATCCTCAGAGACTGAGATACTGGGCTGTCATACATGAGATTGCTAGAACTCTTTGATGTATATTTGACAAAGCTCCACCAATGACTTTGGACTCATGAACTGGCAAGACTGAGGAAAAAGAAAAGAAACTAAAAGGCTAGAAAGAGAGAGAGAGGCTGAGAGCAAGGCAGAACCCAGACGCCACATGTGTGGTAGCTGTCATCGCTTTGGAAAGTGGGATGAGTAAACAATCCAAAAAAAAAAACCCAAATAAATCTTAGTCCGTATTTAACATCTAATTAGGTAAACACAACTTTTACAGTGTAAAAACACACTTGATTTTAAAAATCAATTCTTTCTGTTAGGGAAACATGACATATAAGGGGGAAAATCTAAATATCTCCACCTGTTATGAAGCATGGGGCACTACTTCTATAGCTAAACATGTAAGAGAAGGAAAAACAACCTGAATGGCTGCTAAAGAAAGGCAGTAAAATATAGACAACTCTCAATCCAGATGAGAATCGATGGACATAAAATAAATTCTTCAAGTATGTATAGCAGGTTGGATCCCCCCTGGGGTATTTTGTTCAGCATCTTCTGTTTTATGGGAAATAAATTTTTCCTTTTCAGCTGACCAGATCTCCAGTTCACTAGCAGAAGGCATGCTTGACATGCCTTGTGATCCATTGGCTCTCAAGTCCACGGGGCACCAGGAATTCTGGCCCACTTCCCACGACAGGCAACCACAAACACTGACTCTTCTGAACTGTGTTCTGCTCATTGGTTCACAGTGCAAAGCAAGTAAGGGCATATGTAATGCCTTTTAATCAAGAGTGATGTATGTCTCAAAATATGCAGGCTCCTCCAGTAAACAAAGACTTCCCTAGACATATGCAACACTATATAACAT
Organism: Saccopteryx bilineata; assembly: GCF_036850765.1. Classification (NCBI taxonomy): domain Eukaryota; kingdom Metazoa; phylum Chordata; class Mammalia; order Chiroptera; family Emballonuridae; genus Saccopteryx; species Saccopteryx bilineata. The sequence goes on from NC_089495.1 coordinate 20,671,729, forward strand.
TTTAAAGGGTCTGAGAGACAACCGCTAATGACGCTTCACCAGACGCTCTCATTTCTGGAGGGCAGACGTGAGCATGTATCTATTGAGTTAGATGCCACTATTTCCAATAAAAAAATAAAAGGAGCATGTTGATATGAAGGCCAACTTTGATGAGAGAAGGCATAATACAGTTTCTGAGAGAGCTGGCTGTGATATCAGACTGCCTGGGTTGAACCCTGACTCTTGCACAGGGCACCTGGACAAGTCAGTCTATTCCTCAGCAGCGTACAGAGGATGGGAATATACTGCTCACAAAAATCAGAGGATATTTCAAAATGAATATGAAGCGATAAAAAAAAAAAGCATTTGGTTTTTTTTTTATTAAACAAGAACATCAGAAAAGCCAATGACAAGTCAAAGAAAGTTGTTCAATTATGCAAATGAGATGCAAACCCAACTTTTGTTCCATTGGTGAAAATACACTGGACAAAAGGCTGAAAGTACTGGCGTGCCTGCACGGTCCCCGATCCCATTTTTGGGAGCAGTGTAGCACTCTGTCATAAAATTGTTTTCAGGATTAAACGATTGACTGTGCAGAGTGCTCAGGAGAGTCACTGGCGTACAGTAGCGTTCTGTCAGTTTGGGATTTATGACCCCTCTTCCCTTTTCCTGATGCCCCGCGTCTCTGGAAGCTGCACCCTGTTAGCATGACACCACTGGAATTTTTCTAAGCCTTTTTGGACAAAACTAGTTCAAACAGTCAGAAAAAAAAAATAGAAAAGAAAAAGTTAACATTGTAATGGTAAATGGAATTTATTTCTGTACCTCCGGAGAAGAGCAAAGAAGCTTCTCATGGAGGTGATTTTTATGCAGACCTTGAACTCCAAAATAACTGTCCTTGCACATTAATGAAGGACTCCGTCCTTGCACATGACTTTGCCAAGCTAGATCTACAATATCTGAAAGTCTTCCCAAGCGAGTTGGAACCTGCTTTGAGAATTGCTGTATAGACGGAGCCAGACATGGAAGCAAGCAGCAGCAGCAGCAGCAAGCTGGGGCTCCGAGCTCATGGCCCAGTCTGGTATGGGAAGAAGTATGCTAGATGTCAAGATAGCTGTGGAAAAGGGTGTTCTGCACGGCTCCCTTTCTGGAGTGTGACTTCTGTAACTTTCTTCATTTAAAATAGCATGTATGAGCAGTCTGCATATTTTGCCAAAGGTTATTATACACAAATAATGAGATGTGTCCAAAGTCAAAGGCGTGGTAGGGTATATTAATTAGTCACAGGTGTGCCAAAGAATCTGAAACTGTATTATAAAGCCAAAACTGGGTTTGAAAGAACATTCCTGGAAGTTCTCTATTCCAGAGGAATGATGAAAGCATAGATTGAAGTTCAACTTGTCTTTGTTTTCCAGTTTCTGATTCTAGTCACTTTCAATAATAATCCGTCTGTCTTTTCAATTGAGGTATAATTGACATATAACATTATATTAATTGCAGGTATACAGCATAATGATTTGATATTTGTATATATTGTAAAATGATCACCATGATATGTATGCCACCATACATAGTTACAAAATTATTTTTCTTGGGATGAGAACTTTTCAGATTTTTCTCTTTAACAACCTTCAAATAAGTAATGCAGTGTTATTAACCACGCTGTACTTTGTATCCCCGTGACTTTTATTTTATAACTGGAAGTTTGTAGCTCCCTTCACCCATTTGGCCCGCCCTCGCCTCCAACTCTGGCACCCACCAATCTGCTCTCTGTATCTCTGAGCTTGGTTTTGTTTGCTTTGGTTTGGTTTTTTAGATTCCATATATAAGAGAGATCGTTTGATATTTGTCTTTCTCTAACTTCATTTCACTTAGCATAATGTCCTCAAGGTCCATTCATGTTGCTGCAAATGGAAATATTTCATTCTTTATTTGTGGCTGAATAATACTCCATTGTATATATGTTCCATATTTTCTCTATCTATTCACTTGTCTGTGGACATTTAGGTTGTTTCCATATCTTGGTTATTGTCAGTAATGCTGCAGGGAAAATGGGTTGCTGTATATAGCTTTTTAATTCATGGTTTTGTTTTCTTTGGATAAACACCCAGAAGTGATATTGCTGGATCATCTGATAGTTCTCGTTTTAAATTTTTGAGTAACCTCCATACTGTTTTCCATAGTGGCTGCACCAGTTCACATTCCCACCAACGGCGTACAAAGGTTCCCTTTTCTCCATATCCTCACTGACACTTGTTATTTCTTGTCTTTTTGACAATAGTTATTCTAACAGCTGCGAGGTGATATCTCCTTGCGGTTTTAATTTGCATTTTCCTAATAAGTAATGAGGCTGAGCGTCTTTCCTGTACCAGTGGGCCACCTCTGTGTCTTCTACAATCTGTCATTCTTGAAGAAAGAGAATGTGCTCTCGAGAGGTCCTGTGCTGGCGTTGTTTGAGTGTGTGATGATGAGCTTGCGGTGGTCCTTCTGTGCTCCTCCTCCGCTGCTTGTGAACAATCACTGATATTTTTGAAGCATTTGCTTGGAATGACTGGTAAAGACTTAACCAAGATTACCCGAAGAACAAAGTGACCTGTCCCATTTAATAATCAAATACATGGCTGTAGTCAATGTCATACTACTGTTGCTCTGCTCAGGCACAGCCAACTAAGCATGTAATGTAAAGAAAAACAAATATTTGTAACATGAAATAAATCTGGCACCTAGCGGTAGGTGGCTATTGCCATCTGGATGCATTCTTTATGACAAATAATATAGTAACAATAATTAAGTTGTCCTTTGAATGTCTCTGCTAAGTGCCAGAACTGATGCTGAGAACGCTAAAGACATTTTCCATTTAATCATCAAAATAATCCTAAGAGCTATATTCTACTATTTTTATTCCTTTTAAAGTTAGGGTATTGTTGGGTTTTTTTGTTTGTTTGTTGTTTTTTGGTAATACCTTAAACATCTATTAGTGAGTGTCCATGGACAAAATTCAGAAACATCCAAATCTGTCAATCGCTTTCCATACTTGTAATAATTTCCATACTAATACTTTCTATCCTAGACTAAATAGCAATCATAGGAACCCAGATGTACATGAGAGGTTTCAAGATGAATAATATTTATAAAATGGTGTTTTGGATTGAAAGTTTTCACAGTAACATCGGTGTGTTCAGTCAGGTAAGTTATTGGACATTTTTCAACATTTGAAGAAATTCTTACACTAGTAACCGGACTGACTTACCTGGTTGCTCCTTCCACTGAATAAAAACAAAAACAAAATACTGCACTGTGATTTTCCCAGGAAATAGTAAGGTTTGCAACTTTTTGAGACAATCTTTGACCCACACATGGCATTCAGTATAACACAAATGTATTTCAGGGCTTGAGAGTGACAGACAGGAATTGTTGAGCGAGAAGAAGTCCATTTTCATGATCTGCCAAGATATTGACCTTGACTCATTCTATGACAGTAAAAATATCTTAATGTTAAATTCAGTGTCATGACAGAGGGTTGTGGATTTTGCTCCTTTATAGTGGTAACTTCCAATCAGTGGATTATTTAATTCAAGAAATGAAACACTCTTTAATAAAAACAAATTAATGACTTCTAGGCAATGAAAATTACTGAGACATAGCAAACAACAACAACAACAACAACAAAAACATGGCATGTTATTGTTTGGTGAAATCTTGCGTGGTGATCTCTGAACATCCTGACAGTGCATATCACTTTCTCTCTCCCTTTCTCTGTTTCTTTAGAGGATGTATTATTAGCATGAGCACATTTATCAGTCACACATATGCATGCGCACGCATGCCTTGGAAAGCCATGACTTCCAGGACCCTTGCTTCATAAAAAAACTGAGGACTACTGATTTACAGGATGCTGATATAAAGTCATAGAGTAACATCTGGTTGTTGACAACTTGGGGTGAAGGTGGGGATACAGCACATTTAATGATGTTTAGACATTGTTTTAGCATGTAGGTTTTTTGTGACACATTAGCTTTTTGCAGACAACTCGAAAATCCTGACTCAGCTATTTAGTGTGGTTCAGTTTATCATGATCCATCATCTCTAATCTGGTTTTGAATAGCAGGATGTTGTAGGTCCAGGTTGAAGTGTGACCTCGGAATGTTTTCCATTCATGCTTGATTACTATATCCTAGAGGTCTAGACAGTGTTATTGGTTTCTCACCAACATAAACATCTGGCAAGAAAAAAAAAGAACTAAACTAGATGAGTAAGAACATTCCTAATCTACCTTTATAACATGCTACATTTAAAATAAAAAAAATTAAATGAACCCTCTCAGGTATTGTTTTTCACCTCTGATAAGACAGTCTTTGGACTGTAGTTTTTCACTGATGAAAACAAGTATGAACATGAAATTTCAGGCTGCAATAGAAACATCTTTCTTTTGTGCTGTTATAAGAAACTAGAATTCATTTAGTGAATTCCAGCCAAATGAAATTAGCACATGCATGTTGACTCATGTAGAGCTCATGGATGGACAAATGAGATGACAAGCCAACACGCACACAGAGAAGGGAAGGGACAGGACAAACCCACAGCAATGTGGGGATAAGTATAATCAGGCCTTGTCAAGTTTCTTTTCTCACAGGTTGATTTTCATATCTAAGAGTTATTAATTATATTAGAACTACACAGAGAGAGCTTATTTAAGAACCATAATCCAACAGCATAGAGCACTTTTCCACTGAGTCACAAGGAGAAATTAGACCCTTTCCTTTATTCTGGGGCTACAGATTATATCCAACCAAACACCAATAAAAAACATGCCCCCGGCCACGAACGCCAGGTTAGCAAATGTACAGGGATGACAGGACGACCCAAAGCGTGTGTGTGCCTTGCTCCTGCCTTTTGCATGCAGATGGCATGAATAGCAATACTGTGTAGAGGGGATAACGCTGGACATTTTATACTTAAAGATTGTAAAATTATGAACTGTGCCTTTAGTAACTAATTCCAATTTATGTAAACCAATTCGTACATAAAATTAAGCTTCTTTATTTTTATTTATTTCATTGCTAGGGTGAAAAGGAAAGATATAGGTTTCCATCAGTCCTTCAGTGATCATTTGTATAAATTGATGATTTAGAATCGTGTTTCCAGCCAAAGCTCTTCTTGGACACGACATACTTGTTCTACACCTGAAGATAGACGTGGAGGGTGAGCTCCAGAAAAGTTATTTCAGAGCGGTGACTGCAAATCTATTCTAAATGCCCTTTGCACCATTTAAGACCGTAATAACAGTCTGTGAGCTGCCACTATGTGTCTATCCTAAGGATTAGCCCAGGGGGTCTCCAAACTAGGACCAGCAGGCAGCATGCAGCCCCCTGAGGCCATTTATCTGGCCCCACCACACTTCCGGAAGGGGCACCTCTTTCATTGGTGGTCAGTGAGAGGAGCATAGTTCCCATTGAAATACTGGTCAGTTTGTTGATTTAAATTTACTTGTTTTTTATTTTAAATATTTTATTTGTTCCTGTTGTTTTTTTACTTTAAAATAAGATATGTGCAGTATGCATAGGGATTTGTTCATAGTTTTTTTTATAGTCCGGCCCTCCAACCGTCTGAGGGACAGTGAACTGGCTCCCTGTGTAAAAAGTTTGGGGACCCCTGGATTAGCTGGTATATCAGAGCCGATCGTTAATAGGCTGGGAAAAGAAACAAATAAACATTTAAATTTAAAAAAGAAAGAAAGAAAGAACGTGCATGAACAAGGTTGAGGGCGAACCGTGCCTGACATGCTGTCCTCTGGGAAACAAGGACAAGGGTGTCCAAACCGCGCAGCCTCTTCTCAGCCACGCCACACACATTCCAAGCTCCCATTCTTCTGAGGCCACTTTGTAGAAAATGTTTTCATTTCTGTGACCCTGAGCATCACTCCCACTTTGCTGCATAAAGTGTTCCCCGAGTGAACCTTCGTGGCTTTTCATCGTCATTAATCCCCAGCACCGATCCACACATAGCCTGTCTCTCAAACTTCTTTTTTGACTGTTCCTTTTCTTTACCCGTTTTTGTACTTAAAGTTAGAAACTTGAGTTTCATAAGCTCAAAACACGTAATTTGTCCTGTGTGTGCACGCTTTCTTTTTCTTGTTCCGTGTGGGGTTTTTTTTTTCCTTATTTGGACCTACAATATTTTATTTGATTCATAAAACACCATTCTTGAGCTATGCAGTTGTCTTCACATAAAAATGTATGTTTTTGAATCACAATAACTTAGGGAATGTCTCTGTTTGTAAATGGAGTCTGGGAAAATGACATTTGACAACTTTTATTAAGGTAGAAAAAAAGCTGACCCATACCTCCTACCAACTGAGTTCTAAGGGTCAAAAGCCAAGTGCTTTTAATAACTTGTTAAGAGTAGGTCATCCTTGTTCACTTTGAAGACTGAAGCATGTACTAATTGCTTTTGTAAAATGAGGGTGATGTTGCTATAGCTAATGGTCCATGCAGTCGGACCCTGGGACATTTGATCCCAGTGTCTCGTGTGGCTTAAGTTGATGTTTTCGTAACATACTCATTGGTTTTGATTCGACACAGTTCAGTAACATTTAAAATTGCTGTCTTTGTTTTCCAACATTCTTTCTCTAAAAATATCTTCAGCCATGTTATCAATTAATTAACAGCAAGATTATCTTTATTAATATAAATATTTTAAACATACAACAAACCCATGTATCAATCACTAACTTAAGTACTAAAGCATTAAAATGACTGTTTTAAAATGTAAACTTATGGTGTGACCCTGCTGGGTCCCATTCCCTCCCTTCTCCTCCCCCCACTGCCTTGAAATTCTTCAGTCCTGAACTTGGTGTTTAAACCATTCCCAGTTTTGTACTCTTCTTACTTATTTAAGCTAAAACAATATTAATTACCATTTTGCACATTTAAAGGCTTTAATGGGTACCGTACTGCTATTAGACTTTTGCAATTCACTTTGCTCAGAATTATATTTTTGAGATTTATTCCTGTTAAAACATAAAGATCATTTATTCTTCCTGCTATTATATAAATATGCCATAATATATTATTCACTCTCTTATTGAGAGGCATATAGGTTATTTCTAATTATGTACTATTACTAGAAGCACTTCTGTTACAAATGCTATTAACTGTACCTCCATGTTCACATGTAGCAGTTTCTTTATGGTAGATTAATTAGTCTAAATATGGAGTTTCACAGTCAAAGGAATGTACATCTCATATGGCCGAATTGTTCAAAATGCATTACACACACACCCATTATAGAAAAGATTTTCAAATTCTATAAAAGTCATAGAATATGTACTTTAAAAAACACAGAAATGTAAATGGCATAGATATTAAAATCAAATTTATATATAGACAGAATCACATATATATACACATGTGTATATATACTTATTTAAACATACATATATAAATTGGATAGTATATCTCATATACAAATATATCATAAAGAATTTTTAAATTAGTAATAGAATTAACCAAAAACAAGATGAGTAAAGTTTAGAATGAAGGTTATAAATAACCAATAACACATATTTCTCTCAGTTTAGCGTGGTTTTCTGTATAGGTCAAGCTAAAATACACTTGTCTACTTAAAGGTGATAATAAGCAAGAAGTTGATTTATGCCTAATTTCGGCTTGTATTCGGGTCCAGATGCAGCTGAGGTGGGTGGTGAAAATAGAAAATGGAGGGAAAGTGCCTTAGAATGAGAGGAAGCAAAAAGAATGTGGTCCAGAGATAACACCCTCACAATAACCTATATTAAGAAATGCTTATTAGTTCACTCTGTTCATTAGATTCCACATCTGAGTGAAATCGTATGGCACTTGTGTTTCTCTGACTGGCTGACATCACCTAGCATGATGCTCTCCAGGTCTATCCATGCTGTCGCAAAAGGGTGAGGGAGGTGGAGAAGGGTTGAGGGGGGATAAATGGTAATAACGAAGTCTTAGATTGGCTGTTTGAATACACAATACAGGGATATGTTGCACAATTGGGCACCTGAAACCTGTATAATTATGTTATCCAGTGTTACCTCAGTAAAGTCAATTAAAAAAATGCTTACAAGAATATCTTAAAGAACACTTCTTGGCCCTGGCCGGTTGGCTCAGCAATAGAGCGTCGGCTTGGCGTGCGGGGGACCCGGGTTCGATTCCTGGCCAGGGCACACAGGAGAAGCGCCCATTTGCTTCTCCACCCCCCCTCTTCCTCTCTGTCTCTCTCTTCCCCTCCCGCAGCCAAGGCTCCATTGGAGCAAAGATGGCCCGGGCGCTAAGGATGGCTCCTTGGCCTCTGCCCCAGGCGCTAGAGTGGCTCTGGTCGTGGCAGAGCGACGCCCCGGAGGGGCAGAGCATCGCCCCCTGGTGGGCAGAGCGTCGCCCCTGGTGGGCGTGCCGGGTGGATCCCGGTTGGGCGCATGCGGGAGTCTGTCTGACTGTCTCTCCTCGCTTCCAGCTTCAGAAAAATACAAAAAAAAAAAAAGAACACTTCTTTGCCACCAAAAAATACAAAAAAAAAAAAAATTCAAATAATTGTTATAAAGACCAAAAGTTCTCTAGAATCAAGTGTGAAAGCCTAGCATAGGGACCAAGTCTTTGTATGTCATTGAAAAGCAACTGTTTTCTTAAACTGTGAGTAATTATCTTCAAATGTAGGAAATATTAGTTTGAAGAAATAAGCATAAATTGCATTTATTATTTTACTTTGTTATAGGCGTAAGTAGCTATATTTTATGTTTCAACAGCTCTTGTAAGCAAAGTGTCATGTTTTAGAATGATATACATGTTAAAAAAACAGCATCCTTACTAAACCCTTTCTCAGAGAGATTCTTAGCTAATGATGGTTATTCAGTTTTGAAGTTTAGACTGAGGGTGGCCTCTGGGCTTGTATTCGTTCATCTCCTTAGCAATCTTTCTTCTTATCATATTGATCAGCTGGAAGCCACGCACTGCTTTGTGTTGTGAAGATCTCAGATGTCATTTTAAAAATGGGGGCATAATCAGCTCCTCATAATTGCCTGGAAATATTGGTGAATTTACAGTTTCCTTCGTTAAATGTTCTCTTTTCGTAATAAGTTGACCACAAATTATTTTCTTAGACGGTAAAGTCTCGAAGGACACAAGCCATACTTTGTAAGACCTAGTGAGTTGCTTCATAATTGCTGGGTTATCACTTGTCCCCTGACTCCAGTGCTGTTCATCATTTCACATGGACTCCATGCCCTTAGAGCAATTCTTTAAATGCTTTAAATGTTTTTTTCTTCAGAATGCGAATAAACCCTTATCTCTTTTCTTTGAAGTCTCCTAATTTCAGTTAGAACTTCTAATAACCATTCTTTTAAAAAAAATTTTTCCATTAATTTGAGAGAGAGAAAGAGAGAGAGAGAGGTATCAACTCATTGTTCCACTTAATTGATCCATTTAGTTGCATACTCATTGATGGTTTCTCCTATGTGCCCTGACCAGGGATCAAACGTACAACCTCAGTACGCTGGGATGACACTTTATCCTCTGAGCCACCCAGCCAGGGCCCATTGTTACCATTCTTTTTTAAAAAAATTTTTTATTATTCTGAATTGAGAAGCAGGGAGGCACACAGACAGATTCCCACATGCACCCGATTGGGACCCACCCGGCAAGCCCACTCAATGCTCTGCCCATCTGGGCAGCTGCTCCATTGCAATCGGAGCCATTCTAGCACCTGAAGGAGGCCATGGAGCCATCTCAGTGCCTGGCCAACTTTTGCTTCATTGGAGCCTTGGCTGTAGGAAGGGAAGAAAGAGATTAAGAGAAAGGAGAGGGGCAGGGGTGGAGAAGCAGAATGGGTACTTCTCCTGTGTCCCCTGACTGGGAATCAAACCCAGAACTTGCACACGCCGGGCCAACGCTCTACCACTGAGCCAACCGGCCAGGGCCCTATTGTTACCATTCTTAATTTACTTATTTAATCAGAATTACCAACAAAATTATTATACTTAGCACACCTGACATGATTGACATTTAGAACTATTATTCTCTCGTGCAACAACATAGCACCCATACCTCAAAAGAAGGTTTTAGAAGAAATTGTAGCAAGGGTTTAGCCTTTTCTTTTAGGATTCAGAAGGAATATGAGACTGAGGTTTTCCTCAACTTCCTCATCTCAGTTTAGCTGGACAGCTAACATTCAGTGCTTGCCTCAGCTCAGAGCTCTGCCTTCATTAGCCACAGCTTCTGTAGCTCTATGCGGTAGATTCTCTTGTCCTTGTTTTACAAACAAAAGGGGTCCAGAGAGGTTAAATATACTGCTCACAAAAATTACGGGATATTTCAAACTGAATATAAAGCAATAAAAAAAAACACTTTAATTTTTTTTTTATTAAACAAGAAGATCAGAAAAGCAAATAACAAGTCAAAGAAAGTTGTTTGATTATGCAAATGAGATGCAAAACCAACTTTTATTTCACTGGTGAAAATGCACTAGACAAAAGGCTGGGAGTACTGGAGTGTCTGCACGTTCCCTGATCCCCTAATTTTTGTGAGCAGTGTAACTTTCCAGAAACCACTTAACATGTCCAAAACTGAGCTCCTTCCCTTTCCCACAAAACTTGTCTTTTCTGTCTCAGTTCATGGCAGCCATCTTCGACACCTCCCTTCTCTCATCCTCCACATTCCTCCCATCAGCCAGTTATATGAGCTCTGCCTGCAGACTTCACCTGTAAGCCGACCACCTGTCACCACCCTCACTGCTACCACCCTGGGCCAAGCCACCGACATCTCGAACCCGGATTCTCACGACTGCCCTCCCTACTTCCGTCCTTGCTCCCCTTCTGAAACACATTCTAAACTTAGTAACCAGAGTAATACGTATTTTTAAATATAAATCATGTCCTGTCAGCCCTCCATTCAAAACCCTTTAATATCTTTCCCTTACACTTAGAACAAAATCTCTTCTGTGGCCAAGAAGGTCTTAGCTGACCTGGGGCCTGCCTGCCTCTCCTACTTCACCTTCTCATATTCTTCCCCAGGTCACTCCATGCCGGGAACTCTGCCTCTGCTGTTCCTGGGAAACTGCTGATCCTTCTCCCGAAAAACTTTTCCCTGAGAGTCAGTGGCTCTCTCCTTCACTTCATCCAGGTCTCTGCTAAAATGTCACCTTTACTGGGGGGTCATTCTGGTCACTATATTAAAATCACATTTTTTAAAAGTCACATTCCCCCCTTAACCAAATGCAGCTTATTTATCCTAGAATGTTACATGTGTTTGTTTATTGTCTCTGTCTCCCTCCAGTATCTGAAGTCATCTTTGAGGCTAAAACCAAAGTGCACACACACATATTCATAAATGCAGACATGCATAGAAGAATACTATATATTATACTATATGAATATGTTTTGTATAGGACCAACTAAAAGAAAAATAGATATCAGAGAACTGAGGCAGAATGTTTACCTCACATTCTTTCCAAATCAAACATTCAGAAGCTATTGAATTAGTCCTCACTCTTTGGTACATCACATACATTGTTTTTTCATACATTATCTCCAGATTGAATTCTTCTATTCTGATAATTTCAAAAGCTCAAACTACCATATATATGTATGGTATCATAGTTACCTTTGTATGCATTGAGCATCAGTTGAGTCTCTCTGTTTATCTGTCCCATCTATCATCCACCTATATCCTCACCTTGAAACTCTTAATTCCGTAACTCCAGTTGTCTACTGGGCACGTAAAGTTAATGCTGGAGGTTTTGCAACATCAGATTAAAATCAACAGTTCGAAGGTTAACCTCTCCTTGTGCTTGGCTCTTCCCTCTAGCCTCACATCCACCTATAGCACAGGCATCACTATCCTCTTGGAGATTAAGCCAAAGTCTTCTCAACTGTCCCTAGGGATCTAGCACCTGCCACTTCAATCCATCATGCATGCCACTGCCAACTTCATTTTGTCACCATTTTTTGCTCAGAAACCTTCAATGTCATGTAATTTCCAGACACATAGAATCCAAGTACCTCTGCCCGCTTGTGAAGATCGGTATCTAGCTACACTCTCTTTAGTCATACTGCCTTCTCCCTTTCCACTAAAGCGGTGTGCTTGTTTCTCCTCTGGTTTGTTCCTGCTCTTCAACAACTGTAGCGCAATCCCTTCATCCAAATAATTTCCCTTAATCCAAAAGCAATTTTCTTGCTTTCATAACGTTTAGAACAATGTCAGTCTTTACTGATGTCCATTTTCTGTGAAGCTTTGTAGCGATCTTAAAATGCTTGCAATTAATTATATGCTTCTTTTTATTTCATCTCTTCGTTGCTGTTACTTATGATAGTCCTTTCCACCCAATTAGGTAGAAATCTACCTGAACAGAAAAAACATCACTTGTCTATAGTGCTGGTATGCACTCACATAGCATATCAGTACTTTCTCTCCAGGCAGCATATAAACATACACACACAAACAGACACACACACACCAGTTCAAATAAGTCAACATTCCCATTGCTTACTCAGAATAATCAAGTTACGTGCTAATTCAAGTAGGGCAGGTGGGAAAGAGATAAAGAAAATAGGATGTGTTTTGAGAAGCTGTGAAATTTTCAAACACTGTAGTATCCATATTTCTTAAATAATAACAATAAAACACTGATTCCCCACGCCCCACAGTCAGAGGCAGATTTATAATGAAGTCAATGAAACTTCAGGGTCCCTCACTTGCCCACACCCCACCAAAGTCCTAGGTGAACCCTAGCCCTATGTTCACATTTCTGTAAAATTGTAAAAATTTATAAAATTAAGATATTCTAACTGCATTTGATTCAGATCATTATGGTTCATTATGATTCAAAGTACTAAAGTGCCTGTGGGCATTAAGTACTGTTTTTTGTTTGTTTGTTTAGCAAAGTGTTTTATTCAGCACTATCTGTTTGTCAGAAAGAATAGTTACCACCTTTACCTGCACCCCTACATCTCCTCATTTCAGAGGCAGAAGTTAAACTATTTGGCTAGAGCACCTCCTAATAGTACTTAGAATTCAGGTCATGATAAGGTTTTGGTGGTTCTTTCGCCCAACTCTCTTGAAGCCTCGACTTAACCCTGACTCAGGTAGAGCTGTGTGCTCCTCCACAGTTCAGAACAATGGAAAGGAATCCTGTCAGACTTGATCAACCTCCCATTCTTGGGTTATTGGAGGGACATAAAATTACATAAAAATTGGATGGTATTGGAGTGGCCACAACCTTTTGTAATCGTAATTTTTCATGCCAAGTACTACTGGAGTGATTGAATCAGCGTTGTGCAATTAAAAGTTTTAATCTTTTATTTTCGCATTATATCTGTAGTTACAACATGAAATTAAGTGTCCCAAAGGCTAGCTCTAGACTCTCTCCTGCCTTTATGAGAAATGACAGGACCCTGGAAAAATAGGAAATGAAATAGAAGAGATGGACATTAGTTTTTATTGAAGATCTGATATATTCCCAAAGTTTACATAAGCCATCATCTCTTTTGAGTGCCGCAACAACTTTTTAAGGCAGGCATTATTTTCTCACTGACAAATGAGGAAACTCAACCTGAAAATGTTAAATAACTTGTCAAAAGTAAAAAAAAAAAAATAGTTTAAGAGCCCTGGCTGGTTGGCTCAGTGGTAGAGTGTTGGCCCGACGTGTGGATGTCCCGAGTTCAATTTCTGGTCAGGGCACACAGGAGAAATGACCATCTGCTTCTCCACCCCTCCCTCTCCCCCTTTTCTCATTCATATTCTCTCTCTCTCTCTCTCTCTCTCTCTCTCTCTCTCTCTCTCTCTCTTTTCACCTCCCACAGCCATGGCTCAATTCGTTAGAGTGCTTTAGCCCCAGCCACTGAGGATGGCTCCATGGAGCCTCCACCTCAGTCACTAAGAAATAGCTCAGTTGCAAGCATGGCCCCAGATGCTCAGAGTATCAGCCCCAGACAAGTTGCCAGGTGGATCCTGGCCAGGGTGCATGAAGAGTCTGTCTTTCTATCTCCCCTCCTCTGACATGGAAAATAAGAAGAAGAAAAAAACTAGTAAGACTTTTTGAATTTGGATGTGAATTCAATTCTCCTGAATCAAAATCTGTGATGTTCCTATAATGCTATAGGACTGAAGCAAAAATCAGGAAGTAGATTATAAATGAATGGGGACAGATATAGGTAACCACTTTTAGAAACTAATGAAAATCTCTTCCTGTCTTCATGCTTGGCCATAGCATATTTTTGTAAACACAAAGTAAGAATGTTATTTCTTTCTTGTACTACTCTGTATTCCCTTGACCTATTACTTCAAGAAACTCAGAGTCAAGTTTTCTTTGTGAAGTCAAGGATTTATACTTCGTCCCTAAAGAAAAATGTGAAGGAGGAGGAGTTGAAAGATCTGAAGAGTTTGGAGGCTATTTATCTTCAGGTGCTGGAATGTTGTGTTTCCATCACCCTTGCACTTGTGATTCGCTGGGCGATTCAAGTTGAGATAGTAGCCACTCTAAAATAGTATAAGTGAACTGAAACTAGCTGTCTTTAAGTAATTACTTAATTGTGGCTTCCTGGCATTGAACAGCCTTGGAGAAATCTGTTGTTAGTACTTGTGTGTATTTTATTTCAAGTTGACTCTTGATTATTTCCCTCTTGTATTTCCTTAGACAAGTTTTGTAGCTAGGAAACAGCTCTGCCATTGCTTTGGCAGAATGCTACAGAGCTTGCGACTCACTGAACACGTTATAAGAGAGAGGTTGCTGTTAAGTTCCCATGCATTCAAGGAAGGACAGCTGGTTAGGATTAGGAGAGCATTCTGCCTTCAGCATATAGCTTTCCCACAACTTCTTTCCTCTTTTTTTTTCTTCTGCAGCTGATATAAACAAAGTCAGCATTTGTTTGATATAATCAGGATATTTCACTAAATAATTTTTAATGCTGAACACAGCAAACATTTCATTATTATGAAATCTGCATTTTAATCAGAGCATATATTCATTCACATGATGTTTAAAACATATGGAGTAGATTAAATTACATAAGATCATCCCCACTATAGCTTTTGTGTTACTCACTGGCATGATGGGCATGTCAGACATTTATGCCTTTTATTTTTTAAGGTAAGCATATGTGGTCCTGGGGACTGCATGACAAGATTCGATAGATAATTCTCCTCAGAGAACTTGGTTTTGAGACACAAGGCATGACCACCATGGATAACCATTCTGTGAGACCCCAATTACAGTGCTATATAGTTTAGGGTGGAAGTTGGTCCCTGATCCTATCTTCCAATACAAACAAGACAGCACAGACCAAAATAAGAGTCAGAACTGCAAAATATATTTAAAGAATGTTTTTCATTTTCACCCTAAACAATATGTTACTATGAGTCACTACTTATCCCAAGTCACCCCTGACCATCTCTGAAGAGCCTGCCTTTGCCTCTTGTCAAGTTAAACTATTTTTTTAAAAATCGGTGACCAGAAAATCCATTGCTCTTGTAATATTAAGGTTAAATAAGACCTTGTTTGAGTTCTTAGGAACTTTGAGAGCTTGAATTACGTACTAATAAATGCATGTGATCACTTATAAACCTCCTTTAGGACTATTTGGTTTTTTTTTTTTTTCATTCATTCAACTAAAACCATGAGTGAAGAGGTGTGATTTGTACTCTCTACTCTGGGACTAAGCCGGCTCTGTGAGAGAAGCAAGTCAACAACCTATATACAATCTTTGTGTTCCTCATCTGTGGAGATAAGTTTCAACTATGTTGTCTCTAAATGTCCTTCATACACAAATATGCTACGTGCCTTAGTATTTGTTCACTGCTATGCTGTGTTGTAGCAAAAAGGTATAGACACAGGCTCTACTCTTAAGACATGCACATTAAGCAACAAAAAGATATTCTTCCATTTAACAAATACGAATTGAGTACTTCCTAGAGGTCAGGTCCTTGGCCACATGCTGCAAGGATGAGCGGCTGGCACCAGTGCTCAGTGCTGCGGGTCCTACAAAGCAGCTGAGAAGTGATTATGGGCTAATAAAGTATGGGTTAAAAATTTCAAGCAGAAGTAAGCAAGATGCAAGGAGAGGAGGGAATATTGTGAATCCTGGTGAAGGGTTGCAAAGACGGTGGAAACGAGGGGCGGGCCAGTTCAAGAAACAAGGAGACAAGTCGCTTGGCCTAGTGGAAGGCTGTGGTTTTAACCCCTGAGACTGTCCATTTCCTTCTTCCTCTTTTATTTCTTCATATATTCAAAAAATTTGCTAAGAACGTCACTAGTCACTGTGTGTTGAGCTACAAAGATGGACTCAATTCTGCCTTTATTATAATTAATAATGTCACTCAGCTTTTATATAGCAGTACTGCTAAAAGCTTTTCATAAAGTTATCACTAATTCTGACAAAATAGATTTTTATAGTAGACACAATTGACAGTGATCTTTTAATCTCACCTTAGCAACCAGCTCTTAACCAGCACTATTCTGCTTTCTTAGTCTTTGTTAAATGAACTCCAAATATTTTGTTAAATGCTAAATGATTTTTTTTTTCATTTTTCCGAAGCTGGAAATGGGGAGGCAGTCAGACAGACTACCGCATGCGCCCGACCAGGATCCACCCGGCATGCCCACCAGGGGGCAATGCTTTGCCTCTCTGGGGCGTCGCTCTGTTGCATCCAGAGCCATTCTAGCACCTGAGGCAGAGGCCACAGAGCCATCCCCAGCACCCGGGCCATCTTTGCTCCAATGGAGCCTCACTGCGGGAGGGGAAGAGATAGACAGAGAGGAAGGAGAGGAGGAGGGGTGGAGAAGTAGATGGGCGCTTCTGTGTGCCCTGGCTGGGAATCGAACCTGGGACTCCTGCACGCCAGGCCGACGCTCTACTGCTGAGCCAACCAGCCAGGGCCGCTAAGTGCTTTTTTAATCATATCACAGCTCTATCATTTGAAATCACAAAAAGGTATATATATGATATTCAAAACTTCCATCTATGAATAAATCATAAATCTATATCCCTTTTCCTACTCCCAGATATCCTTTTTATTAATTGTAGTTTGGTCTTTCTTTAGTCAATGATACTTGACAATTGGGAGTTCAGGTGGATTAGGATATAACTAATGAAATTTTGTTCTGTTTTATTTTAATCATCTTCCCAAAGATAAGCCCATGTAGCATAGCCTTATTAACTCTTTGACTGTGAGAGCTGTACAAGATTTCAATTACACATTAATTCAAAGTAGTGATCAAAGGTGGAAAGAAATTTAAAATATAGTTCATAGTTTTATTCAACTGCTTAGAAAATATGGAAGGGTATACATAAAACATAACAACATAGAAGCTTCTGTTCTATTACTGCAAAGTTTGGGGAATAGAAATCAAATACAGAAGTCCAGATAGGGCCCTGGCCGGTTGGCTCAATGGTAGAGCGTCGGACTGGCATGCAGAAGTCCCAGGTTCAATTCCCAGCCAGGGCACACAGGAGAAGTGCCCATCTGCTTCTCCACCCCTCCCCCTCTCCTTCCTCTCTGTCTCTCTCTTCCCCTCCTGCAGCCGAGGCTCCATTGGAGCAAAGATGGCCCGGGCACTGGGGATGGCTCCTTGGCCTCTGCCCCAGGCGCTAGAGTGGCTCTGGTTGCAACAGAGTGACCTCCCGGAGGGGCAGAGCATCACCCCCTGGTGGGCAGAGCGTCGCCCCCTGGTGGGCGTGCCGGGTGGATTCCGGTCGGGCACATGCGGGAGTCTGACTGTCTCTCCCCGTTTCCAGCTTCAGAAAAATATAAAAAATAAAATAAAATAAAATAAAATAAAAAGAAGTTCAGATGCACATGCCTGCAGGACTCCCCTTGAATGAGTAAGGGTGTCCTGACTTCCATCCTCACATCTATTAAAGCTCAGGACCAGTTACTTCTCATTTTTCCATTCACAGTTTTTCTTCTTGCTATTCTCTGCAAGTCCTTTTATCTATTTATCTATCTGTCTGTCTGTTTGTTTATTTATTTGTTTATTTATTTGGAGAATGGGATTTCCAAGGAGGTGACCACAACATCCCAAGGCAATGACTACACCTAAAAAGTTGGTGTATTTGTATAAACACAAAGCTGCTCTCCTAAATATTTAGTAGACTACTTTATATTCTTAAGCTGTTTTCAAGGATTTTTTTTTTTTTTTACAGAGACAAAGAGAGTCAGAGAGAGAGGGACAGACAGGAACAGAGAGAGATGAGAAGCATGAATCATCAGTTTTTTCTTGCGACACCTTAGTTGTTCATTGATTTTATGTGCTTTGACCGTGGGCCTTCAGCAGACCGAGTAACCCCTTGCTCAAGCCAGTGACCTTAGGTCCAAGCTGGTGAGCTTTGCTCAAACCAGATGAGCCCGCGCTCAAGCTGGCAACCTCGGGGTCTCGAAACTGGGTCCTCCGCATTCCAGTCCTACTCTCTATTCACTGCGCCACCGCCTGGTCAGGCTGTTTTCAAGGATTTTGGGGGGGGGGGGGGGGAAGAAAGGATTTTTCAAATTTAAGAACACATTCACCCAAACTTAGATGGTTACTATGTTCACATCTGGGCTCTGTCCTGACGTCAGGGTGACAATGATGAAGTCCAGATGTTATAACTGAGCGATGTTTTTGTTACTCCTAAGCATTTGCTGCCTTTGTTGTTGTAGTCTCTTTTACTCAGACTCCAACTTCATAATGCATGATGGTATTAGAGCAGAGGGGAGAATGCAGCCAGTGTACAGCACGGAGCCAGAGTAACGGGATGCCTCCTCTTTCTCCGTCCATTTCAGGCCATCGCAGCAAGTGCAGCCCGTGGGATGGCAGGCCCAGGGCCTCCTCAGATAACGATATTTGCATTCAGTTGCAATTTTTCGTGAAAACAGGTTATGTCATTCATTAAGTCTTTTTAGGTTTAATATCGTGTAGTAAGGAAGCTGGAAAAGGAATAAAATCAGTAATAAATATTCCAAAACTCGTGCAGTTGTGTTTTTAATCTGACTGTAGTTTTGTATATGTATATATAAATATCACACAGACACAAACATATTTGTTGTTTTAGAAGAGGAGAAAGAAGCTCACTCAGGTTACAACGAGCATCCAAGGAAAGGCAGCGAAAAAGGCACTATTACTCCGACATCCATGCAGGAAGTCAGGGAAGTCCCCAACAACAATTTCTTCCCTCAAAACCCATTTGAGATCAATATCCATTAATTTTTCTAAAGTATATGTGTGGTTATTCACATTTTTAACTGATTTCACCTCTTACGTTAATGAATTCTATATGCATTTCACATACTTTGTTAACTTGATGTTAATAGTTCCACTTTAACTTGAAATTATTCTTACAACTTCCTAGGAGTCATGCCACCTTCTGTTCTATTACTGCAAGGTTAGGGGAATAGATCCATCGATTGTATGATAGCTTCCCATTTCCCTCAGTCCTTTTGATGACTTTGCGTGAACTTTGTATAGCATTATTGTAATGTATTTTAAGCTGTGCATGGTAATTTAACGGTGAGCACATGTGGTTTATGCATAGTAGGATTACCATTCTGGTTTCAGCTCTTGATCAAACTTACTGTTTTCTCTAAATACGTCCTGATCCTCAATAGAAATGTAGCTATAGGTCTCTAGAGGCTCTTCACACTCTTATTCTTGTGCTATTATTGATTCATCAGAGACCCTAACAAGATGGTTATAATAGGACAGTTTTCTAAAGCATTGCATAAAATGTTTGTTCACTTTCCTACATGATGACTCTTCAAGTAAATATTTAAAAGCAAGCAAGAAAGATATCTTCATACCTCCAGTATATATTTCCTTAATTATTTCAGCATGTTCTTACCAGGAAGGGTTTCAAGATCTTGAACAGTCTTTTCTAGATGCTTTCTAGTTTGTTAATAGCCCTGTTAGTAAAAAAAAAAAAAAAAAAAAAAAAAAATCAAGCTACTCAGCATCTGCTCTGAACAAGGAAGGATATGGTAGCGTTTTCTCTTTCCTTATACTAGGCCATGTGATCAAGTTAATGTAATGGACAATTGCAGCATATTTATTGTTTGCCTTTTCATCACCTACACCATATTGATGGTTCATTTGAATCTTATGACCACTTATAAGCAAGGGATGTTTTTCACAGGAACCAGAATCCTCAGGCCTTTTCTCTTATGCAATGAAGATTCGTTGGGTTGTGTTTTAAGACTAAATATAAGGTTGGCATATATCCCAGTTAAATCTTAACATCTTTATTTTACACACATCTTCCTTACCTATCATTCCAACCTACTGAGATAATTCTGAATCTCTGTCTCTTCATCTGTGAGTTCTTTATTTCAGCTTTGTGACACCCGTGGACTTTATAAGCATGGCACTTGGAACTTTTAATCAAGGACTTTTTATTTAATGTGATCAACATGTTACTAGGACAAGATCAATAACAAAATAGAAATCTTGCTCCAGGTCCATATTCATTGAATTAAATCCTCTTAAAAGTCAGTTGCTCAGCCAAAATATCACTATCCAATTGTTCCGGCACCCATTCGACCCAAAAGAACATCACTAAAACTTTATAAAATGCTTTGCTGATAGCAGAAGGCATGCCATCTCCCTGATTTACTAGTCTGATAACTTTATAAAATGAAATTGTGAATTACTAAGAATAGCTTATTTCATCTATTCTTGCATATTTCAAAAATTTTAACCCACCTTTATTATATCTAATAATTATCATGTGTCATTATTTGGATAGTGGTCTACACATTTAAGAAATAAAAGACTTTAGCCCTGGCTGGTTGGCTCAGTGGTAGAGCGTTGGCCTGGCGTGCAGGAGTCCCGGGTTCGATTCCCGGCCAGGGCACACAGGAGAAGCGCCCATCTGCTTCTCCACCCCTCCCCCTCTCCTTCCTCTCTGTCTCTCTCTTTCCCTCCCGCAGCCAAAGGCTCCATTGGAGCAAAGTTGGCCTGGGCGCTGAGGATGGTTCTGTGGTCTTTGCCTCAGGTGCTAGAATGGCTCTGGTTGCGACAGAGTGACGCCCCAGATGGGCAGAGCATCGCCTCCTGGTGGGCATGCTGGGTGGATCCCAGTCGGGCTCATGCAGGAGTCTGTTTGACTGCCTCCCCATTTCCAGCTTCAGAAAAAAAATACAAAAAAAAAAAAAAAAGAAAGAAAAGACTTCATCATAAATCACCCTCATGAAATCTTTTCAAACAGATTGAGGAAACATTTGTGATTATCTTCATTTTATTTATTTTTATGTATTTTTATGACAACATAAAAGGAATCTGATAATATTCATTTTAAAGATGAAGAAACAAGCTCTGAGAGGTGGCTGAAATCCAGATCTTTTTATTTTAAGCTCCACTTTCTTTCCCTGACACCACAGTTGACAGGATTCAATTGCATTCTATTTACATGGTTAAGTGCTCAATGAATATTCTTTAACAGATGAATGAGTTTGTGCAGGACCAAAATTTATGTACTATATTATTCAGAACATCCACAAGAACTAAACCTAATAGTAAATAAAGTAGATGATTTCTTTAGAGACTGCTTATATGACATTTACAATATTTAGAATTCTGTTTCTCAACCAAATTGGTTGAATTGGCCTGTCAATTGGTGCCAATTCAGAAAACGAAATTTCCAGTGACCTGCATAAAAATGAGAAAATAAGGGCAGATGTTATGGCATGAATCATGCCTCCTTCTTCCCAAATTCATATGTTGAAGCCTTAACATCCACTGTGACCATATTTGGAGAAATGATCTATATAAAGAGGTAATCAAAGTTAAGTAAAGTCTTAAGATTGGGATGCTAACCCAATAAGATTGGTGCCCTTATAAGAAAAGCCTGAGACCCCAGAAGAGTACTTGCGTGGAGGGAAAGGCAGGTAAGGAGACAGCCATAAGGGGGCTGTCTGCAATCCCGAGAGAGAGAGAGAGAGAGAGAGAGAGAGAGAGAGAGAGAGAGCCCTGCCAGACACCAGTCCTGCCAGCACCTTGATCTTAGACTTCCGGCCTCCAGACTGTGAGGAAATAAACTTGTGTTGTTTAAGCCACCACTAATGGTATTCTGAATGGCAGACTAACACAGCATGCACTTATAGTATTAAATGTATACAGTTTAAAGCCCTGTCCTTTATTCTGCCTTTCTTACTTTTTGATTTTTCTTAAAATATCCTTATATTCATGAAATCATGGTAATAATGGAAGTTAATTTGGGGTGAAGTGGATTATGCATTTACTTAAAATGATAGAAATTAGCAATCCAGTCTTGTGCCCCTATATGTTGGAGTTTTACTAGTCTACAGCCTCCGTAAGTGTAGAAGTCATTGGTGGAGAATGTGTGAGTGAATAAATGATGATCTGCTGGCCAGCTGACTTTCACCAAGATAGAACTCTGTGAACTACAAAGAACTGTCTGAGACCTTTGCAGAAACTAGTGAAGCAGATGGGAACAATATTGTTCTGGCAGGGAGCAGCAATATGGTGGGTCAGAAGGGATCAAATTATATAAATATTAAAGTAATAAAAAGAAGTCACATGAATGGAGCAGTCATTTGGTAGAACTTGACATGAGAACATACATTTAACACTATTGATTCTTTCCCGTATGCCAAATACTGTACCAGGCAATGACGGTACAGTGAACATGGCACGCTCCATGCATGGAAGGGTCTCACTGGTTAGTACTGAAGTAGAATGAAGGGAGTGTTGTGGTAGAAGTGGGCACAATGTCCCAAAACATTTCAAGAGAGAGGCCCTGACCCATCCTGGAGGGTCCTGGCGGGCAAGGTATTTCAGAGAGAATGGATGGCATGTAAAAAGGCAAGAAATGACCAAGCATGTAAACCAAGTGGTGACATCAGTGGAGACTTGTCATTTGGAGACATTTGCTGGAAAAGGAAAAGGAATGGTGAAAGGAGGTAGTTTGGGATGGGAGAATAGGCTCAGGGAATGTTTTGGTCAGTTGTTTTTTGTTGTTTTGGTTTAAATCAGGGTGAGAAAAACTTTAAGCTAAGGGGGATGTTGTTACTTAAAGAAGAAAGGGAGGGGGAAGAAGATAGAGAAGAGGGAAGGGAAGGAAAGGGAAGGGGGAAAGGGGAAAGGGGAAAGGGGAAAGGGGAAAGGAAAGGAAAGGAAAGGAAAGGAAAGGAAAGGAAAGGAAAGGAAAGGAAAGAAGGAGGGAGGGAGGGAGGGGGGGAGGGAGGAAAATAGAAGTTGAAATTCTGAGAAAGGTAAAAGAATTATGGAAATGATAATTTAGCAGACGGAGTGAAAGGCACGAGTGAGGAGGACTCTTGGCTGGGAAGAGGGTACGCCTACCCTGAGATGGGCAGAAACGGGGTAGCGTTTGTTGTGGCAATAAAGAACTTGACAAGAGTGTCTGCGGAGCTGAGACAGATCAGAGCTGATGATCTCCACTTTCGTAACGCAGTTCAGACAATGCAGTCTGCTAAAGATGGCTCAGAACTTGAGATGTGTGGGAAAGCTTTACAGCAGTGGTTTTTAAGCAGTGTGTCACAGAATTTTTAAGACATGTAATACTCGGCACTGACCTCTTTTCTCTTAGACTGTTTAATTAAAAAATGACAACAGCCAACACAACAATAGCTGTCTGGTGTGAATGAATCAAATTTATACCTTTTTAAAACAATTAGTTTTGCAAAAAATGTAAGATATTTTTGGTATGCTGCAGAATTGTAGTAGTTAATGTGTGCCATGAGATGGAAAAGGTTGAAAATCGCTGGTTGAGAGGAATCACTGAAGGATGGAGAGAGAGAAGGCCAGCAGCTTGAATTGGTAACGGCTTCTGTCTCCAGAGCTGTGGGCTTTTTCTCTAATGGTAATTCACCATTGCAGGAACGAGAAAGAAAGGGGGACTTGCACCTTTGATTCTGTGCAGAGGTTCTTCTGGTTAAAGGCAAAGAGAACTCTATGGAGTCTAGGGAGGACGCGTGCCAGGAATGAGTGAGTGGCTCAGCCATTGCCCAGCTATGGAGAAGGGAGGATGGGCGGCTGAAATCAGAATGAGGTATCAGAGTTGAAGACTTGTGAATGAAGCACCCTAGGGAATAAAATGAACCAGACGGTGGCCCCGTGATGCTCTTGGAATTCCAAGGTTACAACATATACGGTTCGTTCACAGGGACTTTGCCCCCTCTAGTGAGGCTGTCGAAGTTGGGGTGAAAGGCAAGTGTGTGAACCAAGGGCTAGAGTCTTCACAGAAGAAGGAGGAGCAATAGGAGGTTAGGTTTGTATAGATGGATGGCCTCAAATTCAAAAGAGATGGGAGTAAGGACTGGGAAACAGCAGCTCAGAGAATGTCTCTTCCTGCAACTTCTGTAGTGGGTATGGAAGCAGAGGAGAGGTGGGCTGGGGGCCAGCCTGGTCTCTGTTGGCACCAGGAGGTGCAGAGACCTCTGCAAACACGGGGGGTCGCAGAGAGTGTGTGAGCAACTCAGTGAGTGTCCCGGTGGTACAGGAGAAAGGGCTGGGAGGAGAGTGAACAGACAAGAGGAAGGTAGTTCCGGCAACACAATGTAAGAGGTGCTTCAATTACTGACTGAGCCCCTGCTCAGTATAGCCGGTGACCAGCGCAACCCAGGTCCCTGCTTTCCTGACGCTTCGGCCTCAAATGGACTGCCTTTTGCTTCATAACTAAAGAGGATAGTGAGCAGAGACCTGGTCTTGAGTGACTGCAGGACTACAGCTAAACATTTACATGGTATCTACTAGCTCTGCCATAAACAATATTCCACTAAAATGAGTTACAAACCAGAAAATGTTTTTAGCTTTGAGCAGTTCCAGGTAGTACTGTGGAGCTAGTTACAATATTAATAAAATATTGCATAGTTTGGTTTGGAAAATATTGTAGCACCATTGTTAGCCTTGGGTTTATGATAGTCTGCCTTGAAGATAAAGCACCTCTATTTTTTGCCCTTATTTGAACATCCTTCTAACATTGTCTTCAGAGTGAGGCATTTTCTCAGCATTGGGGCAATCAGATATGGTGCTTATGAGAAGCACCATCGTGTGGCAATTAAGAACATGGATCATGGAGACAGACTTACAGGATTTAAATCTCATCTGCCACTTGCAGTGAGAGTAACTATGGACAGGTTGCTTAACCTCTCTGTGCCTTACTGTCCTCATCTATAAAATGGGTACGATAATAACACATCTAGTATATAAGGTTGTTGTGGGGATTAAATGAGTGACTATAAGCAATGCACTTAGGAAGCTACCTGCCACATTCTAAGTGCTATATTACTATAACTGCATGGTCACTCTTTGAAGGGTATCGTTATCATTTATAGTCGATCCTGCTGAACGAAACATAGGCAGTACTAGCTTTGCAATTGTAATCCTGACCTGTTCATAACTGAGCCAGATTGCACAAGCTGACAGCAATGTCTGGCAATGCTCTGAAGTTTTGCCGGCTAATGGAACAACTGAAACGGACTTTTCTTTGGCACCCAACCAAACGATGAATCCTTCCTATCATTTCAGCAATCTTTTTGCCTCTTGTCTTTCTATTTTCAGGGGTCACGCATAAAATACATACAGAAAGCAGCCTACCTCCTTCTGGGCGAGAGGTGAGACTCGTTGCGATGTGGCTAAGGACACAGGATATCTGGATGGTATGCTTGTTAACGGAGGAGTCTGTGTCTGCCTGCGTTTAAGAGAGACACTCTGTCTGGGTTTTGTACGTTCGAGTTTTGCAATCCAGGGTCACTTCTAGGTGGGGCACTGTTCTGACAACAGAACAGGTATGAACAGTATTTATGATCTGAGTGATGGGATGCATTGGCCCTATGTACGGCTTTATTTACTCAACAAATATTATAAATATGTCTCAGGCACTGTGCTGAACCTTGGACATGCTATCTCCAGATATTTAAGTAGGGACTCAGAGAAATGTGATAAAGAAATGAATGAGGCAGTGGCATGCGAGGGAGCGGTGGAGGATGGAATGTGGTCGTGTAAAAGGTCATTCGATGCACTATCCTTCTCCAGTATCTTTGTTGCGAGCTCTGTCGGAGACTCGATGGATGTGACTGGCGGCTCTCTGTGTGCTCTGCGGTCAACAAACTCTCTGAGCGCTCTCTGTTTTCAGCTGCTTTCTGAGCATCTAGTTCTTCTATCTCAGGTGAGACACGCACACAGAATTCTGCCATCTGACTGAATCTACCCAATTAAAGGAAGAACACAGGATATGTTGAAACATTAGTAACCTCTCTCGGCACAAAAGGTCTCACTATGACTATCTTAGTTCCTAATTTTCTCTTGGTCACATCTTTCCTTTCTAAGTAATTACCTATAATCCTATAGAGAAAGAAAGTCTACAATGTTTAAAAGACATGCTCTCAGAGTTTTGGGAACAAAGTTGTTTTTTCCTTCAAATGAAAATTATTCTCTAAATGAAAACATACCTTTAACCTCAATTCCTTCCTTTAATTTGCCATCTTTGTAAATGGTTTCTAAAAATCTCAGTTCTAAGCAAAAGTGTTACAGACCATTTGAGCCACAGCCCAACTGCCTTTCCTACTAATTGTGCTTTCTCAGGACCACCGTCCATGGTTCAAGTTTTAAACTGGTCCACTGCCAATCTAAAATGTTACTTAAAGCATTTTAATATGTTTTACATCGTCTGAATAACTTCTGATGCCGGGGCTGGGCAGTATCCTAACTTTGATTTGCCTCAAGAAAAAGAAAAAAGTCCCTGAGACTGATTTGGGTACAAGTAGCTTATTTAGGATGTGATATCCACAGCACAATGACAGAATGAAGACGAGAGATCAGTACGTGAGCAGAGACAACAAAGAGTTCACGAGCAGGTCACCGCTGTGGATGTGTGTTGTGGTTACTGTTGCTGCAAAACCACCCCAAAGCTCAGTGATGTTAAACAAGCATTGGTGATGCTCACAGAGTGTGCGGGTCAGGAGGCCTCCGCTCCACAAGGTCCGGAGCCTCAGCTGGAAAGTTTCAAAGGCTGGGGGGGGGGGGGGGGGGGGGGGGGCTCTACAGCTGGGAGTGGGAGTTACCCAGAGGCTTCTTCATTCATGTCTGCTGGTCGATGCTAGCCTGTCAGCTCACACCTCGGCTAACGCTCAACGGAGCAGCTATACATGGTCTCTTCCTCTGGCCTGGGCTTTCTCCCTGTGTGCCAACCACAAGCTCAAGGCAGTAGTCAGACGTCTTACTGGAGCTCCCAAAACGAATGTCCCAGGGAACAAGGAGAAGCAGCATCAGCTCTGCTGACCGAACATTAGAAGTCACACAGCTACATTCTATTAGTCACAGCTAAGTGATACTCTTGCCCTAATTCAAGGCAAGAGAAACACAGAGCTCAGTTCCCAATGGAAATTATGTCAAAAGAATCTTCCCTCATTTTTATCAAAGTAAACAAAAAGAAATTGTCACAGTGCAGACCAACATCTTCCTTCTTGACTGGAATTATCAAAGGTGTGGGAGGGATTATGAATTAACATAATCACAAGATAATATACAGTTGATAAGAAACAAGTATGCACAAGTATATAATAGGATCACAGAGGAGAGGCACATACCTTGGTCATAAGGTTCAGAGAAGGTGGATTAGAGTCAATCAGGTGAAGAAAGGTAGGGAGGAGATTTCAAGTAGAAGAAATAAAAGTATCCTTGGTATGTGCAGTTTGGTAAAGTGGACCAGAGTGTAGATGAAAGTGGAAACGGAAAGTCATGCAAACTCTTAAATGTTATATTAACAGTCAGGGACCTTATTTTTAGGCAATGGAGAGTCTTTAAGAGCCATTGTAAGCATACAGAGGAAAGATTGTGAGAGCCTGCGTGAAGGAAGTATAGCTGGGCTAAAAGGTAGGAAACGGATTTGGAAATATTTAAAAAGTAAAATAATTAATACCTGAGGATTCATTGGGAATGGGGAGCGTTGGGAGAAGAGAAGTCTAGATCTATCACCAGGCTCCTGCCCTGGGTGCTGGGAAGAATGGTGGTTCTACTAAGGTGAAGAATTTGGGAACAAAAGCAATTTAGGGAGGAAATGGTGAGTATGAGTGTCTGGGGCCATCCAGGTGTATATAGCGAGTTCATTTCAGAATTTAAACATGAGAGAGAAAGTAGGGCAGGAGATAACAATTTGGGAGTCATAAGCAAATAGGAAGAGAATGAGAAAGTCCAAGAAAAAAACATGGTAAGACAAAAATAGCTCTTATGCAGATGTTTCTTTTTTTTCTTTTTCTTTTTCTTTTTTTTTTTTGTATTTTTCTGAAGTTGGAAACGGGGAGGCAGTCAGACTCCCGCATGCACCCGACCGGGAACCACCCGGCATGCCCACCAGGGGGCGATGCTCTGCCCATCTGGGCCGTTGCTCTGTTGCAACCAGAGCCATTCTAGCACCTGAGGCAGAGGCCAAGGAGCCATCCTCAGAGCCCGGGCCAACTTTGCTCCAATGGAGCCTTGGCTGCAGGAGGGGAAGAGAGAGACAAAGAGGAAGGAGAGGGGGATGGTTGGAGAAGCAGATGGGCACTTCTCTTGTGTGCCCTGGCCCGGAACTGAACCCGGGACTCCTGCACGCCAGGCCAACGCTCTACCACTGAGCCAACCGGCCAGGGCATATGCAGATGTTTCAAATAACTTGAAGTACTGTATTTCCCCATGTATAAGACCCACTTTTAAAAAAAAATTTGGGATCTAAAAACTGGGTGCATCTTATACAGTGGTTGTAGTTTTTTTACTTGCATTTCCTGCTTTTCCGCGCTTGTTTTTGCACTCGTTGAAGACAGTGATTCATCATCAGATACAGATGAGGACAAGCTAATGGATGGGAGTTTTAATAGTGATGAGTTGTATGAATTTTATGATGAATAAAACTTGAGTTCAATAACTTTATATGATAATTTTTTTTCAAATTTCGGGCCCCATAATTAAGGTACATCTTATACATGGGAGCGTCTTACACATGGGGAAATACAGTAGTTTATACCTGATCACCATAATTTCTTTGATGATAAAGAAGACAATATTATCTGTTGAGAGAAGGTGGAGCCCAAACACTGAGAACAATTTTTAAAACAGTGAACAAAGAGAAACAACATTCTGAAATGGATTATAGCTCAGGGGAGGGAAAAGTTCGCTCAGTACTATGCAAGTCTTTGCCATTGTTCCTGATGTTAGCATGCCTTCTTTAATTGTACTCTGAGATTCGAACCTTGAGTTCCACTCACTAAACAGGCAAAAGCGTTACTACACAGATATTAGGGTCATACTCTATCATCTTCAACACCCTCAGAGTTGATTTCAATTTCTTCTGATTCACACACATATGGAATCATCACCAAGCAAGAAAATCTTTAGCCATCTTCAAATTTAAGCCTTCACAAATAGAAACACCCACAATGAAATGGAAGGGGATTCTTCTTCTTTTCCCTTGGTGTTTAGTATTTGTTATTGCAAAACGTTTTAACAATCTGTACGTGTGTGTCAGTAAGGGTTTCCAACTGATGATAGATACCGGGCTTCATCTGTAAACCTTCATTACTATACTGGAATCTGAACCGCAAGGAATGCAGAGTATTGCTGCCTTAGGAAAGGTGTCTTTCCAAGAGGAATTGGCAGAGGAACAGAATGTGTTTAAAGACCAAGAAGACAAGATGAACCAGCCTTTCTTTCATATGAGCACATGCTCGCCTTACGCAACAGATATTAACAGCATAATTGCTGCCATATTGGGGCGCATCGTTGTTGTTGTTGTTTTTTTTTAATGTGTAAAAGGACTCCTCCTAGTTGAAAGGGTTGAAAACCACTGGTTTAGATAATCTTAATCCATGGGTAATCCCCCGTTTCCCCACAATGACTTCAATTGCCTTCCCCACGGAAAGCTCTCATCAGAGTTCCTAAGGGTGAACCAAATGGACAGATCTGAGCTTTACCCCTCTTAATGAAGCATGGTAAATGACCAAAAGGCAGGCTGCTAAAAGAGAAATGAAAGGAACCCAGGGTCTGGATATTCTAAACTGGCTAATTGGCCCTTGAGAGATAGTGAGTGGTGTGCTAATGCCTCTTCCTTCCTAACAACACAGCAGGGACTTCATGGAAGAATAGCTCACCAACTGGAGGGTCCTGGCAGAAGGGGGGGTCCTCGGCCTGTCTCCTTTGTCCCTATTGAGGAAGCCGAAAGCGTCTCTTTCCAGTGTTACCTTGTCACTTAGAGGAGGGGGTTGAGGAGGGGCAACACTTTTCTTCTGTTTTCTCTGCGGCCTTCCTTCATAAAGACTCTTACCAAAATGTTACATTTTGGGACATCTTCCTTTCATGGTCTGCAGTTGAACCAGACCTAGAATGTAAAATCATACAGAAGGGCGTAAAGAGTTTGAAAACCAGAGACGGAAGAAAAAGAAACCCATATCAGGCTGAGAATTCTCACAGAGGAAAACTCAACTCGCATGCCTGTGATACTGCCTGCCCCTTGTTCACACTGAAGGTGTTTACAGGAAATGTTTGCATATTAATTCCTCCCTCAGTGGCCTTTTAACTCTTAATTGAAGGCCCTTCTCCACTTCTTTGGATAACTTGTAAGCGTTGGCTTTTATTTCAGGAGAGAAGTTCAAAGAGTGTGCACAGGGAGAGTTCAGATGGACAGTTTGCCCTCCCAGAGCCCCCTTCTGGGCGCAGAATTTCTCGCTGAGTCTGTGCAAGGATGACTGAGATGTAGAAAAGCTCTCCTGCTTCTCTCCTCCTCTCCTCAGCTGCCTCCTTCTCTCTCCTCATAGATTTATTTCCCTTTTCTCTCAACCCTGCCTTTGACTTTTCTTGCCCTTTCTTAATTTGATTACGAGAGCCAGAACCATCCAAAAGTATTCATAATGTAATGCTTTGCATGCTGAGCCACGCCCCCTGCTGACAGCGCGACAGTTGAGAAAGCGCCTGCTCTGTGCCTGTAACACTTGTCCCTGGGAAAGGTTGAGACTTGACACATTCACGGGTTTCCCCCATTTGAAGATATCTTCCGATTAAATCCCACTCAACATTTCGAATCTGAATAGAAATTGGTCATTAATCCTCTGAGTAGTACAGACTTTCATGTATGTCCCCGTGTCTTCTGCCCATCCAGAGTACGATCGTACATGTATAAGGCAACATTTAAAAAAAGCAAATATATGTTCTTCTTGTTTCCATAAATTGGTTATCAAACAAACGTGATTTTAAGTAAAACTAACTGGAACTAATTTCATTTTTTGAAAAAAAAAAAAAAACTCCCAGGAATCAGCGAGCATGAAAAAAATCTTACTACTCAAAGGGTTAATAACTTGGTTATTCCAAGTTGCTAAAAACAAATACTGACAAACGATTATTGCATCTTTTTCCTACACCAAAATTAAACACATCTTAAGGAAGACTAGATGAATGAGTCCATGTGACCATCATGTGACTCACGTGAAGGTCGTTTTTATGCTTCTGTGAATCAGAAGCCCTTTCTGCACCCTTGAGCCCAGTTAAGCCCCTTCCTTCTAATGAGGCTCCTGCGCTTCAGAGAACGCTATGATGGGAAAAGCAAGTCCAGCCCGGTGAGCCGGGAGAGAGACGTGCCGAATCCCCAGGCTGCTGCTTAAAGTGACACTTCCATGGTAGGCTGAAGTTTGTTCCTTTGGAAGTTTACATAAAGAGCTAAGGAAAAAAAAATTCTCTTATCTTGTCCCCACGTGTCCACTGTCCATCGGGAGATTATTTCTGCCCAGAGAGCCCTGGTGCACTTGGCGGGCTGTCCAGCCGGCAGGCAGGGGGCTGAGGAGTCACTCCTGCTTGTCACTGGCACCCGAGCAAGCCTTACAGAAATGCCCTTGTCTTGGCTCCCCTCCCAAGCTCCACTCTCTCTCGGACTGACCGCAAGCCACTTTGTAAATCGTTCTTTGGTTGGAGAATGTTTCTCTCTGGGTTACGGTTCCGCAGCGGTCAGTATTTTCACACTCTTCTCTGGAACGCATCCCGTTTCTAACCCTTGCGCTGGACGGTTTTCCCCTTTGAAGTCAGAGAGCATGGCGCGGGCCTGAGATTACATATCAGGATCCTTTCCCTCTCGAGGGCTGTGCCTACGTGTGAGTGTGCGTGTGTGTGTGCGTGTGAGAGTGCGTGTGCGTGTGTGTGTGTGTGTGTGTATGTGTGTGTGAGAGCTGGCTGATTGTCTCACTGGGCGCCGAGTGTGATGTGATGTTGGCTAGGACCCGGGATTCAGTCCCCGAACATTTCACACTGAGGACGCCCCCTCTGCGCTACAGAGCCCACTCATCTCCCTCGGAGGGACCCTTGGGCCATTCTGTGCTGTGATCAGCTGGAGAGAATGGACTGACAGGCCCTGCCTGCCTCCCCTATATACACCCTCCACACCCCGCTTCAGTTACCTTGGGCTTTTCACGCTTCCACCCACCTCTAGCGATTCCTGTATTTGTGCTTTTGTTTATGCAGCATCTCAGTCCTGGAATATGCAAGTATCCACCCCAGAAACTTCTCCAGTCTTTTCACACTATACAATTGGACATTAATGCTTAATCTAGGAAGCCTCCTCAGCCATTTGCGCGTAACAACCACCCCTGTAGTTTCTTCACAGTAGCACTAGATATGACATTGTGCTGGTGGTTCTTTGAAGAAGAGTGATAAGAAACCTGTTATCCTCGTTGAAGACACTCAAAATGCTCCCGCCTGATCTCCTTTTTTATACAAAACGGGAAAGAGGAAAAAACAAGTGGTTGTGTATTCAGAACCCGCTTTCCAAACCACACCACCTTGCTTAGCTTTGTTGGGCCTTCCCAACTAGACTGTGTTCGGACGGCAGGGACCTGTCTTCACTTTGCTGGCATACCTCCGCACCCCTCAACAGTGTGCAGTGCACACAGTAGGATCAGCAGATGCCTGCTCAGCGTCTGATTGTTACGGACACGCCCCTCCTGGAACTACACCTCAAACAGCATGTATATCACTGGAGAGGAATGACTTTTATAGTATTCCAGGAAACCGGGCCAGCTGCAGTTGCCAACTGCTGTAACCTGGGCTACAGTTAGGCAGGATCTGCCCTGCTCCGGGGCTCCCAGCCAGGAGCATGCCTGGAGCTGGAGTCAGCCTGTTCTCAGGGCTCCATTTCCAGGAGGGGAGCTGTTCCACCTGAGAGAGGGAGGCCTTTATCTAATTGGTTAAACAGTATTGATGCCTCACCTAGCCACATACTTATGGGACATCGTCTTCTGAGGGGGCACCTTTTGCTAATTTATCCAGTGGTTTTGTGTGGGTTAGCCAAGGTTCAGGTATAACAGAGAGTGAGGAAAAATGATCAAAATTAGTTTAGAGAGCCAGTAGATTTTAGTTTTACATTATCACAAAGTTTATTGTGAAGCCAGTAGCCGTGGCCACCATCACAGCTGCCTGGTCCATGCAGATTCACATTGGATTTGGACAGTCAGTAATGGAACAACAGAGCCAAGAACTGGTGGGCCATCATCTTTTTTTTTTTTTAATTTATTTATTTTTTTTCTGAAGCTGGAAACAGGGAGAGACAGTCAGACAGACTCCCGCATGCGCCCAACTGGGATCCACCCGGCACGCCCACCAGGGGGCGATGCTCTGCCCCTCCGGGGCGTCACTCTGCCACGACCAGAGCCACTCTAGCACCTGGGGCAGAGGCCAAGGAGCCATCCCCAGCACCCGGGCCATCTTTGCTCCAATGGAGCCTTGGCTGCGGGAGGGGAAGAGAGAGACAGAGAGGAAGGAGGGGGGGGGATGGAGAAGCAAATGGGCGCTTCTCCTATGTGCCCTGGCCGGGAATTGAACTCGGGTCCCCCGCACGCCAGGCCGACGCTCTACCGCTGAGCCAACCGGCCAGGGCCGGGCCATCATCTTTAATCCTAGCTTGCACCCAGCGGGCAAGTAAAAACACACTCTGGGCTCCAAAACCCACTCATTCAGTGCTCACAAAGCTACTGACTTATCCGAGTTTCCTAGAATCAAAGGTTTCTAGCTCACCAGACTTATTCACCTCTGTTCCCCATCTCCTTCTCTCTGCACAAACTCTGCACAAACTGGCTTCTCACTCAGCACTCCACCATCTTGGCTGCTTCTGGTCTCCTCCATGTGGCCTTTCTCTGCTCTCCTCTCTGCTCTCTCCTCTAATGCTAATCTCAGGAACCAAGAGAGAGCAAGTTCCCAGTCTGCCCCCACTTTATAGTGCAGAAATCAAAACCTTTCATCCAATATACAAAATAGGGAAGTCTCTGATACAAAGTCCACCCTACATCAAAAAGGGTGGGAAAGGCTTAGTCCTAAAACCAAGCCCCAGGCTACAAGGATCCTGGCTGCCCACAGCCTGCCCCCAACACACATTAATATCACCGGGGTGGGTGACGGCTTCCATGTGGGCAGCGCCATCTTTAATAAAGTGAGCATAATATATTTTTATTGCCCAACAATCCACCCCTGTGCTCACTTTACTACCCACAATCTACACCACCTGCATTCCTGTGCAAGGAAATTAGGCACATTACACAAATTACAACACCATGACAAATTATACAATTTCAACGATTACAAGGGTACATTTCACCAATATCTGAGCACTTTGCCAAAAGCGCAAAATGTCCTTGGCCTTCTTTCTAGCCATGAGAAAAGCTTCCCGGGGCAGGGGAGTGCTTCCAGCAAAGCCACTCCCCACCCCCATCAGGGTATTTCACATTGTCCAAAATCCATAAGTCCATCCAACAAAGGAGCCAGTGCCCACTCCAGTCATAGTCCAAGAAATCAGTCCACGAACATGGGGCCTCAGCCTCCCCCCTCATCCCTGCCATCCTGTCAGGTCTTACACTGTCCCAAAGAGGAGCACGTGGCAATGGCCATCAGCATTTCCATCTCTGCTTCGGAGAGCATGATGGCATCCACCCCTATGTCCCAAAATTGCAGACCTACCAGAGGTATAATAGATACTCCTTGCTGCTGGCCTCTCACCTTCTGGAGACTGCAGATCGCAACTCCAGCCCGATTCTCCTCATCCTCTGAAGAACTAAAAACACCAGCTCCCGCTGCAGGGCTTGAGCCCCGGCTGCTGCCTCCTTCTGCTCCGCAGACCTTGCAGCTCCTGCCCCGGCCTCTTGCCGCTGCTGGCTCTCCAAAAGTCCAGGGCAAGCTGCAACTCACGAACCTGTGATTCCTACTCTAGTGGCTGCTCCATTTTCAGGTGAATCTCGCACACCTGGTCGGGCTCCTCCTCCAGCGCTTTCTCCAGCTCCAGGGTCAGCATCTCTTTCTCCCACGTTTGCTCCAGCTCCTTCCACTGCTCCGTTTGCAGGTCCCGGGCAGCCTCTTCCACAGAGCTCTCGGTTTCCTCACGCATGGCTGTAAAAGTCAGCCAGCCTATGGCCCCCAAAAGGACAACCATGGGGAACCATAACAGCAGCCAGTCCTCTACTCCACCACTCAAAGGTGGCTCCATACTCATCTGTATCAAATCCTGCCACAGACTATGCCAAATGTAAGGCCAGTTCCCGTGGCCACCATCACAGCCACCTGGCCCATGCAAGTTCGCATTGGATTCGGACAGATGGTAATGAAACAACGGAGCCAAGAACTGGTGGGCCACCATCTTTTTCTTTTTCTTTTCTTTTTTTTTTTTTTTTTTTGACCATCATCTTTAAACCTAGCTTGCACCCAGCGGGCAAGTAAAAACACACACTGGGCTCCAAAACCCACTCATTCAGTGCTCACAAAGCTACTGACTTATCCGAGTTTCCTAGAATCAAAGGTTTCTAGCTCACCAAACTTATTCACCTCTGTTCCCCATCTCCTTCCTTCTCCCTGCACAAACTGCACAAACTGGCTTCTCACTCAGCACTCCACCATCTTGGCTGCTTCTGGTCTCCTCCATGTGGCCTTTCTCTGCTCTCCTCTCTGCTCTCTCCTCTAATGCTAATCTCAGGAACCAAGAGAGAGCAAGTTCCCAGTCTGCCCCCACTTTATAGTGCAGAAATCAAAACCTTTCATCCAATATACAAAATAGGGAAGTCTCTGATACAAAGTCCACCCTACATCAAAAAGGGTGGGAAAGGCTTAGTCCTAAAACCAAGCCCCAGGCTACAAGGATCCTGGCTGCCCACAGCCTGTCCCCAACACACATTAATATCACCTGGGCAGTGGGCTTCCATGTGGGCAGCATCATCTTTAACAAAGTGAGCATAATATATTTTATCTGCCCAACATCTATATACATAGATCTAGATTTACATTTTCTTTAAAAAGATGAAGTACATCTCTCTACAGTATAAATCCATATGTTAACATACCCCTATTTATACACATACACAAGCACACAAGGTACTTAATTGGGGATAAAAATGAGGACAAATGCAAACCTAAATGTCTATGGTCATAGAGCTACCCAATATTTATTAATGTACCCCAGAGGTTATTAGAATCATGCTTTTACCTCTTCGTTCATTTATTCTTGCAACACGTGCATTAGGTTTGTACTATTTTAAAATAAACAATTATAACTCAGAAAAAGATGTGCAACTCTGTACACTCTACCCTAAGGTTACCACAATTATTGCTCCAGTGTGGTCAGAAAGACAAAAAGAAGAAAACAGTGTGATCAATAGAAAGACTTATCTTCTCCTTGAACAATATTTGTGCACACACCCTTGGATTGTTGCACATGGTCTTGTTCCTTGTGCTGTCTGGTCCTTAGAAGAGCAAGCAAAAGACAGAAAGGACTAAAGGACTTCTGTATGAGAATAATTTTTATAAAATTATAGAAGATTAGAATTGGGCCCCGCCCTTGCCGGTTAACTCTGTGAAGAGTGTCGGACGTGCATCACAGTTGCCGTTTCGATCACCGGTCAGGGCACACACAGGAACAGCTCATTGTTCCTGACTCTCTCTCTCTCTCTCTCTCCCCACCCCCTCTATTCCCCTTCCTCCTCTCTCTCACTAAAATCAATAAATCTGGTGTGAATGAGTTAACATTAGACATAATTGTTGTCAGATCTTCTAGAATTGGAAGGGACCTTGAAGCTATGTAAGCCATCAGTCTCTTCATTTCACAGAGAGAAATTGGAAGCTGAAAATGTTCAGTGTTGTATTTCACATTTGATTAGAAAGGTCAAATTACTTTTAGGAGCAAACACATCCTCTCTTTCCTACTGAAACCTAGAAACCAGGAACGTCTATGAATAGCTTTCTTTTTACCAGCATCTAACCCAGGCATCCCCAAACTACGGCCCACAGGCCGCATGCTGCCCCCTGAGGCCATTTATCCAGCCCCCACCACACTTCCGGAAGGGGCACCTCTTTTATTGGTGGTCAGTGAGAGGAGCACTGTATGTGGCGGCCCTCCAACGGTCTGAGGGACAGTGAACTGGCCCCCTGTGTAAAAAGTTTGGGGACCCCCCCCCCGTTCATCTAGCAAAGTAGTAAATCCTTTCAGAGAGAGATGATCTTGTAATGATGATCTCATGTTACATTCAGTAAACTCAATGTAATCATTGCCCTCCGTGATATTTATTTGAAATATACTGAATTATTATTTTGGATTTGTCTCCAAAGCAAATGCTGTAAGATTTACCTGTGTCAGGGTTGTTAGAGAAATGTCAGAGTTTAATAATTTTTTTTTTTTTTTGCATTTTTCCAAAGTTAGAAGCAGGGAGGCAGTCAGACAGACTCCTCCTGCATGTGCCCAGCCAGGATCCACCCGACATACCTACCAGGGGGTGATGCTCTGCCCATCTGGGCCGTTGCTCTGTTGTGGCTGGAGCCATTCTGGCGCCTGAGGTGGAGGCCATGGAGCCATCCTCAGCA
Organism: Saccopteryx bilineata; assembly: GCF_036850765.1. Taxonomy (NCBI): domain Eukaryota; kingdom Metazoa; phylum Chordata; class Mammalia; order Chiroptera; family Emballonuridae; genus Saccopteryx; species Saccopteryx bilineata. The sequence goes on from NC_089495.1 coordinate 20,709,517, forward strand.
CCCGGGCCAACTTTGCTCCAATGGAACCTTGGCTGCAGGAGGGGAAGAGAAAGATAGAGAGGGAGGAGAAGGGGAAGGGTGAAGAAGCAGATGGACGCTTCTTTTGTGTTCTCTGGCCAAGAATCGAACCCAGGACTTCTACACGCTAGACTGACGCTCTACCGCTGAGCCAACTGGCCAGGGCCAATAATATTTTTTAAAGATCCTAAGAATCTATGATATAATATGCTCAGATGAATTATTATTTTCTTTTTGTTAATTGCAGACAATTTGGTAGGTAATTTCCTATGGTAATCGCTAAAGCAACTGTATGACAAGGTTGATAGCTTAATTGGTGGGATAGGGATTTTAAATTTTTATTGTTTTTAATATCAGCTAACAAGGAAGAGAAGAATCTTTTAATCTCATCTGCCATTAGTTAAGGTACAATAATGTCATTAACTGATGTCAGACAATCAACTTGAATTAAGATTATTAAAAAGAAACTAAAATATATAATCTTTTCAACTTGCAGAAAATCAAGAATCTCTTACCATTAATGTTAAAAAGATTATAATCAAAGAAAGACTTGCATACCTTGACCTTGCAATCATTTATTTTGCCAAAATATAATAGATTCTGCCGTTAGCATTCTCTTCACCCTTAAGTTAATTAACACCTTTTATTTTACATGGTTTTAGATGTTTTATGTTCACAGGATGTATTTAGATTAACCATAAATAAGTTATTCAAATTTTCAAAAATAAGTTTCATTTCAACTTCAGAAAATGGGAAATATCTTAATTACAGCTTTTTAAAATTTTTGCTTTGCCTTTACTGCTTCTTCCTGCTTCCTGTTATTAGAGTTTCGTGCAATAATCTCAAAGGTTCTGGTTTTCAGTCTTTTTGAAAACTGTCAGGTATTTATAGTCCCTTTCCCTCAGTTTTGCTTTAAGGGATGCTTTTAAAGATGTTAGAAATTAAAGGTCGCCAAGGTTGATTATGTCAATGGCAATTTGTCCAAATTAAATTATTATTTTGGCTTGCTGGGTGGTGATGAGCCATCTGGCTCCATTTTTTAGGAATATCCTTCAAGAGAGTGATTTCTAAGAGATTTAATTATCTTTCATAAAAAAATCAACTCTAGGTAGCCTGTGGATTAATTATTGTTAAGTTTTAGTTTAAGGAGCAGTTTATCATTCAATATCTCATGTATTTATATTTAGGTTGCTCAAAAAATTGACACAAATTAGCTCCAGAATAGCTATTTTTTACAAACAGATTTAGACTACTATACTGGAGAAATCTGTCATCCTGCAAAAATGAAAAATGACAAAAATTAGAGTTATTATATATATATACACACACACAAAAATTTTCCTTTGGCCTTCAGACTTGAGAATGCAGTGCAATCTCTCCACATTTTCCTTATATATCTTTATATATCTCAAATGAAAAAAGTACTACTTTAGACCCAGCTTTTACCTGTCATCTCACTTTGTAAATTTAAATAAGAGCCCTGTTTTTCCTTGGTCCATTAAATGGTACTTTATAGTCAAAAAGACATTAGATGCTTTATTTTCATCTGTAAAATTGGAATAAAAATTAGACTATACCTATTCCCTTTCGTGCCCGCCTTTCCCGTTTTCATGTCTACGAGGGTATACTTACAGAGCTGCAAGCAAATGGAAACCCATTTTCATTATTAAATGACTAGATATGACCTAGTGTCAATAAAAAGAACCAGAAGATAACAGCTATAATACATAAGTTGACAGTTAATAAAATGTTATTTTCCACCTTTATTCAACTTAGTTATATGCTCCAAACAAGTTGATCTTTCTTTAGGGAAACATCTGGCTGACATCACGCAGCAAATGTTAAAAATACACAAACCACTCCATTTTTTAAAATGACTCCTTTATGGCAGTAAACTTGATAAATCTTACCTTTTAAAATTAATGGACCAGAGCATTTGGTACTTTGAGCGCAACATGTACCGTAATTACATATTATCCTATCTACACAGTGCAAATGACTCAGGGTGCTTCCGGGTCAGCAGTCCTGAATAGCAGGACCAGGCGGATGCTGTACACACAGCCCAGGGATGTGGAGGAGCAGAACAACCCACTTGCTCTGCCTTTGCGGTGGCCGATCCCGGATAGTCTTGCCTCAGTGTCTCATGAGCTCCTGACCTCTACCCAAAACTTTACATTTCATCCTCTGCCTTATGAGTTCAGACCAGTTTTCAGAAGTTCCAAAATGTATAAAGCCATCTAACTGTAGGGCAAATGAATAAGTAAGAATTGAGTTCATATTTTCTCAGTAGTTAATAAATGAATAGCTTGGGCAGAATATTTAACTTTTTTGAATCTCAGTTTTGTTCAAATTTGGTCACCTCAAAATTAAGCACAGTATTGTCTGACTTACAGGATGGCTGTGACATATAAGTGGGACAACATAGGGAATGTTGTCAACATACTGACTGCAATGGTTCTTTTCCTTCTCTTTCCTTTTCTTAAAAGCGGTAGGAACATAAGACCCAATAGACAAGGCCGGGCAAGGCTACAAGCCGCAGTCTTGACCATCCGTACCATTACTAAGTGTTTCAAAATATTTCCTGGTTTGTCTTCTTTTAAAATTACATTATTTACCAATTAGTCATTTTGGGTTTTGTTTTCAAAGACACATCTCTCTCTTTTTTTGCCAGGATCTCATGCCAAAACAACTCAACAAAATTCAACTTTTCAGCATTTGTGTGCCTTTTATGATTTATTGTGGCTTCACATTTTAATTCTTACACTTTCCAGTGTACATTTGACAAGTATAATTTACATGCACTATTGTTTTATTTTAAGTGGAACTTAAGACACATGTTCAGAAAAGGAACATGCAGAGCTATTGGTACCACTTAACTGCCTACACAACTTTGCTCTAAGATGGTGATACTACTAAGAAACAGCTCACTTCGTTTTTAATGTTGTCTTCAGTTTTCCATATATACAGAACTGTTCTTCATAGGATGAGTGTATTGTCTTAAATAAATAGGCAAAATATAAGCACTAATTAAGGCTGATTTGGGGATGCTAATTAGAATTAGACTAGGATATTTATGCAAACAGGAACTAAGTTACTAAGTTTCAAAGAAACTTGTCCTAAATTACCCAGCTACTTACTATATGTTTTATTGGAACCTGCATTTGGCTTCCACTAATGGATCAGGGACCAGTGTCTCTAGTTTGGGGTTGATTACATATCCTTGTCAGTTTTTTTTTCTCATACAAATAAGTTGTATGAAAAATAACTACAGCATGATCCACGGTTGTAAATTGACTTGAATATACGCCATTATTTTTAAAACAAGAAAGAAAGACAAAAGCAAAAGCAAACATGTACTTGTTACAGCTTGTGAGTGGTTGAGACTGCCGAGCTCTCCGTGTTACTATGTTAGCCTGAGAGATGATAAACCAATAGAATTCATCTCCCTGCAACCAGACCCCCCCCCCCATTCAAGACTCTTACTCTAAGGACTGATGGCATATGAAGGTTGTATTTATTTAATACCAAGCAGCTGGATGAAAATGAACAACTGAGGCGCATCCAAGCATCAAAACATTGCATTAACAAAATACCCAGATGACAGGTTAAATTATTCCTCTTTCATTCATGTGCTTAAATATTTTTATTGAAACTGAAGCAGTGTGATAGAAGATGAGGAACATATTGATTGGGAGATAATAGGACCTTTATTTGGAGTTTCTGTAGAGTACATTCTTATTCTAAGCAAATGCCCTTTTATAAATAGACCCCATGATTTGAATAAGTATTTTTAAAATAGTATCCAGGCTTTAAAATAGCTTTTTTTTTTTTTGAGGGAAAAAAAAAAGAAAAAAAGAAAACATACTAAAAGTGAGTTGAAATTTCTCTCAGGTAAAAACAAGTGTCTGAAATGAGGTTAACAATGACCCATTGGTCTGGAAACAGCTGTAAACCAGAGTTATAAAATGTCTATTTAACAACAGGCAAAAGTGTGACTAAATACTATATTTTTAATACTTCATTTTGCTTCGTATGCCACGGTTTCTTCCAAAAATAGAATTGCTTTTTCAGATAAAGCAAGCAAACAGAACCAACAAATGGAAAAAAAAAATTTATTTCCTACATATGAAAATAAAAAAGTTCCACTTATCACAAGAGACAACATAAGAAGATAAATATTTATTTCCTTGAGCTCTACCTAATACAATATGACGTTTTTGCAATTGCCAAGGCAACATTAATGTCACCTGAAATGAATGTGGGTGATAGGGTCAGCCTCGCAGCCACAGCCCTCTTCACACCCTGAGAGTTCAGTCGAATCATCAGGTTGGAATGGCAAAAGAATCAAGAATGACTCTATACTTAGTTTTTGTGTGTGACTGATGTGGAGGGAGAGAAACCCAAACTGCTCCCACACATCATCCGCACCTCAACTTCAGTGCTCACTGGTCCAGCATTGCCTATAGCCCCGCTCCCTGCACGCTTGCCTCTCTCCTCTCGGGGTATGGATTTGCCACTGTCTCCACCCTGTGTCTGCTGCCGGGACCAACGGCCAAGTGCAATGGGGCCACCTCTTTCTTTAGGAGAACAGCTGCCACCACCTTGACGAAAGAATTAAGGTTCTAAGAAGGGCCATTGTGACAGTCTTGGAGTGAACAAAAGTAACACAGGAGGTTAAACTGGATGTACCAGATGTGCAGGGATCCTTGGATTATTTGTATTTTCTGGAGACCCCAACAGCTGGCTACAACAACCTATAAAAAAAATCCACAAAGATTCCCTCTGTAAAGAAAATGCAACCAAACATATCTACATAGGAAAACTTTGGTCTAAAGTTTATACTTCTCTAGAAAGCTTTCCCAAGGTGAAGATAAAATACTGCCATTTGCAAGTAATTAGAGGACTAGACATTTTAAACTATTTAAGCTCAGAGATGTGCTCAGTAATGTATGCTGTGTAACCTTGGACCAGTCAAATCTCAGTCTCCCCATCTGTTAAATAAGGGGTTTGGAGAAGATAAGCCTGCCCCGTCTTCTGCTCTAACAGTATCTAGCAAACTTTGTGTATGAGATTATGAAGAACCATAGACTAGTAAAAGTGAAAGGAATGTCCAACTCTTCGCTTATCTGTTTTCTATAAATAACACATACTTCTTGTAAATTGAGAAGTAATAATTGATCTGTATCCATTATTAACTTAAAATATATCGAAATAGAAACTCTAGAAATCACCTCATTAAACAAAGGAGATCACAGAAGAGTTAGCATCAGAAGGTTAAGTCATTTGCCTAAAATACACAGTGGTGGGTGGTGCATCTAGGATTCTGACCAAATTCCTTTGACTCCAAGGCTAGTAGTGCTCTTTAGTGACACATGTGCATTTGTGACAAAGTGACCCATCATTCCCTTCTCTATATCACAGGCAGTGTGGCAAATGCCTAAAACCCTTTGGTGTGGTGTTTCTTCACACAGTAAACCTAAAAATGCTGTCTCTCCATGAATTGAGGCCACGTTTACATAATTTCGTTTGGGCACCTGTCTCCCCTCCACTCCCCAAGTGTCCAAATCTGAAAAAGAACTGACATTAGCTTTCCTATGAGCATTGCAGCCTATTCTGCCTTTATTAATTACCAGTATCAGGAGACAGGGGCAAAGATTTTTGAAGTTAAAAAAATAATAATAAACCAAAATAAAGCAAACTGTGGCATGATTCTTAGGACTTCCAAGGTGTTCTTGACTCTTGGCTGCCACCTTGTTTCACACCAGCAGAGACTGCATATAGTATTTTGGAAGGTATCCTATAATCACTATTTACTGGCTGAGATGGCAAGAAATGGTTTATGGGCTAGTATTAGTCAAACATCAAAGTCCTTTCCTAGAAAGCAGTGCCGTTTCCCGCCTGTTCCCTGTGCATGAAATCAGTGAACCTAATAAAGCAGAGAAGGCTCATTAGGAAGAGCAACAAAGTTCCCAGTGTCCTTTATGAGCAGGCAGCCACCACAGAGGAGATCAAAGCCCCCATCACTGGTGTCTGTACATCTGTTTTCTTTTTATCCAACATGTTATTTGGTCAGTTGTTTGAGGACATCAAAGCTTTTGGCCATTAGGTTCTTTGATCCACTTGGGACCAAATTCATTTTGCTAATCCATCTGATCTAAGATGTAAATGTTCCCAATAACTGCAGGTCACCAATTGGAGAGAAACAAACACGTTCAGAATTTATCATTGGACTTTTAGGAGCCAGGTTCTCTTTGTTAATGTGGATATGGAGAGCTTCTAAGCTTTTTGTGAAGTGATTCACTAAGGAAATCTTCATGCTTACTGGGCCATGTGTTTGTTTTACATGGAGAAATGTCTTTATGTACGTCTTCTGCCCCTTTTTAAATTCGATTATTTTTTATAACAAGTTACGAGTCCTTCATATATTTTAGATACAAATTCATTATCAAATACATAACTTGCATATATTCCCCTCTTTTAAATTTTATCTCTTGAGTAATTATGTATTTCTTATTTATATGAAGAAGAAATTCCTTTAAAAGAAATAGTGAGTCACAATAGAAGAAGCAAAACATAGTTCAAAACCCTCTCTGCTAAATTATCTAACTAAATAAGAAAAAAGAAGCCCTAATAATAATACTTGACCAAGAACTTAATAAGTAAAGTTACTGTGGACACTTCAGTTTTGTTGCAACAATAATATTGATTCATGTTTGTATATAAATTTAAAGTTTACAGAGTACCTACCCTGTATACATAATCTCTTGCAATCTTCCTAACAGCTCTGTGAAATATTAGTTATCCCAATTACTAATGAAAAAGAAATGGAAGAAAGAGGAACAAGGTGGAGACATTTAGTGATGTACTTCACCACACTTATGACTAAGTTCAGCCTAACCACATAAATGCCAAAATAGTCAGACCAAAGTCCTTTCAATGAAATACAAAAGCCATCAAACTCATTGTGTAAAAAAATGTCTTTTTTATAATTTATATATTTGTATGTGATGCCTAAAGGTGAAGTTAAAAGCAAAACAATTGCCTATGGCATAACAAATTATCCATAGTTAAAATTACATGATACAAAATATTCAAAAAACTTCACTTAACTTTTATCATGTCTTACAACACAAAGATGGATCCCCCTAAGAGTGTGCATTGATGTTGGGAAACTCAGTACGACCACAGAGCCTGTATCTTCAGGGGTTTTTTTTCAAACAGTGATGTATATACTCAAGGGAATAGTACACGCTGCTCTGATAGTACTTACTCTGAGATATTGGGCAAATTGCAAACTTCTCCCAGCCCCAACTTCATTATCTAAGAAATTCACTAAGCTTGCCTGACCAGGTGGTGGCACAGTGGATAGAGCGTCGGACTGGCATGCAGAGGACCTAGGTTCGAAACCCCAAAGTTGCTGGCTTAAGCATGGGCTCACCAGCTTGAGCACTGGGTTGCTGGCTTGAGCATGGGATCATAGACATGACCCCTTGGTCACTGGCTTGAGCCCAAAAGTCATTGACTTCAATCCCAAGGTCACTGGCTTGAGCCCAAGGTCTTTGGCTTCAATCCCAAGGTCACTGGCTTGAGCCCAAGGTTTCTGGCTTGAGCAAGGGATCACTCGCTCTGCTGTAGCCCCTGGCCAAGGCACTAATGAGAAAGCAATCAGTGAACAACTAAGGAGCTGCAACAAAGAGTTGATGCTTTTCATCTCTCTCCCTTCCTCTCTGTCTGTCCCTATTTGTCCCTATCTCTGCTTCTGTCACAATAAAAGAAAAAAAGAAAGAAAGAAAGAAATTCACTAAGATTTCTATTTCTAGTTTTTCAGGCCTACCGGTTTCGGCCACATGATCTTTGAAATGATATGGATTTAGGCTTAAATAAAAGGGGAGATGGGCATAAGAAAAGATTGACATCATGTTATCTAAATAGGGGAGAGGTAGTGATAATGACATGGTGGTCTAGGTCTTGTTGACTAATTGCCATGTGAGACTACAAGTAGTAGAACTAGGATTAATATTATTTCTGAAGTAAACAGAAAATTCAGATGAAGCTCAGTTATTATTCTCAACCCCATTCCCCATTACTCTTTGCATAGAGCATAATGAACTATTTCTCATCTGTGCCCAGTTTTGTTTTTTGTTAGAGTTGTTCATGGAGACTATCACCTCCCCATATTTGTTCATGGATACCTAAGACTTCGATTTGAGCCACTTGAGGAAGGCTCAGAACCAATGAAGTCAATATTCAGGAAGATCTACTATAGTAGAAGAGAATCTTCCCTCATATCAAAGCCCAAGTATTTTCCAAGGTTACCAAAACAACGAAGAGTCTGGAAAAAAAGTTATATTCATGATAAAAGCAGAGTAGCCTTTGCCTCTATATAGAGAAAAGTGTTTTCTGAAACACAACAGGTCCCATGGCTTTACAAGAGAGAATATTATATATACAGACCATCCTGGAAAGTCTAGGATCTGCAATTGCCATGTATTGTGACTTCCAAGAGATGCCATTGGCATCTCCCCCAAAGAATAGACTAATGGCCTGACAGAAGTTCACAGTTCCAGAATTTAAGCCTGACCCTGCAGTCTGACCATGTGGGTCAACTGTGGGAAAGGACCACTGCTCTCTAAGTTCATTTTAGCCAGTCTATTAGCATTTATTAGTATTCAATGAAATAACAGGGCAGATCACTCTAAATTATAAAGTGCTGTCTAAGTGTTTATGCTAGTCACTGTCATGTAAGCAGCATGGATTTCTCTTGTCTCTACCAGAATATGAAAGAATATGTGACTGTACCTCTAATACCCTGGAGAAAGCTCAACTATAAACCAAAAATAATATTAACCAAGAGGGCCACTTGATTAATCAAGTTTCAAAACAAATAATTTTCCAACTGTGGAAAAAAAAAGAAAATCTTTACTATTTTTGCCAAAAAATGTACTCTTATGCATAGACACCACCCCCTCTATGAGCTATACATTCAATTTAGAGTTCTTAGCTTCCTTCTAACCAGAGATGAGCTCAGAAATTCCTTTTTCAGGGGGAAAAGAGTGAATGAGATGTTTGCCCTCTCGAGCTGTAGGTACCATCCTGGTTGTTCACATTCCTTCCTGTGCTCTTGACTTGCTGTGTTTGGGAAATCTTCAAATGCGAATGTGATGATTACATTGGTTGGAATGCCCGAAGAACAAAGCCTTTGAGAGCACCCCGAGCTCCTTCAGCAATCCAGGGCAGCTTGCTCGCAGTCAAGAGCCACTTGGAAAAGAAATATGATTTTCTAAAAGGCAGAACTCCCGCCTCTACATAAGACTATCAGCTTTCTATCTTAAATCACACAGAGGTATAGAAGAAACAGACATTTCCGCCCTGTGCAACGGACTTCAGTTGGTTGAGTTCGAGCAGATGGGCTCTCCAGGTGTTCTTCAAATTGGCTTTTCATTTCCTGATATAGATAGGAAAACTTGCTGAAAACCTAGCAAAAGAAAGAAGGATGGGGTTTCTACTCCAAGAACCCATCTTCCACAATCACTTAGAAAATTCCTCAGGAAATTTCCAACTTTCAGTGTTTTGGTTTTGTCCTTGATGGTTAACTTAATGTATAATACTACTATGGGATGGATGACTTGGCCTTTGGCCCTGGGAGGAGTAGCTACAATAGAGATAGTGGGAAGAGAGAAAGTCTGTAAGCACTTGCCTCCTGTAAATACTGCCGTATCTCGCTGAGCATGCCGTCCTGTGATAATATTGGGCAGTGAGGAAATATTGTTTTGGAGGAAGTAGCTCCTTGAGGAAGGAAGTGGGCAGTGCAGGAAAAACAAATCAGAACCTTTCCCAGAATAGAATTCTCCTTTGACAACCACTTAAAACACCCACCCCGTGTCCAAGTCCTGTTGGACATGAACACACATGTCAAAACCTGCTTAAGCCTGCCACACCCATAAACAATCACAAGTATTCTTCTGAAATGAATGTCACTGGTGTCTGTAGCTCTCAGATACTACTTAGGCTCTCAAGCCCTTAATAAACAGATGAGTCTACACCATTTGTTCTCACTTTGCAAAGAATTTTGCATTCCTCTTACCAACAGCCAAGAAGCAAAAAAATAATGAGATTTAGTGGTCATTTATTTCCTGGATAAACTCTTCTGACCAACAGCACTGAAATCTGTTCATTAGCTATGAGATCCTCTAGAAAACAAGTTCCACACATATGTCTCAAAAACCAGTAGATATTCACTATTTTTATAGACTATTCACTATGTTTCTAAAAGCTTTATGATTGCATTATAGAGCAAACAATTTATTTTATTCCCCCAAAGAATATCAGCAGCCTTAGAAGAGTAAATGAGTAATCCTTATGTTCACCGGATCTAAGCAACTTCTTTCTTTCTTTCTTTCATTTGTTTTTTAATTATTGCTAATATATTATTGTCATAGTAATTGTTTAGCAACATTTACTTCCCACAGTTGGAAGCGAGGCAGTCCAATATCAAGGTGTCAGCAGCTTCGGTGTCTGCTGGAGACCTGCTTCTCCTCCTTTCTCTCCGAGCTGTCGTCAGAATCGCTCTTCCCACCCATGTCCTTTTGTCTGAGCTTTTTCTGCCATGCATCTCAGAACTTTTCCAGACTCTACTGGAACCCAGTTCTGGTCACTTCATTACCCTGCTCACAAACTTTCAGAAGTCTCTCCACTGCTTTGAATCACAGTTCAAACAATTGTACATGGCACTGAATGCCTCCATACCCTTCCTTGGCCACTCCTTTTCTAGGCTTTTCCACATTTCTTGTACCCCTATTCCATTGCCCCTGGCATGCACGTATAGCATAAGCAGGCATCATTTTTTCCTACAGTGTGTCCGTGGTGGTAGGGCAAGGGGACTGATGAATTGCTTGCTTGTTCGTAAAGACTTCTGCTTCAAAATGGTGTATTAACTGAAACAAGCCATATGGACACATCTGTTTTCAAGGCGGCAGTGAAGGACACCCTTGACGTAGGACCAGTAAAAGGAAAACTGGACTACTGGACTCCTGGTGAGCAGCCCTGAGGACCACCATGTGCTCAAACCATCAGATATTAGATGGAAACAGTTTATGTGGAATACTAAGTAACTTCTTCTAATCAAAAGATCCCAAATGTTTTTATCAAAATAAAAAAAAAGCAGTTTTTGTGTGTCCGATATTTTATGTGTCCCTAGAGCTTATAGTCATTCTGAAAATTATATAAGCTGATCATGGCAATTCAGGGAAAAATAAGTGCAAAAAGAAACAGCTTCTTAAACATACTCTTGGTACATATTCTTTTTTATTAGAGTAGGTTTCAGACATTCTTCACATTTTTAGGAAATCTTTTTATTTGTTTCTGTTTTACTGTGTAATTTAAAACTCTCCACCGTTTATTGAAATGTATTAACCACTGAAAAATTAAAAGCAATGTAAGGTAGGAATAGTTGAAGCCAGTTTTAAAGACTTTAAGGCTAAAATAAATTTTTCAAATTACGATGCTCTACTTTCATATATATATATTCCTTACAGACCAATAAAATGGGAGTACTCGTTGTTTATTAGAAATTGACATTCCAATGGTGTTAGCCAACCAAATAATTCTTTTTAAAGTTTCCTGTGCAAAAATGTGTACAAAGAAATGTTTCTATACCAATTAATGTTGATCGTTTCGTTTGGAACATTAGGTTAAAATTAGTTTTTAAGTCACTTTCTACCATATTTAACATTAATTTTCTTCTAAATTTTTAATTCTTGCTGCATCACAGAAAAATATCAATGCAATGATCAAAATAGACCTAACACAAAAAGCAAGGCTTCACCGAGGTAAACAGATTATTGCATTACTTTAAATAAGCATGTACTGTTTTATAAAGAATGCACAGCTGTCTATGTGCAGAGATGCTGCACAAGGTATTTGTCATTGGTTGATAGACTGGGGGACAAGGCCAGCTCTAGTCTGATGGGCCAGGAGAACAAATTTTTTTGAGTTCCTACTAAGTGCACCACTCTGTAATGAGAAGTTTATATGTAGTCTTTCACATTATACTGTAACAAACCTAGCATTATTCTTTGCATTTTGCAGATGAAGAAGTTGAGGCACAGATATTTAAGACTACAGAAGGGCACATAGCTCGTAGCTGACAGAACTAGAATTCCAGCTAGGTTCTTTTGATTCCTGGATCTAAATTCCTCTCATCATAACAGAGAAAGGAGATTCACAGAATGTTCTTTTTTTTTTTTTTTTCTGATTTATTGATTTTAGATAGACAGGAAGTAAGAGAGACAGAAACATTGATCTATTCTGTTTGTGTCCTGACTGGGATTAAACCCACAACCTTTAGGGGACAATGCTCTAACCAGCCAGACTATCCGGCCAGGGCCCAGAATGTTCTAGTACCTAAAACACAGAACGGTGAAGAAGGACAGTGCCCAGGAAAAGAAGCAGCAGATGCTAGAGGGAAAGGTATGAGAAGCCAGACTTCCAGAATCACCGGGTGATGCTCAGATCTCAGAACCTGTTTTAAAATATTAGCAGGTAGAATTTGGGAACTTCTGATGAAGGAGCAATCAAGTGGCTAGGACTAATGGGAACATGAAAAAATTATGTCTTGCCTTGTAAAAGATGTGTCTAACGTATGTACACCATCATCCATATACTCAACAAAATAACGTGGACTGTCATTTTCCTCTCTCAGAACACTCAGCATGGTAGTTCAGGATGCAGTATGGGATAATCTACACTAACCACCTTTTTAGATGTCCCTCTTCTCCCATAATCTGAAGGAATTGAAGATGTGGGGCTTCCTCTATCCCTTGTCTTATTTATGATGGAAAGCGTGGGTGAAGAAGAGGCTTAGTAAAAATAGAATTTTTTGAAGATGATCCTAAAATTCTTGATGTAATCTCCCCGTGCTATATTGTGTCGCACAGTACCACAAATGCTAGTTTCCAAATAAATATGTTAATTTTTAATAATAATACCTTTTCAGAGATCAGAATTTCAGTCTTCTTTGTTGTCTCTTAGAACAGCTAAGTTTAACTTCTGCTTGGCAATGTTTTCCCTGATATCAAGGAATGGAAGACCTTTGGAACTAATTTTTCCCAGTGAGTAGAATGGGTCCCTGAATGAGGATTCTGGTTGCCAGCCAAATGTTGAGGTCCCTGCCCAATCTAGATGTCTCTATTTGGGTGTGCTGCCAACAGCAATCATCCAGGTCAGTGGTGTCTTAACTTCCCCCCACAGAGAGACTGAGGTGGTGACACAATAGCTTTTTGTTTCATTTGTAGGTGAAAACTTGTGAAAGGTGATGACCTTAGGTTAGGACAGAGAAAACCCAATGAGTTTAAAGTGGCTGGGAGTGGAAGACTCAAAACATAGTGCCTCCACCTTATTGTACACGGGAGGACCTTGCAGTGCTCCTTGGCCCAAGTCTACGCCATGTAGTTTAAAATGCGATCACCTAACACCTTCTTATGTGGGGTTGCCTTTCATCACTCGGCCCCCAGCCTGTCTTGCTGACAGTCTGGGCGGTGACTGCAGGGCTGCAGGGCCAGGCATACTGTGGAGGCTATTGATCTCCATGTGAACAGCTCACAATCCCTATTTCAAACCCTGGATATTTCAGGTCGCACTTCACTGCACTAATAAATCAAAGACAAATTTAGCTCCTAATGCAATGCTGTATAAATTTGCTCTGGATACAGGAAAAATAAATATGCTGTGTGTGTCCCCACCTCTCTCCTCCACAGGAACATAGCATTTGTAAAACAAATGTTATAAAAATTGATGAACTGTGAGTGATCCCAAGGAATACGTGCGTGCCTTTTTTCTCAAGGGTGATAAGACAGTAACATCTGATTACACAATCAAAAGAATACACAATCCTACTTTATGTGTTCACTTATTGATAGCAATACTTAACAATGGGGAGTATTTGGTCTCTGATGAAATATATTTAGTGCTTTAAAGCAGTTCTTGCTTAAATCAAAATTGTAGAATATGAAGAGACTTTCCTTAGCATTTGTACATCAACCCTATTTGTCCCCCACGCTATTCTGCTCAAACTTCCATCTTTACCTGGGTCACCCTTATCCTTCCTTGCTGGAAATTCAAATTTTACACCTTATTTGTGCTCAGAAGCCCAGCTTATTAAAAAAAAAACCCTCATTGACACCCCCATCCCCAAACCATTATCAACCATTTAATTTTATTTTTTTGTGGTAAAATACAACAAAATGTAAATTCACCATTTTAAACATTTTAAAATGTACAATTCAAGACCATTTTAGTATCTTCCCAGTGTTGGGAAATCATCATTATTATCTAGTTCCAACATTTTAATCACCCCAGTAGGAAACCCTATACCTATTAAGCAGCACTTCTCATTTCCCCAGTTCCCCAGCACCCAGAAACCACTCATCTTTCTGTCTCAATGGATTTGCTTATTCTGAATATTTCATGTAAATGGGATTATATAAATATGAGGCCTTTTATTCATGGCATCTTCTATGTTGTAGCATGTATCAGTATTTCATTCCTTGTTAGGGCTGAGTAATAATATTCCACTGACTGCTTATACTACATTTTATGTATCCATCTATCCATTGAACATTTGGATTATTTTACTTTTCAGCTATTGTGAAAATACATTTATTATGAAATGTATTTAACTATTTAGCTGTTGTTCAGCTGCTGTGAACATTCTTATACAAGTTTATGTCTGAACACCTATTTCAATTCCAGGAGTAGAATGGCTACGTCATATGATGATTGTATTTTTGACCTAGTAAGGAACTACCAAGCTGTTTTCAGTAGAGGCAGCACCATTTTACATTTCTACCAGCAATGGATAGGGCCCTGATTCCTTCACCTCTTAGCCAACATCTGTTAGTTTCCATTTTTTAAATTATAGCTATCCCAGTGGGTGTGAAGCGGTATCTCATTGTGGTTTTGAGTTGCATCTCCCTGATGGCTACTGACATGGACTACCTTTCCATGCACTTGTTGTTATTTGCTTATCTTCTTGGGAAACACGTCGATAGATTTGCAAATATTTTCTTTCATTCTGTGGATTGTCTTTTTACTCTCAATAATGCTCAGAATTTTAATTTTGATTAAGTCCAATTTACCTAGCTTTTTTTTCCCCTTTCCTTTCTTTCTTTTATTTTTCTTTTATATAAGCAAAGTTTATTTAGAAAGTCACAGAGGTAAAAGAAGTGAGCTGTGGAAGAAGTGAGCCACCTGGGCTGCGTGGGCTCAAGAATAAAAGTTACAGAGATGAAAAAAAGGCCCCTTGGAGCTTAGGGGGAAAAAGCAAGGACAGGAATGCCTAGGGGAAGAAAACGGAGACAGGCTCAAGCATGCTGCAGAAAGAGCTCCCATTGGGAAAGAAAGGGGGTAGGGAAAGGCATGGGTGTGCTAGAGAGAAAATAAGGTGGAGAGTGTGCACATACTATGCTGAGTCTAGGGGAGGATCTCAACAGAATATTCGTCAGCTTTCCAAGTATGTTTTTTTCAGGGTTATGGTCTCCACTGATTGGTTAGTTCTGGGAAAGGGGGGAGGGGTGTTATTAGTCACTGCAGCTGGTCCGAATGCTTTGCCCTGCCTGGGCTTGCTGCATTTCTTAATTTTTTGAGAGAGAGACAAAGACAGAAAAAAAAATTCATTTGTTGTTTTATCTATTTATGAGTTCATTGGTCACTTTGTGTATATTTCCTGACCAGGGATCCAACCTGCAACCTTGGTGTTTCTGGACAACACTCTTATCAACTGAACTAACCAGCCAGAGCCCTGGTCTTGCTGCTTTTTTGGGCCTGGAGCTGAAACACAACTGAGACCTAGATGTTATCTGTAGGATTTAATGCTTAAGGGAGTGGTTGTTCAAGGGCTTCTTTGTGGATTGTTAAAGGCTATTCTTCATGCCCTTTGGTCCTTCTCTAAGGGGGTCTACCACAGGGCTGGTGACATGCCCCAGGAGGAAAGGTCAGGAGAGGGTACAAACCACATGGAGAGTGATATGCCAGTGGAAGAAGGGTCATTCTGGGGGCGAGGTCTCACTCTACACTTGTCCATTGCTCGGCATACGGGACTTTCCGCCCTGGTCACCTTCCCTACCTGGCTCATCATTCCTACTCTGCTCATGTCTGTCTGTCTGTCTGTCTACTACATTCTCCCATCAGGATTCTTGGCTCTAAATTTTTGGAAGGAAAGCAGCATAAGGTCTATTCTGTAGCTGTTTCCTGTTGAAGGAGGGTGAAATTCTCCTTCAAAGCCAAGTGATCCTTGCTCTCTGTCATAGGGACTGTGAGGCCTGGGCATGGAAGGAAGTTGTGATGGTGTCCAGAGTTGCTGAGGGGTGGTATTCCTGCTGCACCAGAAGGCTTGTTAGCTGCCTCTTCTTTTGTTGGCATCATATTTAAGACTCCATTGCCAAACCCAAGATCATGGACATTTACACCTATGTCTTCTAAGATTTTTATAGTTTTTGCTCTTCAATATAGGTCTGTGAACCATTTTAGTTCATTGTTTGCATAAAGCCTGAGGTAAGGGTCCCACTTTATTCTTTTGCATGTGGATACCCAGTGGTCCAAGCATCATTTGTTAAAGAGACCATTCTTTCCCTCATTCAATTTTGAAAGCTTCTAGTTAAAAACATTTTACTTAGGCCCTGGCCGGTTGGCTCAGTGGTAGAGTGTCGGCCTGGCGTGCAGGAGTCCCGGGTTCGATTCCTGGCCAGGGCACACAGGAGAAGCGCCCATCTGCTCTGCCACCTCTCCCCCTCTCCTTCCTCTCTGTCTCTCTCTTCCCCTCCCGCAGCCAAGGCTCCATTGGAGCAAAGATGGCCCGGGCGCTGAGGATAGCTCTGTGGCCTCTGCCTCAGGCACTAGAATGGCTCTGGATGCAACAGAGCGAAGCCCCAGAGGGGCAGAGCATCGCCCCCTGGTGGACATGCCGGGTGGATCCCGGTCGGGCGCATGCGGGAGTCTGTCTGACTGCCTCCCCGTTTCCAGCTTCGGAAAAATGAAAAAAAAATAAAAATAAAACATTTTACTTAATAATTATATATTGCTATTTTTTTAAGTTGTCCCTACATGCATGTCTTCTCTCTACAAGTAGACAGGACCTATTCAAGGAAGGAGACTTATATTTTGTATGTTTCTTGTGTTTTAGGTAAGGACTAAAATGGTTCCCAGGGTGTGAAAAAAAGAAGCAAAGCAAACTCAAGCTTTTAATCCAAAAGAAATCAGTATAATTTACTTAAAAGATGATTTGTAAGGTTTTTAAATATAAAATTAATAACAAAGTCTCTGTCCTCAAGATGTTCACAGCCTAATAGGAGAAGCTAGCGTAACTGGGGGCCACGAGACACACATGGTTGGTAAGCACTTGAAATGGGGACAATTCTAATTGAGACTTGTTGTAAGAGTAAAATGCATGCTGATTTTAAAGGCTGAATATATTTTTTTTAAAAAAAAGAAAGAAAAGAAAGCAAAACATCTCATTAGTAATTTATTATATTAAATACATTTTGAAATGGTGCTATTTTGGTGTTTTGGATTAAATATATTATAAAATTAATTTCACTTCTTCCCTTTTACTCTTTTGGTAGATTGCATTATATTTCCAGTGAAAAATACTGGCATATACAAAGAGAAAATCCAGCGAGTACCTCACAGCTATACAGCTAGTAAGTGATAGAGGATACATTTAGACCCATGTCTCAAAATTCTATAATCTAGGCTCTTATTTACTATGCTATATAACTCAAATTCAACCAAGATTGTATAGATATGGTTAGTGGCTTCAACTTGAAACTAGAAGGTGGGACGAGGGACCATACACATACTGAGTGCAGAACATCTTCAGGGAATACGAACAAAATACAAACATTCTGTCTACATATCATATCTCTTGGGAAGATACACCTGACCCAAATCCTGGAGAGCAACTACATGCTGAGCCAGTGGTTCTCAACCCAGTGGATATTTGATAATGGGAACATTTTTGGTTGTCACAACTGAGGACCCTGCTAGCATCTAATAGCTAGAGGCCAAGGAGGCCGATAAATATCCTACAGCGATGCCCATGACGGCCTCTCCAAAGCAAAGAATTATTTGGCACAACGTGTGAACAGTTTTGAGGTTGAGAACCCCAGGGTGGGCTAAACCTTTGCTAAGGGAAATATTTTAGAGAAAGAAGAGGCATCTGTGTACTGAGTTCTCAGGAGGACTACAGGGAGCAGGGGCCCTCGGGCAGGTCCGGCTGGGTACAGGGGTACAGGGGTACAGGGAGAGGGCAAAGTAAGCAAAAGAATATTGCTGGTTGGGAGGAGGGAGGCCAGTGGTGGAAAATGGGGTTGACTCGAGCCAACTGGAGCAAAGAGTATGTCGTGAAAAGGAGAAGCAGCGACTAGAGAAATGGTTGTGAGTTCAGAAGAACTGGGCTCCAACCCGGGTTCGTCCACTTGGCAGCTGGGCAGCGGTGAACAAATCACTGGACCTTTCTGAACCCCCATGCAACCTTCTGTCAAGGGAGTTTATTGTAACCGAAGAAGATCCTCTGGCTACAAACAATTAACAGCTGAATATACAAAGTGTTGTTAACTTTGTCATTCTGGTTGGTACCACGTGCTGTTGGTTCTAAAGTGCGCGGGCCTTGAAAGACTGGCAAGGAGAGGAGGCCGGGCCGATGGGCCCTCCTGGGGCAGGGATGCCATTAGAGGAGAGGGAGGCTGCAGGGGGTCCTCCCTGACACAGTGCAGGGAGGGAACAGTGAAGAGAACCGTCCAGGACACGGCCTGCACGGACAGGAGGGGCCAGAGCAGAGGCAGCTAGAGGAACGCCTTCCCCCACACACACACACGTGTTCCACAGGTAGCTGCCACCCCTGTGGAGCCACATCAGTGACCTGGTGGCAGAGCTGCTGCGGGGCCCGCTGGGGGCTGAGTCGTGGCCTTTAGTACAAGTGAAGAGAAAAAGAAGCAGATTACTCCACGAGCTTGTGCTCTTGGCTATGTGTGAGATAGAATACACATGAAAACTACACGTGGTTTCTAAGACTATTTAATATCCTGTAATCAACATAGAATTCTGAGGAAGTCTGGAGTCTGCCTCTTCCTTGAGTTTTGTCCTACCTTCAACAGCGCTGCAATGGTAATATTTTTAAGCATATATATATATATATATATATATGAATATACTTTTATAACTTTGTGGTTTAGTTTCATTAAACATTTAATACTTAAGTCCAAATTCTCCCAACTTCACCCCAGGCAGAAATTTTCCCATACTAATTGTTCTTTGATTAAAATAACTTATTAGACACCTGAAACACAGGCTAGCAATGTCACCATGTCATTGGAACGTAGGGAACGTAGGTTCCACTTGAATGTGATCTTTCAAAAGGCAGGGAGGTGGGCTGTTTCGTTCGTTGCTCTGACCCTTGTGTTTCTCACAGTGCCCGGTGCACGGTAGCACTCGATACGTTATTTGTCACATGAACGGGTAAACGAATGAATGTAGCAGAAGGGTATGTTGTCTGCGCGCTCGGTTTGGGCGGCTGTGTGACTGATCGAGTGCCTTGCTAACTGTGGCGCTGGGTGTGACCGTATCTGAATCCAAACGGGAGCGAAGGCCGTTATCAAGCCTGTCCCCCTGACACCCATCTATTGTCACTCATTCACTGTCACAAGCACTCCCATCAAGCCTTTTCTCCTCTCTTTTTTTACCACTTCTGGAACCCAGCCGTGGACATCAGTAAAGTTGGAAATGGATGTAGATAAGAGCACAAAGGGATCACATCTTCCCCCCTCGGAAGTGGCAATTGGTTTGTCTCCCTACACCTCTTCCCAGAGTGGCCTTTTCCAGTTCCTAGAAAAGAAAACATTGCCTGGTAGGCCGTGCGCCTGGCAGGGGCCGGCTGTTGCACTGCAGTCATCTCCGCTGTTACAGAAAGAAGGGCTCTTCAGGAGGGCTTGACAGTACTCCAGCTCCTCTGGCAGATAAGAGAAGCCCGGGACAGCAGCAATGACAGGCCGGATTTCACAGTGGAGGGCTGCAAGGGCCCTGCGAAGGAGCACACGGGAGAGCTTCTCTAAACCCTGCCTCTGCGTTCTGCACCCGCCACACTGAATCGATCTTTTTTTTTTTTTTTTTTTTTTTTATTTCTCTGAAGCTAGAAACGGGGAGAGACAATCAGACAGACTCCCGCATGCGCCCGACCGGGATCCACCCGGCACGCCCACCAGGGGCGACGCTCTGCCCCTCAGGGGGGGTCGCTCTGCCGCGACCAGAGCCACTCTAGCGCCTGGGGCAGAGGCCAAGGAACCATCCCCAGCGCCCGGGCCATCTTTGCTCCAATGGAGCCTTGGCTGCGGGAGGAGAAGAGAGAGACAGAGAAGAAGGAGGGGGTGGGGGTGGAGAAGCAAATGGGCGCTTCTCCTATGTGCCCTGGCCGGGAATCGAACCCTGGTCCCCCACACGCCAGGCAGACGCTCTACCACTGAGCCAACCGGCCAGGGCTGAATCGATCATTTAAAGAGGGCCTCCATAGCTAGAATAGCCTCACTTCCATATTTTTCATCCGCTTTGGCCATTTTGCCTATTTCCTGGCTATTACTGTTTCTGTACTTACCAACTAGCACGTTGCTCATTCTGATACTTGAAATCTTGACTCAGTGGGGAAGGAAGCCCAAGGATATTTTATTCAGGATATACCTTCTTATAAAGAAAGTCCAATAAAAATGTATTCTCTCTGAAAGGCATTAAAGTACCAAACTTTTATTAGACGTTAGAGATACTTTCTTTTGTACTGTTGGAACCTTCCTCCAGGCAGAGTGATGCCCCTAAAGAGTGCCGCTGCATTACTGAGGAGGGATCCGGAGGGCACAGGACTCTGTCTGCGGGTTTCTCTTCCCTGGAAATGAAGCCCCTCGAGCTTTGAATCTGATTCATAGGAGAAGCCACCTTAATTTTTTAGGTTTTAAAAAAAAATACCGTGTCCTTTTAAAATAATGTAACCTTGGGTTTAAAACCAATAATTTTCCAGTATCTTTGCAAAATGTACCAGTAACATACTAGGTTTCTGAAAATCTAAGGAGTGCTGATAAATTCAGAGAAGTTCTCTTTCTATCTTTTTTGGCTTTTTTTTTATTGAGGTATATTGACATATAACATTGCATTAGTTTCAGATGTACAACATAAGATTCAATATTTGTATAAATTGTGAAATGATCACCATAAGAAGTCTAAGGTCCGTCACCACACACAATTTTCTTGTGATAAGAACTTTTAAGGTCTACTCTCTTGGCAACTTTTAAATATGCGATAAAGTAATATTAACTATAAATATCGCTATGCTGTTCATTATATCCCAGGTCCTAAATATTTAGTAACTGGAAATTTGTACTCTAACCCCCTCACCGCTGGTCACCCCTACCCTCTGGCAACCACCAGTTTGTTCTCTGTCTCTATAAGCTTGGGTTTTTGTTGTTAAGTTTCACATCTAAGTGAGATCATATGATATTTGTCCTTCTCTGACTTATTTCACTTAGCATAATTGCTCACGAGGTCCGCCAATGTTGTCACAGATGGCAAGATTTTGTTCTTTTTAAATCTTTACATTGAAATATAAAAGTATATGCAGTTAGGATTCCATATTTCAAGGATACAAAGTATGCCATAGATTCGAACAGTGTCCTTGAAGGTGTGGCGGGCACAACTGTGAGCGTGTATGCAGTACATGCAGGTGAAACATGTATGTGCATGTGTGCACTTTGCTTGACTGAGCTACATGTAGCCAAGAACAGTTACTGAACAAAACTCTGACTCTGTTTTCCCAGTGTTTATGAGTTCAGTGTGTGTGTGTGTATGTGTGTGTGTGTGTGTGTGTGTGACAGAGATAGAAAAAGACAGAGAGAGGGACAGATAGGGACAGACAGACCAGAACGGAGAGAGATGAGAAGCATCAGTTCTTTGTTGCAGCACCTTAGTTTCTCATTGATTGCTTTCTCATGTGTGCCTTGACCCGGGGGTTACAGCACACTGAGTGACCTCTTGCTCAAGCCAGCGACCTTGGGTCCAAGCTGGTGAGCCTTGCTCGAACCAGATGAGCCCACGCTCAAGCTGGAGACTTCAAGGTTTCGAACCTGGGTCCTCCGCGTCCCAATCCGACACTGTGTCCACTGTACCACCGCCTGGTCAGGCTACTGGGACCTTTTTAATATTGATTATTATGCAGAATTTTTATTAAAAGTCTTTCACCTTGTCTCTGAGTGAGACTAAAGAGAAGAGCAATACATTAATAAAATTAATGTAAATAAATATATGTTGTTTGTCATTGCGATGTGAAAAATAAATTATAATGGTTAAATTTCCACTATATTAAACAAACGCGAAAATTCAAAAAGGAAGCCTAAGCCATCTTTTAAATCTCGACCATCGCGTATAGAAAGCTATACAAATAAAAATTAAAATGGTGCCCTTGAACAGAGCAAACTCAGAGTAGGTCAAATAAAAATGAGCAAAGTCCACAACGAGAAACAAACACTTGGTCAAATGGAAAACATTTCTGGATGTCTGCCTTTCAGACCTGCCTGCCTCCCAAGCTGTTGTATGGTGATATTGAAAATACTTCACATATCATAGAGATAACACGAGGATGAAAGGCATGTTTGAAGTTCTTGAAACTATTCCGAGAAAGCTACTTGAGAAAACACAAGCGCTGTCAATAATGCCGTGTAGGCCAGCATTTAAAACAGATGATCATTTTTCATCCTCTTCATCTTTCTGTCCTATATTTGACATTAAAATATCCTATCATAATTAACATTTTCTAGATCAGTCCTCTTTTGTGAAATGAATGCCGGAAGCAATACCACAACCAAATCCTTGGGAACTGAATGAAACAAGCAGAAAATAATGGTCTCAGGAAGTGAACAAACCGGATCATTCATTCATTCGCGTGAAGCATTCTGCTAGGCACGAGAGACCTAGCAATCAACAATACAGACAGAATCCCTGCTCTCACGGGCTTCTAGTTCAGCAGAAGAAACAGTTACTGAGTGGTCCGGAGAAAAGCAGAGTGCTCCTGAACTCTGTATGAGCGGAGGGGCCTCACTTAGGCTAGGGCAGGGTCAGGGATACGGACAGGAGTAGAGAGGCTCTGGAAGCCTGCGAGACCAGCATGGTTGGCCGTATTATATTACCAAAATTAAAAGAATGCCGATGGGTTTTGTTGTTTAGTGGAGTCTTTTAAATGTTAACTTAAATTCTCCACGGAGTATTTACACGTGTCCACCGCAGTTCTCTGGAACTGGCGTCACTGGTTCTTTCTTATCTCTCAGGCACGGTACCAGCTGTTCATCGCAATGACTTCTCAATGGTGTGTTGAAGACCTGGTTATGATTGATTTAACTTCACTGCCGACCGGTTTTTCAAAGATGTATTACATGCATCTACTAAACTGTAAAAACTTACTAAACAGACGGTTCCCACCATCACTACCAAAACAGTGTTTTCAAAGGACCTGAATTTTTCTAGAATTTACAGGCTATAGGAAAAATAGAAAAAGCCATCAGTGACCTTTAGCATTCTTTTAGTTTTCATGTATTTTAACATTCTTTATATTCATTAACATCAACTAAAATAATCTGTGGCCTGTAATTAATACAGACAATATAAATGATACTTTTACAGCTTAAATTGAATATAATGAATATTGGGCAAACCGTTTTTCTCTCTAGATAGAATGTTTTTATGATTTTTCTCCCATCATAATCTCCCCTAGGTTTCAAAGAAATACTTGTAAAACTATTTTGCTTTAGACATGCTAGAAAGAGTGTGTGGGTGTGTGGTGTGTGGGTGTGGCGGGGGTCCTATATTCAAATCTCCATTGCCTTTTTAACTTTATACCTCAGTTCCTAAATCTCTACTCCAAAGTCATGACTCATGACTGATCTGAAACTCTGGCCATTGCAAAAGGAAACTGAAGTTTGAAGAACATCAGATAAGAGCAATTTAAAGTTAGAAGGTGATTATTGCACGTCTGGGCAATTGTTAATCCCAAAACCCTAACACCAAAGACAGTAAAACAATTGTATTAGCCTTTAAAACTGAAATTGTAAATCTGAAAATTTTTGGTAAAATGTAATACTCTTTCATTGGAATAAAAGGGATTGCTAAGTACTAAAAATCGTGATTAACTTCACAACATGCTTTTGAAACGTGACCAAAATAGAGACAAGGAGCCTGATAAGAGACATCTGTAACTGTCTCTACATTCAGTCCTCTTCTAAAAACTCACAGGTGACGAAATATGAATAAGTTTCATAAAATTCATTTTAATGCCCATAGTTTGAGGTTCAATGTCTTGAATTCTGTATGCAAATGTATACATAACCTCATAGAAATCTAACTTTGTTTTAAACATTTCAGTGTTTTAGAAAAACAACTAAAAAAAGTCTCTAAAGATATCATAGAAATGAGGCCTTGCTTACTGAGAAGTCTTTCTCAGCGACCTGTGATTTTTAATTTATGTGGGTATAAACGAGGGAAATTTTGAATAAAAATACTGTGGTGACTTTTTTGAAGTACCAGTTATTTTGGAAACAAAAAGCACATGAACTGAGAATTCAGCTTCTCAGAAGTCATGACATACAGCGGTCTTCACACATTTTTCACTGAATACACACTATTTATGTGTCTCTAATGAAGGGTTTCTCAGACTTTCCACTGTGGACACTCGGGCCAGATCCTTCTTTGTCATGGGGCTTTCCTGTGCATTGCAGGGATGGTTAACACTATCCCTGGCCTCAACCAACTGGATGTCAGCAGTGTTTTCCCAGTTATGACAGCCAAAAACATCTCTAGACATGGGGGGGGGGCAAATTGCCCCAATTGAAAACCACTACCATCATTTACAAGCAATACTGTACTAATAATATGTTACGTAAAGCAAACACGAAAAAGGTCAATTTTAATATTGAGTTTATTTTACTTATTAGTAAAACCTCCCAAATTATGCTTGCTCTAAAATGTTATCACTAATAATTTTAGGGAAATAAAAGTGACAGAATTATATTTCAAATTGCTTTTTAAATTTTGTTTTAACAAGATATTGCACCCTAATTCAAACTTCTTTATTTTCATAGTTGATTTCAAAGGCCATCAGGGTAGAAAAAGATATGAAACTCCAAACGGACAAAATGCAACTTTTTTACTAGATCATGATACAAAATGTTCCATCTACTCCAACAGTTATCCAAAGGATTTTGCTAAAATTTTAATAATAAATACCTCTGCTTTGATGCCTTGAAAACAAATTGCATTTTTGTATTTTTGATATGTATGTTTGAAATCACTACAACTTTTTATTTAGAAAAAAATTATAGCTGGTTAGAAAACTATATTCAGATTTTTTTTAATGTTGCTTATAGGAGTTTTAATAGGTGTTGCATACACATTTTCAGTAATAAATTCACATGACAATGCACACACACATTTCCAAAATACTTTCAGAATGCTTTGTACATAGCATAAGCTCTTTGTTTTATAAAGCAGTCACTTCCTCACTCTTTGTTTAAATGTCATCTTTATCTGGGAAAAAATAAATTACTATAGTCCTCTTTAAAATGTATGCTCAGGCCCTGACCGGTGGCTCAATGAATAGTGTTGGCCCAGCGTATGGACATCCTGGGTTTGATTACCAGTCAAGGCACACAAGGAAAGCGGCCATCTGTTTCTCTCCCCTTTTTCCTCCCCCCTTCTCTCCCTCTTCCCCTCTCGCAGCCAGTGGCTTGATTGGTTTGAGCATCAGCTCTCGGTGCTGAAGATAGCTCAGTTCATTCGAGCATCAGCCCCAGATGGGGGTTGCCTGGTGGATCCTGGTTGGGGAGGATGTGGTATTCTGTCTTACTATATCCCCTCCTCTCACCTAAAAAAAAAAGTATGCTCAGTTAACATAATATTGACAGCGACATATCATCACAGAAATGTTAGCAAATTTGAAATACTTGCTTTTTGTTAGATAATATTAGTAACTCATCTTCAGGTTCAAGTTTTTTGCTATGAGATAACCAGTGAATCTCTATATGGTATATGGTTTTTGTAGTCACTCCTTACCTCATTTTAAATATTGTAAAAATTTACTACATTTTACTAGTTTTTAAATCAAAATTTTAGAATATCAGTGTCATCCTACAGCATTTTGTACCCTTTGGCTTTAACTACTTTGTTAAATAGCTCATCTATTAATTTTGAAATGTCTCTGTAAACTAAGCCTAAAATTCTTTCAGTGGTTAACTTAATAGTTTTTCTGAAAAATATTATTTTTATTTAAAAAGTCATTTATTATTGAGAATATCACCTCATCGGTTTTTCTTTCCTTTAATGGCTCATAATAAAAGTAAGAAGGTAATTGTTCATACTCTATCATTGAAACAAAATTTAGCAAATACTACAAGCTAAAGCCTATTGGAAACATCTGTACTTTCATTTAACTATAGATGCCAAATCCCTTACACTACATAGTTTATTATAAAACTTATTTCTTCGACTTCAAAACAATGTTTCTTGTGCATTTTCTATCTTGTGCATTCTCTAATTTTCTATTAGTGCTTACTATCAAAGGACTGTATTCTAGCTTGACATTGTTTTCAAGGATTCTTTTATCATGGCAATAAGAACAGTGTTTTCTCAATGTATGTGTCTTTGGGTCATTGACTATTAGTAAAATCTTTTAAGTGGCCTTCTAAACATTTACCATTAAACATTAAATTGAGTATTACATAATATAAATATTTTATGAAATAGAAGAAATCAAGAGACTATGTTGATTTTGTCCTGTCCTTATACCTTAAAGCATAATTTTCCCAGTTGATCAAAATTCACTTGAAAAATAGTGAATGTCTATCAATATTTTGGTAGTCCTTTTATAATTTCATAGCAGAGGGAGGTGAAGGCAGACGTTTTGCCAAATCTGATTCAAATGTCAACACATCAAGAGTTTATATTAAGAATAGAAGAAATATCAACTTTTTCTTGCTCTTCACTTTGTATTGACATATTACCGTTATTTTCAGTCAATTTTCTTTCAAATGAGATAATATACCTTTCAGATCTCTTAAGCTTATTTATGTTCATCCATAGGTCAATCGAAATATGTTATGTAGATGTTGAAAGCAGATGAATAATTGTGACTCTGCCAACCCGTGCAAACCATGAAATTCATAATCTTTTCCCAGTAGACTTTGTAACACATGACGTGTGGAATGAAGTTAGTTAGCCATGTCAGTCTACATATTGAATATTAACAAAGTCTGACTTTATTGTCCTTTAATAAAAAATATATATATATAAATAAAAGTTAATCGTATTTTTCCATGGACTCCAAAGGCTCATCTTGTATAATTGCTGGAGTGCCAACCCTTACTTTTAGGGCTCCTGGCTTGGAGAAAGTACTAGCTCCTCTTAGAGGTTCAGATGATGTATATAAGACTGCATTGCAGGCTGAAATGAACTATTTTCCAAAAGAAAATTAAAACTTGCAGTGCATTTTTTTTTTTTTTAGTGTGACCACCCAATAATGCCATCTGGTCTATAAGAGTTTCATTTTAACATGTGATCACAAAATGCTGCATTGCAAGACTGGCCAGATGCAGGCAGTATGATCAAGAAGGTGCTAAGAACCAAGCCAATTAGTGTCATAATTATAGTTATGGTGCAAAATACAAGACAGGTGCTTATAACCACTAACCGATTGAAAAGCATTCTCATTGCTTAGTCATATGCAAAGGCAACGAAAGAATTTGACCACAAGCAGTTTCATAAATTTTTATAAACAGTTCCCTGGCTGAGCTAATAAATGAATGCAATGGTTCAGAATTTCCAGCCATAGTGTGGCAAGTAATTGGTGAATTCTGCAAAATATCTAGTGACCATTTAAAAAGATGTTATGTTTTCAGATCATTAAAGTGAGGCATTTCATTTGCAGTGATTTATGTCATTTGTAAAGTATCCTACTCATAATGAAATGAAATAGCCGTGGACTTAGCTTAATAAAATATTTTATTGCTTTTAAGAACCTGTGAGTATATACAGTGTGGGACAAAAGTAAGTTTACAGTTGTGAGTATGCAAAACACAATTTATTCTTGTATTATTATTTATTAAATATTGTATGATCATTACCAGGGGGAAAAGGGGATAGGGGAAGCAGAAGAAGGTAAAGGGGAGGTAAATGGTGGCGGAAGGAAACTTGACTTTGGATGATGAGCACACAGTACAATATATAGATGATGTATTATAAAATTGCACACCTGAAACCTATATAATTTTATTAACCAATGTTACTCCAATAAATTCAATAAAAATAAATAAGTAATTGTATTATTTTCTATACAAACTATAAGCCTACTTTTACCCTACCCTGTATGTGACCATATATTAATATATGCATATATGTATGTATGTATAAGAATTGAAAGTACCCTGGAACTGTCTACATCTGCTATAATTTATTTCTAAGTGGAAAGTTTGTTTGTTTGTTTGTTTTTTAATCTGGAATTTGAGCTTTACCTTTATCAATACTTATCAACAGAATACTAAAAGCCTTCTTTAAAGTCTAAGGGAAATAGTGTATTTAACCTTAACCTTTGCCAAGGGTTCCTATTACCTGACCTTCAAATAACTGAAAGTAGGTGAACTTTGTAGAGCTTTGAGCTTTTACTCCTGTCAGAGATAAGCACTGCCACAGGTTCTCTGTTTTCCGGCCTTCCAGCGGACACAGACCCAATATTTTTGCACACCCAGCAGACTTTTTTTAGTCCCTGTGTCCATTTGCCTTAAATCCATGGAGTGCACTGAACCAAATGAAGACTTCAGAAGTAGCTCGGGTTTGACAGCAATATTTTCCTTAACAGGTATCTTTTCCCCCTGAGCATTTTTACCCTCTCCAAGTCTGAAGACTGTCTTCAAAGACGCTCCCATGATGAGCATGCTATAGTGATTCTGTTGACCCAAAACACATCAAAGACCCAAGATGTTACTAATGCTTATGAGTATATACAAGGCTTGTAATGGTGTCTCCCTTCAGGGTAATAGCAGAGGTAGGGAAATGAGTCAGCACAAACCATTAACAAGTCTGCCAGTGATGGGAGAAGATTTAAAATTAACACAGCTACTGAGCTATTTTCTTATCATATTATTTCCCATCTGTTTTGTTTTGTTTCCCAAAAGGTTTATTTCGTATAAGGCATGAGTCCTATCACAAAGCTATTTTAAAAGGAATTTCCTCTCCTGCCCATAACTCTGGGGAACACTTGCCTTAAAAAGTAGAAGACTGTTGTTTACAACTAAGTGCAGAAGGAGGGGAAAGATATTCTTAGAGTAAAAATGTCAAGAAAAGAGGATGGGACGTGAGTGTACCCCAACCGCCACATTTGCTCAACTCCTTCCTTTTTATAGAACATTCAGTCTTGGCCCTGGCCAGTTGGCCCAGCAGTAGCACATCAGCTCAGTGTGTGGAAGTCCTGGATTCCATATCCAGTCAGGGCATACAGGAGAAGCGACTATCTGCCCCCCCCCATCTCTCTCTCTCTTCCACTCCTACTCCTGCAGACACGGCTCTAATGATTAGAGCAAAGTTGGTTCCAGGTGCTGAGGATGGCTCCATAGCTTCACCTCAGGCACTAAAATAGCTCAGTTGCTGAGCAACAGAACAGTGGCCCAGAAGGGCAGATCATCGCCTGGTATGGGCTTGCCCCGTGGATCCTGGTCCTGGTCGGGACACGTAAGGTAATCTGTCTCTGCCTCACCACCTCTCACTAAATAAGTGAATAAATAAATATTAAAATTAAAAAAAAAAATTTCAGTCTTCATTTCACTTTTGGGAATTGTCTAAAGATAGAAATACTCATCCCAACAAAATTTCACAAATAAGAGAAGGAATCTGGACCCTATTATCACCTTTCATTTCCCTTCCCTGCTTACAATTTTCTAGTTAAATTCCATATCCACTGTCTTGGCTGAGGAGAACCTAGGTATTGTTTGGGGAAAAAATTATCCAAATAAAAATATAAAAAGAAGTAAGCATGGGAATTATTGGTTTATAATCCTAAATTCCCTCTCACATTTTACAATCTAAAATGGAAAACATAGAAACTAGTAATGGAACAGTATGTAAGTTAACACAACCTAAGTACTACGACCTAGGTTTAGGGAAGGGAAAGAGAGGTAAAGTGTGTTCAGAAGAGGCATAGGAGTGGATCTCACTTTCTTACTATTTATTTTTCATGAAAGACTCTAAAACTAAAATCTCAAGCTTTCCTTGAACAAAAGAAGAAATGTAATGTGTTATAAGGAGGAAGCTTCAATTTTGATAAAAATAAAGTCGTGGTGCTAGAAGTGAGATGAATATTGAATGAATAAGTGAGTGAATGGATGAATGAATGAGTGAATGAATGAATGAATTCATAAATAAGGAGGGGAAAAATGAAGAAGCGCATAGAGTAGGAAGGGGGACTGGCGGGTTAGGCTATACTGAGGTTAGAAAAAGTTGGTTTACAGTGTGAGTATGCAAAACACAGAGTGAATAAAGCTATTGTAATAATCATAATCTGAATGTCTTTTTCCATACAAGCAATTGTTAAGTCTGCTTTTGCCCACCCCATATGTAGGAATAAAGTAAATATGGTAATTAAGAAAGTTCGGCAAATAAAGACCAAGGACAGTTGTCCTAGTGTCCAGGAATAAATATTTTAAATACAGCATTTGAGATGTCTTTTAAGGAAACTATCAGTATCATAAAAGTATATACAAGAATGTCTAGAATATATTTCAGGGGTTTCAGAGACCAAAAATCTCAGTGACATAAATTGTTTTTTCTTAATTACTAAACCACAGTAGTATTCAAATAATTATAATAGTGACAGATTTTATTGTACTATATTAGAAATTAGAAGTGCTTCTCTTTGCACATATTCTCAGCAATATTTTAGGGACCTCATAAATGTTTAATATTGTTTTCCTAAATTTACTTTCTAAATAAAGGAAGTTTTTGATTGATTACTATCAGAAGGCATAAAAATGTTTATAAAGCATTTGTTCTTATTCATTATTTTATTTTATTTTTTATTTGGGTTTTGTACTCAGGTGGTCTTTTACAATGTAAACTGTAGTGAGTAGTTTGGTTTCATGTGAAAAGTCCTGACCATAAGAGCTTGACATATTTTACCAATTTTTTCATCTCAAAGTTGTTCCAAAAGAGAATAGCTGCTTTGAACATTCTGAAATTCATTCTAAATGATTCCTACAACCTTGAATGCAATCCCAAACAAATCAAAAACAAATTGTTGGCTTGATTTTTTTTTTTTACTTTTTTTTTCCCCTCAAGTGTCAGTTTGCTTTTATTATTTGAATGTAAGAGGGGGGAGAAATCCAAAAATAAAAACCCTACTTGTTCCATAATAACTATGCACATGAAACTCAATGTGTTCAGTCATCTGGATCAACTCCCTCTCTCTTTTGTGCTGTGTAATTAGAGTTGAGGCTATAAATGGAGAAACAAAGCCAAACCTTGGTTCCATATATGCATTATATTAAAATTGAAACCCATTCTTGAAGACAGTATTTATATGTTCCACTGAGGAGAGAAAACATGAGTATTTAAATCTACTTTCATTAAGAAGATGGGCTCCGAAGCCACACCACCTGGATATCAATCCCAGTTCTTCACTCTCTAGCTAGGTGACTTTGAGCACCACTCAGCTTCTCCATGTCCTTACCTGTAAAATAAAGGTAATAGGAGTACCCACAGGATTGTTAGGAGGATCGAATGAGTTAATACATCTAAATCTCTTAGATTATTGTTTGGTATGTTATAAACAATAAATACAGGCTCTTAGAGTCATTGTTGTTTTCCCTAAAAATTTAATTGCCATAATTATAATAAACAAAAATAATGGTGATACTTGTAATATTTAGTGAAATTGAGCATGATAGCATGCTATGAAAAGTAGTGCAGAGGAGTGAAGAGGGAATGAGTTAGAGACAGAAGACCTAGTTTCAATCTCAGGCTCTGGAACCTACCAGCTCTGGGGTTTCACTCATTTCCCTAACCATTATGTTATTGTGCAGAAATACATAGAAACAATACCCTTCCCTCACCGTCTGTGTGGAAGACAAATGTAAAAATAATTTAAATATAAAATAAGAATAATTTAATATAAAACAAGAACTGTTTAATAAAAGTGGGTACCACACACAGTGAGAACGCAGACAAGGCAGTAGTGAGAAGTCTGGTCCCGAGGAGAGGGCAGGAAAGCTCCCCAAAGGAACTGAGGTTTCAGTGGTGTTCTCGGAAATGCTAGCCCGTGCATTTGGTGGCATCAAAAAAAAGGCATGTTTGAAGAACAGTGACTAGAGATGAGTGTATCTGGGAAATTTCATTATAAGCTGCAAATCGCTATTAGTTGTAAATGTTAGTTGAACTTCATGATCTAAAAGTCATGCCAAGGAATTGTAACTTTATCTGAGTTGTTGCTATGTTGGGAGAGCTAACATCTAAAACCAGTGTCACATCAGTACCGATTCAAGGCAAATGGCAGAGCAGTGGAAGTGAGAATTACTGGTGTTAACTTGGAGGGTGAACAATTTTTGCTCAGTCCCGTAGTCCATGCTGTTTTTAAAATAAACTATTACTTTCAGATCATATCCCAGTTATGAGTTTGGAAGACTAACCTTAGCTTCAAAGCTTCTTCAACATTTTCTTTTATCTTTTTCTTCAATGTTACTCTAGTCGCAGTCTTCTCTCCCTGTCCAGAGGTAACCAGTCTCATGAATTGCTATTTCTTCTTTCTGTCCACCTGTGTATCAATGTAGAACGCCTAGTGTCGGTTGTTATGTGTTTTAATTTACATAAATGTTACATTTTTCAGAGCTGAATTTATTAAAGAACTTTTCTCTTTCTTACATTATTTCTTCCATTTGGCTTACATTATCTTTTACTTTTTTAAAAATTTTAATTTACTGTGTTTACATAGATTCTAGTGTCCCCTCAAATGCATCCCCCCCCCGTGTTCCCTACATCTCCCTATCCCCCCTCCCCCCAACGGCCTACCCTTTCCCTCCAGGATTAGCTTTTCTGCTCTCTATGATGCTGTGTTATGTGTATATAATTTCACCAATCTCTTTCCCTTCTCTGATCCCTTCCTCTCATCCCCTTCCTCTCTGTCCACTTTCCCTCTGGACCCATTGATCCCGCCTCTGTCTCTATTCTACTCCTCAGTTCATATTGTTCATTGGATTCCTCAGATGGGTGAGGTCATATGATATTTTTCTTTCTCTGCCTGGCTTATTTCACTTACATATAGTTTCCAGGTCCACCCATGTTGTCGCAAAAGGTAAGATTTCCTTCTTTTTCATGGTCCCATAGTATTCCATTGTATATATGTACCACTGCTTTTTAATTCACTCGTCCACTGATGGGCACTTGGGCTGTTTCCATATCTTGGCTATTGTAAACAATGCTACCATAAACATGGGGGGGTGCATTTCTCCTTTTATCTTTTACTTTTTAAATGTGTTTTGTGTGTGTGTGTGTGTGTTTTGTATTTTTCTGAAGTTGGAAATGGGGAGGCAGTCAGACAGACTCCCGCATGTGCCCGACTGGGATCCACCTGGCATGCCCACCAGGGGGCGATGCTCTGCCCATCTGGGCTGTTGCTCTGTTGCAACCAGAGCCATTCTAGCGCCTGAGGCAGAGGCCATGGAGCCCTCCCTAGTGCCTGGGCCAACCTTGCTCCACTGGAGCCTCAGCTGCGGGAGGGGAATAGAAAGACAGAAAGGAAGGAGAGAGGGAGGGGTGGAGAAGCAGATGGGCGCTTCTCCTGTGTGCCCTGGCTGGGAATTGAACCCGGGAGTCCTGCACGCCCGGCCGATGCTCTACCACTGAGCCAACCGGCCAGGGCTATCTTTTACTTTTTAGACAGTGATAGTAATAAAAGGCAATTCAAATATCCTTAACTGGCAAAATGAAAGCCTGCAACGTATGTCTCCTCAGTGATCCCCTTGCTTATCTGGGTTTTGTTTGTTTGTTTGTTTGTTTTTTGTATTTTTCTGAAGCTGGAAACAGGGAGAGACAGACAGACTCCCGCATGCGCCTGACTGGGATCCACCCGGCACGCCCACCAGGGGCAACGCTCTGCCCACCAGGGGGCGATGCTCTGCCCCTCCGGGGGGTCGCTCTGTTGTGACCAGAGCCACTCTAACGCCTGGGGCAGAGGCCAAGGAGCCATCCCCAGCGCCCGGGTCATCTTTGCTCCAATGGAGCCTCGCTGCGGGAGGGGAAGAGAGAGACAGAGAGGAGGAGGGGTAGAGAAGCAGATGGGCGCTTCTCCTGTGTGCCCTGGCCGGGAATCAAACCTGGGACTTCTGCATGCCAAGCCGACGCTCTACCACTTAGCCAAACGGCCAGGGCCTGCTTATCTGTTTTTAATGATGCTTGACCTCCTAGAGAAAGGGAATAATGATGTAGTAAAATCACAGTGTTTCTGCCACATCGTCATTAGGCACCCACTTGGACCCCTTCAGGGAAGGGTATGATATTTCGTACAGTAGTATCATCTCTAAGGAGCTGTCTTAGAAAATAATTCCCTGCTTTGGTCTGAAATCTGTGTCCAGGTGGCCCTCTACTTGGAGTTCACACAAGCAAAAACACGTTTAATTCTTCACAGATGTCTTTTGGTCACACAGAGAAATTACTAGGTTTTTCTGAATCTTCTTTCCTGCAAATTAAGTATCTTCATTTCCATCAAGTATTCTTCAGGGAACATGGATCTAAGAACAACAAGCTGCATTCACAGCCTTTTCAGCTTGATCATTCGCCATTGACAAGAGCTACTTATTTATATATGAAGGCCCAAAAATGCTATTGTAGCTGCTGCTACTTGTAAGAACATGTTTGATGAGATGACTTGTCTGTGTTTGATCTTGCGAAAGAAAGTATTGCCATCTACAATTACTGACAAAATATATTCGTCAGCCTTGATGGGTATCCTGACCTAGGGTGTCCATGAAACTCCAGAACTACGTAGCACATTGGCGCTGTGTGGGATTAGAACCCAAAGACTTCCAGCTTCCAGCGATTTTGTCCCACGTGATACAATATTACAATATTAGCTTTGGCTAAATAAATAAGAAAACTATATCAAAAGGCAGAACCACATTCAGTATTTTTCTTAGTTGTATACATAGCTTTTTTTTTTAAAGAGAGGTTTATTTTTCTAAGTTTACTTTCTTATTCATAACAAAACAGGATTAATTCAAAATCACAAAGCTCCTTCAAGTGGACTATGAAAGGGATAAAATGAGGTGTTTTTTGTAATTCCATAGACAGAGCCAGCACTGCCGGCCCCTGCCCGTGACCGCCCTCCAGACAGGGTGGGTTGACTCAGACTCAGAATAGCATTTGCAAACATTTTTGGAACGTATCCAGTTCCAGGGTACACAGCTCACCAGAACCTACTTTTACTCCAGGACTGTCTGATGCCATCAGGAAAAACATTCTCTACAAAAATGCAAGGTTTTATTTTCATGTAACGTTCCAAGGAGATCAGTAACGAGGTGCCGTGCGGGAGAGGTGATTCATGGCTACCCTCTGCGCTCCCGAGGAAGACTCCAAGGCTCGTGTTGAATCACTCAGCACAGCAACTGACACAAGGGCTTTGGACGATGTGCTGATTGCAAACACAGTCCTCTGACTTGCCTGAGGATGGGGAAGGATGTCCCCCACCCACACACAGGGACCTTGGCTCTCTGGAAAAATATGGCATTTGGTTGGAATTTTGAACTCAGATATGTTTTCTTAGTAGGAAACTAAGTGCGCGTTTCTGTGTGGGTAGATAATGCAGATTTTTTTTTCTTTTTGTATTTTTCTGAAGCTGAAAACGGGGAGAGACAGTCAGACAGACTCCCACATGCACCCGACCGGGATCCACCCAGCACGCCCACCAGGGGCAACGCTCTGCCCACCAGGGGGCGATGCTCTGCCCCTCCGGGGCGTCGCTCTGTTGCGACCAGAGCCACTCTAGCACCTGGGGCAGAGGCCAAGGAGCCATCCTCAGCGCCCGGGCCATCTTTGCTCCAATGGAGCCTTGGCTGCGGGAGGGGAAGAGAGAGACAGAGAGGAAGGAGAGGGGGAGGGGTGGAGAAGCAGATGGGCGCTTCTCCTGTGTGCCCTGGCCGGAATCGAACCCGGGACTTCTGCACGCCAGGCCGACGCTCTACCACTGAGCCAACCAGCCAGGGCCAATGCAGATTTTTGTGAGTTGAGTTTGCTCTTACCTTGAAATGACATGTTGGTCACTCTGTCATCCACTCTCTAGTGAATGACCATATTCCGTCAAGTACACATTTAAGCCTGCACAAGAAATGCTGATAAGAAGCATAGTTCATGAAACTCCATATCCAGCACGCTTATGGCCCTTTCGGGGGACGCAGCTATTCCCTTTATAAAAGACCAAAATAAAGGCTCATTTCCTTCGATGACTTATTTAAAATGAATTGTTGGTTGAAATCCAATGAGTGCTGGCAGATGTCCACCTCCCAGGGAAGCACCATGGTAATTACAACTTGTTGGCATTCTTTTCAGTAAATTCAGAAGGGATACCAAGAATTAAGCACTCAAAGAGGTTGAATCATCATCTCACCCTTGAATGTACTCACTTCCTTCAGTTCTGGCCAAAGCTTTTTGGAAGATATTCTCGTGAACTTCCGTTGCTGGTGTAAGCAGTAGGAAAACAGAAGGCAACACCAGAGCAGGGCTGCTACAGCAGAAACAGAGAGAAACCCTCTGGCCCACTGGTTAGGAGCCGTGGGATGGAGTAGGGAACTTCAGCCATAATTGTCATGCTGTTTCTTTCTCTTTCATCCAGATATAGCACTAAACTATCAGTGGATAATGTGGATTCGGTTATCTGTTAACTTTGAAAATAGCATTTAAAAAAGAACCCCAAAACCTTTTTATTTCTTTACCATCCACATAGCCCTAGATGGACTTCTGTCTCCTTATTCAAAAGAGATCATTTCTAACATTCCAATTTGATGTAAGGTATTGTCCCGGATGGTCTTCAGAGAACTCACCTAGTGAGGGAGAGAAGCTGACCCGCTGAAAAGTGAAATTCACACTATGTGACAATAATGTAAGCAGTCACAAGGAAACTCGTATCCAGTAACCGAATGAATGCTGATCAGTGAGTGTTACTGTGCTCCAAGCTGGAGGCATCTTTCCACTGGAAGACTGGCAGGCGGAGAGAAGGCTTCCGGTTGGGTTGGAGCGGAACGGTGAGGAGGGTGTTGTTGAGCAAAGGTAGGAAGCAGGAAAGAACGAAGCCCATAAGGAGAGGAAGTTTTATCAGAAAGCTAACTGCATTAGTTTGCTCGGGCTGCCATAACAAAATTCTACAGACTAAGTGGCTTGGACAACAGAAATTTATTTTCTTTTGGTTCTGGAGGCTGCAGTCCGAGATCGAAGTGCTCACAGGGTTGATTTCTTCTGAGGTCTCTCTCTTTGGCTTATAGCCGCCTCCTCACAGCTTTGTCCTCACATGATCTTACCTCTGTGTACCTGTGTCCCCGGTGTCTTTTCCTTTTTTTTCTTAGAACAGCAGTCACACTGGATGAGGGCCCTACCTAAGGACCCCATTTTAGCTCAATCAACTCTTTAAAGACCTAATTCCAAATACAGTTACATTCTGAGCTACTAGAGGTTGAGACTTCAACCTATGAATTAGATGAGTCACAATTCAGCCCATAGCACTAATGCAACTTACACTTCAGAGACCTTGACTCAGATGGGCCCTGTGAGTGCCCGGGGCTGCAGTGTTCATGGAGGAGAAGCAGGTTGGGCCAGAGAACACTCCTATGTAAGTGTACCTAGTAAATTGCCAAGAGACATACCAAGAGAAAAAGACCTCAATCTTCAAACCCCCAGCAATTCCCGTGATGTCTTCTTTTATTCTAAATCCTTATTCACGTTCATACCTAACTTTGCATTAGTAGTGTTGTTCTCTTTTTCTTAAAGAGGACATCCTCCAAAATTAATCACATTCAGTTTCTCAAAACATGGATCCACCCTTTGAAGTATAAAACACACAGCAGATTTCAGACTTACCAGGAGATAAAGAATGTGAGATTGCTCATTAAAAATCGTTCTATTGAATACCTGTTGAAATGATGATATATTGGACATATTGGGTTAAATAAACTATAGTCTTAAAATGAACTTTGTCTTTTAATTTTTTTTTTCATTATGGCTACTAGAAAACTAAAAATCCTAAAGGTGATACATCTTATTTCTACTGGACAATCACCGCTTCAGAGGCTCCAAATACACATACCCCGTGCCAGCTGCTTCTCTCCTGCCCGGAGGAAGCTGGGACTATAGGAAGCAAAGGCCAAGAGTCTCATCTCCTTTGATCTCTGGGCCGATTGCCTTCTTGATTTGAATTGGAATTCATTTTTAGTTCATTATAGCTACCTTTAGTGGTTAAGGCCCACATAATATCACTAGAGGTTTTTTTTGAATTAAATAGGTTTTTTTTCTCCCTTAGCTGGATTTTTAATCATGCTGGTGCTAAGAGAAGAATATTTAGACTCTAGAACAGATGATTTTTACAAACAAGCAAAAGGAATCTTTGTATAACCTTAAGAGAAAGAGGCGATCATTGCCTCTGTTGCTGAATGTCTCTTACACAAAAGCTTTCCACAGGGAGAGATGAAATGCTTACTATTATCTTATCATAGGGAAATAGTTATGCTATTGAAGTGACTTTCACTTTAAATCAAATGTACATTATTTTTTTAAGTAATTGTTTGAGAGGAGTCTCGGTCCAGAGGAATAGTTTCTCTTTTTAATATTTTATGATATATATTTCATAAAAATATATTAAAAAAATAAAATAGACACTCTTGTACTTCCTCTCCCCCTTAAGAAATTGTTTCCAGTACCTTAAAAAGTCCCACCTCCCAGAGGAACTATTAGTCTAAATTGCATGCTTATTATGACTCTCCTTTGTTAGAATTTTCTACTAAAAGAGCAACTTTAAATGCTTGTTTAGCCATTAAAACTGCCTCTGTTGCAAAATCTGCTTAAAATAATTATTCTGGATTCTATATAG
The DNA here is from genome assembly GCF_036850765.1 of Saccopteryx bilineata. Taxonomy (NCBI): domain Eukaryota; kingdom Metazoa; phylum Chordata; class Mammalia; order Chiroptera; family Emballonuridae; genus Saccopteryx; species Saccopteryx bilineata. The sequence goes on from NC_089495.1 coordinate 20,748,710, forward strand.
CAACCTAAACTTCCAAAACAACTATTTTATTTTCATTAAGGAGAAAGAGAAGGAAGGAAAGAAGGCAAGATAAGAAAATATTATTGCCAGACTAGTGGTGGCACAGTGGATGGAGCATCACCCTGGGATGTTGAGGTCCCAGGTTTGAAACTGCGAGGTCGCCGGCTTGAGTATGAACTCACTGACATGAACTTATGGTTGCTGGTTTGAGCCATAAGGTTGCTGGTTTGAAACTCAAGGTCACTGGATTGAAACCCAAGGTCACTAGCTTGAGCCCGAGGTCACTGGCTTGAGCAAGGAATCACTGGCTAAGCTGGAACCCCCTCCCCCCCCATCAAGGCACATATGAGAAGCAATCAATGAACAACTAAAGTGATGCAACTATGAGTGTTGATGCTTCTCATCTCTCTCCCTTCTTGTCTCTCTCTAATATTATATATATATATTTAACTCGTATGGTTGTATAAGAAAGTGTCACCATACAGAGAAACACAACTAACTATTAGGCTGGAGCTGAGTGTGGAGGGCCCAAGGAAACACCAGTGAGTCGCCACTGGAAATTGCATCAAAAAGTCTGGCATATAATAAACATCCCACAACTATTAGTGGCTCTCCTGAAAGGGTAACAAGGCTGAATGCCTGAAGTATTCCCAGATGATGATTAATTTTCTGACTCCTAGTCTCTTAATAGTACAGGTCCAGATTCTCTCTAGCTTCAATTTGTTTCCCAAATTGTGTCTACATTTTTATGTAATGTAAAATTTAATATCTGTGTATTTTTTGGCTAACTCACTTTCTCTGTCTCTCCTCTATATCATCTACACAGTTTTCTATCATCCTCTTGTCCATCTTGAAATGCAATACTCAAAGAATCCTAGAGTGTGTTTTTTCTTCAACAGTTCACTTCAACAAATATTAATGACCTCCTACTCTTTGCCAGATAATATTAAACTCTGAAGACAGAAAGATGAATAGGACATGATCCTTACCCCAAAGGACCTTATATTCTAGTGAGATAAACAGAGAGGTTAAAGAAACCTTTTCATTCAGTAAATATTTATATTTATAGAGCACCTATTACATGCCAAATAGTCTTAGGCTCTGGGGACACATTAATGATAAAAACAGACAAAATTTCTGCTGTCATAGAGCTTACATTTTACTGGTGAGAGACAAACAAATAAGAAAAATAGTAATTAAACTATATATATATTGTGCATATATTATTCTATTGGAAGGCAGTAAGTGTTATGGGGAGAAGAGTAAAGCAGAGGAGAGTGACAGTATAGAGGTGGTGAGGGGAAGGGGAATGTGAGTGACTTTTGAAATAATGTTGTCAGAGAAAGAACCTTGGAAAAGGTGACATTTAAATGAAGACATGAAGAGTATGGCAGCAGCCATGTGGCTCTCTGGGGGCGGAGCTTTCTAAGCAGAGATAACAGTGAGCACCAAGACCTTGAAATAAGAACAAGTTTCAGGTCTCTTTTATCCCCGAGGCCCATATGATAAAGATAGTGGAAGGAAAGGCTGAGAGGTGACAAAAAGGAGCACCTCATAGGACACTGGGAGGACCTTGGTTTTTAGACTAAGACAGAAAGCCAGTGGAGGGTTATCAGTAGAGTGATGTTAGTTGACTTAAGATTTAATAGGATCGCTCTGCCCGCTACACTGATAACAGAGTCAAGAAGGACAAGAGGGGAAGCCAGGGAAGTAGGAAGCTCTTGGAGTAGTCCTGGCAAGAGATAATACTACTGGCTCAGACGAGGTGATGGCAGTGGAGTTGGTGAGAAGGGTTCAGCTGTGGAAATAGCTGAAGTTTGAACCAACCAGATATATAATGGATAGGATAGAGGGCATGTAAGAAAGGAAGGAGGCAAGGACGAGTCGAACATTTGAAAATTACAGTTGTTGGGCATCAAGGTGAGTAAGACGAAGGGAGGAGCAGTTTCTGAGATGGAAATCAAAGGTAACTTCTATTTGAATTTTGAAAGCCAAGTAAAACTTTTTCAGTCGAGTTATGTTGAAAGACAGTTTAAAAAGCAGGCTTACCTTATTGTACATTTGGAAAATATCAAAACATTTATTTAGTTTTTATCTTTGATAGTCATTAAAGAAGAATTTTCAAATTTAGCGTACCTTGCTACTGTACACTTAAGTGAAGTGTATGAAGTTAAGCAAAGTATATATTTTCCTTTAGATGTGACAGTTTAAACCAGTGGTTCTCAAACTTTTTGAAGTCGGGGCACATTTAAAATCCTACAAATAATTGTAGGCGCACTATATACAAATTTCTGAGAAATATTGTTTAATAATTAAGTCAAATATTAAAGAAAAAATATATAAAGTCCAAGCGTGCTTTTATGGTAAACAAAATAAATATGACAAAATTAAATTTATTGACATTAAAAACATTTTATGTTACATTTTTTGAGTTACGCTTTTTAGAATTCATAAAAAAGAGGGATTAAAAAATAAAAAAATGACAAAAAGGTTATCATTTTATATATATAGATACATTCTTACTAAGATTTAGTAAATTCAGCAGGTCCTGGAGCTAATGTGTTCAGTTTTTTCATTCTTGTGTTAATGAGAAACATGAGCCTGATGTGTCCTAGCAATTTCTTCAATGTTTGGGCATATATTTGAAAAGCAAACTCTCATTTACTCGTCAATACATTGAAGAATTCCTCTCTTTTTACTCTTAATTGTATTGAGTGCAGAAAACCCCCACCATACATATCATCTTAACTTTACACCAAACAAAGGATATTAGAAACTTGCCTCTAGTCTTTCCGGGGAACATGGTGGGTAGTGTAAACAATCCAGCACCACAGCTTAACAGCCTTTTGCAACCTAATCAGGCAAGTGAGGTAGGGGGCTGGGCAGACTGTCAGCTTACAGCCAATTCCTCACACCTCTGTCCCCTAAAAATCTAAACTCCAAAAACCCTGTTTGTTTATTGGTCCCCAACAGGCACGTATTTCTCTGGAATACCATAGGGCGCACCTGGAAATCTTCTAGAGCGCACCAGTGCACCCTGGCGCTCACTTTGCAAACCACTTGTGTTTAAACCCTTGTATCTAAAAAATAATTTATCATTGATGAATTCCATGGGGAGCAATTCTGCAGAAGAGAAAGGGGACACATAAAAGTTACTGGTCTCGAAGACTATCAAAGTCTTCTTTTGAGTCTTTCTGTCCATAGAAAGTAAGTGGACATCCTTTTCAACAGGTAAATTTTTAGGAATAAAGCAAGACGGATGGGTGGATGGGTGGATAAATGAATGGATGGGTGAATGAAGGAGTAAACATGATTTTCTACTAAAAAATTTTTCAGGCCTATTCCTTATCTTTAATTCATAATTCTTCTCTTATCTGTGTAAAGCTTTTTAAAACTGGAGAGTCCTGCTGTATGAAAGTCTGATCTTTCATGCAGAATTAGAAACTAAAAAAAACCCCACACAGTTGAGAAGCATTTACTGAAAGGAAGAAAAGGACTTTGTGTTGGGAGCCCTGTCTCTGCAAATTTGTCAGTCTCCTGCCTCCCCTGCTCCAGTGGATTCTGACGTTCATAAATAAATCATAAGGTCCTGACATGATTGTGTCAGTAAAATGCACTGCCGGCTTGTGCCTAAAGCAAATGTCATTTTAGCAGGGGCCCTTTATCTAAATTATTTAGTGGCTCAGGACGTGGGTCTGAGCATTTCTTCTGTGGAGCATCAGGAACACAACAGCACAAGCAAAGCAAGCTCTTCTTCAGGGTTTTGCTCTGGCATGGAACCAGGAGTACCTTATTTGTTTATATGATAAAGATTTTTTTCTGAAGTTTTACTAAGAATCGTATAAAAAAATACAGTGCAACATATCTGAAGGTCACATTTAGGTTTGATTTTTAGCAATGCCAGGCTGTAAAAGGCTACAGAGCTGGAGTGCTGAACATACTCTGACATATATTTCATATCAAGTATGTATGTATAAGCCAGTGTGCTCTGTGACAAGCAAAAGGGGGCTATCCGTCTAGTGAACGAGGTAAATCCATAAACAACTAGGTAACACTTCATAAGTAATGGAGTAAATGTCATAGCAGAGGTACACGCAAAGCACCATGGAAGTGCAGAGCTACCGACAATGAGTTTGACTACTACACCCAATAGGGCAGTTTCAGGATAGAGATATCCAATAGTAGGAACCCTGAGACATGCATTAAGGAAGGAAAAGAATATCTTCAAACACAATCTGCATTTGCTGAGTACCTGGATTACTAATAATCTATATGACTTCACCAGAAACTCAAGATTTACATTTAAGGCTGCCACTGATACCCAGTAATCCACAGCAAAGCCACTGTCACAAAGCCAGAGGATGTGCACGTTTTAAGGGAACTCAAAGCAAACAGCACAGCAGGCGTGCATGCTAAGCAACTTTACCTTTTTAAAAAATAATACATTCAGAAAAGTGCATATATAAATGTACATGTGAGTAAAGTTTAGGAACTTGAACACACCTATTTAACTAGAACCCATAACAAGAAACAGAACGTCACCAGCTTTGCCAAAGAACCCCATGCCTCCTTCCAATCACTACCATGATCCAACCTCAAAGTTCCTGATTTCCTTTTTTTTTATTCAGTGATAGAAGGGGAGGCAGAGACAGACTCCCACATACACCCCAACCGGGATCCACCCAGCAAGCCCACTAAAGGGTAATGCTCTGCCCATCTGGGGTATTGCCCAGTTGCACAGCAACTGAGTTCTTCTTAGCACCTGAGGCAGAGGCCATGGAGCCATCCTCAGTGCCCGGGGCCAACGTGCTCCAATTGAACCTTGCTGCAGGAGGTGGAAAGAGAAAGAGAGAAACAAGAAGGAGAGGAGTGGAGAAGAAGATGGGTGCTTCTCCTGTGTGCCCTGACTGGGAATCGAACCCAGGACATCCACATGTGGGATTGACACTCTACCACAGAGCCAACCAACCAGGGCCAAGATTCCTGATTTCTGACAGTAGAGATTCTTTCTGCTTTCACATTAATAATGTCACACAGTATGCACTATTTGTGTCTGGCTTTCCGTATTCAGAATTATGCTCATGAGAGTCATCCATTATATTGCAGTGCATAGTTGTGGAGTGTTCGTTCTCGTTGCTCTATAGCATTCTGTTGTATTGATACACATAGTCCAATTTATTTTTCCATCCCACTATTGATGTGCATCTAGATGGTTTCCCATTTGGCACTATTACAGATAATGCTGCTATGACCATGTCAATGCTTGTGCTTTGGTGAACAACTGGATACATTTCTAGTTTGTATATATTTAGTAGAATTGCTGTATCACAGTTGATAGATACCATCAAATAGTTTTCCAAACTGTGTGCATTTACACTCTTACCAGCAGTATAAGAGCCATTTCATTACACTGATATTTCCCATCTCTTTCATTTTAGCCATTTTGGTGGATGTGGATTGTCTGTCTTTTTCATACAATTCTTAGACATTCATTTATATATTCTGGATACAAAATCATTCTTTGTCTATATGGTGAAAAATCTTCTCCCACTCTCCTGATGGTGATGAACTTTTGATGAACAGAAGTTCTTAATTTTAGTATAATTCAGTTATCATTTTTCTTTTATCATTAGTGGTTTTTTAGGTTATGTATGAAGAAGCTTTTGCTTACTTTGAGGTCAGAAAGAAGTCAACATTTTCTCTCTAAGTTGTATTGTGCATTTTCACATTGAGAGCTGCAATTCGTGGAATTTTTTGTTTAACCTGATATATAAGTTTAAGGTAGAGATAAGTTATTTTTCTTATATGGATACCCAAGTGGCTTAGAACCAATTTATTCAAATAGGCAACTATTTTAATTCAGTTGAGATGTATTATATCCACTTAAATAAGAACTAAATATGTCCTATCATCTTCAATATTTTCTAACATCTTATGTTAAATGTCAGGGCCATTTGTGTGTGGGTGTGTGTGGGGGTGTGACTAACTCAAATTTCCAGTAAATAGAGGGAGGAAATGAGAGAAGGAATAAGTTAATGCTACTACTATAAATCTATTCTGCAGATATTAAATTGGAGTCATTTCACTTTGATTCTGCATTTTTCATTCTGTCCAGAAATAGCGCTGATTTTTGCATGATTCCCAGTCCAAGAACCAAAATTTTTCTTGGTTATACTAATAATTTGAATGGTATCTGAAATATGAAATCGCAAAATGGATAGGAATGTTGGCAATTTTTTCCTAGACTATCACAATTTCATTGGCAACCCTTGCTGTCACTCTGCATTACTCCCTTCAAAGTCCATTTGAAAGAGTGATTGCTTAGTAAAGAACATATCAGTAAGCCTGGAAACCTTGGGTGTGTTACCGCATCTCTTTTGAAGGAATGTGAGGGAAGAATCATTGGAGATTATTGCATTTATAAATTTCTATAAACAATACACTCAGTTTGCTGAGACTTGCCATATTTCAGTAACTTAAATATACTTTTTAGTTCTTTATAGTTCCCATAATTTTAACAATGAATTTTTTTTATTTTTCAAATTAAATAGGTGACTTGAATGGCATGTCATCCAATGTCCAACTTTTCTTATTTAAAAAAAAATGTGCATTTTCAGAGAATGACAGAAAAGGTGGGAAATTTATTACAAAGTTTCATGTAAGCCAAGTAAGCAACAAAATTTGTCCCTAAAATGGAATTTAGCTTCAAATACCTCATAGTTAGTAGATTCATTGTTATATGTATATATATCAATATATATATATATTTTTTTAAGTGAGAGACAGTGAGGCTGACTGACAGACTCCCACATGCACCCTGACAGGGATCCACCTGGCAAACCCCCTATGGGGCAATGCTCTGCCCATCTGGGGCCACAGTTTTGTTGCTTGGCAACAGAGCTATTTTTTTCATGCCTGAGACAAGGCCATGGAACCATCCTCAGGGCCTGGGGCCATCTTGCTCAAACCTTTCAAGCCATGGCTGTAGTGGGGAAGAGAGAGAGAGAGAGAGAGAGAGAGAGCCAGAGAGAGAAAGGGGAAAGGTAGAGAAGCAGGTAGGTGCTTCTCCTTTGTGCCCTGACTGGGAATCAAACCCTAGACTTCCACATGCTGGACTGTCGTTCTACCTCTGAGCCAGCCAGCCATGGCAATGGCTAAAATATTAATCACAAAAATATTTTGTTCCACTATGACATGTAAGTATTAGAAAAGTAAAAAATGTTAAATTATGGAAAAGTTAGGAAATTTAAACACTTAGTAGCTATAATGATAAACTATTAGTAATTTTTTAGGTATGATTTACCAGTAAGTGTTTTAAAACTTAAATTTAACTTTTAGAGATACAGTCTGAGACATGTATGGATGAAATAATGTGATGTCTGAAGTTTGCTTCACAACAAATCATTCAAGTTTGGAAGGAGTCAGTGAGATATGGACAAAACAGTATTGAAAATGAATTGATCATTGTTGAAGTTAAGTAATTAGGAATCAATTATATTATTTTTCTATAGTTTTGTATGTTTGAAATTTTCCACAATTAATATATTCAAAAATATTTTATTTCAGATACTCATTAAAATGCTGAAACAGTAACTCTTCCCTGGGGGAGAATTGTTTCCTCACCCTCCCCAACATCTGAGGCTGCCCACACTCCTTAGCTTCAGGCCCCTCCTCCATCTTCAAAACCACCAATAGCTATCCAGTTCTCCTCATATTACACCACTCCAACTTCCTTGTCTATCTCCCTTTTCCATTTGTAAGAATTCTTGTGATTACATTGAGTCCACCCTGATGATCCAGGGTGATCTCCCTATTTGGAGGTCAGCTGATTAGCAAACAATTCTATCTACTCATCTAATTCTTGATTGCCATGAAACGTAACACATTTATAAGTCCCTGGTATTAAGACATGGACATAGAGGGTGGGTTATTAGGGTGTTACTCTGTCTATCATAACTATCTTTTTTATAAGGAAAAAAGTTATTTATAGGCAATGATTATTCCTCTTTTATCAATTTTAAATTTCTTGTTTCATTTTTCTCTCCTAGAGAAAATGAAGAACAATGAAAAATATATTAAAAATTTGCTTCAGAAGCCATAAAACAAATCTAGATCCTGACCTGATTATAATATTTTTATTTTAATGAAATAAAATAGGAAAGCAGAAAAACAAGGCAGGAAGCTAGAAATATAATTTAACAAAATAAGATTCTATAAAATTGGATTTTTTAAGATTCAGGTCTAAAAAGCATATAAATATATTTTTTATTTATAATAAAAAGCAATTGTATGACTCCATGCCTCTCACATGTTGTGAAAAACAAAGCTATGGAAATGGAGAAAACAAGTCATGGATGAGGACAGAGGAGGGAAGGTGTGACTTTAAAGGAATAGCATCCGAGTTCCCTTGTGGTGACAGAACAATTCTGTATCATGACTGTGGTGACGGTATGCCAGTCTATACAAACATGTGATGAAGGATCATAGACTTACCACAAAGATGTAAAAATAAAAAGGAAGGCGTGCAAAATTTTTGAAATCTGACTAAAGTCTGCAGTCTAGTTCATTGAAGGATGCCATATAGTTTCCTGGTTTTAATAATGTTCATTGGAAAAAGTTGAATGATGGGTATAACTATTTTAGCAACTTCTTGCGAGTCTCTTATTATTTCAAAAATATGTTGAATTTTTTAAAATGTGTGTTTAAAACACAAGAGGGGCATGGGAGTGTGAGCAGACGGTTCAAAGCTGAAGATGAGCACTTAAACATCTGTCTGCCATTTTTAGGGTAGGAAAAGTGGACTCTATGGTTTCACATTGGGAAAAGACACAGACCAATTAAATTAATACAAGTTTCCAAAAATGCACTCTAATTTTCAAGCTTTTCCAAATCTCTAGTCTCATATGTCCTTTAAATTCAATAAACTAGTTTAAGTCTTAATCCAGCAGCTAGAAAAGTAGACACAACAAAGAAAGACAGAGAAATGTTATCTGGTTTCTTTAGAAGCACCCAAAATGAAGTAATCAGATCGGTTTGATAAAGTCGGCTACACGGAGAGGTTTCATTCCCGTCCAGGTGAGCTCTGAGAAGCAGAGTGTGTCCATTAAGATGCTTTCCCTTCACCAGTTTGCAAGAAGCCAAACCTATGACAGAGAACCACAAAAACAGGGCTCAAATGTTTGTTCACGTCAAGACATCCAAGACAATTCCAGGCAGCTTCTTTCAAAATTACGTTGATTTTTAAAATGTGTGTATACTCAGAGTTCAAGATATTTCAAAACAATCATTATGTCTGTGCTGGGAAGAAATGCTGTATCAATCTCCATTAAACATACAGAGAAAAGAAAACGTGTTATATAGACTAGTGACATCTTTGTTACTGAGGGCCGTCTGAAATCAGAGAAGCAGCAATATCAATTTGAGAAAGTTGGAGAAGCAACATAAAATAATCCAGGGTTTGTTCAATTAAAGGTTGCAGTCTCAAAATAAATAAATAAATAAATAAATAAAGGTTGCAGTCTCTGGAAGATTCTAGAAGCTGGTTGCTGCGTGTTTTTTTTATACAGGTTTTAGGTCAGTTAAGGTAATGAGGAAAAAAAGCATCTGTATTCTGATATTTGAACAACCACACAAATCCACACTAGAAGTTTGCCCAAAATAGTACATACTCCTAATGAACTGAAGTGCGACAGTTCTGTCATTGTTGTATCACTTGCTAATTGTGCAAACAGCCGAGTCTAAATTGCATCATCTGTAAAAGAGCATTCCAGTAATGGCTAACACTTACTGAAGGTTTGCTGTGTTCCACGCCCAGATCTAAATTCTTTGTGTACAGCCTCATTTCATCCTACTATAAAAACAACCCTTAACTGAAATGCTACTACTTTATCTCACAGGAAATTATTAAATTTGAGGAATGAATGAAGTTACCTAGTGCTATGTGTCTGGAACATTCAAAGTATTAAACAACTTTTGATTTTCTTCCTTTGGTTTCCTTTACTGAAATGTTTTCCCAGGAGTGATTTCGGTTTGAGGATCCACTGGCCACACCCTGCCAGTGGTCTCTATTAGTGAGGTTGAAAGTGTATTACTGAAATATTTGCGTAAGCACCTTACAAGGCTAGGAACCTAAGTCTTAATATAAATAATTACCTCTTTAACTTCCCAGACTCTATAAATTAGTTCTAAAAATAGCAACCCCAAATGATGTCTATAAAAAAAATACATTTTTCTCAAAAGAATGGCGCCATACAGATGAAGCATAATTATTGTTCTTGTTGAGTTGATGTTATTATGATTAATTTTTTATGGAGGTGATCCCGTGTAGACTTACTGATCTCCTTAGACTTCATTCTGAGCCTGCAGGCTCGTCCTGAGCTCTGCCCTGCCATGGATGTAGGCCAGATCCCAAGGACAGGCCTTCTTGAAGCTACAGTAACAGGACTCATTTGGAATTCACTTTGAACGCAAACTTCTTCTTCCTTCCTTCCTTCTCCAATGAGTCCTCACCTGAGGCACCACCTAAACTAGAAACACTGACTTTGCCCAAGACATCCAAGGTCCAAGTAATCTTTAATAGCCTCCTTTGCAAGGCCTTGATTAGGTGTTTCATGTTAGACCTTACATAGAAACACACTTTCTCCTGGATGTCAGCTACCACTTTAAAAGAATTGGAACGCCTGTAGAAATTCAGGGAACTCTTGTCAACCTCCACTGACTTCACATTTATTAAAAACTTTTAAAAATTTACATGAACTGGCCATAAGAATAAACTTAGGCCAGTTGAGCCTAAAATGGCATAAATCGTGCCATTCTTGAAGGCTGTGCTCAGTCCTTCATCAAAACCTTTGACACCTTACTGGGAGGAGATGATCACCCAGTAGCAGCAGCTTATTTCTTTCTTGTGCCTGTCTCCAATTAGAACTTGAGAGGACAGATGTTTTCTTATTTCTCCTATGCCGTGGAGAGATTTCTAAATCTTTCATAAGCTTAGTGATTTACTTTCCCCCACTGCCTCAAATAACCAGTAAAAGAAAGTGAAATTAACATACTCAATAAGCGTGAAAGGGGTGTCTTTCTTAAATCCCAGATTTTCGGAATGATAGGAGCCCTCAGCCACATGGTCTCCTATGGATCTTAATCCTTCTGAATAGTATGTGAATGGTTGGATTCTTAGGCTAACACCCCAGGTAAAAAGCCATGATTGAGACCTCCTCTTTCATTTTTCTCACCAGACACACTAAGTGACTCTATTCTTTTAGCACTAGATGTCTGCAGTATAGCATTAGCTCATGCTTTCTGTACTGTATAGAAACATATTTTCATAGTGGTTTTCTGGAATCAATAATGCATGCCCACTTATTACTAACTCAATTCATAAGATTTCTATTAATGTCTAATTACTGTGAAAAACTGTTTAATGAATTTCCTTCTCTGTGACCATGACTGCATTTTAAATGAAGCATTCTACTGTGCTTGCCTCACCATACAAGAACTGTCGGCCCTTCAAATATTAAGAAACATAGAAATTCATCCATCATAACTTTAGCGCCAATTTTAGTATACATCAATAGCCTTTTTTAGCATAACGTGTCCTAATAACAATGTATGAAAATTAAAAAATTTATGCTAAATAAGTTTGACTTCAACTTTATTTCATAAATCACAGAATTTAGAGCTTAAGGGAATTAAATCATGAAATGTTCTTCCATGTTCTTTTTTTTTTTTTTAAGGTGAGAGGAGGGGAGATAGATAGACTCCTGCATGCGCCCCTACCGGGATCAACCCAGCAACCCCATCTGGGCCCGATGCTCGAATCAACCGAGCTATCATCAGTGCCCTGGGCCATGCTCAAACCATCGAGTCATTGGCTCTGGGAGGGGAAGAGGGAGAGAAGGGAGAGAAAGAGGGGGAGAGAAGCAGATGGTTGCTTTTTCCCTTGTGCCCTGACCAGGAATCGCACCTGGGACATCCATACACTGGACCAACGCTCTATCCACTGAGCCACCAGCTTCTTCCATATTCTTAATCCTTTGGAAAATTTGATAAAAAGTCAATTTCACCAATAGGGTTTTTTAAAATCCTGACTTAGATCACCTCTTTAATTTTTTAGAGAAGTCAACTGAGGTTCCACAGGTTAAGACTTGGCCAAAGTCACAGAGCGAGTTCCAGGACTCAAGCATGGACTGAAACCCTTACACCTGACCCCTGGTGGGGTTTCCTAGTAAAAAGAACTGTTCTTTACTGAGTTTCTGCTAAAAGCCAGACAATAGTCTAAGATACTTTACACGTATTAGCTCTAAATTTAAAAACAATAAAACCCTATATGATACGGATTATCTCCTCGTTTTACAGATTCAAGGGATATATTTCAACAACAGAGTCAAGATTTGAATCCCTCTATATTCCAAACATCAAAGCAAAAAAAAAAAAATACATTTCACTTCTTTCTAGTACTTAGATGATATTAAAATGTAAACATTCTGAAAATAATGTCTCATTCGACATAGTTGATTTATCTGTGAGAAACAAATAAATCAAAACTTAAAGATGAGTGGTGTTGAGTGGGCCCTAACCTTGATCTGTCTAGCAGTAAAGCCCCCAAATTTCCAAGTCTTACACATGCCATTTCCTGCTGCCCCATGACAGGGTGAAGATAAAAACACATGCCTATGTGCTGTATCTGGACTAATAATAAACTTCACAGAATATGCTACATCCCATTTCCTATACCCGTGACCTTTCCTACAATGCAGAGAGGAGTATGTGCTTCCCCTAACATTATGATAATAAATTAGACTCTTCTATCTAACAGTCATAACCACAGGGTCACCATAAAAAAAGAAGAGAAATAGAAAAGCAGAGCTTTAACCATTGAGGGTATTTCCTGACTGCTGAGGGGGTTGGGAACCTCCTTAGAAACGCAGAGAGATTAATAAGGAGAAGGTCGCTGACAAGACTCTGACCGAAATAATGCCCATCAATAATTGGTTTGGTGTGGACTTCACTTTGAATGTTAAAAGCAAATGTAAAACAGCCAGTTGTTTATCTCTTCTTCTTCCAAGAGGAAGATCAAAAGGAGGCTTATCTGGACTGGAGACAGTTTATTTCTATCTCAGGACAAAAGACAAAAGATACTATGTCTTTTCCTTTCCTTTGAGGTTCCTGTGTCTGTTCCTTTCCACTCCCTTTCCTGATTGGCAATAATATCCTGACCATCAATCTATGTATTTTAAGCATAAAAATCAATTTCTGAGACTTGTCTCATTTATTTGCGTGACAGGAACAGTGGAAATAGCATCAAGTTGCTATTGGGGGCAAGAGATTTAAAATATACCCTGTTAGATTTTTCTTTCTGATACCTGATGTTTCAATGAACTGAAGTGTATCCAGATAAGACCTAGGTACAACACACTTAGAGGTCTAGGAAGAAGAATTTCATCTAAGAAATAATACTGGTTCATCCAACCATGAAAATTTTGGAAAGCCCTCTAATACTCAAACTAGTAAATTTGTTGCAGAGAAGCAATTCGAATCTGAAGAGTATTTGTATTGCTTTTTTCATCCAAAAGAAGCCTTACTGACACGTTCTTTTGCCTTAGAAGTGGCTTTGTAAAAAAAATAAGGAAATAAGAGATAGAGAATGTGTACAGTGTGGCATCATTATAGGAGATATTGTCATTGGGACATAAAAGAGACCCAATCTGAGACAAATTTTAGCCTGATCTTCATTTTCAATAGCTTATTTTCCTTAGAACACGGGGGGGGGGGGGGGGGGGGGGGGAATATGGATTTTTTATTTTTTTATTTTTTAGAAAACAAAATAACAGTTTACGTGGACAAAGTTAAGTGGTACTCAGTATATATTGTCAGTCATAGGAAACCAGATTGTTTGAGTGATCTAAAAATAAGTTTAGTTTTTTGCTTTTATTTTAAACCATGGTTTTATAAAATGATCACTGTAAGATTGAACTCCCACTTAGAAATTTTATGGCTGAAATAATCCATGCAGGTGATGCCATTTGTAAGACCGGATCAAACAAATACTATTTTGTGGGGCTCCCCCTGGAGTTAAGTCACTGACCCAAGGGCAGTTGTTACGGGAAATTTTTTTTTTTTTTTGTAGCTGCTAGGGTGACTTATCCCATAGCAAGGCTCCCTAGCACGAGCTGGACTCTGATTTCAGGCATCATCAATCAGGCAACAAATAACGGTAGATAAATTACCTGACTTTCCCCACTGAGAAGCCATTCAGTTTTAATCCATGATCCTAAGGGAAATGAGAGTAAGAACCTCAGGTAAATCCGAGGAGGGGTATGGTCCAGGTCACACACATAATGTATGTAATTCTGTGTAATCAGAGTCGCTTACTAAAGAGCCCCCAAATCCCTAACATAAAGATTGAATTCCCTTGCAACCTTTCAGGAAAAGTCGTGACCAATTAGACTTCAGAAGTAGGAAATGTTAAGACAAAGGGAGGCTTACCCAGGTTTACGTCAGTTAGCTTTTGTACCTTTTGCCCCCTTACTTGCTTTGTAACCACTTTCTGAATTATCTTCTTGTTGACTGTTTACCCTAAAACATACACAGATTCCTTCCACTGGGAAAGGCCTTTTGTTCATTTCCTCCAGTTGTGTGTTTCAGCTCACTTGGAGCCTTATTATTGTTCTTTCAGAATTCCATCCATTTTTCAGGGTTTTGTTTCCTTTGAAAGGCGATGAACTAGACAAAATTTCCTAACTCTTTCTTCATTTTCATCAGGGAAGTGGGTTCATGGCCCAGGAAGCCTGCCTGCTTTCCTACCAGCTCCGACTAATATGGAATTCTTTCAAGGGCCACAGGAGAGCAAATTCCCAGTAGCCTCTGGCCTCACCTGTCAGCCACACCTGGTTCCCAACCTCTGCCACTTCCTCTCCCGTAGCTGGACCTGGCACGACATGAGGGGGGTCTTTGAAGGATTTTAAATACCCAAGTACACAATCAGAGGTGTGTTTAAGAAAAATTAGTCAGCAAGCTTTGGAATCTGGTTTATTTAATCAGTTTAAATAAGACAGATTAAAAAGCAGAGAAATCGGATACAAGAAGGCCAGTTAATGGTCCAGAGTTCCAGTGACAAATAATGGTGGCTTGAAGGAGCGTCGCAGCAAGAACAGTGAAAGGTGCACTAAAGAGACAGTATGTCTTGGGCTAAACAACTTATTCTCTATAAGGAAAGAAAATAACGTGAGATGCCAGGGTGACTTGGATGGTATCATGCCATTAAGGAAAGAGTGAGAGAAAAGATGGTGAGTTTAGTTGGGAATATGTTATTTAGCCAAACACTTTAAGATGCAGAGACACAACCCCTTCCCACCTAGTAAGCCCCCTTCCCATCTCTAAGGAAACTGGCCCTGACTCAATGGCATGATTAGTGATATAGTATCACAAAGCGCACCACTAGGGGGCACAATACCAGCAGACCTGGATTAAATGCTTTTCCTGAGTTTGCCATCTGGGTTACCGAGATGAGCCAATGCAAACATGTGTGCTTAAGCCAATGGACCCAAAGAAGCCATTCACCCTATTTCTAGTCAGGACCACAAGAATCACTGCCACTGATGTGTGGCCAGCCCATTTCACCAGAGTAGGGGGATACAGAAAGGTATGAAGGCTAATGTTTAACTGGATGTCCACTGCTTTGGCTATATGCTTCAGGAAGATGTAGTCAAAGTAGCAGCTGTATAAGTTTCAGGGATCCTGGCCAAATCTTACTCTCCAAAAGAGCCATGGCAAACAGAACTCCTAGCCACGTGTCTACCTTTACAACCAGCAGTGCAGTGGTAGAGGTGCCAACAGAGCATTCAAGCAGAGACCACTAGCTGGCTGTTGACACAAAGTGCTCAGGACTGGTCATTTGTGACACGAACAGAATATCTCTGGAAATAGAGAAATACTGTTTCTCATTGTATGTGGCTTTCTACCTGCTACCCTTCTAGGACATCTGTCCAACCTACAAATCTTTTGCTTACTTTATTAACCCTTTCTGAATTAGGTCACTTATCTTTCTTTCATCTATTTTTTTAAATTAACACTGAGAATCCCTTAAAACCACAATATAGAGTTGCTAGATCTAGCAAATAAAAATACAGAATACCTAGTACAATCTGGATTTCAGATAAACAATGAAGTAGGGGTGTGTGTGTGTGTGTGTGTGTGTGTGTTTTAGTATAAGTATGTCCCAAATATCACATAGGACATACTTATACTAAAAAATTACTTGCTATTTGTTTGAATTTCAAATGTCCCTGGCCATCCCACATTTTATCTGGCAACCCAAGTGCAAACTGAGAGTCAATCACAGGACCAGATCTGTTTCCATTCTGCAGCTTGCCTGTTTTGACAGCGCTCCCCCTCACGGATCTCCAGGGCTATCCTTCGCATGTGCATTTGGGACCAAAGACAGCAACACCCTCCACTAATGGAAGATACAGAAGCACAAGATTTAATTTCATAACCATCAAGGCTCTTTTTCCACTAGGATAGTTTTTCAGGCTATTCCACTGACTTACCCAAGCCGACAAACAACTTTTGTACTGGTCAAAACAATCAACCATTTCTGTGTAGAACATTTGAGAAAGTTCCAAAGGAGAAGTCTCTGGATTAAAGTAACTAGAAAAAGAGTCCTTTCCTGATGTGTAAGAATGAATGTCTGCTCTGATTATGCCTCGCTAGCTCCAGAGGGGAGAAGTTTCCAAATCAAATCACACCCTACACCCCATACCAGTGGTCATCAATTAATATTCTTATATAAATAAGATCTGGTTAAAGTCACTGGAAGTCTTAAAAGGGAACATCAGGAGTTGAGATGTCACAGAAAGACCAGGTCATGTTGCCCATCAACCGGCCCCATTGCTTTGATTAGATGAATGAATATTATCGCACCACATTGGACCGTGAGTGGCATCTTGATCTTGCTAGCTCCTTCTTCCCAGACTACTTACTAGTTTTAGCCACCTTGTTCTAGAAGCAGTAAGCACTTGTTCTCCTGCTTCCCACCTTTTCATCCACCATAACGTCCTTTGACCTGTGACCTCTTCCAACCACTCCACACACACAAGAGACAGAGCCACCCCGCTTGGGGTTCAATTCATCTGTCTGAATCGATCTTCCAGAAGAGACTGGAGGGCCACTCTTCCTCCACCTTCGTGTCTGTCAACTCAAATAAGGAGCTTGCCATCCATTCTCAAAATCATTTCCTGGTTCTGAGTACATTCTGGGAGGTCTTGTAGGCACTAAGTGGGTTATGTTTCTTTCTCCCAATTTTAATCAGCTAATCATGCAATTCACCAATCAAACAACTGCACGCTAATTGGATGCAGGTAAAATATGCTATAAAGGTATGAATTAATATTTGTATTATATTGCAATTTTAATGTATGTTTTAAAAGGGTGATAATATTGTAAGAGGATGGATTCTAGCTGTCTACTAGCCCAGTAACATATATTTAAGGTTGAGGTTAAAATCATGGGCTACCTGGCTGTCCTTCAGCTGTTTGTGTATGTGTTTGGAAGTCTGCCTGTAATAACAAGATCTGGTTATTACTTAGGGAAGCTCAAAGTCTTATTTATTTAGAGAGGCTACATGGTGTCAACCTCATAGGCAAGTGCAGACAATGGCTTTCAGAGAGATTGTCTGCCAATTTGATAAGAATTCCCAGTTGTTTCAAACTATAGCTTACCACCATGTAGTTGCCATGGCAATAATTGCTTTTACTTTGATATTCTTCAATCTCCAAAATTGTTGTAGCTCCTCTGTCAGGCCATACATTTGTTTATCTTTCCCTGGACCCCTCCTGATGTTTCTATTAAGTAGTCAAGTTTTCCAAGAACAGTAACTGCAGCGTTTGGTTTTATCACAAGTCACCTTATCAAGGCAGGCCCTCTTGAGCAGCCTTAAAACATAAATTCTTTATGAGGGGGAAAATCTTTTGTAAATCCCCACAGAATTGTATCTGTACTTTTATTCCCTGTTGAGTGAAATAGGGTACAAAAAAAAAAAAAAAGAACTGCTATAAATTTAGTACACTTTAAAATGAATGTGTATATCATTCATCACAAAAACATCCACCTATATCTTAACAGCAGTGTACATATCTGAGTGAAATAGTTTGTCCTTTCAATCTACAAATACTGTAAATATTGATTTATGGACCTTTTACAAGAAGTGCAGGCTCCTAACATGGGCTCCTATCCCACAGGTTAAGAAGCACTTTATTGTTTGACATGTTCTTTATCTCCGAAGGGACACCAGCCAGGGCGTGTCCTCTCTAAGGGACGTGATGCATTTCCATAAGTCACGGAGGCACACACACCAGCCAGTCTTGCTCCAGAAGGTGCGGGGGTGGGGAGTGGGGGTTAAGTTTGGATCAGAATGAGGGGCAGGAATTTTTCTTCGGAAAGCACCCACAGACCGTGCTAAAAGATCCCCATCACACTCTCAACCCATTGAAAACTGGTCTCAGAATCTTGAGGTTGATGGTTGTGGCCGCTATTATGCTCGACTTGTTGACACGTGTGTTTATCTGGGTTTCAGTTCTGCTTCGTGGACCCTTAGGTGGTCCTCTTGGTGAGGAGGGAAACTAGTTTGGATTGAGTTAGACAGAGAATAATCTTGTATAGGCCCATCTTCCCCACTGCCAACCCCACAAATCTACCTTGATTGCCATCTCCTCCCCCACAAAGTATTCCCCCAAATCATTAAAGGACATGGACCGTTATTACCTGCTCCTCTGCTTTCCCTGATAAAAGTCATTACTTTTAACAGAGAGTTAACATGCAATAAGCTTTCTGTGGTTTCAAAGCCAAATCGTTCTGGAGGTTTAATTGATGTCCAGTCAGGGGGGCGGGGGGGGGGGGGGAAGGGCGGCCCTCCCCGTCACTCGCCCTCCCATGTGAGGTGAAATGGGGAGGGCAGCACCCCCGAGAACCACGTGCAGATGGTGAGAAACATGTCAAGGTTCGAAATCAAGCTGGGACAGGAACTAGAATACTTACTCTCTGAGTCAAGCAGCATTCAGTCCGTTCTTCAGAGTTACTCTTTATGATTCAAAGGTGTATGGCTGGAAGCTGGCGCTGCCATCCTGTGGTAGCCCCTCCCCCTTCCCTGTTAGGTTTGCTCCCCCCCCCCCAGCCCCTCCTCTCTCTCCCCGTGCCATTTACCCTCCAGACTCATACACCAACTGGAAGAACATTCCAAGGACCGTGCATCAGCTCACCCGGCAAGGGCTCCAGGGTGGAGACAAACCTTGCCGCGGAGGACGCCTGGAGAGACGGTGGACATGTGTGGGACCTGCTCCGCAGGACCGGTGCCAGCTCACCCAGGAACGTTACGAGGCGATGGGGAGCGGGGGCGTGGGGAGGGGAAAGCCCCTGTCTGGGTTTATAATTGAGGTGATACACGTATGAGTTGCACAATAAATAAACAGAAGAGAAGATGTTGAATGAGATGGTGCCTTAAGCAAGGGAGAGGGTTCTCGGGCTTCGTGTCGGGGCACAGAGCAAGGAGAGCCCACTCAGTTGCTGCTCCACCCGTGCAAAGACCTCAGAGCAGGAATGTTCAGCTGTCTCCCAAGGTCTTGATGAACGGCAGGGCCTTAGAGTCATTCTGAGTGACCCAGTCCTGGGCCTCTGGGGTGACTGACACCACTGCCTAACAAGGGACACGGCATGATGTGTCTGGTTCTGCTTCCCCCACTTAGAAACTGTGAACCTGAAGGTTGGGGAGTGTACGCAGGAGAATTTTCTGCTTCGATCTCTTCCAGTTTCTTGGGCTCCTGCCATAGTGCTGGTATTTGACTTAGAGGCCTAAGAGGGAAATCAGTCCCATGTGAGCAGATAACAAAACACTCTCCACCTTGGAATCATGAAGTGGAATTTGAATCTGAAGCCAAAAATCCTATCTTTGCCTGCTTCGCTAATTACATAAATTTCCCTGCTAGATTCTGCAGCTGTTTATAGGAACACAGCTCTGGTTCCCAGAAGTGGCACCTCTCAGCACAGGGGCTCAGGGGACCCAGGCCCGGTCTGGAGCTCTGACTCTGGAGTGCTGGCTGGTCCCGTCTCTGTGGACGACGCTGGGTGACCCTGGGTTCAGCTCACTCCTTCATACAGTGGTGGGCTGAACAACTGCCCAGTGATGCACAGATGTCAGAGGGGGGGGGGGGGGGGAGAGAGAGAAGGGGCATTTGTGTGTTGCTAGACGCAGATTAAGGTCGGTTGAAGCTCCAGGCTCAAAATAAAATGTTGGGCCTCTTAAAAAGAAAAAGAGAGACAGGAAAAATAAAAATACATGTTAGCCATATTTTTAAATAAATAAAAAAATATTATGTACTATTGATGTTAAAATTGCACATATGAAACAAAACTTGGTGTCATTAGAAAAAAGTGTAAAGCTGGGGTTTGTGGTTCCCTTTGGAAGTCGGGGCCCAGGGCACCCGCCGTTTTATCAGCCTCTAGACGTTGCTGTGAACAGTAGCTAGCAATAAGGATCCAGTGCAGAAACCTTCCAGGCAGAGTTTTGGAACAGAGGCAAGGATACAGCTGAAAATAAGTATATGTGGCTCCCTTTATAATGTTCCATCCCTTGGGAAGGGTCCCAAACTTCACAGATACTCCCCTCCAAATACGGTTTGACTCGGGAAAGAACAACCAGATATTATGGGATGTATTTCCCAGCCCCTCAGCATCCTAACCTGGCAACTTTCACCTTTGCTTTCAAGGAGAATAAAGAAGTTAGGAGCCTATGTTGTACACCTGGAACTAATATAATATTGTAAGTCAACTGTAATTGAAAAAAAGATTTTAATTTAAAAAAGCGGAGTATGGCCAGTAGTCGCGGCCACCACGGCCAGGCACACACAGGTTCCCATTATATTCGGTCAGACGGTAATGAGACTGTGGATCCAAGAACTAGTGGCCATGCCTTTACTCTAGCCTCACACCCGGCTGGCAAGCAAATACACACAGGGCACCAAAACTCACACATTCTCCAGTTCCACGACCAGGAGAATCTTCTCTGGTTTTCCTAGAATCAAAGGCCCCACCAGCTCAGTGACCTCTGGTTACCC
The DNA here is from genome assembly GCF_036850765.1 of Saccopteryx bilineata. Lineage (NCBI taxonomy): Eukaryota > Metazoa > Chordata > Mammalia > Chiroptera > Emballonuridae > Saccopteryx > Saccopteryx bilineata. Next base: position 20,769,814 of record NC_089495.1, read on the forward strand.
ATCTACATACACGCCTTCTCCCTTCTCCTCGCTGCACAAACTGGCTTCTCCGTCAGCACCCGGCCATCTTGGCTGCCTTCTCTGCAAAAACATGGCCTCCCTCTTCCTCCTGCTGCTTCTCTTCTTAAAACTTTTTGGTGCGGCCCTGGCCAGTTGGCTCAGTGGTGGAGCGTTGGCCTGGCGTGCAGAAGTCCCGGGTTCAATTCCCGGCCAAGGCACACAGGAGAAGCACCCATCTGCTTCTCCACCCCTCCCCCTCTCCTTCCTCTCTGTCTCTCTCTTCCCCTCCTGAGGCCGAGGCTCCACTGGAGCAAAGATGTCCCAGGCGCTGGGGATGGCTCCTCAGCCTCTGCCCCAGGCGCTGGAGTGGCTCTGGTCACAACAGAGCAACGCCCCGGAGGGGCAGAGCATCGCCCCCTGGTGGGCGGAGCGTCGCCCCCTGGTGGGCGAACCGGGTGGATCCCAGTCGGGCGCATGCGGGAGTCTGTCTGACTGTCTCTCCCCGTTTCCAGCTTCAGAAAAATACAGAAAAAAAAAAGGAAAAAAAAACTTTTTGGTGCAAAAACCCCTCCTCACGCCATATTAGCATAACAATGGCCCTTCCCAAGCAGGAAGGTAATTAGCAGTTTCACCTGGCAGCACCATTTTTAACAAAGTGAGCATAAAAATCACATTTTACAAACTTATTTGCCCAATGAGCAGTTAGAGGAAAGGTACAATTAAATAACCACAGTTTCCCCCCAAATACTGAAATGATTTTAGCACAGCTGCTTTCAAATTAAAATGAAACCTGGTTACTCCATGAAGAGCAGTTTTGCCGTAAAATCTTGTTTTCTTTTTTTTTATTACATTCCTTTTCATAGAAAGATGAATGCGTGTGACTAACTGTGGCTCCCATAAATAAGCACTATACTTAACAAAAGCGAGGCTCTCAATTAACCTTTCTTGATGATGAGGCGATTGGCCTGGGAACTTAGAGACCTACAACGGTTAAAAATACGAAGGACTCTTTATGTGACACACAGATGAACCAATAAAAATGTGACCTCTTGGCATCTATTAAAAAAGATATCTTGGGTTTCTTTCAGTAAAATATTTGAAGGCTTTAAAATTTTAAACAAAGTGCAGCTGGTTTATACACGCAAGTTCCAAACCCTGAAATCTTCCCATGGCATCTAGTTTCAAGGAATTCCACTACTGTAAACTAGTGAGTAAACTAAACTGCTAAGAGATGTTTTCTCTTTTACAATTTTATTTTTGTTATCAATTATTCCATGTGATAAATAAAAACTGGGAGGAGAAATGTAAACTGATCTGGTGGGAAAGGAAAAAGACTATAATTGTGAGCCAAATGTAATAAAAATTATACAAGCTAAATTTCCACTCAGAGTGTGAAAAATCTACCAGAGAATCTCCAAGGATTTACACTTAGGTGGAGTTTAAATACTGAACAGTCACCATGTTACTTACACGTATAACTTCTAGAAGTCAGAACAACATTTTGGAAGAATTCCTCCTTTAAATCACTGCCCCGCCCCCCGGAAATGTATTTATTATCTTTGTGAGGGGACAGCGTGCCTGACCCTTCCTTGTCAGACTGCATAGATTAAGCTCAGTTAGCCTATGATTTGGTAGCCAATAACCAACGCTTTGTTACTTTTCAAATGCTAAAGTACCTTTAATTACTTCCCCCTCCCCCTTTCTTTCTGCTCTACTTATTCCCATTGTTCCCTCTGGAGCCGACTATTAGCGGGGCTCTCTCTTGCAAAAACACATGCTCTTCTCCTAATGCCTTCTCTTCTCTTCCGCACTACTCCAGGTTCAATTTCGCTTTCCGCTCCTGCACTTTCTCTAGCCCCGCCTCCTCAAGTTGCATGTAAATTTTCTTTTCTTTACCACCCAAAAGTCTTAATGTCTCTGAATTCTTAACGTCGCAGTGTTACAAACATACTCATCATCTCTACCTAAAAGGGTGAGTGATAGTTGCATTGAGTAACTGGATTTGATCTGTAAATTATGGTGCAGAGAAGTAGCCAGCCCACTTCTGACTTAGGTAATTGAGTTTGCAAAGTCAGTGTGACATGCATGACACTTTCTAAAGAGCTCTGGGTAAATCAGTCTGAAGGTTCTGCGTGAACACCATTCACACAATTGTTTACACTTCCTGTCTAGGAATCAGATTCCGATCACTGCAGTTAATGCTGGTGTTTCAGTCAAACTTCACACCTGAAAAAAAAAATTATTTCCTCACAAAAGCAATAGAAGATGGCTATTCTTTCTATCCCTAAGGTATTTTCTGAAAATATACCTTGACTGCAGCGAGGTATTCACAATCGAAGGGGTGGAGGCATCAGGGTGCTCGTGAGTAGATCTTGGAATGGTTATTACATCGTACTAGGGACACTGTCAGCAAGCCTTTTGCCTAAAACCCCTGACTTGAGAATTGCAAGCAGTCTCTTTAGCCAGATCAGATAGTGGAACATTTGGATATTTCATAGCTTTTCATTCTAGAGTTTATAAATGTAGGAACCCACCCTTTCCTTCTCCTGACCAACAACTATGATTAAAACCTGGAAGGAAGTGATGGGAAGTATGTGAACACATAGCCCACCAATGACTCAAGAGTCAAAATTTCCAAGAGAAAATATTTGATGGGTTCGTCCAGGCTTTGGTGGGAAGGAAACGCCTTCCTCTGGCTCTCCCAGGGCAGAACAACGTAAGGCAGACTTAGAGCTAATACGTAAAAAGCATCTGGTGCATCCAGTACAAGCTAACCTTGTAACCTTGTAGTCATCTGGCACAGTAGGAAGAAGTTCAGAGAAAAAAACAACAAACTATGTTCCCAATTTCTTTCGTGCTGCTGTAACTTGAGTCCTTTGGGAAGGTCTTTTGGCTGTGATATCGATGTTAGGAAGTTGCTCCAGGACTCAGCTTGGGGTAAGGGTCGGAGCGATTGGTTAATAGTAAGTAAGCTTAGTAATATATTAATTGGGGGATGGGGAGTTCCACTTAAAAAAAAAAACAGTACTGCAGGCCCTAGCCGGTTAGCTCAGTGGCAGAGTGTCGGCCTGGCGTGCGGGAGTCCAGGGTTCGATTCCTGGCCAGGACACACAGGAGAAGCACCCATCTGCTTCTCCACCCCTCCCCCTCTCCTTCCTCTCTGTCTCTCTCTTCCCCTCCCACAGCCAAGGCTCCATTGGAGCAGTTTGCCCAGGCGCTGAGGATGGCTCTGTGGCCTCTGCCTCAGGCACTGGAATGGCTCTGATTGCGGCAGAGCGACACCCCGGATGGGTAGAGCATCGCCCCCTGGTGGGCATGCCGGGTGGATCCTGGTGGGGCACATGCGGGAGTCTGTCTGACTGCCTCCCTGTTTCCAGCTTCAGAAAAATACAAAAAACAAACAAACAAACAAACAAAAAAGAAGCCAGTACTGCACTTTAGAGATTTTTAATCTCTACTACTGTAACCACCTCTTGGCAAGTTGCTGGTTTGATTCTCCTTATTAAGTAAGCAAACAGCATGAAAATAAATTGCCACATTTTCTCCAATAGTGTAAGTCAGCAAAGGCAGGGCACCAGACAAACTAAATCTGGGGAGCACATCACCTTTAATAACACATCTAAAACAACAGGAGTTAGAATAAACAAACAAGACTGGTCTCTATTTTTATCTATTTTTACATGTTTCAATTTTAGAAAACAAAACTAGGTGACGGTTTTCAGTCTGTTTTATAGGCTTCTGGCTACAGTGAGTACATTCAGGTCAGGTGACTACTGGCCGCTGGCTTCCGGTTTTTTAATTCCTTATTTGAACTGTTAAATGATAGCTTTATTGCATTTTTATCAATAAGTATGATTTACCAGGAGACCTCAAATTTGAGGGTAATGCTAAATTAGCAAGAGTTTTTTAGCCTGATCAGGCGGTGGCGCAGTGGATAGAGCATCGGACTGGGATGCCGAGGACCCAGGTTCAAGACCCCGAGGTTGTCAGCTTGAGCGTGGGCTCATCTGGTTTGAGCAAAAGCTCACCAGCTTGGACCCAAGGTAGCTGGCTCAAGCAAGGGGTCACTCAGTCTGCTGAAGGCCCACGGTCAAGGCACATATGAGAAAGCAATCAATGAACAACTAAGGTGTTGCAATGTGCAACGAAAAACTAATGATTGATGCTTCTCATTTCTCTCCGTTCCTGTCTGTCTGTCCCTGTCTATCCCTCTCTCTGACTCTCTCTGTCTCTGTAAAAAAAAAAAAAAGATTTTTTTAAACAAGTCATGATGAAGGTCTTCAAATTATTAACTATTATAGTAAACAATGTAATTTAAAATATATGGGGACTAAAAATGTTGATATCAACCATTTAGCCTCTTTTTCTTTTCATTTATTTTTCGGAGGTGGTGTTGCCATGTTCTTACCGGACAAAACCATAGCACCTACGTGCACCAGGATAGTCACTGAAGCAGGGTTGTGGCAGTAAAAACTGAATACGTTTTAGATGTCCATCAACAGAGGACTGGTTTAGTAATTGAATATAGCTATATAACAATTCTATGCAAACTTTAAAAGAAATCGGGTATATCTGACACGAAGACTTGTACATTATATATTTTTCTTTCTTTCTTTTTTTTTTTTTTTTGTATTTTTCTGAAGCTGGAAACAGGGAGAGACAGTCAGACAGACTCCCGCATGCGCCCGACAGGGATCCACCCAGCACGCCCACCAGGGGCAACGCTCTGCCCACCAGGAGGTGATGCTCTGCCCCTCCGGGGCGTCGCTCTTTTGCGACCAGAGCCACTCTAGCGCCTGGGGCAGAGGCCAAGGAGCCATCCCCAGCGCCCGGGCCATCTTTGCTCCAATGGAGCCTCAGCTGCGAGAGGGGGGCGGGGTGGAGAAGCAAATGGGCGCTTCTCCTATGTGCCCTGGCCAGGAATCGAACCCAGGTCCCCCGCACGCCAGGGCGACGCTCTACTGCTGAGCCAACCGGCCAGGGCCTATCTTTCTTTCTTTCTTTCTTTCTTTCTTTCTTTCTTTCTTTCTTTCTTTCTTTCTTTCTTTCTTTCTTCCTTCCTTCCTTCCTTCCTTCCTTCCTTCCTTCCTTCCTTCCTTCCTTCCTTTCTTTCTTTCCCTCTCTCTCTCTCTCTCTTTCCTTCCTTCCTTCCTTCCTTCCTTCCTTCCTTCCTTCCTTCCTTCCTTCCTTCCTTCCTTCCTTCCTTCTTTCTTCTTTCTTTCTTTCTCTCTTTCTTTCTTTCTTTCTTTTTTTTTTTTTGTGCTAAGTGAAAGTCAATGAGGCAGAGACAGACTCTTGCATGCACCTCAACTGGAATCCACCTGGCAAGCCCACTAGTGGGTGGTACTCTCCCCATCTGGGGCCATTTCTCCATTGCTTGGCAACTGAGCTATTTTATAACTGAGGCCAGGCCTTGGTGCTGTCCTCAAAGCTTGTGGCCAACTTTCTTTCTTTTTTTTGGGGGGGGGGGACAGAGACAGAGAGAGAGGGACAGATAGGGACAGACAGGCAGGAGGGAGAGAGATGAGAAACATCAATTCTTTGTTGTGGCTCCTTAGTTGTTCATTGATTGCTTTCTCATATGTGCCTTGACCAGGGGACTACAACAGACCAAGTGATCGGATCCCTTGCTTGAGCCAGCAACCTTGAGCTCAAGCTGGTGAGCCTTGTTCAAACCAGATGAGCCTGTACTCAAGCTGGTGCCCTCGGGGTCTTGAACCTGAGTCCTCCACATACCAGTCCGACACGCTATCCACTACATCACTGCCTTGTCAGGCTTGGGGCCAACTTTCTTGAATGAGCCATGGCTGTTGGAGGAGCAGAGTAAGAAGGGAGAGTGGGGAATGGTGGAGAAACAGATGGGCGCTTCTCCTGTGTGCTCTAACTGGGAATTGAACCCGGGACATCTACACGCAGGGCCAACTCTCTACCACTGAGCCAACCGTTCAGGACCTATTATTTCTTTAAAAAGGAATTTGTGAACATAAAAGAATGTGTTTATGCACATACATACATATAGAGAGAGAATATTTATGACATGCCAGTAATTGAAAAAAAAAATGAGTTCAATAATCATGCTACCTACCACAATAGATAAGGAGTTTCACTTTTGAGTTCATTCAGTTCTATAATGTTTGATTTTTTAAAATGTGAGCATGTATTATATGTATAAGTTTTTTTATAATTTGCAAAAAAAAAAAAGTGATTGATATAATAGGGCTCCCTTCTCTACAGATCAAAATATTAATAGGGTTTATTTTATGATAGAGGTAGAGTGAAGTTTTTTCCTTCCTTGAATATCTATTTTTTTCTATTTTATATTTTTAAAGCAGAGTACAGAACATTCCTGGAGAGGGAAAATGTTCAGAGTCAACATGCTGGAAAGGAATAAGCCTAAAAGTGTACAGAGGTCAAAATACAATAGTTCCCCAAGCTTTTTCACATCATAAGCTGAAAGTGAATGTCTCTCACCAGCTAATTCCCAAATGGCAGTAGCTTTTAGGATAATTGGTGAAGTCCTAGGTGGCTGTTTATGACCATTTCTTAAACATAATGAAAATATAATATTCATTTCATATTCAACTTCCACTCAGTCAGATTTTTAAAAACTGATACTTGACTGGAAATAATTCAGTTTATCTCTTAATAATCATCTCAATATTTCATGGACATGAAAACCATTACTTCATTTCCTGAGAATAATCTGTAATTTCACTAAACAAAGATGTTTTAATTAAAGCTTATTTGAGGTACCATTGAAACTAATCAAATATATTGAGTCATGCCTTTTGGAGTCATATTTAAAAATTCAGAAGTACTGTGTCCTCTCCAAAGTCTTGCAAATGAACCCAAATGTACCTTTCAAGAAAAGCACACAAGCTTGTCAACCATTGTGGGTAGTGACCGATGAGTACTCTCTTCTCTGTCATTTCAGAATACTTCTTATGGACCAGGGTATGTAAACTTGAGAAAATATGACATTTTTGGAGATGATGAACTTCCCCAAAGATCAGCCTTTCCCCTTAAAGTATGCCATAGATTCTAGCTCAGTTTTTCACTCTAAGCAACTCAGACACTCTATTTAGTAACCGAGAGGGAAAGTTCTTACTGTCCAATTCATAAGAAACTATATATAAAGAGTGAACAATATATAATACCACATAGAAATAGACACGAGAGAGCTATACTTTTCTGGGGTACAGTAAAGCCCCCAGAGATCTATTCCTTCAGGAACAGGTCTGAGTGCTCCTGACACTTGTCATGCCATCCACATGTGCGCACACACACAAATATGTTTTCTTTCTCTTCTGAAATAAATAATTTTAACAGACAATAAATGAAAATAATATAACACTTAAGTGTGTTTTTTCCCAACTTCTGTCACTCACCCAGATTTTCTTTAGGTAGTTTCTGGGTTTTTTTTTTTACACTTTCTAATCTTTGATACATTTGAAAAATAGTTTGGTGTAACTGTAAAGGGTGGGCTTGGGGCGGACGCGTTTCCGGGGGCTGGCCGCCCAGATGTCTCAGCGTCAGGTGTGCGCAGTCATCCATCTTTGCCTCCCCGGACGTGCAGTGCCACGTCTCATAAAAGCTAAATTCTTCCATTTGAGCCCATTTCTAGACTCCCCATTCTGCTCCTTTGACTTGAAACTATAGGTTATGCTTAAGCTCTGAAGCCTGAATCCTTGGGTTTGAGTCTCAGTTCCACTCTTGACTGGCTGTGTGAGGCTGAGGCAAGTTCCTCTCATTCTGCCCAAATTTCTCATTATAAAATGGTAGTGTAAATGATCACAAGATTATTGTGGGGATGAAACTGTTTAAGAGATGAAAACACTCAGGAAAGTACATGACAGAGATGTCACTCAGTAATATTAGTGATGGTTATTCTTAAAATGCTGTTGTTGTTTTATTATTTATTTATTTTTTAACAGAGAGAGAGAGACAGAGAGAGAGTCAGAGATGGATAGACAGACAGGATCAGAGAGATGAGAAGCATCAATCATCAGTTTTTCATTGCAACACCTTAGTTCATTGATTGCTTTCTCATATGTGCCTTGACCATGGGGCCTTCAGCAGACCGAGTAACCCCTTGCTCAAGCCAGCGACCTTGGGTCCAAGCTGGTGAGCTTTTTTTGCTCAAACCAGATAAGCCCGCGCTCAAGCTGGCGACCTTGGGGTCTCGAACCTGGGTCCTCTGCATCCCAGTCTGATGCTCTATCCACTGCGCCACCACCTGGTCAGGCAAAAATGCTGTTGTTTTTACTGCTATTTCATTACATGGAGAGATCAAGGGAGAACTGACATGTGCAAATACTGTCTTCCCAAATAAGTATCATGCGTTTTCTTAATGTACCGGTGTCTCTTTTGTGTCCGCTTTCTTCAGATGTTTGCCCACAGACCTATTTCCATGTTGTACACGGATTCGCATTGCCCTCTCCACAATTCCTCTTCCGCAGATGCTCCGTCAGCCTCCGGTTCTGCTTCCCTTCCCTGGCCTTCCTAGTTACTCTCCCAACTGCCTGCTGCACTTTCAGGGATCTCTGGTCCAAGATACTTAACTGGAGACCTTGCCTATCCTAACGAAGTGCAGTGAGTTGTGGTATTTCTTTAAAACAACTGAGATCGGATATTACATATAGAGGCTCACGCATTTCTAGGGCTGCTACTTTCCCCAGTGAAAAAGTTCCCTGGTCGAATATTTTTTCTGGATGTGAAGTCTCAGTTAAGACAGCATCTCGTGAAATCAGACCCTTCAATAAGATTTTATGCTTGAACCCTTTATCTGAGTTTTTGTTTCATGCACATTAAACTGTTGCTGAAAAGCACGGGTCCTTTAAAGTTCAGCAGGGAAGTGTTTATAAAGATCTAAGACTGAACTCAAGACACAGCCATAGCCAGAGGCCTGGCTTCCTGAGAAGGAAGGAGTCCCCTGCTAATCTGTCATGCTTCTGTCTAACAGGATATTAAAGCCATCCAGGCTCCTTTCTTCCCCAGCCTGCCCTGTGTCTCACAATCCCAGGTCTGTGCCAGCGAGCCGCATGACCGGGGGGCCACGCCACGGCTCCTGCAGAGCTCCTTGTAAAGTGCACTGTAGTCAGTATGGGCGATGAAGAAAACAAGAGAGACAATGCAACCCTTATTATTAGGTACCATACCCCTAATCACTACCTAATGAAATGAGAAGAAATGCAGCTTTAAAGGAATAATTGAGCCTGCTGGGCAAGCCATTGCAGTTCTCATTGTCTGACGGTGATCATTGGTTATAACTCTTTGAGAATATTAAAGGTGAGATGAATTTCAAGACACTCATTAAACTTTTTTAATTTAAAAAATGGTTACTAAAAATAGGTGTACATAATAATAATAATAATAAAAGTCAGAGCTGCCACAATATAACCTATAGTCTTGTCATTTCTATACTTCTCTTAAGCTGCCTAATATGGTTGAGGGGATATATTTTCACATTCACATATCCATACATCTACACATCCCAGACCACAAAAGACATTCAAGTGGCATTGGTTTTATGGGCAACACTACACCCTTCAGAGACAAATGGCTGATTTAATGCTGGCCCAGAGCCGACAGATCTTGAGAAATGCCTATTATGTCCTTTGGAAGAGTTCTATAAACAAGCGTTGTGGTTACCAGCAGAATGACGTCTCAGTTTCAGACTTGGAGAGTAATTCACTTAAGCAAGTCTCCCCAAACCAAGTGCAAGCAAGAGGGCCCATAACCCCGGTGACGGTTAAGGGAGCCTCTCCTCACACAACCACCTGCTTTATTCAGGCCCCAGTCAGCCGAGACGTCAGGTTGTTTAAATCTCATGCCTTCCTATGTCCAGATGTTCTTCCAACGGGTGGTAAGGCTGGCCAAGTATACAGGATCTCTTTGCCTTTCTGAAGAGGGAAGAAAAAGTAATCGACTATAAGAGATCATTTGAGAAACATTAACGCTGTCCATGCTTGTCTGGGACGAGTGTATGTACAGGCAGGCCTGTGTAGAGCCAGGAACAAGGACCCAGATCAGAGTGAGCTGAGTGCGGTGGGGAGGAGAGGACGAAAGGGAAAGTATTAAGATTCGATGACCTGACAGCGCGCAGGGCATTGCCTCAGTAAAGGGCTCGCGAGCAACAGAAGTGAGGTTGAATAGTTTGTCTCTAGGCAAGAAAGAGACTCTTCCGGAGGAAGTTCTGGGTGTAAGAAATGAGACTATTCTTAACGCTCAGCATATAATGGGGCGGCTTGGTCGCACTGTTTTGGAATTTCAGGGAAATTAAAGTAAAAGGATCAGGTTCACATACGAGCAAGAAGCGAGGAAAATGAGCTGGGTTCTCGGGTGGGGTCAGAACTAGGAGGGGCACAGAGAGAGGCTTTGCAAGTCTGCTTGAGTTAAGCTTTGGCAGGACCCTGGGAACGAGACTGTGTCTTCTGTATTTTGTTTCTGCTGAGGAGTTTTCAATCAGAATCATAGAAACACTCACCCCATTACTGACCAACTGGGTACTTGCTGTCCAGGGGAGGCCTGGAAGAGTGAGATGGGAAAATATCAAGTATAAAAACTTAAAGTTGGATCTTTAGGGGAAAACCCTCTTCAGCCCTCAGATGCTTTCTGTGAAGACATATCAGAGTGTATTGCAGGCACATTCATGTATGCGTGCACGCACACACACACACACACACACACACACAGACACGGGATTCAGTTGTTGAGAAAAGTTTCTCTCCATAGGCCCTGCTTCACATTTAGTGGCCTACGAACCCTAATTGGACGTGCTGTACCCCCAACACCGCACTATTCTCAGTGACAGAGGGACCCAGCCAGCATGGGTCAGACCTTAGCCTCAGGCAGTCGACCTGCTCCATCACACCTATAATGTTCAGGTGGGGGCCCCTGCCTCTCCATCACTGAGGGATACCTGGATTACGCACCGTCCGCATAAGTGCAAGATCTGAAAATCAGCGTAGAAGAACTTTCTCTTCTGGTTTTAAGATCTGCGGTTGGTGCTGGGATAAAAGCTACCAGGATAGAACAGTTTGGGTCACACCGCTGCAAAGTACAGAGAAGCCCTAAGTTTATTTTGAAAAGAGGGAAAACAAATCTACGCATGCTAATTTAGGAAAGCTGGCTGGTCCCACGTTTGCCACTCCGCAGTTCTGCCCCGGAGGTTTATTCAGGCCAGAATTTTTGGTTCACTCTCCCATTCCCCCAGGAGACTGAGACTATTGATTAGAAGCTCAGCTCTGAGGAAGAGTCCAAATGTTACAGTGGGTATGCTCAGTTTCTGTTAGAGTTATATGAGGGGGGAAAATATTTTTTGACTACAGTATAGCTCCTGGACACAGATATGCAAACCCATTCTATCAGGCAAATGAAGAAAAATACATACTGTACATGGTGCGCTGATTGAGTCATCGTCAGCACTCTTTGGAGGATACTGATAGGAGCTTTTATCTTCACCTTGCCTAAAATTAGACTGATATCCCGAAGACATCTAAAATTTATACCACATTAAGCAGTGTTTCTTCATTCTTTCTAAATTCAAGGCAGATTTCAAGTGTCATTTAAGAGCAGGGCTGTCCCAAGACCAAGTCAAGTGAAAAACCAAACAGCAATGTCCTGTGACTTCTAGATTCAGTTTCTTGGTTTGCTCTTTCCCCCTAGCTCTCTGTGTTGGGGGATAGTATAAACCTTTCTGTAACCCTATGTTGAACTTTATTCTTCCAACTTTAAACATTCTAAACATTCTAGTGTGAACAATAGAAATATGACGCAATCAAAAAACCCCACAAAACTTGAGTAAACATGAACAGCCCATATCTTAGATGTCATGTGACAGGAATAAACTTTAGCATTGGAAAGTTGATGTTCCTTTATGGAGTTAAATCACCATTACTATAATTATTAATATTATTCACTTTTGATAATGCAAAGAAAGATAAAAGAAGGAAATAAAGCAGGTATAAGGAGTTGTTTTGAATAACGTAAGTTTAGATATTAAAAAGTTAATTACTATTGGCCCTGGCCAGTTGGCTCAGTGGTAGAGCATCGGCCCAGTATGTGGAAGTCCTGGGTTTGATTCCCAGCCAGGGCACACAGGAGAAGCGTCCATCTACTTCTCCACCCTTACCCCTCTCCTTCCTCTCCCACAGAGCCAAGGCTTATTGGAGCAAAGTTGGCCTGGGCGCTGAGGATGGCTCTGTGGCCTCTGCCTCAGGTACCAGAATGGCTCTGGTTACAATGGAGCAACGCCCCAGAGGGGCTGAGCATCGCCTCCTAGTGGGATTTCCAGGTGGATCCCCGTCAGGCATGTACAGGAGTCTGTCTCTCTGCCTCCCCGCTTCTCACTTCAGAAAAAAAAAAAAAGTTAACGGTTATTATTTTCAGTACCACTAATTCACAAGTTCTGTAACTTTTCAATAGTTACACTACAGCCTTGGCTGGATTTCCCAGTAGATAGAGTGACGTTCTGGTGCGCTGAGGTCACAGGTTTGATTCCCAGTCAGGGTACATAGGAAAAGCAATCAATGAGTGAACAACTAAATGGAACAACTAAGTAGAATGAGTTGATGCTTCTCTTTTCTCTCTCCTTTCCTCTGTCTTTCTCTGTCTTTCTTCCTTTTTCTCTCTTACTCTCAAATTAATAGAAAAACTTTAAATAATAATGATAACATTACAATAGAGAACTACTAATACAATAACTAAAAGAGAAAGAGCCCTTTTAAATAGCAGTAAATAGCAGTGTGATGCAATTATAACTACAAATTTTATAGTATATTTAAGAGTCTGAACAGATGGAACACACACCCCCCAAAAATAGGTTAAGATTTCAGTTACTATTAGTAAATTTATAAATATTTATCAAGTTCTTTATAAACATAATTAATGTACCTTAATCCTTACAACTACCCATCCATAACATGGAGTATCCCTATCCTCATGTTATGGATGACAAAAGCAAGATTTGAAGATAAAGTGACTTTTCCAAGGTAATATAACAAATAAATTGTAATTTTAGGATTCAAATTTGGATCTGACTTTCAAGTTGATTTTCTTATCAATATAACAAACTTTCTCCACTGTTACTTCTTTTATAAATCTTAAGGATATAATGTTTACTACCGACAAGAAAATATATGTGAATATAAATTCTAAAACATAAGAATTCAACAGCTGTTAATCCAAAATCCAACTGAGTAGCTAGAATATTCCCTTCCTTGTAACAGCTACCCATGCTCACTTCCCCAGACATCTGGTCTCCCTGACTTGCCTCCAAGGTGAATGTAGAGTTTACAATTATCTTCACACTTAATGATTTCTTTACTCTAGAAGCACTCTATTTTTAGTGTTGATATTTCACTGATCATTGTTTTAAAGATTTATCCATGCTGTTGCACTTAGCTATAAGTCACTTACTTTCACTGCTATATAATATTCCACTATGTAAATATGTCATTTTAATAGATCTATCCTCCAGTGGATGGATATTTGGATTATTTCCTATTTTTCTAATATGCTGTTACTGTAAACATGTTTATGTTGTCTAGATGCACATACCCATGGGTTTCTGTACAGTGTATACTTCAGAGCAGAATTTCTGGATCACAGCATAGTCAATGTTTATTTTTAAAATGAATGTAAAATTATTTGCTTAAAAGTTTATACCAATATATATTTCAGTCCACACCCTTGGCAACACTTGGCATCACCAGGCTTTTTTTTTTTTATTGTAAATCTAACATAGTTAAAATGGTAGCTAATTATGGTCTTGGGTTGCATTATTGATAACAAATTAGTTTAAGCATTTGTCATATGTTTACTCTTCCTGTGTTTTTTATGCCTGCTCATTATCTTCTATCCAATTTTATTCATTTCTGTTCTTTTGTTTATTAATTCCTTTGTTTTGCTTTCTTTCAGTTTACTCTTTTGTTCTTTTTCTAAGCTGGGTGCTTAATTCACTTCTATTTAGCCTTTCTTCTTTGCTAATATAAATAATTAAGCTTATATATTTCATCAAATACTGGTTTCCAGTATATCTCACAAATTTAAGTATGCAGCACTTTTACTATCACTAAGTATTTTAAGTTTTTTAGTATGACTTCTTGAATCATGACATATATAGTACTTTTTTAAATTATAAGTTAAAATATTTAAAATTTATATTGTTATTGATTTCTAATCTAACAGCATTTTGGTTGGAGAATATAGCTTTTCTAGTTATCTGTTTCTCCATCACAAACCATCCAAAGTCAGTGGCATAAAGCAATAACAATTATTTTACTTATGGATCTGGGAGTTGACCGGATGCAGCTAGACAGTTTTTCTTCTTCTTCTTTTTTTTTTTTACAGTGACAGAGAGAGAGTCAGAGAGAGGGATAGATAGGCACAGACAGACAGGAACAGATAGATGAGAAGTATCAATCATCAGTTTTTTGTTACGACACCTTAGTTGTTCATTGATTATTTTCTCATCTGTGCCTTGACCATGGGCCTTCAGCAGACTGAGTAACCCCTTGCTCGAGCCAGCAACCTTGGGTACAAGCTGGTGAGCTTTGCTCAAACCAGATGAGCCCGCGCTCAAGCTGGCGACCTCGGGGTCTTGAACCTGGGTCCTCCGCATCCCAGTCTGACGCTCTATCCACAGGGCCACTGCCCGGTCAGGTGCTAGACAGTTCTTTCTAAAAAATCTTTTGGGCAATTGCAGTCAGATGCTGGCTGGGGTTAGTCTCTCAAAGAGCTCTCCGTTCACATGTCTGGTGCCTAGGCCAGGAAAACTCAGACAGTGGGAGCTCTTCTGGTCTCTCTATCTCTCTCTCTTTTACATTTGGTGTCTTCATAACTGGGCTTCAAGGTAGCCAAACTTCTTCAGGGAAGACTCCAGAGTAAGTGACTGTCCCAAGATAAAGTCGCTGAAGCTACATGACATTTTCTAACCCACATCAGAAGTAAAGCACAGTCACTTGTGCCAAATCTAATCATTGAAGGGCACAGGGATATAAAAGGCAAACACACATACACACACACACACAGAGAGAGAGAGAAACATTTGGAAAGTGAAGGAAAGAAGATGAGAAAGAAAAAGATCAGAAGAATACAATAAAATACCTTGTTCTATTATTGAATGTTATGGAAAATAAATTATATTTAAGAGCACTGTAAATGTAGACTACTATTACGTACCAGACAGACTACAGAATGACTCAGCTGGAGAAGGCTGTATGTAGCACAAGAAAACAAGACAGCCAGCCACACACTGTCAACTTTTTATTAGTTTGGTAGTTGATTTAAAAGTGCCTTTTGTCACTGAGAGGAAAAGCGTGGTTCCAAAGTGTTCTCTCAGTATGACTTCGGGATGGCGATTGAGTATTTGTTTCGTAAATACTCACAATAGATTTCTTGGAAGGGAAGATAAATTTAGAGGAGAGATAAGAGTATGAAAGGTGGAAAATGACATTTAGTGAAAAGTGTGAAGGAAATCTCACAGTGATTTTAAAAAAGCCATTTAAAAATTTGGTGGGAGCATTAAAATCAAACTATGATCGGCAAATCAGAGCAGCAACACAGAAAAAAGAGAAAAGGAGGAGTTTATTTTTAGAAAGGTCATTTTTGTGAAGAGCCTCAAAATGCTACCAAACCAAACTGCAGGTCTGAATTCCGTGACAAGCACAGGGACCGTAACACACACTATGTGAGGCCTCTGTGAGGGCTGAAGAGGAAAAAGGAAGAGAGAAGCTGGCCTCTCGAGGGGACAGTTACCGTAGCAGGTGCGATCCAGGGGTCTGCCGTCGCCTACTAGGTGGACAGCAGCTTTCTGTTCTGAATGGCTGCGAGGCATAGTGCCCACCAATGCATGCTTTCTCTTTACCACCACTTTTTTTTTTCTTTAGCATTTTTGAATGCTGGATATGTTTAGAGCCCTATTCAAAGACGTGAATGTGAATATTAATTCGGCGTGACACTGTGTATGAGGACAAACTAAAACCTAAAGCTAGCTGAAGGGACCTGCAAGAACTTCTGGTTCAATGCCTTTGTTTTACATTTGAGGGAAGGTGAGACCTGAAATAATGCCTCATGCCACATGGTTAGACTTTAAAGCCTTTGTCATGATCATCATTGCAGAGAGACCCAGATTCAAATGTTTTTTTTGTTTTGTTTTGTTTTTGGTCAATTACAGTTGACATTCAATATTATTTTATATTAGCTTCAGGTGTGCAGCCTAGTCGTTGAACATTTATTTAATTTATGAAGTGATTCTCCCACTGAGTCTAAGAGCCACCTGGTTACCACACACAGTTATTACGATATTATTGACTACATTCCTTATGTCATACTTTAGATCAGGGGTCCCCAAACTTTTTACACAGGGGGTCAGTTCACTGTCCCTTAGACCATTGGAGGGCCAGACTATAAAAAAAAACTATGAACAAATCCCTATGCACACTGCACATATCTTATTTTAAAGTAAAAAAACAAAACGGGAACAAATATAACATTTAAAATAAAGAACAAGTAAATTTAAATCAACAAACTGACCAGTATTTCAATGGGAACTATGCTCCTCTCACTGACCACCAATGAAAGAGGTGCCCCTTCCAGAAGTGCGGCGGGGGCCGGATAAATGGCCTCAGGGGGCCGCATGTGGCCCGCGGGCCATAGTTTGAGAACCCCTGCTTTAGATCCTCGTGGCTAGTTTGTTACTGACAAGTTGTACTTCTTAAGCCCTTCACCTTTTTTAACCAGTCTCTCAACTCCCCTCCCATCTGTCAGCCATTAGTTCTTTATATACATGAGTCTGTTTTCTTTATTTTTGTTTGTTTGCACTTTTTTTTCAGATTCCACATGCAAGTGAAAGCATATCACATTTGTCTTTCTCTTATTTATTTCACTTAGCATAATTCCTTCTAGGTCTATTCATGTTGTCAAAAATGGTAGGATTTTATTCTTTTTATGGATGAGTAATATTCCATTGTATATATACTCTTTTATTCACTCATCTATTGATGGGCACTTATATTATTTTCATCTTGGCTATTATAAATAATGCTTCAGTGAACATAGGAGTACATATATCTTTTTGAATTAGTGTTTTAGATTTCTTCAGATAAATAAATACCCAGAAGTAAAATTGCTGGGTCATAAGGTAGCTTTATTTTTAATTTTTTTGAGGAACTTGCAAACTGTTTTCTATAGTGACTACTTCAATTTGCAATCTTACCAATAGTGTGCAAGGGATTGCATTTTTCTCCACATCCTCCCCAATACTTGTTTGTTGATTTATTAATGATAGCCATTCTGACAGGTGTGAAGTAGTATCTCATTATGGTTTTAATTTGCATTTCTCTGATGATTAGTGACATTGAGCACCTTTTCATGTCTATTGGTCACCTGTATGTCCTCTTTTGAGAAATGTCGATTCAGTTACTCTGCCTGTTTTTTTAGTTACCTTGTTTGGTGTTCAGTTGTATGAGTTCTTTATAAATTTTGGTTATTAACACCTTATCAGATATATCATTGGTAAATGTCTTCTCCTAATTGGTAGGTTGTCTATCCGTTGTGTTGGTTTCCTTTTTTGTACAAAATCTTTTTAGTTTGATATAGTCTCATTTGTTTATTTCTTCTTTTGTTTCCCTTGCCAAGGAGATATATCAGAAAAAAATATTACTAAATGCAATGTCAGAGAGTTAACTGCTTATGTTTTGTTTGTTTTTTTAAGTGAGAGAGGGAGAGAGAAGGGGAGAGAGGTGAGAAGCATCAACTTGTAGTTGCAGCACTTTAGTTGTTCATTGATTGCTTCTCATACATGCCTTGACCGTGGGGTGGGGGATTTCAGTTGAACCAGTGACCCCTTGCTCAAGCCAGTGACCTTGGGCTTCAAGCCAGCAACCATGGGGTCATGTCTGTGATTCCACACTCAAGCTAGTGACTTTGCAGTCAAGCCGATGAGCCTTCGTTCAAGGTAGATGAGCCCACGCTCAAACTTGAGACCTTGAGGTTTCGAACCTGGAACCTTGGAGTCCCAGCTCAATGTTTTATCCACTGTACCACCACCAGTCAGGCCTGCCTCTGTTTTCTTCTAGGAGTTTTAGGTCAGCTTCAAATTCTTGCTTCCTTAGTTATTAGTGTGAAATCAAGCATGCTGTGTAAGCTCTCTGAGTTGAATTCTTTTCTGTAGTAATAATATTTACTTGCAAATTATATTGTAACTTCAATTTAAAATCTTTAGTTAAATGATCCACCATCCTTGTTTCACCATGTAAATCATAAACATTTTCATTTATAAATAACAAAATGTATACTTATAATATATAAATATTATTTATGTAATATATAAAATATTGTGTATATAATTTAAAAAATAAACCAAGGAGCAAGAGAAATTTTACATAAGCATCTCAAGGTCACTGATAGTGTCTGTGACCAAGTCACAAATATGATTTATATCAGATCTCTTTCTGCTACACATGAATAGACTTAAGGACCCCTACAGATTTATTTTTCTAATTCAGACCCAGAGAACTCAGTTATGAAATTCAGTGGGCTTAGTTTTTTTACTTTTTGCCATTTACATGTCTTGTCAGCCCATCAAAAAGATGATAATCAGTACAAAAATAGTTGTTCAGCAACAGATTATTTGCACAGAGAGACATAATCTAGTCTGTTCTCTCCTGATAAATCTTCAAACATCAGTCTTTCACAATTTATGACTCTTATTACCTGGTCTACTTTTTTTTTTTCTGTATTTTTCCAAAGTGAGAAGCGTGGAAGAAGAAGACAGACTCCCGCATGCGTCCAATCGGGATCCACCAGGCATGCCCACCAGGGGGCAATGCTTGGCCTCTCTGGGATGTTGCTCCACTGCAATCAGAGCCAATCTAGCGCCTGAGGCTGAGGTCATGGAGCCATCCTCAGCGCTCAAGCCAACTTTGCTCCAGTGGAGCCTTGGCTACAGGAGAGGAAGAGAGAAACAGAGAGGAAGGAGAGGGGGAGGGGTGGAGAAGCAGATGGGTGCTTCTCCTGTGTGCCCTGGCCAGGAATTGAACCTGGGACTTCCACACGCCAGGCCAACGCTCTACTGCTGAGCCAACCGGCCAGGACCTACCAGGTCTACTTTTTAAAATGTATAGTTTGTTGCCTTGCAGTTCCCCCAAATATAGTTTAAATCAACTAAATTCACATGAGGTAACGGACTGAGTCAGTTAGGCATGGAAAGCCAAGCTTGACATTCCTTTGCAGCTCCACCCTCCTGTTGACTATTAAAGTATCTTAGTGATCTAGAGATGTGTAGGAGTTTCCAGAAACAACACCATAATGACCCATGTACTGTCGTTAGCAGCTAAGAAAAAAAGCCTGTTTGTTATTTTTCAAGCAATTGTCCAAACCCATGCTGTAGTATTTTTATTTAAGGAACCAATCTGCTATGAGAAAACAGCAACAAATTACAACTCAAATGAACATAAAATATCTCTTTAAGTAAAAACAATTTTATGAATGATTTCGCTCAGATTTTCAAAGCTATGGTAGAGAATTTTCTTTGCGTAGGTGCTTTAGAATGTTAGAACGGATTTAAATGTCAGAGTTTAGAAAGAACCACATTAAAAGCTCTTTTAAACAGGATAGTAGAAAACAGTAGTTTTATGTCCGCCAGATAAAAAGCTAAAAATAACTACTTTGGCTTTGCACTTAGTTCCAAAAAAACCCTTAGGTGGTCCAGGATTTATTTATTAATAGATATGTAAACACACATATACATTGCATTTATGAAAAATTTGAAAGTTTCTCAAAAACTGTATGTCTCTAGGTCTCCAACACACACCCTGACCCTGTTAGCCTTTTTGCAACTGGCCTATACGGAGGCTTTTTCTGTGCAAGATATCTATTTGTGATGGTAAGGGAGATAGAACAATCAAATAAGACAGCTAACATATTTTCTTGAATAAATAATGAAGCCTATTATTAAAAATAAAGTGAAAATCTCACTTGTTAAATGGCTGTGTTTTAAAAGTTGATTTTGTGTCTTAGTATTTCTGCCTTCACAACATGTAAGGACAACTTCTTAAGTTAACTCCTAGTTAATAATTGTAAAAGACAATTAAATAAGACCTTTGAGTTTTGATTGAGTCTTGTTGATTTTTTTTTTCGCTATCATAAATAAACAAGCTTAAAAGGCAGATGAAAAACTTGTAAAGACATTTTCATAATAAATGACAAATGGTTAATATCCCTAATGTATAAATAATACTTAAAAATTAGTAAGAAAAGACAAAATGTTTCACCAAAGAAGAAAAATATGATTAAAGAAGCAACCTTAAAAAATACAACTGGTGGCCTGACCTGTGGTGGCACAGTACATAAAGTGTCGACCTGGAACACTGAGGTCGCTGGTTCAAAACCCTGCACTTGTCTGGTCAAGGCACATATAGGACTTGATGCTTCCTGCTCCTGCCCCCTTTCTCTCTTTCTCTCTCTCATTCTCTTATATCTCTCTAAAATGAATAAATTAAAAAAAAACACAAAACAACTTGTTTATAAATATGAATATATTTAACCATCATTACAAAAGGACCAGACCTGAAAGGAAAAATATTGTATGAGATTCTACTTATATAAGGCACTTAGAATACCCACATTCCTAGAGACAGGAAGTAGAACAGTGGTTACAAGTGGCTGGTGGTGGAGAAAATGGGGAATCGTTGTTAAATAGACACCTCTATCTTTAGAGGTGTACAGTTGTACAATAACGTGAATGTACTTAATGTCACTGAATGGTATGCTTAGCGATGGTTAAAATCATAAGTTTTATTATGTATATTTTACTACAATAAAAAAATTTAGTCAGTTTAGTATTCAAACAAATGTAGACTCAAAAACTAATGAGATATTTTTATTATATTAGTAATAGAAATGAAAATTATAATGTTGGCAATTCTTGATTGATTCTAGAGACAGAGAGAAGAAAGAGAGGGAGAGAGAGAGAAGCATTTATTTGTTGTTCCACTTACCTGTGCGTTCATTGATTGCTGCCCATATGTTCCCTCACTGGGCATGGAACAGATCAAACCCACATCCTGTTGTTTTGGAATGACTCTTAACCAACCAGGGCCAGTCTGTCAATTCTTAACATGACGATGAATGGGTAAAAACACTGGAAGAATGTCAACTAGGTGCAGATTTCCTGGATGAGAGTCTAAAAATACATACCAAATGTCCTAAGTCCCTTTGACTTCTTAATTCAAAAGAAATGAATATGACTATGGAAATTATCATTCTTGCTCTTTTAAAATTTACTATGCAAAAATATTCAATAAAGAAAACAGTGGTTCATCCATAGATGGAATATAAAACAACTATAAAATGTCACATTCTTCAGATATATTAAGGGAAATGAAATATTACAAAACAATATGCACTATGATCTTAATTTTGTACAATAAAGTATCTATACTTAAATACCCGACTAGAAGGATAGACATGAAAATAAATCTGCAGTTGTTGCTGGTAGTGAAATTATGAGGTTTCCTTTTTTTCTCTATACTTTTTTGTATAGTTTCTTAACTTTTTAACAGTGAATGTTTTATAATGATAAAATTTTAAAAATTAGAAAGCAAAATATTAAATATTATTAGTACTTATAAAATAATGTCATTCTCAACTTTCAATAAGTGATTTCCTACATGTTCAAAAAATAACTATTAAATCGAGGATAGCCTGACCAGGCAGTGGCACAGTGGGTAGAGTGTAGAACTGGGATGCAGAGGACCCAGATTCGAAACCCCAAGGTCGCCGGCTTGCGTGGGGGGAGGGGCGCTCACCAGCTTGAGCACGGGTGGCTGGCTTGAGAGTGGTTTCATAGACATGACCCCATGTCGCTGGCTTGAGCCCAAAGTCGCTGGCTTGAGCAAGGGGTCACTCGCTCTGCTGTAGCCCCCTGGTCAAGGCACTTAAGAGAAAGCAGTCACTGAACAACTAAGAAGACTAAAGAGCCGCAATGAAGAATTGATGCTTCTCATCTCTCTTTCCTCTTGCCTGTCTGTCCCTATCTGTCCCTCTCTCTATCTCTGTCACAAAAAAAACCCAATAACAACAAAAAATCAAGGATAATGTCAGAATAAACAAAGAATCAAAGCATGCCATTAAAATTGGCTAATTCGATGGGAAAGTAGCCAGGTTCTTTCATGGAGTCAGAAATTATCGCAATTTTTACTTTTCATTTGGCTTGATTTTCGTGTTGTCAGAGGCCACAGGAAAGAATCCCAGCCGTCACTGGTGAAGGTCAGAGAGGAGGTGGGGGTGTCGGGAGCACTGCCTAGGAGCCCTCACTGCAGGGGTCACATCGCTGCCATGTGGAGCAGAGGCCTTGGGCTAATCAACTGCCTGCATTGTACTTGAAATAGCCTTGAAAAGGAGATTCTGCAGTAAATATTGTAATTGCCTCAGGAAAGCATGCCTATTGGCTTATCAAACCAGAATTGAAAATTCAGTGTGTTCAAACCCTCCACTGAACGATTACAGAACTGGATCTGCTCCAACTCTCCCCCTATAGCTTTCTCCTCCACGCCTGTTCTTCATGTTCAAGAGTCATTTACTGAGGTTATCTTTTGATTGAGCTGCAACTGACATATAACATTATATTAGTTTCAGATGTAAAACATAATAATTCAATATATGTATATATTGGAAAATGATCACTGTATTAAGTCTAGTTAATAACTCTAGGATTGGCTCCCGTGGCAACGTTCAAATATACAATACGGTATTATTAACTACAGTCACCACGCTGCACCCTACATCCCAGGACTTATTTATTCATGTTCAATTTCTTTTCAACAGCACACTGCCTTTTCTAAGTGTTAAAAAATACTTGTTGGCCCTGGCTGGTTGGCTCAGCGGTAGAGCGTCGGCCTGGCGTGCGGGGGACCCGGGCTCGATTCCCGGCCAGGGCACATAGGAGAGGCGCCCATTTGCTTCTCCACCCTCACCCCCCTCCTTCCTCTCTGTCTCTCTCTTCCCCTCCTGCAGCCAAGGCTCCATTGGAGCAAAGATGGCCCGGGCGCTGGGGATGGCTCCTTGGCCTCTGCCCCAGGCGCTGGAGTGGCTCTGGTCTCGGCAGAGCGACGTCCCCGGAGGGGCAGAGCATCGCCCCTGGTGGGCAGAGCGTCGCCCCCTGGTGGGCGTGCCGGGTGGATCCCGGTCGGGCGCATGCGGGAGTCTGTCTGACTGTCTCTCCCTGTTTCCAGCTTCAGAAAAGAAAAAAAGAAAAAAAAAAATACTTGTTACCTGATAAAAGTTCTATGCCAGGCTGGTTCATATTTGGAGCTTAAGTGATTATCTAAAATGTAGATTTATATCACATTTCTGTAGGAACAAGGGACTCCACCTTCTTTGCTAAAAATATCATTGGTAGACTAAGTAAACCTTGCCCATATTTTAAATTTAAGTTGTTCAAAATATGTTAGCAGAAAAGGTCTGACTGTAAAAGAGAGCCACTTTTGATAAAAGTTAAAAAGGGTAAATTTATTTTGCTGCCTAAGCTCTCTCTTTCCTCATCCTATACCCTCAGAATTTGGGTTTTCAATGTTTCTGGAAAGACTAGAGACCAGAAATGACGGTGGGAAAAGAACCCAGGCTTGAGTCACTGATGCTTAAACATCGATGACTGTTTTAATGACAATTATTAAATTTGAGTTTAAATATTTCTCTTAAAGTAATACCGTTTAAAACTTATTTTCAAAACTTTCTATTATTTATCCTATTTCCTTTGAACATTACAAATAAAATTATTTTATGCACTAATTTCGTAATGCTGCATTGAACATAAATTATATGACGACACTTTCCAAGCGCAGGAATCTTTTAGTTCCTGAGGGAAAGAAATAAATTTCCAGAGAAATTGCTTGGCTCATATCACTAGAGCAGAGGTTTAAATTAGTTGCCCCAGGGATAAATGAAACCCAAAGTTGAAATTACTTGGAATGGGTTTAATTTTTTAAAATTTATTGCCAGCATCTAAAAATTGGGAGATTTGATATAAAAAAATAGAAATCTAGGGGCTCTTCAAAAAAATTATAAAGCCCAAGCATTGGGGTTGGCACGCTAAGATTAGCCAACAACGAGGCGGACCTGACTGGTGGACGCTGTCCTTGCTTCTCGCCTGCCTGCTGTGTCTTGCTTTCCTAACCAGTATTATTTGCCTGAATACCTAATGACACTTTTTTGCTTTTTTTTTTTTTACACAGTATACTGGGAAAAATGTAAGAGGGTATTCTCAGCCTTCTGTCATGCAATTTAGGAGTTAAATATGTGGTTTTTCTTTC
Source organism: Saccopteryx bilineata (assembly GCF_036850765.1). Classification (NCBI taxonomy): domain Eukaryota; kingdom Metazoa; phylum Chordata; class Mammalia; order Chiroptera; family Emballonuridae; genus Saccopteryx; species Saccopteryx bilineata. Next base: position 20,794,128 of record NC_089495.1, read on the forward strand.
TTTTTTATTGATTTTGAGAGAGAGAGAGAGAGAGAGAGAAAGGAGGAGAGAGAATGAGAAGCATCAACTTGTACTTGCTTCATTTTAATTATTCATTGATTGCTTTTCATACATGCCTTGATGGGAAGGGAGGGTGGCTCAAGCCAAGCAGTGACCCTGGGCTCCAAGCCAGTGACCTCTGGATCATGTCGATGATCCTGCGTTCAAGTTGGCAAGCCTGCGTTCAAATCTCAAACTGGCAACCTTGGGGTTTTGAACTTGCGACCTTAGCGTTCTGGGTCAACACTATCCACTCCCCCACCACTGGCCAGGAGTGAGTTTCCTTGCCTTGGTGATATGACAGTTGAACGTGAAAACATGCAGGTAGACAGGGTATGGATATCCTTGTAAATAGCTTCCATAAGGCTGATGGCAAACAGAGAAGAACACGGAAACAAGCAAACAGCACAGGACAGTGTGTCTAACCTTTTTTCTTTTTTTTTCTAATTTGCCATTAAGAACAAATAAGTAACAAGAGTAGCCTGACCAGGCGGTGGCGCAATGGATAGAGCGTCGGACTGGGATGCCTAGGACCCAGGTTCGAGACCCCAAGGTCTCCAGCTTGAGCATGGGCTCATCTGATTTGAACAAAGCTCACCAGCTTGGACCCAGGGTCACTGACTGGAGCAAGAGGTTACTCAGTCTCCTGAAGGCCTGCAGTCAAGGCACATATGAGAGAGCAATCAATGAACAACTAAGGTGTCGCAGTGCACAACAAAAAACTAATGATTGATGCTTCTCATCTCTCTCTGTTCCTGTCTGTCTGTCCCTGTCTATCCCTCTCTCTGACTCTATCTCTGTCTCTGTAAAAAAAAAAAAAAAAAAAAAGTAGCAATAAAACCTCATGCAATTTGTGATGGTTTTTAATTCCCATTTCTGAAGGGGTTTCGGAGGACCATAAACTGCTGGTGGGGAAATGGGCTACATTAATCACTGCTTCTTGGTCCAGGGTTTCAATACCCAAATCTCACTACAGATCAGCTAACAGTCTAATGTCATCTGCCTGTGACAAATGAAACCTCAGGTGATGAGTTGAAGGTTAAATGAAGAGGAAGGACTCTGAACTGTCTTGGGGACCCTCTTTCACCTGGTAAAACACCACTGTTTACTGACACTTAATGACTGTCCACCCCTTCCTTCTCCGGGTTTGTAAAGGTTCCCGGATTCAGAAAGGTTAAATTCAAGGTCTTGTTTTGTTTTAATCTTCTCCTAGATAATATTTTAAGTAGAAATTGCATGTTTCTGTTTATGTGTCCACTTAGTAATATATAATAATAATGGCTAATATGATTAAGTGCCTGCTATGTGCTAAACACTTGCATGCATTATCTTATTCAATCCCCATTAAAAACTCCATGAAATATGCAGCATTTTAACCTCCTTTTTAAAAGATTAACTGACGTGTGTGAGGCTAAATAATATGTTTATCACACAGCTAGTAGGTGGCCTGCTCCAAAAGTCCTTTCAACCTCTATTTTACATAGAATGGAGCATGTCCACTTCTAACACAGGTAAGAATTACAACTATGAAAACTGAGGTTTGGCCCAGGACATAGACTGTGTCAATAAATCAAAGAATGGTAGAAGATGCTGAGGTTCAGGGAAGGCCAAATGCCAACCAATGTATCACCAGGAAAAAATGTCTTTGGATAAGTAGTCATATTAAAGGATGAACAATTCAAATAATACAAATCTCCAGAGAGATGTAATGAAATTAGAGAAGATCTAGACAAGGCGACATCAATAATCAGAGGAAAAGGAATGAGGCTTGAACAAGAAGAGACAAAAATATTAGCATTGTTCTGGAAAGATGACTGCTTAGTTGGGGTAGATCTATTGGGATTGTACAGACTCACAGAAGCCTAATTAAACTAAAATACAAGGTCTCCCAGCTAATAGTAAACATTAAGAACTTATTCTGAGACTTGATATGCTTTAGAGGAGATGCTTAGAATAGCTATACTTTTAAGGTTTGGGTTTTTAATAAATAAGGGAAATTAGTATGCTTCAGTATATTCTTAATTTCCAAGTTTGAAATATACACCATAGCTTGAGTGATCCTTTCAAAATGAGAATTTAATCATGGGATACTTTCTTCCATTTAATTGGCTTCTCACTGTTCATCCCTGTTGAGGATGATAAAAAGAAAATCCTTAACACAGTCAAGCAGTGAATCGAAAGTTCTTGCCCTTATCCAAAATCTCCTGGAATCACACTCCCCCTTGCTGGCAGTTGTGGGCGTTCTGACAGCATCCAGACTTCAATGGCAGTTCTTTTTTCCTGTTGTCTTGGGCCAGGTCAGGTACTCACAGCACTTCTTTTTCCTTTTTTTTTTTTTTTTTTTTTTAATTTTTCTGAAGTTAGAAGCAGGGAGGCAAACAGATTCCCGCATGTGCCTGACCAGGATCTACCCCGCATGCCCACTAGGGGGCGATGCTCTGTCCATCTGGACCGAGCATTGTGGCCGAGCAATAGCTCCGCTGTGGCCGGAGCCATTCTAGTGCCTGAGGCAGAGGCCAAGGAGTCATCCTCAGTGCCAGAGCCAACTTTGCTCCAGTGGAGCCTTGGCTGCAAGAGGGGAAGAGAGAGATAGAAAGGAGAAGGGGAGGGGTGAAGCAGATGAGAGCTTCTCCTGTGTGCCCTGACCAGGAATAGAACCCAGGACTTCTACACACTGGGCCGACGCTCTACTGCTGAGCCAACCGGCCAGGGCCCCACAGTGCTTCTTTTTCAGTTAGACTGTAAATTCTGAGTAGGCAGAGGTGGGCTGGCCCTTGCTTACCTTTGTGTCCTCAGCAGTTGTGCTATTGAACTCAAGGGTTTGCCACTTAGGATGTCCCATTCAAGAACTGGAGTTTCATTTACTTGAAGCAAGTAAAGGAATCAGGATTCACATCCAGAGCTCGGTCTCTGGAAAGGAAAGCTTAGCTATTGCTTATATCAGGGGTCCCCAAACTACGGGCCCGCGGGCCGCATGTGGCCCCCTGAGGCCATTTATCCGGCCCCGTCGCACTTCTGGAAGGGGCACCTCTTTCATTGGTGGTCAGCGAGAGGAGCATAGTTCCCATTGAAATACTGGTCAGTTTGTTGATTTAAATTTACTTGTTCTTTATTTTAAATATTGTATTTGTTCCTGTCTTGTTCTTTTTTTACTTTAAAATAAGGTATGTGCAGTGTTCATAGGGATTTGGTCATAGTTTTTTTTCTTTTTTTATAGTCCGGCCCTTCAACAGTCTGAGGGACAGTGAACTGGCCCCCTGTGTAAAAAGTTTGGGGACCCCTAGCTTATATACACACTATTTGGTTAATTACACATTAACTTCTTTCTAGTTGGCTACACTTATCTGGTTAGGTTCCTGTCAGGGTCATCCTGTTTACAGCTGTGTCTGCAAAATGCTGTGCTACATTTTTACATTTATCAAGAATAGCACTTAAAGGCCCTGGGCCATTAGCTCAGTTGGTTAGAGCATCATCCTGATATGCCAAGGTTTCCTGGGTCAGGGCACATATTGGTTAGAGCATCATCCTGATATGCTATGGTTGCCAGTTCAATGCTGGGTCAGGGCACATATAAGAAAAAACCAATGATAAGTGGAACAACCAATCGATGTTTCTCTCTCTCCCTAGCTCTCTAAAATCAATAAAAATGTTAAAAGAAAAGAACCACCCAAACCTGAGACCCTTGTCCTATCTTACACTGTAGGTAGATAATAGCCCTGAAAATATTTGTTGAATAGCGAAGCACCATGCCTTCCTGAAATGTCACTCTTTCGAGTCTAATTCCAGTTTGGGTAAATTAGGGAATCAGTGGTGGAGGTAGCATTTTTATTTCATTTTTGAGAAAAAGGTGAAAAAAGAATTCTGTGTATGTAAACTAAGACATGACATTGAAATCAGTACCTTTCAAGCTGAAAGGCTAAATTCTCTCATTTGCATTTAACCCAATCTAATCAACAGACTCTGTCCCCAGCTCCCTTATCCTCTGCCCTGTTTTATAGAGTGCCATCTAAGACACAATATGTACTGTTCACAAAAATAAGGGGTTATTTTATGGCTTCATATTCATTTTGAAATATCCCTTAATTTTTATGAACAGTATATATTTCACCTGCTTATTGTGCAGCTTCCCCACCAGAAAGTAAACTCCAGGAAGGGTGGGATGACTGTCATTTTTTTGCTCGTTGCTATATATCTCAAGCCTAGGACAGTGTTGGGCACATACATAGTATTAATATATGTTCTCCAACAATGGGTTTAGGTTACTAGTAGTTTTCTTTGCCCAGAGGTAATAGGCAGAAAGTTTCAATTAGCCCCACAGTAAATTTTCATGGAACTCTGGTTTGGATTTTTAAAAATTTTACAGAGATTGTATCCACTTGTGAGCTTTAAAAAAAAAAAATAGGCTTCCTAGTATTTCAGGGGCTCTCAAAATAGTGCATCAGAATCACCTGAGCACTTGTAAAAACACAGATCATGACTATCAAAGATTCTAACTGCAGACTAGGGTCGGTCCTACCAGTTCCATGAGCTGCATTAGGTTGTATAGCCCAAGAGCCAGGATTTGAGAAACAGTGGCTATGCACACAGTAAACTCAACGCGGGAGGAGTAAAAACTCATCCCTCTCTACAGCAATGGTAATAACTCGCATTACGCCTATGGGCTTTAGCAATGGTGTCTGTCCAAGGGCAGGTACTTTCCCCATTTTACAAATCAGAAGAGGCTGACCTATCCCTACTTCCTCGCCTTCCTTCTGTTCACTCGTATTTATACAGTTACAACCAGAATGAAAGGGAGAATTGCAGAGATTTAAGGGGGGGGAAAGTGTGCAAAGCTACCAAGAGAAACAGAAAAAGTGCGCGGTGTCCAGCGGAGACCTCCTGGACAAGTAGACGCCTCGTGGGTACAGCCTTTGCCTTTGCCCCAGACTCCAGTAGTTGGAGACCTTTAGGCGTTTCCTGCTGAAGTGCACGCGGCCAGAGGAAACATTCCAGCTCCCGCAGAGGAGGGCGGGGGAGGAGGGGTAGAGCCGGAGGACCGCCTGAGGCTGGGGCTGGCGAGCCCTGCCGCGGGGAAGCAGCAGGGGCGGGGCAGGTAGGAGGGGCGCGGAGAGTGGGTGGAGCCTGAGGGCTGCTGGTGGCCGAGGCGGATTACCCCGGGGGTGGGGAAGAGGCCCCGCGGCCGCCTGGTCCCTCCCCTCGGGGTGGGTTCTGCGGGAGGGCGCAGCGGGGAGGGCGCGCCAGTGGCAGTCAGTGCGCTCTAGCTGCCTGCGAGAGGGCGCTTTTTATCCTGCTATGGCCGATCTTCGCAGCTGGGGTCACGGATCCCAAGCTTCTCGTCCTGCTCCCTGAACTCTCTACCCTTTCAAACTTTTTCTGAAAAAACTCACGTTCTTTCTGGGGCCGTGGCGAGTGGCACCGAAAGGCGAGCAAGGATGCGCTAAAGATCCCTGGGGCGCGCGTCTTGAGTGCCGCCGTGGGTCGCGGCGCGGGACCTAGGTACCTGGGACTGCCTCGATTTCCCCACTGTGCGCCTGGCGCCCCCGCCGCACTTGATGTGCAGAAAGAAGACGGACACCATGATTCTAACACGTAAGCTAGACTTGTGCCTTGCCGTTAGGCCAGCTGCGGGAGCCAGCTGCGGAAGGGACCCGCCGCGGAGGAAATGTCACCCCACCTTGTCAAGTCGCTGCCTGGCGTTCTGTACTTTTGAAACGCTTTCCGAGGAGGCTTGGGACCGAGTCGCCCGAGTTTCTTGGAGTGGAGGAGGTGGAGTGTGGGGAAAATAAGGGTCTTGGGGGTGGTCTTAATCTCGGGTAATGACCCCCGGCTGCTCATTGCTTGGGACTCACGGGATGGCGCGTCCGGTGGGCTCCGGGAAGGGCTGGGGGCTGCGGGACGACCGCGACTAATGATGTGAAGCTCCGGTTCACTTTCGCTGAGGCTCAGGACGTAGTGCCGGGCTGTGGGTGCAAGGCAGGGCGAGGGGAGCTGGGCCGGGCGACTTCCATCCCGCTGGAAATCCCTGGCGATGACGGCCTCTGGCTCCGAGGGCCGTGGCGTGACTGCCTTTCTAATATCTTTCCTTCGGGGACCTTTCAAGGCTCTACTTGCTGTCCCTTCACCTTTCGAGTCCAAAATTAGCGATGACTCCCTAGGAGTTTATCATTTAGGAACGTTTAGGTCGTAGTGGCATTGGGAAATTTTTTTTTAACTGAAAGTAAATTAATCAAAAAAATGGTTTTTATTTCAAACCGTTTTGTTGAAATATTTTCAATTTTGGACAGTAACTCAAAGGTATGTTTGGTGGCTTCCGCCGCCGGGGAGTGTTGAAGCTCTTTGGCAAGCCCCGTGGTTGGCTTGCACGCGAGGGGTGCCTGCTGGAAGGGTGCAGTGTACCTTCACGTGCTGGGGCGCTGAATCGGTTTGCTAAAGTGTCCTATGGAGATGCCCACGCCCTTGGCTCCCGAGGGGGCGCCTGCGCCGAGCGAGGCCCGGGGCCAGCCATAGGAAGGAAGCGCGCCTCCCGACCCGACTTTTTTCGGAGAGAGGAGACGGCCTCTTGGAACTCTGCCACACTCTGTGACCTTGTCCCTACCTCCAACGTCACGGGCCGAGCCTTTGATCCTACCGAAGGAGTTGCACCCTTGGCTGCAGCAGACCGGCCCTACGACGTGTAATTCACCGCGCGCGTCTTTCCAGCGCACAGCTGGTTACAAGGAGATTTAGAGCGGACCCCCGGGAAGGCTGGCGGGTGTCTTGGGAGTCCTAGGTCTGCAGCCTGACAGCTGAGTGAAACTGGGAAGTGACAGGGGGTAATAACTGTTATTTACCAGACGGAGAGGTTGTGAGTATCAAATGAGCCAATATGAGTGCTTAGCACAGTGTCTGATACTGATGCACAAATACCCAGTTTATGCTGGTTATTGTAGAAGGAAACCCCTGTCTATAGTTTGTCTGCTCTGTGGAGAAGAAAACCTTGCCCCACGCTAGCTGTGAGTGAGTCTTTATACAATATTCAACATCGTTAGCAAATGGATACGTTCTCCGTATTCAGAGGGTGGGTTCAGCCGCTGTTGGGGTGGAGGAATGCGCAGCTATCCACTACAGAAAAACCCATGAGGGCGGTATCTATGACGCATTTGGGTAGAAAAAAGTCGCAGCTCTGGAGACAGAAGAATACTGAGTCTCAAATTACATCCCCCCCTCCTCAAACTCTGCTTAAAGGATGAGGAAAAATAATAGCCCAGCAGAACTCTGAATGTAAATCTATCAGCAGCTCCAAGAGGTTGGCTAATTCAGCATCCATCTGGTCCTCCACAGAGATAATTTGCAGACCATAAGTGTGGAATTAGTGGAGGCACCCAGTGCCATCTTGGCTTGCAGACTGCAGCAGATGGTCAGAGGGGTACTCTGTAAGCCAACAGCCCCCCTAATTGAAGAACTAAAATCCTAGAGAATGAGTGTCAAATAGTTAGCAGATGTACGTTCAGAAGTTATTTCAAGACATTTTCTGAAAAAAATGTTGGCGAGTGCTCGTATTAACTTTTATTGTAGCATGCCAGATTTACAACGTGGCCCAAGCCTGGGTACATATTTTTATCATTAGCACTACTGTTCAGAGTTTAAAATGAAGCGCAACAGACTGACTTTCTCTCCCAGCTGCTTTTAAAAGTTTGCTTTTGACAAAAACAGATTTTATTTTAATTCAAGCTGAGTGTAACCTTACACCAAATTGGCTAGAAGCTGAAGAACGGGGCTGACTTGGTTTCCCAACTCTGCAGAATCAGAATTAAGTAGCTCCCAGCTTAAACCATCCCTAGGGTGGGTGGGAAAAATAGTTTTGGTGACTTCCATGTGTCTTAACTTCCCAACGGTAGATCTTATGAGAAACCACTTTGTAATGAGTGAGAAGGTTGAACAGACAAGTAGTTAACGATGGCTGATTGAAGGCAGAGTTTAAGTTTTAATTCACTGGACCAGTCCAAGGATTTTTCTATATTTGTGGAGTGAAGGTCAGAGGCCAGTTGCACTTTTAACCTTAAAGCCTTGACTTATTATTTTGTTATTCTATACTGCATTTCAAAGAGCACAGACCAAGTAAACTTTTAAGATGTTCTTACATTAAAAAGGGATATTTGGCCCTAGTCAGGTAGCTCAGTTCCGTAGACTGTGGTCCTGATAGGCCAGGGTTGCCAGTTCAGTTCCTAGTCAGGGCACAGAACAGACAAGAGCCAACCAGTGAATGCATAAGTAAGTGCAACAACAAATTGATGTTTCTTTTTCCCTTCCTCTCTCTCTAAAATCAATTTTAAAAAGAAAGAAAAGGGATGTTTGGTTTCCTTTGGAAAAGATACCGCACTAACAGAAAAACATGTTATGATTAAGCAAGTTATTTCTGTGAAGTGAGTGAAAAAAATGTATATTGTACTCAAACTATTATTTGTAGAATTAGCGAGGGGGCATAGAGGGGCTGTGGCAGGCCCCAGTGAGAGGCTGCCAGTCCCGGGTTTGGTGGGATTCCAAGAGGTGGTTTCAAATACAAAAATAAGTACTTGGGTTTCCCTTGGTGTCCCCGTGGAGATTTTAAGCCATGATGCAATGTTCAGATGAGAGTGGTATTTTTATGACTTAGGCTAGTAAATATGCAACTTGAAAATATCCAGGGAAGGGTGAATTGGCCCAGAAGACTGAGGCATGCAAAGTACAGTGGTGAAGTGAATCCTACTTTTTTGAAAAGAGCCTTGTGCTGGACAGGATGGTCCAGTATTATAAACATGAGTTTCTCATGCTTAACTCTCCTTCCTAGCAACAGGAAGACGGAAATGAGGCCATGCAGAGAAGGGGGAAAAAGACCCTGACCGGCTCCAGACAATACTTGACCCACCCAGCATTCACCCTGTATAGCCAGAAGACTCACAAAAGTAAAAATAACCTCAGATGTTTCCCCTTCCTCCCTGGCTGTTGCCAAAACACTCAAGACTGAATTCTTGGTGCTTTAGACCAGCGATTTTCAACTCTGGTGTGCCACAAGAATTTTTAAAACATGCAATACCTATTTAGTCAGGGACACTGACCTCTCTTTTCCCTTAGATTGTCAAATAAGAAAAATGACCTCAGCTAATGCAACAATAGCCATCGGTGTGAATGAATCAGAATTATACCTATTTTTTTTGTCAGATCAGCAAAAAATAAATTTTTTGGTGTGCCGCAGAATTTTAGTAATTAGTTTCTGTGTGCCGTGAGATGAAAAATCGCTAAATATTGAAATTGGCTGCTATAGAACATTATAGCAAAACCTGGCCCCATGGTGTAGGGGGCATCAAGGCACACATCAAGACAAGCCTGAAAGAAAATTTTCATTTTTAATGTTTGCATAACCCAGTGGTTAAAATTCTATGAGTTGAGATCCAGTGGGCTCTGTGGCCATTGCATATGGAGGAATTTAGAGACATGAGGGTGATTCCTCTTTTAAAAAAGATGGTGCTACAGAGTTGAACTGTTTTCTAGGACTGGTTTGCTGGGATGAGTAGTCAGTGGGGTATTCTTTCAACCTTAAATTAGTCAGAAATCTAATTAATGTAAAAGAGGTAGGATTCCCAGCTGAGAAGGGCTCTTCCTGTCTGTCTGCACTTTTCCCTGAGGGACCCTGTGTTATTTTTAAGGATTAAATGATAAGGAGTAGGGAGTCCTCCTGCTGGGGGTTCTTTAATTAGGTCTACTCTGTCTTCACCTTTTTTTCACTAGCTGCCCCTCCTGGCCACTGAGATTGATGGACAGGAGGAAAGCCTTGCACGCTTAGCCGACATATGTTTATAGTCTCACAAGAAACAGCCTTTTCTATTCTGTGTATTCCTTTCAGTTTTATAGAAAAATTGCAGACTTGTGACAAGATAGCATTAGTAGAAGTAGTATTTATCACGTTTATGAATTCATGGCCACATTTCTCTTTTACCACAACACCACAGGTAAAATGACTTCCATTTTACAGGTGAGGGATCTGAGGCTTGAGGGGTTAAACACCTTGTCCGAGATCATCTGTGTACATGGCAGAGCGAGGATTTCAGCCGGCTCTGTGAGGCTGTCGAGTCTGATTTGGGGAAATGTACTGGTCAGGAGGTACTTTTATTTAGGAAACAGTATGTGTCACTTGATATCAGATAGAGCCTTGCAGTAACTTTGCAGTTTCGTAATGGACTTGAGCTCCTAGGTAGGGAGCTACAATGTTAGGGTTCAGGATTGGAAAAGTAGTAGTTTTTGCTGCTCTTCTCTGGGGGCCTAGTGAATGGAGACCTCAGACTCTCGTAGACACGGAGTCTGGGATACCACATTCTAGCCTGGATTGACTGGACTGAATATTGCTTTCGTCAGGGAAAATATTTCAAAATAATATGTCTCTAAGGGAAAATTTTCTCATGGATGTCACTGAACACATTCGAATGGTATCTTGAAAATGCCCGCCTGCTAGGAACTGACGATGTGGGGCACCCAAAGGTAACATGTTAGAACTCACGAAAGTCACACCCAGACATGGAGGAATCCGTTTCTCTTGACCATTCATCCTTGTTTTTTATTCTGCTACTAGCGGGAGTTTCACTGTGGAAAGTGTGCTCCTTTTCCATTCACACGTGCCTCTACGTGGTGGCCCCTTCAGGTCTGCCCCGCCCCTGCCCCCGGGAGAAAAACCAGAGGCTGACCAGAGGCCGAGGTCAGTGAAGGGGTCGGTCCTCAGGTGCCCTTGACGCCTCCCATCCACATTTTGTTCTCGTCCCTGCCCCACCTCGGAGTGTCCTGCGGAGAGGACAGGAGGCTGCTTCCTGACTTGTCAGAAAGGCGCCTTCCTCCTTGCAGGAGTCTCTAGAGGATGTCTGAGGGACAAAAGTTTTCCACACCCTGAGGTTGTGGCATTTCTCAGGCTGCGGCACTTAGGAAACGGTAGCGGAAGGGACCGGGGAGGTGAGAAGAAGGCCTGTGGCCCATGCACTGGGTGCACTACAGCCGCCCTGTGCCTTTTGTCACATTCAGGTGTTAGAATAGATAAAAGATGCTGAAATTCTGAAACTGTCACCTCCCGAGTCTGGAGAAACCATAAACCCATAAGGGACGATCTCCACACATACTTTTTTTTTTTTTTTTTAACTGCACAGCATGAAAAAGAGACCTTGCCTATTCCTTGTGTGTTTGTAAAAGTCATTTCATGGGAAATTCCAGAACTTTGCAGAGCAGCCTGGAAAAACATTGCCTCTTCCCCACTGAGATGTGGGGAAGTTCAGTGACTAGTCCAAGGTCACATGTGAATTGAATGGAACTTCAGACCCCTTCCTGCCTGGATGTGTAAACAAAGTGGGTATAGAACCAAACTGAGGCTCTAACCGTGTAGAAAAGAAGTATCAGCTGTAGCACCGGAAAGGTCCCTAAGCTAGAGAGAGGTGGCTGAATCATATTTCACTGGGAGATGGGTATGTGTTGGGGGGACTGGGCGTTAAAGCAATTTTAATGAAAATAATTCTTTAGCTCACTTTAAAAGACCCTAACACCTTTTAAAATACTTTTTGGCACAAAACAGAGTCAAATTGAATAGTGTCACCTGGTTGAGGTTAGACACAGGAATGCCTAGAGATGGCTTACATTGACCAGTATCTGCCAGATGTTTATTTTCCCTGGCCTTTGATAAGGCTACTTGATTTTTTTTTGACTCTTTGATTTTTTTCCTCTTTGTCAGAATTAACTAAAATATGGATCAACAGTGTCTTTAGAATTCCTCACTATTCCTTTTATTCCTAATTTAAGATTTTTTTTTTTTGTAGCACTACATTTTGCACAGTATTTTATATTTCCTGTGCTAGATAGCACCAGAGAATTTAGGACGAAAACCAAAGATTGCGGATAGGATGGTGGGGACCTAGGTAGAGTGAGCTTTGTTAACGAAAATATTGCTGTGTGCCTGCCGAGCCTTAATGAGGGAGATGGGAGCGGTTACTTTAGGTTAGTAACCAGGTATTTTGCCCTAAATAAGAAATTTAAAAGGAAGTAGATTATATCATCCTAGTGTGTATGTTTTACTTCACAAAAAAAATAAAAGAAAGAGGCTCAGAAAAATAAGGGCCCTTCAAAGTATGTTATTTAGATTGTTTTCTTTCTTGAAATTGTCTTCGTAAGCTATACAGTCATCATCTTTAAAGGGCTTAGTATTTTCAGAGCTATGTCAAATCATTTTTCTTAGCAATGCATGGTTTTTGATATAGAATATTCAAAGTGTGTGTGTATGTAAGCCAAAGGTATTATTATTATTATTATTATTATTATTAATTATTCCGCCCAGACTGAAATGATTCCATTTCCTTAATAGTTTATTTTCATTTCAGCTGGACTTCTTTGTGCTGGGCAGCAAGTGCCCATTTTAATTCATTGGGAGGTATTTTCTGTTCCTTGAAGTAATTGGATCAGCTCAAGTCTGGAGCGCCTGTTAAGCCATGCCATACATGGCTTGAATTAATACTGGGCTGTTTACCTTTGCAAGGGCAGAGCACATATTTGTTTTGATGCAAGCTACTTGCCTTTCTTGGGTTTGTGTGTTAAAAGCGGTATTTTGCAAATGCTTGAACTAAACAAACCCCAAAGGGGATTTCAATTGATTTAATTTTGCCTTGCTTGGAGTGGCATGTCATGTGCCTAGTCCCAGGTATAAGCTTGCAGGGCGGTCCTCTCAAGGTTTCCTTCTTTCAAGATGAAACTATTTATTTAGTTGTCATCACATCATTGGGGAAAAATGGGTCCTTTCCCCCCTTTATATTATTTCTAGTAATGTTCTTCACTAGAAAGCAACAAGCCTCCAAACCTCTAGCAGGAGGGCGAAAAAAAAAACTTACAAAAAAAACTCCCCCAAACTTCCAGTTCTTACTTTTACTAAAATAACGGTCCACAGTTTCGAGGTGAAGGTGATCTTTGTGGGCGCATTGACGTGTACAGTAGGTGCTCTGACCCGTGGATGAGAGCGGGGTAGCTCTGGAACCGGAAGCAGATCACCTCTCTTCCCAGCCGGCATCCTCATTTGTAGCGAACAGGTGCAAAGCTCCAGGATGTGTTCCAGCACCCAGTTCACTGATCTGGTAGCAGGCAGGATGCTGCCGTCACCGCAACACAAACGTAAAAGAGCAATCAGCAAAGCAAGCCTTTTCTAAGGGATTGAAGTTTTTTCCTTCCTTGAAAGATTAATTTTAGTTTAAGGGCTATAGACACATAAGCAAAAACATTTAGGGTTTTGAGTTCTCTATAATATACGAACATAGGCTTCATGGGACAAATCAAGAAATCTATTAAAAAACAAATACTTTACAAGTGAATATACAAAATTGGGACTTAGAACATCACTATGATACGATTTTTTGAGGGAACAAGAATGTCTCAAAAATTGATAATAAATTGGGGAAATAGGCAGTAAAAATGGAACCTATTCTTTTTTTTTTAATTTTTTTATTTTTCTGAAGTTGGAAATGGTGAGGCAGTCAGACAGACTCCTGCATGCGCCCGACCGGGATCCACCCGGCAGCCCACCAGGGGGCGATGCTCTGCCCATCTGGGGCATAGCTCTGTTGCAACCAGAGCCATTCTAGCGCCTGAGGCAGAGGCCATGGAGCCATCCTCAGCGCCCGGGCCATCCTTGCTCCAATGGAGCCTTGGCTGTGGGAGGGGAAGAGAGAGACAGAGAGGAAGGAGAGGGGGAGGGGTGGAGATGCAGATGGGCGCTTCTCCTGTGTGCCCTGGCCGGGAATCGAACCTGGGACTTCCGCACGCCAGGCCGACGCTCTACCACTGAGCCAACCGGCCAGGGCGGAACCTAGTCTTCAGGTTGTCATTGAGCAGGGACCTGGACATAAAGGAACTCTGAGAGACTTTAACAGATGGCCCATAGCCATCCCAGGTTTTACACATGAGGGAAAAGTTCCAGAGGGATGATTTTCTTAAAGCTACTTAATTGAACAATGGATTCTTTCCTGGACCAATCTTCCTGACCTGTTTGTTACGGGTAATATTTTGCCCCCTGTCTGTGATGGATTATTAGAAAGAGTAGATGCAGCCCTGGCCGGTTGGCTCAGCGGTAGAGCGTCGGCCTAGCGTGCGGAGGACCCGGGTTCGATTCCCGGCCAGGGCACACAGGAGAAGCGCCCATTTGCTTCTCCACCCCTCCGCTGCGCTTTCCCTCTCTGTCTCTCTCTTCCCCTCCCGCAGCCAAGGCTCCATTGGAGCAAAGATGGCCCGGGCGCTGGGGATGGCTCTGTGGCCTCTGCCCCAGGCGCTAGAGTGGCTCTGGTCGCAACATGGCGACGCCTAGGATGGGCAGAGCAACGCCCCCTGGTGGGCAGAGCGTCGCCCCTGGTGGGCGTGCCGGTTGGATCCCGGTCGGGCGCATGCGGGAGTCTGTCTGACTGTCTCCCTGTTTCCAGCTTCAGAAAAATGAAAAAAAAAAAAAAAGAAAGAGTAGATGCAAAGCTATTTTACATGCAAGGAAATCTAGCCAGTTGCTCATCGGGTTTCCAGGCAAAGGAGATGCTTGGATCTGTTCTGTAGGGTAACCTACTTCCACTGCTGCCTCCTGTTCCTTTGTTCTGTGTCAGAGCAAATCCAGCTCTGACCATTCCTTCTCGAACACCAGGGCTTCCCAGCTCTCCACCTAGCTTGTCCTGTCTCTTCACTGCGAATCTCGGTCTCCCGCCATCCAGTCTTCCATCGATCCTAACCCTCCTTAAATAAAGGTGGAGCGCAAACCCCCTCTCCCTCCCACCTCTGCATGCACACAGGTCTTTCCTGTGTCACACCACATTCTCCTCTGTGCTATACAGAAGTGCTTATTTTCCTTCCTTCCTTTTTTACAAAAGCTCTGCATGAAAATAATGTATTTTAAATTGGTTGCTTTGGTAGAGAACATTTCAAAATAAAACAGAAAGACATAAGGCTGCATCACTTTTGTGTTACTTGGCAAAACTTGTTTCAGTTTTACATGTGCTTCTCTATGCGCACGTGTTTTTCTACACGAATGTGTGCCTGTATTTATACCCATTGTCTGCATACATTACATGTCTCAGCTCACAATGTAAGATATATTTCTTATTGTGGATCCTGGTCAGAAAAATGAAGACCACTTCACTAGAACAAAAGTCGTATTGTGTATTTGTCTTACTGAGCAACTCGGCGCCCCACACTGTTGTAGGTGTGTGGAATATATATCAGAATAAAATAGACAAAGAAACTTGGCCTTTTGGAGCTTACAGAGGAAAAACTCAGAAAGTAAACATAATACAG
Organism: Saccopteryx bilineata; assembly: GCF_036850765.1. NCBI lineage: Eukaryota > Metazoa > Chordata > Mammalia > Chiroptera > Emballonuridae > Saccopteryx > Saccopteryx bilineata. Next base: position 20,809,464 of record NC_089495.1, read on the forward strand.
GTTTTGGAAGAAGACTAAGTAAGGCAGGAAAGGGGACTGGGTGGGTGAAGTGTCAGTCTGGCTGGATCACGTAGCCCGAGTGAAATGTGTGACAGTAAGGAGCCTGGGCGTATGGGCCATTGTTAGGACTCTGGCTTTCGCTTTATGAAGTGGGGACTCATTGGTGCGGCCTTGAGACCTAACAAACACGTGGATCTTAGAATAGCCCTTAGGAAACCAGTTCATCTTCAGTAGAGGATCATCAGATACCGTGTACTCAACTGTGAATGACCTTTCCATTGAGCTTCCTGCTTTGGGGCGGGAACCTGAGGCTGATTGTTCCTGAGCAAGCTGGCAGCATGCTTAGTAGATGTTCACCCGATAAATACTGAGTGAAGGGGAACGGGAAGGAAGACTGGCTTCACTGACACGCAGGACGGTACTAGAACATCCCCAGCAGTGGATTTGAGTCAACTACCGTTAGGCCGGATGGCCGTAGAAACTGAATCAGTATCAACTGGTCTTTCAGAAACTTCCTAATGGGTTTCTTTCTGAATATGCACAGCAGAGGATTCAAATTTTTTTAGACACCCAGGGTAGGAATGCTGCAAGTTGCCAGTCAGAAATCTTTGTTGTGATTAGGTAACATTAGAGTTTAATGAATGTTAACATAGAAATACTTCTCTCTGACTTGGCTCAACTAGAAGTCATTTTACAGAGGTAGCTCTTGATAACCAGTCTTTGGCAGTTGTGTGTTTCGCATTCATTTTCATTCATTGCAAAAAGGAAAGCATTCACGTCATAGCTCTCAGTCTGAATTAGTCCTCCAATTCCTTACGCTTTTGTTTAAGAAATAAATTTAGGCAGCATTTGCCCTGAGTCCCGGTTTTGGTAGCGTGTTGTTACAGAAGGCAGGGAGCCCGAGAATGCCCGCGGTGAAGACAAGAAGCAGAAGGTGGGTGGAATCACTTCCTGCTCCCGCCCAGTTACTGTTGCCCAGTCTGCTAGGAACAGTGAGTTCAACAGAATGATGACGGGGTTGGGGAATTTCTGTCTCACAGTTGAGGGAGAAGGGGACAAGAGGGTCATCCCATCATGCCAGGAAATGTACAAATATGGCCTAATGGTTCCCAGTCATACACAAAATAGTCTCCTGGACCTCATTCATCTAATACAACGAGCCACTAAAGCTGTTTCCAATCAAAACTTCCTGTTTCCTTCTTAACACCTTTGTCTGCTGTTTGCTTAGAGAAAACTCAGGTATAAAAGTGGCCTTGTATTCTCATTGGGCTTTTAGTTTCTCATGGCATTTTTGCCAAGTAGAGACTGTTTTTTAAAAATCCTCCTCCTCACCACCACTCAGATGCACTGAGTGCTATACTGAAGGAAAAGTCGTACATTCCTGCACTGCCGGGTAGAGGTCTCCAGAAGCCAGGGGTGGGGGTGGGGAATTCATGTCACTGAAGTCATGAAACGTGTTGCGTGGTTTTCCTTAATATTGTTAATATTTTGAATGTTGTTTATTGTTTTATATGTTATATGTTCTTTAAGGATAGAAGCTATCCTCTTTATTTCTGTGAGTCCTAGGTCTCTATGCCATTATGGTATTTGAACGTGTAGAAAGCTCAATTTTCAGGAGAAATGGTTATTTTTCTGCTGATTTCATCTGTATGTTTTGGGATTGGTAATCCGTGTTTTAGAATCAATACGAGCAGTAAATGAATTAATATGCATTAAGTACTTAGATGGGGTCTCGCACATAATGAGCACTCTCGATGAAAGTTAGCTACTGATAAAACGGTGGGGAGGCATCTGGGAAGACCGCCTGGAGAAGGCAGCATTTGGGCTAGGCCTTGAAGGATGAGTGAAATTTGACCCTGACAGGATGGGTAAGTCTTTCAGGCCAGAGCAGTCACAGAGATGTGTGGGAGGATGAGCCTTCAAGTTTACTTTGGCTGGGATATTATAGAGGGAGTGTAGGGAGCTGAAAAATTAGGTTGGATGCCACATGATGAGCCGTGAAAGCCACGCAGAGGTGTTTAGACTTGATTTTTCTAAGCAGGAGAGTTCCAGTAAAGTTTGTGAGGGGAAGACAAGATTAAAACTGTCACTTGGGATGGACGGATTCTCTGAGAGGAGAGAATTAGAGTTTTAGTTAAAAGACAGAAGAGTAATGGCCTAGATGGGGGTCGGGGGGTGAAACTAGAATGGATATTTCTCATTAAATAAAATGAGAATTTTATTTTAATAATATCAGTACTTGGATTGTTATCATTTTCTCTTGGGAGTAATTGCAAAGGGCTGGGAGTGAAGTCAATAATTATTCCATTTAATTTAAAAAAATCAGTGACAATTTTTTACTATTTCTGATTCTGATTTCTACAGAAACAGCAAGATAAGTTCTCATTTGTTATGCAACCTAAATTTTCATGACTGGACATTTTTCCGTGTAAAATAGATATAGGCTTGTCTTATTTCCCGTGGTTTCATATCTAAAAGATAGATAGATGCTCATCTATTTTAGGGTAAGGAAACGGAAGTGTAAAATTACTGGATCTCTGCAGTTCTTGAAAGTACAGATTTTTAGCCATTGTAAGCCTTTAATTCAATTTTCTGCTGAAGAAGCTAATCTTCACCTGTTTACATCACTTTTTTCTAACCAAGTGGCCCTAAGAAGAGTGATGATTTGGACAGTTTTTTTGGGTCACTTTTTAGGCATTTCATTTTCTTAATGGTGGAAAATGAGTAAGAGTATGAGAAAGCAATAGACATTTTGGAGTTCCCCAAATCACATTGGTCCTTAAGTGAGTGATATTTGTGATACTTGGTAATTTGTAAAGCATTCTGTAAATAAATGTCAAGATTTTTTAGAAAAAAATATTACCTTATCTCTTTCTTGCCTCTCATCATAAAGCCATTTTAATAAGAAAATTAAGAATATGCTGTAAACCAGTGGTAGTCAACCTGGTCCCTACCACCCACTAGTGGGCGTTCCAGCTTTTATCGTGAGCGGTAGCAGAGCAACCAAAGTATAAATAAAAAGATAGATTTAACTATAGTAAGTTGTTTTATAAAGATTTATTCTGTGAAACTTAGTGAAAATCTGACATAAAGTACTTGGTAAGTAGTTATTATTATATGCTTTAACTTGCTGTAACTCTGCTTTATCAATTTTATAAAGTAAAGTTACTTCCCTACTTTATAAATCACTATTACTGTGGAACCGGTGTGCGGTTAGAAAATTTTACTACTAACAGAGATACAAAAGTGGGCAGTAGGTATAAAAAGGTTGACTACCCCTGCTCTAAATAGTTGGCAATATTGGCTGGTGAACAGTGTCTAATTAAGTTTTTTGTGTGTGTACTGTGACCTGGTGTCATGTCTGAAAATAGTGGTTACTCACCACTTGTTAAGTAGATTATTAAAGAAATCTATTGTCAATATCTAACAATCTGTTCAACAGAAATAACCTCTTACTAGTCAGAAAATTGAGTAATTTGAAATACTTTTAAAAAACAAACAACACTCTTTTCCATATATATTTTTGAGTAGAGGCCATGGCAATAGAGAAAAAGTGGTTTCCTCATTCTTTAAAATAAAATGTTGAGCTGTTACATGTTTTTCCAGCAATAGTTTTCTAGAATATATTTATGGTTTTATTTTAAACTTTCTTAGCCCTGGCCGGTTGGCTCAGTGGTAGAGCATCGGCCTGGCGTGCAGAAGTCCCGGGTTCGATTCCCGGCCAGGGCACACAGGAGAAGAGCCCATCTGCTTCTCCACCCCTCCCCCTCTCCTTCCTCTCTGTCTCTCTCTTCCCCTCCCGCAGCCAAGGCTCCATTGGAGCAAAGATTGCCCGGGCGCTGGGGATGGCTCTGTGGCCTCTGCCCCAGGCGCTAGAGTGGCTCTGGTCACAACATAGCGATGCCCCGGATGGGCAGAGCATCGCCCCCTGGTGGGCAGAGTGTTGCCCCTGGTGGGCGTGCCGGGTGGATCCCGGTCGGGCGCATGCGGGAGTCTGTCTGACCGTCTCTCCCCGTTTCCAGCTTCAGAAAAAAAATACAAAAAAAAAAAAAAAAACTTTCTTAATTTCTTTCTGAGACAAGGAATGGATATGAATACAGGAAAAAAATGTTAAGCAGAGACAGTTCACATTAGACAATTCTGTTCTTTTCTTGAAGGCAAACATTGAGTTTCTGACACGTTCATGTCACTTTATCCATCATCCCTAATTCAGTCCAGAATCTGGTGTTTAATGCTGCTGCTTTCATCAGACACTGAAAAGACTCCGAGACATGAATGTGGCCAGGCCGTTTCTTCCCATTCTGCTGCCATGATTGTTTGTGGTTTGGGTATTAACTAACTCACCTGAAGATAGCAGGTTGCTTTTCTCTTGGGCTTGCTCAATAAGTACATTCTTACCTGCTTTCCTGGATTTGAATGTTGATAATTACCTTTCTTTAAAGGCCAAGGAACTCTTGAAAGAATAGGTAAAAAGTGCTTTGAAACCGTAAAGTTCCTAAACAAATGTAAGATGTGTACTTCCTCTAAGATGGGCTCTCACAGGGCTCAGAGGAGAGAAGCTAAATGAAAGTTTGAATCAGGAGTAAATTAAGTGATGTGGAGAGATTTGTAATTGAGTGAATAGTCTTAGATACCTAAGTCGTCAATTGGCCTGAGGGAGGTGGAAAGAAGAATTGAAAGAACATTCTTTGCGCCAACAGAGGATACTCATGAATGTGCCCTGACCTCCTCTGTGAATCAGATTGTACGGAATTGTGACTCTGTGCTTGAGTGAGTTTGAACGTAATGTATCAGTTGCTCTTGGCCTTTCTGGTTATCAATCTTATCTACAAGATGTTAATCACAGGGAAGTAGAAGTGCTATTAGGCATTTCAGCTTCCCAGGATTGCGGGGCTTTATTGACTTAAGGCCCCAAGTCCTTTGACAGCCTGGGCCTCCCTCCTGCAGGTTGCATCTAAAGACACATGGCCACCTTGCCTGGGGCTGCCATGCTCATGCCATATGGGACCTGGAGGTCTGTCCCTTGGATGGGGTGTCAGATGTACTTGGTGGCCTTCTGTTGATGTGAAAAGTAAACCAAGTTAGACCATCGAGACTGAAAATTCATCCTTTGTTCCTTCTTAACACTCTCATTATGCCCTGTTCTCAACCAGAACATAGAAGCAGCTCTGGGAAATTTAATGCTGAGACCCCGTTTTTGTGTTTTTGTTTGTTTGTTTTTTAAAGAAAGATGGATAATTTTATCTGATAAGATGCACAAAATTTTAAACTATTTGAATTAAGGGGATTTTTTTTTTTTTTTGGCTTATTCGTTACCAGTAGACATTCATGTTTTGCTTGTATAACAAAATGAGAGTTTCTTCAGGAAGAAGAAGTGTGCAGAGATAAACGAGACTAACATTTTTGTCTTCTGTTCTATTGCAGAAATTGAAGCCAAAGAGGCATGTGATTGGCTCCGGGCAGCAGGCTTCCCCCAGTACGCACAGCTTTATGAAGGTGAGCTTAGGAGCACCAGGTCCTTTTTAAATGAGTAAAATCATATCCTTGGTTCATAATTATTACTCATGTATGATTTGTTTTCAGACCTTTTATTTATTGAAAAAACCAACAACAACAATGTAGCAAACACGTAAGACCGCTCAAAACAAAAGCCTGGGTCTTGATGAGAACACACCCGTGTGCTCCACCATTTGGTCCCTCTGCCACTTTTGTACCCAAAGTCACCATCACGGAGAAACCTCTGATTGTCATTTTCTTTTATGTAGTTTTATTGCATTTTTATAATTTTTTTTTATAAATTTATTTTCCTGGCCCTGGCCGGTTGGCTCAGCGGTAGAGCGTCGGCCTAGCGTGCGGAGGACCCGGGTTCGATTCCGGCCAGGGCACACAGGAGAAGCGCCCATTTGCTTCTCCACCCCTCCGCCGCGCTTTCCTCTCTGTCTCTCTCCTCCCCTCCCGCAGCCGAGGCTCCATTGGAGCAAAGATGGCCCGGGCGCTGGGGATGGCTCTGTGGCCTCTGCCTCAGGCGCTAGAGTGGCTCTGGTCGCAACATGGCGATGCCCAGGATGGGCAGAGCATCGCCCCCTGGTGGGCAGAGCGTCGCCCCTGGTGGGCGTGCCGGGTGGATCCCGGTCGGGCGCATGCGGGAGTCTGTCTGACTGTCTCTCCCTGTTTCCAGCTTCAGAAAAATGAAAAAACAAACAAACAAACAAACAAACAAAAAAAAAATCTCAAAGGCAGTTCAAACCTCAAAGAAGAACTTTAAGAGATTGTCAAAATCTCAAAAAGCAAACATAATTTTGGTTGGTTTACGCTTAAAAATACATCTTTTTCTGTGAGACAGTTGGCCACCATGTGACAAAATCTCTAGAAGATCCAGCTGAAATTATGTCACTTAGATTTTCTTCATGAGGCATGTTCCACTCTTCTCACAATAAATAATGATTTTAAATCGTGTCTTTATTTCCGCTCTACTTCTAGGATAATATAACTAGCAGACTACTTCCGGTACCAGTGGCAGTGGGCTCTCAATGGGAGCTAGGGGACACTACCAGCCTTCTTTAATACATGAGCAAAGTTCCATGAGCCCAGGCTGAGAATGGTTATAGTGAGTAAGCTTGGAAGTGGCAGACATGACCAGCAGGTTGCCTTGAAGAGGGAGGGACATGGAGTTGGGTGGGAGTGTGCTTCCCGCTGGCAAATTGGGCAGAGACCATAGAGCTAAATTAATTACCTAAGTTAGAGTACCTGGTCATCTTGTAACCCAGACTGAATATATGATTTTCCCATGAAGGTGGAGCAAGAATTATTTTATTGTTAGACTATGTAATCTAAAAAATATCTCCAATTACTTTTTTCTTTAAAGATACTTGGTTAACCTGCATGTTGATTATGATGGAATTGCTTATCTTTCCTTTAGAGAGAATGTTTGACCTATTAACATGGAGAGAGTAGCTCTGTCCTTCAACAGTACTTTGGGGGAGAGGGGCCAGCATTCTATTGGATTTTCAATTCACAGCTCTCCTGGAGGTGGGGAAGATAATTGCATTTGCAGTGGTGGTAACAGGGCTGTCCTTTGTTCCTTTTGTTCTCCTATTTAGAAGTTAAATTTCCTTCAATTATGTTCATTTTTGGTGTTGACTTGCTGCCAAGCAGCGCTTTCTTGTGATGTGTGTGTTTGCTAAGACGCAGTTCCAGTCTCTGTCTTACTGTTTTCCCAAACCTAAAATGCAGATTGTATTTTCACAGGTTACATTTCGGGCTCCCTTCCTAGTCACAGGTCTTTCTGAAGCAGAAGCCTCCTTTTGAGGTGTATTGTTCTGGGCTGAATCTCTCCCCTTCTTCCTGCCACTATGAGTTGGGTGCGTGGTACGCTCGCTCCACACACCAACCCACACATTCCTTGTCTTCCTGTTCAGCTTTATTTTGGTCCTTGGCAATTTTTACTTCCTGCCTTTAAACCCAAGCTGGAAGTTTAAATCCTGACCTGAAGAACTCTGAGAACTTCTTCTGTACATCAATAAATCATCGTCTTTTAAAAGCCAGTCCTTTCAAGAAAGAGTTTAGTCAAATAAGAGAAAATTATTGATTCAATTATTGCACTCCTCTCTTGCTTTTAGTCCCTACTGACCCTAGAATTTTTCTTTTAATAAACACAAAATTTTAAAGTTAATTTGGATTAAGAAATTAATCCTAAAATACAGCCCTGGGTAAACTAAGCTAGGGATTGCTGAAATAACATAGTTGCTCTCTCATATACACTTCACAGGCATGGGAGCTTTTTAAATTTATGGATCTGATGTTATACTGCGGAAGTATTCGAAATATATTCTTTAATGTCAGCTCTGTTATTTAATACTGAAGAGTTTTTGGTGTCTGTCAAAATGAAAGGCAGTGGAACAACGTTTAGGCAGCTTTGCTGTCTGCCTGCGTGTGTTGACTGAGTTTATGTTCACTGTAAGCACCCTCTCTCATTTCCGCTCTATTGGTGCCATTACTCATTCACCCAAGAGACTTGGTTTGTAAGTTATGTAAGTGAATAATGAGATAGAATCCTACAATACTAAATTTCATAGGTTTTTCCTAAATCTCTGGGGTAGAGCTACCTCATTGGTTTTTCTAGGTTAACTCCAGCCTTCAGAAGAAAAAGAATAGACTATCACACTCATGTTAGTTTTCAAAAAAAAAAAAAAAAACTAGTTTAAAAAAAAAGTTAAAAAAAAAAGAAAGAAAAGATATCTTTAAGCATTATCTCTAGAAAATAAATTAGTCATGAAGCATTCTGTAATATAATTGATGGGAAGACCCATTGTTACCTCTAACAGCTGAACCTCTGAAGAAGAGTAACATGCTTTTGTCTCCTGTTCATTCCAAAGCCGTTCTAAATGTCTGGTGGTACTTCTGGTCTTCTCCCTACTTGGATTTTTCTTTGTCTTTTTAGGAGGGGGGGATTTTTCAACAAAAGATAAAAAATGAATTCTCCCATTGAGTTGACTGTTTCTCCTTTTCTGCTTTTCAGTTCTGTTAGAACTCCTCAGTGTTCTAAGACTTATTGGGCTCTTCTACAGATTAAGGGATTTAGAATTCCGTTGGCCTTCTGTTTTAGAGGGAGCTATGTAAACTCCTAAAAATCCAGCTGGAAGGGCTAATGTGTGTGTTTAAAAACAGCATATCCTGAATTCTCTTTGGCTTTTGATGCCCTGCACACGGTTAGATTCGGTTTGCCACCACTGGCCATTGTTCTCTACGTCTTTCCTTGGCCCTGTTTTCCGTGCCTTTTTTTTCCTGGTCATGTGTGAGCAAAGACACACATGGGGAAAAAAAATAAACAGCCACTTTAAAAGGGAGCATCCTTCGCAGCGTGTGGAGTTCAGTGCCTGCCCCGCCCATGGCAGGCTCTGGCCCAGAAGGCTGCCACAGAAACACTGTGACTCATGGGCCTGATCCCCTCTGCTGGGCCTCAGGGATAAATTTGGTTACAGACACCAGGAAAAGAAAAAAAAAAAATTAAAAAAAAATGGAGCATCCTTCTGGTATTCATTCTAGCTTAACTTATAACTTACATCCTCGGTCTATTGCCTGCTGATGTGTTTAAAGTTGGGAAGAGTGTCTTGAACCACTTATCTTTGACCAGAAGAGATACCTTAGCCTCCAAACCACTTCACATCCTTGAGGACACTGATACAGAGTTGTCTTAAGCTGCTTCATTCTCCCATATGGACAGGGAACGAGGTGTCTGCATACAGTAGGTATTCTGAAATACTTCACAGTGTTTCCTCCCCAACCCCTTGCTACACTGGGCTCCTTTGGCAGGAACCTAGGGTGCTCAACAAATGTATTTGTTTTTTATTTTTCTATTTATTTCTTTTCAGATCTCCTGTTCCCTATTGATATTTCCTTGGTCAAGAGAGAACATGATTTCTTGGACAGAGATGCCATTGAGGCTTTATGCAGGTAAATGGAAATGTTTTAAACATTTTTACTTTTTTTTTTTTTAAGAACACTATGCTTATCACCAAGATGGTTTTTGTTTACTTTTGTTCTAACTAATTATGTCAGATCTTTGATATGCAAGTGGGTATGTTGATTTACTTCACTATGAAGCATAGGCCTTTTAATTAAAACAAGTAAAATTCTATTATTTAGTATTGCCAGTAAAGTAGCACTGCCCTAGGAGGTACTTAAATAGTACTACTGTTCCATATTCGATACTCAGATAGCTGATTTCAGATGGTCCAGAAACTTGGAACTGGATTTTTAAAAAGGCAGTGGAATTGGGTACACAGCCCCAACCAGGAACCCTAATAGAGTCAAGGCTGCTGTTTTCTACATGGAAATAACACATTCAGAGGAATAAATTGGGGGTAGGGGATTATGGCACACTAGAGTCAGGAGGACCATTGCTTGAATTCCAAGCAAGCTTTTCTGAACCTCTTCTGCTTTTCCAGGTACAAAATGTAACAGTAGAATTAAATAAGGCTGGAAAGAACTCAACCCAACCTTACAATGAACAGGCAGTAAATGAGCACTGATGTGAAATGTGCATAAAAATGTCATATACTCTTGTGCGTTGTGCCGGTGGGTCTTCAGGCCAAAACATCAAAATGAAAGTAATAAAACATGCCTCAGGCAGCAATGGGGCACTGACGGTCCTTCCAAATGTCATGACATTTAGTTCATTTTAAGTAATCTTCCCTTGTGATTTTTCTCAAAACCTAGAATCCATAAAAGCTGTATTCTAGGGTGGGGGTGGGGGGATTATATGTAGACAGAATTTACATGCTGATTCGACTGTAAAATTGAAATTGAAATAAATTTTCTTTTAATTTCAGTATTTGCACTTGGAAAAAAACATTAGTAAGATAGAATAACATCCAGTATTTATTTCCACTTTGTTGGCAAAGAAAGCAATGCTATCTCTGTTGAAAGTACTGTTTTTAGCCTTTCTTATGGATTGCAATGTTTTTTGAAGCAGCTAACTTAAGCAGTGGTTTTGAGAATAATAGATGATTAGAATGGTAGATGAAATAGACCAGGGTTCATGGTTTAAGATAGAAAAAACTGCCCAAGCATCACAGAGACACTGTCGCTTTAGGGACTCCAGCTCCCGGGTCCAGGCTGCAGCGTGTCATGCCAGAGCTATGTCCCCTGGAATGAGAAGCTCGTGCTGTCGACGGGGGGCGGGGGAAGCAGGCAGCATCTGGAATATAAACCACCGCACACATTTTTTAAATGTTTTCACGCTTAGCTGTGCGGCAGCATTCATTTATTTTCAACTCATCCTCGGTGATAACACATGGAAATGAGGCCGCTCCTACGACGCAGCCAAGCACGTATCTACCCACGCGTCACACCTCCCGTTTCATAGGCTCTCAGCCACTGAGAGAGCGCGCCCGCTGGACAGCCGGCAACAGCTTGGGAATTCCTGGGTCAAAAAATACCACTGCAACATCGTAGCCCAAAGGGTCTTGAATGCTTTTTCTTTTTCTTTTTCTTTTTTTTTAATATTTGAATATCAATTTGAAATGTAGCTGCCCTGTTCCGAGGGGAAGGGCGTCCTCTGTGATTGCCACCAGCGCTCCTCACCATTCGAGGGGCTGCCTTCCTTTACAGGGAAACCTAGGCCCTGGCTATTCTCGAAAAGCCTCAAAGCAGCTAGCTAGCCCTTGGTCCGCGTTTGGACTCTGCCGGGTATTGTGACTGGGCTTTGGTTCCCGCTTAAGCGTAGGACAGTATCTCCCCGGTGACCTGTGAGCAGGGAAAGTCACGATGGCTGTCCCGGGGCTTCAACGCGGACGCCCAGATCTGAACAAGTGGGGAAAGGCTGGAGGTTGGATTTTCTTTTTTAAAAAACAAAACCTTCTGAATTCACAGTAAGGGTCATCAGCTTTTTCGTAATGGGAACCCCGAGGGCTCTTGTCCACATGTGCACGTAAATAGACTTTCTGGAAAACGTCTCTCCTTCTGGGAGGCCTAAACAAATATTCCAGGAAAAAAGGTGGGAGCCATCTGCAGGTTCCAGTTCAACCCTCTTCCTTTGAAAGGTGCTCCAGGTTCTGAGCTGTCAGCAGAGCAGTGGGAGATACTTGTTTTACTGACCATGTTGCCTTCGTCTCGTTTGCGGCTAGCCTCTTCCTGTACTTCTCAGCCCGTGGAATTCAGAGGCCAGCAAACCAGGAATCCGTACTGTAGCTTGAAATTCCCCTTGTGGAGATATTTTGAGTAGTTGGTGTTAAATACAGATGTTGATATCATTACAGAAACTCAGTTGAAGTTCTGTATCAATAAAATATTAACTATTTAATATTTTTACTTAAAACATTTTTAAGTTTACTTTAATAAAGTAATTCTTACATGATTTTTCTTTCCTGCCACCATCACCTCAACACACACACACACACACACACACACAGATGTTACAAGTGTTTCCACGTACACACTAATGTTCTCTTTAAAGATTTACTATATATAAAACATTTGTACAACTTACAACCTTTGCAGATCTTATAACTCCTTTGGTCAAAAATCTGGTAAGAACTGATCTCTTAACAGAGTCTTCAATATGAAGTTTAGTAACAACCAAAAGTTATAATTATGGAACTACTCAGTGTTTTGGATGTGGAGTGTTATCTGACATCTTTATACTCACGCTGGAAAGGGATTTATGTATTCATTTCCTTGGAGAGATTGGCATCTGTCCCAATCTTGCTAGCTCTACTGTCTAACTCAGCCCCCAGGATAAAGCCAAGATTATGGGAGTCACATTCCATATTAACACTGGAGGGGTGACTCGCTTGTCTTGGAGCATATGAGACAGTAATGCAAGCTGTGACCTACTGTTAGAATACCTTTTGTGAAATATTCTCTGTCTATAACTTCGGAAAAATATTCCATATGGCTCTTTCCTTTGGAGTTACAACTGACGACTCCTCCAGATACTCCAAACAGTTACATAAATAAGGTGATAATCAGACATTGATAACTAGCTATTCGTACTGTTATCTTCAGTCTGCACTTTGTTCCAAACCAGCCCCTGAAACGCCTAAGCTGTCGACAGCATAGTATAGTATAGTAGATTTTAACCTTGTTAATATTTCTGTTCTATGAAGAGGGAAGCAAATAATTTTTTTTTAAGTAATTGCATGCATTCCAAAAAGTTATCTTTAAAATTTGGAACAACTTTTATTTATCAGATCCTGGGAAATTGTTTCTTTTTCTTTTTTCTCTCTTTTCTTGTACTTTTCTCTGTTTTCCTTTGGAGGAAGAGGCCCATATGCCCCCTGTTACATTTTTATCAGAGCGCTTCAAGCAGCCTGCAGCAAAGCTCTTGAACCTTTGATGGCCCACCCCTGAGCGCCCTCCCCCTTCAGAGCAGGGTACAAGTTGCCCAGCAGATAAGACTGACAAATTCCTGCGGGGCTGAGCCCTGTGAGGGCCTAGGGGTCAGAACTGCCGGCTCTGGACAGATGGCATAATACAAGGAATTGTACTTAGGATGTTAGCTGCTCTCGTACATTATCACGATTAACCTTTATTTTAATAAGGACTGAAGAGGCTACCGTTGTTGAGTGCCACAGCCACCGTGTGTTAATCATGTGGCCTTGGATAAGACTCATGACCTCTCTGAGCCCCCGTTCTCTCATCTATACAATGAAGTTCAGTAGTAGTAATACCTGTACCTTAGGGTTGTTGTGAGGACCAAGGTGGAATAATACATACGATGTATAGGCATAGTGCCTGACCCAGAGCGAGCCTCCGACTGGTCTAGCTGGAACTATTATCTAGGCAACGTCCCACCAGTAGGCATTCTTTGGAGGTCCGAGGAAACAGATGAATCCCACATAAACCCCAGGGAATAACTTCCAGGCGTCAAACTTGAAAGGCCAAGAGGTCCCCAGTTCAGACCTGGAGCCTCCTTGAAAAAAAAAGGAAGTGCCATTAGTTCGGCACTACCAACAGAAAAAGATAACATTGACCTTTAAAAAACTAGCCTCCTGGGTCCTTTTTGTTTGACTGAAATCTAGAGTTTGTGAAGTAAGCCCCTCTCATACCCCCATAGGCCTCTATGCCTAGTAAACTTGGTTATAAACACCACTCAACCATTAAAGCCCAAATGAAGTCAAGTGGGTATTTGGTTACAGGTGTGATTAATGAAACCCAGATCTAAGACTAACTGTAACCATTCCGGAGTCTTTAAATCTTGAGTACGAAAACACTGTGGGTGTAAGTCCTTGAAGTAATGATGCCCCTTAAAGAGGGACTGATAGCCACTCATTTGAAGGTCTGTGGACTTTTTCTTAGTTGCCCATCCCGCCAACACAGTTTTCCTGAACCCGGGTGCTCTCTAGAGGCTATCCCAGATCTCCTGTAACCTGTGAAATCAAAGGCAGTCTTTTCAGCAAGCAAAAATGCCTCCTATCCTCCAGCATGACAGAATTGTCAGACAAGCTGCAAGAGCAGGATTAGAAACCCGAAGACTTGACGAGGTCCCGTGGTCAGTTTGAATTGGTGTGAATTAAACGCTCATCCTTTGAAAACAGAAGAATTGCAATAGTAGGGATAACCGGAAGACTGGTGGTGTGAACACAGATAGCGTTCAAGGCTCATTTGAGGAAGATGAAGAAATGATCATCTGGATAGAATTGGGGCTTGATGGACTGTCCTTCACACTTTTGTGTATCATTTATTCCTGCATATGTAAAGGGTTTCTTTCTGCAGCTGTTGAATGAGTTACCAGTGAAGGGTTTTTGTTTTTTTTTTCCTTTAAGTATTTCATTTTCAATGAAAAGAAGTTATTTCCCTAAGTTTAAATTAACACTGCATTTGGCTGGAGTAAAAAAAATAAATAAAAAGTACAAAGTTACAATATGAACTACTGTTTCAAGTGCTCATTTTTTTGTTTTGTTTTTTTGTTTTTTGTTTTTTTTTCAAAGTGAGAAACAGGGCAGCAGACAGACTCCTGCATGTGCCCGACCAGGATCCACCCAGTATACCCATCAGGGGGCAGTGCTCTGCCCTTCTGGGGTGTTGCTCCACTGCAACCAGAGCCACGGAGCCATCCTCAGTGCCCGGGCCAACTTTGCTTCAGTGGAGCCTTGGCTGTGGGAGGAGAAGAGAGAGACAGAGAGGAAGGAGAGGGGGAGGGTGGAGAAGCAGATGGGTGCCTCTCCTGTGTGCCCTGGCCGGGAATCGAACCCGGGACTTCCACACGCCGGGCCGACGCTGTATCGCTGAGCCATTCGGCCAGGGCCCCAAGTGCTCATTTTTTAACTCTGTAAGATTTTGATCCTCGAAGCTTCCATAGACAATATTTTTCATAATCCTTTGCACTATTGCTGTAACTATACCAAACACAATTTTATGCTGAAATAGGAAGTTGTAAAAAGATAAGGGCATAAAAGAGGGCTCAAATTTCATTTCTGTAGAAGAACTCACCAGATTTTTTGCAAAGAACTCACTACATTTTAAAAACAAGCTAAGATTATTAGTTGTTGGAAACAAATAAAATTGTTTTATGCTTGTATGCGAATTTTGACTTGCGATAGAACGTGTGTGTTTGACCAGCATCCCTGCTGGCGCCTCGTGGCCGCCTCTCTTTCTCTGAAAGGGGACGTCGCTGGCATTTACTTCTTGGCACTGCCTGGAGCTGCCTTGTGGCTCACACGGGAGGTCACTGCGACTTGTTTGTTCATGAAGACTCAGAGGCACTGACAGCACCATACAGTGTGCCATTTTACTATGAATGATAGTAAAGTGAAATTTAAATGAAAAAAAAACACCAAGAAATATAGAGGTATTTTTGAGCTACTCACTTTTTTTTTTCTTTTTTTTATTTATTTTTTTTCATTTTTCTGAAGCTGGAAACAGGGAGAGACAGTCAGACAGACTCCCGCATGCGCCCGACTGGGATCCACCCGGCACGCCCACCAGGGGGCGACGCTCTGCCCACCAGGGGGCGATGCTCTGCCCATTCTGGGCGTCGCCATGTTGCGACCCTCCTGGGTGTCGCCATATTGCGACCAGAGCCACTCTAGTGCCTGGGGCAGAGGCCCCAGAGCCATCCCCAGCGCCCGGGCCATCTTTTTGCTCCAATGGAGCCTTGGCTGCGGGAGGGGAAGAGAGAGACAGAGAGGAAAGCGCGGCGGAGGGGTGGAGAAGCAAATGGGCGCTTCTCCTATGTGCCCTGGCCGGGAATCGAACCCGGATCCTCCGCACGCTAGGCCGACGCTCTACCGCTGAGCCAACCGGCCAGGGCTGAGCTACTCACTTTTTAAAGACATTCCTAATCCTCTTCTGAACTATAGCTCTTAATGGATACAAGGAAACTCATTCACATGTCAACTCTTTGGGGGAAAAAATATTTATCCACCCCGTCAGTGGTGTCCCATTGTTGCTAATGTTGTTTCTCTGTTCTCTAGGCGTCTAAATACTTTAAACAAATGTGCGGTGATGAAACTGGAAATTAGTCCTCATCGGAAGAGAGTGAGTATGTAAAGTGTATGACAGGACGGGAGAAAAGGGGGAGACCAGAAACTCGATTATGTGTTTAATAATAGGTTTTTGTTTTCAAATTCTCCTATTTACTTGTTCTACAAAACATCGACATTCTTTTTCTTTTTGTATTTTTCTGAAGTGAGAAGCAGGGAGACAGAGAGACAGACTCCTACATGTGCCCAACCAGGATCCACCCAGCATGCCCACTAGGGGGCGATGCTCTGCCCATCTGGGGCGTTGCACCATTGCAACCGCAGCCATTCTGGCACCTGAGGAGGAGGTCATGGAGCCATCCTCAGTGCCCAGGCCAACTTTGCTTCAGTGGAGCTGTGGTTGTGGGAGGAGAAGAGAGTCAGAGAGAAAGGAGCGGGGAAGGGTGGAGAAGCAGATGGGTGCTTCTTCTGTGTGCCCTGGCCAGGAATTGAACCCAGGACTTCCACATGCCAGGCCGATGCCCTACCGCTGAGCAAACCAACCAGGGCCTAAAACATTGACATAATGCTATAAATCAGTCACATTTACCAAAGACTGTGTAGCCTTACGTAGTTGAGACCAGTAGCTACAGCCAGCCAGTAAATTGTTTTTTTCCTACTGTATTGTTTGAGTTGTAATTGACCTATAATACTATAGTTTCAGGCGCACAGTATAGTGATTGGAGCAATATACATACTGCTCACAAAAATTAGGGGATATTTTATCACTTCATATTCATTTTGAAATACCCCCTAATGTTTGTGAGCAGTGTATATACTGCAAAAAGATCCCCACAATTAAAGTCTAGTTAACATTTATTACCACATGTAGTTGCGGTGTTTTTTTTTCTTGCGATGAGAACTTTTAAGATCTCTCTTAGCAACTTCCTAATATGCAGTACAGTATTACTAACTATAGTCACCATGCAGCACATTACATCCCCAGGACTTAATTTTGTACCGTTTTACCCTCTTCACCCATTTCGCCCAACCCCTCCCCCCACCATCACCTCTGGCCACCACCAGACTCTTCTCTGTTCTATGAGTTTTCCTATTGTGTTTAATCTAAACAAATCATCTATCTTGCCTCCTTAACTCAGTGCCTACTCTGTCTTAAAGGGACAGTGCTTAAGGCATTGTGGTAGAGCTTGCCTTGCTCCTTACAGAAATTACAGCTGGTTCCCAGGTATAAACAGTAAGTGTGTTGCAGGGCTGCAGAGACTCGAGTGAAGGCTGGATTGTGGGCTAGTGAAGAATGATAGGAGTTTTGGAAGGAGGAAAGGAATTGGGAGAGAAAGTAGAGCAGGAAATCCCACACGTTCTAGTCAAACGATGACACATAACTGAATCGGATGGTATTTTTTTTCTAGGCATGAAGTGTGAGGGCCTTGTATGAGATCTTAGGAGGAGAGGTGGGCGTAGTAACTGGGAGTGAGTGTCACAAATTAGAGTAAACAGGAATAAGTTTGGTCAAAGAACATACTTCTGACTGTTCAGAGCACAGGTGTTAATTACCCTGGAGTCCCTGATTTCTAACAAATTGTCTTCTTGGGGGAGTTAAACCTTTTAAACGAATGAACTGGAAGCTCAATAGTCACTGAGCTGTGGAGAGGAGGCTACAAGTCAGCGACTAATGCTTTTTGACTCACTGTCCTGTGAAACGTGGGCCATACGGTACTTCCCACACCAGTGCATCATACTGAATCGTGCATGCTTTTCAACATTTCGCCTGAAAAACTCAGCTGCTGGAGCTTGTGGGACAGCATAACCCCAAATGCTGCCCATAAATCAAGCAAAATCAGCAAAGATGTTACTTAGTGTTTGTGAACAGTACGTGTTGTCAGGACTGGGTATTTGCGAAACCTTGTTAAATTGCCTGGAGCAGGCCTGAGGCTGAAACCTCACAGGACACTTGTGGCATTAGCTCTAGACCCCGTGTCTGGTGGGGGGAGGGAGTGGAAAAGAACAGGTAGGAGAGTGAAAAGCGTTAGACTGAAGAGATGTGATGGCTTACCTTTGCTTGTGTCTTTTATTCTGTTAGGAGAGCCTATGAACTTTTAGGGTGACTTAAGACTTCAGTTCCCATTCTTCTTAGTGTTTGAAAACTACCTTTTTCATTGCAGACGGGAATATAAACACACACTCTCAACAGACAGCAAAATTGGAGGCAGAGCAGAGGGAGTCCTACCCGCTGCTGACTCCAGTTCAAAATATTTTGCATGCCTGGAATTTTCACAGATCTCAGAGGTTCCCACTGTGAGCCATTACAGAACAGCCTATAGATCTCAGAGCTTCCATAAAATAACTCTTATTGCGCTTGAAACACTTGGTCAGGCTTTTTCCTGTGACATTCTCTACATACATTGTTGTTATTTTTTTTAAATAATAAAGATTATACGGGGGCTCAACTCTGGTGGTGTACTCTAAGCCAGTGGTCCCCAACCCCATTTGGTAATGGTCCGCAGAGAAAGAATAAATAACTTAAATTATTTCCGTTTTATTTATATTTAAGTCTGAACGATGTCTTATTTTTAAAAAATGACCAGATTCCCTCTGTTACATCCATCTAAGACTCACTCTTGACGCTTGTCTCAGTCACGTGATACATTTATCCGTCCCACCCTAAAGGCCGGTCCGTGAAAATATTTTCTGACATTAAACCAGTCTGTGGCCCAAAAAAAGGTTGGAGACCACTGCTCTAAGCAGTCTCCTCGTCCCCGGGACCTCAGCACGGGTCCTGCTCCTCACTCACTGCTTGCCTGACCCAGGGATGAATGGCGTTATTCTGTCTTTTCAGAGTGAGGATTCAGATGAGGATGAGCCTTGTGCAATAAGTGGCAAGTGGACTTTCCAGAGGGACAGCAAGAGGTGGTCCCGGCTTGAAGAGTTTGATGTCTTTTCTCCAAAGCAGGACCCAGCCCCTGGGTCCCCAGAGGATCCCCACGTGAAGAACGCCCCAAGCCCGAGCCATGAAAGCATGCTGATGGACCTCGGCGAGCGCCAGGAGGTGGCTTCCGTCCGCAGCCTCAGCAGCACCGGCAGCCTCCCCGCCCACGTGCCCCACAGCGGGGACGCAGCGACACCCCGGACGAACTCCATCATCAGCGTCTGTTCCTCCTCCGGCAACTTCGTAGGCAACGATGACTCCTTCTGCAGCCTGCCCTCTCCCAAGGAACTGTCCAGCTTCAGCTTCAGCATGAAAGGCCACGAGAAGAACGCCAAGTCCAAGACGCGCGGCCTGCTCAAGCGCATGGAGAGCCTGAGGCTGAAAGGCTCCCACCCCGGCAAGCACAAGGCGCCCTCCAAGCTGGGGCTGATCATCAGCGGGCCCGTCCTGCAGGAGGGGCTGGACGAGGAGAAGCTGAAGCAGCTCAACTGCGTGGAGATCTCCGCCCTCAACGGCAACCACATCAACGTCCCCATGGTACGAAAGAGGAGCGTGTCCAACTCCACGCAGACCAGCAGCAGCAGCAGCCAGTCCGAGGCCAGCAGCGCCGTCAGCACGCCCAGCCCCGTCACCAGGACCCGGAGCCTCGGCGTCTGCAGCAAGCGCGTGGGCATGTACTTAGAGGGCTTTGACCCCTTCAGCCAGTCCACGTTCAACAGCATCGCCGAGCAGAACTTCAGGAACCGCGAGGGCTGCCCGGAGGACACGGTGTTCTACATCCCCGAGGACCACAAGCCTGGCACTTTCCCCAAGGCCCTCTCCAATGGCCACTTCTCTCCCTCGGGGAATAGCAGCTCCGTGAACTGGAGGACCGGCAGCTTCCACGGCCCCAGCCACCTCAGCCTGAGGAGGGAACACAGCAGCGACAGCCCCAAGGAGCTGAAGAGACGGAACTCCTCCAGCTCCATGAGCAGCCGCCTGAGTATCTACGACAACGTGCCCGGCTCCGTCCTCTACTCCAGCTCGGGTGACCTGGCCGACCTGGGAAACGAGGACATCTTCCCCGAGCTGGACGACATCCTGTACCACGTGAACGGGATGCAGAGGATAGTCAACCAGTGGTCGGAGAAGTTCTCGGATGAGGGAGACTCGGACTCGGCCCTGGACTCGGTCTCGCCGTGCCCGTCCTCTCCCAAGCAGATACACCTGGACGTGGACACCGACCGAGCCACGCCCAGCGACCTGGACAGCACGGGCAACTCGCTGAACGAGCCCGAGGAGCCCTCCGACATCCCGGAGCGGAGAGATTCCGGGGTGGGGGCCTCCCTGACGAGGTCCAACCGGTAAGAGCTTGGTTCCCTCTCCCCAACGCGGGAGCAGTGGCGGAGGGAACACTGGCTGGCGCCCGGGGCACAACACTTGATTGGCGCCCCCTCCCCCCCCCAGAAACACATATAGTAATATAATATATAGAATTTACTCTTAATAAGAATATAATACAAATAATAATAGAATGTAGTACCTACCTTAAAATATCTATAATATATTACGAATCGTCACTACCTAACTATGCTTCTACTGAGCTTTTCTTGTTTGTCTTGGAGACCATTTGGCGTCCCTCTGCGAGTAGCACGAGGCGTGATAGACCCCCTCCTCTTCCCCCTCGCTACGCCACTGGGAGGGAGGGAGGGTCAGAACGAGACTGCGCTAGTTGTGGAGGGGGAGTCGGACTGGGTATAAGTCTGGCATTGTACAAGAATGGTTGTTGTTTAATGGGTCTGGACTTTCAGTTGGGGAGGAGGAAGTAAGCTCTGTGGATAGATGGTGGTGATGTCTAACAACATGAAGGTACAGAACAGCCCTGAACAGGAGTTCAGATGGTCAATTTTATGTGTTGTGTCAGAGTTGAGTCCTCTCCGTCCCTGAGACGAGATGCCAGGGAGCATCCCCCTGCTGGTCTTGCATCTGCCTGTGAACAAGCCCGTGGACCCCCCCCCCCCCTGACTCCCTTGCATTTCTCTCGTAGGCACCGGCTGCGGTGGCACAGTTTCCAGAGCTCCCATCGGCCGAGCCTGAGCTCCGTGTCGCTGCAGATCAACTGCCAGTCTGTGGCCCAGATGAACCTGCTGCAGAAGTACTCCCTCCTGAAGCTAACTGCCCTCCTGGAGAAATACACACCTTCTAATAAGCATGGCTTCAGCTGGTAAGCATTGAAACTGCTCCGTGAACTATAATTGAGAATGTTTCCGGTCAGCTCTTGAGGCTGTCCCAATAGCGAGTATGTGACAGTTCTACCCTTTTAATATCTTTGGCCTGCCATCCTCATGTAGTCTAGTCACTCTCTGCCTAGTTGAGGCCACATTTGATACTGCTGAAGCCAGTATAGCTTGAGGGATACCCGCAGGGTGGGTTGGCTGAGTTTGCAGCTGTCTGAGTGACAGATTGCCAGTTGACAGGGTGAGAATGCGTCCCTGTTCCATCGGAGTGTGCAGGCGCCTCCTCCCAGAGGTAGGAGTAGGAGTAGCCCGCCGGAGGTGACTGTGTATATACAGTGTCAGACTGTAGTTTGGAAAAAAGAAAGGAAGAATGTTGTTTTCAACCTTTTTATACTTGGAGACTGATGAACATAGGAGAATTATTTTGGGAACTGCCAAGGCAGAAATCACCTTGAGCATAAGCAAATTCACCTATAAGGTCATTAAGCTCTATAATCTTCATAAAGCATCGGGGTGGTTAACTCTTTCAAGAACCGGCACAAAGTTTCTGGCAGACCGGTCTGTGAACTGGCGGTTGAACAACACTGGTATAGATCATAAGATGTTATGAGACCGACTTTAAAATGCTTAGTGTGTAAAGTACTTGGCTTTATGATTTCTGAAGGTATTTTTGGTGTGATTGTTTACAGCGTCACTCAGAAATTGACCTGTGTTGAAGACTTTAGGTTATGATTTTTCCAGCAAAGACTCTTACATGGTGATTGGTGCATCTCAGGAAATTCACTACTCTAAGATATTATATAGTAAAATGTACAATGAAGAGAAAAATTGTCAGATGAACTGTCCATAATTACAGAAAATAGGGCCCTTGGTGTGTATAACTGTTGGGCTGGGTGGGTAATGGATATGACCTAATATGTACGAATCTTAATTTTTTTACTCTCAGTGCAAAACAGAGAAATGTATCTAGCTTGACATCCCCGCGCATTCTGCAATGCCACCTGGGTATCCTTAAACCTTTTTACGCATCTGAGTGTTTATTATCCAACTGCACAACCACTGTTTTGCTAAAAACGGAGAGGCAGCCCTTTCCACTGGCAGTATTCTCTAGCAAGCCAGTGCGGCCTGAGAATCCGCAGGGCAGGGCAGCGTAACTGGCCTCCCCCTCTCCTCGGGACGCATAGTGAGTTTGACTTCAGCATCAAAGCACCCCCTGTTCAAAGGCTGTTATTATGTGAGCCTTGCTAAATGCAGAAGTTGTTTGTTCTGAATGACAGAAATAAGTATTGACCGGTTTATCCCCACATGCTTCAGATTCTCAGTGGAGATCGTAATGTGTTCTTTGCACATTCCGCTGCTGGGCTCTGCTTCCCCGACAAAGCAAGTATTATGCACACTTATAGCTGCCATACCGTATACTTCACTGTATGGAAATACAAATTCAGCCCCGCGTTTTAGTTTTACCTTTCCTAGAGCCATAAACAGTATGGTGCCAGGGCTGTTGGGAAGCACTCAGAAGCCAGGGCGTCTGTCTCCTGCCCTGCTCTCCTCCGTGCAGAGGGTCATGTTTCCCTGTGGGCTATTTAAAACTGCATATTTTACATTCTGATTTCTGAGCTGTCCACCCCCTTCCCACCAAACCCTCAAGAATCTGAAAGTCCATAATACTTCTTGAGTTCTGGTCAGTTTTTCCAGTGAGTCAAAACCAAATGTGTAAAAGCCTCGCTTTGTGGGATCCACGGAGTAGGGAGAAATTCTACACAAAATTCTTTTCCTGTTAGTCCTGGCCCTTTCTTGTCTCATTCACAGAGGTCGTTTGTAGAGCTTGACAGCATTAAATGCATGACATGGGTTTCCTGCTGTTGCCTGGACTGCTGGGCTGGACCTGGTTCCAGGACCCCAGGGGCGGGGGTGGGGGCGGGGCTCACAAAGCCCTCCTTGTTCTTCTCCATCTTCCTTGAGACACCTGAAGATGGTCTGTTCCCTGGGCTCGTCAGAATTCAGCTGACTTCCGATCACTAGCTTGGCCCCCGCTGTTGAGCTCTGGAGTTGGTTGTTCCTGTGTTTGACCCACATCATGTATTTGGTGTTTTGTCATCCAGCCTTACCTGATCCTTTTTATCCTAAACACTCTGGTTCTTATGAAGACCCCAGAAGTGATTCTTGTCCGTTTTTCACAACAAAGGGGAACTTGTTTTACAAACTTTATCACGAAGTACCTGATCAAGGTCTTGCACATTGTTTTCTGCTTCCGGTCCTTCCTGTGCCGCCATCTTGTAAGGAAGCCCATCAGTTCCCATAAGAATGGAGACCCGGTTCTGAGGGTTAACAGTGGAAGGAGCATCCCCAGTGAGGAAGCAGGACTGGCCTCACAGCCCCAACTTAGCTCCACGGCGGCACTCTCCGATGGAACAGTCTGGGAGGGCGGAAATGTCTTAAATTTGCACCGGCCGGAATGGTGGCAACTGGCCACAGATGGCTAGTGAGCGCTTGAAATGTGGCTGGTAGAACTGAGAAACTGATTTTCTAATTTTATATTAAAGCTTAAATCGCCACCTTAATAACACAGATCTAGGGACCCCCGGGGCTTACCCTGTGGCGAGGGACAAGAGTAGACAGACCAGTAAACGTCTCCTCTCCCCACCGATGTTCTGTGCGCAGGGCTGTGCCCAAGTTCATGAAAAGGATCAAGGTTCCAGACTACAAGGACCGGAACGTGTTCGGGGTCCCTCTGACAGTCAACGTGCAGCGCACGGGGCAGCCCCTGCCCCAGAGCATCCAGCAGGCCATGCGCTACCTCCGCAACCACTGCCTGGACCAGGTGAGGGCCCTGCCTGCGGGCCGTCCCCCTCGAGCCTGGGAGCTCGGCGCGTGCTGCTCTCTCTAGTTCTGTAGTGAAGACGTTGCTTTCATCTTGACACTTCCGTGTTTTCCTTCCAACAGGTTGGGCTCTTCAGAAAATCGGGAGTGAAGTCCCGGATTCAGGCTCTGCGCCAGATGAATGAAAGCGCCTCAGACTGCGTCAGTTATGAGGGGCAGTCTGCTTACGACGTGGCCGACATGCTGAAGCAGTATTTTCGAGATCTTCCTGAGCCACTGATGACGAACAAACTCTCGGAAACCTTCCTGCAGATCTACCAGTGTGAGTGTTCTCTGATCTCATTCCTCTGGGAGGTGGGATAAATTGGGACCGACGGACCCCTCTGGCTTCCTTTGGTGTCATTCTTTTGGACCCACCTGATGGCCTCTTGGAAACAGATGGCATCAGTTTCTCCTGCCTCCCTGTTTGTGGAACAGGTTTCTGTATGCCTGGGAAGTAAGGCAAACATACCGTATTTCCCCATATATAAGACGCTCCCATGTTGAAGACGCACCTTAATTTGGGGGCCCGAAATTTGAAAAAAAAAAAATGTTACACGGTTATTAAACTCAAGTTTTATTCATCATAAAATTCATACAACTCTTCATCCACGCGAAAAAGCGGGAAATGCAAGTAAAAAAAAAATCTACAACCACTATACCACTATATAAAATGCACCCTGTTTTCAGACCCCAAATTTTTTGAAAAAGGGTGCATCTTATACATGGGGAAATATGGTAAATGTTCCTTGTCATCATTGTCTAATTACTGAAGCAATTCTGCATTTCTACATTCTGATCCCAGACTCCTTCTTTCATTGGCATCTAGAATAGGGTTCTCTAAGAAGCTTAAAGGGGCCAGTACCAAGGTGTGTGTGTGTGTGTGTTTCTCTCTCCCTCTCTCTCTCTCTCTCTTTCTCCCTCCCTCCACCTTGTCCGAGGCAGTTTCCATTGCTTCACATCTCTCTAGCAGGACCTGTTGTGTTTAAAATTTCACAGGTGTCTGTGTGTTTTATCTTGATGTAAAATGAATAAATAATCTTCTTTCTGTTATTCACCTCAGCTTCTGCCAGAAATACTTGGGGAAAACAATACCCATGCCCTTCTCACTTTTAAGTAAAGCTGAAGCAATCAGTTATCTAAATTAATGATCAAGATCGGGATCCCGGCTTTCACAGCCGCGTGTTTTTCTTGGCTCAGCGCGGCCTGACAGCGCGGAGACGGGAAGCGGCTCCTCTTAGTGCGCAAATTGTCTTGAGCTGGCGGGCCGGACTTTATTTTATGAGAAATGGAGCTGGTCTGGATTATTTCATTATTTGTTTCATCCTTTCAGATTTTATGAAAACACAGGTCACATTTTCCCCACCAAGGTATTTGTTGTGTATTGTAACCATGGAGCTGTTTAATCACTTTGTCCTATGTTGCTGCATTTGAGTGACTTGATTTTTCCACCATAGGCTTTTTTAAAAGAAGAACTGGCCTGGAAGCGGAGACGTGAGGGTTGGGGTCAGCATCTTCTCCACGTGGATTACTTTATGGGTCTAATTCTCAAGCATGTATTTTTATAATGGCCTCCCAGTAGGCTTCCTCAAACTTAAAGAAATCACGACTCCAATATGTCTTTTAAATTGGCTGAATATTGGAGCGGCTTCCTGTTCCCGTCTCAGGAGAGAGCAGATCAGTTAAAATTATGAAAGTTCCCCAGAGATACTGAACATATTGTAGGAAAGACTAAGAAATCTCAATTCTTACCCTCTTATACACATCTTGGATAAGAGTCTTCATTGAAACGAAACAAAAGTATCCATGTATAATATTTTCGGTAATTGAGAAGGGCAAAGTAGGGATTTCTTAAAAAGTCCTTAGAAAAGAAAAAGTGTTCTGTACACTAAACAAACAGGCTCATATGGAGTTGAACTCGGAGGTGGATTTAGGAGTCTGTTGGCATTGTGGGTGTTTAAAATATTTTAACTCCTCTACAGGCAGGAAATACTTGAGGGTAGCGAGGCTGGTGTAGCCCTAATTTCTTCCATATTAACCTCGAGTACACTTTCTGCAAGTGCTTGTTCAGGACCGGGCTGAGGTCTTTGATGCTGAGATGTTTGCTTTGGGACATTTCCTTGCAATGTACATGGAAAATCACTGAGCTGACGGGAAAATGCTGGTGTTGTGCAGATGTGCCCAAGGACCAGCGCCTCCAGGCCATCAAGGCCGCCATTATGCTCCTGCCCGACGAGAACCGGGAGGTTCTACAGACGCTCCTTTATTTCCTGAGTGATGTCACAGCAGCTGTGAAAGAAAACCAGATGACTCCGACCAACCTGGCCGTGTGCTTGGCGCCGTCCCTCTTCCACCTCAACACCCTGAAGAGAGAGAACTCTTCCCCGAGGTACTGGGTCCGGGGGGGATGCGCACGCACCATCCATCAGACAGAGAGAGAACGCCTCCCTTTCCTTTCCATCCAGGGCTGTCCCCATGTTCTCAGGGGGCCATACCTACGTCAAGCAAGAAGGAGTTGGACCTTCTTCCTTCATTGTTCATGTACCTCTCCTGCCTTCCTCCCTCCTCTTTTCTTAGCCGTGGGCTGTGACTTCCTGAACAGCCTCATTACAGGGGAGAGACACTAGGATTCGTGCCTCGCCGTGGGAGGTGGTCACCCCGATGCTCCCCAGTCCCTTCTGTCACATTGTCATCGTGCTCCCTGCCAGCAGAGAGCCACATAGATTTACTGACCTAAACAGCTGGATGGGAGGTGAGAGGCCTGTCGCCTGAGCCTCTGCGTGGCCGGGGGGCCAAGCACCTGTCCTTTGTCGGCCCCTGAAAGGAAGTACCAAGTCTCAAAGAGCCAAGGCTCAGGTTGAACCTCCAAGTCAGGACCTGGTCTAAGACAGTGGTTTACAGAGTTTCCTGTTAGATGTCTGCCAGGTGGGCTGGCTGTAGGAGCCAGAGAATCTGGAAAATAACAAAGGCTGAGAGGTGCTCAGCACTAACTCTGTCCCAGTCCCAGCGCTGCCCCCTTGACGTGCGTCAAGTTCTCATTTAATCCTTCTGACAACCGTAGGAGGGTGACGATGACGTTGGTGTCTGTTTCACAGAAGAGGAAGTCAGTTAACTAAGTAGTTGAGCCATGTCTGAATGGAAGAAATGGCAGAGCCGGTTGAAGCTTCTGACTTACGTGAATATTTCCCGGACAGGCTTCACAGGGGAATGTGTGAGCCGAGCGTCACTAACTGGACGTGCCCTGCGGGCCGGGTCTGTCCAGCTGGTCCCGCTCCCTCAGCTCTGGAGGAACGTGACAAACGTTTCTTAGCTCGGAGCTTGGGCCCTAGCTGTGCTAGTTGAAGCAGCGTTGCTTTCGAAAGCCACACGGTGCCTGGCTATCTTTTTAACCAGTTCTGACTGTTGACTAGGCGTTCCAGCCTGAATGGGATAGAAAACAGAAATGAGCAGAAGAGAGAGGTCAGATAAGATTAAGGCGAAGCCTTTAGGAAACAATGGGTTTTCTCCTCTCTGGCAGACCCCGTTGGGGGAGGGGTCCTGTGTACTTAAATGGGGAAGAATGGTGACACTGTTGACTGGAGTGGGCAGGGCCTCCCACCCACACCCCTCCTAGCTGCTGTCTTCCTTCCCACCACACATGCATAGACCTTACAAGCTGCCCTATTTCAATAAGAACCTATTGAATGCGATGGCTTTAAATAGCCTAGATTTCATTGAAAATAGTCTCTTTCATTTGTGTGTGTGTGTGTGTGTGTTGTTGTTGTTAATAAAACTGAAAAATTCTAGTGACCACAGTAAAGCTCTCTTGAACCCTTTAATGACAGACAGGCTCCATCCAGGGCAATGGTTTATTTCTCTCCTTTGGGTTTTCTTGTCTAACACATTGATTTTAAAGTAACGTAAATATTTGAATCTTTCTCCTCCTATTTCTTCTGCCTAGAGTAATGCAAAGAAAACAAAGTTTGGGGAAACCAGACCAGAAAGATTTGAATGAAAATCTTGCTGCCACTCAGGGGCTGGCCCACATGATTGCTGAGTGCAAGAAGCTTTTCCAGGTACGGTAGTGTTTGTGGAGGACGTGAAGAGGGAGGAAATTTTATGTGCAGCAGTTGTTCATATTTTACCGCCAGTTCTTTTCCCCAGCTGGAGATTATACACATAACCCGAGAAGGTCTTATTATATGTAATATTATATATATTATAACATATAAGCTCATTAGAGTTTATATGTGTAATAAAATTGCCTACCCTCATACGCCTTTGTAAAAGCAACAAGTGGCCTGACCTGTGGTGGCGCAGTGGATAAAGCGTTGACCTGGAAATGCTGAGGTCGCCGGTTCGAAACCTTGGGCTTGCCTGGTCAAGGCACATATGGGAGTTGATGCTTCCAGCTCCTCCCCCCCTTCTCTCTCTCTGTCTCTCCTCTCTTTCTCTCTCTCTCTCTCTCTCTCTCTCTGTCTCTCCCTCTCCTCTCTAAAATGAATTTAAAAAAAGCAACAAGTGATCTGAAATAAATGCTGTATCTGAGAAGCGTGTCTCTACCATATAAGCCCTCATTTTAGTCACTTATACTGCCACTGTGACATTTCAAAGACCCCCTTGCACGACAATAAGTTCTTGAGATACCTCTTTATGAAGATTGTCTGGGTCCTTGTGAGACCGTGTGGGGTGGGCGGGGTCATCCTCCACCTGATCTCTCATGTCCTCCCAGGTTCCTGAGGAGATGAGCCGATGTCGCAACTCCTACACTGAACAAGAACTGAAACCCCTCACTCTAGAAGCGTTAGGGCGCCTTTGTAACAACGAGTCAGCTGACTACCAGCACTTCCTCCAGGACTGCATGGACAGCCTGTTTAAAGAGGTCAAAGAGAAGTTTAAAGGTTGGGTCAGCTACTCTACATCTGAGCAGGCGGAGCTGTCCTATAAGAAGGTAAGCCGTCTCCTTGTGGCCGGCCAGTTGAGTTCCAGGGGTCAGGACTTGGGTTCATCAGAGACAGGACCCTCTTACCAACACAGCTCTGCATGGGGATCTGGTCCCATTCCCTTTCTTGCAAAGCTGGGAAGTCAGGTCATTCTGATTTCCCAGGTCAGAGTGGAAGCCTGCCCGGTGAGAAGTGCTCATCGAACACTTGACAGAGGAATCAAAATGGCCAGTGCAGTCCTGCTTCCAGAGAATCACAGAGTGCCCTAGAATGTTTACTTGTGCTGTTGGGCTTTAAGGCCTTCTATGACCTACCTAGTTTTTTTCATAGTTTGGTCTGGATCCCCTTGCACACTCCACTCTGTTCTTGGCCCTTTCGTGAGTAGGGAGAGCTTGGGGGAGAAATGAACTGGTTGGGTCTGAAAGCTCTGAGCTCGGACACATGTACATTGGCTTAGCAGGGTGGCCCAGTGCAGATCTGTGTTGATACTGCCTCTCCCACCATGGAAAAAACTAAACCACAAGAGCAGTCTGGATGGCCATGCAGGCTTTGGGGTGCAAACAGAGGATCCTAGTGGGTCGCATTGACCCTAACATGCGTCCCAGAAAAACAGATGGAATGACTTGACCTGAAGTGACACCAGCGATTCTGTTCACTTTCTGACCTCCCCTCAAATGTATTCGGGATGGCAACTCATGAAAGCCATAGATAGTGATTAGCCTCTAAATGTATGACCCTATACCCAGCCAGCAGTTAGCCTTCAATGTCTAGGTGTGTGTGAAAGGTCTTAGCACTGAAAAATACATTCTCTCTTCAGGTGAGTGAAGGTCCCCCTCTGAGGCTCTGGAGGTCAACCATCGAAGTCCCCGCTATGCCCGAGGTAATTTTAAAGCGCCTGCTTAAAGAGCAGCACCTCTGGGATGTGGACCTGTTGGATTCCAAAGTGATTGAAATCCTGGACAGTCAGACCGAAATTTACCAGTATGTTCAAAACAGTATGGCGCCCCATCCTGCTCGGGACTACGTTGTTTTGAGGTGAGGGCTTGAAAATTGATTATTTTGGCAAAGACGTGCCTGTATGTCACTGAATATTATAAGATGGTGAAATGACTTAGAATAGAACGCCTCCGTAAAGTGTTGAACCCTTGCAGTAGAAAAATGTATCTACTTCTACTCCGATCATGTGTTCATCCCTGAAATGATTTGAACTCTTAGAATTGAGCTCAGAAAGAGAGGCACATTCAATCAGACCAACTTACTGTTGCTGATTCTTGCCCCTTTTAGGACAGATGTTCTTGTTAGAATAGCTAATGGATACATTAGCCAGGAAATGACATTCGGGTTCCAAGTGAGCTACGGTTACAGCTGATTTACATCTAATTCATAATTCTCTGGAAACATCATTGAACGAGGAATTCCAAAAATCTTTGAGGACTTGTCACATCATTAGTCCAGAATTTTTCCAACAGAGCAACACTCATTGGCTGCCCCTGCTCTAGCACAGGTGTGAAATGTAAAAGGGGTTTTCGGTCCCACTTCACATTGGTTCTCTTTGAGAGAACTGACTGTGTGAGCGTATGTACCCGCTGCAGACGTGGCTCTGCACAGAGCTGCCGCTCAGGAGTCCTTGCACAAGGGTTCAGGGCATGCTGTCGGCACAGGGCTGGATCACACTGCATGCACCTCTCCTGTCCTCCCGCTGTCTTTAAGAGTGAGACTCCATTTTCACCTTGGCTTCCAGGAAATTTTACTTTTTCCCTCTGGTTTTGTCTCTGCAGGACATGGAGGACTAATTTACCCAAAGGGGCTTGTGCCCTTTTACTCACATCCGTGGATCATGACAGGGCACCTGTCGTGGGGGTGAGGGCCAATGTGCTCCTGTCCAGGTATCTGATTGAACCCTGTGGGTCAGGGAAATCCAAACTCACCTACATGTGCAGAGCTGACTTAAGGTACATTCTGATTCTGATTTTTTTGACATAGTTGGGGGTCATGAAGAAGACTGAGACTTTTTGTCCGATGAAGAATGGCATAAGTGGATACATGTTGTATCTTGGTTACTCTGTGAAGAGTGGTGCTTATTAAGTAGCACCTTTGTGTTTCT
Organism: Saccopteryx bilineata; assembly: GCF_036850765.1. Lineage (NCBI taxonomy): Eukaryota > Metazoa > Chordata > Mammalia > Chiroptera > Emballonuridae > Saccopteryx > Saccopteryx bilineata. Next base: position 20,840,417 of record NC_089495.1, read on the forward strand.
CCGCCTTTGGATACCACTTCCTAGTTCTGATCCTTTAAAACTGTGGCAGTAAAGTAATGCAGATACAGTGGTTCTGCCATGAATTTACAGCCACCGGAAATGAGAGTTTGAATGAGCAATCAGATGATTCTCATTTTATAGTCAAAATGTCTGCATAATATGATGTACCCTTTTAGTAATCAGTCAGGCCTGTATTCTTTGCTATAGATTAATGTGTGTTAGTATCAGAAATTAGTAAAACACAGCATTACAGAAAAAAAAGACCCTCTGAAAACTCTTTCCATAGTAGCTGTCATGTTAAATAAATTCTCATTTGAAATCTTCACATCTCAATACTTCTCCAGATATCTGTGTGTTCTGTTTTTGTTATATAAACCAGTGGTTTTTCAACCTTTTTACACTTGGGGACTGGTAAAAAGAGGATTATTTCGGGGAACGCTAATGCAGAAATCACCTTGAGCATAAGTGAATGTGGCCAAGATCATTGGGTCAGTAATCTTTATACAGCATCAGGATGGTTAACTCTTTCACGCACCGACCTGAAATTCCTGGCAGACCGGTCCACAGATCAGCAGTTGAAAAACACTGATACATACCAAAGCTTTCCCTGAACAGTTTTACTCAATATCTGTACTCAGTGTGTAGTTTCTGGAGAAACTTACCGTTCCAAGTGTGTAACGGAGGTGCCAGGAGATCACCTTGGAGTAATAAGAGTCATCTTTACTTACACATTTTGCTGACCGATAAACAGAAGTATATTTGAATCAACCTCTAGCTTGTTTTAGGGCTTCTCCAACTTGAATAATTGATGTCCTTTTCCTCTCTGTTCTAGGGGCCACATGCCAGAATGGTACACGAAATCTTTCGGCCACTTGTGTGCAGCTGAAGTTGTAAAGATCCGAGACTCTTTCTGTAATCAGAACACTGAAACCAAAGACGCCAAGTCCAGGTGATTCCTGAGGCCGAGCAACTGTGTCCACCGTCCGGACGTGTGTTTCCAGAACCTTCGCCAGTCCTTGGAAGAGCGGGTTCTGGGTCTAATCCTGAAAAAGAACTACAAGTTGGAGTATAGGAATTGACTGTAGCGATTTGATACATTTTTAAAGCTGCTTCCTGTTTCTTTAAGGTCTGTGTTACAGATCTTGACTGGAATATATAAGACTTTGCAAAGGAAAAAAAAAAGTATTCTTATGCAAATTGCTTCTGAGAAGCAAAACTCTATAGATACATTACAGAAGATAATGAAGATACTTCATTCTCTTGTGATATTGGTGTATGTGTACCTATGTCATTTTATTTGCAGCGTGTTGAGGGACTGGTGTATCCACTGGAATAGTTGGTACTCTGACATGTTTTCTCACTGAGATGAGCAAAGGAAGGTTTGCACAGAGAAGTGTGTGTATGTTTGCTTGTTGCGGGTTGAATGGCATAGATGTATAAGTTGGGGTGCAGTGTCTGGCACACTGAGATGCACCCAGGAGGGATACTGAGGCATCAGGTTCAGTCTAACCTGGAATATCTGACTACCCAGGGATCCATCCAGAAAGGGAACTTATTTACTGTGGGGGATTGGACAGCTTATCCTTGTCCATCTTTTTTTTTTTTTTTCTGAGTTATTAAACAATCCTCTATCAACCGCTTCTTTACCTGAGAAGTAATTGTAGTAAATTTACTCTTCGAACAGTTTATCTCTAGACTTGATTGCAAATAGCAATGTTGTTTGTAACCGGGATAGATTAGTCAAGGGATGACTACTCCCTCTTACTACTAGTTCCAAGGCATAGTATTGCTTTGGTTTTTCTAAACAAATTGAGATGTAAAAATCAAACCACTCTATCATGTACTCGTGAGTGAAGCATAGAACGTTTTTACTTGTCCAAATTTGTTGCATTTCCATGTTTATACCAGAAACTCTTTAAGACACACTATGTATGGAAACATACATAGGAAACTATGTATGTCTCAAGGAAATCCTTGTAGATTTAACTCAACCACAGAAGTTGTTGGTATTAACAGCATTGCTGAAAGCTGAACAGGTTTTATTAATTGGAGTTTCCCTTAACATCAAATAAGTTGTCTAGTTTTATGGCTTTTTTTATTTTGGGGGCTTTGTTTTTTCTACACTTTCTTTTTCTTTTCCTTTGTAATGATGCCCTTGGAATATATTTTCGTGATAATGGCAAATAGCATGGTAAAACACAAAAGCCAAATACCAGCAGAGTTTTTTGGAAGGGTGGTCTTTTTGCAGGTTTTGCTGTAATGGTAAAGTTTGACTCAAGAGACAGTATTAGTGAATTTATTTAGTATGGATCAGAGTGAATAATGTATGAATGAGATCTGTAAGAAGGATTTTTATTTTGTTATAATAATTTAGTTACCATTGTCAGTGTTATTTCAAAGGTTCTTTGAAGAATTGGTGGGGACAGATTAGAGTGTTAAATTTCGAGTATTTTGGATATCAGTGTTCCTCATGAAGATATACTTGTATATTCAATTTTAATGGCTTTCAGATTTGTAAGATTGTATGTTGTATATACCATTCTATTAAGACACATGTACCATGTCCACTGTGCTTTCAAACATAGATTAATAAGCATGATAAAGATTATTATTTAAAATATACTTGTATTTATACCTCAGATATTCTTTTGGGTTTTGTACCTCAAGGCTTTTATTTTTCCTAATGTAAATACACTTTACATGAATACAGTCTAAGTGAAAAGTAAATAAAAGAAGAGGTTTATAATGTGCTCAGTGTCTGTACAGAATATAATCGATAAGTGCACTATTAAATGTTTAAGGGAAAAGTCTGGCCTGCTCACCTCTGCATTGCATCACACTTCCCACCCTGAAAACCACGGACTGCAAGGCATATCAATCTAGCGTCAAAGGGAAAGCATAGATAGAGTTACTGAAGGAAAAAAAATCAACTGCAAATCATTCCAAGGCCAAACTGCAGCTGAGCCACTAGCGATCCAACAGGAAACCCCGGTGAAGGCTCAGGAAGTCCAGAGATGCTCTCTGAAGGTCCTTAGGGGAAATGATGCTGAAGAAGTTATAAGAACAAAGCAACCGTTACAAAAAGATGCTCATAAAGTACAGCCAAGGCCACCAGATTCATTCCACAAAAGGTGTCCCACCGTATGGCCCTCCCGTTGAGAGGATTTCTCCGTATTTGACAAGAGGGGATTTTGAAGGATGTGAACATCTGCACAAACTCTGCGTACATCACTTAGTGTGGTCCTGCCGCAACCTACTAATCGTGACTAATGGCTTAGATTGTAAGCTCTTCGAGGGCAGGACTCGTCTCCTGCACATCTTCATCCCCCCTACAGCAGCTTTCAGTGATTTGTACTTGTAGGCACCTAATAAATTTACTATTTGCTAAGTGGGATTGATTGGATTAGCCTCTGTTATTTGAAAAAGAAGAAAAGCAAGGAGGATACCTCCTGTGTTAAGCCCTCACTGTGGCTCATCACATTTTGCGATTGAAGAGACTGGTATCTCCGAGTTTAAACTAGCCAGAATGCATAGATACGGTACATAGATGCTGTGGATACTGACTGTAAATTTCAGGGGTTTTTTTTTTTTTGTGATAGAATCTTAACCAGTCTCGTATTTCTCATATACAATGGGTTACTGATCTTAGAAGAGGTTTTATTTTGGGCCCTGACCAGGTGGCTCAGTGGATAGTGTCATCCTGACACACTGGATCATATGTTCAATCTCTGGTCAGGTCACATACGAGAAGCCACCGAGTATACAGCTAAATGGCACAACTGAGTGGAACAATGAATTAGTGCTTCTCCTGGTCTCTCCCCCTTTCTCCTCTTTCCACTCCGTGTCAGATCAATGGGAAAATTTTTTTAGCCTGACCAGGCGGTGGTGCGGTGGATAGAGCTTCAGACTGGGATGCAGAGGACCCAGGTTCAAGACCCCGAGGTCTCCAGCTTGAGCACAGGCTCATCTGGTTTGAGCAAGGCTCACCAGCTTGGACCCAAGGTCGCTGGCTCGAGCAAGGGGTTACTCGGTCTGCTGAAAACCCACAGTCAAGGCACATATGAGAAAGCAATCAATGAACAACTAAGGTGTCTCAAGGAAAAACTGATGATGGATGCTTCTCATCTCTCTTCGTTCCTGTCTTTCTGTCTCCATCTATCCCTCTCTCTGACTCTGTCTCTGTAAAAGGAAAAAAAAAAATTTTTTTTAAATGTTTGATTTTTGACGAATATTCACTTTGGGTATAGAGAAGGGGAAAACCCCACTTCATTATGATTTTTAAAAAGACACACTCAGACTGGAAGCTTTTAATTTGCCTCTGTCTCCAGACCTGGTTTCTGCAGGGCTGTATGAAACCAAAACGTCTTAGGCCTGAGATACCTAGTGCTTCAGTTGTTGGAACGGTTCTAAAGTCCTGAGTCACTAACAGGCTTCCTGAGGTTACCGGGGTGGGGTGGACGGGGTGCTCACAGGCACCCAGCTAGATTGACATGGCTTAGTGGCACCACCAATTTACTTATTCAAAGCATTCTGTCGGCCCCTGTTTACCTGATACTGCTCAGTGCCAAAGATACAACTGTGAACAAGACTGATGCCACCTTGCCATCCTTGAAGATAAATATGCCCTCGTGGGTACTAAAATAGAAATAATAATGCCAAGTAATGAACATGAATGAGGACAGGGTTCTATGCGCTGGGAAGGGGTAGCTAATATCCTAACTAAACTCAAGGTAGTTGTTAAAGAACCTGCCTACCAATATGTAGGGAGAATGACTTGGAAAGTTCCAACAAAATGAAATGGATCTATAAGGAATTTTCACTCAAGATTGATGGAGATAAGTGAGATTTTTAAAAAGGAAAGTAAAATTTAGGAAGATAATCCAAATTGGTGCTTTCCAACATCACTAGTTAGAGTGTGTGCCTGTGTGCTCGTGCACGCAACGGACAAGACAGGTGATAGAGGTTGGGGGGGGTTATAGCTGCATTCATGGTCTTTGTATCGCTTCTGTTCATTTTTACACACGGGTAGTTAAGCCTCTCAAGTACCCTGCAAAGCATAGGGAGTCTCCTCATTCTGAGGTGACGATACGGCTTAGAGAGCGAGGCCCCCGAAACTGGACGAAGATTCTGAGATTCCAGCCCAGGTCCGCTGCCTCAAACCGTCTTCTGTTTGCCACTCTTTTCTTAACTGGGAGGCAAATTTCTCACATTTAGAACCAAGCCACGTGGCCTTAGCATCAGAGTCAAGAATTCCGGGAGAGCCTGACTTGTGTTATCACAGTGGATAGAGCACCAGACCAGGGATGCTGAGGCCCCAGGCTCAAAACCCCAAGGTCTCTGACTCGAGTGCAGGGTTGCTGCTGGCTTGAGTGTAATATCGCTGGCTTGAGCAAGGTGTCGCTGGCTCTCGTTGAACTCCACCCCTCCCATCAAGGCACGTATGAGGAGCAATCAATGAACAACTAAAGTGACACAAATACAAATTGATGCTTCTCATCTCTCTCCCTTCCTGCCTCTCCCTCTCTTTGACTTTGAGGTGCAAACATCATTGCGTGAACCGACAGAAACCTGGATGCTATCTCTCAGGACTGGAGTTACACAGTAGGCAGTGCAGTCGGTTTGTTGACGCCAGCACCTCCACAAACACATGAGGCACCAGAGAGTGTGCCCTGACGGTGGCTCTTCCTTCTGCAACACAGAGCCTGACTTTGGCTTTGATAGCAGAGGTATCCACTCCAGGCTGGCCGCCATTGCAGCCACAGGACCAAATCCACCTCTACCCATCCAGTCTCCTTTGTTTCGGAGACCTTGATTTTGATCTCCCTTTGGGCTACTTGGTTTTTTTTTTCTTTTCCCTGTGCTTTAAATTCCTGCTCTTCTGTTTTAAAATTTACCAATAAAGAGTGAGCTCAGAACCCTAGGTCCCCCATGACTACTTGGTCTCTCACGCCTACTCCAAAAGAAGCTGGAGCCCAGGCTCCCCCACCTGCCCCATCTCACTGTGTCCCCTGGGTACCTTGTGTGCCCCAGGACCTGTAAGTAATAAACATCCTTTTCTGCGAAGTCTCCTGATGGTTCTTGCTGAAGAACACCTTGAAATGGTAAGAAGAACCCCAAGGGTTGGTGGGTGGTCCCATTGGTTTAGAACGGGGGAGAAGTCTTTGGGAAGCTCACAGCCCAGCTGAGTGCACCAGGCATTCTAGCCCACAGCATCGCTATAGTCTGTGACTGGTGCAGTGCATTGTGCTAAGACCTCATGACAGCTATGACACCACTAGGTGGTAGATATTTTTCAGCTCCACCCAATCTTAACCAAAACTGCAGCTGATCACTGGCTGAAATGTTGTTGAATACAAAGGCTGGCCCCCACATGAAGTTGAATTTACTGCTGGGGCTGAGTGGTTTAAAGGGAGAATGGACCTCGCCATTTTGTCCACTCGCCCTGCACCCTCTGCTGAGCTCTGCATCAGTGAAGGAGCAAGAGAAGGTCTGGGGCGGAGGGGAGCCCCGAGCCTGGCCCTGCCTGGCCCTGTGCACAGGTACACACCCGCTTCTCCTCTTTCCTCCCCGTCTTTCTCCCTCCCTCTCTGCTTTCCTTCTCCCGCGCATTACTTCTTAATGGACCTCTCTGGGTCTCTTTCTACCTCTGCTCTCCCTCTCTCTTCTTCCCGGACTCCCGTCTTTCCCTCCTCCTGAAGTCTCCTCTCCCTCCAGCGGCGCCTCCCTGCACAGCCATCCCCCTGCCCCTCCAGTGTGGGCACACGCACACACGCATGTGCACACACACTCACATGTGCACACAGTCTTTTACACTATTTTTATTGTACCTTTTTATGTTTAGATAAATTGAGACACACAAATACTTCCCATTGTGTTTCGATGCCTACAGTATTCAGTAAAGTAACACGCTGTACAGGCTTGTAGCAAGGAGCAATGGCATCCCGTTCAGCGGTGTGTAGCAGGCTGGCCCACGGGGTCTCAGTGCACTCTCTCTCTACTGTCCGTATGAGGTGCATGGCTGTCCGTACAGACTCGGTAACTTGCAACCCAGCACCAGAACCCCATCCTGTGATTTCTGCTATACCTCATTATGCCTTTCCAGCCACACAAGAAAATCATGAAGTGTGACTGACATATCCGTGAAGGTGCTTTGTAACAGCAAAGGCTGTTGAAAGGAAAAGGAACGTTCATGAAAGCCAAGTGGAATTTAGCCCGAGCACTTTTCCTCGCCTGCCCGTGGAAGCCAACGTTAATGATTATAAAGCAGAAATCTTCAACAATGAGATAATGGCATGCATGTCATCTTGGGGTTCCATCAGGATGAAATTTGCCTAAGGAATTTAAATTCCATTTGCCTAAGGAATGCAAATTGCAAAAGACCTCAAAGAGCCTGTGGCCCAGGAGGCTCAGGTGGGTCTGTTCAGTTGCAATGAATTTGGGTCCATTCTCCTGGGGAAGATCAGTCCTTTGCAGGCAGGGAGTTTGCTAAATTACGTTGGCAGCTGCAGCCCGCAGTAATTACCCTGGCTGTGTACACACGGTTCCCACCAGCGGAGCCAGTGTGCCTGTCTGGGCCCAAGGCGGTGGTGTTAACTCCTACAGCATAAGCACCTTGGCAGAGATTTTTTTTTTTTCATCTCATTGGACTTGAAAAAAAAAATATGTTAAGGCTAGAAATGTTGCTCCTTACAGAGGATTTTCATTTCTTTCCTTGTCTTCCTTATTAAGATACAAAGTATTGTGGAGAGCAAAAGCCTTACTTTCCTTATGACTCTGAGACTGGCTCTCATCAACCGTGATGAGTGACTTGTTTCGTAAAAACAGTCTGGTTCCCAAGGAAATTGTGTCAAAAAGCTTTGTAGGTTACAGGTACTTTTAAAATACAAATGTGTTTGGCTCCAGGCTGAGTGGACTTGTTGAGCTACCATTTATTAAACATTATAATGTGCCAGGTACTGGGATGTGTGTTTTACGTACAGTTAATATCACTTTTAAATTTCATAGCAGTCCTTTGAAGGAGACCTTATTAGCTTCATTTTATAAGGAAAAAGTTTAAAGAGGTAGGAGGCTTAAAGAAGTAAAGTAGCTATATATTATTTGGAAAGGCACGCCAGCAACATGAGGGCAGCAGTGTACAAGAGAACGTTCTGGCCTGACCAGGGGGTGGTGCAGCAGACAGAGCGCTGGACTGGGATGCGGAGGACCCAGGTTTGAAACCCCAAGGTCGCCGGCTTGAGCACGGGCTCATCTGGTTTGAGCAAGGCTCACCAGCTTGAACCCAAGGTCGCCGGCTTGAGCACGGGCTCATCTGGTTTGAGCAAGGCTCACCAGCTTGAACCCAAGGTCGCCGGCTTGAGCACGGGCTCATCTGGTTTGAGCAAGGCTCACCAGCTTGGACCCAAGGTTGCCGGCTTGAGCACGGGCTCATCTGGTTTGAGCAAGGCTCACCAGCTTGGACCCAAGGTCGCTGGCTTGAGCAAGGGGTCACTTGGTCCGCTGTAACCCCCCGGTCAAGGCACATATAAGAAAACAATCAATGAACAACTAAGGTGTCAAAACAAAGAATTGATGCTTCTCATCTCTCTCCCTTCTTGTCTGTCTCTGTCTGTCTGTCTCTCTGTCTCTATCACAAAGAGAGAGATAAAGAGAGAGAGAGAGAGAGAGAGAGAGAGAAAGAGAACACTCTGCCGGGATGGAAACAGTCCATCTCCATGCCAGGAGGGTAGCCACCAGCCAATGTGGCTGTTGAGCACTTGAAATATGGCCGATGTGACTGAGGAGCCGAATGCCTCATTTTGTCCCATTTCTATCAGTTTAAATTTAAATAGCTACATGTAGCTAGCAGCTACTTGTATTCAAACAAACTTTATTTCAAAGATCAAAGAAAATTTCCAAGCAATTCAAAATTCTATCTCTCTGTTCCACCTATGATCTCTTTTTTAAAAGAAGGAAAAGGAAAGATGGTAAATATTTGGAAAAATCTAACTGGCCACATTTCAGGTCTGATAACTCACTCCACCGTTCACCATCCACCAGGCACGCTACTGAAACGGGACCTCCCCCAGCCTGTGGCCAGCTCCTGCGTCTCTAAAGCTTGAGTTACACCAGCTCTTTTCTTTGCTGTTAGAGTATTTATTTGTATGGCTCCAAACCAGAGATAAAGCTGTCGCTGATACGAAAGAATGCTTCCTAATTCAGAGTATGCTCCTGAGCTCACTGCAAGCAAAGGGAGCTTCACAGTTGTTGCTATTCCAACAACCACAACTGTCCCTTTGTGGTCTGTGCCTGTCCCCTCAATTTCCTTGTTCTGATGTGCAGGCTTCCTTTCATGTTGGTGAGACTGGCCACTCAGCAGCAGCCGTCAGAGCCCTTCGGTGATAGTTTTTGAAATTGAAGCATAATTGGCATGAATATTATATTTCAAGTGTACAACCCAGTGATTCGACACCTGATGACATTATGAAATGCTACCCATAATAAATCTAGTTATCTGTCACTATGCAACATTTGTCCACTGTTCATGCTTATTTTGCTCTACACTGTACATGACATCCCCACGACTTACTTATTTCTTATCTGGGAGTTTGTGCCTCTTTAACTCCTCCCCCTATTTTGCATTCTTCATCGGGGTTTGATAAGTGAGATGTCCAAACCTGCAACAGTGGTAACGACTTTAAGACAAAGATATACCTTCAATGGTGGATTCTAGCACTTTTTTTTTTTTACCTCCAAAGGACTCTTCATTTGATTTCTTAACATGTTCCAATCTTTTCCAAAGCTGTTAAAGAGTCATCATATTAAAAAGTATACTTTGAATTAATGTACTTATTATTTTCATTAGAGATGCATACTTTTTATAACTCCTAATCAAGGCTAGAAGCGTCTTAGACGTGTGAAATAACTTTTATTGGCACATGACTTGAACGTGTTCACAGTGAAAAGCAACTTGCGAGGGTTTTTTAAAGCTGAAGCCTGTCCGAGGCCCTCAGCACCTCCCAGGGGAGCTCAGGGAGGTCTAGTCAGTGGCTCAGAAATGTTTCTCACCTGCTCAGGCACTTAGCACAGGAGATAATTAATCAGGGCAACAGAGGATATACTGTCATGTGCTAGAGAAACTAGTTTTCCTGACTTCCAGGATCAGCTGATAGGATGTATGTTTCTAATAACGAAGATAAACAGAGCCCTACTTTGTTGCAGTATTTCAAAATGTAAAAATATGAATAGATTGCTGAAAATCGTCCCAAGAAAGCAGGAAATTAAAAGTTCACACAGTCTGTAAAGATGATTAAAGCAAGAACAGCTTTGAAACCCCTGGGGATCATGCAGAATGTTGCAGAGTCTCAAAGAGCCTGAGAGTGTTTGCCCCTTGAACCGGAATCCTGAAAATGGAATATGATGTACTACCGTATTACAGAACAAAAGAAGCTAGATTTCCAGAAGGCAAAGCAGCCGGGCTGTGAAGGCAGAATGAGGGTGGATAAGGGCAGATAAATGGAGGGTCCTGCTTCTGTTGCCCTCTCTCAGCAAGCAGAGCTACCTACTCACAGGGAGAACAGCAGAGGACGTGGTGAGAACTTGGGGTGAGAGTAACGGCCACTCAGTATGTTAGACAGGGACAGCAGGCAGCCATGGGGTGGTGGTCAGACAGAGCAAAGTTTTCCGAAATTCAGGGGCACGTATGCACAGGTTTGAAGACAGAGGAAGGGGTTGCAGAGTGCATCTGAGTCCCTCCTTCATGGGGAAAGAATGGGCTTTACAAAAGGGTGACCTTTCCCAACACAGAAGGATAGGTCACTAGAGTACTTGCCGCCGTCGAGTCAGGACTGTTGAACTGGACAGCCCTCTGGACAATGTGAGCACCAGATTTTCCAGAAGTGGAGGCAGAGTTAGGTTGCAATCGCCTGGAGATTTTCAACAACAGCAGCAAATGAGGTCGAACTCGCATTTGGCAGGCGAGAATTCTACCACTGAACCACCAATGCCCAGATCGAACTTGCATTTGGATGAGAACTCGCACCCTGGAGGGCCTGGAAGATTTCCTCCTTGGTAGAATAGCAGATGAACACTTCTGTGCCAGCCATTTCCCTGGGTTATCTCGGTCAGGTGCCCTGCTGTGAGTTTCATTCACACCTTTGACTCTTCTGGGCCAGGGACCCTTGTCTGATAGCCACTGATGTCACCTCCTTTCCTCACTTCTCCCTAACGCTGTGAGTATCCCCTGGGTTGCAAGTAAGCCTGCATGATTCTATTTCTTCCATGCATTAATTTACTTAATCTTCAGCACAATCCTATGTTAAGGTTAGAGGTAGTATTATCCCATTTGACAGATGAGAAAAACAAAGTGCTTCTAAGTTAAGTTGCCCAAGACTCCTGTCCCGTAAATCACATGACGCATTTGGAACAGAACCTGGGACTGGTGAGCACTGAGGCTCTGTTCACTCTTGTGATTTTTATTCTTATACGAGAGGACATATTATGTAGCAGCTGGGAGCACAGAGTGTGACCAGATTCTCTTATACTAGCCCTGTGATCTCAGGGAAATTGTTACTTAATCCCAGTTTTCATATCAGATAAAATAGAGAAAATAATAGTAAAGAAATGAGAACAATATTTGATACATAATAAGCATTATGTATTATTACTGCTGAACGTCTGCTTCTTATTGTTTCCTAACTTAAACTGGTGTTTAAAATAAACTATATGTACTCATAAGATTAATCTTAATTAAGATTAAAATCACACAATCTTGGGTGGCCAGAGCCCACAAGCAAGTCAGTAAAAACCTGGAAGCTTTATTTCCTTATGGAGTTTCTAGAATCCAGCTTTGGCCCTAGATTGTTACTTGGTTAATCATTCAACCAATCTGTTGAGTACCTACTAAGTTCCAGCAGAGGAAACACACAGTGACCCCTCTTGATTTGGGGTGCTTGTAGTAGTCTTTTCAAGGAGACAGAGAAATAATTGTAATAAAATGTGCTGGCATGGAGACTCCACCCAGAGGCCCGCGGAAGGAGATGACATCTGAGCTCAGTGTTGAGAGACGGCAGAGGGGAGCGGGTGGAAATGCATTCCAAGGGAGGCCCCGTGGGCAGCCTGGAGGATTCCACACGGCCGGAGGAGCGCGCTCTGTCCGGGAAGGTGTGGCGGAACAGGGCACCTGAGAGATGGAGAAGAGCCTTTCATTCCATACTAAGGAATGGGAAGGCCACGCTACAGGCAGTGGGAAGCTTCAGAAAGCTTTTAGGGAGGGAGCAGTAGAATTAGATCTGACTTTTTAAAAGAAAAGTATGCAGTTGGAGTCTGTAGGTAGTCTCACAGAGGGAGAGCAGCACTGCGTCCCTTGCAGGAATACCGGCAAGAGATCGGCTGGCAACAGAACCAAGAGAATGCCGTGGGGAGGAGAGGGGAGGAGAGGGGAGGAGCCTCTGCAACAGTGAATTGGGAGCTAGCATCAATAGAGCTGGGTGACAGTCCTGTTGGAATGAGAGAAGTTGGAGATGAGGACTACACTCCATGGCCTGGATGGAGGGGGCCGCTGCGTCTAAGATAAGCAGTGCGGGAGCAGAAAGATTTGAGATGAGGCTGGCAAAGTACAGGGAGTTACACTCACTAAGGTGCATTGAGGCGTCTGCGGGGCATCCAAGTGGCCCTATCTCATAGGTAATGGAAATACAGGACCCGAGTTGCCAAGAAGAGGCTGGGCAGCCTGACCTGTGGTGGCGCAGTGGATAAAGCGTCAACCTGGAAATGCTGAGGTTGCCGGTTCGAAACCCTGGGCTTGCCTGGTCAAGGCACATTATGGAGTTCATGCTTCCTGCTCCTCCCCCCCTTCTCTCTCTGTCTCTCTCCCCCCCCTCTCTCCTTTCTAAAATTAATAAATAAAAACAAAAAATTAAAAAAAAAAAAAAAAAAGAGGCTGGGCAAAGGAACGCAGCGGAAAGTTAAACGGTAGCTGAAATCTTGGGGGAGAACAGAGCTGCCCCGCCCATGCTGTCCCGACCGGAAGTGGTAGCCCTGTGCCTGGAGGTCGCCTTATAAAAGAGCACAGGGCCCTGGAATTGGGAGAAGGGTTCCTCAATAATTACCATGAAGCTAAGGGTTCTTTCTTAACTTGATGGCTTAGGTGCCTGAATTCCCTAGCTTATTGGAGACGGCAAATTTAGTTCCGTAAGGCGCTGGAGGCTTCATGGAGGAGCGGAATGGGAAAGGGGCGGGGGAGGCTGGGGTTAACCAAAAAACTTAAGTACACGCATCAAGGATGCGCATCGATCAAAAAGTTGGAATTCTCCTTGGACAATCTGATAGGTAGACACAGACCCTAGTTCACAGTTAGTATGCACCAGAGCGAAGAACTGGTTGCTACTTCATTATCTAAGAAAACAAGAAAAAGAAAAACAAGAAAAGGCTAATGCAAATCCTGTCTTAGCACTGTCTGTCCTAATTAAAGACTGCCAATTGTATAAGGAGTTATATTCTCCCCAGTGTAGTGTCATTTGCTATCCTGTGATAATCAGAAGCATCAACTAGCTATTTCATGTGTGTTTTGGATAGATTATAATAAAAGATAATAATTATTAGATTTGCTTAATCAATGCACTTTAATTGACAGACATCAGTTTTCAAAACGTGGCGTCTTTGAGGGTTAAAAGATAGTAAACAAAACAAGTTACAACGGTATCCCGGTCAGTGAAGGGTTTGGGACCCACAGTCAGTGCTCTGCCCCTCCCTGCTGTCCTTATTCGTGAGTTGGGAGCCACCCAACAGTGCCACAGGCATCCCCTGAAGTGACCAAAGTGTCCTGCTTGCTCACATTTCCAAACACTTCTGTAAAAACAGAGGAGTGGAAACTTTTAAAACCTGTCTAGGTAACTCGAATTCATCCTTCGAGAGACTTGAAAAGCCCCGGGACGGGCGAGGTGTCCTTCCTCTGGGTCCCATGTGGCCACGTTATCTTGTCATTGTCTGGGCTTGTGATTTGTTCTTCTTTGGTTTTGGTCTGGCTCTGCTGCAAACGCTACCTTACCCCCCCCCCCCCCAACCCGTTCCTGACGCCTGATACAGTGCCTGGCACATGGCTAGAGCTCCACAGATGTGTGGAGCAGGACACAGACAACCTGCTTTACAACAAGATTTGATTTGAAGACAGAGGATGAAAAACATGTCTTTCCTACCGTGAAAGCTCCAGCCCCAGCTCCTGGCTCAGGAAATGGTGGGGAGGAGGGCCATCTCGTGATCCAGGTCGTGACCTCTTCCCCTAGACCAAGCCTGCAGCATCCTAGCAAATGTTTCCAAACACCTGCAATAAGCGAGGCTCTGGAGTGACACCGTGAACCCCAGATGTGGTGTTTGCTGGCTAGGAGACTACACCTGGGTGGGGAAACAGAAATCTCACAATCCACGAGAGTGTATCTTAAGGGCCCTAAAACGCCCTTCAGCGAGAGATGCAGGAATTGGACAGGAAACTGGAAATTGGGTATCTTTCTTCTTCTTATGTGGATTCTGAGACCGTCATCTAAATAAGCATTTATTCTCTGAGTTAGGGATACTGGAGGCGGGGGGAAATTGTCAGTAGGACAAGGATGGACTAAAGCATTCACATTGGACACTGGCTCTTCCCTTTTTTCTTTCTGAGCAAGGGCCAGAGTAAGATTCAACTCCAAAAGCACCCGAAGCACGTTTCTGCCCCTCTCTGACTCAGGTCTCAGTCGTCCTAGGCTCTACCAGAGCTGCACACAATCACTTTCCACGTCTCTGCCTCACATTTCTCTGACAGCTTTCTTGGGGTCTCTGTTTACGTTCGTCCTGGTGGGTGTGATGGTATCTTAGCTGACTTCTCCAGTCATTAAAGGGATTTGTCAAGTACAGAGGTCTCCTCCCCACTGGGCAGAATCCTAGACACCCCCGTGAATGAGGCTGGGGAATCCCAGTCTAACTCTGCATCTCTGAGCCAAGATGAAGCCCGTTTCATGGTATCAGTCACCCAAACGCCCGTCCTTTAAAATATAAGCAAAGAAGTATTAAGATATTGATTTTACTCAGCACAAACAGCTCACAAATACAAAATATAGGCTTTTTTTTGCATGGCCTATAGTGGCACAGTGGATAAAGCGTTGACCTGGAACTCTGAGGTCACCGGTTCAAAACCCTGGGCTTGCCTGGTCAAGGCCATATGGGAGTTGATGCTTCCTGCTCCTCCCTCCCTTCTCTCTCTCTCTCTTTGTCTCTCTTCTCTAAAATGAATAAATAAAAATAATCAAAAATATAGGCTTTTTAAAAAACTGTGTTGGGGAAGGCTTTGAGTCTTTGAGCCCCAGACATTAGTTTGCAAGGGACAGGAAACGCACAAGATGTGATTTAATCATCACTTTGTTTTCCAGTTTACAGTTCTCTCCCCACATAAAGGGCCTCTCCTCACACCCCTTTATCTTTATCTAAAGTCTCACCTTTTGGAGAAGGACTGAGAATCCAGGAAGAGAGTTCATTTGGTTGCAATAATCAGGGGAGAAAAAAAAATATTAAAAGATGTAAATGATGTTGAAGGGACAAGGTTTTAAGTTCAGACTCACACCTCCCAGTGCCTTTTAAGTGCTTCCAAACGAAAACCGCCAGCTCCATGAAAGGGGCTTCATCTTGGCTCAGAGACACAGAGTTAGACTGGGATTCTCCAGCCTCATCCACGGGGGTGTCTGGGATTCTGCCAGTGGGGAGGAGGCCTCTGTACTCGACAAACCCCTTTAACAAACCCCGGGGCACATCAGGGCTTATGGTCGACTCATCTGATTTTTTTTTTTTTTTTAGCATTCTCTTGAGCACCTGGTTTGTCTCAGGTATTTGGGAGTGTGGGAGTGTGGGAGGGCGTGGGGAAGGAGTGGATTTCAGTGTGGAGAACCCCAGTTCAATGACTCACTGTCTGATACTTCTCAAGAGAAGTCCAGTTCCAAAGATCAAATGCTAAGGTGGATGGTGAGTTCTTCCTGAGGCTAGGATGAATGCTGACCCCCTGCAAGGAACGGTTCAAACCCACGCTGCAAGGTTGAGAATGACATCAGTGTATGTCCAGGATGAGCTGACGGTTCTGCAGTGTGTGTGTGTGTGTGTGTGTGTGTGTGTGTGTGTGTCGGTGGAAGGTGAGGAAGATCCTGCTACAGTCACCTACACGCAGACTGTTACTTAATATTCTGCACATGGCTATGGTGTTGATATCACTAAGTACTGATAGCGGACATAATAAGATACAATTAAAGAAAAAATTAGGTGGGATTGGCAGAGGCGAATTAAGGTTGACTGAGGCCCTCAGCACAAAAGAAAATATTGGGCCTCTTAAAAAAAGAGACAGAAAAAATAAAAATACATGTTACCCATATTTTTAAATAAAAAAAAATATTATGTACTATTAATGTTAAAATTCCACATATAAAACCAAACGTGGTGTCATTAGAAAAAAAGTGTAAAGTTGGGGTTTTGCGGGACCCTTCAGAAGTCGGGGCCCAGGGCGCGTGCCTGGTGCGCCTGCAGTTAAACCCACCTCTGCATTGGACTTCTATAACTTCAATTCTTAATCTGTCTAGGCCTCTGTCTCCATGTCAAGAAATAGGAAGAAAATAAATGTCACCTAGATGAAGGGTCAGCATAAACATAAAGGGACTCCTGGTAGACTAGTCTTCCTGGGGGCTTAGGAGAAACACAATTATTCTGTTCATACAAATGTAAGCATTGCTAGAATCTTGTCATGAGGTGATGGACTGAAAATCTTCAAGTGAAATGACCTCTAGCACTCCCGGGTGAAGAAAGCTGTGACTGTTCATGGCTCCTGTGTACCTCGAACTATTTCCTGAAAAAAAAAGTTCTGGACTTGCCTGCTGGTCCTTCACTTTTCATGGCAGTCTAATATTTCTAATGCATATGGATTGTCCCTCAAACACAACATATAGTCTCTCTAAGCGCGTAAACTAATGTCTTTCAAACTCTTAGCCCAAGGCTGGGTGAGAAAGAGTTCCCTGTGATGGGCTATTTCAAAATTATTTAGACCACCACTTTTGGTATTTTAGCTTCTTTCTCTGGGTACAGCCAGACATCAGAAAAGCAAATACTTAGACATTTAATATTTAGGATCAAAAGAAAATGCAGAGTTGCATTTTCACCAGGGAAGCCCCAAGAGCCAGGGTAGAAAGCAGTGAAGAGTTTCATTCGGAGCTGCTTGGGCTGTGGTGCCGGGGCTCCTCCTGCGCCCGGGTCCCTTCTGGCTCCTGCCCACTCTCAGAGACCTCACATCAGAAAAGCCCTTTATTCCTCAGGGCTTCAGAAAGTACTTTCTCTCCCAGGAGTTTGGTTTCAGAATGGATTCTATCTCCCCTGCCTTAGATTTTTCAGATAGGAACCTCAGCCCTTAATTTGCCACTCAATGCAACAATTCTACGGCCCCTATGGCCGACCTGCTTGTTCTGCATTCCAGTCACGCACCACATAACATTTCCTCAACCACTGCCCACATATTCCCTGGGGGTCCCAGGGATTATCACGGAGCTAGGGCACCTGCCCGCCTCCTGGCTGTCCTAAGGCAATCGGTAGTCACGTTCCTGTTAAAGAGATGCCTGGGTATTCACCTGGGTCCCGGGAGTTCCCGCACACTTATCTCCTTTCTAAAGCAATGTGACAACTGGAGAGACCCTTGCAGTTCTTGTTACCATTGCAAGATGCCCTTCAGCAATAATCACTGGGAAACTTTGAAGAACAAAGTAGTTTATTGCTCACAGGCTCTGGAGTACACAGGCACGCCAGGGGGCACACGGAGAGGTCGGTGTTGTGGGGAGGGAGCCCGGGGCCCAGCTCTTATTGGAGTAGACTTGGGGGCTTAGGGTTTCCTGAGCTCACTCTGTTGGTGAATTTAAAACAGAAGAGCAAGATTTTCTTTTTTAAGTTAGAGGAAAGAGATAGAGAGACTGACTCCCACATGGGCCCTTACCAGGATCCACCCTTCAAGCCCATCTGGGGCCAATGCGAAGAGCAAGAATTTAAAGTACAGGCAAGAGAAAAACAACAAGTAGCCTAAAAAATTCAGGTATCAAAATCAAATTCTCCAAAACAAAGGAGGGTGGAGGTGGCCCAGCTCTTTATCTGATCCTGTGGGTGCGGTATGTTCATTCCAGGTGGCCTTCCGGGAGTGGATACCTCTGCTATCGAAGCCAAAGTCAGGGTCTTGCATCACAAAAGGAAAAACCACCATCAGGGCTCACGCTCCAGCTCCTAACACGTTTGTGGTGGTGCCGGCCTAAACAAACCCACTGCCCTGCCAGACATAGAGCAGTACAATTATAGTGCTAGACCGCAGCATCTACATCTGTGGAGGGCTCTCAACGATGTGCACATGAGGAAATCGACTGAAGAGGAAGTTCTGACAGTCCCCCCATTTTAAGTGGCGCACAGCTGCACTTCTCAGACCTCTACCTTGCGCTCTCCCTCCTCCTGACTTAAGCACATGCTTTGGTTGTGAGCTCTCTCAAACCCTTTCTGGAAATCAGAACGTCCTAACAAGCAAACAAAATCTTTAAAAGATTCTGTTTCAGAGACTGATTATCGAAGTTAGAAGTTGGCTAGGCCCCGTGTTCCTGGTTTGCTCTCTTTCCCACTTCCCTTCACAACTGCAGGTCTCAATCCACTGATGTTGGTCTGTTGGGCAGATAAAATATATTATGCTCACTTTGTTAAAGATGGCACTGCCCACGTGGAGGCTGTCAACCAGGTGATATTAATGTGTGTTGGGGGCAGGCTGTGGGCAGGCAGAATCCTTGTAGCCTGGGGCTTGGTTTTGGGATTAAGCCTTTCCCACCCTTTTTGATGTGGGGTGGTACAATCTCATCATGTCTCTGATAAGTGACTTTGCATTAGAGACTTCCCTATTTTGTATATTGGATTAAAGGTTTGGATTTCTACACTATAAAATGGGGGCAGAATGGAAGCTTGCTCTCTTGGTTCCTGAGATTAACATTAGAGGAGAGAGCAGAGAGGAGAGCAGAGAGAGGCCACGTGGAGTAGGCCAGGAGAAGCAGCCAAGATGGCGGAATGTTGAGTGATAACCCAGTTTGTGCAGAGTTTGTGCAGGGAGAAGGAAGGAGATGGGGAACTGTTGGGCAGATAAAATGTATTATGCTCACTTTGTTAAAGATGGCGCTGCTCACGTGGAGGCCATTGCCCAGGTGATATTAATGTGTGTCTCTGTGGGCTGTGGGCAGGCAGAATCCTTGTAGCCTGGGGCTTGGTTTTGGGATTAAGCCTTTCCCACCCTTTTTGATGTGAGGTGGTACAATCCCATCATGCCCCAGATAAGTGACTTTGTATTAGAGACTTCCCTATTTTGTATATTGGATTAAAGGTTTGGATTTCTACACTATAAAATAGGGGCAGAGCTGGAGCTTGCTCTTGGTTCCTGAGATTGAGATTAGCACGAGAAAGCAGAGAGCACAGCAGAGAGCAGAGAAAGGCCACGTGGAGGAGGCCAGGAGAAGCAGCCAAGATGGCAGAGTGTTGAGTGAGAAGCCAGTTAGTGCAGAGTTTGTGCAGGGAGAAGGAAGAAGATGGGGAACAGAGGTGAATAAGTCTGGTGAGCTAGAAACCTTTGATTCTAGGAAACTAGGATAAGTCAGTAGCTTTGTGAGCACTGAATGAGTGGGTTTTGGAGCCCAGTGTGTGTTTTTACTTGCCCGCCGGGTGCAAGCTAGGATTAAAGATGATGGCCCACTAGTTTTTGGCTCCTTTGTTTCTTTACCGACTGTTCGAATCCAATGCGAACCTGCATGGGCCAGGCTGCTGTGATGGTGGCCCTGGCTACTGGCTTTACATTTGTCATAGTCTGTGGCAGGATTCGATACAGATCGGTATGGAGTCACCACCACCTTTGAGCGGTGGAGTAGAGGACTGGCTGCTATTATGTTCCCCATGGCTGTCCTTTTGGGGATCGTAGGCTGGCTGACTTTTACAGCCATGCGTGAGGAAACTGAGAGCTCTGTAGAAGAGGCTGCCCGGGACCTGCAAACCGAGCAGTGGAAGGAGCTGGAGCAAACGTGGGAGAAAAAGATGTTGACCCTGGAGCTGGAGGAGGAGCCCAACCAGGTTTGCGAGATTCGCCTGGAAATGGAGCAGCTACTGGAGGATGAATCACAGGTTTGTGAGTTGCAGATTTCCCTGGATGCTGTGGAGAGCCAGCAGTGGCAGGAGGCCGGGGCCGGGGCCGGGCTGGGCCGGGGCTGAGGCCTGGGCTGAGGCCGGGCCCAGGGCTGCAAGCCCGGCAGTGGGAGCTGCTGTTTTCAGTTCCTCTTTGGAGGATGAGGAGAATCGGGCTGGAGTTGCAATCCGCAGTCTCCATAAGATGAGAGCCCAGCTGGAAGGAGCACCTACTACGGCTCTGGCAGGTCTGCGATTTTGGGACATAGGGCTGAACGCCATCATGCTTTCTGGAGCAGAGATGGAAATGCTGACTGCCATTGCCACATGCTCCTCTTCGGGACAGTGTAAGACCTGCCAAGATGGCAGGGATGAGAGGGGTGGCTGAGGTCTCATGTGCATGGACTGATTTCCTGGACTACGACTGGAGTGGGCATTGGCTCCTTTGTTGGATGGACTTACGGATTTTAGACAATGTGAAATACCCTGATGGGGGTGTGGGGGGGGGGTGGCTTTGCTAGAAGCACTCCCCTGCCCCGGGAAGCTTTTCCCGTGGCTAGAAAGAAGGCCAAGGACATTTTGCGCTTTGGGCTAAGTGCTCAGAGACTGGTGAAGTGTACCTTTGTGATTGTTGAAACTGTATGATTTGTGCTGTTGTAATTTGTGTAATGTGCCTAATTTCCTTGCACAGGGATGCCAGTGATATAGATTGTGGGTAGTAAAGTGAGCATAGGGGTGGATTGTTGGGCAGATAAAATATACTATGCTCACTTTGTTAAAGATGGCACTGCCCACGTGGAGGCAAAGATGGCACTGCCCACGTGGAGGCCGTCACCCAGGTGATATTAATGTGTGTTGGGGGTGGGCTGTGGGCAGGCAGAATCCTTGTAGCCTGGGGCTTGGTTTTGGAATTAAGCCTTTCCCACCCTTTTTGATGTGGGGTGGTACAATCCCATCATGCCCCAGATAAGTGACTTTGTATTAGAGACTTCCCTATTTTGTATATTGGATTAAAGGTTTGGATTTCTACACTATAAAATGGGGGCAGAACGGAAGCTTGCTCTCTTGGTTCCTGAGATTATCATTAAAGGAGAGAGCAGAGAGGAGACCAAAAAGAGGCCACGTGGAGGAGGCCAGGAGAAGCAGCCAAGATGGCGGAGTGTTGAGTGATAACCCAGTTTGTGCAGAGTTTGTGCAAGGAGAAGGAAGGAGATGGGGAACAGAGGTGAATAAGTCTGGTGTGCTAGAAACCTTTGATTCTAGGAAACTTGGATAAGTCAGTAGCTTTGTGAGCACTGAATGTGAGTGGGTTTTGGAGCCCAGTGTGTGTTTTTACTTGCCCACCAGGTACAAGCTAGGAGTAATGATGATGGCCCACCAGTTTTTGGCTCCTTTGTTTCTTTACCGACTGTCCGAATCCAATGTGGACTAGCATGGGCCAGGCTGCTGTGGTGGTGGCCGTGGCTACTGGCTTTACACGGTCAAATAAGTTTGTAAATGTGTGTTAAGCCAGTATCCGTGGCCACCAATACAACTGCCTGACCCATGCAGGTTCACATTAGATTCGGACAGATGGTAAAGAAACAATGGAGCCAAAAGCTGATGGGCCATCATCTTTAATCCTAGCTTGCACCCGGCGGGCAAGTAAAAACACACACTGGGCTCCAAAACCCACTCACATTCAGTGCTCACAAAGCTACTGACTTATCCGAGTTTCCTAGAATCAAAGGTTTCTAGCTCACCAGCCTTATTCACCTATGTTCCCCATCTCCTTCCTTCTCCCTGCACAAATTCTGCACAAACTGGCTTTTCCTTTAGCACTGTGCCATCTTGGCTGCTTCTCCTCTCCTCCATGTGGCCTTTCTCTGCTCTCCTCTCTAATGCTAATCTCAGGAACTGAGAGTAAGCTCTCGGTCTGCCCCATTTGATAGTGTAGAAATCAAAACCTTTAATCCAATATACAAAATAGGGAAGTCTCTGATACAAAGTCCACCCCACATCAAAAAGGATGGAAAAGGCTTAGTCCTAAAACCAAGCCCCAGGCTACAAAGATCCTTCCTGCCCACAGCCTGCCCACAACACACAATAGTACAATCATGCCCATCCCAAGCAATCACCTGGGTTATGGGCTTCCATGTGGGCAGTACCATCTTTAATAAAGTGAGCATAATATATTTTATCTGCCCAACGATATGATATATATATATATATATTTGCTTGCTTATAGTTTGGATTGAGTGTGGGAGACAGGCTATAAACCGGCAAAGTCATTATAGTCTAAGGCTTATGTAAAGCCAGTATCTGCAGCCACCCTCACAGCTACCTGGCCCATGCAGGTTCACATTTGATTCGAACAGATGGTAATGAAACAATGGAGCCAAGAACTGGTGGGCCATCATCTTTATCCTAGTTTGCACCAGGCAGGCAAGAAATACACACAGTGGGAAAATACTACCCTTTCCATTCAGGGCTCCCAAAACCAATGACTTATCCGAGTTTCCTAGAATCAAAGATTTCTACCTCATCAGACTTATTCACCTCTGTTCCCCATCTCCTTTTCTCTGCACAAACTGGCTTCTCCCTCAGCACTCTTGCATCTTGACTGCTTCTCCTTTCCTCCATGTGGCCTTTCTCTGCTCTCCTCTCTAATGCTAATCTCAGGAACCCAGAGAGCAAGCTCCCGGTCTGCCCCCATTTTATAGTGTAGAAATCAAAACCTTTAATCCAATATACAGACAAGGAAGTCTCCGATACAAAGCACTTATCTGAGGCATAATAGGATTTCTCATGAGAGTGCACCACCCCACATCATGCAACTAGTCAAGGGTGTGGGGAAAAACTTAGTCTTAAAACTAAGCCTTAGGCTATAACGACCTGGCCTGCTTATAGCCTGTCCCCACACCCAATACAAACTATAAGCGAGCAAACATATATAAGGTCTACTGGAAAGTTCTGTCCGTTTCTCTCACAAGTTTTGACACGTAAGCACATGTTTGTTTGGCGCGTGTGCCTCTCTATTTTTATCATTTAATGTATAAATACTGATGTGGCAAATTAACTAAAACAAAGTTGATTCACGTTAGTCTTATGTGTGAAGCGATAGTGTACCCATGGCTACTGATAAAGTTCATTTACCCTACTGTAATTTTTACGAATTTCAACAAGAAAGAAATGCTACAGAAGCATGTCTGTCACATCCACCATATTCCCCGGACTTAGCACCCTCCAACTATCATTTGTTTTTGTCCTTACAAAATTTTTTGAAGGGCAAAAAATTCAAAAATGAAGAAGATATCAAACAAGCACTGGTTCAATTTTTCACATCAAAAGATAAAACATTTTTCAAAAATGGGATATACAAATTGCCCTCACACTGGCAAGAAATCATTAATAATAATGGCAATTATATTATTTAATAAAGTTTATTAACAGTAAGAAAAATTTATATTTTGTTTTATTCCAAAAATGGACAGAACTTTCCGGTAGACCTTATATATATTTACAAACTTATTTGACCAACAGCTTAGTTTTAAGACTAAGCTTTTCCTGCCCTTTTAATACTAAGATCTTTTCAAAACTAAGCTTTTCCCCACACCATTGACTATTGCATGATATGGGGTGGTGCACTCTCATGAGGAATCCCATTTATGCCTCAGATAAGTGACTTTGTATCAGAGACTTCCTTATTTGTATATTGGCTTAAAGGTTTTGATTTCTACACTATAAAATGAGACAGACCACTGGCTTTCTCTCACTTGGTTCCTGAAATTAGCATTGGAGAGGAGAAGCAGCCAAGATGGCAGAGTGCTGAAGGAGAAGCCAGTTTGTGCAGAGAGAGGGAGATGGGGAACAGAGGTGAATAAAGCTGGTGAGGTAGAAACCTTTGAATCTAGGAAACTCGGGTGAGTCAGTGGCTTTGGGTGCCCTGAATGGAAAGGGAAGTGTTTTCCCACTGTGTGTATTTCTTGCCTGCCGGGTGTGAGCTAGGATTAAAGGTAATGGTCCACCAGTTCTTGGTTCTGTTGTTTCATTACCATTTGTTCGAATCAAATGTGAACCTGCACGGACCAGGCGGCCGTGGCTACTGGCTTTACAACTGACCAAGTGAGGGTGTTAATTAAACTAGTAACTGAACAGGTCAGCGCCCAGTGCAGACCCAAGCAAGTCAGAAAGCACTGGATAAATGTTGAATGAAAACTGGAAGATCAGTGTCGGGAAGAAATTGAAGCTTTATCCTGCAGTTGGGAAATTCTCTCTACATTCAGATTTGAGCTCCCAGCTTCCTGCCCCATAATTGATTAGTTTGCTGTTTTTATGAGCTTTCTGGTCTGCACACTGTTAAGGACAAGTCTGTCCCTTGTGCCTGTTTCACTGTCCTTGAGGGAAGGTTAAGAAAACAGCAGGGACTGGCCAACATTTTTTTTCAAAGGGCCACACAGTAAATGTTTTAGATTTTGCAACCTATGTGGTCTCTGTTGCAAGTAGAATCGGTCTTCACTATTCTTGAATTCAATATTTACAAATTTGTCTAATCATTAATATTTATTTACTACCCCCAAATCAATACTTGTGGTGTCTTTGTAGTCATTCACGGACGTGTGCAGGACAGCAAAAAATGTGCGTCTCCTGACGCCGATGTACCCAGCTGTGAGGCTGAACAGGCGACACTCTTCTGCCTTCTCCTCTCAGCTCTAAGCTGTACATAAGTCCTTTTAGTGACCTATTTAGTATCATTTGTGTGTGTTTGTTTCTGAATGATTCTGATGTTTAAAATGATACCCAAGTGCTGTCTAACGTTCTTATATGCGAGAAGGCTGTGATGTGCCTGAAAAGGAAAAAAAAATGTGTTAGTTTTGTCCAAACATGAGTTACAGTGCAGTTGACCTGAGTTCAATGTTAGCAAATACACACTATATATTTAAGTAAAATTTCTTTCAACATAGGAAACACATAAAATAAGATTAAGTATTGATCTGTTGACAAAAATGTTGTGACCAGAGGTTTGCAGAAACCTAACCTTGTACTTCCCCTTAGGATGCAATGGTTTAGATTTGCTGATTCAGCATTCCTGGTGACTATAAAACAGAATTACGGTGAATAATGATAACCGATTGTTTTCAACTGTGTACTTGTAATGTGAAAGAACCCATACAATATGTAAGCAATGAACATGACTATGTTCCAATGAAACTTTGTTTTTATAGATATAGAAACTTAAGTTCTATAAATTTTTGTTATAAAGTATTCTTTGAAAAAAGACCCCTCACCCAGGCCACCATTTAAAAATATAAACACCAGTATTCACTTGTTGGCCTTACAAGGACTAGATCTGGCCCATGGGCCGCAGTTGGCCAACTTTTACTGTGGAGTCTTGTTTTCAATGAATACAAGTGTTTCCTTTGAGGCCAGATCACTATAGGTTAGAGAGACCTATAACCCCATTCTTCTAGAAGTCTCTGCCACCCCAGGGCCTCCATCACTCTGATGGGGACTGAGAACATTTGTGACACCTGAGTCTTTGGAAAAGAAAGACATTATAGAAGCCAGTTCAGAGAGCTGCATCTAAAAGCCAGTTGTCTCACTTCCTGGCTGTTTTACACATGGCCACTTTGAGACAGAGATTCATGGCGGTTTCCCAGACTGCAGTACAGGTTAAACCAGGGGTCCCCAAACTACGGCCTGCGGGCCGCATGCAGCCCCCTGAGGCCATTTATCCGGCCCCCGCCGCACTTCCAGAAGAGGCACCTCTTTCATTGGTGGTCAGTGAGAGGAACATAGTTCCCGTTGAAATACTGGTCAGATTGTTGATTTAAATTTACTTATTCTTTATTTTCAATATTGTATTTGTTCCCATTTTGTTTTTTTACTTTAAAATAAGACGTGCAGTGTGCTTAGGGATTTGTTCATAGTTTTTTTTATAGTCCGGCCCTCCAACGGTCTGAGGGACAGTGAACTGGCCCCCTGTGTAAAAAGTATGGGGACCCCTGGGTTAAACTGTGCAGGAAGAAGGGGCGCCGCAGCCCGGATGCCTATCCTACCCTCACCACTCCCACCCCACACCAGTGGGCAGCTGGACCTCTGCGCTTGGGAGTCTCCGGACAGCATCTAAACTCCACAAAGCAAGCAAGCAGATGTCTACAAATCTCAACCCTTCTAAACCCTCCTTCTCACTTTCAGGGCTCAGAGGCCATGTAAAACAACCAATAACGAACTGTAGCTTTATTTCTATCGCCTGGCAAATATACTATTTGGAGCACAAGGGAGGTGCCCCCAGATCCCCCACCCTTGTTTCAGCTTCTGTCAGATAATTTTTAGGCATGGACAGAAACCTGCTGGTGAGCAACCTCTCAAATGTCACTGCTTACAAAAGAAGGAAGAAAATGGAAAACTCTGTTTATTTTCCTGACCTAAAAGATAACATCGCTTTGCTCCTTCCGTTGTTTAAGGTCAAACCCTGAGCATCCCTTGAAAGTGGCGCCAGAAGAAGGAATTTCTTATATAGATTTATGTTTTTCTTTCAAAATGGATTACTTTCAGTAATGAAGATTCTCATTATAAGAAACTATGTTAATGTCCTCATCTGTAAAATTGAAATAATGATTGTGATCTTAGCTTGAAATTTAAAGTGATTGATTGGCAAACGATATAGGACTGTTATGGCTATTACATATAAATGGACGTTGATTTTAAAATGTCACTTTAGTGAATTTTGCAAGGCAAGCAATGGGTGACAAAATTAAGCCAGCACTTTTATCCCAAGGAACTCTTGGCGCTTTACAGACACTGTCTCATTAATTTTCTCATAACAGAAAAGCAACATTTGTGGGACCACAGCCTCAGCCCCAGAAGCAAGAAAGACGCTCAGCACCCCACCAGATCCCTCGCCTAAGAATGAGGAAGCCCGCCAAGGCTCTGGCAGCGGCGGGACCCAGCACGTCTTGGCTCAAAAAACCAGCCTGAGCTCTGGTCCGGATGTGCGTCCGTCGGCATCCCGCTTGTCTCTGATTCTACCGCGTGGAGGGCGGAGGAGGCGGGGGGGGGGGGGGGGGGGGGGGGGGGGTTGGGGACCGGCAGGCAGGACCCGCCCTGATCCGGTCCCAGGGGTGGCGGAGCGCGGAGCCAGAGGGCAGGACACGCCCTGGGCTGCGAGGGGTGTGGCGAGCGCGCAGTCACGTAGCCCCTGGCGGACCGCGGGGGCTCCCGAAGGTCAGCGCTCTAAGATACAGGTGTGACACCGGAAAGGACCGATTCCCTTTCCTTACCTTAGCAGCTTCTTTTTAGAAATAAACAGAAAATGAGAATACGGCACATTTGTACACGTTATAGTTTTCGCAAAGACGGCTCTTGGAATGGGAGGTAGTAAGGGCCCCGAAGAGCTTGAGTTTCTCGTGTTTCGCAGATAAGGAACTGGGTTTGGGCAAAATGGGAGGAGCCTAGCTGCTGCCCCGCCCCTCCGCCCCGCCCCCGCCCCTGCCTTTCATCTCCCTTATCCCTCCAACCGTTCACCCTTGCTTCGCACTGTCCTGCAGGTCCACTGGTTTTACCTGATGGTTTAGGACTTCTAACAATGTACGAAAAACACCAGGATGGGGGGGGGGGCTGTCTCTGCCACCAAGTGAGGGTGTGTCTTTCGGGAGTCCCTTCATCTCTTTGGAAGCAGGGACTGAACAGGAGCTAACCACAGGCGTGCCAGAAGCTAGTGCAACACCCCTGTGCTTGCTGGGGTTGGAGTTTTTCTTTTTCCTTCCTTCCTTCCTTCCTTCCTTCCTTCCTTCCTTCCTTCCTTCCTTCCTTCCTTCCTTCCTTCCTTCCTTCCTTCCTTCCTTTTCCTTTCTCTCTCTCCCTTCCTTCCTTCCTTCCTTCCTTCCTTCCTTCCTTCCTTCCTTCCTTCCTTCCTTCCTTCCTTCCTTCCTTCCCTTCTTCCTTTCCTTTCTTTCTCTCTTTCTCTTTCTCTCCTTCTTTCTTTCTTTCTTCTTTTCTTTCTTTCAGCCTTCTTTCCTTTCTCTCTCTCTCTCTCTTTTCATTATATCTGGTAGATTGCTTGTCTTTATTTTATTTAGTTCTTTTTCTGGAGATTTCTTCTGTTTTTCCATTTAGGATCTGTTTGTGTTTTTTTTTTGTCTCCGCATGTTGGCTGTCCCTCTCGGTTGGTCTCTGTTAGACAGAGCAGCTCTGTTCTGTCTCCCAGTCTTGGTAGGGTGGCTTTATGTAGTTGGTGTTCTGCAGGACACAGTGGCATTCTCCCTGATCAGCTGAGCTGGGTGCTCCAGGAATGTCCTTTGTGCAGGCTATACGAGACCTTCTGTTGTCGTTAATTCTTGATTACTGTTGGCCCATCTGCTCATGGGGTCTCCTCTCACGCTGGCTGACTGAGGGTTGAACCTGACCACACTGTGCCAGTTGCTTTGTGGTTGCTGACCACACAAAGCGGAATTTGCCTCAGCAGGGTCTTGTGCCTACTGAGATCCCCCTTTGGATATGCTGTTTGTGAAGCTAATTGTATTCTACTGTGATATTGTCTGAAGCTCGCCACTGGTTGTATTGGGTGTGGGACCTCTTGGGAGAGACTCCAGTGCAGGTCAATGTCAGATGCTATATGTGACTAGCCCTGGACAACTTGTTTGGAGCTACAAAGTGACCTTCAGTATGTGTCTGCCTCTGCTGGGATGTATGTGCCTGGGGAAAAGCCAAGCTCTGCATCACAGTTGGCTTTCACTAGCACCAAGGCCAGGGGCAGGTCAGCAAAAGGCCCAAGGCACCCCAAGATCTGCCTCTGCCTGCTCCTGCCTGCCTCTGCCTGGCGGATGCCTGTTAGGCTCAGTCACTGAAAGAGCCTCTGATGTTACAGGAGTTGCGTAAGGCAGGTTCTCAGTGAATCACCAGGTAGGGGAGAGAGGTGTTCAGCAGACTGATACAGATTCAAACTCAGTGCCAGTGTTAAATGTGAGGCTACTCAGCAAAAGTCCCAGGGTACAGCAGGGCTAGTTGCCACCCACTGGGTGCCTGCAGACCTTTGTGATGGAGTCGGTTTCAGGAAGTTGTCAGGGAGAGGCCAGCAGAGTTCATCAGGCCAAAATAGACCAGGGCCCTGCATCCGCCTGGTGTGCAAGGGAAAAATGGAGCCACACAACTCAGTGTGTCCTGGATTCTGCTTATAACTTCTGGAAAGCCTGAGCTTGGCAGGGTGGGATGCTGGGATTTGGGAGGGTGGAGCTAGTGGGTCTCCTGTGTGTGAGGAGTGGCCCGAGTCAGGCTTATGTGAAGGTGGAGAGAATGACTCCGGCTCCAGAGCCACACCACTCAGCTGGCCTCTGACCAGCTGGACCTTTACACCTTGGGCCCAAGCAACTGACTCCTAGTGTGTGAAATCCACAGCGCAGGGTAACAGGAGCAGGAAGGACGGGACGAGTGCATTCTCCCAGCCTGATGCCATGTGGAGGGGCTTGCTCAACCCAAGAATGATGGCATTTGTGGGTGGTGTGGGAGAGGGACGCATGCACAGGGATCCTGGAAGCTGTCCCTTCAGCTCTCTCCCAGGAACCACACGACCCACTCTCTCCTCACATGATTCTAGTCCATCCCAAATCACCCTCTTCCCACCCGTGTCTGAGGTTTTGTGCATTGGGTTTTTAAGAGTTTCACAGCCAAGTGTTACATGGTCATGAGAGCAGATGAGTGTAAATTCCACCTACTCTACTGCCATCTTGGATCTCCTCTCACTTGATATTATTAAATGAAATAAAACAAAGTAATAAAATATTTTTATTTACTCTTATTTATAATTATGGCAAAATATCAATATAATGACCTAAACTTGACCACCTGACCCATCTTCACTGTATGGTTCAGGAGTGTTCCATACGTTTAATTGCTGTGCAGCCCCTCTCCAGAACGCTTTTCATCTTGAAAAACTAAAACTCTATACTATTCATTAACTTTCGTACCTCCCTCCATTTCCTTCTCCCCTCAGTTCCTGGGTATAATCATTCTCTTTCTTTCTCTATCAATTTGGCTACTCTCGATACCTTGTATAAGTGGAATCAACAGTATTTGTTTTTTGGTGACTGTCAGTTTCACATCACATAATGTCCTTGTTTCATCCATGTTGTAACATGTGTAAAAATTTCATTACCTTTTAAGGCTGAATAATATGCCAATGTATTTATATATCACATTTAGTTACCCATTTATCCATTGGGTGAATACTTGGGTTTCTTCTACCTTTTGGCTATTGTGAATAATGCTACTATGAACATGGATGTAAACAGATGTCTTTTGGAGACCCTATTTTCAATTCCTTTGGATATAAACCCAGAAGTAGAATTGTTGGGTCGTGTAGTAGTTTTATTTTTAATTTTCTGAGGAACTGCCACACCGTTTTCCACAAAAGCTCCACAATTTTACATTCCCACTAATAGAGTATAAGGATTCTATTTTCTCTACATCCTCCTCAACATGTACTATTTTCTGTTGGCATATATATATATATATATATATATATATATATAGTCTACCAGAAAGTTCTGTCTGTTTTTGGAATAAAACAAAATACAAATATTTATTACCATCAATAAACTTTATTAAATAATATATTTCCACACCAATCCTATCTTCCAAATATGGTCCAAAATGGTTTGCTGAGCTGAATTAAGCCTTTCTGCAATCTCCGATGTTGTCAGAAAAGGATCTTGCTCCAACATGGTCTTAACAACATCGTCATCGATCAAAGATGGTCGCCCAGAACGTGGCTTCTCAGAAAGGTCAAAATCACCTGTTTCGAATTTTTCGAACTATCTTCTACATGTCCTATCAGAAACACTTTCAATAAATTTCTACATGCTTATGTAGCATTTCTTCCTTGTTGAAATTCGTATACAATACAGAGGTGTAAATGAATTTATCAGTAGCCATGAGTACACTATTGCTTCACACATAAGACTAACGTGAATCAACTTTGTTTTAGTTAATTTGCTACATCAGTATGTATACATTAAGTGATAAAAATAGAGAGGCACACATGCGCCAAATAAACATGTGCTTACATGTCAAAACTTGTTGTGATAGAAACGGACAGAACTTTCCGGTAGACCATATATATATATATATATATATATATATATATATATATATATATATATATGTATATGAGGTAGTATCTCATGTGGTTTTGATTTGCATTTCTCTAATGATTAGTAATGTTGAGCATCTTTTCAAGTGCTTATTGGCTACTTATATATCTTCTTTGGAAAAATGTCTATTCAAATTCTTTGCCCGTTTTTAAATCAGATTTTTTTTGTTGTTTTTCAGTTGTAGGAGTTCGTTAAACACTGTGAATATTAAACTTTTTATCAGATATATGATCTGCAAATATCTTACTCCATTCTGAGGTTGCCTTTTTATTCTGTTGATTGTATAAAATCTTGTAAATAAAAATATTTATACATACATACATGAACTCAGAAAAAAAAAACAGGAAAATCAGAGGTCTGGGTTAAAGATTTATGAACAATTTAAGCTTTCTTCTTTATGTTATATTTATTGTTTAACATTTCTGGCATAAGTATAATACTTGCTCAGAAAACTTTAAAATAGTTAACATTTCTATTCTACTGATCAGAGGTCTATCCTCTGAAGGTCTAATCAAGAATGTGTGAAACCAAGAGAGTACTGAGTTTGTCAGCATCCTCCCACTGGAGTACCCAGTCAGGGAGGGCCAGGTTGTTTTATTTTTCTGAGTGTCATTTTTTTTTTCTTTTGAAAGGCAAGACTTTTCCAGATTTGGCATTTTTTATTCCTAAAGCGTGCACATACCATGTGTAGAATTGATTGTCCTTAGGAAATCCTTCCCAATATCCTCTCCATTCTCCAAAGTTACTTATTCCTTTTCCTACCAGAGCAGTCATCTCATGATATGGTATCTGGTTCCCTTTGAGATCGGAATGTCTTCAAAATCAAGGGCTTACTCACCTTTGCAACACCCACAAGCACAGTGCTTGGCATGTGTGTTGAATAACATTGCGAAATTAAAAAGGCACATTTCTGTTGCTCAACTTATCAGGAGTTTTTTGCTTCTGTGACCCGCACCATCAGGTTCTTCTTCCTAAGTTCCTGGTTACTCCTTTTCAATCTCCTGTACAAGGTCCTCTTCATTCTCTACATGTACTCTGTTATCAGAGTTCTTGAGTGTTCAGTCCCTTTTCATTCTCTCTCTCTTCTTATGACCTTGTTTATTTCCAAAGCTTTAATTCCTACTGACATACTAGTTATTTCAAACTAACCCGTACGCCTCTTTAGAGCTCCAGACTGTGTATCCAACTGCTTTGTCTGTTATGTAGAAACATACAGTCCTCTAGATCCACTCTAGTCTTGTCAACCCTCTGCCCTGATATTTTGATATTTTTGTACTACATCAACAGACTCTCTGATTTCCAGCTGGGTTAGGCCAATCGAAGTGTCCAGCAGAAGTCTGAAAAGCAGGAGGGGAGAGAAGCTGATAAATGTATTTCCCCAGTTCTCCTTCTTTGTGGTTTACCTCATGTTGGCTATAACTCTCTACTGAAGGCCATGCTTCTTACAGAAAGCCTTCTCAGTCTCACTGTTATTCTGTCTCTCAATCAGTTACTGCCCCTTGTACTAGCTCTTTCAGTCCTAGGCATGGTAATGCCTCCTCATTGTCACCAGCTTCAGGGTGCTATAGCATCTCTCTTTGCTTTCCCTAAATTCTGCTCATACCTTTGTAAATACATAGATAACCCTTTTATTAAGCTGTCCTCAACTACCCTCATTTCCTGCCAGGACCCTAACTCTTATGTATCTACCTTATGTCTCCCCTTACAATTACATAGGCATCACAAACTTGACATATCCAAAGCATAACTTTGGATTTTCCTGCATACCTCTCTTCCCCATTTTCTGCTATCTCTGTGAATGTGAGCACCACCAGGCCAGGCGCACAAGGCAGATGTTTGGAAATCATACAGGAGTTCTCCATCTCCTTACCCACACCATCTTTCATCTTAATCTGTTATTAAGTGTATACATTCAGCTTCACACAGTTAGCTCTTTCTTATTCTTTAGAGCTTAGCTTAATTGTTAACTTCTAAAAGCTCTGTGCAATCAGGTAAGGGCCTCCATTCTACTCATTCTACTATTCTTTCTATATGTAGTTGTTTGTTTGCTTCCTAGGAAACAATATCACTTCCTAATACACTTAGGAAGTGATCACCTGTTTACTTGAGAAGTATGTCCTTTTGGTAGAAAAAGATAGTGAATATAACTCTTAATGCCATGCAACTTGGAGTCCAAAGTTGAATTTGGGTTTAATCCCACATGATAGATTTAATCTTTGAAGCATGTATATAAGTTACAGTACTCTTCAAAAAAGTCTCATGGAAAACAAGTCATTAGCTTCATTCATCGATTCTATATTGGTAGAAATAATTTACATGATGTAAGATTTCATAAGACTCTAATTCTATTTTCTACAAGTTCAGTGATTTATTCTTGGCTACACATTTGTTTCATATAGACTCCACATATGAAAACAATTTTTAAAAGATATAATGTAAATGCCTACAATGCCAATTTTTTTTATTTAATTATTTGGCTCAACCAATGAACTAAAAGTTCAGGAAACAAACAAAAATTTAAATTAAAGAAAATACTTCTAGAAACAAATTGACTTCTTTCTGTCAAGAGTCATCCTCTACATGGAGTCAAACAGAAAAAGATCTGTGTGTTACTAGAACTTAACTAAAATACTTGCATATTTACCTTTTTTCTCTCTAGAAAATCACCTGAAAAAAACATTTATTCTGTTTGATGTATTGGGTCAGAGCTGAGGAATCACCATGGTGTTTAAGATCTCCTATATGTTGATTTTCTCAGCTTGACATCATGGGATTGAACAAAGCAAAGGGAATCAGTATGTTCTTTCTGTGTAAGAGTTCAGGGAAATATATAGAGATGGGAAAAGATACAGAGAGGATTACTAATCTCTTCCATGAACATTTGAACATTATGGGCAAGGCACCAGTCTACGGTCTTGGTATTCAAGGTATATAAGGCAAGGTTTCTTCTCTCCAAATTATCATCATGATGTGAAACTACCTTCAAAAAATATAAAGCACTATATAAATGCTTATGTCCTATGAATATTTTTCATTCCATATACAGTGAAGGGACTCTAACAGCCATATGCAAAAAAAATAAGTATAATGGATTGGATTGTGTTCTTTCAAATTCACATGTTGAAGTCTTAATCCCAGTACCTCAGACTATGATTGTGTTTGGAAGTAGCATCTTTACAGAGGTAATCAAGTTAAAATTCTATCATTAGAGTCAGCCTCTAATCCAATATAACTAGTCATTAAAAGAGGAGGAAATATTAAGACAGACCATGTGAGCATGAAGACTATTCCCTATAAGCTAAGGAGAGAGAACTGGAACAGATCCTTCCCTACCTCCCTCAAAAGGGACCAACCCTATCAATAACTTGATTTCTGACTTCTAGAATCCAGAACTGTGAGACAATAAATGTCTGTTGTTCAAGCCATCAAACATGTGGTAGTTTGTGACAAACTACCGAGCAAACTAGTACAACAAACTAGGGTGGGGAAAAAAACCCTAAATGACAAGTTGAGGCACCAAATTGAGGGCAAGGTATGAGTGTGGTTTGACTTTCATTCCTCCTTAGCGACTCTCTTCTCATTATTTTCCAAAGATACTGGACATTATTTTCTTCTGGGACCAGTTAAGCAAGAACAACAAAGCACCAGGAGTGAAGGACAGAACCAGAGTCTGTTTTCCTGGAAGACTCTCAGTTGGCTCCCAGCAACTTCAGAGGCACTTTCTTCGTTTCTGGGTTCTTAGTTCCTAAGCAGCCTGTCCTCTGTTAGAGCAGGAGCTCTTCTCCTGGGGAGATCTGGTGACTCTGAAGTTCTGCTTCTCCATGTGATTAGGCCAGAGAACGTTAAAACATCAGGAAGACCGTTCACTGACATGCAGAATTTTATGTAGTATTTATCATATTGCTATGATACTGGTAGCCCTAGGAGTGAAGATGGTATCTGACTTAAAACTCATTGACTCATCTGAGGAAACCAGAGGCTGCAAGTTCTCTCTGTTCTCAACTCTTAATTTTTTTTTGCCCTTAAACTACCAGAATTACAGAGATGAAGACTGATCCTTACATTGTTCAGCTAAAGAAACAGAAGCTTAGGATACCTTGACTCTAGCTTCCTGGCCCCTTAACCAGACTATGAACCTGAGCAGTTGTTCTGTTTATAGCCATGTAATTCATGACATTGTTGGAGAAGAAGTGCTTTTTCCTCACTCATTCACACATTCAGGTTTTGGAATGACAATTTTCAAGTGCCATGAGCTAAAACCAAAATTAAATATTACATCCAAGTGCCTTTGACCTTATTATTCTTTTCATTGTTCCGTACTGTCTCTTTTCTGGAGGTAGCATCCTCACCAAATTTAGGCGGTTTATTGATGAGGCCACCCACCTGTTGTCCTCCCAGGGTCAGTGCCAAGTGTGTGTCATGTCCACTTGATCCCTCCCCCACTCTCAAACCCTCTATTCTGGGAGTTCAGCTGAGGAAAGCTTCCTGCTCCTTAGCAGCAACTGCTCAGCACACTAGCTTTAGCAAGCACCGTAGGGGCCCCCGGGGCATTCTCAGGGGCGCTATCTGAATGCTTCATGCTTCAGATGCGCGGAGCCAAAGAAAAATAACCGAAATGTGACATCTCAGCTTTTTTCTACCTAACGTTATCAATGCTTACTGCCTTCCCTGGAGGCCTTAGGTAGAAGATTACAAAACAGGACAAATTTTCATCTAAAAATAAATGAGCTGATATTATATCATAGAAATTACACTTTGGTTAGGATATTAGCTCTTTCTTTTCTCTCTGTGAGCTTTGTTATGTTGAAAAAAATTTAAATTAAATGGAAAATTCAAACAAAAGTATGTAAACAATTTAGATCTGAGCCACAAATGTGTCTTTTGTTTTATTCACTTAGTATTGATTTTAAGCAGCAGCATGTTTTGGTCAGATCTTTCTGACTCAATCTCCTCCTTCTCCCACGGCTACCGCTAGCCACTGGGTCAGCCAGGGCTGATGGAGTTTTTAGCAGGCTTCTCACAGGATAAAAGGAGACACTCAAAGGGAGGGATTGAGCAGATTCAATGGGACAAGAAAGAAAGCTCCCATTTCAGAATGCCAGGAGGTGAATCAAAAGTTTGCAGACATCAAGGAGCTGGAGGGGAGGACTGAAGCTGAGTAAACAGTCGTTATGCAACAAAAGGACCGTTGGCCACCACAGACCGCATATATGATGGGAGGTCTCATAAAATTATAAGGGAGCCGAAAAGTTCCTATTGCCTAGTGGCTGCATAGCCAGGGTCACATCCTAAGGCAGCGTAATACTGTTTTGTGCTGGTGTCAGTCTATGGATCATAATGCTGTCTGTTAGTTAAAAACACCTGGGGCACTCATGTGGGCAGGGAAGCTTCTCAAGGATGTCTTCCCTTTCTAAGCCAATGTGACAACTGGAGGGAGGGACCCTTGTAGTTCTTACAACAATTGCAAGATGCCCTTCAGCAAGAACCATCAGGTGAGTTGGAAGAAAACGTCTCTATTACTTACAGGCCCTGGAGCACACAAAGCACCCCAGGGAGCACAGAGCAGGTAGGGGTGGGGATAAAGAGCCTGGGGTCTTGCTTTTATTGGGGTCATGCTTTGGAGACTAGGGTTGGAGGAGGGCTTATTCTTTGCTGGTGAATTTAAAACAGAAGGGAAGAGAATTTAAAGCACAAGGAAGATGTAAAAAACAAGTAGCCCAAATGGTCAGTTATCAAAATCAAGATCTCCAAACCCTAGAGCCTGGGTGGGGGAGGTGGCCTGGGTCTTTATCTGGTCCCTAGGCTGCGATGTGTTCATTCCTTCTTTAACCAGATGCCTCTGCAGTCAAAGCCAAAGTCAAGTGCTTACATTAGAAAAAGAAAAGCCAACTGTCAGGGTTCCCTGCCTGTTTGTGATGCTGCTAGTATAAACACACCTAGGGCACTGCCTGTTGTATAGCAGTATAATTACAGTGCAGGCTCTAGCACCCAGGTTTGTGTAGCCTCTCAGTGATGTCCACACCAGGAAATCATCTAAGAGACATTTCTTAGAAAGTAACCTGTCATTAAGCAGCACATGATTGTACCACTGATTTTATTTTATTTTTTTTTCTATTTTTTAAAAAATTTATTTATTCATTTTAGAGAAGAGAGAGAGAGAGAAGGGGGGAGGAGCAGGAAGCAACAACTCCCATATGTGCCTTGACCAGGCAGGCCCAGGGTTTTGAACTGGCAACCTCAGCATTTCCAGGTCGACGCTTCATCCACTGCACCACCACAGGTCAGGCCTGTACCACTGATTTTAAATGGCTGTATAATATTCCATTCTTTGTCTGCCATTTCCCACTCTTTAATTTAATTTTCTACTTTATAAAGGACACGCTGGAGAGCATTTTTACATATCATAACTTTGGGTCCACACTAGATTATTTGTGAATTGTTTGTTTCATGTCCTTTATTCACTTCTTTCCTGTGGGTCCTAGTGTTTTCTCTCACTGATTTATTTAATAAAAATGTCAACTCTTTAAGATAAAATAAAAAAAGAATTGTTGGAATCCATGGGAGTCTGAAAAGACCAGAGTAACAGGCTTTTATTGAAAGGAAGAAAGGAACCCTGCCAGGCACTTCTCCGAGGAGAAGGGCACCAGTTACAGACTATAAGGCGAATTTTATAGGGCTTTGGAGAGCCTGAGGGGGTACTGAGTCAAAAGTTCTGGTATGTTCCCTTTTATGGTTTTACGATTTCAGCTTTCTGGAATGCTCCTTCTTGGGGCAGGTTGTTCAGTTTCCTGGAACTCTTCTGCCTCAGGGGCGATTATCCAGTAAGTAAGGGTGAGGTCAGGCAGCTGGGTGGGATAACAAAAAGGCAGTTGGAATTTCATATATCTAATAAGAATCTGGGACAGAGGGATAAAGTGACCAGCTAGCTGCACCCCGTTCTTCCTAGCTTTACTTCACAGTAAGCAAATTCACTATAAAGGTCCATAGCCACCTGTAAAGCCAGTAGCCACGGCCACCATCACAGCTGCCTGGCCCATGCAGGTTCGCATTTGACTCGGACAGTCGGTAATGAAACAATGGAGCCAAGAACTGGTGGGCCATCATCTTTATCCTAACTTGCACCCACAGGCAAGAAATACACACAGTGGGAAAGCACTTCCCTCTCCATTCAGGGCTCCCAAAGCCACTGACTTATCCGAGTTTCCTAGAATCAAAGTTTTCTACCTCACCAGCCTTATTCACCTCTGTTCCCCATCTCCTTCTCTCTGCACAAACTCTGCACAAATTGGCTTCTCCTTCAGCACTCCGCCATCTTGGCTGCTTCTCCTTTCCTCCACGTGGCCTTTCTCTGCTCTCCTTTCTCTGCTCTCTCCTCTAATGCTAGTCTCAGGAACCGAGAGAGAGCAAGCTCCCGGTCCACTCCATTTTATAGTGTAGAAATAAAAACCTTTAATCCAATATACAAACAAGGAAGTTTCTGATACAAGGTCACTTATCTGAGGCATAATGGGATTCCTCATGAGACTGTACCACCCCACATCATGCAATCAGTCAAGGGTGTGGGGAAAAGCTTAATCTTAAAACTAAGCCTTAGGCTGTAACTACCTGGCCTGCTTACAGCCTGTCCCCCACACCCAATGCAAACTATAAATGAGCAAACATATATATCATATTTACAAACTTATTTGACCAACACCACCCCCATCTGCACTTTCATTTTTTGCGATTTCACTTATCCTTGGTAAACCATGGTCTGAAAATATTGCATAGAGAATTTCAGAAATGAAAAGTTTATATATTTTAAATCGTGCGCTGTTCCAAGTAGTGTGATGAAACCTCAAGTCATCCTACTTCGTCTGCCCGGGACATGACTCACCCCTTTGTCCAGGGTCTCCTTGCTGTAGACACTCCCTGCCCGTTAGTCACTTGGTAGCCATCCCCGTTATCAGATGGACTGTCACAGTGTCACAATGCATGCATTCAAGTCACCTTTGTTTTACTTCATAAACTTCCCAAAACACAAGAGCAGTGATGCCAGCGACTCGGGTACGCCGCAGAGAAGCTGCAAAGGGCTGCCTTTCAGTTAAAAGGCGAGTGCAGCCCAGTAAGACAATGTTGGGAGAGAGAGAGAGGCCACATCCATGTAACTTTTATTACAGTATATTGTTATCATTCTTCTGTGTTGTTAGTTATTGTTGTTAATCTCTTACTGTGCCTAATTTATAAATTAAACTTTATCACTGGGGGTCTTGGAACATACCCCTGTGGCTAAGGGGAGGACTACTGAAAAGGGCTTTTGAAACAATGGACAAAGGAAAACTAGACGACTCTTCTTTAGCTTTCTAAAACTTCTCTATGATTTTGTGCTAACTTCCACCACCCATGGCTACTCCCCACACCTGAACTAATCCAGTCAATAGGCAGGCAAGGCTAATGATTCATGCCCTACTTAGAGTGCATGCTGGTGGTACTGAATTAGGTTAGGCAGCTGTGCAAACCTCCCAGCTCCCTTGGGACTCTGACTTGCCTTTTCCTTATTAAGATGTGTTGTTCCCCTGCAATATTCCCCAAGGCCCCGAGTAAAGGCTTACTATGACTCATGCGATTTTTAAATGTGAAAAAATGTCCCCATGATAGAAATGCAAGACCAACCTGTTAGCATTTATTTAGGGGTCTATTTTTCAGAAGACAAAATGCAGCCAAGACATGTGTCAAAGTTCAAAAAGGATGGTGAAGACGTGGTAGTCAAGACAAAAGGAACCATAAGACAAATCCTTTTGTGTATCTAATTTTTTCCCCTTTTTTAATCTAATTCTTAAGATGCATGAGATGAGATCCTGGAGAATGGAATATCAATTTGGCTTTTGTCTTGGCCAGACAGCCCCGCTGGTTGGAGCATCATCTGGAAGCGCAGCAGTTGCTGGTTAACAAATTTGGAGCCAACCTAAAGGGAACCATGTAATAAGTTACATGATTAGGAAAGGGTGGTTACAGAATGATCATTGCTCTGAGAGAGAAAAAAAAATTGTTATTCTTGGAATAGAGATGAGAGAAAATTCTCCCCTCCCACGACTTTTATCACCACCCCACCCTACTGCCTCTGGGAACATCACAAAAAGGATATCTCGTAGAGTGAACCATATTGTCCAACCTCGTTCCAGTGAGAGTCCACGGTCTGCAAGGGCTGGGGCTGGGGCTGTAAGGGTCTACCACAAACAATAGTCCCTGCCCTCTAGAAGTTTATAACTTAAGAACAAGGGGAATACTTTATGATTTAAAGGGTAGGGTATTGAGTGCATGGCCTTGGACAGGCATTTCTAGAAAAGGGAGATTTTTCTTATTTTAAGTTGAATATTCACAAGCTGTATAAAGTACCGTGTTCTGCAGAGAGACCAGCCACTCCAGTGTGTCACTTCTGAAAAATATGAATGGCTAAAAGAGAAACGGCCCAGGAAAGAGAGAAGAAATATATATCCCTTTGTTGGGGTAATAATAACTCATACTTATGGGAAAAGCGTGAAACCCATGAAACGAAATCGTAGCTCTTTAGTGAAGTGTGTAAGAAGGAGCAGTAACTCAAAGGACATGGATCCTGAGGCCGGAGGAGAAGTGAAAGGCTGAGCCCAAGGGCAGGACTCACCTCTCCCAGGACCAGGGAAGGCTGGCCTGGGAAATGCCACCCTCCATGGCAGAGGGCACATTTCTTCAGCACAAACAGCAACAGCGTCTTGCTAAGGCCAAGGTGAGGGGAAAACAAGACAAGAATTAATCTAGAGACACTTTCTCAGTGAATGGCATGGGATTTTTCTCTGTGGCAAAGTGCCTTTCCCAGTAGGTCCTACCAGCCACTCTTTCCAGCCATGTGGGATTTCTTTGTTTTTTGTTAGTTTTGACCAAGATGCCTGGATTAGGTGAATACTGGTATTGATGAAAAATGTTTGTGTTCTAGAAGTGGCTCTATAATACTCTGAAGCAGAAGCAACAGCTTCTAGATGTCAGTATAAGTCAGTTATTGCAACAAGGGTAATGAAAACATCTTAGTTCCCTCCTTGGCCCCTTCTTTCATCAGCTTCTGGGCAGAACAAGTAACAGTGAGTACCATTAGCACTCCCATGTTGGCCCTTGTAGGGCAAGGTGGCTTCTTATCTGTAAAGCCAGTAGCCACGGCCACCATCATAGCCACCTGGCCCATGCAGGTTCGCATTTGATTTGGACAGACGGTAATGAAACAACGGAGGCAAGAACTGGTGGGCCATAATTTTTATCCTAGCTTGCACCCACAGGCAAGAAATACACACAGTGGGAAAACACTTCCCTTTCCATTCAGGGCTCCCAAAGTCACTGACTTATCTGAGTTTCCTAGAATCAAAGATTTGTACCTCACCAGCCTTATTCACCTCTGTTCCTCATTGTAAGGCCAGTGGCCATGGCCAGGGCCGCCATCAGAGCAGCCTAGCCCATGCAGGTTTGCATTGGATTCGGACAGTCGGTAAAGATACAACGGAGCCAAAAACTGGTGGACAATGGTCTTTAATCCTATTTTGCACCCAGTGGGCAAGTAAAAACACACACTGGGCTCCAAAACCCACTCAAATTCAGTGTTCACAAAGCTACTGACTTATCCTAGTTTCCTAGAATCAAAGGTTTCTAGCTCACCAGACTTATTCACCTCTGTTCCCCATCTCCTTCCTTCTCCCTGTACAAACTCTACACCAACTCTCTTCTCACTCAGCACTCCGCCATCTTGGCTGCTTCTCCTGGCCTACTCCACATGGCCTCCTTCTGCTCTCTGCTCTGCTCTCTCCTCTAATGATAATCTCAGGAACCAAGAGAGCAAGCTCCCGTTCTGCCCCTACTTTATAGTGTAGAAATTCAAACCTTTAATCCAATATACAAAATAGGAAAGTCTCTAATACAAAGTCACTTCTCTGAGGCATGATTGGATTGTACCACAACACATCAAGACGGGTGGGAAAGACTTAATCCCAAAACCAAGCCCCAGGCTACAAGGATTCTGCCTGCCTTTAGCCCACCCCCAACACACATTAGTATCACCTGGGCAATGGCCTCCACGTGGGCAGCGCCACTTTAACAAAATGAGCATAATATATTTTATCTGCCCAACACTCATCTTCTTGTCTCTGCACAAACTGGCTTCTTCTTCACCATTCTGCCATCTTGGCTGCTTCTCCTCTCCTCCATGTGGCCTTTCTCTGCTCTCCTCTCTAATGCTAATCTCAGGAACTGAGAGAGACCAAGCTCCTGGTCTACCCCATTTTATAGTGTAGAAATCAAAATCTTTAGTTCAATATACAAACAAGGAAGTCTCTGATACAAAGTCACTTAGAGTGGGAAAGGCTTAGTCTTAAAACTAAGCCTTAGAGTATAATAGTCCTACCTGATTACAGCCTGTCCCCCACACCCAAAGCAAACTATAAGGGAGCAAACCTATATATCATATTTACAAACTTATCTGACCAACATTATCCCAGCCCCAGATGCTCTCCTTGATTGATTTTTCTTTTCTTTTCTTTTTTTTCTTTCCTTTTTTAGCTAGACAGAGCACTGAAGGAGGAGAGAGAAGGAGAGAGAGAGAGAGAGAGAGAGAGAAGTATTTATCTGTTGTTCCACTTAGCTGTGCATTCATTGGTTGCTTCCCATAGGTATCCTGACTAGGGATCAAACCCTCAACCTTGGTGTTTTGGGATGATGCTCCAACTGATGGAGCTAGCCAGACAATGCCCCAGATACTCTTTTAAGTCATTTCCCCAGTGCCTGGTTAATCCCTGGGAAGACTGGTGAGGTACCGTGCTCCCAGAAAGGGGAAGGTAGCCCCCCTTTTAAATCCACAGACCCATGCCTTCTTCCCCCTTCTCTTCGCAGCTCGCTAGGGGGCTCCAAACCTACCCCAGCCAGATTCTCACCGGGAACTCCCCCACTCCAGTGGCTACCATGGATCCCACGAATTACACGGGGTGCACAAACCTGACACCTCTCAATTTGGGAACATT
Source organism: Saccopteryx bilineata (assembly GCF_036850765.1). Classification (NCBI taxonomy): domain Eukaryota; kingdom Metazoa; phylum Chordata; class Mammalia; order Chiroptera; family Emballonuridae; genus Saccopteryx; species Saccopteryx bilineata. Next base: position 20,883,714 of record NC_089495.1, read on the forward strand.
TCACTACCGGCTCACCTCATCACTCAGTCACATCAGTTGACTGTTTATCATTATCCCAGGACTTAACTTTCTTTGAAATTATATTGTATATTAAGTTACTTACAAGTTTATGGCCTGTTCTCCCCTCCCCCCCCCCACAAAAAAAGAAAAGGGCGACAAGAGCAAGGACTCTGCTTGTTTTGTTGACTACTGTGTTTTCAGTGCTTAGAACAGTGGCATCTAATAGTTCTGTAATAATTTTTTTGTGGTTGAAAATAGAGGATATAGCTGATTGTAAATGAGAGAACGTGGGGAAATAAGACTCTATTGAGTGCTGCACTAGGGGAACTGAGAGCAGCCAGAGGTCGCTGGGTGGGCCGGGGTGGGGGCTGGAGAACTGGAGAAAGAAGCGTCAGGGTGTGGAAAGGGTCTGGGACACTGGTTCTCAGAGTGTGGTCCATGGAGCATCGGGGGCAGGTGGCTCTCTCTGAGACCCTTTCAGGGAGTCTGTAATACCAACATTTTTCATGGTAATAGTAGATGTTGACTTTTTTACTGTGCTCACATTTCCACGGATGGTACAAAAGTAGTAGTAGAGGGTAAAACAGCTGCCTCCTTAGCACGGACCAGACAGTGACCCCAAGTTGTCACCAAGCACAGTAAATTGAATTCCAGTTTTATTTAAGAATGTCCTTAATAAGGGGTCGTTGGCTCGCTTCAACAGGAAGTCACCGGTCCGATGCCCAGTCAGGGCACATTGGAGAAGCAATCAATGAACAATTAAGTAAAGCAATGAGTTACTGCCTCTCTCTCTCCCTCTGTTTCTCTCCCTTCCTGTTTCTCTCTCCATTCTCCTTGCTCTTTCAAAATAAATGTCCTTGATAGGGCAGTGAAAAGTATTAATTTTATTAAATCTCAACCTTTAAGTACATGTCCATTTAATATTCTGTGTGACAGCCTGGCCAGGCGGTGGCGCAGTGGATAGAGCATTGGACTGGGATGCAGAGGACCCAGGTTCAAGACCCCGAGGTCGCCAGCTTGAGTGCGGGCTCATCTGGTTTGAGCAAAAGCCCACCAGCTTGAACCCAAGGTCGCTGGCTCCAGCAAGGGGTTACTCAATCTGCTGAAGGCCTGCGGTCAGGGCACATATGAGAAAGCAATCAATGAACAACTAAGGTGATACAACGCGCAATGAAGAACTGATGATTGATCTTTCTCATCTCTCTCCCTTCCTGTCTATCTGTCCCTGTCTGTCCCTCTCTCTGACTCACTCTCTGTCTTTGTAAAAAATAAATAAATAAAAATTTAAAAAAAATTCTGTGTGACGAAATGGGAAATGTGCAGAAAGCATTTCTGTCGAATAGTGATCTATGTTTGTTGGTCTTCTGAGGAAAAACGTTCAGCAGGTGAGTTGTGGGTCACATCTACCTTAATATATATATTTTTTTGAAATAACATTTTTACTTTAAAGAACAAAAGAGAAAGTATACCTATTTAGACTTGGATACCTGAGAAGTGTTTTCTCAAAAACAAATAAAGTGAGCCCACCACCTCCACTAAAATAACTGATAGTGCCAATGATAGAAGTTTAATTTTCAAGAGGAAATTAGAATTATGGAAATTTGTGTCCTTCACAGTGAGCTTGACAATTTCCTTACAGAGACTTTTCTGTTCAAATTGGTGATGATATGTTGATAGTGTGTTTTTTGATATTGTATAATAACATATATCAAAATTTGGGAGATCTTTATAACTCAGTGATCCAATATTTTCTAAATGTTACCAAATCATGCATGTGTAAAAAAAAATTAATTCAGAGTGCAAAATAAATCAATGGAATTTATTTAAGAGTTTAAAAAGTTCGTTGATAAATTTGCAGATTCCACATTGAAATTAACTTTTAAGAAACTAGTATTTATTGAGTTTAGGTGTGTAGTCTCAAAGAATATGTGCAAATAAAAAAACTATTAAAATATTGGCCCTGGCAGGTTGGCTCAATGGTAGAGTATCGGCTTGGTGTGCAGGAGTCCTGGGTTCAATTCCCAACCAGGGCACACAGGAGAAGCACCCAACTTCTTCTCCACCCCTCCCCTTCTCCTTCCTCTCTGTCTCTCTCTTCCCCTCCCACAGCCAAGGCTCCATTGGAGCAAAGTTTGCCCGGGCACTGAGGATGGCTCTGTGGCCTCTGCCTCAGGCACTAGAATGGCTCTGGTTGCAACAGAGTGACGCCCCAGATGGGCAGAGCATCGCCCCCTGGTGGGCATGCCGGGTGGATCCCGGTTGGGCACATGTGGGAGTCTGTCTGACTGCCTCCCCATTTCCAACTTCAGAAAAAAAAATACCAAAAAACCCCCCCAAAACTATTAAATTATTCTTTGTACACAGAGGCTGTATAAACTGTAATTACAAAGTAATATAACAGAGGCCCTGGCCAGTTGGCTCAGCAGTAGAATGTCAGCCCAGTGTGTGGAAGTCCCAGGTTTGATTCCTGGCCAGGGCACACAGGAAAAGCACCCATCTGCTTCTCCACCCTTCCCCCTCTCCTTCCTCTCTGTCTCTCTCTTTCCCTCCCCCAGCCAAGGCTACATGGGAGCGAAGTTGCACGGGGCGCTGAGAATGGTTCCATGGCTTCTGCCTCAGGGGTTCCATGGCTTCTGCCTCAGGCGCTAGAACGGCTCCAGTTGCAGAGGAGCGGCACCCCAGATGGGCTGAGCGTCGCCCCCTGGTGGGCATGCCGGGTGGATCCTGGTCCCGTGCGCATGCGAGAGTCTGTCGCCCCCCACTTCTCACTTCGGAAAACTAAAAAAAAAAAAAAAAAAAAAAATACAACAGATCAAATGTGGAAGCAGAGAAAATATGAGACTCAAACTGTTGTCTGTTAAGCCAGACAATAAAAATATTTGTAAAATGTAAATGATACCAATCTTCTCACTAAACTTTTGTGTTGTAGAAAATAATTATTTGTCATAATTGATGTTGATGACATGTAATGCATTATTATTGTGACTTTAAAATAACTAGATATGTATTAAAAAAATTTCCAGTATTCATTTCTAATATGGTAAATATTGGTTACCCACATTTTAAAAAAAGGCTGTTTAGAATCCTTAATGTTTAAGAGGGTAAGTGGGTTTTAAGATCGAAATATTTGAAGAACCTCTGTTTAAATTAGGCTTCAGAGAACCCAGCAGTGGTTCTAAGAAAAATGAAGCATTTTTTTCTCACTGTTCTCTTTACTTAAGGCCAGGTCGACATCGACGGCATGAATTAGAAAATTAAACCAAGGAAAGGAGGTTAATATTTAAGGATGCTTCCTTGTGCTGTAAGATATCTACCCTCACATTTTCTCCAGGGAGAGGTCACAGTTATTCGGTCCCAGCTTGACAGAAGAAAGACGCTCAGAAGAGTTAGGTACCTTGCCCAAGATCCCACAGCTAGGAAGGGGGTGAGGGGCAGAACCAGAGGTCAGACCAGCGCTTCCCATCAGACCAGCATACATCTGATCATTATTAGAAATGTTTACGTTCAAATACTTTCATCTAAAATATGAACGATGGAGGCTGAATCATGCTTGGATGCACTGCTTTATCGCAGCGCCCGCCTCGCATGCCGCAACGCCACTTTCCTGGGCTGCTCAAGACCAGACAACCGCGTCACAGACTAGTTAGCAAATTTCCTGCAGGACTCTATAAACCAGCTGGGCCTCTCTTTAAACTTCTTGGAATAATTCTTCTTCCTAAGGAAAAGGATTTTTTTTTTCCTCTTTGTTTTTGTTCTGGGTTTTTGTGTGTGTGTGTGTGTGTTTTTTCTGTGTGTGTGTGTGTGTGTGTGTGAGCATGGAACTGATTACTAAATAGGGTCAAACAGCTTGAGTTGGGCTTCCTGTGCATGCGAACAGGGCTGACTTCCAGCCTCTCGTTTGATATGTTATCTGTGGCGGCTGTGCCCGCCCTTGCAGTTTCAGATGGCTTCCTTCAATTTCCTGTATTGTGAGAACGGGGGAGATGGGGCCCACGTGCACATGCAGACAGAGGCAGGATGTTTCTGCGTGGACTTCCCTGGATTCTGTGAAGGGTCTGCAGTTGGACATTAAGAAGCGACCACATGTTTCCAGGAAAAGAGTACAGGTTAGCATCAGCGGAGCTGGTCCACCACTTGTCTGCCACGATTATCTGTGCAGTGTTTCGCAGATGATTTAGCCCCAGGCCCGATTCCACTCCCTTACCTGGCTCCTTCCAGCTCTGAAACGCTGTAGCTCCCAGTTCCCCTCGAAGCTTCCTGTAAGGCTAGTATCCGCGGCCACCATCACAGCCGCCTGGCCTATGCAGGTTCACATTAAATTCGGACCGATGGTAATGAAACAAAGGAGCCAAGAACTGGTGCCCATCATCTTTAATCCTAGCTTGCACTTGGCGGGCAAGAAATACACACAGTGGGCTCCAAAACCCACTCATTCACTGCTCACAAAGCTACTGACTTATCCCAGTTTCCTAGAATCAAAGGTTTCTAGCTCACTAGCCTTATTCACCTCTCTTCCCCATCTCCTTCTCTTTGCACAAACTGGCTTTTCCCTCAGCACTCCGCCATCTTGGCTGCTTCTCCTGGCCTCCTCCATGTGGCCTTTCTCTGGTCTCTTATAGCATGGGCTCCTCCTAAAAGTAATCACTCTTTTAATGCTAATCTCAGGAACCGAGAGAGAGCAAGCTCCTGGTCTGCCCCCATTTTATAGTGTAGAAATCAAAACCTTTAATCCAATATACAAATAAGGAAGTCTTTGATACAAAGTCACTTATCTGAGGCATAATGGGATTCCTCATGAGAGTGCACCACCTACATCAAAAAAGGGTGGGAAAGGCTTAGTCTTAAAACTAAGCCTTAGGCTACAAGAATCCTGCCTGCTTACAGCCTGTCCTCTTACATCCAATGCAAACTATAAGCGAGCAAACATATATATCATTATCTACAAACTTATTTGACCAACTTTGTTAAAGATGGCACTGCCCACATGGAAGCCCGTCACCCAGGTGATGATATTAGTTTCCCTTCTTGCTTGAGATGGGCGTGATTATATTAATGTGTGTTGGGGGCAGGCTGTGGGCAGGCAGGATCCTTGTAGCCTGGGGCTTGGTTTTAGGATTAAGCCTTCCCCATCCTTTTGATGTGGGGTGGTGCAATCCCATCATGCCCTAGATAAGTGACTTTGTATCGGAGACTTCCTTGTTTGTATATTGGACTAAAAGTTTTGATTTCTACACTATAAAGTGTGGTGGAACAGGAGTTTGCTTGCTCTTCATTCCTGAGATTAGCATTAGAGAAGAGAGCAGTGAAAGGCCACATGGAGGAGGCCAGGAGAAGCAGCCAAGATGGTGGAGTGTTGAAGGAAAAGCCAGTTTGTGCAAAGAAAAGGAGATGGGGAAGAGAGGTGAATAAGGCTAGTGAGCTAGAAACCTTTGATTCTAGGAAACTGGGATAAGTCAGTAGCTTTGTGAGCAGTGAATGAGTGGATTTTGGAGCCCAGTGTGTGTTTTGACTTGGCTACCAGGTGCAAGCTAGGATTAAAGGTAATGGCCCACCAGTTCTTGGCTCCATTGTTTCATTACCATCTGTCCAAATCTAATGCGCACCTGCATGGGCCAGGCAGCTGTGATGGTGGCCACGGCTACTGGCTTTACACCAACACCTCTCTTTCCAACTCCCCACACTTCATTGTTCTGAAACATTTGTTTTTCTTCTTCCTGGTTTTACTTTCTGCATGTTCTTTGTTCTCTTCCATTTTCCTTTATTCTTAAGTCATAGCCTCTTATGTTGAAGTCCATCTAGAAATGGTTGTCCTCCACCAGTTCTCATTATTCAGTTCCCGTCTTCTCTAGAATAATATCAGAAATGATCCACTTTTCTGAGCCGGAGGACCCAGAGTGGGTTTGCTTCCTGTTCTAGGAAGGGGTTGTCAGGAGCGTGGAGGTTGGCTTCCATCAAACACTTAATCCAGCCCAGAGATGCTGGGCGGGCAGCCACTTCTCCAGCTCTGCTCTATTTTTATTTAATTCAGTTCGATTTCAGTCTGCAGGATAATGGCAAGTTTAATTCATCTGCTTTCGTGTCCGAGTTTGAACATTTAAAATGGGACCAGGACGTTAAACTTGTCTGTTTTTCCAAAGGCTTGGTGGGCCCCACACTCTGCCTGCTTCCCCAGATCCTCCACGAGTGGACTTATCGCCACCTAGTGGTAGCATGGGCTGATTTATTTTATTTTATTTTATTTTGCTGCCTGATGTCTAAAAAGCCTGCTGATTGTGAAATACGGGCAAACAGGGATTTAAAAAGAATACTGGGAATATTTGCAGCAGATCACTTAGTATATTAAAAGTTCAACTTTGTTACTAACCATGCAAATGTGTGTAAGTTATCGAATCCCTGGGACCATGCAAAGCGAAGATTTATGGGTCTGTTCCCTTAGATGTGAGTTACATTCAGTTTTTAACTTTCCAGTGAGATTTTGGAGGATCCAAATGTTGGATGTTAGTAATTTATGCTCTTGTGGAAAATGCTGGCAGTTGTTCAATTTTTCTTAGTCTCGGTTTCTTTTTAACTCATTTGTAAAAGATAATTACCAAAAACCCTTCCAGCCTTTTAAAAAATTTCCACCAACCACATACACTCCAGTTCTCTGACTAACACCAGTGATTGTGCATACTTCGAACTCATGATTTTTTCCCCATCCTCCGAGAGTTCAACGTTAACAGGAGGTGTGGAAATAATAGCAACAGTTTTTCACCTATTAGGTATTGCTACATCTCTGGTATTGTTTTAGGAATTTATACACATTTGTTTTATTTAATCTTTAAAAAACTCTGGCTGGCAAAAGTCTGCAGCATAAATATTATTGTGCACATTCTATAGGTAAGGACTATAAGGCTACCACACCCTGCTCTCCGTGTTTACAAACTAGTAAAGGAGATACAAGAGAAACAAGTGAGAAGTTTGCTAGTGTCATTGTAATTCATCATTCACCACTGATGGTGTAGAGTGCAGTTCAACTGGCGTGTTCCAGCAACACCAAGTATTCAAACTGCATGAGAAGAGATAGTTCTCTTATCTTCCACATACTCAGAAAGCTGCTGTCATAGGGTCATTACTAGAGAAGAAGTATTTTTTTTAAAAAATAGCTTTTCCAAGGATTCAGGAGTAAACATTTATTAAGCTCTCACATGGTACCTGATACTCTTTACAGGCACGTCCCTGAAGGTGACCATTATGTCTCAGCTGCTGATATGAGGAGGGCAGGTGGTGGAGGTCATCAGAATGACTGCAGGAACACGTCTGGGGTGCTCATGGCATGGCACAGTGACAGCATTCTACCTGATATGTGGTTTGTTTGTTTGTTTGTTTATTTTTTGTATTTTTCTGAAGTTGGAAACGGGGGAGGCAGTCAAACAGACTCCCGCATACACCCGACCGGGATCCACCAGGCATGTCCACCAGGGGGCGATGCTCTGCCCATCTGGGGCGTCGCTCTGTTGCAACCAGAGCCATTCTAGCGCCTGGGGCAGAGGCTATGGAGCCATCCTCAACGCCCGGGCCATCCTTGCTCCAATGGAGCCTTGGCTGCAGGAGGGGAAGAGAGAGACAGAGAGGAAGGAGAGGGGGAGAGGTGGAGAAGCAGATGGGCACTTCTCCTGTGTGCCCTGGCCGGGAATCAAACCCGGGACTCCTGCACGCCAGGCCGATGCTCTACCACTGAGCCAACCGGCCAGGGCCTGATATGTGTATTTTTTGATTGGTATGTTTGGGTCTTCTTTTTAAAAGCTTGGCAGCCTTTGCCAAAATGTGCTTTGTAGGGTGTTAATACACTTTACATGGAAAACAAGCTTCCAGGTTGAATAACATGGGGACCACTGGACTGAATAAAGTTAAATGGGATTTTCAGCCTTAGCCTAGAATTTCTTGAGACATTTTGTATATCGATGCATATTTTTTACTTAGTTTAAGCATTAAATGTATTTAATATGTAAAGAAAATACCCAAGAACTCGGGCTGAGGCAGAACGTGTAACATTTCTCCTGTGCTAGAAGCCCTGTCACCTAACCCTTGTTGATGTTTATCGTGTGTGAATTTCCAAGGATATCCTAGTGGCATCAGCTCAAGGAGGTGGGACAGCACATAAACTCTGAGGGATGTTAAAAAATGCTCTCTAGCTGACACCTGGCAATCCTGGTCTACCGGTCTACCCTCCCACTGAGCAACCATGAGGCCAGAGGCTTCTGTCCCAGAGATGAGTTTAATTCCAGGCTGCACACCCCTCCCAGCACCTTGTCCTTCAGTTACCCACCTAGTTCTTGTAGGCATTGGGGTTCATTACCAGTGTTTTTTTTTGTTGTTGTTGTTGTTTTGCCAGAGAGACAGAGAGGGACAGACAGGCAGGAAGGGAGAGAGATGAGAAGCATCAATTCTTTGTTGCGGCTCCTTAGTTGTTCATTGACTGCTTTGTCATATGTTCCTTGACTGGAGGACTACAGCAGACAGAGTGACTGTATGGCCAGTAGCCACAGCCACCATCACAGCTGCCTGGCCCATGCAGACTTGCATTTGATTTGGACAGATGGTAATGAAAACAATGGAGCCAAGAACTGGTGGGCCATTAGCTTTAATCCTAGCTTGCACCCGGCGGGCAAGAAATACACACAGTGGAAAAACACTTTCCTTTCCATTCAGGGCTCCCAAAGCCACTGACTCATCTGAGTATTCCTAGAATCAAAGGTTTCTACCTCATCAGCCTTATTCACCTCTGTTCCCCATCTCCTTCTCTCTGCACAAACTGGCTTCTTCTTCAGCACTCCGCCATCTTGGCTGCTGCCCCATTTTATAGTGTAGAAATTAAAGCCTTTAAGCCATTATACAAATAAGAAAGTCTCTGATACAAAGCCACTTATCTGAAGCATAATGGGATTCCTCATGAGAGTGCACCACCCCACATCATGCAACAGTCAAGGATATGGGGGAAAGCTTAGTGTTGAGAAGATCTTAGTATTAAAAGGGTGGGAAAGGCTTGGTATTAAAACTAAGCCTTAGGCTATAAGGACGCTGCCTGCTTACAGCCTGTCTCCCCACACCCAATGCAAACTATAAGTGAGCAAACATATACATCATATTTGCAAACTTATTTGACCAACAGTGATCCCTTGCTCAAGCCAGCGACCTTGGGCTCAAGCTGGTGAACCTTGCTCAAACCGGATGAACCCGCGCTCAAGCCAGCAACCTTGGGGTTTTGAACCTGGGTCCTCCGCTACCCAGTCTGATGCTCTATCCACTGCGCCACTGCCTGGTCAGGCCATTACCAGTGGTTTTAATTAATGATCAACCCCACATTGACTAGTTGGATTTTCCTATATTATAGAGATTAGTCATGAATTAGTTTATTTTAGGGCATGCATTATATATGAATTTCTAGGCTGCTAAACACTTTTTGGGAAATCCTAGCTCTTGACATATGGAATCTTACCATTTTAGACATAGCACCCTCCTTATGTCCTGGGCACTTTACCTATACTAATTTATTCACCTTCCCAGCAACCCTAAAACAGTAAGTGCATGTAACATCTATGATTTGCAGAAAAGGAATCGAGCCGTCTGGATTTGAAATGGGCCCCTCTGCCCTGTTCAGTTCAGCCCCTCCAAGGAGACAGACACGGAAGACAGGATGAGCAGGACTCCAGGAGGCTGGAGCACAGGGCGGGTTCTTCCCTGACCGACGGGAAACTTCTTTTCTTTGGCCCTTGTCTCTTCTCAGCCACTTCCTGGCCCTTCCTTCCCTTCACTCTCTTCTCTCTCTCCTTGCCTCCAGCTCAGATTTTCAGTCATTCAGTTCGGATGCTCTGTGTGGTGTGTGTGTGCTGTGTGTGTGTGTGTGTGTGTTGTTGGGGTTATATAGAACCCTACAGAAGGAAACTTATTTGACCAACAGTGATCCCTTGCTGAAACCCTGCAGTGTGAAAAGAGGCCTCTTCTTGGTTTGGCCTGAGGGTGGAGTAGCAAGACAATAAGACTTTTCTTCCTGTCGATGTTTATTGCTCCTTTGTTACACTAGGCCCTTGGTTGGCAAACCCTGGCTGGCCAGCCACATGCGGCCCTTTGGCCCCTTGAGTGATTAGCAAAGGCCAATTTAGGAGTACCCTAATTAAGTTAATAACAATGCACCTACCTATATAGTTTAAGTTTAAAAAATTTGGCTCTCAAAAGAAATTTCAATCATACTGTTGATAATTGGCTCTGTTGACTAATGAGTTTCCCGACCACTGCCCTAGGCTACAAAGATGTCTCTTCCTTTATTTAGAATGCTTTCCAAAGCTCTTTCTTATTATCCTTACTTTGTTTTAGGCAAGACCTCCAGAAGTGGGTGCAGGGTGTGTGTGTGTGTGTGTGTGTGTGTGTGTGTGTGTGTGTGAACCCAGGAAGCGAGAAGTGACATGGAAGTGGGAAATAATTACAATATTCTACGATGAGTGTGTTGCCCGCTGACTATCTAATAGGCCACCAGGAAAAGTTGTTGATTCAACAAAGTTCAGTTTATTAGATCTGCTGCAATAAGGGAGAACACCACCTTCATAGTGTCTCAGAAAAAGAAATTAGGGCAGGGTACCCATGTGGTTTCAGGTCCTGGGCTGAATCACCCTGGCTGGTGATTTTTAAGGTGAATATTGCAAGGCGGGATGAGGATTGGGTGGCGGGCATTCTGCCTCCATAGCTTCCTCTGGATTGGTGGGCGCCCTGAAGCAAGGGTCTCGAGGCCACGTCCATGCACAAGCTGCGAGTCCAGTTGGTTCACGGTCTCTTGGTCTAGGAACATGTGTTTCCTGAAGCAAGCAGCTAGTTCATGTTTGTTCGGTACTAATGCTCTTTAACACAGGCACCGGGAACCGCGTTGGTTTCAGTTCTAGGGTATAATAAAGTGAGCACAAAGGGAGGAGGAATTCTTTGTCCCGAGGACAGGGTCAGGTTTGAAGGGGGATGTTGGGAAGGGCTTTACAGAAGAGGAGGTGTCTGAGCGGGGTATCCAAGTGTGAACGTGAAGATGTGAGCCGGAAGGAATCTTCAGTGTTTCTCCAACTTGAATGTTTGCACACATCAGCTGGGGAGGCTGCTAAGATGCAGATTCCCATTCTGTGGTTCTGGGCTCCCAGTGAGGGGGATGCTGCTGGTCCATGGACCACACTTGGCGTAGGTAGGTCCTAGACCGAAAGAAGTGTACAGGCATGAAATGACTAGGTGTACTGAGGGAACACCAGGAGGATATTTGTGCAGGGAGTGGTAAGAGGATGCGGCCAGAGGGCCTGGCTAAGGAGGCCTTGTAAAGTCAGTGGAGGACGCGGGGCTCCGTAAAGCCAGTGGAGGACGCGGGGCTCCGTAAGCCAGCGCACATTCGAGCTGACTCAGAGGAGCAGGACCTGACTTAGTGGCTCTGAGTAGATCCGCTCACTGGTAGGGACTCAATGCTCCAGAGGCCCTTTTCATCTGCAACCTGGCTGAGCACCATGTCTGTAAGCACAGGAAAGCCCTGGGAAGGTTTGCGATGCAGACTTGTAGTTTAGGTGACAGACAGCCACATGGAGCAACAGTGGATGGAACAGAGGAGACCCAAGCTCAACTGAGTGGGGAGCTTTGGGTGTTTCCCTCAGCCGTTGCATTAATGTGGATTGGCAAGCTGGGCCCAGAGGAATGAGGTTCCTTGGCCTGGTGAGGAGAAAGCCAGGTTCTGGACATGTACTACTCTAGCCTTGAGATGTTTGCCGGGGATGGACGGTCCGTAGCACACTTGCGTCCTTGGGCTTCGGGAAGTAGCACAGGACCACCAGCATCTGCTGGGAATCAGAGGAACCGGAGTGGGCACAGTGAGGGGATGAGGAAGAGGACAATGAAAATCAGTGGAGACACATCCCACGTTGGCCTAACCTTAGCCTTGACCTGGTCCTGACTTAGTCTAACACCACCAGGCTATTCCTAATTGGATATATTATTGGAAAAAAAGTGAAAAATTCAGAATTTGAAGTGTTGATGCTATAAAGGCCCACTTCCTATATTTCTTTCCATTTTAAGTTTGTTTTTTTCTAACCAATACAGAACTAATATTTTCTTTTTATAACTGAAAAAGAAAAGGACAAGATTCACAGCTTCAGCACTCCAGTTATTCTGGTTCTGTCTGTCCTTTAAACATAGTATCTGTGACAGACGTTTGACCAGGATATTACATTTGCTGCTGTGCTAGCCTCATGCCCCCCCCCCCCTCCACAGCTGTTTCCTTTCTTGATGCTTTGAAACTCAAATGCAGGTTATATCTTATTCCATTCACCCAGGACTGTTATCATTAACCTGATTTTATAGGTGACGAAATTGTACAAATGAAAAATTGGTGCTCAGGACAGGTCAAGCAGTTTGGTTAAGCCGGTCAGTCTTAACAGCAGCAAGAGAAGGAACCCAGGCGCGGGGGGCCAGCGCTCAGAGAGAGGTGGTCAGACAAGACTTCCTGTGGTGACCACATCGTGAGGAATGTACATGTAGAACCGTCATGTTGTACACCGCGTAATGCAGGAGGCCCGGACCCAGGAAACCCATCTGCTGCTGTTGCGGATCCTGCAGAAATCACTTATGCCAAAACCAAGGAAGCCATTTGTTCTCTCTCCTCCTGGTCCAGGCTTGCCATGCCAGCTCTAGTTTTTCAGTGGTGCCCTGAGGACTTTTTCCCTGGGCTGACGGCCAGAGGACGTCACCCTCAGCATTGAGAAAGAGGTCTCGGCCCTGGCCGGTTGGCTCAGTGGTAGAGCGTTGGCCTGGTGTGCAGGAGTCCCGGGTTCGATTCCCGGCCAGGGCACACAGGAGAAGTGCCCATCTGCTTCTCCACCCCTCCCCCTCTCCTTTTTCTCTGTCTCTCTCTTCCCCCTCCCGCAGCCAAGGCTCCATTGGAGCAAAGTTGGCCCAGGCGCTGAGGATGGCTCTGTGGCCTCTGCCTCAGGCACTGGAATGGCTCTGGTTGCAACAGAACAACGCCCCAGATGGGCAGAGCATCGCCCCCTGGTGGGCATGCCGGGTGGATCCCAGTCGGGCGTATGCGGGAGTCTGTCTGACTGCCTCTCGTTTCCAACTTCAGAAAAATAAAAAATAAAAATTAAATTTAAAAAATTAAAAAAAAAAAAAAGAGAAAGAGGTCTCTTTAAAACCTAAAACCCAAGACAGCCAATTCTTTTTTTTTTTTTCTTCATTTTTCTGAAGCTGGAAACAGGGAGAGACAGTCAGACAGACTCCCGCATGCGCCTGACCGGGATCCACCCGGCACGCCCACCAGGGGGCGCCGCTCTGCCCATCCTGGGCGTCGCCATGTTGCGACCAGAGCCACTCTAGCGCCTGAGGCAGAGGCCACAGAGCCATCCCCAGCGCCCGAGCCATCTTTGCTCCAATGGAGCCTTGGCTGCGGGAGGGGAAGAGAGAGACAGAGAGGAAAGCGCGGCGGAGGGGTGGAGAAGCAGTTGGGTGCTTCTCCTATGTGCCCTGGCCGGGAATCGAACCCGGGTCCTCCGCACGCTAGGCCGACGCTCTACCGCTGAGCCAACCGGCCAGGGCAAGACAGCCAATTCTTGATTTTCCAACTCTAAAACTCTGGTCTAGGTGAAAGGCAAAGTGTATTTGTTTCTCAGCCCCCACCAGACTCCTCAGGCTGGGAGAGGGCAAAGCAGGAGAGTTGGGTCAGGTGTGGGTAATTCAAGGCTGCGGAGACCAGACTGGCTTGTGCCCAGCCCAGCCCAGCCACAGCTGAACATGTAATTCTCCATGTGGGTGAACACGGGACATCACCAGACCCAAGAACTCATTGAAACCCATCAAATATTTATTGAGTGGTTGTCTTATGCTAAGAAGAGTTCTTGGTGTGGGAGTTAGAGTGGTGGACAAACAAACAAAAACCTGACAAAACAAAACAAAAAAAATCTGGTTTTTTGGAGCCCTACATCTTAGGGGTGGATGAAAGTATACTGCTCACAAAAATTAGGGGATATTCCAAAAATGAATATGAAGCTATAAAATATCCCCTAATGTTTGTGAGCAGTAGAGATAACACACACAAGTATTCTGTGATATTTCAGGATGATAAGGGCTGTGGAGAACAATGGAGCACGGAGGGGCACAGGGTCTGCGTGTGTGATTGTGGGTGAGAGTGTGGTGTGTCATTTTAAATGGGCTGACCCATTTGAGAGCGTATAATCTGAGCCGAGGCTGAAAGGAAGCGAAGGGGACATTGATTCTGCTTCAGGGAAAAGCATTCTCAATAGAGGGGCAGAAAGGGCAAAGTCCCTGAGTCCTGAAATGTCTGAGGAATCGCAAGAAGGCAGTGAGGTTGGAGCTGAAGGAAGGAGGGAAGGCGAGGAAGAGATGAGATGGGAAGGTAGCGTCCTGTAAGGCCACTGTAGGTCCTGGAAGGCCACCGTCAATTTTCCTCTCCTGACTCTCAAGTGAGCACAGACGTGCTACCGACCGCCTTGAGACCATTCAGCCTCGGTTGGACTCTCTCCCTGTGGACAGCCCCTGTCTCTGGCCCTGGGAGCATATACACCATGGGATCGGATGTGAAATTTTAGGGGTTGGGTAGGGAGCTGGACAGCCTGGCTGGGCGGTGGGATGTGCTTAGCGAGGAGCACCCTGGTGACCTCCCGCTGAGTCGGTCCGACCCCGCTCAGTTTAGTTTCCGTCCCCTAACTGTAATCTTTGACAAACTGCACATGTAATATTTTGAAGTCGTTCAAACCCTCCACATTGATAGCCTTAAGTATTCCAACCTAACATTAGCAGCTACACACCACAAATTCAGCCTTTTGGGGCCTCTGAACATACTTAATATTCCCAAAAGATATGCGTTCATTTGCCCTCCACAGATTATATCTGTAACTCCTTTCAATTAAGTGTAACTCTTTTGTTAGCACTAAACTCCTCTAACTCTGAAATGATATGTCTTAGAAGATGTAACAACTTGCTTAGATAGCTTCTTGTTGCCTCTGCACAACCATATTTGTCTGAACTGCTACCAGGTACCAACTTCTAAGTTTCCAGTTGGTACAGCTTTCCGCACCAGTGGCTTCTGTAAAGACGTTTAACCGGAGCTGGGCCAACGCTCAGCAGCGGCTCTTATCCTCCAGAAGAGGGCGCTCTGGTTCCGCTTCCCGGCGCAGGCCTCCCTGGCACAGTTCCTCCGCGGGGGCGGCTGTGTTTGTTACAGGCTCACAGCCTCCCCGGGGAGCCAGGTGGAAATGTGGGGGCAATTTTTTTTCCCATTTCTTTTCCCTGGTTCTAATCACATTCTAGTTCACTCTGCCTTAGCTGGGCATGTATCTTACTTTCATTTCTAAACCTCCTGTCCCCGCTCCTCCCCGTCCCCTCTCCCTGCTGTAGACGCCTTCACACCCCAGGGCCCCGCCCCACCCACACCTTCGCTGCTGGGAAAGCTCCAACTCCCCCCCCCCCCTTTTAAACTAGAGAGAATGGGGGGGGGGGATCGTGGGTGATACAGGAAGGTTTGACTTGCTAATATTGCGAATAGCAGTACCCCAAATTTAAAGGGCTGTAAGATGGTGAAGTGGAAAAATCAACGTGGAGCAGTAGAATTGGGGTGATTTCCATTAAAGAGGGGACCTGAGCTGGGAGCTGCAGTGTGACAAGGATCTGGATGGGTGAAAAGGGCCACAACGTCCCCGAGGGACACCAGCAGTGTGGTGTGGTGAGGAACACAGGTCTGGCTCTGGGCGTGGGCAAGTCCCTCCTTCTTGGAGGCAGCCACAGCGGCGGTCTCTGGAAGCTCGAGCGCCTGGCGTTGTCCCACCTGCGGGGTCTGCTCACGGGTGCACCTGCGTGGGGGCACTTCCATGGGGAGTGACGTGGACAGTAAAGAGCAGTAATAAAGGTGACCGTGTCTGACCCCAATCATCAAAACCGTAAAGCAGATACTAGCTTTTAAGCTCGATTTGTGCAGATATTTCAAAAATGGAAGATGAGTACAAAGATGTAAGATTTAAAGTCATTAACTAGTGATTTTTTTTTCTTCTGGTTTTTTTTTTCCCTCCCTGAAGTTAGAAACGGGGAGGACAGACTCCTGCATGCACCTGACGGGGATCCACCGGCATGTCCTCCAGGGGGTGATGCTCTGCTTACCCGGGGCATTGCTCCATTGCAGCCGGAGCCATTCTAGTGCCTGGGGCAGAGGCCATGGAGCCATCCTCAGCACCCAGGCCAACTTTGCTCCAATGGAGCCTTAGCTGCTGAAGAAGAAGAGAGAGACAGAGAGAAAGGAGGGGGGGAGGGGTGGAGAAGCAGATGGGCGCTTCTCCTGTGTGCCCTGGCCGGGAACCGAACCCATGACTTCCACACACCAGCCAATGTTCTACCACGGCAGCCACCAGCCAGGGCATAGAGATGTTTTTAAATGGAGAGATTCCTGCCAACCAGGACACAGCACACTATGGAGGTTTCACTAATTCTTTCCAAAACCCTGGTGCAGAGTCTATTTCATTTGTTATCAGTACTGTCCGGTTTTGTCTCCCAAGCAGCCACAGTGAGGGGCAAACTGGTGTGGGGGGAGATGCTGGAGCTTCCTCCATCCCAGGGAGTGGGTGGGAGGTGGTCAGGGTTGCACCATGCCAGGGCACCGGCTGTTGCTAGGAGGCAGCCCCGCTGAGCTGGGCATCCTTAGAGCCACAGCGGAGCCCACACAATCCTGTGCCTTGCTTCACACCGGGCTCTGATAACGAGCTGGCAACCTGCAGGTGGAAAAGGTCAGCAAAGGAAACTGTTACACTTGCATCCAATAACAAAAAAATGACAT
Organism: Saccopteryx bilineata; assembly: GCF_036850765.1. Taxonomy (NCBI): domain Eukaryota; kingdom Metazoa; phylum Chordata; class Mammalia; order Chiroptera; family Emballonuridae; genus Saccopteryx; species Saccopteryx bilineata. The sequence continues at coordinate 20,900,545 of NC_089495.1, forward strand.
TCTCTCAATATTAGAACCCTATTTTCACCTATTTTCACACACACACACACACACACACACACACACTTTCAGATAGTCCAACACATCTTTATTCATCTTAAAAGATTTTTTTTTAAGTCAATAATATTCCTTTACTAACCCATTAAAGACAACCTATTATTCGATGGTTAGTCTGGTTTCCTGTAGACAAAAATAACAATTCAATATGAATTTGCCTGGTTCTGCGGGAGGATGAGGAGAGGGGGCTGAGTCCACAGTGGACGTGAAGATGAAAGGCCAAACTGCTCGTCTGGTGACCTCTCTGAAACTTACACGTAACTTAAATAAGCTAACACATTTCATAAGCATCCAAATGACATCATTTAAATAATACTTATCACAAAAAGATCCTAACATCATTGGTTGATGCAAATAAAATATCTTCAAATTGTCACAGTCGTAAAAATATTTTACATCAATTTGTGCTTTCAAAACTATCGCAAGCTTCTTCTGAGGAAGACCTAAAGGAACTGTACATGGTAGGAAAATAAGTTTTTGTACGTTAGATACAAACATACATCAACACCAGAAGAGGGACAACAATGTTTAACAATTATCTTTATATATATTTCCCTTAAACAACAGCAAAAAATCTTCTCAATGAAATATATATATATATTAATGGTAATTGTTAATTTAATGTTTTGACAAGTGCATTAGAGGGTTGCTTTTTCTTGGTCAGTGATGACAGCCAAGACTAGACCTCTAGGGATATATATATTTATAGCACAATATTTAAGAGAACATCTAAAGAAAATGGGACAGCTTTCAAATACATATTCAAAATGTCTCAGAAATTCCACTGGGTTCCATATTAGTGAGATTTAAGTAGTGTGAGGGTTCCATGGAAATAAACAGTAGAAAAGCAGTCTTTTACTAATGCACTACATACATAAATAAAAAAATCTAATGAAAGCAGTATAATTAGCTCACTAGAGAAATGCCTGTCATTCAAGCAAATACCCTCCTAAGCAACCATAAATATTAACATAACTTCTTCAGGGAATTCACCAGTCAACACTGGCTGCAGACGAACTGCTGTGATCCAATGGCTTTTCTCTATGGAGGTAACATCCAGAGAAAAATAAATGTTCCATGTAGAGAAATTATATTGTTTCATGTGGATTCATTAAAAATTAATTAGGTTAGGGGAAACTTGATTCTTCCCAGCTCCAGTTGAGGAAATAACAAAATATATATGTAATTGTCAAGTGAAGGATCCCATTTGTCAACTGACCCTCACTAATGGTCCATCAGATTGGTCCTAGAAACTATATTCTCATCTGATCCACCCAGATAAAGCGATTACCCATGCAGATCAATGGGGAAGACCCACATCTAGAGGGGGACAGAATGTGTGTTACAACGGAAATGATTCATATCCCTACTGATGTGTCACACACTCTGGGACCCGTGGGAACCAAAGCTAGGACAATGCACAGTTCGCATTTTCTCTTCGATTAGCTTCCTTAGGTTTCTGTGTTTGCGTTCTCCCTGCCATGCCACTGCTCTCCATATGCATTATCAGTTTAATTCTCGGTTGGTGGGAGGTCCTTTTAAAATACTCGCACTCCAGTTTTGTAGATAATTGAGGTGGCAGATACGGAGCCTATAAAATCAAACCAGTAATCGAACTGTTGAGTCAGGGAAGAGGAGTTGAGTATTCTAGTTTGGGGTCGTTTGGGGTGTAGTGTAGGATCTGCCTAGACTTCTGTAATTCCTTTCCACTGCCATGGCTTTTCTATCTGCTGGATGGGTGTATGACAACACTTAGCTCACTTGACCTTTGAATTGACGGAATGAAGCCTGTTTCCTGCCTTTTTCTTTGGAAGAAGATTGCAATTATGAAACCCAAATTTACATCTAGGGGATGTGATAATTACGTGTCATTATGTAATTTCTAACAAATGCACTGTTTAAAATGGCAAACTGCAGGGCCCCTGGCCAGTTAGTTCAGTTGGTTAGAGCGTCATCCTGACATACCAAGGTTGTGGGTTTGATCCCTGGTCAGGACACATACAAGAAGCAACCAATGGATGCATAAATGGGTGGAACAATAAATTGATGTTTCTCTCTTTTACTTCCTATTTTTCTCTAAAAATCAATAAAAAATGTTTTAAAAAAACCCTTCATTTGGTTTTGATCATAGTTCATCTGTCCTTTTCCAGACTAGAAATAATCCCAAGGACGAGAGAGTTGGGGTGGTAGGGCAAGGATGGTCTCACTTTATAAATTAATTAAGTGAACAATTAATAATAATAATAAACCCTGGCAGATTGCAAAGCAGGAAAAAAATATATCTATATCTATCTATCTATCTATCTATCTATCTATCTATCTATCTGGATATATATATATAAATACACACACACACACACACACACACACACACACATATATATATATATATATAATTAAGTGAGAGGCAGGAAAGTAGAGACAGATTTCTGCATGTACTCCAACCAAGATTCACTCAGCAAGCCCCTAACCAGGCAACGCTTTGCCCATCTAGGCCACTGCTCCATTGCTCAGCAATTGAGCTATTTTAGTGCCTGAGGTAAGGCCATGGAGCCATCTTCAGTACCAACAGTCAACTTTACTTCAATCATTCAAGCCATGGCTGTAGGAGGGGAAGAGAGAGAGAAAGAGAGTGGAGGGAGAGGGGAGGTGGTGGAGAAGCAGATGGTCGATTCTCTTGCATGCCCTGACCGGGAATCAAACCTGGGACTTCTACATGCCGGGTTGATGCTCCACCACTGAGCCAACTGGCCAGGGCCTGCAGAAAATAATTTAGAGTCAATTTACGAATGCTTTCCTAAAGAGTGTGTATTTTGTTCTATCACAGTATTTTCTGCAATGTGTTCCACAGAACTTTGTGCTAGAGATGTTAATATGTATCAGGTTAAGTCCAAGTTTACTTTAGGTAGGCGTTGTGATTTCCTAAGAGGATATTTTGTGTAATGCTTTTCTCAAAATGAACAATTTAACTTGGTAGCAGGAATACAATGAATATGAAAATGGTTCCGGCTTGACACCTTTAGTTAATGCTAACATTCTGTGTACACCAACACATCTGATATTCACTGTCTTAGAGCCTATGTATCTGGGAACTCATGGGGTTCAGTACACAAGTGGAATTAATGATATATGTAACTAGCCCTCAAATTTCTCACCTCCTATAAAATGGGAAAACAGTAATACCATTTTCAAAGAACTGAAGAGTTGGAAAAAAGTGACCGCACAACATTTTGTGACCAAGACTATTTTCAGTTGAAATCAAACAGAAACAGACTTGCAAATATATATATAAAAGATGGGAAAAAATATGTAAGGGACAGCTATCCAACTATTGTCTAACTGTATGATCTTTCCTTATCCTTGCTAAAGCTCATTTGCAGAGGGGATCACCACATCTTGAAAAGTTCGTATAATCTGTCTAGTACTGTGACTGGGTGCATATGGTGTTGTAGTTATGAGCACTGGCTGGGACTCACACTGCCTGGGTTGGAATCCCCGCCCTGCCCCTTACTAGATGTGTGATACTTGGTAGGGGTGTGACCGTGATGTTGGGCAATTTAATTTTGTTCTGCTTCCATTTTCCTCATCTGTAAAATGGGAACAATAAGGATGCTTATCTCAACAGGGCTGTGGTGAGGATTACAGATAATAAAAGTTAGCAGATTAAGAAAAGTTAGCAGATTAAGAAAAGTTAGCTGCTCCCTGACCAGGCGGTGGCGCAGTGGATAGAGCATTGGACTGGGATGCAGAGGACCCAGGTTCGAGACTCTGAGGTCGCCAGCTTGAGCGTGGGCTCATCTGGTGTGAGCAAAGCTCACCAGCTTGGATCCAAGGTCGCTGGCTCGAGCAAGGGGTTACTCGGTCTGCTGAAGGCCCACGGTCAAGGCACGTATGAGAAAGCAATCAATGAACAATTAAGATGTTGCAATGAAATACTAATGATTGATGCTTCTCATCTCTCTCCGTCCCTGTCTGTCTGTCCCAATCTATCCCGCTCTCTGACTCTCGCTCTGTCTCTGGAAAAAAAAAAAAAGTTAGCTGCTGTTATCAATATATTTCAGATTTTCTACATAGTAGGAGAGAAAAGCTCTAGTCTGCTTTAATTTGTTCTTCCTAGACTGTGGCTGCTTGGCCAGTGGTTGCACCCCCTTCTTTCCCTCCTGAAGTGGGTCCTCACAGCTCACAGCTCACAGCTCACTTCTAAGCTCCCCACCAAGTTCAACCACTACTGGGTTAGACCTTCTGCCCTTCATTTATTTTTATTAAAAAATCCACCAGAGCTTATGCTGTTAGTTGCCACTGATAAGCAGGTACCTTGATGTTTCAGGCTGGTTGATATTTGGATTACTTTCTCTCGGGATTACCTCCAATTTTTTCCCATTCCATCGATGTTCCATTAAAATGCAGAGGAATTCCTGACCTTTAGAACTTGGAAGGACACGGAAAGGTGAAGTAGAGGCAAGAATTATACACCATCCTGCCCATGGATGTGTGATAAGAGAGGAGGACCAGGATGACACTCGGAGTTCCCTGTTAGACGGCTTGTTAGTTACTACGACACGCTGGTGCCATTTCATCACTACGGTGACAATTTTTACAATAAGTGAGGCCTCTTGCTTGGTTCCCACCATCATGTTCTTTATTCCGAAGGAAGGCAGCGTGGGTCCATGTTAATGTGCTTGCTTCAGATCCTTTAACTGTTTATGTGGAATTCCTCCAATAAGCCAGGGAGGCAGCAATAAACCAGCAAAGATTTTTAAAAACATTCCAATAATCTCCCAAACACTCCTTCTACTTTAGACTGTGGGACTGCGGTGAGGCCAGCGAGAGAAAGACGAGGAACAGGAAAGACGCTGGCCCGGTGTTCATCATGGGGTCTAAGCTTTCAAATGACCTCAGAGAGAGCCACAGAACCTATCATCGAGTGAGGTCATGCAGACTGAACACTGTCACACGGCTTGTGGTCCTTTAAACTCACTCACGCCTGACCTTTACTTTTGAGGACAATTTTAAAGATGAGCAAGATTTTTCAGTGATCAAAATATTTATTTACCTTAGGCTCATCAATGGCTATGTATATACACTGGAGATACACGATATATATCGATGTACATCCAAAAGTGAAAGTTAGCTTCACGAGTGTACCAAAGAGACAGGATCAACCGTGGAACTAAATAGTTGCATACAAAATAAAGTCTGGACGCACAGAATTCCTCTGCTCAGAAGACAAAGGGCAAAGGACTGCTATTATTTTCAATTTACAGCCCTGTCAAAATATGTGAAAATACGTCTCTCTCAAGAGCCATTCTAGAGAATCATTTAATGCCAAGCCATGTGTGTGTGTGCATGTGCGTGCGTGTATGTGTGTGTATGAGAGAGAGAGGCTGCTCAGACAGGTCTGCCCGGAGTTTTTTGGAGCAGTCTAATAAACTGAGCTCTCTGTACGTGGTAGGCTGCCACCAGAAAGACTGCCCACAGGTTTCTAGCAGCAGAGCTGGGATTAGAGATACATCTGACAACAGGCTTCAAAGAGGAAAAACCTACTTGTAATAAAAAGGCCCTCAAGCCTTCACTGTGAGAACTTCTCTGACTCTGAGATTCTTTTCTGTCCACCAATAAAACCACTTACCCTCATGGCTTCATGTCCTAATTTTAGAAATGGAAGGCACTAAATTAATTTTAAATTTATATCCCACTTTGGTTTTCATTGGCCCTCTGATGCGAATTGTTCACTGAACCATACAAATCACGCCTCATTTCCGCCAGACAACCTCAGGTGATGATGCAATCTTATTTTAAAGTCAAGAGATCATTTTCAGCTAAGCATTAAAAATAATTCTTTACATTTCTTTGAAAGCAGCATTGTTTTTTAAGTTACAGCACAATCAGCGAAGAAAAAAGAAACCCAAACCAAATGGTATCTTTTACTATTTCAGTAAATGTGAGTGGAAAAACAAACCAACCAATCAAGAATTGGATTTTCATCCAGGATTACAATGGTCCATAAAGCAAAATGGCTTTTGTCAAATGTCAATTCTCTCCTCATTAAGGAATTATCTGAGGCCATATTCCTGGGTCAACTCATTTCTGCTTCTCTTAGCTCTCTAGTCTCATCTTAATTGTATCTATGTTTCAGGTTCCATGTCATGGATTTCAACAGACCCATGGTTCAACCTAAACAGATGCAGTGACCACACAATGCCCAGTCTGTTGTCTGTAAAGTGCAGAAATTCAACCTTTAATTAGTGAGCCCTGATTCTGCCTAAATCTCTAATAGAACTGACAAAATGTGTTCACTTTCAAAAGGATATATGCCCGGATATTATTTTTAAAAGTTCCTCAGCTGTTCTTCCACCAAGGCCAAATATCTTACCCCTTAACAGTCTGTTTACATTGAGAACCAAAGCAGAGAATCAGCCGATTCCCATAAGAAAATCATCACTCTAGATGAAAGCTCATTAGTCAATCTCAGTCTTAGCAGAACGGGTTATTCCTGCCTCTAACAAGGTCAGAGAAATTCCAACTTCAGATACTCACATAGTCCACTCTCTCTATGTTAACAGTGCCTTCAGAAACTTGGGAGTGACGCTGATAACCTTGTTACACGTATCTTGAAGCAAGTTTGCTTATCATTTGGAAAAGTCCTGTGACACTTCTTGCCTCTCCCCACTGTTTTTCACTTTTCTGAAGACCTGAAGCAGAGGCAAGGCCTTGGCAACCAAATAATTTACCACAAGTTTCAATTTCTCTCTGTGCAATGGAACAGGCTTACCTGTCACCTGGCACACAGATCTAATCTGTGAAACAGATTATAACTTTATAAAAATTATAAAAATGCCATTTTTAGAAGGCTTACTTAAAAAACAGAACCTTTTTAAAATCAGTTTATAATACTGAAAAACAATATATGTGTTGTCTCATAATTTCATCTTTCAGGGGAAAACTCCCAGAGCGTATTAAAGTTCACTCTATATGGCGTCTTCAGATCTGTTACAGCAACACTGAACCACAGATACCCTTTGTCAGATGCTTCAGATGCCAGGCTCTGTGTTTGCCCAAGGATTAAAAAGATGGTCAATTCATAGTCTCTACAGACCAAAGCATAAATGAGTTTAAAAAAAAAAAAATGGACGCAAATTCAGGTCACCACCCCAAACCCAGTGAAGAGAAGGTGCTTCAGCTACAGAACGGCTGTCCGCAGGAACCCAATCAATCCCAGTTCTCCCCTTTCTCCGCAACGATGCACCAGTTGCCGTGGTCATTCCCCGAGCTCAGAATGTGGAGCTCGGACACGTGTTCCTTCAGCAGGTCACAGAGCTCCCCTTCTCGAAACACGTGGTAATAGCGCATGAAGGCTCCGGACTCCACACCGTCCGGCTGTTGTCCTTCGACAGAAACCGCGTCATCCGGGATGGAACCCATGGAATCGACTGCAGAAGTCCTTTTCAGTGTTCCACTAGCAGAAGGGCTCCCCTCTTCCAAGCCACCTGCGGCCACGCCCTTCTCATTCGTGTTGGTGCTACCCAGAGAATGCCCGTCGCTGTTCCTCCCCGCGTCACCTCGGTGGTCTCCATTTAGATGTTCCGTCGCAGCTGGTGCGCTCAGCCACTCCAAACCTTTTTGAGACGTTTCCACAAAGACATCCTCGTCCAACTGCTGCTCTCTCGTTGAAAACGGCTCTTGGTGATCTATGTCTAAACTCGAGTGTCTGGAAGGCTGGAATGATACGGTGTCCGTGGTCCAACCTTCTGTATTTTTCAGGGCTGTCACCCTTTCAGTTGGCTTCCTCAGAGCAGACTCGTCCAAAGATCTGGAACAAAACCAGGAACGAAAAGATTTCCCTAACGTGTTATAGAATCCGTTCGCTTCCCTGCAATCCTTAGAAATATCCGCACAACAGGTTCTAGCCGTAACCGGTTCGTAGTCCATGCTGCGGGACCGTTTTGAGTCACATCGCTCCTTAAAACAAACAGAACAGCTCCATACAGAGCAAGGCCGGTGAGGGTGGCTTCCTTCTGGGGGTCCGGACGGCGTCTGTCTCCCCGGCTGGCTGGATTCGGAGAGGAGCCGGGAGCAGAGGGCCCTGTTCCACGGAACCAGCACGTCTTGCTTCTCAAAGCGCCGGTTCTTCTGTTCCATGGCCCAAACGTAAATCATCAGCCGGCCTCCAGGAACTAAGAGTCGGGCCATTTCTTTTACTGCTCGGATTCTTCTTTGTTTTGTAGAAAAATGATGTATAACTGAAAAAAGAAGAAATTAGTCTCACTGTGTATGCACCTACACAAACCTACACACGTATGTACTAGTATTTTCCAGAGAACAGTGAAGCAGTTTTCACACGTAGTAAAATATCCTTATTTCCCATAGGGAAGGGCATATGGTAGAAATAGCCCATGCCTGCCTCTCAGAGAGACATCATTTTGAGCTCTGATTGCTGTAACTAGTAGACAAGTGATCTGGGGAAATTCTTTAACTTTTATGGATTTTAAGTCTCTTCATCTGTCATATGACACCTAGAATGAATAATGTGTAAAATCTCTTCATGTTCCAAAAATCCTACGGATTGTGTTACCTAGAAGGTGACCAATATGAATTAGTAAAATTTACAAGGAAGCACTAAGTTAGCTAAATGTTCCTAGCAGGCTTCTGTGAAGTAATTCATTATCTTAATGAATGATCGGTTCATCTAAAGTACTGATCAGTGTTAATAAAATTGATAAAGCAAACAGAAGTGGAGAAAAATGCTGGAGTGCTTTTCTGTTTTGATAATGCAAAGATAAACCAGCCAAATGAGTGTTTCTTTTTTTTTTTTTTTTTTTTTTGTATTTTTCTGAAGCTGGAAACGGGGAGGCAGACTCCCGCATGTGCCCGACCAGGATCCACCTGGCATGCCCACCAGGGGGCGATGCTCTGCCCATCTGGGGCGTCACTCTGTCACAACCAGAGTCATTCTAGCACCTGAGGCAGAGGCCATGGAGCCATCCTCAGCGCCCGGGCCAACTTTTGCTCCAATGGAGCCTTGGCTGCGGGAGGGGAAGAGAGAGACAGAGAGGAAGGAGAGTGGGAGGGGTGGAGAAGCAGATGGGCGCTTCTCCTGTGTGCCCTAGCCAGGAATCGAACCCAGGACTCCTGCATGCCAGGCCGACGCTCTACCACTGAGACAACCAGCCAGGGCCTTTGTTGTTGTTGTTGTATTTTTCTGAAGTTAGAAGCGGGGAGGCAGTCAGACTCCCACATGCGCCCGACTGGGATCCACCTGGTATGCCCACCAAGGGGCAATGCTCAGCCCATCTGGGGCATTGCTCTGTTGCGGCCAGAGCCATTCTAGCACCTGAGGTGGAGGCCATGGAGCTGTCCTCAGCCCCCAGGCCAACTTTGCTCCAATGGAGCCTTGGCTGCATAAAGAGGAGAGATAGAGAAGAAGGAGAAGGGGAAGGGTGGAGAAGCAGATGGGCACTTTTCCTGTGTGTCCTGGCTGGGAATCGAACCCGGGACTTTCACACGCCCAGCCGACGCTCTACCGCTGAGCCAACAGGCCAGGGCCGATTGATTCTCATTTTTAATAATGTAATGTAAAATGGTTATGTGTATTTTTTAAAGGGTCAACAACTTATAGGTCATTATTTTTACTTTCAATCCCTGTAAACTTAAAGTAGAAGTCAAGCAGGATTGACTTTATCTAACCTTAACTGTTATTAGGCAACTTTTAAACAAAAATATATAGGAAGTGTGCATCTGTTAGCTCCTAGCGGAGTTTAATCACAGTACTGGCTATTGAAATTTCTTGTAGTTCTACATGGGAAAGCTAACTGGAAAATGACCACACCACATTTAACTTATAGTTACAGTTCATAAAACATATGCTGCGCTTCCACTTAAGGGGCCATTTTTAATCAGAAGATGACAGCCAGTACGTTCCATTTCCTTTGGGACGAGGCATGAGACTTAAACTGGAAATGGGACGGACTTGACCAAACACTCACAGAGCATCTCCCCGCAGTAGGAGAGCTGCTCAATACCCCATGCCCACAACAGAGGCTCAGCAGCCTCGCCTGGGCGGAAGGGGCCGTGCAGACCTTAACTCTAATGTGAATTAAAGGGGAGCAAACATCCTCTTCTCTGACCTCTCTCTGATGTCTAGGTCTTGAGGTAGAATGACTAAACCAAAAACTTCTCTCCACTAAAGAGTTTAAGCATTGTCTAGTGTTGCTTGATTCCACAAGAATCCCTCCTGTTAATGCTGACAGCCGAAATGGACTGTCTTTGCAGTTTCAACAGCAAAGAAGTAGGACTGTCACAGAGCAAGTTTCCATGGCAACCATCTCCAGCTGGTCCTAACGAGTGCCAAGGTTATGGCATCCCGGCCTCACTACACAAAGATGCAGTCCCCGTCTCATGTTGAATAAATTCATTTCTCATCTACTTCAGCAGAGAGCAAAGGGTTTTATGCTGTGTTTTTATCTGGTGAGTCAGTTTTGCATAAGTTCACCTTGCTTTCAAAAAGCTTGTTATCTTCAAGTAGATTAATTTTTAAAGTGTATTGGAGCAAGTACTTTGCTTTGCAAAAGAATTTGCCATAAGATTCCCTTATATTCCAAGTCTCTCAAGCATATTTAAATATGACTAATATATTAGGTTTCAAGAATTCATGTACTGAGTAAAATGAGCCTGACCTGTGTACATTTCATACATGGATATTTGCTTTTTTAATTTTTTTAATTTTTGGCATGTGTATTTTATGGGCACACTTGCTGGCAGGGTATGAGAAACATCCTCTCTGGATTTATGAACAGCCTCTGGCAGCCAGAGAGCAGAGAGGCATTATAAAAACCATGCAACCTGGGACCAGGTGGGACTATCTTCCCCAGTGACTTGCACACCAGCAAGTGGCACATTGGATGATGCAGCCTTTCAGGTGGCATTAGTCGTACAATATTCTGCTAATAAAGACCATACTTATGTAGCCTAAAGAGGGTAACATGACTTCCGAAGACCTACTTCACGTTGGAAGATCTGGCTATGTTGCATTATAACGAAGTGCTATTTTTAACGAGTAAAATTCCTCTGATACCTTCTTACTCATACGTAAAAAAAATTGGAATGAGTCATCAAAAAGAATGCCATAACAGTTTGACAGTTTAACCAGTTAAAACAATTATATATACCGCCATAAGTACATTTGAGATTAGTCAAATGATTCAATCAGTTGAAATATATTAAATGAGATACAATGAATTACAGAGACCTTTCCATAAAGAATGGATGTTGGGAATAAGAATGGCCCCAGCTACGTAACATCATCCTCTGGTGAAGAGTGAACGTGTGAGCAGGCTGCCTTACCTCCTATAGAGATGATGGCGTCAAAGACCTGACCCCTAAAGGGGAGATTAAGGTTGTCACACACCATGACTTCACATCCTCTCCTCCGGGCAATCTCTACCAAAGGCCCACAGTAGTCACAGCCCAGGGTATGGACCTGGCTGTTCACTTTAAGATACTTTCCAGTCCCACAACCTATAAAAGAAAAACTGTGTTACATGTTATCCTTGATGGGGAGAGGAACACTGTCAGTTAGCCTGTGTCATCACAAGGACAGAAATAACTTCTTATTACCTAACCAAGACAGAATACAACATGGTGCGGAGGTATACACAGAAGCAGGATAAGAGTCTTCACACAGCTCTGACATACTTTCGTATAAAATAGAAGAGGGAAAGGGAATGGGAAAAATAAATAGTATTTATTAAATATTTAATGAGGTAAATGTCCCTGGGGTGTAGCATGCTAGCACAAATGTTAGCTGGCCCATGGCAAGGAATAACAGGTCCCTAGTATCCCAGGGACATTGTCCAGTCTCTTTGCAAAGATATTTTGCCATACATATTTCATTATGTACAGATCTATACATTATGGCACTGATCCTTGCATTCTCTCTCTACACAGTCTTACTGCTTACTGCTCACAGAAAACAAACTACTGCCAACAACTTTTCAATGGATATCAATAAAAATGCTTTTCAAAAATTTTAAATTTGAATTTGAATGAAAAAGGATTTCAGTGTCTTTTCATCTAACCTATTGTTAGTGCTAGGTTTTAAATGATCTCACATGACTTAGTATGTGAGAAACTCTACGAAAGAACTATATTCTTCTTAAATAGACCATTTTTGACATTCACTCTCCAGTTATGAAGACCCAAGCAATTCAACATGTGCACAGCCTGATGATTTAGGTCAATCAGATCCCACTGATATTACAACAAAAAAGTCATATGAATGAAGAAGCATCCTGAAACAAGGCCTTCCACAGTCTAGTGCCTGGCATATTCTAGCACAGACATGTCATCTAACTCCTTGCTAGAAGTATTTAAAAGGTATCAACAGAGCTGATATTTATATCTTCTGAAATTACCTATAGGTTTTTAAGTCTGATATTTTTCTAAAATATCTATCACTATTCAAAGATGATTAGTTGGCTGCTTCTGAAATACATCACACTTTTTTTTTTTTACAGAGACAGAGAGAGAGTCAGAGAGAGGGATAGACAGGGACAGACAGAAATGGAGAGAGATGAGAAGCATCAATCATCAGTTTTTCGTTGTGGCACTTCATTGATTGCTTTCTCATATGTGCCTTGACCGTGGACCTTCAGCAGACCGAGTAACCCCTTGCTCAAGCCAGCGACCTTGAGTCCAAGCTGGTGAGCTTTTTGCTCAAACCAGATGAGCCCGTGCTCAAGCTGGCGACCTTAGGGTCTTGAACCTGGGTCCTCCGCATCCCAGTCCAACACTCTATCCACTGCGTCACCGCCTGATCAGACACGTCACACTTTTTAAAAATGCCTCCTTAGGTGCTGTTTGAAGTTATACGAGATACTGAAAGCATAATTAAGGTTTCACTGAGGCCAGCTGAGTGGGGAGTTGGGAATACAAAGTAGTATTTCCAGCGTTATTATTTCCATGTCAATGACTGAGGTCTTGCAAAATTTGAGATCTCATGGCCACTGTTCTTAAGAATGCTTCTGAGAAAAAGTGTCCAATATTCAAGAGCAATCATGAAGAAAGTATAATCCACAGAGTGTTTTAAAATTAAAATCCTAAATACTAGAAAGATGATGTTTATATTTTAAGAAAAATAATCTTGTAATGCCATTGCTTTTTTATTGGCTCAGGGGCTATATTTGGAGAAATGAAAGGGGGAATTACTTCAAAAATACGAAGCAAGTGTTCAGAGAATCTGCTGATGATGAGGAAACTGACATCTTTTTCTATCTCAGCATCTCCTAAAAATCTCCTAGCGCCCCTGGCGCTCTTGATTGATCCCAAATTCTTTTCTAATGATCTTCATTTTTTTTTTTTTTTTTCATTTTTCTGAAGCTGGAAACAGGGAGAGACAGTCAGACAGACTCCCGCATGCGCCCGACCGGGATCCACCCGGCACGCCCACCATGGGGCGACGCTCTGCCCACCAGGGGGCGATAATCTGCCCACCCTGGGCGTCGCCATGTTGCGACCAGAGCCACTTTAGCGCCTGAGGCAGAGGCCACAGAGCCATCCCCAGCGCCCGGGCCATCTTTGCTCCAATGGAGCCTTGGCTGCGGGAGGGGAAGAGAGAGACAGAGAGGAAAGCGCGGCGGAGGGGTGGAGAAGCAAATGGGCACTTCTCCTGTGTGCCCTGGCGGGGAATCGAACCCGGGTCCTCCGCACGCTAGGCCGACGCTCTACCGCTGAGCCAACCGCCCAGGGCATGATCTTCATTTTTAAGGATAGTAGTGGAAACTCCAAATATGATGTGGTTGTCCATTTTCTAAGTGCACACACTGGGATGCTAGAGAGAGGAAGAGATTATCCCGACGAGGAAATCAAGAACACAGCCAAGCCCAGGCACCCCACTGTCGTAAATGTGCAAGAAATAAATCAGATTTTTTGATACTGCAACAAAACACTGGAACACAATAATCAGATCCTTTGCAAAAATCCCATTAAATGCGAACCTTCCAGAGCACTGCAGAGAAAGAACAGGAAGTGTCTGCCTGCTGACATCTCCCTCTGTTTTGTATTCTGCCCCACACGCATTCTTTGCATTCCTGTATCTTTTGCTGGCCATCGGACTATTTAAAATTCAGCATCGTGCTGAAGTGTTTGTTGTCTAGGGTGGCTAAGTGCAGGAAGGCTGAGATGGGCCTAATGGACAACATATTACAAAGTTAATACACTTAATACACATAATACAAAGTTAAATACACTTTGTTCAGGCATCAGTGGTAGTTGTTGCCTGGGAGTCCAATGTTAACAAATCAGCATGATCTTGTAAATAAGGTGCACCTAACCAAGGCACGCATGGAACAAGGTTAGGTATTGACTAAGTGACAGAAATGTGACCAGAGCCTCACAGGAACCTAAGCTTGTATTTCCCCTAAGGGCTATAACTCAGGATTCACTCACTTAGTGTCCGTGGCAACTTTCTATTACAGAAACACTGTGAATAATGACAATCCACTGTATTTTCTTTTAGGATTTCTGACTTTTTTTTTTTTTTAGTATCATATGTAGAAAGGACTTTTGAAGGACTTTTGCCTCTGAGTATGTTTTATTGTTTTCTTTTAATTTTTTAAAATTTTCTTTTATTCTTTATTATTTTCAAGTAATCTAGCTATCATCTAAGTCCTTTAATGGTTTCATCTTCTCATACTTCCACTGGTGCTTCATTTGCAATTTCTTTTATATCAATACATATGCATATATATTTTTTTTTAATTTTATTTATTTATTTATTTTTAACAGAGACAGAGAGTGAGTCAGAGAGAGGGATAGACAGGGACAGACAGACAGGAACGGAGAGAGATGAGAAGCATCAATCATTAGTTTTTCATTGCGTGCTGCAACACCTTAGTTGTTCATAGATTGCTTTTTCATATGTGCCTTGACCGTGGGCTACAGCAGACTGAGTAACCCCTTGCTGGAGCCAGCGACCTTGGGTCCAAGCTGGTGGGCTTTTGCTCAAACCAGATGAGCCCGCTCAAGCTGGCGACCTCGGGGTCTCGAACCTGGGTCTTCCGCATCCCAGTCCAACGCTCTATCCACTGCGCCACCGCCTGGTCAGGCCTATAAATATATATATATTTTTACAGAGACAAAGAGTCAGAGAGAGGGATAGATAGGGATAGACAGACAGAAAGGGAGAGAGATGAGAAGCATCAATTATCAGTTTTTCATTGCAACACCTTAGTTGTTCATTGATTGCTTTCTCATATGTGCCTTGACCATGGGCCTTCGGCAGACTGAGTGACCCCTTGCTCGAGCCAGCGACCTTGGGTCCAAGCTGGTGAGCTTTGCTGAAATCACATGAGCCCGCGCTCAAGCTGGCGACCTCGGGGTCTTGAACCTGGGTCCTCCGTATCCCAGTCCGACGCTCTATCCACTGCACCACCGCCTGGTCAGGCTTCATTTGCAATTTCTGATGTAAGATATGAGAGAGGTATACACACATACTGGTGTCCTAAAGCCACGTGTTGAATAGCTCCTTTACCTACCAACGGATTTTAAGATCTCAGTACTTTGCTTATATTAGGGGTGGTAAGAGTTCCAAAGTCACAGTATCTTCTGACACTAGATTTATTTAAAAGAAACCTGACATGATAGAGATATCTTCAAAGACTCTCTATTTCTAGGTGACATGCACCCCTTCCCCCAATTCTACATCGCTCCAGCCGTCTTGAACAGCCCAAAGCCCTGGGCACATATCTGTGTCACCTACCAGCATTTCAAGTGAATGTCAAATTAGATAGCGTTTGTAACTACAGACTGATGGCTCTTATGGGCGTAATCTTCACGCGCTTGCTTGAAAGCAGCTTTAGGTGGGCAGGTCTCAGGTGGAAATCCCAGCACGTTTTAGGGCCTTAGCCTTAGATCTATTGGGCTTGTGGTTTACCACTCAATTCAGAAACATCCTAATCCAAAATCTTCCAGGCAAATCAGTGATTATAAAGATTACAAAGTGATTACAAATGATCTATTTAAAGATAGGTTCTAATAATGAAACACCTATAGAATAGTGAAGGGGGAAAAATCCATGAGATTAATAAGAGGTTCCAGGAAATCTACAATCTCTGGATCTTCGGTAGAAGGCATGAGAGCTACTCTGGGTAAGCCACCAGATCTCTGTACTGTACTTACAAATGCGGTATCTCGACATTTAAAAGTCAATTTCACAGGCAGTCCTGTCAGCCCTGATCGATTCAATCAATGTCAGATCGATTTTGCTGGAAGCGGCACGCAAAGGCTCTGAAAAGATAGCCACTGTCTCCACGTAGATTTGAGGGTGTTTTCTACTTTCTGGCTTGATCGTACGCATGTCTGTTATTCAGGGAACGGGCTGCGTATGGCACGCCAAGGGCACAATTCCAGACTTCCAGTTCAAACAAAAACGAAGACTGAGCCCTGGCCGGTTGGCTCAGTGCTAGAGCGTCGGCCTGGCGTGCAGAAGTCCCGGGTTCGATTCCCAGCCAGAGCACACAGGAGAAGCGCCCATCTGCTTCTCCACCCCTCCCCCTCTCCTTCCTCTCTGTCTCTCTCTTCCCCTCCTGCAGCCAAGGCTCCACTGGAGCAAAAGATGGCTTGGGCGCTGGGATGGCTCCTTGGCCTCTGCCCCAGGCGCTAGAGTGGCTCTGGTCGCGGCAGAGCGACGCCCCGGAGGGGCAGAGCATCGCCCCCTGGTGGGCATGCCGGGTGGATCCCGGTCGGGCGCATGCGGGAGTCTGTCTGACGGTCTCTCCCCGTTTCCAGCTTAAGAAAAAAAAAAAAATCAAAAAACAAAAAAAAAAACAAAACAAAACCGAAGACTGAATCCTAACAGGAAAGACACGATGGGATCTGTTTCACACCCCGGGGACGGCCCTGGGTTACCTATGTCGGCGACGAGGCTGCCGGGCTTCTGCTCCTGGAGGAACTGGCGGACGCGGGGCCAGGCTTTGCTCCGCAGGTCGTGGAGGTAAGGGGCGGTGCTCTCGTACACGTCGTGCACGTGCTGCTTCTCCAGCTGGACGGCCTCATGGTCCATCCTGGGGAGACAGACCAGCCCGAGAAAGGCGAGTCAGAGACGGTGAAGGTAGGTGCAGAGCTCCTAGAACCGGGAACCGACAACTGCCAAAGGTGGCGCTGATCTTAGACTTCACTAGGGGCTGCCAGGAGAACGCCTTCACTGTCAGCTCACCACAGTCGTCAAAAGACTGGAAACTGCATCATTTTACCTGCCAATCTGCAGAAGGTAATGGCGTGGGGATGAGCTAGTCACTGTCCTTGCCTGTACCAGATCAGTTCCTCATTTTGGAAGCCTATACCAGCGACTGACTTGGATAAAAATCGTTCTGATGCTAAATGCATTTTAAGAATTCCTAACACGCAGCTCACCACTCCAGTCAGGTCACAAAGCCCTCTTGATTCCACCTTTTCAATGTGTCTGGATTCCAGCCATCCCTCTACATCCCTACTGATTCTATTTTAGGAAAGGCACTTATTTCTTGCCTGAATTACTTCAACAGCCTGTAAACAGCTGTTTCTTTGTTTTGTTTTGGGCCTTTCAATCCCTTCAATTCTGCCACAACTATTTTTATAAAACATAAATCTAACTGTGTTGCTTCCTATCTTAGGCTTCTTCAAAGGCATTCCATTGCTTGTCTGACCCAGCTCAGGTGCCTTAGAAGGGCACACAAGTCTCTTTCTGATCTGGCCTCACCTTGCCCTTGAAGCCATTGCTCACCAGCCTTTCCCAGCGTCCGATGAGCCTGCAGGACTCACTGACCCACCATTTCTTGGGTGCCCCACGCTCTCCCTGCTCCGGGGGCCTGCAAGGACGCCGTGTTTATCCTGGTCAACTGCCGTTCACGCTCGGCACAGGCACTGATCTTCCAGGCAGGACCAGGGCAACCAGAAAGGAGTGAGAGAAGTCCAAGAGCAGGACTTTGAGGCCTCTGCTCTTTGGGGCTTAATCTTCTCATTACTCTCTTGTGGCACGTGACTGAGGGGTAGCCCAGGGAAGCAGCCAGGGGCTTGGGTTGTGGCTCTTGACCAATCCGTCTGAAAGTAAGCTCAATCATATAAAGCACGGGGCCCTACTGGGGCAGGCCACCAGTTCAGTCCTGCCCCTGCTGCTCCTGCGGCATCCCATGCAGACCTCTTGGGACGATGGAAATTTCCTGTTTCTCATCCTCTCACCCACCCATTTTAGCACGCAATCCATTGATGATTCTTACCTAAAACAATCATTACTACGATTATCACTGCAACAGTACAGTACAGTAAGATATTTTGAAAGAGACTACATTCATATAACTCATTACAATAGACTTATAACTCTTCTATTTTATTATTTTTGTTATTAATCTCTTACTGTGCCTAATGTATAAATTAAACTTTCCGTATGTATATGTAAACTTCCTATATGTATAGGAAAAACATAGTGATATAGGGTTCTGTATTATTGATGGTTCCAGGTATCCACTGAGGGGTATAGGGGAACAGCTGTATTCTAATTTCATCTTTCCTTCCATCGCAAGAAAGAGCCTTTCAGGATCTACTCTTAAAACAAATTACAAGTAGGTTATCCCTAATTACCATGGGCCTGCCCACGGTCCCAGCAAAAAATCTGGCACTCCTAACAGAGTACAAATCTCATTTGTGAGGTCTGACAAAACTTCCACCCAAACTGAAACAGCTTACACTGCACCCTCAACTAGAATTTACAGGGTAAACATATGGTTGGTTATAACTGCCTACACACAAGAAAAAGCCAAACATGGAGTGCTTTTCTTTTAAATTAAAATCTCAGTAGACTTAAAAGAAAAAAACAACTCAGCAGACTTAAGTCTTCTTAAATGTTCTCCCTTTAAGAAATCAATCAGGCAATACAATTTCAAGAACCCTGGAACAAACAAATTTTACTTTATTGCACTTGGAAATGTTAAGTGGCAATAAAAAAAAATTCAATTCCTTTCAATTTGGCTCTAACTAGAAGGTCACAATTTGTAGTATCTGAACAAAGACCATGGAAGAACTTTCGCTAAATCTTCTCCCAAATTGCTTGGCCTTTACCATAAACAAGTAACTTCAAAGAGCTATGTTAAAGTGTGGGAACAATATAAATGCTTTTTATTTTTATTATGTTTCACAGTTAAGATTATACATTGCAGAATAAATAGCTGACTATGAAATTGATTTGTAGCTAGGATTACCCGGAATGACTTTTGACACTTTGTAGATCTAAATTTCCTGCCATATTTTCCATGTGGATCATATATATATACATGTATGCAGATTACTCGTGAATTCAGTTATGTAATTAAGCTAGTAACACTCCTACAAAAATAAAAGTGCAGGGTTCAAGGGGAAGCTAGGGACATAGGGTTTGGTACAGCCAGGCTTCATAATCTGTGTGCAGTTCAATTCTGGGCCCTTGTAGCTAATGCCTTGGCTGGTTAATCAGGAGAAAAGGGAAAATAATTTGAAAGCTAAGGAGAAGTCATATAAAGTAATGCACTAAAATCCTGAGACCCAATTTTGAGTTTATTTTCAGTGCAATAGAAAGAGGTTTTAAGTTGGTAGGTGAGTTGGGGGCAACACGATTGGACTTACAATTTTAAAAGACCACTCTAGGTATATGTAACTCTAAGTAGAATAGAGTACCCATTGTCTGTATTTTTCCAACCAAGTTCACCTTTCCCCTTCTGATCATGTATATCTTGGCAGCCCTGGATGGGCATGTGACCCAGCCCTGGCCAGTCATGGAGGGTATCCCATATTCCTGAACACAATCATTGGTTCAATGGAGGGCAGGTGATATAAGGTGAGCCAATCAGAGAGCTTCCTTGAGAGATGTAAGTGGGGAGCTGAAGACATCTTGGCCTCGCCTCTGGCATCAGAGAGTGGGAAGGGTGTCAAGAGCAGGCTACCAGTGGCATCTTTGGTCCACATGGAAAATACTCATTTTTAGGTTGAAGAAACGAAGTCAGGCAAAGCAAACCAGGATGAGAGACAAACGGAGGGGGAAAGACCACAGTGGCACAGTGTCCTGCTTCCGGTCCCTGAGGCTGGTCTCTGCAGTCCTGTAGGCCACTCCTCACCCTTCCCAACTCAGAGAGTCAAGAAATTCCCCTTTTTACCTAAGATTGTTGGGTTTCTGACCTGACTACCACAGGAGTCCTCTCTAATCAGTATTTCTCTTTCTTTGTATTTTTCCAAGGTTAGAAGTGGGGAGGCAGACAGACAGACTACCGCATGCACCCAACCAGGATCCACCCGGCATGCCCACTAGGGGGCGATGCTCTGCCCTTCTGGGGCATTGCTCAGCTGCAATCGGAGCCATTCCAGTGCCTGAGGCAGAGGCCATAGTGCCATCCTCAGTGCTTGGACCAACTTTGCTCCAATGGAGCCTTGGCTGCTGGAGAGAAAGAGAAAAACAGAGAAGAAGGAGAGGGGAAAGGATGGAGAAGCAGATGGGTGCTTTTCCTGTGTGCTACTGCAGACCGAGTGACCCCTTGCTTGAGCCAGCGACCTTGGGCTCAAGCTGGTGAGTCTTGCTCAAATCAGATGAGCCTGTGCTCAAGCCGGCGACCTCGGAGTCTTGAACCTGGGTCCTCCACATCCCAATCAGATGCTCTATCCACTGCACCTCTGCCTGGTCAGGCTTATTTTTTTTCTTTATAAATATTAATATTTCCTCTTCTCAGTAGATATATTATTTAAAAATTGAGAAAAAACTTAATACAGTTCTGTATCCCACGTTTTTAAACTTTAATGTTGTAAACCAAGAAACAACTTGGCTGTGGCCTCCTCTAATCTTCACAAACACATGTAATCGCCTTGATTTTTAAATTCTACAAGACTTGAAATGTCTCATATTCTACAAAATATTATAGTGGCATAAGTACTTCTGCCAGATTCTGAACTTCTGGAGAAGAGATATTTCTCATACTTCTTTGTTTATCTATAAACAAAGCACTAGGCTGATATAGGATAGGTCTAACCACGGTTTTAATGAGTAAATGAAAAATGAAACTCCAGCCAACTGAACAATATTTATTTGATTTTTAACAGTTTTGTTTAGGGATAATTGACATATAACAAACTGCACATATTTAAAGTGTACAACTTGATAAGTTTTCTTAAGTGTATGCACCTGGGAAACCATGAATACAAGATAGTGGACAGAGTCGTCACCTACTGTCCCTCACCCCTCTGTACGTCATTCTTCCCACCCTTCCATCTTTCTTAGTGCCTTGTTTCCGGGAAAGAAACAGGGATAGACGGTTGCACATTGAGAACTATATCCAACAGCCACAATTTCAAATGTAACTTTGATATCTGATGTGAGTACAATACAATACAAAAATTTTTTAATGATCATTGTAAAGCCATGCACACACCACATGCATGTATAAATAGTATAAATAGTACAAAATATTCAGAAGAGCCAAAAGGACTTCGAGAGAAAAGATTTTCCCAGTGCCTCATCCAGGAGATGCACTTGACCCCTAGGGATCTAGGAAACTCTGAGAAGGCTTAGTTTTGTCTCCTGTAGTGGCTCCTTGTCCGCAGAGGGGAGATACCATAACTGTGTGTCCTCGGGACAGTTATAGTAATCATTCCTCCTGGCAGTTTGCACAGAGACAGGGGTAGTGGGTGCTACTATCATAGTCCCGTCAGCATAGGGACTTTGCTTTTGTTTGTGATGGGAACTTCTGTGACATCCTATCCTGTGTTTCTGCACCATGATGTTCTCTATTGTGGGACCTCCATTTTTTGGTTCAATGCAAAACACATTTAAAAAAAAATATTGGTCTCCAAATACCTATCAACTACTTTTGTGAATTAAAATCTCTGGTTATCAGGTAATACAAAAGGAGAAGAGAGAAAACAACTGTGTAAACTTGGAGTAGGTTAAGAGTTCTTAAACAGGTCACAAAGGCACTAACCTTAAAAGAAAAAATAAAAATATTAGACTATATTAAAATTATGGCACCCTTAGAGAATGAAATTCAACCTAAGAAGACTTATGACAGATAGATGGAGGGACCCTCATTGGAGGTCTCTGGCAGTAGAACATACTGCAAAGGCAATGTCATGTTGGAAGCAACAGCCTCAGAGAAGGGCCGTGGCCGGTTGGCTCAGCAGTAGAGGGTTGGTCCGGTGTGTGGAAGACCTGGGTTTGATTCCCAGCCAGGATACACAGGAGAAGGCACTTCTCCACCCTTTCCCCTCTCCTTTCTTTCTATCTCTCTCTTCCCCTCCTGCAGCCAAAGCTCCATTGGAGCAAAGTTGGCCCGGGCTCTGAGGATGGCTCCATGGCCTCTGCCTCAGGCGCTAGAATGGCTCCGGTTGCAGCAGAGCAACGTCCCAAATGGGAGCATCGCCCCCTGGTGGGCATGCGGGTGGATCCTGGTTGGGCGCATGTGGGAGTCAGTCTGTGTCCCCACCCTCTCGCTTCTCACTTCGGAAAAATACAAAAATAATAGCCTCAGAGAAGATTAGAATTGTGTGACATACTGCCAACTTTGTCGCCTCTCCATCTTTCTTTTTGTACTACCACAACCTGGCATCTGAGCTGTTATTACAGCTTTCTAGTTGGGTCTCTCTGCTCCCCTTGCCGCCTTCCCACCCCTCATCTACCACCTCTAATATATCCACAATGCTGGGGGTTTGTAACACTCCTTTGCCATTAATATTCACCTGCTGCTGACACTATAAACGTGGACAGTAAAAGGTGACTGCAGAGACCACACAGTGCATGTGTTACTCTTGGCTTGATGGCTGTAACTTATAATTTCCTCTCCATGAACCCAAGAAAAGCAGTGCGGAATCTTTCATGCCAATGCTGGATAATTTTCCTACAATGTCTACTTGATAATAACACTTCTTTGTTGAAAACCCTTCAGGGAGGCCTCTACTCTCTATGGGATAAATTGCACCCCTCAATCGGGCACTCAAAATCCTCCATGACCTGGGCCCAGCCTACCTTTCTAGTCTTATATCCTACAGCTCCCATGACTCAGATACTCAGCTCTACCCAAAGGGCCCTACTCACTTTCCCTGAGTGGGCCACGTGGAGAGCACCACCTCGAGGTGTCTGCTGAATCCAGCAGCCTGTTCTCTCTCACCTGAAGTGCTCTGCTATCACCGACCCCCTCCAAACCCTTACCTGGCCCTCCAAGCGTAGCACAGCCTCCTCTTCCATGAAGACTTCATGGATAGCTAGAGGTAAAAAATAATCTCTCCTCGTATTTCTGTATACTGCATATTTATTATGTTGGTCACTCTTAGGGCATTTCTCCTGATACCATCTTAACCTCTCAACTCTGGGTATGGACCCAACCGGATTAGAAGCTCCCAGAGGATGGGCACTGAGCACAAAGCAGTCACTCCATTTGAACTGTAGAACCAATGAATCAACGAGCTGTGTCCTCAGCATCCTCTGTAAGACAACAGTGCTTTACTCCAGGGAGCCTGGTCCTCGAGTCTTAGGTTATAAGTCAGAAATACCCCTGGGGCCGAGAGCCACTGGCAGGAAGGCAGGGCCACGGCCAGATTTCTAGTGTGTTCTGGACTGCCGGACCCCTTGCCCTAGAGGGTCCCGTTTTAGACACACACTCTAGGAATGCAAGAGCCACATTTCAATAGCTAAAAGCAAATATACATATTTTAAATTGTTCTCCTATCCTAAATGCCACAGAAGATGCCATATTAAAAGTTGAGAGCCTAAAACTCTGCTTTAAATTTAAAGACGTACTTATAATTCTAGAATAAAAATACAAGTTAGGACAGTTCAAAGAATTTACTCATACTTAATCATAAAATACATACGTGGGTTTCTTTTAGCTTTTAATACATGATTCTTCAAACAACATCTACACATTACTTTCAACTACAAATTATACTGTAAACTTTTGTATAATAAAAGCTACTATTTAATGATGCTTTTGAAGTCCTAGAAAAGCATTTGGAACTCTAAAAAAATCCTAAATACTGTTTATTCTTGTAATATTAACTTACTCTATATAACTATTTTCAAATTCTGTTTTCTACCTAGTGCAAAAAAATAAATTCCAACTTACTTTATAAATTATTTTATTTTATTTACAGAGACAGTCAAAGAGATGGATAGGTAGGGACAGACAGGCAGGAATGGTGAGAGATGAAAAACATCAATCATTAGTTTTTCGTTGCGACACCTTAGTTGTTCATTGATTGCTTTCTCATATGTGCCTTGACCATGGAGCTACAGCAGACCGAGTAACCCCTTGCTGGAGCCAGCGACCTTGGACTCAAGCTGATGAGCTTTGCTCAAACCAGATGAGCCCGTGCTCAAGCTGGCGACCTTGGGGTCTCGAACCTGGGTCCTCTGCATTCCAGTCTGACGCTCTATCCACTGCGCCACTGCCTGGCCAGGCCCAACTTACTTTATATCACTGTCATAAACATAAAATTATAGGAATTGGGACTAATTAGGTTTACTGAAATGAACAGACACAGTACCAAAAACCCTCGTCTTAGTTCAACTGCAGTCACAGCTGAGAGCAACTAACCTGAGTCATCTTGTGATTACAGGTAAATCACTTCTGGCCTTTGTGAATCACGGCAGTCTCCACCCTCCGAGCGTGACAGTTGCTGCTCACGACCTTGTCAGTGTGTAAGGGACATGAAAAGTATTAGGGTCAAATCACAGAGAGAGGGCCTTCCCAGACGGCCCCGCTGCGGGAGTCTTTGCAGGGAATGTCGGCCTGTTAGGAAAACAAACAAAGAGCAAACGTCATTTTACAAAAGAAGAATACTGAAGCAGCTACAGCCCAGGCTGAGCTCTGGATGTATCCACATACCACCCAGAGCGAACGAGGTTAGAGAGAACGGTGAACACGTGGAGGCTGCCAGAACTGTGAAAGCAAGTTTCCGAATTAATTCCTCAGCTTTCTGTCCAATATACAGACAGTACTTTTCCCCTGAATCAAACTGAATGGTTACATTTTGTTCCTGGAAAAATGACAAGCAGGGAGAGTCAACTCGGAATACAGTGGCTTAATTAAATGTCCCTACCTACTTAAGACACTAAGTTGTGCTAACTCATCCCAGCACTGCTCAGCGTTTGCTCATGTCAGCAGCTGCTGCCGTGCCGCTCTGACGAGTTCTCCTATTCCTGCTCACATTTATTTTTTTCATGTTTCATAATAGAGCGGGTCTGTCATGAAACCCATCAAAATGCTTAGTTACTAAATAAAAAGAAAAGAAGGACCTTGTATGTCAGAAAGCACTCTGTAACGTAGAGGCGTGGGGGTACAAAAGAAGGTCTGGAGAGAGGCGTGCTGTGCAGGACAGCCATCCTGTGAGACCTCGGCCAGACCCCTCCTCTGCAAGTGAGGCGAAGGGACCTCACCCTGACCCGTGTCCAACCGTTTCTCTAGGCTTCAATTCTTTGTGCGCCTCACTCTCACAAACTGTTCCTCCTCCTACGTACAGTGATGCTTGGGACGGCGGGTGGAGCGCGTCGGCTTTCCCTCGCTTCCCCCTGCTTCCCACCCCACTCCAATCTGGGTCCCTATTTAGGGACCAATGATCCGGCCCAGGGCCAGGTAGCTCAGTTGGTGAGAGTCTCAGGCCAATATACTAAGGTTGCGGGTTCGATCCCTGGTCAGGGAACATATAAAAATCAACCAATGAATACATGAATAAGTGGAACAACAAATTGATGTTTCTCTCTCTCCTTTCCTTTCTCTCTAAAAATCAATAACTAAATGAAATTTAAAAAATCAATGATCTGGGTATACTTTCAAATGCTCTCCCGTCTTCAGAATACACATACACACTTAAACCCCAGTCATCTCTCAATCATGTGCAGGTACACGATCTGCACCACTGAGGGCCACAAACGTTGGCTTTTTATAAGGTGACCAATCGTCCTCCTTTAGGGAGGACAGTCCTTCTTTTGTAAGTTCCGTTCTCCCTCGAAAAGTGTCCTCCTACAGGTCCTCCTTTTTGATATTGGAGACTAATCTGTAAATGTCCGTATTAGATTGATGCAGAGTCCATCTATTGCGTGTGATGTGAGGTATTTGTATTTGACATGACGATTCGTCAAGGATCAGTACAGTGCGGCGAGACGCGATTATGAGACAGTGTGCTCTGCACGGGAGACCGTGAGAGAGCGCGTGATACACTGACGCGCAGATGGCTTTGTGTACTTCTTACTGAGACACAGCACGGAGCATACGACATTGTAGACTCACAATTATTTCTTTCTCAGTGAATCATAGACAGGTAAGCACAATTCACGTTTCATTAATTCATTATCTATTTAATAATCTCCAAATACATATAATTTTATTTACAAGTATTTTCCAGAAATTTGAGTTTTAAAGTGGAAATCTAACCTCAAACCATATCTATTAATAACATTTTGATTAAATAGTTGCATAAAACATATTTTTTAAATTAGAAAATGATAAATACACCCAAATATCACTCCAAATTAGTGGTTTTGTTTGATATTTAGTTTTACTAAATGAGTATAATTTTATTTACAAGTATTTCCAGAAATTTGAGTTTTAAAGTGAAAATCTAACCTCAAACTATATCTATTAATAACGTGTTTTGATTAAATAGTTGCAGTAAACAGACTTCTTTAAATTAGAAAATGATAAATACACCCAAATATCACTCCAAATTAGTGGTTTTTTTAATATTTAGTTTTACTAAATGAGTACTTTTTTCTTACAATTATTATTAAAAATTAATAGGCATGTAAGCATAATTACAATATAAAATATTACAAATGTTTTCATTATGCATTTATCATATGATAGTGCATTATTGTTACAATGAATAAAATGTTTCTTTTATTTACGATATTGTTTCCTTCAATTTATTTCTGTCCTCCTTTTCATTGTAAAAAAGTTGGTCACCTTACTTTTTAGGAAGAATATTTAAGAAGGGGCTTGAACGCACTGTTAGTCACAAGATCTTATCTTTCCTCACACACTTTCAGAGCTTGCTGTAATCAGAAAGTGTTTACTGAGCTCGTCCCGAAAATGAAGACTCCATTTGCAATCACTCTTCCACGGCCTGACCTAGGCGGACCACTGACACCAGCCAACCTGGCAGGCGGTGTGCTGCTCCTTCAGGCATCGGTGCCTGAGTGACTTAGCTGCCCCGAGAGGCTGACGTCCAAGCTGAAGCTCAGAAGACAGAAGGGGCAGGTCAAGTGAAGGTGGCGTGCGGGAATCTAAGCATAAGAAACAGCCTTGCAAAAAGGAAGGCACGAGACTGATTCTAATCTCTTTGATGAACTTTGAGTAGATTAACAACAATAATAGCAAGACACAATATATAAACATATTAATTGTTTACTACTGGCAAGACCGTTATAGGCATTTGACATATATTAAATCATCGAGTCTACCAAATTATTCTATGAAGTAAGAACTACTGTGTCTCTTATTTTACAGATAAGAAATAAGGCAGAGAGAACATGACTGACTTCCCAAAGTTACAGAGCTAGTAAGTGATGGAGGCAGGAACTAAACCCAAAAAGTTAGAGTCCAGAGTTCCCATTCTTTTTTATTTATTTATTCATTTTTTAGAGAGGAGAGAGAGAGAGAGAGAGAGAAAGAGAGAGAGAGAGAAGGGGAGGAGGAGGAGCAGGAAGCATCAACTCCCATATGTGCCTTGACCAGAGAAGGGCAGGGTTTTGAACCAGCAACCTTAGTGTTCCAGGTCAACAATTTATCCACTGCGCCACCACAGGTCAGGCCAGAGTCCCCATTCTTAACTATACAACTGGAAGGGAGGGAAGGAGGAAGAGAAGACCGTGCTGCTATAAGAGTCTGGAAGAGTAGGTGGAAGCAGGCCACACGGGGCCTAGTTTAGCATTTTAAGAAGTTTGGATTTTATCCTGAACATAATGGAGAACCACTGAATTATTTCAACAAGAAAAAGGACAAAATTTTATTTGGATTTTAAAAATCTTCTCTCCCGATAGGGTGAGACTGGTATGGTCTGGCTAGGTTCACAATGAAGACAGAGAAAGAACCTGCTTAAATGCTTTAGACAAGACACGATATTACGCATGTTAGGGTAAATACAAGAGATATTAAGGAGAAAGGGTCGCATTAATAGGAATGGAAGACTGATGATGAGTTAAGGCAAAAAGCACAATGAGGAGAATACAGTGACAATAATAAAGCTGTTACAATAAGATGTACCCCCATCCTAAAACAAAGTAGTAGACAGAATAAAAGGCAAACAAAAAGAAACTTTGAGAATGACCATATGTAAACTCTGATAAACCTTTCCTTTGGAAGGCATGTGAATATACCAAATAAAGTTACTTAAGATTTATACATCTGCAGGAAATAGGACATAAGAAGAGCTAGATGTTGGTAACTTAGTACTCTGAAATGCCACTGTAATAAGTAAACATATTTTATATAACGGCATGGCTGTTTATACATATGCCTTATGTCCCATAATTGATTAAAGTCCTTTCCAGAGAGAGAAAATATATTTTATGATCACAGAGTCTTTGCTTGGTATTTCAATTTACATAGTGCTCGGTAAATGTTTACTGTATGAATAGGCAAAGAAAGGAACAGAAGAATTAATAAGACAGCCCTTTAAATGGTACTACCATTCACCATCAGAAGGGACACACCCGAGGGAAGGTTCAGGTTCGCAAATGTTGTTTCTATGGTATCAGAAGGACAACAAAATAAGATGAACATGAAGCCTCGGAGAACAAGCTGGACTAGAGATTGTTTAAAAATAATTATTATCCTAGGACTAGGCAGTCAGGGCCATGGGAGTAGATTAAGTAGAAAGATTGCAGAGTTAGAAAAGCAATGAGGTTAGATCGTCAAGGCTACCAATATTTAACCTCCATACAATAGCATTAAAGGAGAGGTTAGCCACATGCTGCTATTAGAGGTCTACTATAATTAAATTTAATTCACTAAATATGGACTGAGCACCTACTGGGCAGCAGCTGCTTTGGTAGCTGTGAGAGGAGCAAAAGGTAGGCAGTCCAGACTCTGAAGAAGCTATGGGCTGATACAAGAGCAATGCAGAAGAACAATGACGAGAGTGACAAGAGCAGGTTGCCAGCATATTTTTATTGATGGAAAAGTGGAGACAGCATGCAATACTAGCTATTACAATTTGGAGCGATACTTTGACTATTATTCCCTCTAAATAATAAGGCAAGTGAAACAGGGCGCCGTTCTAATGAATATTCCCTATTTTACACAGAACTCCTTAATGATGCACCAGAGAGACTATAGGAGAAATGACAGGCAAGGAACACCTGGCTTTTCTGATTGATATCCTATGCGTAGGACATACTCAAGGCTTCAAAATATGTGGCACTGGGACATATGACCTTATCTGAATTCCCATATCAGGGGCCAACTGGTTACCCCGGAGTAAATACATGTTGAAAGAAAGTGGGGGAAAAAATGAGGTGATTTTAACCTAGGTCCTAGAGGAAAGGGATCATGTATTTTCCTAATACTTTGGGTTTTTTTTTTTTGAAAATTTCAAGGACTACATGCCTAAATTGAATTCATTGGGGAGTAAGATATTATTTCCAAAATCTAAATAAAGGAAAGGAAGGTGATACCATCGTGGTGGGGACTGTGTGTGCAGGTGGTGACTGGGGTCAAGTACAGAAGATCAAAGACCAGAACTCCCAGGACAAGACTGATGAGGAGAGCTGTTATCACAGGTGGCCCTGTGCATCGTAACTTGATAACAAGCCACTGTGATTTTGTATGACTAGAGAAGGCCAGGAAAGAACAAGAGGTAAAATACATAAGATGCAAGAGAAATGAAAATATAACACTGAGCATCCTGCAAGCATTTGCTGTTGGTGTCAATTTGAGCAAACCAGCTCTCAGTCTGTGTTAAAATAAAAGTCATGGGATCCCCAGCAGAGCAGCTGGGAGAAGACTGCTCTCTTATTATGAAAGGCAACACCACAGGGGAAGCATCACTGTCCTCTTTCCTTTTAAGAGAGGAAGTTCTGGCAAGTCAGGTGACAAGGAATGCCACAGTCATTTTACTGTGAAGTGATTGTTCAAGAAAGAGCTTTGATAGAAAGACCATTGTAGTCAACTACAAAACTGTCAATTATGTGATGATTTTTAAGAATGGAATTATAGGGAGAAATGTGAGCATGAATTATGCATTAGTGCAGTGCAGGGATTATCAACCGGTGTGCCGTGGAACACTGGTGTGCCGCAAAAGATTTTAAAACATCCAATTCCTGGTTAATTTATTTAGTCAGGGACACTGACCTCTTTTCCCTTCGATGTAAAATAAAAAAAAGGCCAACAGCCAACACAACAATAGCTGTCTGGTGTCAATGTTCTGTCTTGAATTATAAATATATAGGTCATATAAATAGTTGTATCTTATTGGTCACATTGAATAGTAAGGCTGTGTCTGGTTAATTCTTGATACCAGAAATCCTTATGTACAAATATAGGCACCTAATTTTTTTTTTAAAAAGTCACTTTGGAGCAAAAAGGGTAGGTAATAATTATTATTATTTTGTAAATCAATCAAAATTATACCTATTTTTTTCACATCAGCAAAAAATATTTTTTTGGTGTGTCACAACATTTATTTTATTTCAGTTTGTTATTTTATTTTAATTTTATGTTATCTTATTTTATTTTATTATTTTATTTATTTTTATTCAGTGAAGGGAGGGGAGGCAGAAATAGACTCCTGCCTGCGTCCTGACCAGGATCCACCTGGCAAGCCCACTAGGGGGTGATGTTCTGCCCATCTGGGGCATTGCTCCATTGCTCAGCAACTGAGCTCTTCTTAGCACCTGGGGCAGAAGCCATGAAACCATCCTCAGCACCTGAGGCCAGCTTGCTCCAATAGAGCCGTGGCTGCAGGAGGGTAAGAGAGAGAGAGAGAAGGGGTAAAGGGAGGGGTGGAGAAGCAGATGGGTGCTTCCCCCAGGTGCCCTGACCAGGAATTAAACCCGGGACATCCACACACTGGGCCAACACTCTACCACTGAGCCAACCAGCCATGGCTGTGTCACAGCATTTTAGTAATTAGTTGATATGTGCTATGAGGTGAAAAAGGTTGAAAATCGTTGATGTAGTTCATAAGGCATTTATAATGCAACTGACCCCAAAGAGGTGTTCATGGGGTTACTTTAAAAACATGATTGTGTATTTGAGGTTTGTGAGGAGTTTATGCAAAACAAAGTACAGTAAAGTGTGGACTGTCCGGTATGTCATCCTGTAGAGCCCACCCGTGTTTCCCCCTCTTCTGTGTCTCATTCCCCCACTGCCTCACCCTGAGTTCAGACCCCACCCAGAGCCCAGGAGTTCCCACTCTTGTGGATTTCACAAACCCAAAGCATCTCAAAGGACAACCAGGAGGACCAGCTGATTCTTTACTTGAAGGCTAGACTGTCACACACACACACACACACACACACACACACACACACACACCACACATACACACAATTTGCCCCCACAAAAGTTGGAAGGCCATAATTTCAAACTTTAAAGAATTCCTTTAAAATGGAATAAAATTTAGCTTCATAAAAAACTGACTCAACCATTTTTAATTTTCTCATTACACTACAGGTTGATGAAAACACTGTCATAAACCAACACTAGAATGAATAACCGAGTTTGGGGTAAATGTTATGTTATGTATAATTTAACACAATTTTAAAAAACAACAGACTGCAGCGTCTTCTGAAGGCCTGCTGGGTATACTAGCAAATTTCAGAGCGGAGAGTAATCGCCACCTAACTTCTTGGAGGCTGTGCCTGTTGTTAAGTTAGGGTCCCTCCATTCCTTTCTCGCACTGCTTTGTGTTAGGGGCCTGAGGGCTCTGAAAACATTTCCTCTCTGTCCAGGGGCTCTGCAGACAGGGCCCATCCGAGGGAGCCTGGAAGGCCAGAGGAGAGGCAGGGACCAGCCCCTTTCTGGCTTCCTGTTCCTGCCGGTTACCCGGCAACAGCCCTTCACCAAGGCAGCAGCGTTAGTTTCCGGCAGCACTTAGTTAGTTCCCAAGTGTTTTCCACTCTCCCAGAACCAGGCCTTTCACACACCTCTGAGACATCTGCACTGGCCAAGCAACCCCCCAGCCAAGAAATCTGCGTCCCGACTCCTCGGGGCCCCTTTTATGAGCTCCCCAGCAATTCGCACTAGCCAGCCAGTGTCCCCTTCTCAGATGTCTGGGTCCCAGCTCAGGGGACCCCTCCTTCAAGCATCTAGGTTCTGATAACCCGTCCTCCTCTCTGTGTTCCTCCCACACAGCCTGGCAGTTTCAGCTAACTTTGTTGTCCCTTTGCATTTTCAGTCCTCTAATACCTGTTTAGCCAACTCCTTATACATTTCTTCTGTCAACATAACTAGGCCGGTTTCCATTTCCCTGACTGCACGCTGACTAGTACTGCCCTATATTTGCAACACTGTGCAAAAATGAAAACAAGAAAGAACTGCATTGCAACATCGTGCTCTAGTTGTTTATTGTCTATGTCCCCTAACGAGTTTGTAAACACCATGAAATCAGGTGTTTGGGGTTCACTGATGCATGCACCCCCTACTTTGAACATAGCTTGGCACATAGCAGGTGCCCAACCGTCTTCATTAGAGAAATAAATAGGAAATACTTAAAAAAATAACAAAACAGTTTTGGTCATGAAAATATGCTTGTAATATATAAAAGTTATAACCACGTGCAAATGTAGCCAGAAAGAAAATAAGTAGCTGGACTTTCTAAGACTGTTTATGAAGTTCTTAACAATATCAATCTTCTGCTTTTCTTCCCTTATTTTCTTGTTTAATAACTTTTGTCAGAGGAGGTTTCTCTATATTTTTCTTGTGCATTTGGCCATGTTATCCATGAGAGAGATACATAATGAATCAGTGATATTATTTTTTACAAGAAGGAATATATATTTGGTCTTTGTTCAAAACTTCTGGGTCATCAGAAGGGTCAGCTCTGGATAATCCAGCGTGCTGACATCTACACTGACCACTCTTCGGCCCTCGTGGCTCTGAGTCATGATCTGGATGCTGGAAAAGAATTGCTGCACCTGTGACCTCCTGCTAAGTCCTTGGGTGCACTGGCCCTCCGTCCGCCTGTTTTTGTTTTTTGAAAGCAAGAGAAAGAGAGAAAGACACAGGGAAGATGAGAAGCATCAACTCGTAGTTGCGTCACTTTAGTTGTTCATTGACTGCTTCTCATATGTGCCTTGACCAGGGGGCTCAAGATGAGCCAATGACCCCTGTTCAAGCCAGTGATCTTAGAATCAAACCAGCAACTCTGGGCTTCAAGCCAGTAACCTTTTGGCTCAAGTCGGCGACCCTGGGATCATGTTGATGATCCTGCACTCGAGCCAGCGACCTTGGGGTTTCAAACCTGGGCTCTCAGCATCCCCAGTCTACGCTCTATCCACTGCCCTACCACCAGTCAGGCCCGCTTTTGCTTTATAACCAGAGCTTCCCAACACCATCGCCTTGTTGTGTGTTCACTTCAGTGCTACTTCTATTTCATTTACTCTGAGCTTCTGATAGCTCAGATATTGTAGTTCCCTCCATTGTCTGTAGCAACCCACACCAGCTTAATACCTATGACAGCCGATTCGGGGGGAGGGTTTGAATGCTTCCCTCATACACAGAGATTTCAATCATAAGTGCCACAACAATGAAAGCTGCACAGAAGTAGAAAACACATCGGTTGAAAGAATAGTCTAATTTACAGCCAGCTTGCATGCACTTTATCAGAATGTGCTTGACATTTTAAGCTTTCTTGTGGCAGTAAATTGTACTTCTCCTAACAGCAGGAGTTATTAAGTCTGTGCCCAGAATAAACCAGACTGTTTTGGAAAGTTTAATTTTTTTCAGTTTTCATACTCCATTTTATGACTGTGTTTGTCTTCTCCAAGATAAGCTTATAAAAGATATATAGTCTATTTTTTTCTAATTTAAAACTATAAATATAAGTTTTTAAACCTGCATAGGGTTTTATCATAATCTAGTGGGGAAAAAAAAAAACCTTCCAAAATTCAAAAATAAGACAATACAATTAACCTGAAGCTCCGATGCCAGATGAAAATATTCCTTGGTGATGGCTCGTTAAGATTAAGATTGTTAAGAATACAATACTTAATGGAATCTAGGGTGCCATCTTCATGAGATGAATGCTTATGTCGCTCTCAAAATTCTTATGTTGTAACTCTGTGTGACTGCATTTAGAGGTAGGGCATATAAGGAGGTAATAAAAGTTAAATGAGGTCATATGGGTGGGGCCCTGATCCAATAGGATTAATGTCCTTTAAGAAGGACAACAGAGAGCTCTCTCCATGTGCAATCTGAGGGAAGCTCGTGTGAGGACACAGCAGGAAGGTGGCCATCTGCAAGCCAGGAAGAGGGCTCTTGCCAGAAATGAGGTCGGCTGGCACCCTGATCTGGGAATTACAGCCTCTAGAATTGCAAGAAAATAAATTTCCAGTGTTTCAGACACCCAACCTGAAGTCTTTTGTTATGGCACCCATGCTAAGACACTATCTATCTTATAATGCACACAGTTATTTTACCAAGAAAGTCAAAGATATGAATCAACTATAATATGTACCTCAATTCCAATGTTGAAATGTTAAATGAATATGTCTCTGAAAAATAGTTTTTAAATAACAAATAATTAATATGACAATAATGACGAGCTTTTCTTGTTTTTTGTGTGTGCATGTGTGAGAGAGACAGACGAACAGGGACAGACAGACAGGAAGAGAAAGAGATGAGAAGCATCAACTCCTAGTTCTGGCACCTTAGTTCATTGATGCTTTCTCATATGTGCCTTGACTGGGGGCCTCCAGCAGAGCAGTGATCCCCTTTTCAAGCCAGCAACCTTGGGCTCAAGCCAGCAACCTTGGGCTCAAGCCAGCAATCTTTTGGCTCAAGCCAGCGACAATGGGGTCATGTCTATGATCCTATGCTCAAGCAGGCGACCCCATGCTCCAGCTGGTGAAGCCACACTCAAGCTGGCAATCTCAAGGTTTTGAACGTGGGTCATCAGCGTCCCAGGCCAATGTTCTAGCCACTGCACCATCACCTGGTCAGGCATGACAGGTTGTATTTTAATGTAGATTTTACTTTAGTATGGCTGAATTGTCTGCTTCATTCATCTCTGTTTGATGGCCTCCTAGACTGTGAGAAAATGCACAGCTTTGTGCGTGAGAAAAGTCAAAAAGGGGCAAGTGGATATAAAACCAAAGCTTAACCTTTTATTGCTTACATTGTGAACTTAATTCCATTTCCCCAGAAGCCTGAGCTATTGACAAATATATTGACAAATAATTCCTTAATAGCTACTGCTGTTTCTACTTTACTAAGAAAATGTAAATTTCTTCAGTTTCCCTCCTTCTACCCTAAATGCTTATAGATCCCTTTTGTTTCAGAATTATCAGAGTCCCTCAAGGGCCAGCATCTCTCTTCTGCTGATGTCTTTCCTGGGGCATTAGTCTGTCTTCTCTCTTCCCATCCTTAGTCTCTGTCCCCACGGCCTCTGCTCCACAGTCAGCAGAGATGGAGCTCCCTCTCCTTAAATAGAAACAGAAAACCACACACAAACGCAAGCCCTTCCCAGACGCCGCTTCTGCCCTCCAGCTTTAGACTCCTCTTTTTTCTTTCTTTTTTTAAGAGGGGTCCGTCAGCCTTGCCTACTTCCTCCACCTCATTCTCCTCTATATAAAGTGTCACTCCACTCTATGTCACTAGTCTCTTTGGTTTTTCTGCCACTTGCTGCTGCTGCTTCTTCCTTTTCTTCTATTTTAGGTGAGAGGGGGTAGATAGTGAGGCTGACTCCTGCATGTGCCCTGACTGGGATCCACCAGCAACCCCATCTGGGCTGATGTTCAAGTACCAAGGTATTTTTAGCACCTGAGGCTAATGTGTTCAGACCAAATGAGCTATCCTCAGTGCCTGGGGCCAACACTCGAACCAATTAAGCCACTGGCTGCGGGAGGGAAAGAGGGAGAGAAGGGGAGAGGGAGAGGGAGAGAAGCAGATGGTCGCTTCTGCTGTGTGCCCTGACCAGGAATTGAACCTGGGATGTCCATACACCAGACCAATGCTCTATCAACTGAGTCAAAAGCTAGGGCCCACTTGCTTCTATTGTTAGGTTTTTATAGCTACAACACCCTTGAGAAAAAAACTAGGATTGAATTCCACAGGATGGTCATTTTGCTGGCACCTCTGGGCCTATTAGCACATGGACCAGAATCTACTCTTTCTGAAGCTACTAGTCAACAAGCAAGAAGCCTCAAGCAGCTACTGTGCCTCTTGAGTGAAAGACAAATGATTTGAGGAAGGCAGTGAAGAGGCTGCAGGGTCTAAGGGCCGACAGGAAATAGCATCACACTGAGGCGGTGGGACCAAGGAAAATAGCAGCTATGTGTAGAATGATACTTAAGCTCTACGCCACATTGGTGAAAGCCAATGCCATTGGTTCCATTTAGAAATACTTAACCCCTTGGTTAGTATGAACATTCATGTACATCCTTGTGCCTCCTGACCATCCAGAGTAACTGGAACTAATTTCATTTTCTGAAACAAAACCCTCACTCCCGGGGGTCAGCAAGCATGAAAAAACTCAGTACTCAAAGCGTTCAGAGCCAATCCATTAAGGGGGAAAAATACCCCTATATTGTTAGTTTCTTAAGGACTAAGGACTAGAATGCATGTATACTAATTCTATCAATAGAAGCCCAAGGTCCACCATGTCACAACAGAATTAAAATAAACAGATCCTGAAAAGCAGGAGTTAGTCACTCACAGCTTTATCTAATTGTTGCACAAAGTAGTAAAAAAAAAACAAAAAAAAACCTGTGTAAATACTTCAGCGATTGGTAGTTACCTGTAATAAAAATGTCTATGTCAAAATATAATATAATTTTTTCCTCCATTTTAAAAATTATTCAGTCTTCCATTTTTTATTTGAATGAATGAACCATAATACACAGCACACTGGAAAGAAATCAAAACACCAAACCACGTGGTTAGGAGTTTATACTGACAGTTCAGTCAGCAGGAGCCGGGGGGGTTAAACTGACCTGTTTTTAGCTGCACAAGTGGTAACATTTCTCATAGCTTCTGCCTTTTAGAGATTCGCCATCATTCTAAAGGGGTAGCCTATACACAGAACCATCAGTTTCATGCCAGAATATGTCATCTTAATGAGAATAAAAAGTTTCCATATGCACGTACTGCCAACACATTTCCAAAGGCCCAACTTTTAACAACTAGAAAAGACAAATTATCAGACAGAAGATCACACATTATTTTGGCTAAGAATATATCTTTTAAAATACCTGGCTCAACACTTTGCTTGCAGCTGCTACGTGTACTGCATACATAGGAGTGCTCACGTGTGTGTCTACATAGCTTTGTGAGGCGATAGTGTATGGCACAGCCCACTTCTCCATGGTCTGGTAGGGACTGCAGCATTTATTGCTGGCAAACCTGGAAGATCTAGGTCTGCATTTCCGCCAACTAGAGGCACAGCGTCCAGAGCTCCCTGCGCGGAGAACGCAGCCACCGTCCGCAGTTGGGGGAATGAACGGTAGAAGGCTGGAGGGGGCCTGGCAGCTCCAGGACGGGCGTTTTCTCTGGTTTCCAGTGGGTCTGTCAACGGATTCTGTGGGCCCACGCCCTTCATCATCATGGCGCTGGGGAGCAAGGAGGTAGTCTGCTCAGAAGTCTGACTGAGTGCATCTTGCCCACCTGCTAAGAGCTTGGGGAAATTTCTGTACGTAAGGGCAGGGTAGCGGGTTAGACGTTCAGTGGGACCAGAATACAGTATTCCTCTAATTTATTAGTTTCCCTGACTTGGCAACTTGTTCCCTACCACCTGACATGCCATCATCCAATCCCTGTAGGTTAATATTTTCCACATCTTCTACTTTAGCACCAGGTGGAGTGTCTATTAATTTAAAAAAATATATATTTTAAACAATTTTAAATTAACATCTTGCATTAGTGTGGAACATTGGTGACAACTGATGAACTAATATCGATACATTATTAATAACAAATGCCCATAGTTTACATTAGAAGTCACTCTTTGTACTGTGCAGTTCCACGGGTTTTGCAAATGCATGATGTCATGTATCCGCAACTCCGGTATCACAGAAGTTTCACTGCCCTAAAAATCCCCTGTGCTCTACTTTCTCATCCCGCATCCTGCCAGAAATACCCATCAACTACTGATCTTTTCACTGTCGCTACAGTTTTCCCTTTTACAGAATGTCATGTAGTTGGAATCATACAGTATTTAACCTTTTCAGGCCGGTTTCCTTCACTTAGGAATAGTCATTAAGGTGCCTCTATGTCTTTTTGTGGTTTAATTAACGTTTCCATCACTAAGTAATTGTATGGAAATGCCATGGTTCGTCTAGTCGTTCACCTACAGAACAACTTGGTTCTTTCCGAGGTTTTGTATTATGAACAAAGCTGCTAGAATATCGATGTGCAGGTTTCTATTTGGACCTGCCTGTTAAATGCTCAGTGCTCTGACACAGGTGCCGTCTGCTGAGGACACTGTTCAATCTGGGCAGCCAGAATATGTTCACTTTGGGTCCTTTTTTTTTTTCTCTCTCTCTCTCAAAGCTCCTTAATTCCTATTTGGCTCTCAGCTATCATTTCTGATTGGCCGATGACTTCTGGAGATGTGTTTTCGGAAGCTTGGTTACTAATGACCAAAAGTTTATCTAAAGTTCCTTCAAGGTTTCTGTTGTAGATCAATGAGTTTCCTCTGTTGACTCCACAGAGGGCTGACATCTGCCTCAGACTTAGAGAGAGCAAGGTCCTTCCAAGACATGTGACAGTTCCTATTTGTTTCAGGCATGGCAACATTACTTTCCAGGACCGAAAATCCCCAGGGGAAATACAAATTTCAGACAAAGAGTTATATATTGATGCTTCTACTTTCATGAGGGGACTATCTCAATTGAGCTCCGATGCATTAATGTTCTTGACATTGACAGTAGGGTATCTTCTTCCACAGGCAAAGCACGAATCTCTCCCTTTGCATCGGGAAGGTCTGCATTCCGCTGTAGCCTGGTTCCTTTCAGCTCATCTTCCAAATCAGCAGGTGGCTGTGGGTTCTGTGGTCTGTTTCCAGGAAGTGCATGGTCCCCTGTGTTACAGATATGTCCTTAGTCACATGCTGTTGAACTCCTAGCTCTTGGCGTTGTTTCAGCCATCTGCCTGTCTCCGATCTGACATTCCGGAGGCCAGCCCCTTTCTCTTAGAAACTCCTGTGGTCAACGCGTCAGGATGCTTGTGAGAGAAAAACTAAAACTAACTTCCTTTTCCCCATGTAGGGATGAAATTTGAGACTCTGGCTGTGAAATTTGAAACTCTGGGTGTGTGTTGTTTTTTCAGCAAGCAGTTTCTTTTCCATTTTTTTTATGGAGAGACAGAGGGACAGATAGGGACAGACGGATAGGAAGGGAGAGAGATGAGAAACATCATTCTTCATGGCGGCACCTTAGTTGTTCATTGATTGCTTTCTCATATGTGCCTTGAGCAGGGGACGCCAGCCAAGCTGGAGACCCCTTGCTTAAGCCAGCAACCTGGGGCTTCAAGCCAGTGACCTTTGGGCTCAAGCCAGAAACCTGGAGCTTCAAGCTAGTGACCTCTGGGCTCAAGCCAGAAACCTAGAGCTTCAAGCTAGTGACCTCTGGGCTCAAGCAAGCGACCATGGGGTCATGTCTACGATCCCACACTCAAGCCAGCGACCCCTGGTGAGCCTGCACTCAAGCCGGCAACCTCGGGGTTTCGCACCTAGGTCCTCTGCGTCCCATGCCAATGTTCTATCCACTGCGCCACCACCTGGTCAGGCAGCAGGCAGTTTCTTTAGAGTATCCACAACAGCTGATTTTTCTGAAAAATTCGGCAGAGGTATAGCTGGACCCCTGGCTGTCACAGTACTGTGCTGAGCAAGTAGGACCAGCAAGATCCTGTAGAGGACAAAGAATGTTTTCTTTCCTTCCATTTTTAATTTCTGCATTTATAGATCAGAACGGAAAACAAGGGGTCACAGAGACATTTGCACACCCATGTTCAGCACTATCCACAATTGCCGAATGAAAGCAACTCGTGTCCATGTACAAACGAATGAATAAACAAAATATGGTATATACATATAGTAAAATAACACTCGGCCATAAAGAGAAAAGGAAACTCTGTCACAGGTTACAACATGGATGAACCTTGAGGATATCATACTAAGAGAAATAGTCGGTCTCAAAAGGACAGTGTATAATGCCACTAAAGTAAGGAAGCCAGACTAGTCAAATTCAGACAGTAGGTAGAACGGTGGCTGCCAGAAGCCGGCAGGAGAGTTGAATGGGGAATTGTTATTTAATAAGAACAGCTTCAGTTTAGTAAGATGATAAAAGTTCTGGAGATGAATGACAATGATGGTGGTACAGCAACGTGAATGTACTTAATGCCACTGTACTGTACACTTAAACATGGTTAAAACTGTAAGTTCTATGTTATGTATATTTTTTACCACAATTTAGAAAATTCAATACTGCAGTTAATGCAATAATGCTATATAACCAGCACCTTAATCTTGAGTGACAGAACATAGTCCTGAATTGCTGGGCAATCCTTATTGGCACTTTTTCCCTAGGGCAATCAATAATAGTGCCCCTTCCACTCGCACAAGTGTCACAGATCAAACAATAGGTCGCATGGTCATCCTAGATGTATTACATAATTGCATAAATCATCGCGTTGCCAAGTGTATTTGAAAATGTCTTAATATTCAGAATTTGCCTGCGTTTTCTTAAATTACTCTGATTATGAACTCGGTGCCCTGTAGAATGTTATGGGCTCTGTTTCTCTGTTGTTATTTGTTTGTCTTGAATTTGGTTTACTTATTATTATTTTTTTCAATGTACTTGCTTGAAGTTGTGAAGGTCAGAAACGTGGCACACACGGCTGGGGTTCTGCTTGGGTACACCAAGGCTGACGCCAAGATCACCGCCCAGGCTGAGGGGTCCCTCAGGAGCTCTGAGGGAAGACTGCTTCCAAGCCTATTCTTGGAATTGAATTAAATTTATTGTGCTCATAGGAATGAAGTCCCTGAATAGGACTAAAGTCTCCCTTTCTTGCTGGCACCCTTAACGTTTTTAAAGATTGCTGATTACTTTCTATACATGGAGTAAAGTACCAAAAGCAGTCCTTTTTTTTTTTTTTTAAACACTAAACCCATCTAACTTTCGATAACCCTCTCTGAGCTGCCTTTCTGTTGTTGTTCAATATATCAGCAGATAGTCTTTGATATCAGAAATATGTTATGTTTCAATTAACTCCATTTTTACCTCACCATGACAGAACACACCACATTCTTCTCTGAAAAAGCCACTGTCTGCACACTCGTGATGACAGTGCCACGGCACCATACCCACTGCGGCTCTCCCTCCGACCAGCCTCTCCAAGGCAAAGCCGTACATCCTGCACCAATCCCAGGACAAAAGAGGTCCCACTTCTTGAGTCAGTGGTAAACAAATCATTCATGGATGTCCAAATACTAGTTTTGCTTGGTTCTCCTCAAATTTTGCCTTAAAAAATGATACAAGTGGCCCTGGCCGGTTGGCTCAGCGGTAGAGCATTGGCCTGGCGTGCGGGGGACCTGGGTTCGATTCCTGGCCAGGGCACATAGGAGAAGCGCCCATTTGCTTCTCCACCCCCCACCCCCTCCTTCTTCTCTGTCTCTCTCTTCCCCTCCCACAGCCAAGGCTCCATTGGAGCAAAGATGGCCCGGGCGCTGGGGATGGCTCTGTGGCCTCTGCCCCAGGCGCTAGAGTGGCTCTGGTCGCGGCAGAGCAACGCCCCGGAGGGGCAAAGCATTGCCCCCTGGTGGGCAGAGTGTTGCCCCTGGTGGGCGTGCCGGGTGGATCCCGGTCGGGCGCATGCGGGAGTCTGTCTGACTGTCTCTCCCCGTTTCCAGCTTCAGAAAAATACAAAAAAAAAAATGATACAAGAAACCCTGTGCTCTCTCTCCCCACTTTAATCTGGCACACCAATGATCTAACCAGAGAAAGATTTCAGATTTGGGTATCTTTCTAGTCCACAATACACTTGGCAAATCAAAGAATCATTTTGATATGTGATCCATAAAAGGAGTTGTGTCCTTTAACTCAATCTTCAAGTACTCTCCAAATGCTAAAGACAAGAATTCATCACCCTTATCATCCACAGGGAGAAAAAACCAGCCTTTTCTCTTGAATGTTGGCTTGAATATCAATGAAAGAGAAAAATTGGTGGAGGGATATGTTGAAACTAGAGAGAGTTTATTAATATGTTATTATAACATAGAAAGATTAACACTACTAATTTTCCCTTACGATTAATCAAATAAAAATATAATGTTAGATTCAAACAGTACCCTCCTGAGAATACACTATAAATGGGGTTTAAGAATAACAGTCTGGTAGGAACTTGAGATAGAAAACAGTACATTTGTCTTGAAGCTGCATTTATAGAGCAAGCACACTGCTTTTATTTTGTTGTGTTTATTTCGGTCGCTTGGCATGGAGTGGCTAAACTCTTGGGTGTCACTACTGGATCCAAAAGAACAAACTCATTTTATTGTGGTTTATCCCAGGCAACATTTGCAATTCTTCATTTAAGTGCTTTCATCATCTACCAGAAAAGATATCTGAATGGAGTCTTGCCTTTTGAAATGTAAAAATCAATTTAAATATATGTAACAGAATGACAAATTCACTAAGTGACTTCATTTGTTCTGGCTACTCTTCCTGCATTTTCTAGCTCCAAGTACTAGAATGAAATATAAATGACTTCATTTAACAATCAAGATTAATTCCTAGATGTGCTCATGTAATTTCTGAGTGCAAATAAATGATAATTGATTACTTAGCAATAGTAGAGATCCAGTCATATCTACTTTAATAGTTTGCAAAAAAGGACTGTGAGAAGTACCAGCATATGAAATAAGGGATTGGCGAATTCAAGTATATGACTTGTTTTTTGTTTTGTTTTACAGAGACTGAGAGAGTCAGAGAGAGGGATAGATAAGGACAGACAGACAGGAACGGAGAGAGATGAGAAGCATCAATCATCAGTTTTTCGTTGCGAAACCTTTGTTCATTGATTGCTTTCTCATATGTGCCTTGACCGTGGGCCTTCAGCAGACCGAGTAACCCCTTGCTCAAGCCAGCGACCTTGGGTTCAAGCTGGTGAGCCTTGCTCAAACCAGATGAGCCTGCGCTCAAGCTGGCGATCTCGGGGTCTCGAACCTGGGTCCTCCACATCCCAGTCTGACGCTCTATTCACTGCGCCACTGCTTGGTCAGGCAAGTATATGACTTTTTAATCTCCAATTAACAGGTCACTTCTAACTTGATTATAATCCTTTAAAAAAGCACCATTGAGGTTACAGAGCAAAAAACATTGAGTAGAAACACAGATAATTCATCTAATGGAAGAACCAGGCTGCCAGGGGTCATTACTTCTCCAGATACTGCAGTTCATTAAATGGGTAAGATATCTGAGACTTGGCAAAGGGCCCTTGTAAAAATCATTTTTCTGACATTTTACTTTGATAGCCCAACCAAAACAAAGGAATATTATTTTACATTCAAATAGAACCACATGAAGAGGCAGGCAGTTGGTAATTTGTAGTTATTTATTTGCATGATGTTTTCCAGCAATTTCAACTGCGATGACTATAATATCCATCTGTTTGATATGGAAATTGGTTAGCAACTGGATCCTTTTTTTGGATTATTACAATGTCATCTACCTGCTCTGAATAAAATATTCTAGCTAAATCTCTTAAGTGTTAGACATAATGGTGTCACTGAACATTCATTCCAGTCTCTTTCAACTGTATATTCCTCCATCTCTGAGGTGAGAGAGCTATAATCCACATTTCCCAGACTCCCTTGCAGCTAGGGTTCTGGGCACAGATTAGGTTCTGCTAGTGAAAAGAGCTGGATGTGAAGTGAGGTGGAAAGTATCTAAGGAAGAGGTTTGTTGG
This sequence comes from Saccopteryx bilineata, assembly GCF_036850765.1. Taxonomy (NCBI): domain Eukaryota; kingdom Metazoa; phylum Chordata; class Mammalia; order Chiroptera; family Emballonuridae; genus Saccopteryx; species Saccopteryx bilineata. The sequence continues at coordinate 20,944,698 of NC_089495.1, forward strand.
CTTGTTTTTGTTATTGGTAACACTGCTCAGTCACTGGCTTCCAGGGTGGAGCGACACTTTGCAGCAGCTTCTCTGATCCCTGGAATCCAGCTCAGACACTGCTCTTGATGTCAGCAGCTCTGGTGGTGGCTCTGATTCCTGGCCTCCAGAAGGTGGCGATGATGGCAGCCATCCTGGGGGCCAGTTCAGCAGTCCTCTCTGGGTGTCACCCTTTGAGCTCAGCCTGGATCCTCTCCTTTCCTTTAAGTTGCAACCGTCCCTTTCAACCTTCTTGTGAGCGCCTGATTCCCATATTAAACCCCTTTCTGCATAAAGTAGCTAAAACAGTTTCTGTTATCAGCAACTGACCGACACAAGGGAAAAAAGGGAGATAAGAGAATATGCATGAGACAGCAGGCAATGCCTGGGGAGACCCACAAAAGGAAAAAGGATTGTGACTGCCCGTCGCACACCTTACACCTTAAGGAACAGAAAAAAGGGCACAGGCAGTGGTCGGATTCAGCCAGTTTGCATCGGTGCAACAGAACCGAAACCTAATTTTTGATGAGTTTGGCAAACCAGTTGTTAAAATGACACTTGTAATCAGGGTTCTCTCTAAGGTGGGTGCCTGGGCAGCCGCCCAATGTGGGAGTCACAAATTTACATTCCTTACTCTTTTTTAACATTCATCTGCACAACAGCATATTCTAAGCGCCCGGAGTAGTGTTCATTCCGCCCATAAGTAAAAGAAAATTGCAAGTGAGGACGCCAATCATGAAGCAATATGGAAATATCTTTGTGTGTGTGTGTGTGTGTGTGTGTGTATTTTCTGAAGTTGGAAACAGGGAGGCAGTCAGACAGACTCCGCATGCGCCCGACCAGGATCCACCCAGCATGCCCACCAGGGGGCGATGCTCTGCCCCTCTGGGGCGTTGCTCTATTGCATCCAGAGCCATTCTAGCACCTGAGGCAGAGGCCACAGAGCCATCCTCAGCACCTGGGCCAACTTTGCTCCAATGGAGCCTTGGCTGCGGGAGGGGAAGAGACAGACAGAGAGGAAGGAGAGGGGGAGGGGTGGAGAAGCAGATGGGCGCTTCTCCTGTGTGCCCTGGCCGGGAATCAAACCTGGGACTCCTGCACACCAGGCCAACGCTCTACCACTGAGCCAACCGGCCAGGGAGGAAATATCTTAAATAACAGTTTTATTGTTTTTTTTGGTCAGGTATTATTTAGTATTTTTTCATTAATATTTTAAAACTCATTCTTATAATGTAATCTAGTTCTGTGTACCTCTCTTATTGTCCTTATTTAAGTATTTATTACATGCATGAAATAATAAACTACCTTTCAGTATATCATTTTTTCATACTTAAAATGGTCACTAGGGCAGAGAGCTGGTTGTTAAATTATTTGAATCCCACCACTGGTCACAGGTCATTATCCAGAACTACCCAAATCAGGGCCACCACACTTTAAGGCCTGCAGTTAAGGCAGTTAAGGCCAAAGCATAATTATTTATATAAAGGCTGAGAAATGATCATCAGGCCCTCTGGAGAGAAAGAAAAAAATACAAAAACACTGAAGAAAAAAATAACAAAGAGGGGGGAGGAAAGAAAAAGAAGGGGAGTGAGAAGAGAACAGGGAATAACAAAGTGAATAAAATCACGCATATGGTGAACAGGTTCGGACAACTCTCCACATGCTCTTGCCTGGCTGTTCAGGGCTTCTCAACTGTAGGCACACGAAGTGAATCAGTCCCTACAGCTCTTGAATAAACACAGAGAGTCAAATGTGGGGGATAAATGAACTAATTTTGTATCTATCCAGCTATGCTATAGAGATAGCCCATATGTATATATTTTCAAAGTCAGACAACTAGTAATGCAAAGAGCTGACAGTCAATTATGATAAATACTGGTTTAGGTTCTGGTCAGCTGAAAAAAGATTGTAACTATCCTTTTCATAATTCAGTAGGGTAGTCTGAACAAAAGCCTAAGATAAGGTGTTTACGCAGAGGAACGAAGGTTCTACTGAGACTAACTCTTAACATAAAAAAAAGAAAATGTGTGTCACGGCCTATGCTTTCTCTTCCTGCTTCACTGATTCTGTCTCCTTCACAATTTATTTATTTATTTATTTTTATATTTTATTTATTCATTTTTAGAGAGGAGAGAGAGAGAGACAGAGAGAAAGAAGGGGGGAGGAGCGGGAAGCATCAACTCCCATATGTGCCTTGACCAGGTAAGCCCAGGGTTTCGAACCGGCGACCTCAGCATTTCCAGGTCGACGCTTTATCCACTGCGCCACCACAGGTCAGGCCAATTCTGTCTCCTTCAAAGATACTGTTCTCTCTCTCTCTCTCTCTCTCTCTCTCTCTCTCTGTCACACACACACACACACACACACACACACACACACACACACACACACACACAGTCCCTGCAGGTTCAGCCCAATGGGCCTTCAATGCTCTTCCTTCCCCAAGGACCTGCCTCCACAACCCCAACATCTCTTCCTTCAGCAAGCACTCCTGACCTCCTTCCTTCCACAGGTCAAAGTCCCATTTCTGCCCTTGACATCCTCCTGCATAGTACTTGGCACAGGTATATTTATAGGTTGCCCTATGCATATTACCAGCAGACCTGCGTTCCACGAGGGCTCAGGTCTGTTTGTCTTGCTAGCGCATCCTGAGGCTCAGCACGGTGACTTGGGAGCACAGGGAACACCAAAGGATGGCAGACCCGAGTGAACCTTATTTCTGCTTCCTCCCTCAAGTCCAGACACCCTGTTTCTAAATAATGACAAACGCTCTCTACCTGTTCTAACTACCCATGCGAAAGCGAGGGATTCTCACCATTTAATTAAGGCCATCCATCTCATGGCATTAATAGAAACTAGTCAATTAAATGTTTAAATTTGATTTTAGAATTTCAGTGAGTCATCTCCTCCCTCCCCTGGTATCTTCATTATCTCCAAAACTGCTACAGGAAACTTGCAACTGAGGTAAGCAAAAGCCTGTCTAAGGTGGAGGAGATGCAAGTTGACAGCGTGAGCCTAACTCCCAGAGGACACTAACTACTAAGAGTCTACAGCAGGAGTCCCCAAGATTTTTACACAGGGGGCCAGTTCACTGTCCCTCGGACCATTGGAGGGCCGGACTATAAAAAAAAAAACTATGAACAAATCCTTATGCACCCTGCACATATCTTATTTTAAAGTAAAAAACAAAACGAGAACGAATATATACAATATTTAAAATAAAGAACAAGCAAATTTAAATCAACAAAATGACCAGTATTTCAATGGGAACTATGCTCCTCTCACTGACCACCAGTGAAAGAGGTGCCCCTTCCGGAAGTGCGGCGGGGGCCACATGTGGCCCGCAGGCTGTAGTTTGGGGACCCCTGGTCTAGAGCAACTATGCTGTGTCCTATAAGAGCACAATAAGTACACCAGTACAGGGGAATGACTCATTTACCGTCAAGTACGCAGCAACCCCTCGGCAGCTACCAGAAATGATACTGAAGTCCATAGCTTTCTCCTTCTTACCAGGCGGCCCCCAATGTGCCGACAGACAGCGTATTCAGCATTTTACATGAACTCTTACATTTGCTCATCACAAACCAGCCACTTTGGAAGTATCATCATCCCCATTTCACAGATGAGGAAATGGCTCAGAGCTGTTGTTCACTCCAGGTGACAGAATGCAACCTAAATTCCTTTTCTTTAGTGGTTTTAAATTTCTCCACGAGGGAAGTAATTACCCAAAGCAAATGAGGTTCACTTCTTTCGGAGATCTCCTAGCCAGAGATCTAGGCTATGTACTCTTAGGACGTCAAAAGAAGAGAACCACGAAAGTTGAAGGACACTCAGCTGGTCATTCAGCACCTCTATGTGGTCAGCCCTATGAGGGACCGAACTATGCTAGACTCAGGTGATATTTAGTTCCTTCAGTCTGTCCTGACATAAATCCCCAGTGTCACAATACTTTCACGCCTCTCTGCTCAGAGCATTCCTCATTTATCTGAGGGAACACACAAGACTGCACAGACAAGTTCTGACAGCCTCATCTCAGGAATGCATTAAACCAAGGGCTCAATTACACGGCAGCGTCACTCAGTTCCTATTTAAAATACAAATCAGAACATCAACATGCAATAAACACAAAGACTTAGTTGCATTTTTTCCCCCTCAACATTAAGATGCTGTGTATTGCCAAGCTTATCCAGCCTTTGTGCCTTCTTCAAAGCAGTGATAGGGTCCTCAACATAATGTGTTTCAGATTTTGTAAACTAGCTCTTTAGAGGTTCATATGAATTCTATATGAGTGAAAGGCATGTAAGTATTCACATATCCACTTATCAGGAATATTCTAAGATTTAACACCTCCTTTATAGTCCTTAATCACCATAAGATTTAGCTTTAGAAGTATACATAAACAGAGATTTAACAGAGAAATATACATAAACAGAGATTTAAGGTTGACTGGAGCAGTCCCCCGAGCCTTCATTACAAGGCAGGATTAGCATGCACACTGTATTTTCCATTGCACGTCCCTCCAATAAGTAAAATTTTATTATAACCTTTGAACTACTTTGATGCTTTAGCTATATTAAGACACACACACACGCAGGGACAAATTATTTCCAAAGAACATTATTGTAGTAATTGAATCTTTCTAGAAATAGGATTTCTTTTGAATCAAGAGAAGAGTTTACAGAGAGCGCCCTTCTCAAATCTGGCCAAATGTATTCATAAAGCAGCAGTTCTCTGGAGCAGCTCCTTGGTGAGGAGACACTTTCTGCACTAGCCAAGGTCTCCTTTAGAAGTCACGTGCAATCCTCCAGTCTGAACTACTCTAACGCCTCCTTCACCCTCACCCACGGGAGAGTGCAGCACACTGCATTTTCAGCCAGGCATCAAGGGCAGAAAAACTTAACAGTTCTCCCTTCCCTAAACTTCAAAACAAATTAACCATTTATTAGCCAGTAATATCCTTCAAGGATTCCCTAGGCTCATAAGTCATACCACAAGTAGTACTTTTAGCGGCTGAAACAAGGGCTTAAATGCCAATCGTTATCTGTAACATGGCCAGTAACCTTAACGTCAAAATGATATAGATATATTCTGACTTTCTGCCTACAAGAAATATCCCATAACATTTAAATGCATGCATACCAACCAATACATAAAGCTTTGCACGTAGATGTTTCATAGTCTCACTCTTTCTACACAGAGCATTGTATGTGTATAACATTTATCACAAGGAACCAGGTAGTACCAAAAAATACACATATAGCAAACATCATACAAATCTTACCATCTCATTTTGATATACCTTCTTAAACTGCATTTTCACCATCCGCTTTGACTATTTTAGTAAGTTCTTTCAGATCAACTAAAAAATATTCTGACAAACTTTCTGACTTCAAGTTATCTTCGTTTATTGCCTGCTGCTGCTATTTAAGAATCGATTCCTAAAAAATGATACCTTCTAAAGATAAAGATAAGCATGCACTGCATGAAAACACAGATCATTTTCACCTTTAAGGCACTACGCACGTCCCCTGAAGCTCGGAGTTCTGATTTATCCAGAGCGTACATCTGAAGCACATTCCGCAGTCCCTATCTGCAGGGCAGGCTCGCCGGTTTTGATCACGTCTAAGTTTTCAAGGTAAACAGGTCACCCTCGGCGACTGGAATGACAAAAGAAGCACAAGAATTCACCCAGGCGGTCAGACTCCAGCCGCGGGCGCGCGCGCGCGGAGCGACCTGTCGCGCCCCCTCCTCCCGGTCCCCGGCGGGAGGGCGGGCGCAGAGCGGCTGAGCTAGGCTGGCCAGAAGGCTTCTCGCCGCTCCCCTCGGTAGACCATTGTTAGAGCCTCGGTCGCCGAGCTTTCTGCACGGTATGGGGGCGGGAAGCTCCACCTAACCGAAGAGTTGCAATGCTTTTCCCGTAGCCGGAGAGAAAAAGCTGTTTTGCATCAGAGCCGGAGGCTGTACCAGGTGTAACTTCCACCCCCTGACCTATTTTAGAGTGAGAGAATGAAAGCGATAAGAAAAAAATAGACGGAGGGCGCGCGGGGTGGCTGGGCGCCGTGGGGCGGCTGCCCGAGGGGGAGCGCGCGTGCGCCGGGCGCGGGTCCGGGCTTTGGAGGAGAAGTTACAGCCAGGCCCCGGTGGGAGGCCTCCCGGCGGCGGATCTGCGGGCTCGGCGGGCCCCTCCGCAAGCTTCTCGTCCGCCCGCCGCGGCCCGATCCCGACTGCGCCCCGCCCTTCTCCAGGCGCGCCCTGGGGCTGGGGGCCTGCGGGCGGCCGCCGCGAGAGCAGCGAGGCGACCGCCCGCAGTCCCGGGAGCGCGGCTCCCCACCCCCATCGCCGTCCCTGCCTCCCCGCCCCACTCTCACCTCTCCGGGGACGGCGCTAGAGCTTGGGACTCCAGGGACCGAGGCCCGCGGACAGCCTCGGAAGGGTGGCGGGCGTAGAGCGAAGCCCGAGGGGTGTCGCCTGCCTGCTTAGTCAGTTGGAACGCCCCGCCCAAACGTGCCGGGAAAGTGAGGCTCTGCCGCGGGATGGGGGTGACCTTCTTGCCTCCTCCCGGCGCTCTTCTCGTCTCTACCCTCCCCGCGTGGCGGGTCTTACGTGGGAGAGGACGCCAAGGCGAGTACACCTGGCCCGCCCGGAGCACAGCAACGCAGTACCTGGGGTGACAACAACGTGACGCTTTAGCGCGAGTTTTCGCATATGATCCTTGCAACCACGTACTTCAAGGGATATGTCCCCATTGGGTATATTGGATAACTGAACATCAAAGGGGTTAAGGCCAAGGTGCCACTGCTTAGACTCTTCAGGGCTTTGCTCTAAAACAGGATACTTAATCTGCTAAGAGTTTTGCAAAACTAGCCCCATCAAAGTAGGGCTGGAACTTAGAAGATTCTACCTAAAATTAGAGCTGGAACTTAGAAGATTCTACCTAAAATTAGATGCTCACACATATACCGCACAGACTACATACAGTACTTCTGGAACAGTGGGGTGGACTATATGCCAGGTCCTTAGCACGATCTTCTTCCACCTCTCTTATCAAACGGCTCAGTGATCATCAGAGGCCAGTGTACTTTAAAAGATGCTAGTGCCTAATACTGAAAAATTAGCACGTTGAGTGACTGCTCTGCTGCTCTTTGAAACGTGACAGGTTGATGCTCTTGAGTTGACTGACTCCGTGAGGGTTGGGCACTTCATGGTGAGTTGTTTTACCAGGCGTGGGTTTTTGTTTTGTTTTGTTTTGTGTTTTTGTTTTTTTTTTTGCGAGGAGCCAAGTATATGTGTCTCACACAAACTGGTGACCTAAGAGGAGTGGAGATCAGCATATATAATTTGTGATTCCGGAACGGTTTTCTAGTGCCACAGTACATTGATGGAAGGAAGGGAACTTTTGGTTGGGTATCTTTATCGCCATGGCCAGGATAATCGAATTGACATTTTCTTTTTCTATAAATGCCTTCTTTTTGCATTTAAAAAGAAAAGAAAAAAAAAAAAAAAAGAGAGCCTCACTCACTTTATATGTTCTGGAGCTGAATGCCAGCCCACAAAAGTGCTGCCGCTCATTTTTTCTTCCATTCAGTGCAGTTACAACAACCACATGTCCTTGGATGCAGGATACATATTGGATACTGTGATGTTCCTTGAGCTCTTCTAACAGTGCCATACCTGGATACCTATAGGATAGTGCCTGGTAGGTACATAGGAAGTACTTGCTGGTGAATGAGATCTCAACAAAATGTGATAATTACAAAAAGAGTTTGGTTTCAATTCTACAGGAAATCATGGGAGAAATCAGTTATAGGCGAGGTGGTCAGGGAAAGCATCTTGGAGGTGGTGACAGGTGTTAGATTTTAATATGGAGAACTGGCTGAAGAATGGAGGTGAGAAACTATGTTTGAAATGCTTTTAAGATATACAGAGGTAGAGGTCCCTAACCTTTTGTAGGTAATAGGCCTGTGTGAGAATCCGATATAAGCTTTGGAACTCTCCTGTATAAAAAAACAAGTGTAAAAATATGTGCATAGATTTTCTGAGATTTCACAGGCGAGGTAAGCAGATCTGTGGAATCCCTAGAGATCTGTGGGCCTGAGTTGCCATTTTCTTATTTGGAGGCAAGAAAAAATAAAGAGATTGTTTTCTCTGATGCCTTCGTAAGAGGCATTTCCATGGCCACTAACAGAATCTGGGTAATGACTGAGGGAATAGAAAGAAAATGCTAGAATGAAAATCCATACACTTGGAAGCGTAGCATTTCCTCTTTGAAGCTGGACCTTTTAACATTTTTGTTCTCTTTGTACCTGAGAATTTCACATTCATCTCTCAACAAAAGCGGGGAAGATATAGATAAAATATGACCACCAAACATTGGCAGTTGCTGAGGCTAATATCTACATGGGCGTCAGTGTATCATTATCTCCTTACTTGTGATGTTTGACAATTTTCATGAAAAAATTTTAAATGATTTTTATTCTCAGGTAGACATAACTAATCCTATGACATTTCTTAACTTGTTAGAATGGACATTTTGTTTAAAAAAAAAGAAAAAAGGAAACAAAACAATAACAAGTATCCTAATGATGCCACACATAACATTATTAATAATTAGTGCATTCTCTATTGAAGCAGTAGATTTTCTCTTATAGTTAATTATGAAGTGTGTTAGCAATGGTTTCAACAGTGTTCTGTTTCTTTCTAAATTACACCGAACTTCATTTTATATTACTTAGTTAAGTCAGTTCCTTAATTATATATATTATATACTATATAATATTGTATTGTTATATATAATTATTACATAATTATAATAAATATAATATATTATATTACATTGTTACATATGATCGTTGTTGTGTTGTTTAATCAGCTCAGTTTGTTTATTAATTTTCTGTGTCTAGCACACAGCTCTTGGGGCGCAGATTGAAGGCCATGGTTCTCTGAGTACTTCTCCTGCTCCCTTCTGAGAAAGGCAAAGACTGATCCCTTACGCATAGGCTGCGGTACTTATCCATCTTGTGACTAAGTCAAGGAAGGATTTGTGACCACCGGAAGGAGCTGTCCTGTGGCCTACAAGGCAGAGGCCAGAAGAACTCCAGATAGGCATGCCCTGTATTGGATAGAGATGGTAAGTACCAATCAGATTTTTTCCCCAAGTGTCTTACAGGCAAGGGCTGGATTTGAACCCAAGCAGTGAGTGCTGCGAAGCCTGTGTTCTTAACCACTCTGTTCACAGCCTTGGGAGAAGCAAAGAGCGAATTAAGTGAGCCAGGTGCATGACTGGGTCACACCATAGAGGCAATGGATTCCTTGACGACTTAGGGGCTCACGTTCCCATGTGACCTGGGGCTGCTGTGCTTCCTTGTTGATCTTCCAGCACTTTCTGAATTGCTTATGGCTATGGAAACTAGTGCTTGCTCTTCCTTACTTCCTCCTGTGGTTTCATAACAAAACAATATCAGTGTAGATAAGCTGTTTCTCTTCTTTCTAACCCGAATGAGCATAGCTGCATGGTCATACACTGATTGCTTATAACACCGCCATGATGTAGAGCTACACCCATCCTGTCTATGCTTTTAGTGGTCTTCTTTCTTCTTAATAAAGCACAGGGGATGCCTTCTTAGAGATGTTATCTGAAAAAAAATTTCTACAAATCAAATCACATTTTCCAATTGGTGTTTTTTAGTAAAATAAATATTTTTCCACAAAAATAACATTTTCCTCTGAACTATATGAAAATGATATCCAGATTTTAGCAGTTATTATTTTTCACTGTTTGTTTACTGTAAATATGGAAAAAAGTAGAATAAATATATACTAAAAATGATTTCAAGTCCCTCTGCTGGAGGTCCATTACCAGCTCTCCATTGTATATTAAATACCACAAATCCCATAGAATGAGGTACAGCATCCTCACAGCCCGGCCCCAACCTACTTCTCTGGGCTCAAGGACAATCATAAGACTTCTTCAGCTCATGGAGCCCTAAACATTCAACCTCTAGTTTCTTTTTCTCTTCCTTATTAATTTTAATGGGGTGACATTGATAAATCAGGGTATATATGGTCAGAGAAAACATCTCCAGTTATTTTGACATTTGATTACGTTGCATACCCATCACCCAAAGTCCAATTGTCTTCCGTCACCTTCTATCTGGTTTTCTTTGTGCCCCTCCCCTTCAGCCCCCCCACTTAATCACCACCCTCTTGTCTGTGTCTCTGAGTCTCATTTTTATGTCCCACATATGTATGGAATCATATAGTTCTTAGTTTTTTCTGATTGATTTATTTTGCTCAGTATAATGTTATCGAGGTCCATCTATGTTGTTGTAAATGATCCGATGTCATCATTTCTTATGGCTGAGTAGTATTCCATAGTATATATGTACCAAAGCTTTTCAATCCACTCATCCACTGACAGACACTTGGGCTGTTTCCAGATCTTTGCTATTGTGAACAATGCTGCCATAAACATGGGGGTGCATTTCTCCTTTTGGAACAGTACTATGGTGTTCTTGGGGTATATTCCTAAAAGTGGGATAGCTGGGTCAAAAGGCAGTTTGATTTTTAATTTTTTGAGGAATCTCCAGACTGTTTTCATAGGGCTGCACCAGTCTGCATTCCCGCCTGCAGTGCAGGAGGGTTCCCTTTTCTCCACATCCTCGCCAGGACTTACTCTGTGTTATTTTGTTGATGAGCACCATTCTGACCAGTGTGAGGTGATATCTCATTGTGGTTTTAATTTGCATTTCTCTAGTGATTAGTGATGCTGAGCATTTTTTCATATGCCTATTGGCCATCTGTATGTCCTCTTTGGAGATGTGTCTAACCATTTCTTTTGCCCATTTTTTGATTGGATTGTTTGTCTTCCTGGTATTGAGTTTTATAAGTTCTTTATAAATTTTGGTTATTAACCCCTTATCAGACATATTGTCGAATATATTCTCCCATTGTGTAGTTTGTCTTTTTATTCTGTTCTTATTGTCTTTAGCTGTGCAGAAGCTTTTTAGTTTGATATAGTCTCATTTGTTTATCCTGTCTTTTATTTCACTTGCCCATGGAGATAAAGCAGCAAATATAAATATAAATATATTGCGATAGATGTTGGAGAGCTTACTACCTATGTTTTCTTCTAAGATGCTTATGGTTTTACGGCTTACATTTAAGTCTTTTATCCATTTTGAGTTTATTTTTGTGAATGGTGTAAGTTGGTGGTCTAATTTCATTTTTTTTGCAGGTAGATGTTCAATTTTCCCAACACCATTTGTTAAAGAGGCTGTCTTTACTCCATTGTATGCTCTTACCTCCTTTCTCAAATATCAGTTGTCCATAAGGTGTAGGTTTATTTCTGGGTATAAAGGGCCTTGTAGTATAGCTTGATATCAGGAAGTGTGATACCTCCCACTTTATTCTTCCTTTTCAAGATTGCTGAGGCTATTCATGTTCTTTTTTGGTTCCATATAAATTTTTGGAATATTATTTTTATATCTTTGAAGTATGTCATTGGTATTTTAATTGGTATTGCATTGAATTTATAAATTGCTTTGGGTAATATAGTCATTTTAATGATGTTTATTCTTCCTAACCATGAGCACGGTATATATGCTTCCACTTGTTTGTATCTTCTCTGATTTCTTTTATCAATGTTTTATAATTTTCCAAGTACAAATCTTTAACCTCCTTGGTTAAATTTACTCCTAGGTACTTTATTTTTTTGGTTGCAATAGTGAAGGGGATTGTTTCCTTAATTTCTCTTTCTGACAGTTCATTGTTGGTATATAAAAATGCCTCTGATTTCTGAGTATTAATTTTATATCCTGACACCTTGCTGAATTAATTTATCAGGTCCAGTAGTTTCTTGATTGAGACTTTAGGGTTTTCTATATACAATATCATATCATCTGCAAATAATGACAGTTTTACTTCTTTTCCAATTTGGATGCCTTTTATTTCTTCTTCTTGTCTGATTGCTGTGGCTAGGACTTCCAGAACTATGTTGAATAAGAGTAGTGAAAGGGGGCACCCCTACCTTGTTCCTGATCTTAAGGGAATTGCTTTTAATTTTCATCCATTGTGTATGATGTTGGCTGTGGGTTTGTCAGAGATGGCCTTTATCATGTTGAGGTATGTTCCCTGTATTCCCACTTTGTTGAGAGTTTTGATCATGAATGGGTGCTGGATTTTATCAAATGCTTTTTCTGCATCTATTGAAATTATCATGTGGTTTTTCTCCTTCCTTTTGTTTATGTGATGAATCGCATTGATTGACTTGCGAATATTGTACCAGCCTCCCCAGAATAAATCCCATTTGATCATGGTGTATGATTTTTTCCATATATTGCTGGATCCGGTTTGCTAATATTTTGTTGAGGATTTTAGCATCTAAATTCATCAGGGATATTTGCCTATAATTTTCTTTCTTTGTGTTGTCTTTGCCTGGGTTTAAGAATCAGAATTATGCTCGCCTCATAAAAGGAACCTGGAAGTCTTCCTTCCTCTTGAATTTTTTGAAATAGCTTGAGAAGGATAGGAGTTAATTCTTCTTTGAATATTTGGTAGAATTCACTTGTGAAACCATCAAGTCCAGGACTTTTCTTTGTTGGGAGTTTTTTAATAATTGTTTTGATCTCATTTGGTGTAATTGGTTTGTTTAGGTTTTCTGATTCTTCCAGATTGATTTTTGGAAGATTATATGTTTCTAGGAATTTGTCCATTTCATCTAGGTTGTCTAATTTTTTGGCATACAGTTCTTCATAGTATTTTCTTACAATATTTTGTATTTCTGTTGTGTCAGTTGTTATTTCTCCACTCTCATTTCTAATTTTATTTATTTGAGTTCTTTCTCTTTTTTTCTTGGTGAGTCTGGTTAAAGGTTCATCGATCTTGTTTACCTTTCCAAAGAACCAGCTCCTGGTTTCATTGATCCTCTGTATTGTTTCTTTAGGCTCTATGTCATTTATTTCTGCTCTGATCTTTATTATTTCCTTCCTTCTACTATCTCTGGGCTTTACTTCCTGTTCTTTTTCTAGTTCTTATAGAAGCAGGATCAAGGTGTTTATCTGAGCTTTTTCTAGCTTCTTAAGATATGCCTGTAATGCTATGAACTTCCCTCTCAGCACTGCTTTTGCTGTTTCCCATAAATTTTGAGTTGATGTATATTCATTATCATTCGTTCCTAGGAATTTTTTTATTTCTTCTTCTTCTTCTTCTTCTTTTTTTTTTTTTTTTTTTTTTTTTTTTTTTTTTTTACAGAGACAGAGAGAGAGAGTCATACAGAGGGATAGACAGACAGGAACAAAGAGGATGAGAAGCATCAATCATTAGCCTGGTCAGGCTTTTTATTTCTTCTTTGATCTCATTGTTAACCCATTTGTTATTTAATAACATGCTATTTAGTTTCCAACTGTTTGAGTATTTTTCAGTTTTTCTGTTGTGGTTGATTTCTAGTTTCATGCCATTGTAATCAGAGAAAATGCTTGATATGATTTCAATCTTTTTAAATTTGTTGCAAAGACTGCTTTTGTGCCCTAACATGTGGTCTATCCTAGAGAATGTACCATGAGCACTTGAAAAGAATGTATATTCTGCTGCTTTAGGGTGAAAGGTTCTGAATATATCTATTAAATCCAGTTGATCTAGTGTGTCCTTTAAGTTTGCTGTTTCTTTGTTAATTTTCTTTCTTGAGGATCTATCTATTGATGTTAGTGGGGTATTGAAATCCCCTACTATTATAGTATTGCTGTTGATCTCGCCGTTTATATCCACCAAAGTCTGCTTTATATATACATATTTAGGTGCTCCTATATTAGGTGCATAAATATTTATAATGGTTATATCTTCCTGTTGGATTGTTCCCTTTATCATTATGTAGTGACCTTCTTTATCTCTTACCTATAGTCTTTGTTTTACTCATATTTCTCCTCCTTTCAAAGTCATTCCATGTTTTTGAGTAATTTTAAGTAGTCTAGCATGATGCCAGGCACCGTGCTAGGAAAATAATGGTGAGCAAAACAAATACAATACTTACCCTTATTTACTCTCTGGTTTAATGGGATGACAGTCATTAACCAAATAATCACAAATATCACCAGTAAAATGTGTAATTCTAAACTGGAGCAAGTATTTGGAAGGAAAGTTACAGGATGTCATGAGAGCTCATGCGTCCCTTGTCTCTTCTAGCGGGGACACAGGTATAGGATTCATCTCTGTGTCCTCAGTTTAGCCCAGAGCCGTGCACATGGTGGTGTTCAGTAAGTTTTTGTTGCAGGAACATATACTTTGACATGTAAGTGCACAATGCATTCTGTATTGCACATACTGAATAAAACACACAGCAGGTAGTCCCTCAGATACTGATCTCAACGCATGGCCACTGTATGCTATTTGCTTTTGTGACCACAATCCACAGGTCAGCTATCTCCAAGTGCATCCTGTTTTCTTTGCCAGCCTGACAACATGTGACTTCTTGTTATCCTAGTAGCATTATCGAGAACATTCTTTACTTTCTGGCAAATGTTCTCATATACACTAATCCTTTACTGTTCTCACCAGCACAAATCCATTATCCCAATATCACAAAGGTATTATAGTTGATACCTTTGCTGAAGATATGAAACATTGTTTCTTTACTTATGTGAGACACTGTATCTCCCTGCACTATCCTCGGTCATTTTCCTGCTTCCTCTGTCTCAGTAGCTATTTGAGTCTTGCCTCTGCATCCTTTTCTCTTTTCTCTTGATTTTGGTCATGTTTCTCTTTCATCATCTTACACTCCTGTAGTTTTTGGAGTCAATTTTTTGTTGGAACAGGAAGTGGCACAAGTCTTTTGGTTTATTTTCTCAATCTTTTTTTTTTACAGTGCTAGTACATAATCCTTTCTCAAAAAACAGTCTCAGATAAGAATCTCAGGTTTTTTTGTTTTTTTTATATATGTTGTTTGTTTTTGGCTTGGAACAAACAAAGAATGAGAAATATGGAATATTTGTCATGGTAACGAAAGAAAGACTAAAAGATAAACTCCAACAAAAGAGACTATTTTATATAAAAGAAATGAACATCTAAGATATAGAAAACCACAGTCATTAACTCGAAGACAATTTAATAACCTGGAAAACAATATTGGTAAGCAAAAAAGCTTTTAGATGACTATTTTGTAAATATTGCATATTTACATATACATGGGGGAAATACTAGACAAGTATACTAAAATATTAATAGTGGTTCTCTCTGGGTGATGGAATTTTCATTTTTTTATACTTTTCTATATTTTTTTATTACTTTTATTTTATTTATTTTTTTATTTTTTATTTTATTTTTTACAGAGAAAGAGAGTCAGAGAGAGGGATAGACAGAGACAGACAGGAACAGAGAGATGAGAAGCATCAATCATTAGTTTTTCATTGAGGGTTGCAACACCTTAGTTGTTCATTGGTTGCTTTCTCATATGTGCCTTGACCACAGGCCTTCAGCAGACCGATTAACCCCTTGCTTCAGCCAGTGACCTTGGGTCCAAGTTGTTGAGCTTTGCTCAAACCAGATGAGCTTGCGCTCAAGCTGGCGACCTCGGGGTCTCAAACCTGGGTCTTCCGCATCCCCATCTGATGTTCTATCCACTGCGCCACTGCCTGGTCAGGCTCTTCTATGTTTTTTTAAGAGAAAGAGCTTATATGCAGTTTTGGAACAAAGCTTATCTCTCTTTGTAGCCACATCTTTGTCCTCGTGGACTTTATTGATATTGTATGCCTGCTGTTACCAATCAACTGCATGAGAAGTAGTATCAACATGTGGAAAACCCTCATTTCTTTTTTTAAAAAATAGGATTTTGAATTCTCAAAAGCAGAAGTGGAAATAAGTTCAGTTGTTTCAAGTATAGAAGCCATAATACCACAACATATATTTACAAAAAACTGTTCATGCTATGTCAGTGACGTAGCCATATGTGCCTCATCTTGATGTAAACATGTTTGTTGTCAAGTGTCTGCTCCTTGCCTAAGTTTCCTGATTGCGTCTACTTACTGGTAATAGTAACCTTGAATTTATGTAAATGTTAGCTCCAGGAATAATGAAGAAGTAAATTCACTTTGTGTGAATGTGTATGAGTGCACATGCATGCCCTTGTCTCCTTCTCTCTCTCTCTTTCTCTCTCTCTCTCTCTCTCTCTCTCTCTCTCTCTCTCTCGTGTGTGTGTGTGTGTGTGTGTGTATAATGTGAAGTTACTAGTGACTTGATGTTCTAGGGAAAATGGAGCGTAAATTTTGAAGTAGTTGTTTTTATTTTTCTTTGATGGTTTTCTGGAACTTTGGGGAGTATAACTTTTGAAAAACTTAGAATTAGTATTTAAGATTAGGTGATAATGCATGACATGCGACTAGAAGTTAACTTACTGTAAAATAGTTTCAGAAAACTGTGCATTAAGAGAATTTTGTTAGAAAACTATTTGCGGTTGTCAGAGTATAATTCTTCTGGAAGCAAGCAAGACAGTACTACTCTGCAGTAGTCCTACCATCAGAGGTCTAGTCATCACAGTTCTTTGACCCTGATCTCAGGCAAGATCTCGGGATCTTAGATTACTCATCTGATAAGCGAAGGACATGAATTCGATGGTCACTGAGGCACCTCACAGTTCTTCAAACAAAAAGTATTTTTGGTTGGGTCTAGAAAGTTGTAAAATAAAGGAGGGATTTGTTGCCTTCTTTGTCTTATTCCTTTGTGATCTAAAGATTGACCAGGAGGCTTTCATTTTCCAAGCTGGATTTCAAAGACTGGATATGGAGCTAACAATTGACAGTAGTGTTTAATATAATTCATGTGAAGAATTTGGGAAGAACCTCTGATATGTTATAGGAAGGAGGCTTTTCCTGAAGGCTCCAGAGGGCAGACTTGGACCAGTAAAAGCAAGTTACAGGGAAGAACATTTAGATTCAACAAGAGGAAAAGATTTCTAAAGTTGAAACTGCTTGAAAGTAGGGATCCTTCAAGATGTACAGCGTTTTTTGTTTGTTTGTTTGGTTGGTTGGTTTTATTTTTTATTTATTTATTTTTGTCTCTGAACAGACAGATGAAGAGGCTGACTCACCTGTCACTAATGTGTGCAGGGATTCCTGCTTCAAAGAGCAGATCATGCCTCAGAGATACTCCCAGGCGGTCCAGGGCTGGAACCCTTTAATGGAGTGTTGACAAAGGATGTTGAGAAAGAACTGAACACAAAGTGTCTTTAGGTGTCTGGACAGACAATGAGGCTGATATTTTCACAACCTAGTCTTTGAAACTCTTGTTTCTCTTTCCATCTCCGGTTGGTTTCATCTTCTGTATTATGGGAACAGAACTGGTTATGTTTGGATATAATAGCCAAGCCAAGATATAAAACTAAACTGACAAAAATTGGTTTGTTTCATGCCATTATTGAAGGAGTTCGGCTGAGAACAGGGCAGGGACTATGCCTTCGAGACCATGACAAATCTGGGCAGAGATCATCCGGGACATTAGCATTCTTGGTTTGGCATAAGATGACGCTCATACCTACTAATCTGGAATTTGTAATTCTTTTTGCCCATTTAACATGAAAGAAGAAAAAGTAATAAAATTAGCAAGTAAAGATAATCAGTAGGAAGGTCATTAAAAGCATAAAAATACCTAACTGAACAATCAAAACCATCACAAAAAGCTAGATAAGGATGTTTTGTTTGGGGTTTTTGTTGTTGTTGTCTAAAAGCAAAATAAATAGCCATTGTCCAACAAGAATAACAAAACAGAAGAAAATTTCTACCTGAGATTGCTAGTGAAATGCCCAGAAGTTAAAGTCACTGCCAAGGAGCAGACGGGTGGAATGCCCCGGGCCTGTTCATTTTCTATTATTACCCGAGCACACTTGTCCCTCATTTTAGACAGTGGCTCTTTCCATCTCCAAGACAGAAGCTTTTCTATGCTTACTATTCCAGCCACATACAGGCAAGTGTAATGTAAGGCAGGCAGCCTTCCCTCCTGCACTCAAGTTTGTCTAACCGGAGATTAAATCAAAATAACCTGACGAGAAAATTTAAGACAATGTCAGGCACTATTTTCCTATATCCAAACTGACTACGTGTGAAAAGAATTTTCTTGACTCAAGGGTTAAGCTGAAATATTTGTGCAAAAGAGAAAGCGATCTTACATGAAAATAAAAATCAACGTTTTTCAAAAATTCAGCTTATATAATTCATAAACTACAGTAGATGTGTAGATTGAGTATATTTTAGCTCTAGCTTGAAAGAAAGTCTGAAATTGTTTGGAGTTCTAAAGTTGGATATCTCTGATTGTCATTAGAAATTATTTGGAATTATTCCAATATGTATTGATTCAGTATCCAGGGGCATGTTGAAGATAGAAGGAGATAAATAAGGATTTGAAAAGATATTTTAGCTCTTTACTATTTACTGAAATAGAAAAAAAAAATCCAGGAGAAAAAAAAATCACTATTTGCTTCTCAGCCAATTAATTTTTAATGTTGCTGGCCAATTATTCTAACACAAGAGCAAAGTGACAAGTTTCCTCAGCGAGGTCTTCTTGTCTTTTTGAACAAATAACATAGACGAATTGCATCACATTAATAAAATAATCATGTGTGCATACAGAACTTAAGAGATCTAAGGAATTTTTGAGATATAGAATACATATGAAAGAAATAAATCCTTACTCTAAAAATACCTGAAAATTCAAAACTATGTAAAGATGGAACAATTTCATAATTGTGCCACTTAATGATGCCATCATTAACATGTTGGTGCATTTCCTTTCTGTGTTGATCCAATATTTTTAAAATTACAATTAGGATGGCATATTTATTTTTACTTTACATTGTATCTTTATGCCACATATATTATATTAAGTAATCTCCCAAAACACTAATTTTTAAACATCCTCATAGTATTTCATTTTTAAAAAAATATCATGTACCAGGTGTTGGATAAACCACAGTCATGTGTGAATCTATGTCATTCTCAGGAAAGCCTGAAGCAATATTATTATTATGGTTGTTATAGTTCTTTAAAAAAAAAAAAGGGTGGGGGAACCAAGCTTAAGGGAGATTAAATAACTTGCCCAAAGCCAATAAATGATGAGGTTGTGACAGAATGATTTGATTCTAACTCTAACGCCGGTATTCTTAATGATCAGGAGATCATTACTTGTCAGGAGATCAAGTAATTTTCTTCACAAGCCTTACGGAATAAATCACCGTGACAGCTGTTTGAGTCGCATCTTCCCTCAGAGAGCAAATGCTTCTCTGTTCAATCTTCAGTCTCCTTTTTCTCAGCTCTGCGTTTTCAGAGGGCAACGCTGTGCACTTGACTCTGTGCCTGGGGAATACTATAAGACTACCTCGCAACCTTGTACGGAAATCCAGAGAATAATACACCTGCTTCTTTTTCATAGTAATGGTATATAAATTATGAACTAAAATCATACAAGGTGTTGCTCTGTACTTTGGCACTTACCATAGTTATGTTGTGTTGTTTCTCTCGCCATGTGTAAATCCTGATCCCTGACCCTTCCGTGTGTTTCTATCGGTTATTACATTTTCAGAGTCTAACACATTATCTTACAGAATAGTTATTTAACGTTTGCTTGTAATGTACATGATGATAGTGATACTTCAATACTAAATACTTAAATGCTATACAATAGTCCTCTTACATGAATAAACGTTTATAGATAATCTTGTCTCTGTGGCAGAAATAATGCTACGTGATCAACAGCCCAGGTTCATTACCTCCTTGGCCCACAGGGAGACTGAACAGCTAAGATTCCATGGCAGTTTAGTGGGACCATATCTGTGTGACTTAGTTCTTGCCAATAGAATGTGGGCAGAAGTGAAGAAGTGATGTATGTACTTCCAGTCCTGGTCCTTACTCCCTACAACCTCCTCTGTGACATGTTCTCTCTCTCCCAGTCCCTCTCACTCTCTTCCTTTACATTTCCTTCTCTCTCTCTCTCTCTCTCTCTCTCTCTCTCACACACACACACACACACACACACACACAATTTGTATGCAAGACAGAAGTATTAGATCCATAGGTTCTTGAATCTCCATGTGGAAGACCATCTACTGAATACTAAATTTGACTATGATGTGATGTGAACTGTTGAGATTTGAGTTGTTGCTTTTTTCACCTATATCCTATTGTGTCTATTATATACTGAGTTTCAGTCTTGCCTCAGGCCCAATGCCAGTTTATCATCTACCATTTACTCCTACTGCTTTTTCAACTTGAAATTTCTTCCTTCCATATCTTTACCTAGTAAACCCCTATATATGACTCAGCTCAAACATCCCTTGTATGAAACTTTGTTTCATATCACACACAGAATAATCTTGTTCAACTCTAAATGACTACAGAAGTGTATGTCCATATTGCACTTTCATAGGTGACTCTTGGTCACCATTGTGTCCCTAGTCTTAGCCCAATGGCTAGCATTATTAGCACTCAGTAATATTTGTCAACAAATGAATGATGAATGAATGAATGGATAGATGAGTGCATTTCATTTCTCCCACAGGTTTGATAAATTCTTTATGTGAAGGATCGTGTCTCATTTATCTTTATTTTTCCCAGTGACAAGCACAGAACTTGGCATATGGGACACATTCAAAAAATGCTCATTGACTGGCTAAAGTGCTATTAATGGTGATGGAGAAATGACTTGGATCCACCTGGCAAGCCCACTAGGGGGTGATGCTCTGCCCATCTGGGGCCCTTGCTCTGTTGCAACCAGAGCCATTTTTTTTAACATATGAAGCAATGGATCCATCCCCAGTGCCTGGAGCCAACTTGCTGCAATTGAGCTGCAGGAAGGGAGGAAAAGAGAGAGAGAGAGAAGAGGGTGGGGGAGGTGGAGAAGCAAATGGGCGCTTCATCTGTGTGCCCTGGCTGGGAATTGAACCCAGGACATCCACACTTTGGGCTGACTATCACTGAGCCAATCGGCCAGGGCTGAAAGGTGCAATTTTTTAAAGAATAGGTATTCCTCAGGGTTTTATCATTGTTTAAATATTTAATAACTCTCACAGATGGGAAATTTAAATTTAAATCTGACCTAAATTCCTTTGTTGCAATTTTAAGTCTTCCGTGAGTCTTAGTTACGCTACCGTCACAGGGCTTCTAAGCAGGAGATTCAGTTCTCCTAGGCTATTTCTGTCCGATTGATGTATTTACAGAAAAGATGGTAATGATTCCACTGCTCTAAATCAATACTGCTGCGTTATTTCAGGAAAGACAGGGTTTTTATAATCTTCCATTATGCATTCCTTTCCCCTTGTGGTTTCTGTAATTGGTCACGAATTCATGCTTGTGTGGAGACAGAAAAAAAAAAAAGAATATAATTATTTGGGGAGAAATTAGGAAGGAGGCAATTGTTGATGCTGACTCTTGCTGAAGTCTTAGTAATTAGTCCTATAAATAGAAGAGAAAACATAAAATATTGATTTTCCAAGATAAAATCAAGAAAGACGTTATCATGTGAGTAAGTAAGGTTATAAACATTACAGGGTTGTTCAGTTCTGTGGTGTGGTCTTGATCTTCACTCTTGGAAATTCAGCCTGCAATCTTCTTCTTCACTTATTCACTGCGACATTTTGTGAACTCCACATATCCCTTACCAATTTCCTTTTACCTTAAGCTAGTTTGAGTGAATTTTATTGTCGGCGACAAAAACCTCACCCAAAACAGGATCTAATATTATGTTTGCACCCAAATCTGTCTCAACATTCAAACAGTCTCTATCACAATAAACTTACATATTTACATTGCAGTGGTCAATTTCTGCATTTTTCTATCTCATTGATTTATTTATTTACTTTATATGCAATACTACACAGGTATACTTGCTATATATTATATTTTAGTATAAGTGGGGATATCCATTTTTATTGATCTGTTTTTTCAAAATTTCCTTGGCTATTCATGCACGTTTTCTTTTCCAAATAAACTTCAAAATTAATTGGTTGAATTGCATAAAAACCATTAGTATTATAATTTCATTAATGTTAAGTTTTCGTATTTGAGAAAATGTTTTTAAATGTTGGTTTTCAAACTTTTTGATCGCTGGATCATTTTTTACTTTTAAAAATTAGAGAACTTCAGAGAGATTTATTTATTATGTTAGAAATTAAGTTTAGAAATATTTGTTAATTCATTAAAGATAACCATAAAATACATTATATTTTTATATATATAACATATTAATTTTCAAAAATAACCATCATTTTCAAATAATAGTGAGAAGAGTGGCATTATTTTACATTTTTGCAAATCTCTTTAATACTTGGCTTAATAAAAGAAAGTTAGATTCCTATATCTGCTTCTGAAAATCGGTTGTGATGTGCTGCTTTGATTGAACTATATGAAAAAAAAGGTTGGCCTCATACAGAGATGTAATTGTAAAAGGAAAGTGTTTCAATGGCCTTTTCAGATAAGTATGGATATTTTTCTTTGATACCACACTACACACAATATACCTGATAAGTTTTAATTTCATACAAGTTGGTAAAAATGTAGAATATGAAATCTTATCCATGAAATTTTTGTTCACTGAGTCATTAAAGTCCACTGATCTGTCTTGCAATTTTAATGGATCTTTTATGCGTGTTACACTACTCAGGTTACATGGTGCTACCAATGGTCATTTGGCAAATATTGGTCCACTGAGTTACAGTGATCTTCCAAATAACACGTTTTATTAAACAAAATTTAAAGATCCATTCATTAATATCACCACTGATCTTGTCAGAAAAATTAAGTATTGGAAACTTGACAAGTTTCTTATAGTGAATACAGGTTTTTTAAAAATTTTAGTTTTTAATAAAGGTTAAATTTTATCACTAGCAATAAACACTGTGAGTTATTTTCTTTGAAGTAACCGGCACACTTCCTTTCACTTTCAAGAAAATGTTTGCTAAATACTGAAGTCTGAATAAGTATAATATTTGTCATTTGTTCTTCCAAGTAAAAATGGAGTTCCATGGAAAAGTAGATGAATTATAAGGGGAAAAAAGATCAACTAAAGCAGGGGTCCCCAAACTTTTTACACAGGGGGCCAGTTCACTGTCCCTCAGACCACTGGAGGGTCGGACTATAAAAAAAACTATGAACAAATCCCTATGCACACTGCACATATTTTATTTTAAAGTAAAAAAACAAAACGGGAACAAATACAATATTTAAAATAAAGAACAAGTAAATTTAAATCAACAAACTGACCAGTATTTCAATGGAAACTATACTCCTCTCACTGACCACCAATGAAAGAGGTGCCCCTTCTGGAAGTGCGGTGGGGGCCGGATAAATGGCCTCAGGGGGCCGCATGCGGCCCGCGGGCTGTAGTTTGGGGACTCCTGAACTAAAGCTTTAGACACTTGGAAGAAGACAATTCAGCAAAAGAGACAGAGAAACCACAGTGAGGTCGGCAGTGGTTGATGCTTTTCCACCAAGAATACCAGGAACGCAGCTTTAATTGAACCGAGTTGAATTAATACTTGTTGCAACCAGGGAGAACACACACCATGAGGAACTATGAGTGTTTCAATAGGGGGATGGTAAAATGACTATTATTGGATTTAGACTTGTGTGGGGGCTTTGGTCTGGACTGGATGCTGTCAGCAAGAGAGCATAATGCTATGATTTCTGAATAAATCTATGGAGAATATAGAAAGACTAGAGCAAGGGTAAAGCTGTAACTAATAAAGAAGTAGCAGTTCCTTTGATTAGCCAGGTTAGGGGGGATATTGGCATTTTGTAGGTTTCATGTGTAGAGAACTATGTTAAGACAACATGATGAAGCAGTATTGTTTTTGTTGTTTTAATGCCTAGTGATCACAGAGTGGCCTTGTCTGAGGTTGGTGTTCTGTGAAATTGCTTATGTTTAAGAAGAAAACATGAGGGCCCAGGTGCAAATGCAGGGCCAGCTCCTGGCAACATCAGGGCCTGACCAGGAGCATCAGGCTGGCTTCTGATGTCAGGAGCTGCTTTTTTCTTTCTCAGAGTAAACCAAGAAAGTGTGATGTCCAGTCAGACCTGGAGGAAAATAGGAATAGCTCCCTACTGCAGAGCCACACAACTCAGTCTGTCCAGGATTCTTCCTAGAGCCCCATCTCAACAGGGCAGAGCTACCAGGAGCTAGGAGGGTGAGACTACCAGGAGCCCAAAGAGTGGAGCTAGTGGATCTCCCATAAGGGGAGGCACCAGTCAGGTTACCTGAAAGTAGGGGTAATGACCCTTGTCCCAAAGCCACACAACTCAGTCAATGGCACCCCTGAATCTGCTCACGCCTCTACACCCTGACCCAGGCAGCTGATTCCTCAGCAAGGCACAAGCTCTGGGATGACAGGAAGTCCAGAGGGTGGGGATACTGCATTTTCCCACATCAATGATTTTCCAGCTATATCATTTCATGGCACATGTAAACTAATTACTAGAATTCAGAAGCACACCAAAAATATATTTTTTGCTAATCAGATGAAAAAAAAAAGATATAATTTTTATTCATTCACACTGGATGGCTATTATTATATTTGCTGTCATTTTTTAAAATTATTTGATAATCTAAAGAAAAAGAGATCAGTGCCCTCGTATGTTTTTAAATTTTTTACTGCACACTGGTTGAAAATCCCTGCCCCAGGCTAATGCCATATAGAAGGGAGTGCTCCACCCAAGAAAAATGGTGTCTGCATTCTGGGTGAAGAACTCAGCTCAGGGATCCTGGTGGCTGTCCTTTCAGTTCTCACTCCAGAGCCACAAACCCTAGTCTCTCCTAATGGAACTCTAGTCTGCTCCACTTTCCCTCCACTGGAGCCAGGGCGAGTGGCTGTGAAGGAGATTTTGTGCATTGGCCTTTTAAGAGACTGCCTGTGTCTCTAGCAGACTCCTGTCCCACCCTGGCGGACAGAACCCCTGCTGATTTTCACAACCAGATGTTATATGGCTCTGGCGCTCTGGGCTGGGGAGCCTGGCATGAGGTTAAGACCCCACACTTCTTGGGGGAAACATTTCGTAGGTGAGATATCCCTCTAGAATCTCAGCTGCTGCACATGGAAATGGGTCCAGTCCTTTTTGAGTCTCTGCTTTTCCTACCAGTCTTGATGTGTCTTCTTCTATAAATTCTTGGATGTAAGATTTCTCTTCAGGTAGTCTTCAGTTGGTTATTCATCTTAATTGTTCTATATTTTAGTTGTAATTTCAGTTTTGTCCTGGGAGGAGATGAGTGTAACATCCACCTACTCTGCTGCCATCTTGGATCTCCTGGAATGGATTTTAAAATCACCGAGCTGCTCAAAATTCTATTTAGCCCCGAGATCTGGAAACTATTAATATGCAAATACTGAGATAATATTTAAAAGCTGTTCCTACTTATTAGGGTTTCAATCTGGAACTTGCTAAATAATATTCAGCCATCAATCTGTCCATCTCTGTCCATCACCAGTTGCCACAAATATGGTTTCCTTCCTTACACTTAACTTCTGTCTCCCACACTCTCCTTGGAGATGAAGGTCTCTGCCTTAGAAATTTTTATAGCCTCTGGAACCCGCAGCATAGTGTCTTACACATGGTAGAAAGAACTCAACAGGTATTTAAACATAAAGAGGAAGCCAAATACTTATGAGATCCAAAATTTGGAGTCCACTGAAGTTGTATACAAGTTTGGAATAAGACTGTTGCATTTAGGGTCTTAACATCTCAAGAAGCTAGCTGAAGCTCTCTGTAAAAATACTCCCCCCCAAAATCTTCTGTTTTCTCACAGGATAATAGAATATGCTCACAGACTGCCTCACTGAATTCAAAACATGGTTCTAGGTTTAAGACTATTCAGCTTAGTTCTTAAATATCACCTTCCAAATTTGATATGCTCCTTTCTGTGTCAAAGGTCCACAGGTTCTGGACAATGAGACATGGTCTGCTGCCATTTTCTTTCTAGGGAAACGTTGACTCTCATCCCAGTGAACATGCTCCTCAGGCCATTAACCAAACTCCACACGTGTGAACAGGCCTTCCAGGGGATACCCATCCATGGGCAAGCAGTAGAATCAGGATAATCAAGTGACATAAAACTTCTAGGGTATTACACTGCAAGTCACTTCCATTAAAGGGCTGAATTAAGTGAGGCATAATTTTAGCTACATAAATCAATAGTTATGATGGCTCATAAATCTTCTTGGGTTGTGGGTTTTTTTCTTTATTTACTCCCTCCCTCCCTCCCTCTTTCACTCCCTTCCTTGCTCCTTCCTTCCTTGCCCCTCCCTCCCTCGCTCCCTCCCTGCCTCTTGCCCTTCCCTTCCCTTCCATTACCTTCTTTCCTTCCTTTCTTCCTTCTTTCTTTCCTTCCTTCCTTCCTTCCTTCCTTCCTTCCTTCCTTCCTTCCTTCCTTCCCCCTCCCTCCCTCCCTCCCTCCCTCTTGCCCTTCTCTTCCCTTCACTTCCATTTCCTTCTTTTCTTTCCTTCTTTCCTTCTTTCCTTCCTTCCTTCCTTCCTTCCTTCCTTCCTTCCTTCCTTCCTTCCTTCCTTCCCTCCCTCCCTCCTTCCCTCCCTCCCTCTCTTTCTCCCTCCCTCTCTTCCTCCCTCCCTCTCTCCCTCCCTTCCTCTCTTCCTCCCTCCTTTCCTCCCTCCCTCCCTTCTCTTTTTCTTCCCTCCCTCCCTCCCTTCCTCCCTTCCTTCCTTTTTTCCTTCCTTCATCTGTAGACAGTAGCCCTGCTATGCTGGAAGGTGTATACACATAACCTTCTTGTTATTCTGATGTGATTTTTTCATTAGCAAATGATATAGTATTCCTGGTTGATTTCTCTGACCAAGATTTCTATTAAGTTAATAGAAGAAATTAAATCAGGGAAATGGAAAAGGTTTGTAATCTTTTTAATGCAATCATTCATTTCTAAACCTAATTACTGTACCAAGCCTGGGGCCTGAGTCATCTTCTCTCTCCGGTGGGGAAGTTCTGTTCTAGGCATGACCCACCTCTGGGCAAAGATGAAGCACCAGTGGTGCTTTCAGGCTTTGACTTTGGCAAAATAGACTCAGCGGAAGCAGATTTGCTGCCCACAGGTGTGCGTCCGCAATTAGAACAGACGAGATAGTGGAGGCATTTAGGAGAGTCTTTCTTCCTTCCCCTGTACTCACTGTAAATGGATAGGCAGACATATATTGGTAAAGAGTCCCCAGTTGTTAAATGAAAAATTTCACACAAATGCCAATCAATCCAGGTTAGAAGAAACATCTCAGAAAGGATGACCGTGTGTTCGAGGGGGGTGAGGTTAGAGGAAGTAGGGAAGGCAGCCCCTCTGGGGAGGGATGAGCTGCAGCCCAGGTAGCGGAGCCCCCCAGAGGTTGTCCTCCTGTCCAAAACCTCTCTTTGATGCTTGCATCTTTCAGTTGGCATGAAGACATTTTAAATGCAGGTAGCTATGGAAGTCTATACTCATTCATGCATCAGTGGGACTTTAATCATTTTAATTTCTCAATATAATAAGGCATTGGAGTTATGAAATTAACTACCAGAAGCACTGTGAAACAGAAGCTGGTAAGGACAGCGTTTTCAGGGGAATGGAAATCGGTGGGATGACATTAATTTCCACTCTAGAAGTCAGATTTCTTTCCTTCTACCATGTGCAGGTATCATTTCAATGGAAACAGAAGAACTAATTGAAAATGTCAAAGGCCATGCTTGTCAATAGGAGTTTAAGTAAATTGCAGTGCATCTACACCATATAGTATGTTGCAGCCATTGCAAAGGCAATGTAAGGAAGACCTGTATGTTCCGATGCAAGAGGATTCCAGAGGCGAGGCTGATGAAAAGAACAATACCAATGCAATATGGAGAATAGAAGCTCATTGATGTAAGAAAAAGCCCCAAACCCATGTGTATATGCAGAGTGCACTTCCTTCCAGGCTTGCCAGAATCGTCTTGGTTTGTGTCTTTTTTTTCCAAGTGTAGTTATTGACAGTCCTCCCTCCACTTTTGAAAGTGTCCCAACTTGGTTGATAAATTCTGTGCTGACCTGACCCTGTCTGTGTGTGTCTGTGGTTGTGTAAGCGTACAGAGCAGCCTGCGAGGGCCGACTCCAAACTGTGCACTGGAGAAGGCAGAAGGAGGGACTGTCCATCTGAACTGTTTTTGTGAATTAAATTTTACGGCGAGCATGCATAATTTTGTTTGGGTTTGGTTCTGAAAGTCTTTAGAGGAATAATTGAAGGATATATTCTAATAAAAATTTTAAAAATACACATAAAACAAAGCTCCCCTTTGATCATCTCTTCTATCGTAGTCTCTATTCAAGATGGATTCTATAATCCCATAAACAAATATTACATTTTGAAAATAAATGGGATCTATTTGTGTTTTAAGCTTAATTTTCTATATTAGTGAACTATGTCTGCACATACCGCCTTATCCTCCTTAACTGTGGCATAGTATTCCACAGTGCTGGGAGCTGAATTCCATTCCTCCAAAATCCATATGTTGATGTTCTAAACCCCCAGTACCTCAGAATGTGACTTATTTGAGGATAGGGAGTTTAAAAAGGTAGCTAAGGTTTAATGAGGTCATTATAATGGGTCCTAATCCAATATGACTGGTGTCCTTAAAAGAAAAGATTAGGACACAGACAGGCAGAGAAGGTGAGGAGGGAGGCCTCAGAAGAATTTAACACTGCTGACACCTTGATCTTGGACTTCAGCCTCCAGAACTGTGAATAATAAATTCCTGTTATTAAACCACTCAGTATGTGGTCATTAGCTATGGCAGCCCTAGCAAACTAACATACGTAGTAACAACATACCATAATTTATCTAACCATTGCCCTGTTGATGGACATTTAGGCTGTTGGTTGTTTCCTTTTTTTTCTACTTTCCTGATTTTTGACTATAACAAGTAGTGTTGAAATGAGACTTCTTGCACATTGTTCTTTGTGTACAGATATAAAAACCTTTTGTGTACATGTATGCGAATTTCTCTTTAATGGATATAGAGAAATTGCTGAATTAAAAAAAATATACATCTTTAAAATCTTTTTAAATGGCCCACAAAAAATGTCTGTAATAATTTTACTCCCATCATTATTGGAAAAGAAAAACTTATTTCTCCATATTCTCATTCATGCATAATATTATATATTTTTAAGAATTGCCAAATTTAGAAGCAAAAGAATTTAAATTTGTTATATATCTATGTTCATTGATTATTGATTTTATCTAATAGTGAGCTTTATATATTTAAAAATATTATAGCCTAGCCTTGACCAGGTAGCTCAGTTGGTTAGAGCATTCTCCCTATACACCAAGGGTGTGGGTTTGATCCTCGGTCAGGGCACATGCAAAAATCAACCAATGAATGCATAAATAAGTGGAAAAACAAATCAGTGTTTCTCTCTCTCTCCCTCTCTAAAAATCAATAAATTAAAAAATTAGAGCTTATACACAAAGGTTGTCAGGGAGGGGTAGGATGTGCTCCTGGGTCCTATGTGCCAGTGTTTGACTTCTGAACACGAGGACAGTTGAGTCTGCAGCCCACTGCCCGGTGCAGGAACTGGCTGACTGGCCTGGATGCTCTTTCCGCTGTTCCTCAACCATTGCACTGACGTTTGCCCCAGGGCTCCCACCAGCTCTCCAGCAGGCTGCCTCCAGTGCGTTGAAATCCAGCTCTGCAGCATGCTCTCTTACTTATATTTCAGGCCGTTGTCTTGAATCAAACATCCTATTTCTTGTTTCTAGGGATAATTTCTGTTCAATTGAGCATTTACTGTCTTATTTTCCAGCACATTTAAAAAATGAATATATTTATATATGTAAGGTCATTTCTAGGGAATTAGAAGCAGAAGGATAGGTTGCTCAATCTGTCATCCTTCTCTGGTCTCCTGCCTATACTCCGTTAGGAATATATTTGAGATAGGTAAATGTTAGCTAGGTAGATAGATAGATAAATAAGAGAGAGATAGATTTAAGTCATTTCAGTCACTTTCTATTCAACAAATGTCTGCTTCAGAATGATGATGAAGTAGGAAACCACGTGGCCTGCAGAATGAGCCTCTGTCGGTGCCCTGTGAGAGTCCAAGGTTTGAAGATGTGTACTTTTTCCTACAGTATGGCCCTTGAATGCAAACCGACCACTCCATCCGATGCTTCATTGAAGAAACAACAATCTGTTGCAATGACCGAGGAGCAGCCGAGCTGGACGCACAGAATAATCAGAGGCTGGTTTCCAATGGGCTATCTTTATCTTTCTACAGAATTTTCAGATAATATTGACTATATTTTATCTTTGACTTTAGAACCCATCTCTCACCCTTAACATGAGAACTCTATTGTGCTAGCATGATCGTTTAAATATTAAAAAAAAATAATAGAGTATTTTAAAATGACACTTATTTCAGAACATTTATAGAAGAAAATTTTGGCTCAAGGGGAAAGTCATGTAGAAAGATGAAACAGTACGTGACTCTGGAGTGTGAGAAGTGTAGGGCAGAGGGCGTGGCACTCGCTGCCTGCACTCCAGAAAGAGGGCATGATGTTCCTTCCCAGCACCTGCCGGGCGCCCCCCTGAACGTGAGCTGGGGAAACCTGCAGCTCCGGAATGGACCAAATAGGATGTTACGGTTTGGTCTGAGAATCATATTACCATCTTTGATATTATATTTATTGAGAAGTATATCCTAAGTTCCTACAACAATCTTTATTTAGTCAAAATATTGGCTAATGACTTGTATTTTTGTTTTCAGAATTTTGCCAACTGTCACTTAACTGCATCTCTCATTCTACTGCATAGCTGCTAAAAATGTACTTATCCAAATCTTAAATGAAATTGTCAAACAGGACAGAATAAAGATGGGAACTGTATGGTGCTTTGCAAGAGGCACTCCACCCCCTGCAGTTTATAATTCTTACAATTCTGGAGATAAAAGGATTTTTTTCATGCTAATGCAACATTCATATTGATGAGAAACTGAGACCTAGAAAGTAGGTTGAGTGGTTCAAGGACACAAGGACATGCCACTAGTTTTTCATTTATTCAAGAAGTGTGTGTGTGTGTGTACTTAATCTATTATGTGGACTACTCACTTTCTCACTTTGAATGGCAGAGCCCAGATCCCGCCCTGACTCCGAGACCAGTGTTCTTTTCTACTGATCCTTTGACAAAGGATCATGAGCACTACTGAGTTAATACAGATATTTATGCAGCTCTCAAAGCCCCTACGCCACTTTCATCAATCTGAAAGGATCTCATCGGATAGCTTATAGCATTCTCGGTTAACATGAAGATAAATTTGGCTGTGGTATTCTCCTGCCTTCATCAGTAAATGATTTTACAGATTTAACCTGGCGATGCTTATATGGTAATGACCTTGTTTGTTTACCCCATCCCCAGTCCTGTTCCATTCTCCTTCTATTTAGGCAGCTTAAAAAAAATCTTATCCATCGTAATAACCTCCAAACACATATCATCAGTCCCTACATTTCCTCAAAGTTTCAATTTTTTTCCCCATTTATGCCTAAGGCCTCGAACTCATGTTGAAAACAATGTCATGATTTCTTTCTTGTCAATCGCATTTCTTGCCCTCAATTTTTTACTATGTTTGATAGCATCACAGTGGACTTAATATTTTAAGCTAAAAACCTGAAAACTTTGAATATCTTATTTCACCTGTTTGTTCATTAAATTATATTAAGACTAGTCTCAAATACTTTTAGCTTAGATGCTCATTTAATTTTGTTTTGATAATCACCATAGCTTCTTAACTGATGTCCATGTTTCCACACCTCTGATTTCCAGTGCTCTATCCAGAATGTTCTTTCTACAACTTTCATCCAATTTTTAACCAAAGAAGGCAGCTGTGAAACAATATCTCTCAGTGTCTTAAAAGATTTTTCATAACAAAAGAGCTGCTTATCAGGGTAGGCAGAATTTGAAGATGGATTCTCAAGATTCCTGGCCATTGGTTAATTAACCAAACACTACCAGGGGTCCCCAAACTACGGCCCAGCCCGCAGGCCGCATGTGGCCCCTGAGGCCTTTTATCCGGCCCCCGCCGCACTTTCGGAAGGGGCACCTCTTTCATTGGTGGTCAGTGAGAGGAGCACAGGATGCGTATGCACCGCAAAGCGCGGCGTCACTGACATACAGTACTACTTCCGGTGACGCGGGATGCACACGTCACGGCTCTGAAGCGCGTCATATCACTTGTTACGGCTAGCAGTGACAAATATGGAACTGGACATAGACCATCTCATTTAGCCAAAAGCAGGCCCATAGTTCCCATTGAAATACTGGTCAGTTTGTTGATTTAAATTTATTTGTTCTTTATTTTAAATATTGTATTTGTTCCCATTTTGTTTTTTTTTACTTTAAAATAAGATATGTGCCGTGTGCATAGGGATTTGTTCATAGTTTTTTTTATAGTCCGGCTCTCCAACAGTCTGAGGGAAAGTGAACTGGCCCCCTTTGTAAAAAGTTTGGGGACTCCTGCACTAATCTGCTTACTTCTGTGAAGAAATTTTGCAGATGTAATCAAAATCCCAAATCAGTTGAACTTCAGATAGGCAAATTATTCTGGTGGGACCAACCTATTACATGAGCCCCCAACTCAGAGAAGGGAAGATAGAGAGATACACTCCAGTTGGCCTAGCAAAAAGCAAACCTTCATTCTGTGAACTGTCTGGGGTTGCAGAGGGCAGTGCAAGAGGAGCCTGAAAGGGACCTGTCAGTCAAAGTTGAGTTGATGACATCAGTTGTGCAATGGTAAAGAACTGAATTCTGCCAACCATGAGAATGAGCCCGGTGGTGCATTTCCCACAGATCCTGCTGACGAGGACTCAGCCTGGGTCCTTGATTTTACCCCAACCATGCCATGTTGGTCTTTCGACCTACAAGACCATAGCTAATAAATAGGTTTTGTCTTAAGTTACTAAGCTTGTGCTGGTGGTAATTTGCTACACAGCAATAGAAAACTGAGACACATAATTCTATTTTAGAAATACTGAGCTAAACAAAGTTAACAAATTTCTTTATTTTAGGAATTTTCAATGTACGCTATGCTCATTAGAGTTGTTGTGAGTCTCAAAAAAAGAGATATATTCTGATGTGTTTCCTAAGCCGTGTTGACCACAGACATTGGTAAGGAACATTATTCTACAAACATCAGTCAGGGAAGCTTCTCTTAAAACCATTCTACTTCTTCACTTTCAAACCTGTGATGGCTGGCTATCATTTGCCCAATAATGCTAAAATACTCCATTTTGATTTGGGGGACTAGCCCACTGGGATTCCAGCATATATTCCCAGCATTGTTCCCTGTCTTTTTCTCACATCTAACTTGGCTCACTCTTGTAGACAAAGCCATGTTAGTTTAGGGTGCTTTGACTTTGCAAGTGTTTCACTTTTTGAAACACACTCAAATATTTCTTCTGTGACAAGCTCCTGTTCCTCAGACAGGTATGTTTACTCTGCTCTTTGCTCCCATTGTACTTTGTATATGGCGTCCTCAGGTCCAGTGTCATATTACATGAGAGTCGTAGTTCACCTTCTCTGATCCGATCGTGAGCTAGTTGAGGAAAGGGACTATGTTTTATTCATCTTGGTATCTTTCATAATATTATTTTCTGAAGCCTCTGCATGTATTTCTGTTTCCTTTATTAAAAACTGGGGCAACATTAGCCTCTAGAGTAGTGGTTCTCAAACTTTTTGAAGTCAGGGCACATTTAAAATCCTACAAATAATTGTAGGCGCACTATATACAAATTTCTGAGAAATATGTTATAATAATTAAGTCAAATATTAAAGAAAAAATATAAAATCCAAGCATGCTTTTATGGTAATTGAACAAAATAAATACGACAAAATTAAATTTATTCTGACATTAAAAAAAATTTTTATGTTACATTTTTTGAGTTATGCTTTTTAGAATTGGTAAAAAAGAGGGATTGAAAATAGACAAAAAGTTATCTTTTTATATATATAGATACATTCTTAGTAAGATTTAGTAAATTCGGCAGGTCCCAGCACAAATATGTTTTTTCATTCTTGTGTTTATGAGAAACATGAGCCTGATGTGTACTAGCTATTTCTTCAATGTTTGGGCATATATTTGAAAGGCAAACTCTCATTTCCTCATCAATACATTGAAGAATTCCTCTCTTTTTACTCGTAATTGTGTTGAGGGTAGAAAATCCCAATTCACATAAATAGGATGTTGAAAATTGTAGTAAAATGTTCAAAGCTTTTTAAGATATTGCCACATATTCTTCTTTTATAGAAATCCAAAAGGCTTCAAGAGATAATTTCTTATGTTTAATCATCAATCCAAAACCCTCACCATACATATCATCTTAACTTTACACCAAACAAAAGCTAGAAGAAACTTGCCTCCAGTCTTTCTGGGAACATGGGGGGTAGTGTAAACAATCCAGCATCACAGCTTAACAGCCTTTTGCAACCTAATCAGTCAAGTGAGATGGGGGGTTGGTCAGACTGTCAGCTTATAGCCAATTCCCCACACCTCTCTCACCCCAAAATTTAAACTCCAAAACCCCTGTTGGTTTTTTGGTTCCCAACAGGCACATATTTCTCTGGAATACCATAGTACGCACCTGGAAATCTTCTAGGGCACACCAGTGTGCCCTGGTGTACACTGTGAGAACCACTGCTCTAGAGACTAATCTATCTTTTTTTCTTGGATTAGATTTTCAATTTTTTTTTTATCATAACCAATTAGGAGAAGCAGGGAAAGTGGAGGAAAAAAGAGAAAATTTGAGGCAATCATAAGGAATAAGAATGAGGGAAAAAGCAATGTGTGCAGGCAATTTTCTGAAACCAAAAGTCTAACTACTCCCGTCCCTTCCAGAATACCTCCTATTTGAACATTATTGCCTTTTTCATACCCGTACCCGGCTGCTATGTTCCTTTGGTCTTTACTTTCACAGAAGCCACTCAGAACTGGACACATCCTCAATACTTGCTCCATACATAGCCACCCAATTATAACTGTTTCACATGTTCTAACTAAAAATCAGTGCCCTCCTCAATGTCTTTAGAGAATTTCAGTGTAATGTTAAAGCAACGGCAAACGAACAAAAAAAGACACACTTAAAATAGTCCTCCTCCTGCTCTAATTTCTACTTTGTGGACTTATTTTAAACACTTCTTTTTAATGTAGAAGCTGACACTACTTAACTAATATCTTTCCCCTCTTGTCTTCTATCCCTTGCTTCTTCCTCTGGATGAAGCCTTTGAATTAAGAAATATGTCAACTCAACAAAATACCGTAGCCTCCTTTGCAGTTA
The DNA here is from genome assembly GCF_036850765.1 of Saccopteryx bilineata. Taxonomy (NCBI): domain Eukaryota; kingdom Metazoa; phylum Chordata; class Mammalia; order Chiroptera; family Emballonuridae; genus Saccopteryx; species Saccopteryx bilineata. Next base: position 20,980,001 of record NC_089495.1, read on the forward strand.
TGTTGGACTGAGAGTCTGCCCATTAAAATCTGAGAAGAAGTAAGGCAAGTTACTGTAAGTCTCCATGCATAAAAGATCTCACACACTCTTTTTGTTCTCACTTTCTTTGCCAAGGTGACCCTGGAGGTCCTGTGCACCAGATGGTGTCATTCCAAAATGGCAGACAGAGAACCAATTCGCCTCACTCCGGATTAAGCTGCTGCAATTGTTTTAAAGGCACTGAAATTTCAGGACTGAGTTGTTGACATGACAGAACTCAACCATTGCCTAGCTTTGTCTGTCAAACATTTAAACTTGAAAACAATCCATAAAAATGCACTGGCTACAAATATGTAACTAAAATTTTATCTGAAAGAAGTCATTCAAGACTCTCCGCACTTTTTTTTCAAGTGAAGCTGTGTTGTTAAAATTTAAATGCTGAACAAATGCTACAGACACTGAAGAGGATAATTAAAGTAATCGGAAGGAAATACATTTCCCACGCACAGATGTAATTTTATCCAAGAACTAGGTTATAGCCCCTCCCGTATTCTTTCAGATTTCTTAATTATAGAGATTACTAGCTCAAGAAACAGGAGGTTAAACATCTACTTCTTCAAATGAAGCCAAAATTTTGAGACAAGTAGGCTGAATCATATAAAAAGTAAAGAATGAGAGGCCTCTCCACCAGGAGTTCACACTTCTAATAAATAGCTTTGCACCGAGGGCTCAATGGTGAGGGGCCGTGAGGTCGTGAGGGCACCTCTGCCAGAGGCCCTCACAGTGTTTCTGTGCCCACTCCCGCTATATAACCTCTCTCTCCTCACATAGAGAAAGGGGGTGCACTTTTCCTTCCATTTTGTTCTCTCACTGGCCCTTCCCAGTATTTACCACTTGGTAATAAAACTAAAAATAAGTTAAAAGGTCTTTCTATTTTGGAAAGCCTTTATTAAAAGGCACAAATCCGCACAGAAGAGTTATACCTCACAGGAGATTTCTACCCATTTTGACAGTGAACTGGAATAGAAGACCGAACAAGAATGGCAGAAGCAAGGCCGGGCGGGCACAGACTTACAGGGAAGAGGAGTTGGTAAAGTCTAATCTGTGCCCTTGACCAGCCTGCTCTGGGGCTTGGATGAGATGGTGATGTGCTACCTGCCCCAAGAGGGGTCCTCTGAGCTGCTCTGTCAACCTGTCGTAGTTTCCTCTTGAAGTACGAGAGGGCAGACTCTCATCACAGAATCTCAGAAATCCTGCAAAAGGTGGCTCATCAGAAACAGATTATCTCTCTTTCCAGACTTTCTCAGTCTATGCAGAAGGATATAAATTGACTGAATAAAGCTTTCACTTTAATCCTAATGTGATTTTATTTGACTTTTCTCCTTCTCATATTCTTATACAGTTCAGCATGACATATAAAGAAGCAACTTTAAAACTTTTCATCCAAAAATATTGTCAAGATTTAATTTTTCTTACAGATCGATCTTGCTATTTGAAACATCACCGGGGGTTGATTAAAGTTTATCAGTTATTTATAATTTTTAAGTTTATAAATGTTACAGTTTTTAAGTTTATTTATAAGTTATCATATATTTATAATTGCAGTTAGCAAGATGAAAACTTCTATTAATATATATATTAAAACATGATTTTTATTACTATTAATTAATTATTACTAAAATCCAGACTAGGAAACTCTTTTCTCACAACAAGTGACTATTAGAAAGCTGCTCCAGAGAATGATAAGGTGGGGTGCTAATTCATAACTAAAGAGCGATATGACTCAGTATCTGAATCTGGCCCTCAAGCAGCTGCCAGTCCTCACCAGCTTCATGAGGATGATACTGTCACACAGATAAAGCAAAGCAAAGGAACATTTTATCTCCATCCCATTG